>NC_140588.1:854121038-856521038 GCF_964204655.1 Triturus cristatus | reverse complement strand
ATCTTTTTCCCAGGGGCACTTAGACTTATAACATGTTATGAGTAACTTCCCTATTCTATCATATTGGACAGATAGCCTTTCAATAGTGGAAAACAAAATTGGCAGTATCTTACTATCAGGATATGCCACACACATCAGGGCATGTCCTACCTTTCTCATACACTGCACCCTGTCCACAGGGTTTCCATGGGCTGACCTTAGGGGTGACTCACATGTAAGAAAAGGGAAAGTTAGGGCCTGTCAAGTAGGTGCATTTACCAGGTCGACATGGCAGTACTTGACTGCACACAGGCACCGCAATGGCAGACCTGAGACCCTTTTGCAAGGCTGCTGGTGTGGGGGGCACAACGTGTGCTTCAAGCCCACTAGCAGCATTTGTTTTACAGGCTCTGGGCACACACAGTGCACTGTACTAGGGATTTATCAGTAAAGAAAATAAGCCAATTATGAAAACACTAATCCATGACAACAACTTACAGAGGGAGTACTTGCACGTTGGCACTGAAGAGCAGTGGCAAGTGCCCAAAACATCTAGACCAGCAAACACAAAGTTCAACACACAGCAAAAACACTGGAGAAAAAGACAAAAATACAGGGGAAACCCACGCCAAGAATGCCAGGTCTAACATACAGCATAAAAACACATGACATGTATAAAAAGAGCAAAGTTGACACAGAATACATTTGGCATTTGAATGCTCTGAGTTTTGCACAAGTAGTTACCATTCACTCACAGCTAGTTGTTATTGCACAAGCAAAATATTGTAAAAGGATAATAAAATGAGAAGGAAGTCTACAGAAACCATTTGCTCAAGTCATTATCACCCAATTGTACTCATTGACTTCTCAAGCACCATGCCGAACTTCCTTTGCTCCCAGTTGTTAAAAGGTCCTTGTTTAAATGTTATCTGCTTGCCTTGGAAGCTTCATAAAACTGGCCAGCTTGTTTTGAAATCCAAATTTCAGCAGCACTGGGAGCTAACATATTACACTCCGTTAGACCTGGCATCCTTGGTGTGTTTTTCCCCCTAACGTTTTGCCTTCAGGCCCCCTTTTTGCTGACTTTGTTTTGCTGGATTTAGGAGTAGGCACACTTAATCCCTGCTAACCAGTGCTAATGTACCTGTACTTTCCTCTTAAAACACAGTAGTGATACCCAACTATCACAATTAATTTACCTTTAAGTCCCTAGTAGAGTGGAACTACCTGTGCCCAGGACTTGAAAATTAAATGCTGCTATTGGGCCTGCAGCACTGTTTGTGCCACCCACTTAAACACTTTAAGCGTGTCTCAGGCCTGCCATTGCAGCCTGTGTGCAGTTTTAAACTGCCATTTTGACCTGGCAAAATAAACCTTTTGCTAGTCCTAAACCTTCCTTTTTAAGACATGTAAGTCAAACCTAGGGTAGGCCCTGGACAGCCCAGATTGGAGGGTTCAGTATATTAAAAAAGTTAGACAAGTATGTTTTAGTTTTACATGTCCTGATAGTGAAAAGCTCATGAATTCATTTTTCAATATCCCAAGGCCTACAACTCCTAAAGGATGACATTGGCATTTTCTTATTATAATTAATAAGATGTAACTTCCAAATAGAAACAGATAACTCACTCATGTCTGGTGTCTTTGGAATAGTAATGAAAATTCCTAACTTATGTTGAAGTCAGATTTTAAATTACAATTTTAAAAAAATGCCACTTTTATAAAGTTCAAAAAGAACAATTGATTGACAGAATGCAGAACAATGTTAAACATTCACCCTAGTGCTGAGATCTCGGCCTAAAGCCATTGTTTTTTTGCTCACCATGCCATTCCAGTTTGAATACAGCCATATGCAAATCAGTCTTGACCCTGTGCCTCATGGTAACAGTCCGACCCAAACTGCCAGGCTAGGCCCTCCCTGGACTGGAAACAAACATTAGAGTACCGGTTTCGGGGTTTTACCCCTCATCAGCCAGGATAGCTTGACTCCAGTGACAGTTTTCAGGGAAGACCTGGCTTGGCAATTCGGTCTGGACTTTTCCCATGAGGCACAGGGTCAAGACTGATTTGCATATAGCTGGGGTTGAACTGAGGTGGCGAAGTGCGCTAAAGAACTATGATGGATTTAACCCAGATCTGTAACTGGGGTGAGTGTCTGAAATTTTCAGCTCTCCGTCCATCCTCTCCTTGTGTTTGCTTTGTTCGCCCTAAGTTGGCAGTGTTTGCCCAGACGTGGATTCCTTGCTCACTTTGCCACTGGATTCATGCTAACCTGGCTGGATGAGGGGTGTTACTCCGAAATTGGTCCCAGGATGCTTGTTTCCGGTTCAGGGAAGACCTGGCTTGGCAGTTTGGGCTGGACTGTTCCCAAGAGGCACAGGGTCTAGACTGATTTGCATATAGCTGGGTCTGAACTGAGATGGCGAAGTAAGCTAAAGAACGATGATGGATTCAACCCAGAACTGTGACTGGGGGTGAGTATCTGAGAAGTTTCAGCACTCCGTCCATTATCTCCTTGTTATTTGCTTTGTTCGCCCTAAGTTGGCAGGGTATGCCCAGACGTGGGTCCCTTGCTCACTTTGACACTGGATTCAAGTTGGCCTGGCCGATGAGGGGTGTTACCCTGAAACCCGTCCCAGGGTGCTTGTTTACGGTTCAGGGAAGACCTGGCTTGGCACTTCGGGCTGGGCTGTTCCCATGAGGCACAGGGTCAAGACTGATTTGCGTCTGAACTGAGGTGGCGAAGTGAGTTAAAGAACGATGATGGATTCAACCCAGGTCTGTGACTGGGGGTGAGTGTCTGAAAGGTTTCAGCACTCCGTCTCTCATCTCCTTGTGTTTAATTTATAAAGTTGGCATTTTCCTGCCTTAGTGATTTGGTGCCTACGATCACCTGACTGGGTTTTTTTTACAGTTGGGCTTTGTGTATTCCCCCTAAACAGCCACACAATAGGGTTCTTAGGAATGTCTGATGGGCCATCACTGGCAGGATGGGAAGGAGGAGCTGGGTACAGCCCCACTTACACTTAGAGGATAGGCTGTGTCCTACCTCTATACAAAGGGTTATATACCCCCTGTAACTTTCATGCCCTGGAGACAGGGCAAGAAAAGCAGGGCACCTGTGCACGTCAAAGATATCACTCTAGAAGCTTCTCCCCACATCAAAGGCACAATTTGGTATACATGCTGGACCTCAGACATTAACTCTTCAGTACACTTCTGGACCAGTGGATTCTCTGTCAGGAAGAATGACTATTGTGCTGTTGAAAGGATTGCCACTCTGCTAGACTGATGCCCTGAAGAACTGCTGCCCTGCTGTGCTCACTCGCTGTCCAATAATCTCCTACCCGCGTGAGAAGGGCTGGACCTACATCTTTTGATCCCAGGACCACCAGAGTGAAACCAAGGGCTAGGTTGCCTGGCCTGATGACTTGAACCTCAGGGACACAAGGAATCAACAGTCCTGGCTCCAGCACCTGGGCTCTGTCATCTGTGAGTCTACCCTGCCAAGTGGTGCCACCCCAGCCCTGGACCCTTGAAAGTGTTCCTAAGGTGCTCTGTCAACCTCTGTGGATCCAGCAGAGCCAACACATCTTCTCTGCAGCGTGACACAAACCCAAGCAGAACTGAAACATTGCACTGCTGCATGCATTGGACATGTTGCAAAGCCATGCATCACCTCTGTATCTCGCAGCCTCTTTGGAACCGCTGCTGCATGATGGATCCTTGGTGCAGGCCCATGCTTCCCTTGTTGATGGCGGCCTAAACTTCACAGCCTCGCAATTCATCTGAACCAACGCATCCACCCCACTACACTATGTATCCTTAGCACCAGACTTCACATCACAAGCCCACATCAACGAGATATTCAACAATGACGCAGGGCCTCACATCTCAGTCTCGCCGCACCTCATCACCAATGCATTATTGTGGCTGTGTGATGCATCTCCAAAGCAAATCCTTTCAATGCTCTTCCAACCTGGATTTCAGGCACTTCATTCAGCAGGCCTGAAGGGCCCCTGCAGACGGCCAGTGCTCCATCGGGTTCGGCTTGAACTTGCGATTTTGTCCTGGTCCGGTGCGACTAGATATCCACAGATAGTGCTTTGTGTTTTTTAGCATGATTTTCACTAATGTATTAAAAATTGCATATCTCGGGTTCTACCATTTGTACTTTTGTCATTTTGGTCTTGTTTTATTTATTAAAAATAGTTTTCTTGGGTTCCTTTTTGTGTGGTGTTTCCCTTTATTACTTTTTGAAGTGTTGCACAAGCATGTTGCACATTGCCTTTAAGGGCCCAATTATGAGTTTGGCGATTGCGGCGCCGGGTGTGCCGAGCCGCCGCATCACCAAACCTGTGGTCAGCCACCCATCAGAATATGAGCATTTCTCATGTCTGGCGGGCTTTTTTTAACGTTCCAACGGTGGTGCCTCAGAAAATGGGCACTGCAATAGGAACACCAAAAACCGTTCCTGCACAGCATGGATCATGCTGTGGCGGAGCTGAATTGCATGCACACATGTGCCCCCCTGTTTGCATCTACATGGCATGAGGCATCAGTGGGCTCTGTAGAGCCCCCTTTGTTTACTCTCATTAAAACCACAGCAGAGAGGAAACTTGTAATATGCTTGGCGGAACGGCAGCGGTCCCGCCAAGCATATTACCACCGCACCACTGCCAGGGAATGGCGGTTCCCTCGCAGATGTGGCGAGGCAATGGCCGTCCGACCACCCTGCGATTCTGTTGGTCCGTGGACTGGCAGAGTAGTAATCAAACCCTAAGTTAAGCATGACTGTTCTGTACCAAGTTACCAGAGGGTTTAGCAGAGGTTAATATGGAGTTTACTTGAGGTCTCCCCTGACAAGGATTGTAGATGCTGCTTCAGGAATCACACCCCAGTCAACCAACCACCCCAATTTCTTACACTCTTAATTTATTGTAATTGTAATGTATTGTTAATTGCATTTAGATAGCGCTTACTACCCCTGACGAGGCGTCAAAGTGCTTTTTCAGCGATTAGCACGCTACTCCGGGACCCATAAAGGATTAGTGTTGAACTAGTATAGTGAAATATGAAAGTAATTGAAGTAGTAGCTAGGTAAGTCAGTTATTTGGATTCAGAAGGATAGTGGAAGGATAGAAGAGGAAAAAAGGTTTGTATTTATGTAGCGCATGTTACCCATGATGGGGTATTGAAGTGCTTTTCTGGCGAGTAACACGCTACTCCGAAGCCCATAAAGGATTAGTGTTGAATTAGTATGGAGGTAGCCTAATCTAAGAGTCTTCTGTAAGGGACTCCAATAACAGCTCTTTGCATTTATATTCTGATATCAAGCAGAGGAATACCCTTTGGGCTATATGATGCTCTTCACAAGCACCAAACACCATCAACATCATTTATCTAAGAGTTTTCTATACTGTTCTTTATGTCTCCTCGTAATTACTTTTGAGCACTGCACTGATAAATACACATTTGATTTCATCTACATGACATATATGTGTAATCTAATTATCAACTTCTGCTCTCTTGTACTAAGGGTGAATAAGATAGGTGAACCTCCTTCCAAGAACAGCTTAAATTGAAGCAAGAGTGGCAATGGGCTGCTCTCCTGTACTAGACTCAAGAAAGTAGGTGAACTTTATATTAGGCTACACACCTGTAAAATAGTTTCGATTGCAACAAAGGTGAGAATGGACTAAATGCCAAAACAGGTTTAAAAATCTCTTTAAATGAAAATCCCTAACTAGTACTATGCATTTCTGGGCCATCAACCGTCAGGGTGTTTTCTTTTTCACCAAACAACGCAATCCCTGAAGTCCACTGATCTTTGTAAAGCTGCAATAAATTAACATCCTATGAATGACATATGGAATCTCTGCACTGTGTATACAAGTCTATGGGGTGACTAATAAGACTTATTGCCGAAAATAAGTTAGCCTTCCAGGATTTCTATCTATTGTGTCGACATTAATTTATTTCTCATGAGATTTGTAATACACATGATCCTGCATCTGCAAATTCTGAACCTGATCTCTATAATTGGTGGTGAGCCTAATACGTCATGCTGAACTCTGCTAACCATGCAAGTAAATTTACAGAACTGCAACACAATGACTGGCCTGTGTTAACCACCTACTGACTACTTCTATAGTCAAGTGCAATGGGCCTGTTTGGGATGGCGGTCGGACTTGGTGGGAAACGTGCACCTGTATACATTGTATTGTGACAGATGCATCTGGCTGCAGCACACGCCTCAGTAACATGCAGTGCCTGCCACATGGTGCAGGGATATGTTACCCTCAAGGGGCCATGCTGGAGGGCCAGGGAGGAAGGGTGGCCCGCTACAGGCCCCCAATGTCCCTTTCCACCTGCCTTTTCATGGCATGTAAACTGCCATGAAACGGCATGCAAGAAGGGACATTGTAATCATTACGGCAGTGCTTTGTAGGCACCTCCACTGTTGTACGGGTACAAGTCCTTCCTATGGATGGATCTGTGGCGGTCAGTCTCTCTGGCCGCCAACCATCCACCCGCCATTCCAATGTGGGGGGCGGTAATCAGTGTTACGATGGCAGCAGGACCGCCACAGATGGGCTTTCGGTGGTGGTCCCACCATCATCATAATCATGAATAATATTTCGTTGTGCAATCCAGCTCTATCAAACATCCTTTGGGCGCCGTGCGGCTGCCTATGGGATAAATCTTTAGGTGTGGAAATACAATAAAAATTATTTTAATTCTAAAACATTCTACAATTGATAGAGTAGTTTGAAAAGTTATTTTACGCAGTTTTTTTCACATTAAAATAATGACTTTTGTTTGATGTCAAGTTATTGTCAATATTCATTCAGTTTCAATGGTGCAACAAACAATTTAAAAGTAACCTTGGAAGAAAAGGACACATCTGTTTTCACCTTTATTGAAGGAGTTCCTCTAAGGAGGAAAAACCGGATCAGAAGCAAAACATGTGTATAGCAATAACCGAAATTTGAGATGCACTTCGCCTATGTAATAAAATGAACAACACACTCTAAAAATGCATCCTCATTTGGCCTGGTGGTTTTTTGGGTGATTTCTCCTGGGCGTTGTATGAATTCGTGATCTGCTTTGCGAGCAAGCAAGCGTCAGATGCCCCTTCATTACATGTATTGCCTGAGCAGAGTTTTGCTATAATGATACATCCTCGACGTTTTCCTTTGCAATTAGCAGCAATGTTTCTGATACTAAATGCTTAGATTTGGAAACATTGAGCATTTGGAAATAACTGCACTAACAACCACCGTTTTGTGTGTGTATAAAAAGCTGCCGAGATCGCTTCCATTATGATTAAATTAAATTAAATAGAGAAATTATGAAACGTGAATTTCCAGAATTCTAGCATGTGCTGCCTGAACAGCACTTAATGTTATCGCCAGTGTGAAGATGTACACACAGCTGCTGTGGTGGGTGCACGGAGACAAAAACCTGCTGGCACTTTGAGAAGAAAACCTGGGGGAGAGAAACACATCTGGTCTAGGGAAAAATCAACCTGTCAAACCAATTATTCTGTGTCAGTTGCACCAACTCAAAGCGCAGTTAATTAGTTATGAAGCAGCCAACTAAAGTAACAAATGCACGCTTAAATATGCTAGACATGTCCTCAGCAAGTTCTAAAAATGGAACACAAATGCCCTCCTCATTATAACGATCGTGATCAGGATCGCATTTAAAAATAGATTTCTGCACCCAAAGCTACAACTTCAGAAGTTATTGTGAAATGAATCTGGATGCGCTTGAGGCAGCCGGAGATGACGCCTGCGAGTTCTGTGATGCAGCAAAGACAAGCACAGATATTTTTACATCACAATGGCCACACCGGGGCTGCACTCTGCTCATTCACAGAAGAAAAGAACACACGGAGGGTTGACTGACTCCAAGTTCTTTTGTACAAACTCAGGATGAGGTATTTTTTTCTTTATTTGCATATCTGGTGAACATTGTATATAACCTTACAGCATGTTGCTATGCACAAAAGCTCAATGGACGATATTGTGCTTGCTTGCTCATTTCCCGCTAAAACATCCCTGCCAGGAGCAAATGCTTTGAGAAGGGTCCAACTTTTCGTTAATCATTTCTTGCAAATTGGGTGGAAGCAGAATGGGGTCTTCAAGTGAGCATGTGGCAGTGCTGGATAGTTATTGGCTGCGCATGCTTCATCCTTCCTGTTGCATCCAGAATGTGTCTTGGCAATCGATCACGTTACAGCAGTTAAGGAAAGTGGATTATTATTTGGGATGGACAAGTGTCCACATGAAATGACAAGGCCACCATCTGCTGAATGTCACATAAATATAGTTTAAAAATCCCGGGACAGATTTACAAGCCCCCTGCGCCACCAGTACGTCACTTTTCGTGACGTACTGGTGGAGCAGGGGGCTCCTACATATTTACAAGGAGAGGAAAAGCCACTGCGTGACTTTTCCTCACCTTGTAAATACGGCCCCTTCACACGCAGCACTTTGCGTTGAAGGGGCGTTCCATGGGTGTTGCTGTGGGTGTTCCCACGCATCACTCATGGAACAAGGCACATCTCCATATTTACGATTTCTCGTAAATCTGGAGATGCGTGGGAATCCTACGCCAACATATAAGTGGTGTAGCGAGGGGCAACGAGGACAAATGTTTTAATTTCTCCTCTTTTTCCTCTTTCAATGTGTGCTGCATTCTACAGCACGCATTGAAACAGGAAAATGCCTATAGTGATTGTTTTTGTGCAGGAAGGTGCCCCTTCCTGGACAAAAACAATCTCCCCACGACGCAGGCATCCTTGCACCATGGTGCGATGTTCTTGTAAATATGTCACATCCCTGTGCTTCGGAAGTGCTGCAGCGTGGCGCATCCAAAGGGCTTGCGGTGTGACGCTGCCGCACTTCCTCATAGATCTGCCCCCCAGTGCTCAATCCCTTGGAAAGTGGCACTATGCTGTCAGCCTTAACCCCTTGGCTGCTAAGTCTTTTTTCCACTAGAATGCTACACCCTTTATGGGATACTTGAGGTAGGTCGCGCTTAGGCATCCATAATGTTTTTAATAAGGTATTCAAGCCAAATTAGCATCTGTTTTATCCAACAGCCTTTGAGTTCTAACACTTTCCCGGTTTGTTGATTCTCCTGAAGGGGACTGAGATAATAAGCAAATACAGCAAAATTGTAACTTTTGGGAAAAATAGTAAAATAGTGCTCTGCAAAAAAGTCTGTTTCATCAACAAAAGGTTTGCTGTGGTAAAGTCACTATTTTCCCAGCTTTCAGGAACATGCAGAACTGAATCAAAAAACCTATCGTTTACCACAGTTCTGAAATTTTTCAAAGAGGTAGCCCTTTTCTCCTAATTTTTGTGCTTTCAGCATACTTCAAGTTTGTGGTAGAAACTGCTGTGAAACCAATCGGGATCTTGGAGAGCTATAGATTTCTGAAAAGTAGACAAGGCTCCAAATTCAACAAAGGGTCATTCGCAAGGAAATTAATTGTTGAAATAAAAAAAAATTGAAAATTAGTAGGAAACAATGTTCTTTTGTGACAACGTTTTCATTTGTAACTTCTCGTCATGATCAATCAATCCAGATTTATAAAGATCAGCTGCTGATTGCACACGAGTAATCACACAGGAGGGCATCCAGGCACTGAGGTCAAAGCCACTTGGGTGGCATCAATTGAATAGGCAGGTCTTAAGTACCCTTATCAATTCCTGTTCCAGGACTTTGCTGTGAGGCAGGATGTTGAAATTGGCCCTTTTCACAGCGTTCTCCACACTTTTTGCCTTTTGCCTCATATTTTCCCTCACTCTGGGGCATAGTATCAAGCAAGTTATCACTGCTTCAGCGTAATTTTCATGCCGCTAACGCGTTTTTTTTTTGCGCTATTATCAAGCTGGCGCTAACAGGCGTTAGCGACAGCTTTCCAGCGATATTTATCGCTAATGACATGCAAAGTAGGCTTTCCTTCCCAAAACTTCATGGAAAAAGTCGCAACACAACATCGCACTATTATCAATGATGCCCCGGACCCGCGAAGTGACAAGAAAAGTCGCGCTAAGCTCCGTTAGCACCAGGAATTTAACACCAGATAAAAAATGACTTAAACTGGTGATGAATGGAGCTACATAGGAAAGACTGGGCCAGAGCTCCATCAGAAGAGCCACAGATGCCATGGAGGTGGTGATCATGCAGTTTAGGGGTCCCACGAAGGCAAAAACAACCACTGCCAATGCCACCCTCCCAAGACCACCCCTGAGGCAGCGACGGAGAAGACAGCGGGTACTGCGCAGAGGTCACAGGCGCAAGTCCAGCGGGGCATCCAGGATCTCATCATGGTAATCCAGGATGTTGGGGGGCCTGAGGGGGGTTGTTGATGTGTGCTGCACTTGGCCCTGGGTGCTCAAATCTGCATTTAACTGGTATTGTACATCTTTTCTATGGGAGATGGCCTGATAGGCAATAGTCCACACTTGCGGGTTAGCGTGCTTTTTTTATCGGTAAGAACTTATCGCTTGTTTCTGTCCCCTATCTCCGGTTTTCCTATTGCCATCTCGCAGAGGTTCACGGAAGCTATTGCCTGTTAGCGCTATGTTGATTATAGAACAATAACTGGGCGGAAGAAACAGGCGATAGATGGCGATAGAAAAACTAGCGCTAAGCTAGGTTTGCGTTAGTTATTGTCAGTCCTTGATTATATGCTCCTCTGTTTTTGTTGGCTAAAGGATTCTGGGTACTTTACCACTGCTGATCAGTGCTAAACTGCTCTCTGTATAAATTGTGATATGATTGGTTATCCATGATAGGAATATTTTATTTACTGGTAAGTCCCTATTGAAGTTCACGGTATGTGCCAAGGGCCTGTAAATCAAATGCTACTAGTGAGCTCGCAATCACTGGTTTTGCCACCCACACGAGTAGCCCTGTAAATGTGTCTCAGACCTATCAATATAGTGTCTGCACAAGCAGTTGTAAACTGCCTTGTTGTCATGGCAAGTGCACCCTCTTGCCAAGCCCAAACCTTTCCTTTCCTTTTCTTTCCTTACATGTAAGACACCCCTAAGGTAGGCCCAAGGTAGCCTTATGGGCAGGGTGCAGTGCATGTGGAAGGTAGGACATGTGCTGGTATGTGTGACATGTCCTACTGTGTATTTCGTTTTTCACTATTGAAAGGCTATCTGTCCCATAGGCTTATCATTGGGGTTGCACTATATTATTTTTATATGTGTAGCTTTCCATAGTGACCAGATCGAACAATTGAGTTTAGGCTCTTTGAACTCAAAATTTATTGACACATCTTTTGGTAAAGGTGGTTTTTAAATTCTGTGTTTGAAAATGCCTCTTTAAGAAAGTGGGCATTTTCTTCCTTTACCATTTTGTGTACCTCTGGCTATTTGTATATTCAGCATCTGGTGTTGGAGTGACGGGAGATGGGGATGTGCATTCACTCTAGACAGTCACAACGGGGGTGTAGGTGTATCCTTCCTTGTCTGGGTGACTCATCACTGCCCTGAATAGACCTGTTCTGCATTTACAGTGGAGGGAGGAGTTTTGCTTCCACCTGAACAGGCTGTGTCTCCTTTTCACAATGGTGTATCCGCCCCCTGTAGTCATGCTGCACCAGAGAGGACAGGACTGGTTTGGACTGGGTTCACAGACCCTTGCCACTATGAAAACAATGACAAAATGGGGTATAAGTACTAAACCTAAAACCTCAGAACTTTAGATTACTTAAAGGAACAAGAGGACCCTGCCAAGAAAAAGAGCAGAAGGACTGTGAGAGGAGCATTGTCTTTTCTATGTACGAGGTGGGTTGGCCTGCAGTTGCTGCTTCTGTTTGTGGTGGAGGAGAAGTACTGACTCTTTTTGCCCTGCTGTGGTATCCTGCTTTTAAAGAATTTCCAAGGGCTTGTGTGTGCTTGCCTTCTGTTGGAAGTCTCTGCCGTTCGTAGAAGGAGCCTAGTGTGTGGCATAACTTGGCTGTTTATTTTACTTTGAGCACACGCCCTGGAGCTGGCTTGGGTTTTGCTGTGTGCAGATAGCGGGAGGAATCGGTGGACGGGACTGCGAGGACCAGCAGCCCCGTGATCTTGAATAGCTGTGTCCTCTTCCCGCCCCTACTGCCTGAGGCTTCATAACACCTCACGGCCCCCGCTTCGCGGGCGCCGTTCGTAGAAGGAGCCTAGTGTGTGGCATAACTTGGCTGTTTATTTAACTTTGAGCACATGCCCTGGAGCTGACTTGGGTTTTGCTGTGTGCAGATAGCGGGAGGAATTGGTGGACGGGACTGCGAGGACCAGCAGCCCCATGATCTTGAACAGCTGTGTCCTCTTCCCGCCCCTGCTGCTTGCAGTTGGTACTTATACAAGTTATCCACCCGCAGCGCGGTCGCGCACCGGGAGAAGCCCGGGACAAGGGTGGGACCGTTTGTGGCCGTTCGTGGACGGTTGAGGACGGGACGGGCTCTGTCCCTTACGCACAGGGGAAGTTACATGTGTGATATATTGCGCGCTTAGTTCCTGTGATTAGCTGATTTGTTATATTGTATTTAATTATGAATTCATCTTCGGGATGTTCTGGCAACAGGTCCCCTTTCAAGGGTTCAGTTGTAGGTACTTTAGATAAATTCATTATAAGAGCATCATCTTTATTAGCCCATGAAATTGAACTCACGGAAAGGAGATTGTCGTTGGATATAGCTGCCGAAAAACGCTCTTCATTGGGCTCTATTATACACGCCAAATCTCCTATTCCCTCTCACACAATTATATCTGGTACACCTGATATATATGCAGCAGGAGTTCTTCGCCCCCGCCCGAGACAATGTTGGAAGTTAGGCAAAGGTGTCACACAATCTCTGAGGAAGAAGGCATGCCTAGTAGTAAGACCCCATGCCGACCTAATAGTTTAATTCCATCAGCTCCCTCTATCCCATTGTCCCCAGTTCGTACTAGATCTACTTTTGTTATTAAGCAGGGTTTGTCCAAGATATCTTCTGTCACCGCCCGAAGGGTATATGTTCCAAAAGGAAAAGGGGAATGGAAAATGATAAAGGAACGTTGTCTAAAAGCCGTAAACTTGGCACCCCTAAAATTAATTTAGCAGCCCCTGTAAATCAAGGCCAAGGGAAGGATTCGCATGAAGATCTGCCTACCTTCTCGGCTTCGGCAGATAATATGCCTACTAAATCGGGTGATGACTTTTGGCATAGATTGGAATCGATGTTGATAAAATCTGTTTTACCGATCCATGACAGACTAGATCGTATTGAAAATAGGCTGTCTTGTCTTGAATTGGCTTTTGCCTCATTTCAAACCAGACATGATCTGCGGGGCAGTACTATCAACGGAAACCTACACAACAAGAGTGCGCCGAGATCATTATCTTACAATCAAAAGGGACTGCAGGTTAATGCAGGGGTAGCCCCTCCACTACAAGTAATTCCAACAGCCCCGGTTGTACCGTCTAGTCCAACGGCCACCAGGGCGCAACCTAACTTATCTGGAGAGAAGGGTGGGAATAAGCATGGGACTGGAGGTAATGTTGTAACGACTACACCCATAGGACACCGGGGTTTCCAACCCTCTGTCCCAGTAGACCGAAGGCAATTCTTAAATCTACCGCCTGAATCGACCCCCTATGTCATTGTCCTCACGGGAGTTCCAGCACTAATTGAAGGGAAGCGGGAGGAGTTCTTGGACCTTACTGGCTAAACCGTCATAGGCCGTTACCAGTGTCGGTTTCAGCAGAAATCATCTTTGCACGACGGGTGGTCTGGTTAGGTCCACAAACCAAATCGGTGAGGGGAGACTGTATTGTCCTAAATTTTAGAGACAGAAGGGCTGTGGAGCATATCTGCGCTTGGCCCACAAATAACTTGGTCTCCCATATTAATTCTTTACCGCCTACATTTTTTTATCCGCCTTTGCGATATAATAAGAGTCTCCCGCACTCGTTACTACCTGATATTCCTGCCGAAAGATTGGGCGTGGGAATCCCTTTGTTTAACCGGTTTGAAGGTCTGTCGGGCCTGGAAGACTGTGATTGACGGTCCATTGCTTTACAAGATGAAACCCCTCCTGGAGAGTTAACTGACATGAATAATACTATGTCCCTGGATGGGTGTATTGGTAAGCCTGTCATGATGACAGAGGGGACTTTTTTAGAGGAGGCGACTATCGATAGCGATTTACCCGCCGGAGGAGCGGTGGTTATTCCATTGGATGTAGTTGACATCATGGGCCCTAGTCTGCCAATAAGTCCTACTTCTACTGAGAATGTATTTACGCCCCTAGGACTATTGTCTCAGTTACTATATGATCGTTCTGATCCCCAACTAACTTCTACCTGTTCAGGCTATTATTTAGCCTCCTGGAATATTGCTGGGTGGCATCGTAAGCTGGATATCCTGGGTTGGAGGGAGTTTGTTGGCTGTTGTGATCTATTTTGTATGCAGGAGACCTGGTGCAAGGAACAAATCAATTTTGATGGGTTTGTTTCCTTTAATCTCCCAGCCCAGGAATCTCTGTCGGGTCGTGCAAAGGGTGGCCTTTTAATTTTATTGTCAATTAAACTGCCTGTGGCCGTTAAGGCATATGAAATGATTGGTCACCATTCCCAAGTGTTATGGTTACAGCACGAGAATGGCCGCAATGTTTTGATTATTAACCATTACAATACTTTATTTGACAAGACTCGACAACTTGCGGTTGTGGAACTAATGGGTGCCCTTGACAAATTGTGCTCTGATAATTTTATTAATTTTGATTTTATCTGGGCGGGTGACTTCAATAGCCCCCTTTGCCCTTTATCTCTAACTGAGGCCTGTGGATATATTACTGACAGTGATGAGGCGGAGGTTCATTTCCCACATAACTCCTATGGAGAGATGTTGAACTCTGCCATGGCTAAATATGACTTAGAAGTATTACAGAGTGTAAAAGATGACCAGGGCAATTTTGTTCCCACATTTACTGGTAGGGGCGCTAACACTGTAATTGACCATTTGGTTATCTTGGCGAATATTAATGTCTTCTGTGGAACCCCGGTGATTCTGGACTTATCTGTCAGTGATCATAATTGCATTATCCTATGTCTGTCCCTCTGGGGCCTTAAGAAGCAGGTGACCGAAATCACTGTAAATGATGTCGCTTTAAGTAGACCTAATGGCCATAGGATTAAGTGGACTGTCACTAACTCAGACACGTACCTGAACAGAATTGTTACTCTCTGTTTACCTGAGATCAGCATGTGTCTAGATGCCAACGTTGGTCACTTAGGTAACTTACAATGTTTTAGTAAAATAAATGAAAATATTAATAAAGTTTTGACCACCTCTAATGTAAAGCGACATAATCTGAATAGTGGATGGTTTGATAAAGCTTGTACCAACGCTCTACAGAAGTTAAAGAAAGCTCTTTCGCGTAGTCCACGTAATAGGTCTATTATTATAAATCTTAGAATAGCCTATAAGGAACAACTAAAACGTAGGAAACGTGAACTCCAAGTTGAAGCTTGAGATAAATTGACAGCCGCGGCGGAGCTATCTAACAGTAAGCTCTTCTGGGATACTGTCAATAGCCCCTTTTTAAGGAATGATGATGCACCAACAATTATTTCCCAAGTTAGTAAGGAAAGTTGGGTCCTTCATTTTTCTTCTATTTTTAATCACAGTGATAATACCTGCATGTCTAGCTTATCTACCGTTGTGTGGCCTATTATTCCCCTTAATATAACCCCCTCTGAAGTAGTAATTGCTTTAAGATGTAGTAAAGGAGGAAAATACAATAATATGGGGCCCTGTTTTATCTAATGTTTTTAATGCGGCCGTAGAGGAAAAGATTCCGTTGACTTGGGGGGAGTCTATAATAATCCCAATATATAAAAAGGGCCCCAGATCTGAAGCCAAAAACTACCATCCCATATCTCTTTTAGACTCATCATTAAAAACTATGAGTCGGGTCTTATTGTTTAGATTAGAAGAATGGGCGGAGGATAATGGGATATTGGCCCAATCCCAATATGGGTTCAGGAAAGGCCGGGGGACCCTGGAACAATGTATAAATTTAGATCTTATCATTGGGAAATATACGCGCGCAAAGCAGGGATCCCTTTTTCTCTGCTTTGCTGACCTTAGCAGCGCGTTTGACCTGGTAGATCATGGATTACTATGGTCAACCCTCTTGGGCCTAGGTGCCCCAGAGGCTATTTTTTTTATTTTTTGGCACGACTTTATGCCAAGTTATCTGCAAGAATACGCTATGGACAAGCGGGTGAATGTACGAGCCAAATCACGGTGAGCCTTGGCATTAGGCAAGGCTGCGTGTTGGCACCCCTCCTTTTCTCTCTCTCTTTATTAATGCTATAGAAGCCGACCTTAAAAAGGTTAAATGTGATGCCACGCAAATTGAGGGATAGGATGTACCTGTGTTGCTTTATGCTGATGACACGGTTCTCCTCTCAAGAACCCCCATGGGTTTACAAAAACTAATGAATAGGTTCTCTGGGCCCGATTCACAGAACTAACTTAAGACAAAATCCTAAACTTACTACCATTTTGGTATTCACAGAAGGCACTTACTCATTTTGGTATTCACAGAAGGCACTTACTCATTTCGGTATTCACAGAAGTTAGGAGTCCTAACTTTAGGACTCCTAAATGCCTTCTGTGAATGCCGAAAGTCTTAAAATTAGGATTTTTCGCAGTTTAGTAGTAGTATAGTTAGGACTCCTAACTTTAGGACTCCTAAATGCCTTCTGTGAATACCGAAATTCTTAAAATTAGGATTTTTCTCAATTTAGTAGTCCTAAGTTTAGGACTCCTAACTTTAGGACTCCTAAATGCCTTCTGTGACTACCGAAAGTCTTAAAATTAGGATTTTTCTCAGTTTAGTAGTAGTATAGTTAGGACTCCTAACTTTAGGACTCCTAAATGCCTTCTGTGACTACCGAAAGCCTTAAAATTAGGATTTTTCTCAGTTTAGTAGTAGTATAGTTAGGACTCCTAACTTTAGGACTCCTAAATGCCTTCTGTGAATACCGAAAGTCTTAAAATTAGGATTTTTCTCAATTTAGTAGTCCTAAGTCTAAATTTAGGACTACTAAATTGAGAAAAATCCTAATTTTAAGACTTTCGATATTCACAGAAGGCATTTAGGAGTCCTAAAGTTAGGAGTCCTAACTATACTACTACTAAACTGCGAAAAATCCTAATTTTAAGACTTTCGGTATTCACAGAAGGCATTTAGGAGTCCTAAAGTTAGGACTCCTAACTTCTGTGAATACCGAAACGAGTAAGTGCCTTCTGTGAATACCAAAATGAGTAAGTGCCTTCTGTGAATACCAAAATGGTAGTAAGTTTAGGATTTTGTCTTAAGTTAGTTCTGTGAATCGGGCCCTCTGATTTTATAAAAGAAAGGAAATTAAAACTCAATTATTCTAAGACTTTTATTTTACCGTGTGGACGTAAAATAAGGAATTTGAGACCTTTCCATATTGAGAACCATAAAATTCTTTTAGTGAATAAGTTTTGTTACCTTGGCATCATGTTCTCGAGTAATGGCATGTGGTCTGAAGAGATTTTAAATGTTAAGGCCAAAATGGCCAAATGCGCCTACGGCATTTTTAAATTTGCAATTAAATTGGGGGATCGTCGCATATTTGATATGCTACACATTTATAGAAATAAATGTGTTTCGGTTGCGCTCTATGGAGCAGGGGTTTGGGGCTATTGCCCTCATGGAGAGCTTCAGGTCGAGGAAAATGTTTTTCTAAAAAAGTTATTATGTTTACCTTCATCCGCCCCTACTGTATTAATCCATAACGAGGTGGGGCTGAACTATTTGACTGATCTGATAGGGCTGAGACCCCTAATGCTATGGAGATCGATCTGGATGAAGAAAGAGACTGGGTTCAATAGAAGCATTATAAAGGATTGTCTTTGTCTGGACAAATGCCTACAAATCCCCTGGTTAAAATATGTGGTTTCTACTTTTGAGGATTTTTTTCAGGTGAACATTTTGGAAAATCCGAATTATGCGACAGATTTCCCTAAGTCAGAATTTAAACAAATTTTTTTGAGGGAAAAATCTCAACGTCGTCATCCTAAGAATATGCAGCTAGCAACTGTGGCTTCTTATTATTTACAGGAGCATATTGTAGGGTTTCAACAATACCTATCTAAGGTTACTAGAACCTCGCATCGGTTCGTATTGACCCGATTGAGATTAGGTATTGTCCACCATTTGGTGGCTTTTCCATCTATAAAAAAATACCACACTGTTCCTTGTCCATGTGATGGAGTCACCAAACAGAGTGTTGCACATTTTCTCCTTACTTGCGATTTATATATGCATTTGTGCATTGTCTATCTAAAACCACTTTTTAAAAAATACGGGTCTCGAACTTTGAAATCTGCCATGAGCCTGTTATGTACTTTAAATGAGATAGATATATGTTTATTTACTGCCACGTTTATTTTAAAATCTATTGCTGCTAGAAAAAGTATGGTTTTGTAACTTTTATGTTTGGATGGCTGACTACTCTGTTTTTTAATTTTAGTTCTGCGATTCCTTCAATTGTCTTTTGGTTTAATTACTTTGTAAGCTTTATATTTGCTGTTTTGTGTTTTTATGATTGTTTTTAATAATCGAATAAAGCTTATTTTGATTGATTGATTGACTTAATAAGAAAGATCCTTGTTGGATCTTACATAACCTGCCTGGGAGGAGAGCTGGAGAAGCTGTGTGAGGAGCACTGCCCCTGATGTGTGTGGTGGTAGACACTGTGTCTGCACCTGGAAGGTATGTGGAGAGCGCTGTAAAATCCTGTCGTCCAAGCCCAAGGCTTTTCTGCAAATCTAAAAAGAAAGGAGTGTGGGCAGCTGGCTCCAACACTGAGACACTGAATTCCCCCTCTGTACAGCCTCCTCCCATCTGGAGAAGGAACTGTGAAACATGCAGCCTAAGGGAAGAAGAGGGTCTCGAGCTCTGACAACATGGGCAAGCACCATGCTGCAGTTAGGCAGCCAGGAGATGGCCTTTAGGCAGTCAGTAGCACCCCATGTTCCCCAAGCATGTCCGCCTAGCCCAACTTCCAAGAGTTCAGCGTCGGCTGAGCGAGATAGTGCTGGATCCAGACAAAAGGCCGCCAACCAGATGAGAGCAGCCTGTCTCCGATCAGCAGACAGCCAATGGTTAGTCATGCTCATCGTTCTGCGCTCTCATTTTAAAGAGCACCGAGAGGCTGTGGGGTCAGCAGCTGCACAGCGCTTTTGCGGGCTGCTCCTGGGAGATCGCCTCATATGCGGGGGCACCCATGAAGGTATCCCCACCACCAGTGGCAGGACGTGAGTTCACTTCCCCACTGGCTGGAACGTACCCTGGGGGGGGAGGACGGCTGATGAGAGCGGGCAGCAGCGCTTGTACATACCTGTGGGGAGTGTGAACGAGGGAGAGAGAGGTAGATTGCAGGAGTCTGGGGTGTTGGTGGAAGCTCAGGCGCTGGTTGATATATGCTGGTCCTTGGTTGTGAAAGGCTGTGCAGGCATGGGTCAGAAACTTGAATTGGAATCTCTTGTGGATGAGGAGCTAGTGGAGTTTTTTCATGTGAGAGGTGATGTGGGTCTTTCTAAGGAGGTCAAGGATAATTCTGACCTCTGAGTTCTGAATGGTCTGAGGTCTACGCAGGACTTGCGTGATAACTGCTGCGTAGAGTGCATGGCCATAGTCCATGCTGCTGGTGATGAGGACTTGAATGACGGTGCATCTGCTGAGCAGAGTGAGGAAGCAGGTGGAGGAGACTGCATTGATCTGTTTTTTTCATGGTTAGTTTGCTGTCCAAGATGATGCCGAAGTTCTGGGCATGGTCCGTGGAGGGAGAGAAGGTCCCAGTTCAGCAGGCCACCAGGAGTCATTCCACGGAGATATGATGTTCCTGAATATCAACACTTCTGTCTTGTCTCTCTTGAGCTTGAAGCAGTTGTTTTGCTTCAATACAGGGATGCTGGCCATGCTCAGGTGGAAGTTGGCTCTTGTGGTGGATAGGTCTTCAGATAGAGCGAGAATGAGCTGGGTATTGTCTGCACAGGAGATAATGTTCAGTCCATGATTTCTGACAATGTTGGCCAGGGGGGTAACATAGGCATTGAACAGACTGTGGCTGATGGATGAACCTTGGGAGGTGTGCAAATGAAGTTCTTGGGCTCGGAGGTGAATAATGGAAGGTGGATTATATGTGTTTTTTTTTGTTGAGGAAGGATGCAAACCATATGGGGGCGTTCTCTAGGATCCTGATCTGATGAAGCCTCTTGATCAAGATGTGGTGGGACTGAGTGTCAAAGGCAGTTGAGAGGTCGACGAGGATCAGGGATGCAGCTTCTCCCTGGCCTAGGTGGTTTCTGATGCTGTTAGTGGCTTTGATCAAGGTGGTATTGGTGCTGTGGTTTGTGGGGATTCCAGATTGGGATGGATCCAGAAGATCACTGTTCTCGAGGTATTCCGTGAGTTGGTGGTTGATGGCTCTTTTACACAAGCAATATACCATTGCATCTGGTAGACCCTTATGCGTGAGGGTATTTATTTAAGGGTTGATGGGTTTTCCAAGAACTCGAAGTACACAGAGACAATAACTGAGCTGCGCCTTGCAATTGTTTTTCATTTTTTACTGGGTACAGAGCAAATCATATGAAAAAATATAAAGAGTGAAAAATAGGTATCAAGGTAAACCTATGTATTTTCAAAATAGGTACAAGATATGGAGTTTGGAAGCAGTGGCTATTTGCACATCTCTGAAATTGTGGGTACCCATACTAGCATGTAAATTAGAGGGCATTTCTCAAAATATCTTCTTTCGTACACACTGGCTTACATTTGGAAGGCATAAATGTAGAGAAATATAATAGGTAATAACACTTGCTCAATTATTCAGTGTTCCCCTAAGTCTCCCGATAGAAATTGTACCACACGTGTGGCCCAGTGCCCGCAATGAGAAATGGCCAAAAACACAACATGGACACATTACATTTTTCCACTAAAAACTGACCATGCTTTTGCTATGTGGCTAGCTGCGGATTTTAAACCCTAGCTCAGCAGGCACCTAGACAAACCTGCACAATTTTGAAAAACAGACACCTGTTGAAATCCTGGGTAGAGTGACTTGCATGTCTTTCACCAGGATTTCTTACCCAGAAACCCTTGCAAACCTCAAACTTTGATTAAAAACACATTCTCCTCACATTTCTGTGATTTTAAGTACTGGAATCTGCAGGGAGCAACTAGTGTCCTACCACCTACTATTTCTCAAAGCCTCCTTTTAAAGATGGCACCTCACTTATGTGGGTAGAGCTAGTATCTGGGACAGGAAAGGTCCCAAAGCCCAACATGGACACATCACATTTTTCAATGAAAGCTATTGGTTTGGGGCCGTAACCCAACCAGCACCTAGGTAGACCTAGAAAACCTGCACATCTTTGTAAATGAGACACCTAGGGAAATCCAGTGTGGGGTGACTGTGTGGCTTCCATTAGGTTTTCCTTCACAGAAGCCCTTGCAAACCTCAAACTTTGAAAAAAAACACATTTTTCTCATATGTCTGTGGTGGAACGTTTTGGAATCTGCAGGGAGCTGTTGTCCCTGTTTTTCATACAAATTAGTCTGCGCAACAACATCATCCAAAACACATTATCATTAAATAGTTGGAAAAGGATTATAGGCAAAACGTTCTCTGTATTGACTTTTACACCCTGCAGCACCACTAAAGGCAGGCAAAACATGCTGCACCATATTAGGGGCAATCCAGGGTCCAGCATTCCAAATGGAAAGCCTTCAATCCAGCATGTTCTTGCTGCACTACTGACATGCCAGTGTCCTCCTTTAAAATTGGCCCTTCTTCAGCACTAATAGTGGATTAATCATCAGATAAATTCTCTCGGACAGAAAATTCACTGACAGAATCTTCAGCTTGATCTTTTGCATCAGATGCAGAGTCAGTCTCAGAGCTTTATATAAAGGCAGATTTAAAAAGAAAACCTACAACTGCTGCATAGTCAGCTGATGGGCAGCCATAAAGTTTACAGATGAACACAACAACAAGTCAGCAATAAACAACACTGTTTCAAATTCGAACTTAACAAACTGTGGCTCTGGCAAATAGTAAATATAACTTTTGACATATAATGATCTAGAAAACATTATGAATATAAATCAGCAGTGGGCGATAAATTCCCCTCCAGTAGTGGAGTTTGCGGTGTTTTACCTACTCTGCCAACTGTTGTGTGGTGGAGCTTTTTTCTTGCACACAGCTTGGCAATGGTACGTTGGCAAGTGCCAGCGCGAATTGGGATACCCTAGCTCAATTTTCAGGCACTGGTATGGCACCTGGTGAGTTCTTCTCAATGTGGGCAGTTGTAGGCTGGCGCAACTGTTTGTGGTGAGGAAGCTGCAGCTCTCTAGAAAATCTACTCGAGAAGTAGCAAAGAAGCAGCATCATATGGCACTCTGTGTGCTGCCATTCGTGCTGATTTTGCACTTTGCAACATGCTCTCAGCTCTTAAAATCTGCCTGAGCAGTTTGACATTTCGATTCCATCCACTCATGGAACTCTGTGCAATCTCGTGAAGTTTTCATTTATCAAAGCATAATTATGTGGAGTGAAACATTCGCCTACCCTATAAACGACACAATGAACTTTATACTCCAAAAATACCTCTCACTGGCCACAGAAAGTTTTACTAAAGATCCCATGCTCTTATTCTGCACAGACACAGCAAGCACTAATGATATCTCACTAGAAAAGAAAGACAATAGAAAATTACATACAAAACAACACAATACACATGCACAAATCTAAAGTGAATTTGACACAAAACAAAACAGAAGTTAATTCTGCTTCAATCATTACACCATCTAAAAAAACACATTAATGCAGTAAAATGCTTCTCATTTGATATAAACAGTACAAAAAAATATTTCTTAACAAACACCTGCAACTACACAAACTGCATATCTGTCAATGGCGAAACTGCAAGGAGGAGTTGCTACCATGGAAATCAAAAGCTTTGAACTACAATAAAAAGAAATAAAACATGAAGTCCACAAATGAAAATGATTACAAGAAATAAAACAGTTTACATCATAAAACACAATGAAGTTTGCCCCTGGGGGCAGTTCAGGGTCACAACCATCCAATCTGCCCTGAGGGGGATTCCAGACAAATGCAGAGAATTGGTACCCCAGTATGGAGGGCCCGTTACACCAGCTGCCAGCCAAACACAAGCCAAACACCAGTTCACACACACCACCAGCCAAACGCTAGCCAAACAGCGAGGCACAGGCCAACACCAGTTCACCACACAAAAATATATTCCTTGGTGTCAAGTGGTTTTCCATCTCCCCCACGGGCAGATAGCCCTACAAAACAGTATGGTATGCTGGAAGATGGGAACTGAAAGCAAAGGACATGCATAGGCAATACTGGGAAGTGCCAGTTTTTGAAGTGGTCGCTTCCCCAACATCTATAATTACAAAATCCCTGGTGTCTAGTTGTTTTCCACCTTCCTTGGGGCAGATCTGCCTAATCGGAAGACCGACCTAAAAAGTTACCACTCTGGGGATGGAAATGGCCAAAACATGTCTCAATACTTCTGGGAAGAAATCCTTTCCCAAAGGGTCACTTCACGTTAAAAAATATTAATTTCTCTGGTATTTAGTGGGTTTCCACCACCCCAGGGGGCAGATTTGCTCCTGTGTGTGAGGAAACACAAAAAAACTGTACCCTTCAAGGGGAGCAACCCTCGTCCAAGGGTCGCTCGCCATACACATAACTAAACAAATCACTGGTGTCTAACAGCTTTCTACCCCTTCTGGTGGCAGATTGGCTAAAGAAAAGGGCTGATCAGCTCCCAAGGGGTGCGGAAAACAGCCAAAAGATGATGTAATATCAAAAGGGAGCGATCCTAGCCTAAGAGATTACTCATCATACACATATAAGTAAACTATTCCTTGGTGTCCAATGGCTTTCCACCCCCAGGGGGCATATCTACCTAAAGAATGGCTGATCTGCCCAGAGGAAGCAGAAAACAGCCAAAACATGGTGTAATATCAAGCAGGAGTGACCCTTGCACAAGGGGCCTCTCCCCATGAACATAATTAATCAATTCTGTGGTGTCTAGTGGCTTTGCCCCCCCCATGAGGCAGATAGGCCATAAAATGGCCAATCTGCCCCGCGAGTGCAAAAAACAGCCAAAACATGGTGTAATATGAAAAAAGGAGTGGCCCTTCCTTAAGCAGCTACTCCTACAACCAACAAAACAGCTTCACTGGTGTATAGAGGCGCATTTCTGCTGCACGATCAGGGTACCACCAGGCACCTGTTGATGACACCGCCAAAAGTTTCCAAATATTTTCCTGCTTTCCAAGCAACCACAGAAATGTACTTCTAAGCCCCCAGAACCTGGAAGAAGCTAAAGACTTTCAAGGTGCCTGGCAGAGTCACCTGCAATGTCCTGTCTAAACTCGACATTGTGGGGAAAAGTTTTTTTCTACAGTTTTGTGTCCCATTACCCACACGTGAGATCAGTCCATGTTTTTGCCCAGGGCACAAGGAAAGCATGTCCAGTCCTTCAGGGCTCCTCTCAGGTCACAGACATGAGGTCAGATCTTCTTCTATTCTTCCGCAGGTCCAACAAGGTTTCTCATGGAGTGCCTTTGGGTGCCACCTTTGTGCCTGGAATTAGCTAGTGTGTGGGGCTTGATCCTGGGAGGTCCCTAACTAATGGGGTAAAGTAGCTATTGTTTACTTTACTGCAAACAGGCCCAAAATGCTAGGTGACAGAGCATTTACAAGAAATGACATATTAAACTTGATCTCTGAGGGCTGTGAGAGTATAAGGTAGTGTACTATACTAATATCCACATGTAACACTAAATCCAGTTTGTAGTAGGCCCTGTATCCACAGCAAACTAGGAGACAGAAATCCGATGGGGCAAATGCTGTGCCCTCCAGCAGCCAGAAAGGGGATATGCAAGAATGTCCTGCCATCCTGTTCTCTCCCTTTCAAGAGAGCCAAAGGATTACATGTGGTACATACAGACCTGTCAGGCAAGATTTGACAATGTGATGGCAAAAGTATGCCCAGACACCCCACCCGCTGTATTCTGCTGAGCTCAGAGGAGTCACCTCTGCCCCTTCAGGTCAACTTATTGTGTAATCCTTTGAAGGAATTCCTCACCTCTTTCACTCCTCCTTCAGACCAAATATTAGGCTGGGCAGTTCCTGGACTGCTAATCAAAATTATCATCCAGTAGCTTCAGTCAGAGTAAAGGTAACTTTCTAAAAGTTACATTACAAGATAATTATGGCTTTGGCGCTGTGGGAGTGAGCCGTCAGGCCAGCGCCCTACTCCCACACCGCTTAAGTCAACCGCTGCCCCCTGACCAGATATGAGTTTCCTTGTGGAGCTCTTGTCCCATTGTTTAAATCATTTCCGGGAATAAAAGAACAACAGGAAGCACCTTTCTTGGCGCACACTCCACCCTCTATTGTGGTCATCAAGTCCAAAACGTGCTGATGTTGCATCACCATAAGTAGGATGGCTCTCAGTTTTTCATTGATAGCGCTCAGGCCGAGCTCATTATTATTGATCATCTTCATCATTTCCCACCTGGTTATTTGTAACCAAAGGGCATTCACTTTTGTTTGCATGGTGAAAAAGGTATTGACCCTCTGGTGTTTACTTGAGTCTTGGTGAACAATCAAATGTTTTCTGGAATATCCTTGCACTGAGCACAGCCAACATAATCAGCAGTTCTTCTCCTTTGAGCCTGATGCAACAGATGTGTTTTCTTTTGTATTAAATGGTGAGATAACTCAGAAAGATCTTCTCCAGGAATGACAGAGTTAGGGTGTGTATGGTCAAGAAGATGCAGAAGCCCACCATCCGATGATGAGCTGGGTGTAGGCAATGTCGCCACATTTCCAACAGAAATCCATCAACTTGTAGGTGCTCCATTGAAGGTCCAGTATGTGTACTACCATGCCACTGTTCTGATTATTGCCTAACGGTGTGGTTCCTTTGCCTCTGAAACATAAAGAGTACAGTGTAAGTTTCTGTACAATTAAGGGTTGCCCCTTTCCCCCAACCATGCGTATCTATTAATCTTGCTATGCCAGATTTTCTGGCACAGGTGTTTGTGCTAGCTTCGGACAACCTCTAATGTGACTCATTTCCTCCCACATGATTGAGAAGAATGGCCCTGCACTGCAATTCCATGTTCAAGGTCCACTTGTCAATAAAGGAGGTGGCCCCAAAGATGTTAGGGACCACCCTGGAACCACAGACGGAGGTGGGAGCAGAAGTATTTGTGCACTGGTGTGGTGTTCCTGATACCTCCATGAACCTCTTTTCTACGAAGTCCCGCGGCCAAAAATTGTCCGCCCCTATGGTGCCCCTTCTGCACAACCTGTCTAACTTGGATTGGATGTCTCTAGGCTCAGTGAAGAGATGCAGTGGAGTGGGGTTGGTCTTATACCAGGGGATGTTTACTAGTGTCCTATGGGGTTACTCTCTATTGGGTTTGATCTTCGCCCTGATCCTACATAGGTACAGATAGACAAGGCATTTTGCTCTTTCAGGGGCTATCTCCTGGGATAGGTAAAGCCTGTCTGTTCGCAGTTTGAGAGCCTATGGTGGTCTTGTGTTGGTGCGAGGTGTTGTGTAGGGGTGCGCTGTGTAGTGTGTGAGGAAAACTAGAGTTTGGTTCAGCATAGGTGTATGTGAGGTGAGGGAGGTCCCTACGCGTACATTGCAAGAACGCACAAGTAGAGTTTACATGAGTAGGCATACGTCTAGCACTGGAGAGGCTAAAGAGTACCCCGGCTAAATAGGGCATGTACAGAAATACAAAAATACATAATTAAAAAGCATTTGTAGGCTGTCAGGTCGTCTTCGGGTGAGGTGCCTGTAGTCTGGGCACTCAGAGGAGTCTTGCCTAGGTGCTGTCCACAAAAAAGTCTCTCAAAAGGTTGCCGCATAAGTCAATGTATTCTGTATTACATAATCGATTGGCCTTGTGAAAGAAAGTCTTATTGAAAGCTTTGATCGATTAAATGGCGGGTTGCGGTAGGGTTGATGCACATCCAACTCGATCGCAAACCTGTAGGATAAGAGCTGCGGGTTGTAGGTTAGCTTGGAAAAAACACATTGTTAGGCAGTTGTCTGCAAAATACCCTTATTTACATTTTACCATTGCTCTCAATGCTTTAACTGTGAGCAAATGTTTCTTAATGTGGTACTGAAAAGGAAGTACTAAGATTTTAGAAAAATAGTGAGTTTTAAACTGTTTTAGGAGGTGCTAGGATTTTAGGGCAACGGTGAGTTTTAAACTGTTTTAAAGCTCTTTGGGCCAGATGAACGACCCGTAAAATAGCAACTCGCTATTTGCCACAAATTGCATCTCGCAAATAGCGAGTCGCTATTTGGTACCCACTAACACCACAGACAACATCATTGCGAGTCGGTATTGACTCGCAAGGCTATTTGGCTCACTCGCTATTTGCGAGCCGCAAATGTCTCGCAAATAGCGAGTCCCGTGAAAAAGACCTATTTTGCAACCGCAATATGCGAGTGTGCATTAAACAGGCCAATAAAGCCCTGAAAATAGCGGTTTTTTTTTTTAAAACACTTCCTATTTGAACTGAAGGGACCCAAAACAGGAAGTGGTGCCCAAGGATACACCAGAACAAAAATCAAGCACATGCACAGGTACAGCAGCACTGTCAAACACTGCTGATTGAGAACCAGAGACATGGTAAGCAGCAAGAACAGCAAGAAGGGAAGCAAGGAGAGGCTGAGAAAGCTGAAGTTTTCAGAGAAAGAGCTGGATATCATCACGCTGCAACCCCCACGATGAGCTATTCGGTAGTTTAATGCACCATCTGCCCAAGACTGAGAAGAGGAAGATCTGGAGTGGTATGCAACAACGGATACATGTTGCACACTGCTCCATAGACAACATAAAAGAGCGCTGGTATGATCTACGCTCCAGGGCAAAGGAGAGGGTGGCAGCACTGGTGGAAGAGGCGAAAGGAACCGGAGGGGGACCATCGACTTCAGCAGAGCCATCAACAGCTGAAGCACTTGTGGAAGCTACCCTGGAGAGGGCAGCTGTAGCAGGCTTTGGGAGCATTGATACATCCCAGCCATCAATAAATCCTGGTAAGTGAAAAATGTGCATGTGATGTGTGAATACCTACCTACTAACGTCTGTACTGTGCATGCATACTTATCAACCACAAGCAAACATCCATGTACAAACAATAAACAACACTAGTGATGCATCATGGGAGATGTAGTCTGTGACAAATTCAGTGTAGTGAGGGAATGACTTGAGCTGATAAACATTGCAACGCCACACATTTTTTATTATTTTCTATATGTGTCACATAGACACACCATTGTAAGCAGACGACACTGATGATGACACAGCGGGTAGCCATGAGGCTGAGCAGATGGAGGAAGGGCAGGACGATGGGGAAACAAGTGGGCACAGGTCATCTGATATCCCATCTACTGTGGCTGCAACCACTTCTGAGTCCACACGCACTGTCACCACAGTTGCACAGCAGGACTTGACAACACAAGGCTCTCTGTCAACCCGTGTGCGTCTCTCACGGCCAACACAACAGTCCCTGTGTCGGTCAAAGAGTTTGCCCTTCACTGGATCAGCCACACAGCTCATGTCTGCTTCACTAGACCGTTAAATGCTGCAAATACAGGGCCTGCAAAACAAAATCCAAAGACAACGAAATGTCAGGATGTCCCAGGGCTTCTGCATGATCACCAACATACTGGCAGAGAATCAGGCCAGGATTGAATCCAAACTGGATGCCCTCACCAACATTGTGGCAGACTTAGCTAAAGAGTGATCTGCAGAAAGAACATATCAGATCGCATTGAGCACAGCAGGGGACGGAAACTTGATCATTTGAGCAGTGCTATCAATAGGCTGGTGCATTCTACAAACAAACACAGCCAGTGCACACTGCAGGTGGAGATGGGCCACTACAGTGGAGACGTAGCTCGTTGCCTGGAGAAAATAACAGCAGCAGTGAAAACACTGCGGGCCAATCTGATAATTGGAGATGTTGGCATTGGTGGTGATGGAGTAAGGATTCGAGGAAAATAAACTTGCTTGGATCAACCCCTCGTTAACAAGTACTAACAAATAGAGATGATAGATAAAAGCAAAAATTAACATGCACACAACATCCATACATGGAGAAAAGGCTTTATGCTTGCTTAAATAGCAAAGAATAATTTGCTACGTAACCGAAATCCCGCTTGAAATGGAAAATAGTCTTGTGCATGTGCGAACCAGTACAGTGCAAATAACCATGTGATTAACCCATGAGAGAGAAGAACCCTCACGCATGTGCAAGGAGTCACTAACTGTAGGTCTGAAGGCACCGCGTGCCTGGCATATGCTTGCCTGGATTTAAAAGGAGCTGTCGCTGCTAATGCTTTTGCTTAACAAAGAAGAACATAACATGGGATAGAGTAGAAGTGGGTGGTGAACAGTGATAATAACATATTAGAAAAATAACATCATTTTATGTTTCCTTTATTAATAGTGTGCGTATGGGCCTGATGCGCTAAGCCAATGGAAAAGATGGCGGTTGAAACGTAACGCAAGTTGAGTCTGCTCACACGTAAGAGTGCCATGCTGCTCCTTCTGTGAATAAATTGTGTTCCTGTCAGGCTTTCCTGGCTACTTATTTCCTGGTCTGCCCCTCTCCTACGCCAATGGCCAGGTGAAATGTGTGTCTCGGGTTAGGGCCTTCTTCCCAACTCATCTCTGGGCTCATCTCAGATATAAGATACGCCTTATTCACAAATGTCTGACTTTTCCCAAGCGTTCTGAACTGCACCCTATGTTACACCCAGGAGTAGTGCGTACCCTCTGCCTAATGCCCTGCGGTCCAAGAGCAAAAATCTACCTTTTCATATATTTTAGATCCCCCAGTGTTAAGAAACCCCAGAAGTCTCTAAGAAAACCAATTTGAGTAAAAAATAAGATTGAGGTGGTGACCATATATAATACACCAAGGATTGGGTTGTACTGTTGTGTCACTCCCAACTCTTCAAGCAAAAAAAAAATGTAGGTACCTTCACTTTTCTCCAGCATGCTGACTAGGAAAAAAAATATCTATGCGATTGTCCTACTTTGCCATACGCCACATGCTGGGAATCTGGATCAGATAGGTTCACATCAAAGGTAAAACTATCAACAACAAAAAAAAAGATAGTAAAAATATCGACTCTCTATAATTAAATAGGTAAGTACAAAAATATTGAAATTAAAAATATAGATGTAAAAAATATTGATTAAAAGACATAAATCAAATAAAATAATATATTAGATATATAAAATATTAATATTATCTTTAACAAAATGAATTCAATTTAATATACATTTTAAGTAAATATAAAACTTAAACATAATTTTAAAAAATGTAAACAAGCAAACATAATAATGTATACATATACATATATTTACTTTAAAATAATTTATCAAGTATTAGCTTCATTTAATTTTGAAACTTTTAAATTATATAAAAATAAATTACATACATATATCAATAATTTAAAATAAAAAAACTTTCTGTAATAAATTAAAACATTAAACTACTAAAACAAAATTACAATGTTCATTTCGGAATACAATAAATACAACAGTAGGGAAAATGTTGGATAGTAAAATAATTAAATTTACTATTACAGCTGCAATGAGTGCAACAGTAGGGAAAGTGCTGGATATTGGAGGGGTAAAAATTACTATTCCCACTCCAAAGAGTGCAACAGTAGGGAAAGTGTTGGATAGCGGTGGGGTAAAAATTACTATTCCAACTCCAGTAGGGAAACTTAGGGGCAAATTTACTAGCCCCTTATGCCAGATTTGCGCCGCCGTTGCATCACTTTTGTGACGCAGCGGCGGCACAATGCCAGCGCCATGCTGTGGGCTATTTACAACGTGACACATCTAGGGAGATGCATCACGTTGTAAAGCCCTGCGCCACATGTGGGCGTTCCTGCACGGGGGGGTGTTCCGGCACAGGAACGCCTCCGAAAAGTGGCTGAGTGAAATCTACAAGATTTCACTCAGTCACTTTTACGGCCATGCTGCGTCAAAACCATGAGCCTGCTTGAAGCAGGCGTAAGGATTGACGCAGCATGTTAGGGATAGGGGCACCCCAAGCCTTGCAGGAGTTGCGTCGCAAGCACGACGCAACTCCAGCAATGCGCCGCCTTTCCGCGGGGGAGATTGCGACACGCATCTGCCCATCCGTGCACCACAGTGCGCTGCATTGTAAATGCGGCGCATCAGTGGTGGCACGCGGGTGGGCAGATGGGTCGCAACTCTTCTGGCGCATCCCTGCTGATTAGCAGAGATGCACCAGAAGTAGTAAATCTGCCCCTTAGATAGCAGAGAAACAAAAATTACTATTTACATTTAAACAATAAAAAAAAATCTTAAAAGTAAATAAACAATATTTTGAAAATATGCAAGTAAATATATTAAACGAATAAAAAGAACACATTTTATAATTGTAACTACATATAACAAAAACGTACAAATATGATTGAAAAAAAAGTTAATAAATACATTTATAAACAATATTTATTTAAAACGAGCAAATATTTAAAAAAAACAAATTATTTACAAAATAAATGTATTTCTTTTATTTTCTACTCTATAACACCACACCAATAAAAAAAGACATCAACGTTGTTGTTTTTACCTAATTAACATAATTAAAAATGAATTTGAATTATATTATTAATAAAAATAGATAAACATTTATTGAGTGCACAATGTTTAACACAATAATATATCCACAACACACACCTAAAATTAATTACACAATTACCGTAATTAATTACTAATTAATTAATTTAAATTAATTAACAAATAATTAATAATTCATCAATAAAAAATAAATTAATTCCCACCCTTTACACCATTTACATCAATAAACAACACAAGACACACCTAACATAATTAAACAATTGCCATATTAATCATTAATTTAATTTAATTAACAACTAATTATTATACAATTATTAATGAAGTAATTTATACATTTAACACTACAACATCACAATTAAACAAATATTAATAAATAAAAATTATCCAGTACATTTTATCTAATTAAATTACTTCCCACCATATTCTCCTATAAACCCACAACCTGCTACAGAACAAAAAACGCAAATTTCAAAGAAAAAAACATTTATAACTACTATAAATAATCAATATATTTTATCTAATTAAATTACTTCCCACCCTATTCCCTTATAAACCCACAACCCGATACAGAACTGAAAACGCTAAATTATATTTAAAAAAATTAATAACTGCTCACATTTGAACAGATATAATACAAATATAAACAATTCTTATACAAACAAAAATCACAAACATAAAATATATACAAAAATACATAACATTAATATAAAAATTTATATTTATAACAGATATGAGGCCCATTAGGATGGCGGGCAGACTTCAGTCTGCAAGCCATCCTCGCCGTGCTGGGACCGGCTGCCAGACGAGCGGCAGTCCCGCACCGCTGATTAGAATGTGACGCCACCCTGGTGGTCGCATTTCGCATATTTGACATTGCAGTGGGAGTTGCTTACAGCAGCACCCGCCGCAATGCCAAATTGACATGTTGTGCATTCCCATGCACAACCTAGCATGCACCACACAGTGCCTGCCACCTTGAGCATGGGAATGCAGGGTGGTACCATGGGTACCCCCCAAGTGGACCCCCCAGCTCCCCTGGGGGCCTGCAACGGCCCCCAAAGCACATCCCTACCAGCCTTTTCATGGCAGCATCACAGCCATGGAAAGACCAGTTACCGCACCCATCCTAATATGGATGGCGGTGCCTGGTAGACACCACCACCATATTAGTGGGCAAGTCCACCCGGCTGGCAATCATAACGGTTGCCGACCGGCAAAAAAGCGGGGAACGCACTTTGCATCCGCCGTGATACTTCCGCCATAATAATATAGTGGGGGGTAAAACAAGTTGGGATGGTGGGCGGATCGCCACCGCTGAGCCGGCGGTGGCGATCCGCCCGCCATCCTAATCACCCCCTATATTTTTACAAATGATATTAAACACTTCGATGTTATTTACATCGATATTACTTACCTAAAATCGAAATACTTGACCATGATATTTTGTCTGACGGTATTTCTGACCCAAGATATTTTTACCTCGATATTTGTGCAAGTCAATATTTTTACAATGATATTCTTACTCTGCACCAATCAGATGTAGTCTCTCACCCTTGTGACAGCAACCTCGTAAAATCAGCAGAACTTTTAATAAATGATGCCATCTGCTAAACCATTTTTTTTGCACAGATGTTAATCCGTTCGGGTTTGGTCCATGTCCTTGGCAGCAGTCAGACTCGATAAACCAATCTCACCTATCTGGCTCACCAAAATGTTGCTTGAATATGAATTTACCTTAAAGAAATTAAAAGAGAAGAGGCGTTTGGTCAAATAGGAACAAGTTGGGTTAATTAAACAAGCGCCCGGGAGAGTCTCAGCAGAATGTGTCTCTCTGTGTACAAAGATTTGGCTGAGGTACAAATTATTCATGCATTCCTGAAAAACATCTCAGTCATAAATCAACAAGTTTGGGGATTGATAGGGACACAGTTGGTTCTCGATCTTGGGAGAGATAAGTGTGAGCCCGTGTTGATGTATCCAGATTTGCGGCATCAGTAGATCGTAAACACTACCTGTGGTGTGCATGTCGTGTCCTAATTGGCTGAGTTTTCCTATCTACATGTGATATCTAGCTTTGTGGTATTTTTGTGGAATGCAAGCCTTTGGCCAAGTGTGTATTATTGAAGCCAATATCCTTACACCTGGTTGTGGTGCAACTATCTATCTGTGGGATAGATTAGGGTTGTCCCAGGGTGTGCGTTTGTCTTTGAGTTAAGCAAGACGCCAGCTTTGACCTGTTACTAGACAGGAGTGGGTGTGGGTCGCAGGCACTACGTGGTCACAGGCACTGCGTGGTCACCTTTCTCTGACTCGCGGTTGATGGGGAGGCCACCTTGGGTGAATCCGACAGCAATGATCTAAGTTCATTGTAACTCCAAAAAAAAAATATAGCAGTCACTGGTATTCATTTTAATGACATTCCCAATATTGTGCATACAGTTGTTATAGCGTACAACAACATTGTCTTTACTGATACTGACATAGGTCATAGCGTACATCGACATTCGTGGCACTGGTAATCACATTGTCATTCATGCATGGATTATGGCATACATAGACACCATTATTGATGGTATCAACATTGTTGTGCCAACACAGGTTAGTGCACTCCTTTAAACATGTTAGAAATGGCTTAGACCCATTTGACACATTTGATTTACTTATGTGCTCCTAGAAAAGTGGTGCTCCATCTATACAGGGACTGTAAATTAAATGCTACATGTTGGGCCTGCAGCAGTTATTGTGCCACCCACTTAAATAGGCCTTTAGAATAAGTACCAAGATTAACATTGCAGACCACGGGGGATATTCTCAAGAACATATGATAACTACCGCAAAAGTAGCTTAACGCAACACGTCACATCGCAGTCTATCGTGGGAAAATAACACCTTTTTAACGTGGTATTCTCAACATGGCGACACCATGCGATAGACCCACCACAATGCATCAAATGAATGCATTAAAATCAACGCGACACCGCAAAAATGAAAAACACGAACGCGAAAAAAGTGGCGATGACACAAATCACGATACAAAATCAGTGAAAACCAGCCACAGGCCTGCAATCGCCACGCGACATGCAGGAAAATGCACTATAAAAGTTGGGAAAAAAAACACATACCAAAAGCCAAACATCAGCGAAGCACAATGGAGTCAGCCGGAGCAAGTGCAGAGGACAACCTGAACCCCACAAGCCCCCCCAGGACGAGCCTGGGACCTCAGGGCCAGGGAAAGGCAAGGAGAACAAGAGTAGGAAAAAGCGGTTCAGTCTGCTGGAAAACAGGATCCTGATAACGGAGGTGATAGAGCACCATCAACTACTTTTTGTCACCTCCACTGTGTCACTGGCAACTAAAAATGGAATATGGCAGACCATCATGGACAAGGTGAATGCAGTCGGAGTGCTGAAGAGGACAATGGAAGAGGTCAAGAGGCGCTGGAATTATGTCAATCGCAAAGCCAAGCAGAAACTCGCAAACAACCGGAAAGCAGCAATGCAGACTGGAGGTGGGAGCCCAGCGCCACAAGAGGAGCTGGACGAGATGGAGGAAATGGTGTCCACAGACATCAGTGGGGAGACGGTGGGAGGAGTTGGGGGCCTGGACACTGCTCAACATGACCGGACACAACAGCAACAGGGTACCGAACTGGGACTGGGGGACGGGGGAGATGGGCACAATGGCACACATGTACAAGTAAGCATAGCACATCTGAGTACAAACCATGCCCCAGACCCCCAACCCCCACCAAGAGACCAATCCACCCAAGTATGCAACATCTCAGCACTGTATAAGCACTGAAGTCAGAGGCACACCACATATAAGGGATATGAGGCAGCCAAATCAGAGCTACAGGGGCGACTCCCCCAAAATGCAGCACACACACATCACATGCAGAGCACATCAAAATTGACAATGATGTGGCACAATCCACAACACGTCCACAATTGAACAGAGGACACGACTGGTGCCGCTTGTGTGCAGAAACTGGCCAATCACATATAGCATCGCAGGGAAATGTGAGTTGACAATGTACAAGTACAAACACACATCCGTGATGTTGTCAAAATGTCCACTGTCCCGCATCATACAGGCAGCTCCCCACAAACAGTGTAAATTGAATGACAATTACACTGTCATTCAGTCTGAATGTAAACACGTACAATGCATCAACATACATGTGAACAGAATGTTAAACTGCATCTCCCCTTCACATTGCAGAGGGAAATTCAACACCTCCTGCAGCGCAGTCCCAACCTCTCTTCTGTGATGATGAAGAGGACCACCACACCTTCGACTCTGACGCCCTCCAACAGCTCGTGGAGAGCCTCTCCCGCCCACTTCCAGGAGCAGGGCAGCTCAGCTGCTACGAGGAGAACCCACCAACTGTACAGAACACACAACAGGCAGCACCCACCACCACGGCTGCCTCTCAGGACTCCCACGATGCACACATGGCCTTCCAACGCCGTGTGTTGGGATGCCAGGAGAAGCTGGCTGAACAGGTGCAGGTGGGGTTTGACCACATGGCTGGCAAACTAGACGCCATATGTGGGTGTCTAAGTCCCATCAGGGACCACTCACAGTCCCTAACAGATACCCACAGTCCACTCCATGCCCTCCAACGGACCATGGGTGACATCGCCAGAGTACTGACTCTGCAACAAGAATGACTGTCTAGTCAGAGTGGCTCCTGCGAGCTCACCCGGGAGTTGGGACTCATGCGGAGGCTCATGGAGAACATGGAACGGACGCGTACAGAAAGAGTGGCTGTCACAGCTGCACACCAGCGGGAGGATGCTGAGTCCCTCAATGCCATAAAGGCCCTCCTCATGGCATTGCTGCCACAAGGCCTGGCGCTGATGCATGCTGCTGACACCACTCTATCCACATCTCCGGACCCTGATGTGTCAGTGCCACACAGTGCGGTGGACATTCCACCTCCGACCCCTGAGGTGTCACTGCCACACAGTGCTAGAGACAGAACACCACCACTCACATGTGAGGCACCTGAAACAGCAGAGGACAAAGGTGCCCTCATGGTCAGAAGGAAGCGGTAAAGGTTTTATTTGGTTTATATGATATGAATGTATGATTTCCATTTTTCTGGCCACACCTGTATGTTAGGTGTTGTTATTGTGCGACTTCAGGCGATTTGTTTGGTTCATGGTTTCGTGGGGTTGATGTGCATTCTCTTTGTCCATAGGGGGGGTGGGCGGTGGGGTCCGGGGGGGTGGCGGTGGGTGTTGTTGCCCTATTGAGGCTCCGGGCTGCATGTTCAGTTGCTCGTGGGCATCTGTTGTTCTTCATTTTTGGCTATGGGCTGTGCACCCTTGGCTGCTGCCGGTAGTCATCCGACTTTACACCAGGTCAGAGCAGGTGTTCAAATCCTGCTTCTAACGTGCCCCATCACCGGTTTTGGGATCTTATCGCAGATCTGGCTGGTCGTTGAGAATGTTGTGGAGTGGTGTTGTTGCGGCTTTTTGCTCGGGAATGCCTGCTCTGCGTCTCATTAGCGATAGTTGCCGGGGTCATCCGTGGCGATATTTTTTGAGGATGCTATCTCCGGAAAACTGGTGATATCAGCTGTTTGCACCGGCTTGTGAATGGGATGATAAATTTATCATGACTTAGGCTGCAATAAAGTGCCGATAACTCGGTGATAGTTCCTTGAGAATATGCCCCCATGTGTAGTTTTAAACTGCCAATTTGACCTGACAAAAAGACCCTTTTGACAGGCCTAAACCTCCCTTTTCAATATATATGTCACCCATGAGGTAGACCTGAAACAGCACTGAGGCAGGGTGCATTTTATTATAAAGTAGGACATGTGTCTTGGTAGAGAACTTTCCAAGTTTGTTTTTCAATACTCTGAGGACTGCCTCTCCCAAAGGATTTAATTGGGTTACATTATTACATTTAACACATGCTTACTTTTAGTTGGGAACAGGTAGAAATGTCATGTTTGGTCTCAAAAGAATTGTAATTTAACATCCTCACAAATAGTCGGATTTTAATGCCTAATACTGAAAATGCCACTTTTAGAAAGTTGGCATTTTCTTTTCCCAACCATTTTGTGCCTGCAGTCTGCGTCGTGATTCCCATGAGTGTGAATAGATGGCAATTGATCTTTGTGTATTTCTCCCAGATGATGAGACAAAGGGGGGTTAGGTTATGGATCATCCTGTCAGGATGGGTGGGGCAGTGCTGTTCCCTGCACCACTTACATTTCAAAGAGCTGCCACCACAACACTCACAAAGTAACTTGACACTAGCCTATTGTCACACTAGACCCTTTGGAGCCTGGGCAGAGGTAGGAAGAACATTTCCAGAACCAGATATGGAATAGCCTGGAGGTTTCTCCCACTTCAAAGGATGGCACTGGGTATAATTATTGGACCCTCAGTCCAACTCTTCAGTTCACTCTTGGACCTACAGAGGATTTTCAGAAGGACTGCCTTGTACTCCAGATGGCTGCCCTTCAGCTTCACGCCAGCTTTGAACCTCAGAGTACTGCCAGCTTCTACCAGAGGACTGGCCTGCTGCTGCTTGCAGCCACTTTGTACCCTCAGGGGACTGTCCTGCTGCTTGAAGCATTCTTTGCTGCTTGAACCCAGGACTACTAGACTTACTGCAAGAAGTAGTTGACTGGCTTCCTGTTCTGAGTTACATGGACACAACAATCTCCAATAACATTGAACCCTGCACCTTGACCATACCTAAAATGAGTCTATGCAAACCAGTCCTGGACCCTTAGAAGTGATGCTAAGGCTGCCCAAACAGCCAAACGTGAAACCTGGCACTTTTAAAATATGTTCTAACCTATTCGCCAATCCAGCCGAAGGTGCATCGTCAGTTGCCCTGACTTCGAAGTAGCTTCCACCATGTTCTCCACAGCAGCCTAATAATTTTTTCTGGGCTCATCCGGGAAAGGATGTCAGGCATTATGGAGCCCTTTCCCGGCTATAACCTGGAGCCTCTTCACACAGGAGATTTTTGAAAAAAAACGAACATAGAAATCTTCATCGGGACTTCATCCAGTTGCTCTCTGACAATGATGCCTCCTCCTCTGACACCGCCAGCTACCTTCCCCCTCTGAACCTCACCTTCTCAATACTTTTTCATCCAAATGTCTTCTTAAGTCTGAAGGTAGGTTGAGACTGGGCCCAGGCCACCTCGTGTATCCAAACCTCGCTGCATCGCGGTTGACCATAACTTTCGATTTTGCCCCAGTTTACACAATTAGATGTCTCCTGTTGGTCCTTTGATCTTTTAGACACTATTTTTCACTAAAGCTTTTTAAAGTTCTACTGATTTGATTTAAATCAGTTTGATGTCAACTTATTCGTTACATATTTCTCAATTTTCCTAAATTGGTGTGGTAGTTTTCTTGTGCTGTGCTTTCACTCTATTACTGTTTGTGTGCTGCATAAATACTTAACACTGTGCCTCTAGGTTAAACCTGCCCGCTTTCTTTTCTGCCAAGTCACTAGGGGGTGAAGCACAGGTTAATTTAGTGTCTTTTGTTGGACACCCTGACAGGCAGTGTGGTTGTTGCTTGAGAAGGGTCTTCATTCCCCTCATCAAAAACCCTGGGGCATATCTACGAGCCCCTATCGACACCACAACGTCACTTTTATTGATGTTGTGGTGGCGATAGGGGCTGCACCTTATGTACAAGGCATCGTTAACGCTGCCTTGTACATAAGGCCCCCTTTCAATTTGGCAAAATGAGGAAAAATACATTATTTCTCCTCATTTTTGCTTTTTCCATGTGCAATGCCTTGTGCAAAATGCTACGGTTTGTTTATGTGCAGAAAGGTATCCCTGCCATTTTGTCACTTTCAGGTGTGCTGCATGACGCAGTACACATTTAAGTGACAGAATGGCATTTTAGGATTGTTTATGTGCTGGAAGGGACACCTTCCTACACATAAACAATCCTCCAATGCATGCAGACAACCTTGCACTATGGTGCAAGGGTGCCTGCATTGGCGTAAAGTTGCTAAACTTGCGCCATCACAGGGGGAAACGCAAGGCTGCACATAATTTTTGTAAATATGGTGCAGCCTTGCATATCAGGTGGCAGAGCTTGGCGTTAAGCCGGGGAGGCTAACGCTACACTACGCCACTTCCTTGTATATATCCCCCCAGTTTCCTACAGCAGCTACGAATAGGATATCAAGTGAAGAGCAGCTTTCAGTTGCACCATGATAGACAGATCTATAAATCTTCCACAATGCACAAGGTACACATTCACAAACAACACAAAAGGTTAGCTGCAGTACATAATTCATAAAATAATTAAATAAATAAATATGGTTGACGTTTTTTCCTAGGAATCATTTGTCAGTCCTGCCAAATGTCTGCTTTCCCAAGCACCAAAGTTGCCAATTCTCGATTCCACCTCATACCTCTTTACTACACCATCCAATACACCCAGTTTCTTTACATGACTCTTGTAGGTTCTTTCTGGCTCCTGCTTTTCCCTTTTATCATTGTTTATGTACCATGCTCTCCAGCACTCTTTCTCTATTTCCTGACTTTCTCTTGTTTGCTCAAGATCACAGTCTGATGATGAAAAATAGACCACTATTCCCAAACATAAGCTCTGGTTTACCATCTGCAACTACCAGTACCACCACCAAAACACATATGGGATCAGAAGCATGGGCCTCTTGACATCCCTGCCACAATAAACATGGGTAGGGGATATAAGTTTTTGGACAGGGTTGTAGGGGCGGAACTGGAGATACTACATTTCTTAGCTTTCTTTCTCGAATAATTGGGACAGTAAAGAAATCAGGGCTTCCAATACCCATGTTTTTATGGAGTGATGACTGATGGGAAGTGCAATGCACATACACAAGATATTTGCCTCCAGTTTGCTTTATATTGCCCATGTGCCATGTATGACATGTCACAGGAATAAGACCAGGGTGGTTACAAAAGAAAGCTCACTGTAAATTATGAATGTAAATACGTTTGCGCCAGTTGAACCTATAGTCACTAGCCCAGCCAATGACCTGTCTGTGAGTGTTCAGCATAAACTGAGCACGGGTAGTGTAGTCTGGAGACACACAACTGTGCTCTATTGACAAGATAAGCAAAAGTATATGGGAGACAATATTGGTAAATCTTGAGATCATTTTTGCCAGAATTTTTGGATCCAATAGCAGAGATATACCTCTAAAAAAATATTGATTATGAATCGCACAGCTAAGCAAAATTGATTGCTACATGAAATAAGTCAAAGAGTATGACATGAGCAATTAACACATGCCACGCACATTTCTGTTGATGTTAATTTATTTGAGAGATGCAAGGCACTGGCCAATCTCAGATAGAGAGTTGTCTTTAGTGATATCTATGGTGTCAATTTAGTTGAAAGCAAGCAGAGAGGAGTAGTGGTTTGGTGGCTAAACTACTGGTTTGAATCTTGAGACAAGATTTACTAACCATGTTGCAATGCAGTGTACCAAGACAACTTGCTGCACCGCGTTGCTTGAAGAGGAGAGAGCAGAAATACACCACATGCTATATTTATCATATATTATCATAATATTGCATTTCTCTTGCATCACACATGGTGTCGAAAGAGCAACGCAATACTAAAGTCAGATATACCAAGCAATGCAAGGCCACCTTGTATGGCCCTGCATTGCTTTGTAAACCTGGTGTAATACAAGCTGCTGCCTTCCATTCCTCTGCCCTGGGAAGGCATTGTGAATGAATGAAGGAATTTTTAAAGCACATGAACTGTCCTGGTGCTACAGTTGGAGCGTAAGATCAAGGAGATCTATTACACCTTTGCAACCCAAAATTCACCCACCCCACACCCAACCACCTCACCCAATGGCTTTAGCCTCCAGCAGACCTTGACCAACTGCACCACACTCACCTCTGATGAAACCCTCAGGATCATAAAGAGCATCCACTCTGGAGCCCCCTCAGATCCCTGCCCTCACCATGTCTTCAACAGAGCCGGTACCTCCATTGCACCCGAACTCTGCCGCACCATCAAGTACTCCATTGAGTTTGCAACATTCCTGGAAGACTGGCAGCATGAAGAAACATTCTGCTGATCTGAAGGACCTCAAGAACTAAAGATCAATCTCTCTGCTCTCTTTCCCAGCCAAAGTAATTGAGAAAGCCATCAATACCCAAGTCTTTGAGTTCATTGAAACAAACAACATCCTAGACCTCTCCCAATCGAGCTTCAGAAGCAACCACATCTCTCCTCGCTGCTACAGACGACAGCCGTACCCTCCTCGACCAAGGCGAGACTGCAGCCCTCATCCTCCTGGACGTCTCAGCCACCTTTGACACTGTCTCCCATTACACCCTCTGTGCAAGACTCCACAACACCAGCATCTGCGATGAAGCACAGCTTGGATCTGCTCCTTCCTCACGGGCCAAATGCAGAGAGTCAGACTTCCACTGTTCAACTCAGAACCCACAGAGATCAGCTGCAGAGTGCCTTAGGGATTGTCCCTGAGGCACTCCTTCTTCAACATCTACATGGTCCTGCTTGCAGCCATATCCTGAAGTCACAGATTCACCATCTTCTCCTATGCTGCCGACACCCAGTTAATTCTCTCTCTCACGGGTGAACCCACAGCCTTCATGAGCAGCTCCCACAACGGGGTGAAGGCATGCAGCACCTGGATGAAGGACAGCTGCTACAAGCTTAACTCAGACAAGACCAAAGTCCTCATCCTGGGCACCCCCCTCCACCTGGGATGACTCTTGGTGGTGTTGGAACGCGGAAACCTGGGTAACAGGAATAATGACAAAACCCCGTACCTAATATCCTCCCTTCGTCACAGACCAAATATCACATTAACACATTCACTCCTACAATCATTGGTGGGGCCCATAACACCAACATTCACACTTCTTTTCTCACTGGTCTGCACTTACAGGAGAGATAAATGTTCCACGCGCTGACATGAAAGGAATACCTTATAACCTATAGAGAGAAAATTATTTACACTTCTATGCACTAATATCCTTATCACTACACATCATAAACCTAAAACATTAAGATACTCTTCCCACGTGATCAATGGATCAATTAGTTGATTTGGTATTGATGATTTAGTCCAGCTAAAGTATACTCAAAGATCCTGATCTACCCCCTTTTCAATAAACAACCAAACACATTTTCATGTTAATCAATATTTTTGTTTATCTAAATAATGCAAGAATTTTAGTTCCATCTAGCAAATTTATTAATCATTACGCAAATCACAGAACACCATATTTACCTATTCTGGCTATCGGACGTCCTCTAAGTCATCAAATTTAGGGGTCGATTCCGATCCTGTATTTTTTTTTGCCGTACGACTCGTATCCGTGATTTTTTCCATACGAATCGTACAGGTCCCGACCGACCCGTGAAGTATGATTCGTTCGTGAAAAATACATACGGATCGGCCCGATGCATACGAATCGTATCGGGAAAGTTGTACGAGACGGACCTGGACACTTTTCCGTACGAATCCTAAAAATACTGTCCGACCGTACAAGTATGATCCGGACCGGATTTCCGATTTACGAATCGTACGGAAAACGTCCCGTACACGGGGAATGAACTTTGTACGACTCGTATCCCAGGAAAAGTTGTTCCCGGGGTGCGAGTCGTACAGGGCTACGAGTCATACAGGCCCCCCCCGCATATGTACGCACCTTACAACAACATCGCGTATGTACGCACCTTATAACAACATCGCGTGTGTACGCACCTTACAACAACATTGCGTATGTATGCACCTTAAAACAACATCGCGTATGTACGCACCTTACAACAACATCGCGTATGTATGGTGCGTACCTCGACATCGTGTATGTACGCACCTTACAACAACATCGCGTCAGTACGGTGCGTACCCCAACATTGCGTATGTACGCACCTTACAACAACATCGTGTATGTACGCACCTTACAACAACATCGCGTATGTACGGTGCGTACCCCAACATCGCGTATGTACGCGCCTTACAACATCGCTTATGTACGGTGCGTACCCCAACATCGCGTATGTATGCACCTTACAACAACATCGCGTATGTACGCACCGTACATACGCAATATTGGGGTACGCACCGTACATTCACAACTTATGGGGGTGTATGCCTGTATGACTCATACCCCTGTACGACTTGCACCCATGGGAACGTGTTTGAGTACAACTCGTACCGCGGAGAACATCGTGTATGACCGAGTCAGACACACAAAAATACAGAAGCAAATACTGAACCACGGACACTGGAAAACAGCACAAGGAGGGTCTATTCGACTCACACAACACCACAAACATGTCTACAGTGCACAAAACATGGAAATGACTGACCTGGCCACATCCAAACAGGAAAACAGAGGGGCAAACTCACAACCACCCCTTATAACACACCCACCAAAAATTCAAACTGAGGCCCTCCCACAAATGGACCAATTAAAAGGGCCCACACACACAAACCATGAGCCTTTGCAACAGACTCACTGCAGCTAGAGAGCACACACCAACAACTGCACCCATCCACCTTAACATATACACCTTCACACAACCTCCTTCACACATACCCCCTCTTCACATTCCGACCCACACCTTCGCATTCAGACCCACACACCCACAACCATCCACACCCTCACCCCACACCATGCCCACAGACAAGAATCCAAAGTTCACAAGGGAGGAGCTGGAGATCCTTGTCAATGAAGTCATCAGAGTCGAGCCACAGCTGTTTGGAACATTGGTCAGACAGACCAGCATAGGCGAAAAATCACGCCTGTGGCAGAGGATCGTCGATAGGGTGAATGCTGTTGCACCCATCAGAAGGACCAGGACTGAACGCCAAGCCAGGTGGTGTGATCTGCGGAGGTCAGTCAAGCGAAAAATGAATGACGACTACGCCCAGAGCAACATCACTGGAGGTGGTGGGCCCCGCAGACCAGTACATTTCCATCCCTGGGAGGAGAAGGTGATGGCCCTGCTTCCGCCGGTGGGAGTACATGGACTTCAAGGACTTCCAGAGCCTGGTGAGGACACAAACAACTTATGTAACATGAGGGTAATGGCATCCACACCCCAACTACGCAAAATGCACGCAACTACCCCCAAGCCCTCACCGGCCACAACCACAGTTGAAAACAATGCTAATGCCACTAACATGTGTCTGCCCCATTGAGAAAGCAAGGCCATGCTATGTCCCATGCTATACGAAGCACTAACCCAAGAATGTATGTCCGGTATGCTGAGAGGGTGGGTGTCACAAAACGCATTGCTGAACTCCAAATCAGACACAATTGCCCTCATCCCATATGGCCCAGGTACATACCCATGCGCAATGCACAGGGACTGGGAAAGTACTGAAAAGATAGCTGACACTTGGCCCTGGTGTAGGCAGCACAAGGCCCTCCTGTGACCAGTGCAAACACAAACACCAAGACAACAAGGTCAGATATCTAGGACAGGAACTCACACTCACTGTCATGGCAGCATGCTCCATGGAGGGACAGCTACATCACCTGGGACCCCCAGTGCCAAATCTTCACTACACCCACCAGCAGGCCCTGTCACACACACCCCTTACACAAGCAGACACCCCCGGGACAGGCAATGGATTTACCCACTGTCACAATGGACATGTAACACAACAAGACCAATACATAGCCGAAGAAGCATCCAAGCCAAAAATCTACATGTCAAAGACTCAGGAGAACATATCAATCTGCCCCCTGCAACATTCCCATCCACAAGTGAACATTGAGGAGAATGCTAGGCACATACAACTACCTGGAGGAACAGTGCCAACTTGAATGTGTATGAAACATGGATGTTGCATGAAACAGCATTAACATTGTCTGTCTCTCACACACAGGGCAATGTGATGAATCTCCCCCCAACAATGGGGGTGAAGAATCACAGTCCCAGGCTCGGAAGGAACCTGATCCCACCGGCAGTGACGCCTCTCTACACTCCGCGGATGACCCCGACCGACCTGGACCCTCTGCTGTCCAAGCCCCTGCAGCACCTGGTTCAGGAACATCTGTGCCAACCACCACCCCCATTCCTTCCACATCCCAGGAGACACCGAGGAGTCGTGCCCGCAGTGAACAACTGAGCCAGTCTGACCAGGAGGGACAAGGAGTGCCGGGCACCCAGGAGGAGGCAGACAACACCGCCACTGCCATCCCTCAGGGGTCCCGTAGACCCGATGTGCCCACAACGGCAGCCCAGGCTCGTGTGGGCAGGGGTGGTGGGAGTGTAGGCAGGCGGAGGCGAGAACCTTACCAGCCAGTTGAAGGGACCGGAATGTCACACAGACACAACATCATGGATGCATACCGGCGTGATACCAGGGAGTTCAGCCAGGTAGTGGGAACCCTCACAGAGATAAAGAGGACCATCACAGAGATGAAGAACCAGCAGGCCGAGCAACACACCAGTCAACAAGAACACCAAGGACGGATGGAGGCAAGACTGGTTGAGCTCCTGGCGGTGCAAAGGGACATAAGACATTCACTCCTTCGGATCGCCGACAACATGGGCAACCCTCCCTGTGCCACCAGGCGAAGACCACCACCAGCCACAGGGAGGGAGGAGGAGGAGGATTCATCCGATGGAGCGTCCCAAGCATCGTCAAGGCCTGCATCTGAGGGTCCCCCGAGGAAGGTGGGTCGATCACGGAAAAGACTGTGAGGGGCAGCGGCCCATCCACATCTCCCAGGTCACCTGGCCTGGCACCTGGCCTTCATGTGCGACAGCATCACCTCATTGACTGACTTTATCTGCCACATGGACTTGCTGGTCACAGTCTGACCAATGATGCCAAACACTGTGGTCTGGACTCTGCTGACTTCAAATCCCAAGGATCCCATCTCCCCCTGTGAACTTTGGATTCTATGGTTCCTGTATTGCACCTTTTTCTTTGCACAAATCACGAACCAGACCTATAATACAAAAAAGAATAATTGAAATTCCATGTTGCAGTCCTTTAGCATGAGTCCACAACATACGTGTGGGGATATGTCAAAGTATGCCTGAGTGTGGAACTAACTCCAGCCATCCATACACTGGGATCTGAGTTCGGTCGAGGACACACATGGCTCACAATGTATTATCAAATACAGACAAGCTGCTGAGGGGGGGCTGGCAATACTGCTCGGACAGACAAATTTGGAAGAGTATCATGAAGGCGTAGAGGTCATGGGTCATGTGGAGGTGCCTGGGGAGGGAGACCCAGGTCTGTTTGGCGAGGTGGGAGAACTATCTCCTGCATGCAGTTGTTCTGTGGATGTGATGAATGGTGGCCAGGGCAAGGTTGGCTGCACGGAGTTGGCCCAACAGGGTGTTGGTTGACAGACGTCCAAGGTCAGTTTGAGGTCTGGGGTTGTAGACTGCCTCCTGAGTGTGGTTGAGGAGTCTGAAGGTGATCCTGCAGCAGACAGTGAGCCATTGTAGCTATCTCAAGTGGGCGGTGATGTGGCTGGGGTGGGGGATGTTGAAGATGAGGTGTGCGGATGCACCCTGGATGTGGACAAGTTCTCCTGCAGTTTTGCTGTTGCTCCTCCGTAGAGGGCGGTGCTGTAGTTGAGCCGGCTGGTGTCGTGGACCTGGGGGACGGTCAGTCTTGCCTTGGAGTGGATCTATCTGTTTATCATTTGCAGCATGCGGAGGGTGTTGCAGCATGAGGTGCAGATGGTGTTGAGTTGCATGGTAATTGTGAGCGATGAGTCCATGATGAACACCAGCTTGCGTGCGTGGCCACTGGGTGCTGGTGCGGTGCCCAGGCCGGTGGGACACAAGGAGTTGACCCAGCCATAAGGGGACAATCCTCAGATGATGACCTCAGTCCTGTCCAAGTCCAGCCTCAGGTGGCTGATGTTCAGCCATTCGTCAACGGATCTCATGCCTTCTTGAAGGTTGGATCTGGCAATGGCTGGGTCTTTGGTGAGGGTGAGGAGCAGCTGGGTGTCAAAGGCATACGAGATGATGATGAGGTTGTTTGCGCATGTGATGGTGGAGAGGGGGGTCATGGAGACATTGAAGATCATCACGCTGAGAGATGAGCCCTGGGGCATGGGCCAGATGACCCCAGTGTACTACATGCTGAAGGGTGGAGGCCAACTCCCTGGGCCTTGCTGGTGAGTTACTTGTTGATTTAATCCTGGGCCCTCCTCTGGATACCAGTGTTGGAGATGTGTGAGCTGACAGTGTGGTAGCATATGGTGTAGAATGCCGTTGAGAGGTCAAGGGGGGTGGTCTCACCATTGTTGAGCAGGGCAAAGATGTTGTTGGTGGTGGCAATTATGACGGTTGCAGTGGTGTGATTACTGTGGAAGATGGTCTGGTGCCGGTTGCCTGGAGCTGTTTGCGTGGAGGAAGTTTGTCAGTTGCTTGTTGAGTGTCTTCCTGATGACATTTGCTGGGTAGGGAAGCAGGGTGATGTTCCAGGAGATCCTGCGGTACTGCCGTCCGGTGTTTAAGAAGGGCCTGGGTCTCTGCATGTCTCCAGCTCCCATGGAATGTGACAAACTCAAAGGAGACATTCATGACGTGCTGGACTTGGGCTTCACGTCAGAGATGGCAATGAAGAAGTTGTGTGCTGAGGATGCTTTTATCCAGGTTACTGTCATGAAGGTGATGTGTGGGGCTGTTGTGTTGAGGAGGTAACAGAGTCCAGTGGCGTGCTGGTGGACGGAGCGGGTGTGGAGTAGGAGGCACATGACCTGTTTGTTCTGACAGGGTCTGGTAGGCGGGACAGCGCTGTGTAGGCAGTTGGAGTTGCACACTCAGCATGCGAAGGTGTCGTGTGTGCGCTTAGGGGTTGCCTGATAGCAGGCGGTTGATTGTCTGGTGGACATTGCTTGGAGGGTGGCTGCAGCATGAGCCTGTTGTGTGACGTGGGTCATGCAAGGACCAGAGGGTCGTGCACTGTGCACGTTGCAGGTGCAGACGGTCCTGGCTTTGGCACGGCGTTGGCGCAACAGTGGCACAGACAAGCTGCTGGCTGCATTAAGAAAGGGTGGAGGGGGAAGGGAGGAGCATTTTGGAGGCATGTGTGTTGCAGAATCAGGGCACTCAGTGTGGCGGTGACGCAGGTGAGGCAGCAGCAGGCAGAAGGAGTGAGAAACTAGGCAAAAAGTAGCACACAAAGACAAGGAGGTTAGAAAAGCACAGTGCAACATGTGAATGTAAAGGAAGGCGTGTCAGGTTACTCATGGGTCACTCCGTGAAAATGTATGAACAATCACCAAAAATGACGGACACAGGATCAGGCAACAAAATGCGGAGCTGCACACAGGAGACACACCGTCAGCAGGCGTTGACGTCCCGTTGTGGGGAGCAACCTGCACAAATACATAAACAACCACGTACTTCATGCACAATAGAGATAATTAGCCATAAACAACTGCATGCATGTTGCCGAAGTACACATACATATGATCAATCTTTGACAATTATTCCATAGATGTCGCAGGCAAACTGGCAAGAGATCTGCAGTGACAGAGATGAGACACTTTGGATTGTGCTGAACACCTTTATTACATAAACTCACACAAAGGGAAATGCATCCATATGAACAGACTCACAGGTCATATGACAGAACATGTGGGACATACGCTGGATCCCCCCTTCACAACACGGATGTTGTAAATCCCAATGAACTGGCACACAAGTTAAGGGGATGCGCCAAACACATCCTGCTGCACACGGAGAGGCTGCAATTCACCATAGAGCCTGTTGTTGTGATGTCCCACACTATGTCTACCCATAGTATCCGCAATGTTTCAGAGGCAAGGTTTACGCACATTGATGCCTTCATCAGACTGCACACTCCACTACAGATGACTGTCAAGAAGGGTGAATATCATGTCATGGGAGTGATGCTACATGTTATATGAGAAGATATGTATGCATGGTACCACAAAATGCACAGAAGCAGTCCCCACACATTCCCCCAATCCGTACCACCACCAAAAAGCCTAGCTGCAATCCTTACCCAAACTGACATTTCGACGTGTCCATGCATGGAACGCTGATTCAGCACACGTTGCAATCCTCATGAGGAATAGCAGGAGGACAAAGATGACACGAGCAGACAACAGGCGCAAAAACCTGGGAATGACAGACACACAAGAAGTCACCTAAAACAAATCTCGCCGCACACATGGTCAGTTACGAAACATGAACAATGTTGGACACATGCAAATTTCAAAGAAAGTCTCTCCGCAAAACTGTGCGGCATGACATCATCACTTGAGTGACACATCAGAACACACATCAAAGTCACTTTGCATTCAGTCAGCTGGACACACACATTTCAACACATGCCACTCAATGCTGCAAGCTTGCACACTCATACCCAGTGACTCACCATTATGAGAAGAAGTTGCGTATGTGCTGACTCCGGATATCATCCTCCTCCTCCGCATCACTTGCCTCGTGACCAAGCCCTGGCTCCTCCACAGGTGGATGTTGCTGCTCATCCGGATCCAAGATGATAGGCACTGCCTTCTCAACTGCCATGTTGTGCAGCATGCAGCACACAATGAAGATCTTGCAGACCTTCGCCGGTGCATATGGGAGGGACCCGCCTGTCTTGTCAAGGCACCGGAATCGGCTCTTCAGGAGGCCAAACGTCCTCTCAATCACTCGCCTGGTCTGCCCGTGTGCATTGTTGTACCGGTGATCTGCAGCTGTTCTTGGGTTGCGGAGAGGTGTCAGTAGCCATGGCATGTTGGGATATCCAGAGTCCGCCTACAAGGAAACATCATGTAAATAAGTGGGTCAGGAGATGCCGTGAGAGCCAAAGATACCGCAACACACAGGACAAACAGAGTATACCCACCAACAAGACATGCTCATTCGTTGTGCAGCCGCAGCATCATTTGTGGCACCCTGCTACGCCTCATGATGTAGGCATCATGTGCTGATCCTGGAAAACGTGCACAGACATGGGAAATCAGCATGTTAGCAAGACACACCACAAGGGCATTTATCAAGTGGTAATGTTTTCTATTGCGATAGGCTTATTCCTGTGCCTGTGGTGGTACCAAAGCCACATGTGTCCCATCAATGGACCCAATGACATGGGGCATCCCTCCCAGGGCATAGAAATCACCCTTGACATCTGTCAACTCCTCAGTAGTAGGAAATTTGATGAATTTATCAAGGTGCTCCAACATGGCTGCCACAACATCACGCAGGACACGGCTGAACATTGTCTGTGACATCCCACCAACATCAGCTTTGGTCAATTGAAACGTACCTGTGGCAAAAAAATGTAGGGCTGCCATCACCTTCATCTTGGGGGTCAGCGTAGTAGGATACCAGTGTCGCGGTTGGAGGTGTGGTGCCAGCTTGTCAGTCAAGTCCTCAATCAACTGTCGAGTGAATCTGTATCGTCGGATGCAGGCACGTTCCCTCATGGCAGCCAAGTCTAGCATTGGTCTTGGGACAGGTGGTGCCCTGCAGGACATTGTTAGGAATAATGAAGATTGAGAGTCTGCCAACATCAATGTCAATGAACATAGCACATGCTAAACTGCTACTAAACATCAGGTAACTATGGAGTCTGGTGTGTGCAATACATCCATGACACATATGCCAGCTTGCTGGCACTCCTACGAAAAGCCAGATACACCTGTTGATTGTCAAGTCTACATGACATGCCCTGAAATGAGCTGGGGCAAGTCTGAGTGAACAGCCAGAGATATCACCGGAGTGACACACATCCACATAGCTGCATTGGAAGGATGTCATCTCATCCAGACAGCTGACAGCAAGGCACACGCACAGGTCACATGGAATGTCAAATGTACATATCAAACACATTGCGATGTAGGGGTACACGTGACAACAAAAAAACACAGCCCTTGAGGCGACGCAGACATGTAGGCCTGGGAAAATATGATGTCCGATGCACACAGACCCTACAGCCGTGGGAATCCATATGTGGCATGATGTGCGTAGATGTGTGCCATGCCCATCTCCACACAGACCCATGTTGGATGCACCAACAGCAGATGCAGTTGACGGAACACTAACAGCAAGCTCATGGGAACACGTGACTAGGGGTGGGCGGAATTTGCGTAATCGTGTTACGCAAATCTCCGCGGAACGGTAAAAAATCTCCGCGAACACGCAGAAATTCCGCGAACACGCGGAATTGCTTGTTCGCGATACTTTTTTCCTGTTCGCGATCGCTGTTTGCGTGCTTGGGGTGAAATATCTCGCGAACACGCATATTGAGAACGCGAACAAGCAAAAAATTTCGCGAAGTCGCGGAACGCAGATTTTGGGGCAATTTTGCGTTCTCCGCGGAACGCGAAATTACCCAAATTACGCAAATTCCGCGAACGGAACGGAATTTACCGCCCAGGCCTACACGTGACACACACCTGACATAGTCACATAGGGGCATGCTTATTGTGACATGTCAGTTGATAGAGTGTCCCTGTCCCTGGCATCAGGAGACAGGTGCGGGTGGTGATGACTGTGCCATCCCACTGCTGCTATGCATGGCACAGTTGGACTACAGACACACATGTGGCAAGTGTCAAGGTGATGTGTGCCACATTGTGCCCCATCACACATGACATGTGTACACAGGTCATCACACATCAATTGTGCAACTAGATGAGATGACCTGTGCAATATCACTGGCTGACACACCTAGGGCCTGCACATGAAAGTATGCAATGACAAGTACTTGATGGACATCCTTGTGCGACTCGTAGCCCTCCATTCCTGGCTGTGTGCGCCTCGTATCACCATTGTAAGCGTGTGGAACGCACCGTACCCCCGCATTCAGTGTGTGTACGCCTGTATCACTATTGTAGTGGTGCTGTAGGGGTACGTGTGAAACGCACTGTACCCACGCATTCATTGCGTGTGTACGCCCCATATCACTATTGTAGTGGTGCCGTACGGGTACGTGTGAAATGCACCGTACCCAAGCATTCATTGCGTGTGTACACCCCGTATCACTATTGTACTGGTGCTGTAGGGGTACGTGTGAAACGCACCGTACCCACACATTCATTGCGTGTGTACGCCCCATATCACTATTGTAGTGGTGCCATAGGGGTACGTGTGAAACGCACCGTACCCACGCATTCATTGCGTGTGTACGCCCCGTATTACTATTGTAGTGGTGCCGTAGGGGTACGTGTGAAACGCACCGTACCCACGCATTCATTGCGTGTGTACGCACCGTATCTCTATTGTACTGGTGCCGTACAGGTACGTGTGAAACGCACCGTACATATGTGTGGATTTCAAAATTACATAGGGGACACATAGGGGACAAGTATTAGGCCCAAGATGCATGCTGGTTGTCATGGATACAGAGTTTTCAGTTGCAATGTGTCCATCAGGTGTCCTGGAACAGTCAGTTGGCAAAAAAATACAATGTTGCAAAGTGGTTGTTGACTTGACATGATGCTCAAAATTTGAACGATGCGAATACGTGTCATTGGTGTATGTTTAAAGGGATTGGAGTAAACGCACGATGCGAATGAGTCTGACCAATCACTATGTACTCCTCTAAATGAATGCCCCTCAGCAAGACAGATATTAGGCAGCCAGAACCCATGAGAGGGCACTTGCCTGCACAACTTTCGAGTCGACCACACTGCTGCTGTCTCTGCTTCCTCTGGACCATGTCGCCTACTGTGGAGAGGGCCCAGCCATTCACCCTAGAGGAGAATGAGGCATTGCTGGACTGCCTCCTCCCACAGTACCCCAAGCTGTATGGGAGACCAGGGGAGCAGGTGAGTGCTGACTCCACTACCTTTGCCTATGCACCTGTTGTGTGACTGTCAATATTGTGTCCAGGTGGGACAGACACGCTATGTGAAATGAAGCGTACACCTGCATTCATTGCGTGTGTACGCATCGTACCCATGGTGTCGGTTAGAATCGTATCACTGTTGTAATGTTGCCATAAGCGGTATAAAACACTACCTTTGACTGTGCACCAGTTGTGTGACTGTCACTTCTGGCATTGTGTCCAGGTGTGACAGACATGCAATGTTGTCTAGAGTGGGTCCCGGGGGGGACATGCTTATGTCTCTCATGCAGAGCATGATATAGTTCCTGTGTGCACTCCTCACTTGCATTGTGCTTACTGTGACATTCACTGCATAGTGCATGACACATTCAGCCTGGCAAATCCTTGGTGGCTTTTTTTCCTATTGTCCTGAGGTGATTCAGTGGTCTCCCCGGTGTGACAGGTGACTGTACCCACAGATGTGTATGAGTTGAGTGGACCTGTGGTGAGAGTGTCCAAATGATGTGTACGACCTCATGGACATTGATGTGTGTGAATGTTCCTTGTCATGTGGGTGAGTGTCTATGTGAAGTGTTGCACCACAGCTGAATGGAGGAGGCAACAGCTCTACCCATCTGATTTGACAAGTAAGCCGTGCTGTGTGTCTGACTTGCAGAGCTAGCACGACACCTGTGACACTCCACAGGCAAGTGGCACATGTGCAGAGTGAGGGTTGTATCTGTGACTGCTTGGCACATGCTGTCCATCAGCCTGCTGTTGCATGTGCTGCACAGTGTGTGCCATGATCAGTGAGTGTGTCGCACCCCTTATGCCACCTGTTGACTTTCAATGCCATGTAGTACATTGGGGCTTGCACACAGGCCAATTTCTCCATGAGAATGATGCAATTCCTGTCAGCATCCTGTGCCCTGTTCAACATATCAAAGATGTTAAAATGTGTGTCTCTGGGACATGGAGCAGGTGTAGTGATGTTGTCTCACGTTGTCATCCTGACAGGTAACTGCCTACGAGAAGATGTTGATCTGGCGGGACATCGTCAGGGCCGTGAGATCGGCGGGGGATCGTAGTTGGTGCCTACAACAGGTCAGAAAAAGGTGGCAGGATATCCGGTGCTGGACCCGGCGGATTGCCCGGGTCCAGCTGGGGATCGACCCTTCTCGCCCCCACAGCGGGTGCCGACGCCTGACCCCCCACATGACTAGTGTCCTGGCGGTGGTCTTCCCTGACCTCGATAGGCAGTTACAGGAGAGACTGCAGCAAGGATGGGTAGGTACATGGCTGTTTGTTGTGTTATGTGTCACCAGCTTTTGGAAGTGCTCTATAGCATGGATACACTCCCAGAGTTTATATGTGCAGTGCATTTTCTGTTCCCCAATGTCACCTGGTGCTCTTTTTCATCCCTTCCCCTCCTTGACATGTGTCCCCTGGTCTGTGTGTAATCACATTTGCATATGGTCATCTAGGGTGCCAGAAAATCAAAGTGCACATTGCTTTCCGCATCATGAGGGTGGGTGGTCTGTGACTCGTGTTGGTACATTGCCTGTGCCATGACCTGTTCACTATGTTGGGGGTCCATATTTGTTGGCACTGATGATGAGTCTCAACATAGGAGTGTGAGGTTTCAACTGAACCATGACGGTTGCTCATGGTACAGTCAGCTCATTCCAGGAACACGGAGCAGTGTGCCCACTACAGTCCCCTGAGACACCCTGGCCTCCTAATCATGTGTGTCATCCAACACTGTGCACATTCTCTGTGGGTTCAGCATAGGTCTGCCTCTGTGACATTGTTTTCTGGCCTAGTTTGTATGTTTCAAATGTGTGCTACATGTGTCCACTGGACAGGGATACACCATTTGGCTTGTGTATACTCACTCTGTTGATGGTTGTTTGTCACAAATATGTGTTGCCAGCCCCATGAGGTGATGTTGTGTCAATGTAGCAATTGTTTCTGCACAGTTTTTGTAAGCCTGATTAAGAGGTGTCACTTCTTGATCTGTATCAATCACATTGACTCAGGTATGGGGGGGGTTGTGCGGGAGAGGCCTACATGGGCACCCCTGAGTTTTCCTTGCCAGGTCTGACCTGTGTGTGAGAATTGGCTGTACAAAGAATCACCGTGCAGTGCCCCATTGATGGTGGCCAGTGCTTAATGTTTGTGCTTTGCAGCCTGTGTCATTTTTTTAAAAACATGATTCCTGCTCATACATTTTTGGCACCTGTGTGTGGTTCACATGCAACGCAGTTTGGTCTTTGTGTGCTGACATCTGTGTGGACATTCTGGCTTGCCATGAGTGTGTCTCCACAGTACAGCTATGCTTTTTTAAAACCCAATTGCAGGCCCATTAGCATATGCATTGTCCTGGGTTTGGACATGTGTGCCACTCCACATGACACGCAGTAGGTCATATGTGTAGCCAACTGTGTCATCAGGTAACGGATGGCAAAGTGACAACTGACATAATTCAAGTTGTTAGTCAAAAAATATTGTACCTTGCCACTCACTAAACTGCTATTACTGGTCTTGTGATATATCGTGCGGTGTTTAAGTCCCGCATGGATCAAATAGGGTGAAGCTGAGGACGATTTGTTCGCTCCATGATCCCTTGAATTTATAACCGTTCATGATCGGCTCTCCAAATTGAGGGTGTCGTAGTCTCCTTGACGGTTTCATATTATTTCAAGCGGCTTCTGACATTTTGACCGCTGAAGTAAAATATCAGTGGTATCAAATTTGTTTAACACAGAAATTACTTGCTTAGGATGCTCAGTATATTTATCGTCCTGAAGATGACCATGGATTAACATCAAAGGTCGAAACGCCGTCGACGCTATTGTGGCCGCAACTATTGGAGGACACACTTTTTTGTCTACTGGAGTTTTATGAAAAATAGAATAAACTCCCATGTTATGTACTTTTCTACTTGTCCGCCACTTATCTGGTCATGTATATGTTTTTAATGTTATATGTACCAGCTTAATACACTGAGCTGTTTTATTGAATACATTTTGTATGTTTTTCTATTAGGGTCTTCTTCTTTTTTTTTTCTTTCTCTTTCTTTTTCTTTTTGTTTATATAAATTTATGCTTTTATTGTGTTTGGATATTTCCTTTTGAATTGTATACTCTGAACCTTTTGTTTGGAATAATTATTGAATGCCCCTGGTTCAGGTGGTTTGGGCTGCCCTTGTGGTGGTTAATAACCTTGCCACTCACAGCACTTGTCAACAGTTCTTCATGTTTTAAATGTGGTCATTTGATGATTTGTGTTAAGAACACTAATGTGCCTGCATGAAAGATGTCTCCCAAGGAAGTGCACACCAAACAACATTTCCACTTTCATGGAACAGGCTGGCACCTTTTCAACGAAGCCACTGTTAGAATTAAATGGCGTTGCAGATTCTCCATATACATGTTCCCACAGTGGTCTTGATTTTGTGAAACTCCTTTGTTGTTGGTGATACAAACTAACGAATGTCAAGACATCAAGACCTCCCTGGGCCCATGTATATGTACTTTCTGCAACCCCATTTATTTCTAACAGTGGCTTCTTTGAAAAAGGTGCCAGCTTCTTCAATGACAGTGTAAATGTAGTTTTGTGTGCACTTCCTAGGGAGACATCTTTCATGCAGGCACATGAGTGTTATTTTCACGAAATGGCGAATTGCCACATTCATTACATGTCGATTGTGTAAAGTATTGTGAGTCCCAAGGTACCAACCTTTTTTTCGTTTTGTGTTCTAAAGTACTTACAGGTCTCTGAGTGTGGTGACACCTTGAGTATTGAGGTGTGTTAGTTTACCTTGGGTGCACCACTAGTGTTTCTTTCAGGGTAAACAAGAGGTGGCATGACTTCATTGTATTGCTGTGCTCACCTGTTCACAGACACTAGCTTCTCAGTGTATTTCTCATTCAAGTTGTGGCCTGGTGTGTTCTTTTTTTCCATGTGTCCAAGTGGCATAGTGGGTCTACCAACTGGGCAGTACAGGGCTTACATATGTGCGGAGTAATCTAGCTGTTACTCATGATGCATTGCCTGATATGCACTGTGACCTATTGTTTTTGTGCTCATGTGTCAGATGTATACAGGTGACTGATTCATTTCGGTTTCTTCTCCTTGCCCACAGCATCATCATCCCAAACAGATGGAGACACCTGCACGGACCTGGAGGAGGGACCCAGCGACAGTGCCACCATTGCTGTCGAGTCCGAGGGAGCCAGTGGCACAGAGGGCGAGTGGAGTCAGTCCGAGGACCTGTCTGGAGGCGATACCACCTACGACTCCGACGGATCCGATGCTGACTTCCTTGAGGAGGCGGAGGGTGCTACACCACCTGGCAGCAGCCCCACATCTGTCCCCGCCTCCTCCGTTACCATCTCCACCCTCCCAGTTGCTCCCATCCCTTCTGTCTGTGCAGAGGCCTACCATGTCTCCTTTGGCCCAGGCACTACACCCCCTGCCCCTGTCACCCCTGCTGCCCTCAGTGAAGAGTCTGTGGAAATACTGCGGCAGTTGCAGGTTGGGCAGGCATCGGTGCTGACTGCCCTCCATGGCCACACTACACTGCTCACACAGATGGTGTCGTTCATGGAGGGCATGTCAGCAGCGATGTGTGACCAACGCAAGATTCTGCGGTCCATGGACTCTTCCCTGATGGCAGCAGTTACTCTCCTGCAGCGCTCTGTCCCCCCCTACCCTGGACCCATCCACACTTCCCTCTCCCATACCTATCCAACGCACACCCAGACAGTCACGAGCACGCACACCACCAGACACAGGCAGCACACCCTCAAGTAAGGTGAAGTGCACACCTCCTGGCACGCACACTCATGGCGATGTAGGCACACCCACAGGGTCTGGGGACAGAAGACATACACGCAGCCACAGTCGCAGTCCACAGTCCTCACAACCCTGTCCCTCCAAAACCACTCCCCTTGGCTCCCCTGCCAAACGCTCACCCAAGAAGCTCTTTCTGCCTGAGCTGGACCTCGCCCCCGTTGACCCACCACCCCACAAGCGGGGGAGGAAGTCCCCGGGCATGGGAGTTGAGTCCCCCACCACGTCTACCCCCTCCCCCAAGAGTGATGCACCCCATCCCTCGCCCACCACACCCTCCCTTGACCCTGGGGAATCCTCAGGTGCAAGGGTTGTACCGGACGTACTTGCAGCGGTGTGCAGCACCGAGCTCACCTCCACCTTCGGCGCTGACCCACCCCCTGTGGTGGAGACGTCCACCCCTGCACCCACCACACCTACCCTTCCCCCTCCTGTCCCTGCGGTGCCTGGTACTGCCCCAGATGATGCCCCACCCCCGTCCGACGAACCTGGAGGTTCATTTGTGCAGGCAAGCTAGGGGTAGACGTGGTCCCCTACGTCCCCCCTTGGACTTTACATATGGACTGGCCATTGGCCTGTATAAATAGTCTATTTGTTGAATTGTTTATTTTGTGCTGAATAAAGCCTTTTGTTTTACTTTCAACACTATTGCATTTCAGGTACTTGATGTTGGTGATGAGGCGCCTGGAGTTGGTGTTCTGATAACGTGTTAGGGTTCTGAGAAATGTTTTTGTATGATGGTCATGAGGTGGACCATGGTATCTGTGTGCCATCACAATGTCTCTGCAAAGAATCATTGGTAGTGTGTGTTCATTTTGTTTTGAGACATTGTCCCAAGGAGTGTTCCTTCCTCTGTGGCACCTGAAATCTTCCCTGCAAACAGTTGCACAATTGTTGTGCTGACCTGTGTCAACATTTCCTTTGTTGTTGACGGATCCCTTCAACAATGGCCATGCCTGCTCACCGATGTCTCCTGCTGAATCGTCTGTGCCATCCTTGCTAGTCACTGTACTTGTATTTTGAGTATGTAGAAATGCCTTCAGGGACAAATTCACCCTTTTCAGCACTATGCATGTGTGTAATCATGGCCTACCACACAAATGGTACTTGTTATGCAGGGTATTTGGGCACCTGACTCACAATTGTGGGCATTGTATCTAGGGGAATTCCACCCTATTCCTTTCATGAGAGACAACATCTTGGTGGCTGGATCAGCACCTGGACATTCCTATCACTCCTGGGATGTGCGTGACAGTGTGTGTTCTCTTTGGCTATCTTAGTTTTGTAGGCAGCTACATGACTATACAGTCTTGTGACATGATATCAGGGTGTGTATTGTGCTGCATCCGTCGTGGGTGGGTATGCATGTGTTATTTGTCCTCACACCCACATGTGGTGTGTCATGCAGTGGGTGAAAGACATCCATCCTCCTGGGAGTGGGACACTGCTGTCAGTGATGTGTTGTTATAGCACTATCATCATAGTCCATAGTTAGGGATGCGTCCATACCACCATGTAGGTGTGGTCATCTGATAATGATGTACACCCCCCCCCCATATCTCTGTCCACTGCTGGGAGTCCTCTGCACCAACCCCCATGTCTCTGTCTACTGCTGGGAGTCGTCTGCACCCACCCCTATGTCTCTGTCCACTGCTGGGAGTCCTCTGCACCCACCCCTATGTCTCTGTCCACTGCTGGGAGTCCTCTGCACCCACCCCCATGTCTCTCTCCACTGCTGGGAGTCCTCGGCACCCACCCCCATGTCTCTGTCCACTGCTGGGAGTCCTCTGCACCCACCCCTCATATTGCAGGCCACTGCTGGTAGTCATATGCACCCACCCCCATGTCTCAGTCCACTGCTGGGAGTCCTCTGCACCCACCCCCATATGTCCAAAGGTGACTAGTCAACCTTTAGAAAAGGGCCTTCCACTGTGAGGTAACATGTGTTGCTGCATTTTTTAATCTGCAAATTATGCAGCACACGATAGATTATGTGGCAAATGCGGGAAAACCATAACTATGCGCTGTGAGTGCAGGGTGAGCGTGAAAGTGAAGGGTGAGAATGAGGAGTGAGTTGTCTGACTGCACGGTGAATTCCCAGACACTTCAAGTTAATCAGCATGTTATTGACGGGGCATAGGGTTTCAGATATAAGTTAAACTATTGCTATTATGGAATTAATTAGGGAAATCGAGAGTGAAGGAAATAAATAATGTGCTGATCCTGTAGCAAACTTCCAGTCTTATGATTAGGGTTGCAAGCTCATTATTTTGACGGTACAAAAATAAACAGTCACCTAAAGCCCTATTTTCAGAACCTATCTGTGTATACTCTGAGAAGCAAATATAAAGCACTTTTAAATGTGTTCTAGGGCTGCCTGAATGTTTCATGACTGAAAATAAAAGGAACAGACAGAAAGTCAAATTACAAATGAATACATACTTCCTTATTTAAGACCCTATTTAGTATCAAAGCAAGGTCTTTGCAGGCTCTTTAAACATACAAGGCTGGCATTTTTTCTATTGGCAACCCTTTTTTATATTCCTTTTCATGAAATGCATTTTCACACTACAGCAGTAAATTTAAAATATAAATGTAAGGAATAGGCAGAGTTGGGGACCAGGGGTACCGGAAAAAGAATAAAACTAAGCCTCCGTAACCAGTTTCCAAAGGTATGCAAATGGTCTTTAACGACCTGTGAAAAACTCGGGCCTGCTGGAGTCTTAATAAAACTCCAGACAATGCCCAGCCAAGCCCCCAGCAGCACACTCACTGACCTCTGGCCCCACGGCACTCTGAGAGCTTCCGAGTAAATGAAGACAGCCTGTAAATGCAGCAAATAAGCATTGGTGCACTTCCAGGCGTCTTCATTTACATGTCCTTGCAGAGGCCTTTTGTGCCCCCCTGGGAACCCATCCACGCCCCCCCAGGGGGGCGCGCCCCACAGTTTGAAGACCTGTGCCGTAGGGGTACATGTGAAATGCACCGTACCCCCGCATACATTACGTGTGTATGCTCCATATCACTATCTTACTGGTGCCATACCTGTACGTGTGAAACGCACCCTACCCCCGCACTCATTGCATGTGTATGCCCCGTATCACTATCGTACTGGTGTTGTACCTGTATGTGGGAAACGCACCATACACCCGCATTCATTGCGTGTGTATGCTCTGTATCACTATCGTACTGGTGCCGTACCTGTACAACTCACCGTACCCCCGCATTCATTGCGTGTGTACGCCCCGTATCACTATTGTACTGGTGCCGTACGGGTACGTGTGCAACGCAACGTACACGTCCACTTCCGTTGTTGCGGTACGCAGGGGTTGCTGGACATGCCCCCCCAAGTGACCAGACCCTGGTGGTAATGTATGGGCTCCAAATTATAGGTTTGGCTTTGGGTATGGGGTATGTTTCTTGCCCCTCACCCCCACCCTGGCCCCTGGGTGTTGTTATCACCTTCTGCGGCGGGTGCACCAGGTCGTAGGCTAAGAGGACCGGGGTGACACGTACGATGGGGTTCATGGCGTGTACGTCACGTACCAGGGCTCCGTTTGTAGGACTCTGCTTTTACGGCTGTTTTTGGCTCCCATAAGAAAAGAGCCGTACGGAGTGCCGTAGGGACGAATCGTACTTGCTGGGCCGGAAACCGCTGCTTAAATACATCCGGATGTCGCGTACAGGCTGTTCCGGATCCTATTCGTGTTTTTTTTTTACCCGTACGGTCTTTTGTACGATTCATACGGAAATAGGCTTTCTGTACGAATCGTACTTCCTAGGTTGTACGGAAAGTTTACCGGGTACAAGCCGTATGGAGAAAACGCTCCGTACAATGATTTGTACAGCCTTTTTCCAGTGTTGGAATCGGCCCCTTAGTCGTCAGCAAGCTACAGTCCCAAGGATTGGGTCAAGGACCAGTGAAGTGCAAGTATCGATTAGTGCCCATAGATTTTGTAAGTCTTTAGTTCATCAAGAAATTGGGCAGCAATTCAGTCTGCCAAAGATTCAGGAACGCAGCCATCACGTAGCGTCACCATCGTCTCCGTCAGCAAAGGAAACACGCAATCCAACAACAGCCTAAATTAATCCCTCTCTATTCTACCGTCTTTTATAATAAAAGTAAGGTCTAAAAGATATATTTTTAAAGATTTGAGCATCATCCATTGGTCCGTTAAGATTGTCCGGTGAAGTTTCACACAGTTCATGATGTCATATCGTCAGGCACGATCCATCCGGTTCCTTGCATAAGTCCTTTGTTTGAATATTTGGCAAGCATCCCATCGTGACCTTGCTAAGGCACAGCAAGTCTAGGGTCATGTCGAGGCCACTGGTATATGGGATTGGCGCAGGCGCACTTTGTCTGAAACCTCATGGAATGGTGGCCATTGCGTCAAGTATGTCAGGCGGCCATTTTGATTTTAGGCCCAAAGGACAACTTAAGCGAAACAAACACAAAAAGTAATTAAAACATAGAAATAACGAATAGAATGTTAAACCCTCACTAATTCCCCTATGTGCTTGTAATTATCTAGCATATGGCGACATTTAAAAAGTTCATACTCACCCATTGATGTCATCTGGTGCAACATACGATAACGTCACAAAAGCAACATATATCATGCAATATTCTATTTTCCTAGTATTAGTATGTGTGCATATGTTAATTACAAATTATTTTAGCCATGCAAAATGCAAATCCCATGTATATTTCGTACAATAGTAATGTTGGTTAAACTTCACACAAACACATTATTAATATTATAATTAAAAGATTATTCTAATTAGTATAAACATGCAGAATAGGGGGGTATACAAAAAAATGTTTTTGTTCTACCCGCTCCATCAATTCCCCCTTTGGTGATTATATCACCACACCATTAAAATGTTGTATTACTTTTCACAAAGTCAAAGTGAGTTCTTGCTTTTATTCACGACCCAGTCTCTTCTCTTTTTGCTGTCTTATACATATTTTCCTTAACTTCTTCTAATTCTATTTCTTCAAATTCCCTCTCTTGTTTCTTACCTTTTCTCCTAAAATTTTCTCTTTTTAACTTTTTCTGAATTTTCTTCTTTTTATGACATAGACACCCTAAGCTTAATATTAATACTAGGAAAATCACACATGTTAATGGAACTAAGATTTTACCTAAAAAGGTACTACCTAGGTTTACTAAGAAATTCTTATTAGCAGATATTTTCTTTCCAATCTTTTCCCAAACACCTTCAACCTCCAGTGCAATTTCGTCATGCAGTTCAGTTATATTTTTAATATACATTTTTAAATCTTTACTTTCGTCGGGAATGTATACTAGCTAGAAAATATGTTATCTACATCTGAAAAATAATACTCTAACTTCCCTGTTTGATAAAATGAACTAGCTATTACACTACATGTTATTCCATAAGTTACAGGAAGGTGGTGATAAGTCACTCCCTCCGATACAGCTCCGATACAGCTGCAGGTAACTGCATACAAACGTAGCAGTCCCTTACGTCCATTGTCTTTACATATTCATGCAATAATTTCGAAAATACATTATTATAGAAATCAGTCATTGACCTGTCTTTATGCAAATATTTTCTATCTATTCTAGTTGGAACTACCCTTTGAATCATTTCTATATTAGTTTTGTTTTCACTATGTCCTTCTATTGTATCTATAGTAACCTTAAATGAGATCATTACTGCAAGTATACTCCACAGAAACATTAGTAACCCTGTACAACAACAACACATTTTACACCATCTTTTCAAAAATATACATCTACCTTTTCTACTATCTGTGTTTGCCATTTTTGTTAAAATGAACAGTGTCTTTTGACTTAGCCTCTTCTACTTCACAACTAGTTTGTCTAACCCAAGGCTCTAAGCACCTACTTGGTTCTACCAGTTTTTGTCTTTTTCCGGTATTTTATTGTCTTTCCATTAGCAGCTTTCTTGTCTCATTCGGTTTAGCATCTCATCATCTTTCACCTTTCCTTCGTGATCTGAGTACAGAATGTCCTGAACATCCACTTCTTCTCCAATATCGGACAAGATAACTCTCAGGATTTGTCCTCCTCAACCACTTCCGGTACAGTCACCTCTGGATTTCCTTGGCTATCCGCCTCTTCTTTTACTTTAGGCAAAGCCACATACGTCCATTCTGGTGACTTATACTTTTGGTTAGGTTTCCTCGTTCTTTTGCTTTCTTTAATTGCAACCATTTCTTCATCTTTTGATTTCTCTTGACTCGTTACTTCATTCACTTGTTCAGCTCTTGGTGAATATACTCGTGTCAGTCGATATCTCAGTCTTTTTATCTTATTCGGCCAAACTTCGTCTTTTGCTGCTCTTTTCAGTTTACTTCCTTTATCATTCTTTTCAGTTCTAAAAGCTCTCTTTCTTAGAACTTGACCTGCAGGTACTTCGTCTTCTCTTTCCTCTGACTCTGTTTCAACTTGCTTTTTACTTTCAACAGCTTCTTTTTCCACCTCGTCTTTCATTTTCCCTACTTCTGTCCCTCCTCGAATCTCCGGCACGCAATCTTCCTGCTGACTACTTGGCCCTACTTCAAACTGGATGTTGGAGTTCCCTACACCTCCTCGGGGGTCTTCCGCAGAAATCTTTCCCTCTCTCTCTGTATCTGGCACCTGTCCATCTAAATTGGGTTTTTCAGGTGGAATTTCTCTCAATCTTTCATCTGGAACTTCTCTCTCAGTAATTTCTTTAATTGCCTTTTCACTGTCTTTTCCTTTTCTCAAACATTGAGTTCCTTGTTCAGTCTCTGAGTCTGAGCTGGTATCAGAAATCTGTAGCCTTCTTCTCAAGGAAATTCTTCTGGGTATGAAAGTTAGATTTGACTCTGATTCCCCCCTTTCAGGGTTTTCTTTGGTCCTTGTCTCTTCATCATATGATTCAGTACTAGATTCTGATTCATCAAAATATTCCTTTTCTGTGCTATCCACTGGATTTGGAATTCTCAATGTGTGACTTGCATGAATCCAGTTTTTCAGTCCAGCACACTTCACAGCTGTTGTTGTGGTCAAACTTACTTGTTGCGGTTTTCCCCACCTTGGGACTAGACAGTTTCTTCTTCTGTGTACTTTGATTATTACCCAGTCCCCTGGGCTCAGATCATGGGCTTGCTTCTTTTCAAGGGTGGTGGCATCTGCTCCAACCTGATGAAACACAGAATGAACTGCATCACCCAGGCTTTTACAGTAATCCAACACCATGTCATCAGTTATAGGCATCAGCTTGTTGACTGGTATGAACACATGACGCATTGCTCTACCCGTGATGATTTCATGGGGGCTCAACCCTGTAGTTCTGTCTGGAATTGATCTAATAGTCATGAGTACCAGAGGCAAGACATCAGGCCATTTTATACCAGTGGCTAAACACATTTTCCCTATCCTGTTTTTGATAGTACCATTCATCTGTTCCACCACACCAGAAGCCTCTGGGCAATAGGCACAATGTAGTTTGTGTTGTACATTCAATGCTTCACAAATCAATTTTATGATCTCATTATGGAAATGTCTTCCTCGGTCTGATTCAATTGTTACTGGGAACCCGAATCTAGGGAGAAATTCCCTCAAAAGTAATTTTGCCACTGTGATTCCATCATTTCTCCTTGTTGGGAATGCTTCCACCCATCTAGAAAACAAACAGACCATAACTAGAACATACCTCAACCGGTTACAGGGAGGCATCTCAATGAAATCCACTTGCATTCTGGTAAAAGGCCCTCCTTCTCGACCTAGGCTCACTACTGTCTTTCTTCCAGGGTTTCATTGCTGACATATAAGGCATCTTTGACAAAGACTCTCTGCTACAAGTCAAAATTTTGCATTGTACAAGGTCTGCTTGAACGACTTGATCATAGCATCCCTCCCTATGTGTCCCTGGCCATGATACATCCGTGCCATGGCAGACATCATGCTATCAGGCATAACTGGTCTTCTATCCTGATAGACCCTCACATTGACATTTTCCCTTGGTGCACATCCTGCTTTTATCCACTGCTTCATTTCCTCATCTCCTGCTTCTTCCTGCAATTGCCTTACCTCTTCCCAGGTACCTACAGTGTTAGTAAACATCAAGGTGCAAGAAATCACTTCCTTCTCCTTCGCCCTGTTTATTAAATTTTGATTACATGCACAATAATGAGCCATATCATTGGCATACTTGTTGCCGATGGCGATGTTATCGCCATACTGACTGTGGGCAGCACACTTCACAACAGCCAATTGCCTGGGCAGCTGTATCGCCTCAAGCAATTTTCCAACCACCTCAGCATTCTTAATGGGAGTTCCACTTGATGTCAAAAACCCTCTCTGCAGCCATATGTGGCCAAAATCGTGCACCACACCGAATCCGTACTGGCTGTCAGTTATCACAGTCACTCTCACACTCTTCCCAATCTTACATGCTCTAGTCAAAGCAACAAGTTCAGCTACTTGGGCCGATTTTACTCCTTTCAGGTAGGATGCTTCCATTACTGCTGCAACTGTGCAAACTGCATATGCTGCACTCAGCATTCCATCATCTGTTCTCAGGCAAGACCCATCTACAAACATCACGAAATCACTTTCTGGCAATGGTACATCTTTTATGTCAGGACGTGGTTTGGTACAGAAATCGAGTACATGCAGACAATCATGATCTGCTTCATCTCTGACTTCCACATTCTCAGCATCAGGCAGCAACGTTGAAGCATTCACATTCAAGTATCTCACAAGACTTACATTTGTTGCACCTAATATGACTTTCTCATACTTAGTCAGCCGACTATGTGTCATGTACTGAGTGCGACTCCTTGTTAAAAGGATTGCCACATCATGAGGTACAAACACTTTCACAGGATATTCCATCACAATTCCTTCACTCTGTTCCAAACACCGACAGGTAGCAGTCACTGCTTTCAAGCACCCAGGTAAGGCTACAGCTACTGGGTCTAGCATTGATGAGAAGTATGCAATTGGTCTCCTCAGTTTTGCATGCTTCTGTATTAGTACAGAAAGTGCACATCCATTTCTCTCACTGCAATACAACTCAAACTCCTTCTCGTAATTGGGCATTCCTAATGCTGGTGCTTCACACAAACCATCTCTCAATCGCTTAAAAGCTGCCAATTCCTCTTTGTTCAAATCAATGGGATCTCTCACATCACTTCTTGTCAAGCGTACCAAAGGCTTTGCAATCAGGGAGAAATTGCTAATCCACTGGCGACAGTATCCAACCATTCCAAGAAACATTCTCACCTCTCTTTGAGTCATGGGAGCTCTCATTCCTTTTATAATCCTGATTCTGTCTATTGTTATCTTTCTCAGTCCTTTTTCAATATTATGGCCCAAATAATGTACTTCTTTCTTGCAAAATTGTAATTTTGATGGTGACACTTTAAGTCCTCCATCAGCCAGATGATTCAGCAAGGCTATAGTGTCTATTTCACGGGTTTTCGACGCCACAAGATGGTCATCAATATATTGGACTAACACTGAATTTTAGGACATTTCTAAACTCTCTAAGGATTTCTTCAATACCTGATTAAATATTGAGGGGCTTTCTGTATACCCCTGTGGAATTCGGCACCAAGCCAAAATACGTTCGCCAAAACGGAACGCAAAAATCTGCTGGCTGTCATGGTGCAATGGAATGGAAAAGAAAGCATGGCATAGATCAATCACTGTATACCATTCTGCATCATGAGGAATCTGATACAAAATCACAGATGGATTTGGTACAATGGGACAACATGATACAACAATTTTGTTTATCTTTCTCAAATCTTGCATTATCCTGAACTTTCCATTAGGCTTTTTCAGTCCCATAATCGGGGAATTACATGGACTACTCATTATTTCTCTCAGAATGCCTTGTTTTATCATCTTTTCAATCACAGGAGTAACTCCTTCAATTACCTCAGGTGTAAATTTATATTGAGGGACATTTGGATAGCTTATTCCTTCCTTCCTTCACTGTTATGTTTACTGGGTCCACATTTCTCATTAGTCCCACATCTTCTCCTGTGAAATCCCAGACTTCTGCTTTTATGGTCTGTTTTAATTCTTTTGGTAAATCATCAGGGTTAAACACAGCATAGGCTTCAGTAATCTCAGTTTCCCTGTTTGTCATAGTCATTTTATACAGCACATCTTCATCAGGAGTTTCAAATGCTATCCCATCAGGGGTACAGAATATAGTGCAATTCATTTTGTACAGCAAATACCTACCTAACAAATTCACAGGACTTGTATCGCACACGACAAAGCGGTGCATTTCAGAGTATTTCCCTATGCTAACTTTCACTGGTTCTGTAAGATAAGTTTTAATCTGTCTGTTGGATAGACCAACTACTTGGATCGTTTCATCCGAGAGAGGAAGATTCTTAAAATCAGCTGACCTAACAGTTGATCGAGTAGCACCAGTATCGACTAAGAAAGTAATATTTTCATTATTTATCTTTCCATCCACAAATGGGCCTGTCTGGTCTACTTCTAGAGTTGCACGAAGTACGCTCTCTTCTTCCTCCCTTCGGCACCGTCAATAACCCTCTTCTGAATCGCTCTCATCGCGTTGTAGCCAATACTGCAAAACAGCGCTAGCGAGCGGCAGCTTACTTACCTATTCTTCGTTGTAGAATCCTGTCTCATTACTGTATTTCTGTGAGTTTTTGCTTTGTGGAAAAGGCGGTTTTGGCACCTGATTCTGTTGGGTAACAACCTGCTGCTGTCGCTGCGGTTGACCACTCACCTCATTCTGCACCTGTGGATTCAATGATGCATTTTCATTGTTAGTACTTGGGGGAAATTTACATTCGGATTTCCGATGCCCTACTCTACCGCAATTTTGACATGGGAATTTTTATTTAGCTTCTTCTATATTAAAATTTCCCTTACCTTTCCCAGGAATTAATTTTTGTCTGGGGCCTGTATTATTCACTTGTTCCGCTAACTGAGCTTCCTGCCTCTCTGCCACTTTTACTTCTGCCCACATAGCTTTCTCTTGTAATTTACGCTGTTTTGCTTCAATCTCATCACTGAAATATTTTGCATGTCTCAATACTTCATCTATTTTCTTATTTTGCCAATCTACAGTATGTTGTTTGATCATTTCACTGATTTCTGGACGTAGACCATATACAAATCTGTATACAAAATGACTTAAATCCTTTTCACTCAAATTTTCATCACCACTGAACTGTTTAAAGGCCAAAATCAGCCTTTCGTAATAGGCATGTACCGACTCCTTACTTTCCTGATGACTTCTGTCAATTTTCACCCAAGCTGTTTCTTTAGGAGGTACTTTATTTTTCAGAAAGGCAATAGCCTATTCATATTTCTTCATAGTATAAAACCCTGGGGTCTGTAAAGAGTTTGGAAAGTGTGAAAACCACTACATCAGCATACATTCAAAAATGTGCAGAAAATCTGGAAGTGAAACACCACTTAAATAAGTAAATGGGCATATGCCTTTAAAGGACGAAATCCCTCACTCACCAAAGGTGACATGCTTCATCATTTGGGATTCTCCATCCCAGAGGAAACACCTAGTTCCTCTGGGGGCTACAACTCCCTCACTGTGAGGGAAGAGCTCAGGGATGTTTTGATAATTAAGATGTTAGGATATACTAAATCCACAAATGTAAAGCTGATGGTATGAGTGAGGGCGCAGCGCAAAGCAAATATTATAGCAAGTGAAATTGAAGTTAAAACAAGCTCAAGAACGTGAGACACAACTTTATTCGTAATACGTGCTTGGCTAGAGTTAAAATAATAGTGCACCAGCAGTCAACGGATATTTTAGACCGGGGTGATGGTATAACTTGTCAACATGTTTCAGCCATAAAGCCTCTAGGAAGGCACGGCTTTCATCAGGACATAGACAGCTACTGCGTGCAAATGAACCCAAGTAAAGGATACTATAGGTATACGTTCTTTCGATACGTTCATAAATGGTGTATAATGCCTGAAAAAAAAAAAAAAAGTGTCAAAAATAAGTGGCGTTTCACACAATCATTCTTAAATGAAAGAACAATCAAAATAGAGTTCAACTCACCCGTAAATACTGGGTAAGTCACCACACCTCTACCTGGCAGCCGCTCAGGAAAGGAGCACCGCTCTATAAAAAATAGGGTGATCAGTAATTAATGGGAAAAGTCTCAATCCTGAAGGGGGGGGGGTATATACCATTAGATTATAAACCCTACAGAAGAGCCTCCCAAAGATATAGGATAACCAAAATTAAATGCCAGGAGCAAGGTGAATAAAATATCATTTTTAACAACAAACACTCTCTGACGAAAAAGTTGTACAGCCATGGTTAATATCAGTGAACAGAGTCAGGAATAAAAACCAAGGTGCTGGGGAACCCAACACCAAAAATAATACCATGTACTCTGAAACACTGTGGCCAGGTGAGAAAATCAAGAGACCAATACAGCACCGGCTATGTCATAGTGCATCATATTAAGTAAGAAAGGGCCAGACGAAGTGACTCAAAACTCGGACAGAGTGTTCTACAGGGAAACAAACAATGCTCCAACAGAGTAACAGTCCGAGGACTAGCCCAAGCCGACCTGTCCGTCGGTACGCCGGCGCTTCAGTGAGCCTGAAGCCGGAGGTACCGGGACCCGGACGTTCTTTCTTTAAAAAGGCAGCCCCGTATGGTATTGTGCCCAATCACAGGCTAGGGCAGGATGCAAGGTTACGCGCGGAGAAGATTGCCAAACAGAGAGCATGCGCGTCAAGGACCACTATCGATGAGGCATGAGTATAAGCAGGGGAGAGAGGAACTCTCAAGCGCGCGTGTGCGGCAGAAGACACACAAGGCATCCGTTTATGAAAGCTGCCACGATCAAGTCATGGTGGTGAACTTGCCAAAATATTCTCACCGCAAGGGAAAGTGTCCAAATCAGCAGCCAGCAAGTCTGCAGAAATGTACAAATTTAAAGCAACTACGTGTGAACACAGCTGCACACAACCACCAAGGCCAAGGTGGTGACAAAAAACACCGAAGTTAGTACACAAATCGGAATGCATACCCTTGTTGAAGTGAAGGACAATAAATGTCCTAGATGTATGTCTGACACATAGCTCAGACAAAATTAACAGGTCAGTGTAAGTGTAGAATAATATAAATATACACTCTCAATCCGGAATCCATTTATGTTAGCACAATCAATAGACAAAAATGTCCCCGAGAACTAAATGCGCCAGATACGTAAACCACGTCAAGTCACGTGTATAAAGGCAATTAGTATGTGTGGCTAGAAAAATGGAGGGCTACGAATGGATATAGTCAACCACATAACAGTAAGATGAAAACAGATGCTGAGTGTGGTGCAGCATAACCAAAACATATCGTGAAACCGAAAAGGAACAATGAGGTGCCAAACCTATATCAGCAACCAGGGAATGTCGTCGTTCATACCACAGACATCTGTGTGTAGCTTGTGCACCCACCATTGTTCCCTTTTGAACAGAAAAGCAGAAATGTCAGTACGATGGGGTGGAATAAACGGTTTCTCTAAAACTGTCCACTTCAGGTCACTTGGACTGTGTTGCATGGCCAAGAAATGGTGGGTCAATTTTGTTGATGCCTTGCCACATCGTATAGTGCTTTTATGTTCTAGGATATGGATCTTAAACTTCCTAGTGGTCATACCCACATAGCGTAATGGACATGGGCATGTGATTATGTATATCAGATTGTTACTATTGCAGTTTGTATGGCACTTAAGAAACCACGGTCTTGGTGACCCAATATCGATTTCAGTGGTAATGGTCGTGTGGGAGCAAGCTGCACACGATCCACAAGGATAATGTCCCTGTACTCTTGGAAGCCCCCAAAGAGTGTTCTGTGTATCTCTGCTTTTAACACGGGGATGGGTATGTACCAGCCGATCCCTCAAACTGGTGCTCCGTTTGAATGCAAACAGGGGGCGTGGCAAGCTCTCCTCACCTATGTTCAAAATTCTCCAATGAGATAAGATGGAATTCTTAATTTGGTTGGAAAATTTACAAAAGGTATGGACACAAGTCAATCTGTTCTGGTTCTCCTTCACCGTTTTAGGTTCCATTAGAGCTTCACGATTATTGTTGAGAGCCCGTTTGAAAGATCTTTTTATAAATTTTTTAGGATACTGTCTAACTTGCAATTGTTGCGACAAGTTCTGAGCATGTTCATAGTATTTCTCTGTAGATGAACAGTTCCTTTTGACCCGCAAAAACTAGCCAAAAGGTAAATTATCCCTTAGAGCTTGAGGATGGTAACTGTCATATAACAACAAGGAATTTTTTGCCATTGGTTTCCTGTATAGTTCAGTGGTAAGACCCCCATTAGAAGGTGAAATCAAAATGTCAAGAAAAGGAAGATGGGTCTTACTGAACTCACACGTAAAATTAAGAAAGGCATTACAATTGTTAAGCCATATCTTAAACTCCAAAAGTGATGACATAGAGCCACGCCAAACTACAAAAATATCATCAATGTATCTTTTCCATATAAGTATATGGGCTAGATATGGATTGTTGATATTAAAAATGTGTTATGACTCAAACACGTGGACATACAGATTAGCCAGGTTGGGAGCAAAAATGCTCCCCATAGATGTTCCAGATATCTGCAAGAAAAATTGCTCCTCAAATTGAAAGAAGTTTTCTTTCATGGCCAATTTGGCACATGCAATGATGAAGGAAACTGGTGTAATAGAGTCCGGGGGGTTACTCAGCAGGAGTGTCTCAATCACAGCTAGTGTTTCATCCTGGGGGATACACGTGTAGAGTGACTCAACGTCAAAAGAGACAAGGAAATCTGTCTGTGTATCAAAAGTCAAGTCATTCACTAATACCAGGATGTCTTTCGTGTCCTTCAAATACGTGGGCATCTTCTCAACCAAGGGGCGCAGAAAAAAGTCCGAAAAAGAAGACAGAGGTTCCAACAAGGAACCCAATCCTGAAATAATAGGACGGCCATGAGGTGGTAGCCGATTTGTATGCACCTTGGGAAGTATGTAAAAATAGGGTGCAATCGGAAAATCTCTAACCAGATATAGTGCTTTGTTGGCTGTAATCCAGCCATTCAAGCTTGCCTCATTCACTAGAACGTTAATTTAAAGTAGTAGTCTCTGCGTGGGATCTGAATTGAGACATTGGTAGGACCTGACATCATTTAGTTGTCTGAGACACTCTGTCCGATAAGCGGCAGTATCAATCATCACAGTGGCTCCGCCCTTATCGGCGGGCTTGATCGTGATAGTCTCGTCACTGGTGAGTGATGCTAATGCTTGAGATTCTTTTTTGTTTAAATTATCTCAAACATTAAACAAAAAAGTATCTCAAGCCTTAGCATCACTCACTGTGATTATGGATACTGCCGCCCATTGGTGTTTCACTTCCAGATTTTCTGCACATTTTTGATTGTATGCTGATGTAGTGGTTTTCACATTTTCCAAACTCTTTACAGACCCCAGGGTTTTATACTGTTTCTTATTCTGTTTTTTGGGGGAACAATCCCTGTGTGGTCTTTAAAATTTTCCCTCAGACCCACCGGTTGTTGAACCGTTATTTGTTAGTGTCATATTTCTTCATAACCTCTGGATCGGGGGCTCCTGTCTTTGGATCCCGAGGGTATTCTTGTGTTGGCCAATTTATCATAAGCATGCACTCTGTCCATAAATCTGCACGTACTATTATGGCAAATAGGCTATTCAGATCAATCCATAATACTTAAGATAACTTCACAAATCTGTCCACTTGCCTATACCACTCAACACACTTTTCGTGTAGTCAAGGACAATCATTTGTAAATGACAAAATATCTTGTCTAGTCCATGGAACATGTACATATCCTCCTCCTGGAATTTCTCTCATGGGGCATTCTGTTACTACCTTTTCTGTTTCTCTCACCGGGAATGCTGAAAATGTTTTATCTTAGGCATCATCTCGTTTTCGGTACCACCTGCTTCTCCATTTATGTACATCTCCCCATTTTCTCAACAAAATAATTATCTCCTTAATCTGACTTATCCATCCTATAGTATTCAAATTTTCAATATTTTTTTCAGTAAAATCTATTCAATATGGTTTTTGTAAAGCCTTCAACTTTTCAATATCTATACCCATTTCATTTGCTACTTCTTCTAGTCTTTCATGCACATTTTTTGCTCTCCATGTTACACTTTTGCACAAAAACAATAACTCCTCATCCTGATAAGTTTTTAATTTCTCTGTGGGGATAGTTCCTACTATTAACTCTTCCAGTACCATTCGTAATTTGGCCACATCTATTGATTGAGATTCTTTGTCTTTTCTCTGCAAGCTTCTCAACCATTCACTCAATTCTTCTGAAGATGGACCTACTCGTTTCTCTACATTACTTCGTTCTGAGTCCCTTTGTGTCTCTAATACTGATTCCATTGTCATTGTATGTCTTTCTGCTACATTTGGACCTATAAATGGGTTATTCGAAACATTTGGTTCGATCATACTCATTGTCTGTCTCCATGGATTTTCATTTAAGCTCTGCTTTGGCTTCTCAACCTGTTTATTACTATTGTAGGGAGCTGTTTAACAATGTTCACTATCTTTCTGTTTATCAAAAATAGGCATCACAGGGCCTATAGTCATTGGAACAGTTACAGCTTCTAATTTTTTAGTCAATTCTCTTATCTATTCAGTTAATTCCAAAGTTGTTTTTGCTAACTCTGCCGAATTTTCACCACTCATTCTATCATCTGATTTTCTTTCTATCTCTCTGATGGCATTATTTTTCCCTAATTCTTGGGGAACTGGTTTGGTCTTAATGATTTGCAAAGTTTCTCTCATTGGGGCACTTGGTGTCAACATTTAAGATTCGGGTTGATACGGAGGTGGATTTTTATAAAACATGTCATCATGAACATCATCCTCCGATTCATTCACTCCATATCCTCTTGATTCTATATTATGTCTTTTTTGCGTACATTTTCTACTTCCAAGTTCTTCAGCAGTTCTTACAGGAAACAGACCGTCAGTCATACTTGCATTCTGCCACCTTCTCATTCTCTCATCATGAGTGTCATGCCCATATCTACCAAACATGTACTTATACCATCCGCCACTCCTCTGTCTCTCTCTGTCATGCATTTCATCTTCCCATTCGGTCAATGCTTCAAACTGTGTCGGTCTAGGTCTCGGTTCTAGGATCATCATTCTTTCTCTCAAATTTCTCAAAACCGCTAAATTAAATGAACCATGCTCTGGAAATGCCAAAACTCCGTTATTCCTTATGTATTTTACCCAATTGTCTAACCAAATACAAGTATGATATCCGTATTTCGCAACCATAAAAGATGCGGGCGATTTCGGCGGGGGAAGCAACTGTCCTTCCCTAGTCACAATCGGTTTATCCTTTGTAAACCATTTCTTGATTTTTCCAAACCAGGACTTTTTCTCCTTTTCAGGTGGATCGTAATACATTATTTCGACTTTCGTGTATCGCTAGTCTTTTCCTTACGACTGTTCTGTTATTTTAACCAATCATAGCGCGACTCACACTAACACACCAATCCGGAGCATCTATGTCACCCTGTAATTCTCCACTCCTAGCGTGGCTCACACTATCGCACCAATCAGGAGCGCCTACGTCTCTAGCTGACTGGCCAATCCCAGCGCAGTCTTTCTGACGTCAGAAGCCGCTGCTGCAGCTCCTGCTCCTGTTGACCCCTCCTTTATAAAACTCTCTCGGTAAGCTTATTACGTTCTTCCAATTCACAAATCTGTTAGTAATGACATAAAAACGCCACCATTGTCTGCTTTGCTAAACAAAGAACAGTCAATATCCTTTCTCACAAGAATTCCGTCTTTCCCGAGGGCAGCGCTTACCTCTGCCCTACTACGGAATCGTTACTTCCGTTGATAAAGTACCACATCCCTCTACTTCACCCTTCTAAAAAGCATCAGCTAATCGTTTCTCCAGAATTAAGACACCTAGTTGGAGACCCAATGCTCCTGAGAAATAAAACCAGAGTTTCACAATTAACCTGAATGCTATTTCATTCACGCCCTTTCAAACGGAAAATGAAGTTCATTCACACGGAATTCTGACTTTCTTGAGAACAGCGAACAGTCTGTCATACTTAATTATGACACACGTTAATAAAGTAGCACTTCCCTCTACTTTATCCTTCTAGCAAGCTTAGGGAACACCTATTACCTTTCCAGTGATAAGCTTTATCAGAGCTCCTTCTGGACTCCTGGTACCTAAGACCAAAATTACACAGGTACACTTTTTCATACAGGAGATATTTCTAGTGGCAACATACGGCGATGTCACCGAATCGAACCCAGACAATGCGTCATGCAACTTCACTCGTTACACGTTTCCCCTGTGTACCTACAGGGCAACAACGATTCCGTCTTTCCCGAGAGCAGCGCTTACCTCTGCTCTACTACGGAACTGTTACAAACTTCCGATTTCCTACATCCCAGAAGCCGTGCAAACAATATAGAACCTGACGTGACTCAACAAAGAGTGTTCATACATAAACCAACACCAATAAATATTCAACCATCAATAAGCTATTTACTAGCAATAATCACCAGACCAAAACAATAAAAACCATCATTCTGCTACCAGAAAAACTGTTGGAGTGCGGAAACCTGGGTAACGGGAATCATGACAAAACCCCGTACCTAATATCCTCCCTTTGTCACAGACCAAATATCACATTAACACATTCAGTCCTACAATCATTGGTGGGGCCCATAACACCAACATTCACACTTCTTTTCTCACTGGTCTGCACTTATAGGAGAGATAAATGTTCCAAGCGCTGACATGAAAGGAATACCTTATAACCTATACAGAGAAAATTATTTACACTTCTATGCACTAATATCCTTATCACTACACATCATAAACCTAAAACATTAAGATACTCCTCCCACGTGATCAATGGATCAATTAGTTGATTTGGTATTGATGATTTAGTCCAGCTAAAGTATACTCAAAGATGCTGATCTACCCCCTTTTCAATAAACAACCAAACACATTTTCATGTTAATCAATATTTTTGTTTATCTAAATAATGCAAGAAGTTTAGTTCCATCTAGCAAATTTATTAATCATTACGCAAATCACAGAACACCATATTTACCTATTCTGGCTATCGGTCGTCCTCTAAGTTATCAAATTTAGTCGTCAGCACGCTACAGTCCCAAGGATTGGGTCAAGTATCGATTAGTGCCCATAGATTTTGTAAGTCTTTAGTTCGTCAAGAATTTGGGCAGCAATTCAGTCTGTCAAAGATTCAGGAACGCAGCCATCGCATAGCGTCACCGTCGTCTCCGTCAGCAAAGGGCACACGCAATCCAACAACAGCCTAAATTAATCCCTCTCTATTCTACCGTCTTTTATAATAAAAGTGAGGTCTAAAAGATACATTTTTAAAGATTTGGGCATCATCCATTGGTCCGTTAAGATTGTCCGGTGAAGTTTCACACAGTTCATGATGTCATATCGTCAGGCATGATCCATCCGGTTCCTTGCATAAGTCCTTTGTTTGAATATTTGGCAAGCATCCCATCGTGACCTAGCTAAGGCACAGCAAGTCTAGGGTCATGTCGAGGCCACTGGTACATGGGGTTGGCGCAGGCGCACTTTGTCTGAAACCTCGTGGAATGGTGGCCATCGCGTCGAGTATGTCAGGCGGCCATCTTGATTTTAGGCCCAAATGACAACTTAAGCGAAACAAACACAAAAAGTAATTAAAACATAGAAATAACGAATAGAATGTTAAACCCTCACTAATTCCCCTATGTGCTTGTAATTATCTAGCATATGGCAACATTTAAAGCGTTCATACTCACCCATTGATGTCATCTGGTGCAATATACGATAACGTCACAAAAGCAACATATATCATGCAATAGTCTATTTTCCTAGTATTAGTATGTGTACATATGTTAATTAAAAATTATTTTAGCCATTTAAAATGCAAATCCCATGTATATTTCGGACATTAGTAATGTTGGTTAAACTTCACACAAACACATTAATAATATTATAATTAATAGATTATTCTAATTAGTATAAACATGCAGAATAGGGGGGTATACAACATTTTTTTTTGTTCTACCCGCTACATCAGTGGCCCGCAGTGTTCACAATCCCCATCACACCCCTGGACCATGCACAAAACCTCAGCATCATCCTGGACTCCTCGCTGTCAATGAACAGCCAAATCAATGCTGTTTCGTCCTCCTGCTTCCAAATGCTCCATCTCCTTTGTAAGATTTTCAAGTCGATCCCCAGCGAGTCAAGGAAAATGGTCACCCATGCGCTCGTCAGCGACAGACTTGACTATAGCAACACACTCTACATCGGCACCACCCAGAAACTCCCCAAAAACTTGAGACTGTTCTAAACGCCTCTGCCAGACTCTTCCTGAACATCTCACACTGCAACCACATCGCCAGCCACCTGAGAGACCTTCACTAGCTACTTACAACAAAAGAATCACCTTCAAGCTTCTCCCGCAAGCCTACAAAACCCTCCATAACACCGGACCTACATAACTCAACCACTGCTTCTCCTTCTACACTCCCACCAGACATCTCCACTCAACTGGCCCTGACTACCATCCCACAGCTGGAGGAAGATCCTTCTCCTACCTCACTGCAAAGACCTGGAACTCCCTGCCGCTGCACCTCAGACAATCACCATCGCTGACATATTTCAGGACCTCAAGACCTCCACTGAACTGCAGACCGATCATCCCCCACTCAGTGCTTCAAGACCCTCACGGGTGATTGGCTGCGCTTCATAAGATTACTGATTGATTGTTTCATAAGTGAAAGTACTAATGTACTGAAAAAGATGAGTTGTTAGGACTTTTCAAAAGTATGGGTCATGGAGAAAAAGCTGGAGACAAAGTGGTTATAGGCTCCATTTACCACCTGCCAAGACCATGAGAGACTGACCACCTTTCTTGCCTGGTGAAACCGCAGGATAGAGACCAGCAAAGCTGCAACTCAACAAAGGTATCTGGAAAGCTGATAGTGCCTAGTTCTCCAAATCAGAAAGTGAGGACCCTGGATATAGAATTCCCAGTGTATGATAGTGAGGGCTTTGAAGAGAATCCTCTTCTTGACTGGTAGCCAGTGTAGCTCTTGAAGATTATGAGAGATGTGCTCCCTTTCAAGCATGTAAAAGATAATATGGGCAGCTGGGTTTAAAAACAATTAGAGTTTCAAGGAAACCCAAGGAGTTTGTCAAGGAAACTTAAATACAAACTGTTGGTTTAGTCAAGTCTCAAAGTTATGAGAATATGAGCCACCTTCTTATGTGCCTTCAGGGGCAGGATGTCCAAAAACTCCATAGGCGATTTGGGTAAAGAAAATTAATTGCCAGGCACAGGGATGATATGAAGTGACAAAGACAGCTTGTCCTCTATTTTTACACCCAAATTCTTGGCTGTTGAAGATGGGCCAGGATGGTGAGGCAAGTACCTAGGCCAGCAGCTTTGCAACCATTTCTCTTTCACATGGTTAAACAGGAGGAACTATTTTTATCAGCATTACATATCAGGTGGCTCTCTCTCACCCAATGTAGAGTAGTACAGAGGAAAGCTTTAAAGGCCTATGCTGAATTGGAGGAAGAGGGGTCGACTGCAAGGAGCAGTTGAGTATCGTCTGCAGAAGAGATGGTCTTAAAGGTGGGGAATTCTATTTATTTGGCCTGGGGAGTCAAGGAGATATTATATAATATGCGTCCCAGAGAGGAGCCCTGGGGCAGCCCAAATTCTACCTTATTTGCCAATGACATGCACAGGGCAAGCCACAATTCTTGATTCCTCCTCTCTTGGAAAAAACCCCATCTCCAAGCTGTGCCACCAATACCTACTTCCAAGAGACAATGTAATCGAATTGAGTGTGAGAATCTATCAAATGCTGCAGATAAATCCAATAACTAGGGGCGTCGCTTTCCCTTTGTCCAGTGTAGTTTTGATAGACTCTATGATCTTAAAATAGTTGTTTCCGTGCTATGGTGTTAACAAAATCCTGATTGGGTTTAATGCAGAAGAGAGTTATCTTCCAAATACAGAAGCTGGGCATTGACAAAAGCGAAAAACATTATGGAGGCTTTGGGAAGAAGGGATTTTGGACTGATTTTGGACATAGACCAGAGAGATGGCGGATGCTTTTTTAGGTTTGTAAAGAGCAGGACTTGGTTTAAGCTTTACACAGCAGCATCAAGAACAATGAACACTATGAACAAATTTGATTTTTCACATTCTGTTCTTCAAATACATGTGAGACTGAAAATGAATAACAAAACCTATTTGTTTTTGAAAAGCAGTGGCAACATCCATTGGATCACAGGATTTTCACAGTTTGTAAAAAAAGAAATGAAGCTCATCTTTTCTTCCAAAATCTCATCATTTCTGATACAAGTTTTAATATGATTGAGTTTGAAGTGACTCAGTACTTCACAATCCAATACAGTCTTTTTTTCAGAAGCAACGCTATTCATTCTTGCTTATAAAAGAGAAAACTATGCCAAAGCAGAGGGAAATATTGCTATTTGTTTGAGGGTTTCAGTCAACTCTGGGTGGGATTGCAGTGCTTCAAATTGACTAAATGAATTACCAGATCATTTGATATGGATGAGTAACTACTTAATTCCAACAAATTGCTCAAATCAAAGTCTAACCCACCAGTCTTGAGCCCACCAACACACAGCTTGCCTCCTAAAAGCATGCGAGTGTACATGCACACTGAGTTGTCACAGAGCACTGCACCATGCCAAAACCACAGCCAATTGACAATACTACAGAGAATTCAAAGAAGCAACATTGTGTCTTGGCTTCCTACCAGGAGAACCTATAAAAGAGAAACCTGCATGATTCATACAACCTGTGAATTGATGCAGTTCGATTTGTGTCCGATCTTTGGTCCTCAAAGTTATCACATTGAACCTTTCAGGGGAAGGGGACATGGTATCTGTGGTGCGAAAAAAAAAATAGCAAATCAAACAAAACTCTGGGCCTGATTTAGATCTTGGCAAAGGGGAATACTCCATCACAAAAGAGACGGATATCCCGTCCGTCGTATTAAAATCGCATCATATCCTATGGAGTTTGAAATATGGCGGACTGGATATCCATTACGTTTGTGAAGGAGAATTCCATCCTCCAAGATCCAAATAATGCCCTCTGCCTATAGTGAATTAATAAAATGTATGAATGACCAAGGTTATGGAGACAAAGTCACAGCTGAGTAAATAAAATATTGAATATTGGTTTTGGGCATGTATGGGAGGGTTATGTGTGGATGGGGTGGATTGTGTCCATAACAGGGACATGTTGAAATTTTGCTTTACCTCTCTAACCAAAGTAACATACTAGGAGGGCAGGTACATTTGTACGAAGTAAACTACATACATGGCAAGGACATGTTGCTTATACTATAAGGGACTTATTTATGAGAGCCCTGTGCTACTTTTGCACCATGGAAAGTGGTACATGCGTGATGCAGGGCTCTCATTTCATAAATCATAAGTAAGCTGGGCATTCCAGAGGGTTTTGCCATGCAACACCCATGGAATTTGATGGTGACCCAGATTTACAAAGTGATGTAAACCTGGGGAAAAATCAAATTCTTCCGCCGCCCGAGGTAAAGAGTAATGAGGATAAATATGTTTATTTCTTCTAGCCTTTTTATCTTTAGCACACATAGAAAGAAGAAAATGCCTTGTAGGATTGTTTTTGCACAGGAAGGTGATCCTATCTATATAAAAACAATCCTGCATGTAACTGAGGCACTGCCTTCATTGGTGCTAGGCTGCCTAAACAACAGAAGCGCTGGGAGAAAGGACATGAATGTACCGTATTGGTTAAGTATGGTGCATTCCTGCCCTTTCACTTTGGTGCAAAGCAGTGCAGTGAGGTGCCTTCCTGGGCTTCCCTACACCACAGTCCCATAAATAAGCCCATAAATAGCATCTGAGCAGGGTCGGTGGTTGTTTAAGATGACTGCTGACATGACAAGGACATGTCGTTATATTTTACCCAATGGGACAAGGAAAATGCTGTATGGCAAAGTGGTTGTTAGAATATAAAAGGCAGTAATTGGAGGAAATGGGGAGGGCTTGTGACTTGATCACACAAATTATATTGTGTCAAGTTGTGCAAATGAAGAGCTCTCCTGTCAGATATTGGGTGGGGATCTATTTGCTGTCATTAATGGTGTGAGTTTGAATCCTGTAACCACAAAAGATTACAGTCCTGCAGCAATCAAGGGCTGAAGCTCACAACGATGTGCCCCAGTCCACCGGCACTCACCAGCTGTCATTGGGTCAGGTAAGACTCTTTTGTGCTGCAAGGCCTCCCAGGGACTTGAATAAAATAAGCTTTTAGTACTTATCAGGCCCACTCCTAAGTCCAAAATCAGAAGTTCTTGTGTGCTTACTAGTGTGGACCATACCTGAAGATCACCTCCATTATCGAATGGTGAATAACCAGCCCCACTAGGAGTGAAAGAGGGACTTGGGGGTCCCACCCAGGAGTATGCCAGAATGCCAGCCTAAATGAGACTGTGGATATTATTTAGTGTGAGGTATTTATGCTTATATACCTGTGTCTGTACAAACACATACACACATCAGCCCCGACTTCATGGTGGCTGCCACCTGGCATACCAGGGCCATCGGATTCACACAGCAAGGGTAATAGTCATCATTTCATGGTGGCCCCCTTCAGGCAGCAATGACAACAGCCCTAACTTCATGGAGGCCCTCGCCTGGCAAACAGGAGTTGCCAACTCACACAGCAGAGGCAAAGGCCTTAACTTATCATTGGCCCCCATCTGGCGTGGCAGGGTCTTCAATTTACAGGAGGTAGGGGCAGATGGCTCACACACTTGCATTGGGCCTGACTTTACCAAAATCTCACACCTGACAGAATCCTCACTAGGTCTCGCTCTCTCCAGACATTCTCTTCCTTCGCGCAGGACCCACTACCTGGCCGGCTGGCAGAAGGCTGGTGCTCCAGTCTCAAAGTAAATGCTCTTAACTTCCTTGCTCATGGACCCTCACCCAGCAGTAGATGTGAGCAGATCTTGTTCCCTAATTTTGGTGATAGAAGCTTAAAGTCTTGGTGATTTTTCCCACTCTGGTACAAAGCCCTGTTGGCCATGGTGGCTGATCATTTTCCAGTACAGGTGGCCATGTTCTGCTGTGCCTTACTCACGCATCTCTCCTGTTGATATTGTGTGGTGTTCTTTGCATCTATGTGGTGCTGCAGGCTTGCTTACGTGCCCAAGACCCTTCTCCTTGTGCTGGACAGCGGAGCCAGCTCTTTCTGATCTCCCCTCCTATTTTTTTCTTCTGCTTCTAAACATTGGGAAAAGGAGGAGAGTGTTCCTCATGTTCCTCTTTCCCTGGGAGACCCCCACCAGATGGGCCATTTAGAGCCAGTTCCTAGGAATCTCCTGGATAGGGAAACTACTTCTTTTTGTGGCATTAATAGGGAAAGTACTTCTTTGTGAGGCATTCCTTCAAGCTTAATTATGGAGACCAACAATGAAATCACTGGTCAAAATTATTTCAGCATTAACTACTTTGTGACTTGATCACACAAATTATATTGTGTCAAGTTGTGCAAATGAAGAGCTCTCCTGCCAGATATAGGGTGGGGATCTATTTGCTGTCATTGTTGGTGTGAGTTTGAATCCTGTAACCACAAGAGATCACAGTCCTCCAGCAATCAAGGGCTGAAGCTCACAATGATGTGCCCCAGTCCACCGGCACTCACCAGCTGTCATTGGGTCAGGTAAGACTCTTTTGTGCTGCAAGGCCTCCCGGGGACTTGAATAAAATAAGCTTTTAGTACTTATCAAGCCCACTCCTAAGTCCAAAATCAGAAGTTCTTGTGTGCTTACTAGTGTGGACCATACCTGAAGTTCACCTCCATTATCGAATGGTGAATAACCAGCCCCACTAGGAGTGAAAGAGGGACTTGGGGGTCCCACCCAGGAGTATGCCAGAATGCCAGCCTAAATGAGACGATGGATATTATTTAGTGTGAGGTATTTATGCTTATATACCTGTGTCTGTACAAACACATACACACATCAGCCCCGACTTCACGGTGGCTGCCACCTGGCATACCAGGGCCATCGGATTCACACAGCAAGGGTAATAGTCATCATTTCATGGTGGCCCCCTTCAGGCAGCAATGACAACAGCCCTAACTTCATGGAGGCCCTCGCCTGGCAAACAGGAGTTGCCAACTCACACAGCAGAGGCAAAGGCCTTAACTTTTCATTGGCCCCCATCTGGCGTGGCAGGGTCTTCAATTTACAGGAGGTAGGGGCAGATGGCTCACACACTTGCATTGGGCCTGACTTTACCAAAATCTCACACCTGACAGGATCCTCACTAGGTCTCGCTCTCTCCAGACATTCTCTTCCTCCGCGCAGGACCCACTACCTGGCAGGCTGGCAGAAGGCTGGTGCTCCAGTCTCAGAGTAAATGCTCTTAACTTCCTTGCTCATGGACCCTCACCCAGCAGTAGATGTGAGCAGATCTTGTTCCCTAATTTTGGTGATAGCAGCTTAAAGTCTTGGTGATTTTTCCCACCCTGGTACAAAGCACTGTTGGCCATGGTGGCTGATCATTTTCCAGTACAGGTGGCCATGTTCTGCTGTGCCTTACTCACGCATCTCTCCTGTTGATATTGTGTGGTATTCTTTGCATCTATGTGGTGCTGCAGGCTTGCTTACGTGCCCAACACCCTTCTCCTTGTGCTGGACAGCGGAGCCAGCTCTTTCTGATCTCCCCTCCTATTTTTTTCTTCTGCTTCTAAACATTGGGAAAAGGAGGGGAGTTTTCCTCATGTTCCTCTTTCCCTGGGAGACCCCCACCAGATGGGCCATTTAGAGCCAGTTCCTAGGAATCTCCTGGATAAGGAAACTACTTCTTTTTGTGGCATTAATAGGGAAAGTACTTCTTTGTGAGGCATTCCTTCAAGCTTAATTATGGAGACCAACAATGAAATCACTGGTCAAAATTCTTTCAGCATTAACTACTTTAGAAAACTTTAGAAAATTTTAGTTTACTCATTGAGGTAATGTTCGATTTGCACTGAAATAAGTATTTTCTGCAACAATTGTTGCCCTTGGTTAACTTTCAATGTATCAAAAATCTCATGGCACAGTGGAGAAATAGACAAAATATGCATACGAACAGAGCTTCCCAAGATTTCAAAATGTTTAAAATCTTTTTTAAATCATGCATCCCTCACAAAAATGTGACAAGTTGTCGACTGCCTACATTGTAATTGGGTGGTTGGATTTCCGACCGACATTGTAATAGGCCCCTTAATATTAAAACCAAATGTGCGGAAAAAGGGAATTAGTACTCCATCACCACTTACACCGTCAACTTTTTTCTGTCTTGTGGCTCATGCGTGTCCATGACATTAATCAGGATGGGAATACAGGATCCTAATGTGGCAATCCTGCCCTAGGCTTGCCACTATCCAAGTGTGACCTATGTCTACCTCTTATATATCTGGCCCTTATGCAGCTGCAAGTAATTAAAAGCCATTCTTAAGATACCATACTACATAGATAGAGGGATACATTATAAATGACCGTAGGCATACACCATTCGTATGCTCAGTGAAATGTGGCACTCCCCTTTTGAGGTAAGAAACCAAATATCTCACTTAGTTGGGAGACCAGCTCACAATCTTTCCTATCTCTTTGGTCTTCTGGAACCCATGTAGGGAGAGTTCAGGAACCCGTGTAGTCACACTCTAAAGGTGGTAAATGAGAGGAGGTTCATTATAGTTTAACACAAATGTCCCTGGCGCCCAAAATGAAAAATAACCATATTAGGATGAATGCGCTGCCCCAGTGCAGCAGAGAACTCATGCTGCCCTGGGGGTAGTGCATTCATGTGAAAAACAGAGCGGTTGCTTTGAAGTTGGCAACCCGCTGCACTTTTAATGGGAATTAGTGATCCCCTTGCAGGTAGGTGAAGTGAGTCACTGCGCACTCCTGTAAGGAGATGTCTGGGGGTCCATGGGACCCCCTCCAGATGGCTGCCATCAGGAAGCACACTGTCAGTGCACCTCCTGACATATGCTTTGCCTCTGCGCCTGCATCTATAATATGGAGAAGGCTCATAGGCAAAATGATCCCCTCATTTGCATGGGACACGTCCCCATTCAAATGATGGGATGCCCTCTGAGGATAGGGCTGGCACTTTATATGCACCAGCGCTATCAGTATTACAGAAAGGGACGGACAAGCATCTGCAGCACCTTCTGTAATACCAAAGTACCCAGAGGGAGCGCAAAGTAGGCTCAAACATCCCTTGCCCCCCCAGGGACCTTCCTTAATATTACCCAAGGTGGGCTAATGATAATTATGTAAATCACTGAAAAATGCAAGATAAGTACATTTCATAGGAACAATAGGACACCATTAAAAGTATAACCAATCCAAATCATTTAGAAAGGCGTTGCACATGAAAAATGAACTTGCAAAGAAATATTATGATAATTCATAATGTAGGCAACCTGCAGAATGACGCCACAGCATTTAATATCAGGGAATCTCAGTCCACAGCACGTAGCATCTCAGGGAACAAATTCCATGAAATAATTTTGCACAATTGGGCCAATCACATTTAAACCCCTTACTCCAAACAAAATAGGAAACCATAATACTCTTATCTGACAAAAGAGAATTACATTTCAAAAGAAAAGGGCAGAGGGTGTCACTGAAGCCCTGATTACATCATATCTCTTTCAACAAACAAATCGCTGTAGTGAGAGTCCCTTCCTGCTTTCCCTGTCGACAAAAAAAGAGAAAAAGTATGTAAGACTGCATCACATTTAAGTAGGACAACAACAAAAGATCATTAAGCATAATGTACACCAGTAGGTTCTAATCAACTAAATGAATTTTCAGCACTTTGTCACTGTTTGAACCATTGAGACCATTAGTCTCTCAAGCTAGATTATGTCTAGACTTCCTTGTCCCAAGGGACAATGCTCTGTTGCTACCTCTTTTTGGGACCTCTACCTTATAAATAGCATAGTGCATAAGGAGATTATGGTTGACAAGATAAAACTGTGTAAAATATCTGGAAACTGGATAGTGGTGATTATTGTTATTGATTTTTCTCATATAGTCAAGAATTCTTCTTTTCGCTCTAATGAATGGTTCTGCCCACATATCTCATATGACATGGACAAACTATGGTATACCACCAAATTAGAGATTCAGGTTAGGAATAGTGCTATTCTCATGGTACCCTTCCTATAGGGGACAGACTATTGCTTGATATGCGTCCAATGTTTGCATTTTCCAGATGGGAAGAATCCTTTAGGGTTAAAAAGGTTGTGATAATTTCCCTCTGTGATTTCATTCTGGTCCAAGATGATTAAAGAGGTTATCTAATATGTTTTATCTCTCACTGACCTTCTCATAATGTGTTTACATTTCAAAAGTTGGCAAACACAAGGAGATGATGGACGGAGCGGTGTAACTTTTCAGACACTCACCCTCAGTCACAGGTTTGGGTTGAATCCAACATTGTTAATTTAGCTCACTTTGCCACACCAGTTCAGACCCAGCATAAACAAATCAGTCTTCACCCTGGTCCTCATGGGAACAGTCCATCCCAAACTGCCAAGCCAGGTCTTCACAGGACCGGAAACAAGCATCATGGGACTGGTTTTGAGGAAACACCCCTCATCAGCCAGGATAGCTTGAATCCAGTGGCAAAGTGAGCAAGGGACCCATGTCCGGGCATACCCTGTAAACTTAGGGAAAACAAAGCAAACACAAGGAGATAATGGACAGAACATTGAAACTTTTCAGCCATTCACCCCCGTCACAAATCTGGGATAAATCCATCATTGTTCTTTAGCTCACTTCGCAACCTCAGTTCAGACTCAGCCATATGCAAATCAGTCTTGACCCTGGTCCATATGGGCACAGTCCAGCCTGAAATGCCAAGACAGGTCTTCACTGGACTGAAAACAAGCATCTTGGGACCGGTTTTGGACTAACACCCCTCATCAGCCAGGTTAGCTTGAATGCATTGGCAAATGTAGCAAGGGACCCACATCTGGGCATAGCCTGCCAACTTAGGGTGAACAAAGCAAACATAGGGAGATAATGAAATGTGCGCTGAAACTTTTCAGAGACTCACCCCTAGTCATAGATCTGGATTGAATCCATCGTTGTTCTTTAGCACATTTCGCCACCCCAGTTCAGACCTACCCATATGCTAATCAGCCTTGACTCTGTTCCTCATTGGAACAGTCCAGCCCGAAATGCCAAGCCATGTCTTCCCTGGACCGGAACCAAGCATTCCTTTGCCACTGGATTCAACCCCCATACTTACCTTAAGTGCTTGGTAAGGGCCTGTACGCGCTCAACAAATGTGGGGTAATAAATGAGTGGTAAAGGCACGGCAATGTAAAAATTGCATTGCAAAGACTGTTTCCCGCTTGAATCCAGTGCCAAAGTGAGCAAGGTACCCACGTCCAGACATACCCTGCCAACTTTGTGTGAACAAAGCAAACACAAGAAGATGATGGACAGTGTGCTGAAACGCTGAAACTTTTCAGACACACAGATCTGAATTGAATCTATCATTGTTCTTTAGCTCACTTTGCCACCCAGTTCAGACCCAGCCTTAGGAAAATCAGTCTTGACCCTGTTCCGCCCGAACTGCCAAGCCAGGTCTTCTCTGGACCGGAAACAAGCATCATGGAACCAGTTTCGGGGTAACTCCCTTCATCAGCTAGCTTGAATCAGGTGGCAAACTGAGCAAGAAACCCACGCCTTGGCACACCCTGTCAACTTAGGGTGAACATAGCAAACACCAGGAGATGATGGACGGAGTGTTGAAACTTTTCAGACACTCTTCCCAAGTCACAGATCTGGGTTGAATCCATCATTGTTCTTTATCTCGCTTCACCACTGTAAGAAGCTGGCCTGGTATATGATATACACTTATGTAAGTGGACATCGTGCACCAGTCCAGACAGCCCTTATGGTGATTTAGGAGGTCTTAGACAACCTCAGAAAGCTCTCTAATTGGTAGCTGTGGAGAGCAGCCTCTTAGTCCAGAAGGCGTGTAAAGCAGCTTGTTTTACCAGAATGCAATCTTATAGTATATATTAAGTGAAAAAGAACCACACAAAGTATTTATAAAAATATGTATTTATTATATAACACTCTCTAACACAAGAAATATCTCCTACCTGGATAAATGCACAATGCACACAATACTTTAGCAGAGAAACACAGTAAATAGCACAAAGTACACAGTGGACCCTGGGGGGGACCAAACCATATACTAAGAAAGTGATATAAGAACCACGACTCGGGTTAAGACAATGCCTAGGGGACATAGAAGTGCTGGGGACCCAAAGAAGCACCCAAGGTGAATAGATAGGGATCCCACGGAGAGCATGTGCAGTGTGGTAACATGACTGCGTGCGCTGTACAACTCTACGTGTAAGTTGTGGTTGAATTTTTAAAGATTAAGGACCCTTCCCAATGGACCCTGAAGAAATACGGTGGAAGACAGAAGGTTGGAGAGACACCCCATCCGTGGATACCCTAGTATGCACGTTACCTACACCAGGGAAACCGGGTGCATACGTGTGAAGCTTTTTCGGAAACCACAGTTGAACCAAATGGAGGACTTCAGGAAAGTGCCGCTGCTGAAGAAAAAGCAAGTGTCTGGTGGATTCTGGGGATGGATTCTAGATGAGAGGTACCTACAAGCAGTGGGGACAGGGTCTATGTCACTCAGGGGTGACCAGTATACTTGGAAGACGAATGCTCTCCGATGTCGGGTGTTGCAGGATGGATGACACTGGCCTTGACTCTGCAGCTGTGAGTACCAAGCGATGCTGAGGAGAACCAGGATCCAAACACAAGCTGTCCCACGAAGGATGTCGAGTGCTGAGGGGTCGATGTCCAGCGGGAGCACCAGCAAGCCTTGGCAAATGCAACCAATAGAGGAATTGAAGAAGGATCAACATCGGGACCAGCAAGGTCGAGGGGAGTCACCAATAGCTGGGGAGTCAGGGTAGGCCCCGAGAAATTAGGAGAGCCCAAAAGAAACAAGTGTGATCCTCAAGTAGACCAACAGGCCGGAGGCACTGGAGTCACGAGAGGACCTCAAGCATCTCACCAAAAGATGCAGGCCATGATGCACACAACGTGGTGTGGCCCAAGATTCTGGTCACAGGAGATGATCGAGATTGGGGCTACTTGGAGCCTGAAGATCTTCTTGGACAGAAGTCAACAAGCTTTTGCAACTGCATTCTGACGCGTTGCACAGGGGTACGGTTAATGCAACCCCCATGAGGGATACTGGCCTCAAACTTGTTGAGAGGGCAGGCCTCGGGAGATGGGGAAAACCACCACCTGTGTTGCAAAGCCTTTGGAGTTTAGAGGAGCTCAGGATCAGAAGACCAGTCAACTTAGTTGTGGTGCCTGTGGATGCAGGGAAGTGAGTCCTTCACTCCAAGGGAGATTTCTTCAAGTGTCTATGATGTTTCACAGGGCTTGGAAGTGTCCTGTATGATGCACAGGCACAGATGATGCAGCAGTCTGGAAGGGAGACAAAGTCAGGCCCAAACGAAGTCCAACAAAGTCCAGAGTGACCAGACGGTAGAAGAACAAGTGGTGTCTGATCTGAATCTCATCCCACGATGAATCTAGGTACCTACAGCAAGATAATCACTTAAGAACCCTAGGGAAAGGGTTGGGAAGATTCAGGGGACCCTCCTAGGGGAGGGTCCGGATAGGGGGAGATTACTCCCATGTCCTTTGTCATCTTTTTGGTGGTAGATTCCTCAACCCTCCATTCCTAACCGTGTTCAATATGTTGTACTCCAGTCCCTTGACAAATTAATTTACAGATTCAATTCACACTTTTCAGGTTATATAAGATATTTCTATAAAACTGAGTCACAGCATGGAATGTTTAAAACCCCAACCACTTTTCTCTGATGTAGGCACCTGCTTTTCCCACCTAGCCGATAAAAGGTTTCACATAGCTGAGACCAAAGCAGGTGTCCACCTTTAAACTAATTGTTTGTATGTATATGATGTAATCAAACACAAATGTTATTGTTTCAACTCTATGAACATGTTAACCCCTTCGCTGCGACGCGCATTCCGCCGCAGCGCTGGGGGGGTGAGGGGTGAGCACGGCGCCACCATGCTCATGACGGAACCACGCCATCATGAGTCACGGGCGAGCTGTGCTCATGACGGCGTGGTTCTGTCACGACTCCGCCCACTCTCTAATTCGGGGAATTAGAGCCGCGTGGGAGAAGCGGCCGCCAACGGCCGCAGCATGACGGAACCACGCCGTCATGAGCACACGCCGCCCGTGGCTCATGACGGCGTGGTTCCCTCATGAGTGCACAAGGGGTTAATATGTGACAGGTAACAGGTGGGCCTAGCCATAATGAAGTGCCTGCATCAAGTAAAATTATGTTGTCAGAGAAAACTGCATATAATGAATGAAGAGCAACACCAAAACAACATTACAGTGTGTTTACTGTAGATATTTTCTATTACTAAGTACATTTATCAAGTTGGTTTTTGAATGAAATTTGCTCTTTGTAGTTAAAAAAGTAAATACACCATCTTGGATCAAGAGTCAACATCCTAAAGGGCACTATGAAGCATTCATGTATTGCACCTCTGGAGTTGACATATGAGGAGGAAAAGAATAGAGGGCAAAGTGCAGCATTTAGGAGAGAGAATAGGGTATGTCAAGCAACACCAAATTTAGTAAAGAGCAGAGTCTTGTGACCAACCTGAAGAACCTTGAATTTCCACCCGCAGCAGACTAATTGTACTTCAAGGGATCTTGAACTCCCAGGGAGGACATATTTTAGGCCCCCTGTTCCGTTTAACTTTAAATGTATTGGCCAATTTCAGCTAATTAAAAATCTCAGGAATCCAAACAATATTGATTTATACCTTAACCATTCAGAAAGACAGGAGTTAAAATTACTAAGGCATGTGCTATTATACACGCTACTAAAAATGAAGTTCTGTCTAGTGCTGGTGACTTGCCGGGTGTGTTATCCACTGTGTCATTTATATCACCTAGTACAAAATAGTAAGTAAATTGAATGCATAGTTCAATCAGCACAAGATGCCGGTGTCAAGCAGGTCATCCTAGCCTCCTTGAAGTGACACAATACAAAAGGGTATCTCAGGGCATCATTAGGATGGCGGGCGGACTTTGTCCACCCGCTGTTCTGATGTAGAATGAGACCACCTGACATGTGTGCGGAGGTCCCGTGGGGGAAATTAGGATGCGACCGCCACACTGGCGGGTGCATCCTGCATTTTTAACATTGCGGCGGGCGGTGCTTTCAGCACCACCCACCGCAATGCCAAAAAAGCATGTTGTGCATGCACAACGTGGCAGGCACCGTGCAGTGCCTGCCATGCTGTGCATGGAAATGCAGGGGCATACCATAGGTACCCCATGTGCAAACCCCAGAATTCCTGGGAGCCCGCTACGGGCCCCAAATGGCAATGACCATATGCCTTTCCATGGAAAGGCAGCTTTCCGCTGCCATCCTAATATTGTTGGGGGTGTCTAACAGACACCGCCACCATAGCAGGTCCATTTTCCGCCCGGTCACCTGTGTGACCGGCGGAAAACCGGCAGACGGTCTTTCCATCCGCCGGGGTCCCCCGCCATACTAATATGGTGGGGGAAATGGGTGGCCGACGGGGACAGATGTAGGGCAGATTGCCACCGCCATGCGGGTGGTGGCGATCCGCCCTACATCCTAATGGGCCCCTTAGTCTCTAATTTGAGACAGGCGAGGAAAGGTAGAAAGAGAAGCAAGATAAATAGAGGTAGGAAAGTGCAAACTAGAGAGAGGTAGAAGTAGACATATGTGAAGAAGGGAAAACAATGGTGGGGGAGAGATACATGAAAGATCAAAAAGACAGGTGACCCGGAGAAATAGTAGATTGAAAACTGGAATGGTGAGGTAGGGTCAGGTTGAGAATGACAGTGCGAGAGGTAGTCAAAGAGACGGGTAGAAGCTAAGACAGAGAAAGAGTGAAGAGAATCACCTAGGCAATTGCCCACTTTCCCCATGCCTTAAACATCTCCAGCTACAAAAGTGGCTCTCTTTGACACATACCCACATCCCAAATTCCAGAGAATATCTATGACATCACTCAATATTATTGATTATTTTCAGGAATGGGTTGCATTTAATCCTTCCCAAATGAAGCAATCCTACTGTAATTTAAGAGGGTAGGATAAGGGCAGGTACAGCTTATTTTGAATAATTTAAAGAAAGTGGGTCACTGGTTGGGAAGGATGTGGCTGCTCCACATGTAATAATGCCACAAATGTCTCAGGTTAAACACAAAATTCACTAAATAAATCTGGGCTCATTCTTTTAGTAGCTACGGCACAGGTCACCTAATGAGGAAAAGTGTGAAGTATTTAACAGTACCAAAACAATGCAACAGTCAAAACACAACACAAGAAATATCTCACAATCAATTTCTAAAAATCGAGAAAACTTAAAAAAAAAAAGATGATCAAGGACGCCGAAGCTATGACGTTTTTTATCTATGCAGTTGACCAAGATCTAGGCGCCAGATGAGACCTACTGCCATGCACTGAAGGCCATCCAAGCTTTGTGAGTCAACCCAGTTACCCCTCACTTTCTTTTTTATGTATTTAGAAATCATCCAGTAGGGTATGTTTGAAGTCGGTATATAGTAATTCTTCTTGAGGTAGAATTCCCATTGGACAAAGTCCATCTGAATCCATTGGTTTTAAAGAGAAAATCTCCATGCAGGATAATATAAATTTCATCCCACAAATTCCTCTCACTAGCTAGTTACCAGAAGTGCTTTTGACTGAACGATTTTTCCTCTTTGGGTCGTAGGACCTGATTAGATTTTGGTGCATCTGGTCATGACATCACTTTTGCCTTCGGTAAATCCACTTGCTGAATTTAGATGCTGGCGAGACAAACGACGATAGTCTGTTCACGTCCCACCATCCCTGGCAGAAGTTTTTCTCCAACTGCAACGGCATCATAGGTATTATTGGCTGTCAGAGGGAGTCCAGCCAATATTTCCACTGGGCCATTCCGTCTACAAAACTGTGGCGAGTAAACTTCCCCAACTGAATTGGCGGTTTCAAAGGGATATACAGTAGAAACTCACCTTTTTTTCTTTTTTCCACTTCTGTTTCTGTCATGAACCTGATAGTTTAAGTCCTTCTTTTGCTGCTGCTACTTGACCATGTGGAAAAACAACTCCGTCATTGCTGGAATCAAAGCCAAGCTTCTTTTCTACTTGTTTTCCCTTGAATTGTCTGTTTACATTGATTCTGGACTTATATGCGCTTTTAAATTGGTCATACAAGCATTTTTATTTGTAATGTGTAATGCACGTGTTAATTATTTCACTTATTAAGTTAAAATAAACCCACCTGCATTAACACTTTAAAACACTTCAATTGTAAAAATAAGCATATTAAATAATAATTGAGATTATTCTCTTATATACTTGTTTACAATTAAAAACAATTAAGAAAAAAGGTAGTAATGTTAGGAGGGGTGGTAGAGGAGTGGCTTTTGGAGGTAGAGGAAGCTGGAGTGGTGATGTACGTGTGCCTGTATGTTTGGCAGTTGCATGTGGGTCCAGTCTGGTGTTTGTTGCGTATATTTAGATGTGTGGTTTTTGGTTGGTATTTGATAATATGGTGAATGTCTACGTTTGTTTTTATTTGGTGTTTTTTTATAAGTATGTGTGCTTTTTTTGTAAGGGTCTTGGTTTTATTAGTGTGTTGTCGTGGTGGTGGTGTGGTTCTGGTGGTTGTGGCTGTTGTGCTTGTGGGTGTAGTTTCAATAGTGTGTATGTTGTTTGTGTTTCTTTGTGTATTTGCATTTATGTGTGTGTTTGCGTGATTGTGCTGCTTGCATCTGTGGGAGTGGGTGCAGGAAAAGAAGTGAGGGTGGTTGGGATTGGGCTGGGAGTTTGGATTTGGGTTGAGGATGGGACCTGAGTTTGGACAGAAGATTGGGCTGGTTGGGAGGCTGGAGCGAATGAGGAGACTGATATGTAATCTGTTAATAAAAGCTGCATAACACATTAGAAAAAGCTAAATTAACAGCATAAACTACCTCTATGTTTGTAACACATTCAAAAGTATAACTTAACAGTGTCCACTCCACAAGGGATTTGTGTAATGCCTGCAGTATGTAGGATCTACAAGACCTTCTACTATCCGGTGTAAAGTGGTAAGGGGGGCGGAGAGAACCAACACCAGTCCTCTGGACTTCCAGGTGACCCTTCCAGGTATGCAGGTGAAAACAATTAGCAAAAGCACATCAGGTGTGTGATGCTAGTATCCATATAAAAGCCACAGGAATGGTACAATGTTGAACGCTTCCTGCAACAGAATTCCTCCACCACGATACCACCGTTAGGACAATGCCTGCACAACTTTGGAATCTAAATAGGCTTGGCATAATCATGCTGCCCTGAAGGCAATGGAGTAATGTTTTCCAGCAGGGGAGTTCACCGGAGGTGAGCCTCTTGTGTAAAGGAAAACAGTCTGTATTTGCGGACTGAGGACTAGCCAGCCCACATCTAAATACGGCATGTGGGAATCCGTCAGCCGCACGGAGTACTTGTAAATGACAACATGGAGGGACGACAAGAGTTCTGCAAGGATCTAAATTGTGACCTCAGTCTCTACTTTGGAGGTTGAACTCCATCAGTGGATGTTAGACATGGAGGTCTCTAGTTGCCAATGGTTCTCACCTTTGCCAAAGTAGGGACCCTTAATTCTGGTCAGGATAAGGGAGTTACGATCCTAAAATAACCCCTGCTCACCCCCTTGATTGCTTGGCACGAGCAGTCAGGCTTATCTCAGAGGCAGTGTGTAAAGCATTTGCACATAACCAACAATAATACAGTGAAAACACTACAAAAGGACACCACCCCAGTTTAGAAAAATATAATTAATTTTATATATCTCCAATACAAGACTAAAATGATAAGAATTTAACATACAGTGCTTAAAAATAGATACTTTGCAAGATATCCTTTAAAATTGCAGAAATATCTCAAAAACATAGTTCTTCCATGTCAGTAGCTCCGTACGGGGTTACCGCAATACGGAAAACAACAGAATCCAACAGTTTCTGCGTCAGTCAGGTTTGTCGGCAGACTTGCAAACAGTACCTTTAGCATTGTGGCTGACACGTTGGTGCGAGCCGGTCGTGGCAACTGTCTTGGTTGCGAAGTGAAGTGAAGCAGTGCAGTGTGTGGTGCCCTCAAGGAGCGGTGCAGGCAGAGGCTCAGTGACAATCATCCAGCAGCATCGTTGAGACAAGGACTGTGGTGCGGACTGAAGGCGACGCTCAATGTGGTGCTGACAGATCACGGTGCAGGCAACTGAGCCAGTTGCTGGAAGCTGGCATCGGTTGGTCCAGAATATGGTGTGGGATGAGGTGGTGCATCATGAAACTTACAAGCGGTGTCCCCAGCCACTATGTTTTGCGGTCGCAGGTGTCGCAGTCAGCAAGCAGCAACGGTGTAGGTGAGACAAGGGCAGCAAGGTGAAGCGAGGTGGTACGGAATGCGGTGCCCACAGGTTACGGTGCAAGCAGCGGCTCTGTGGTGGCAGTCTTTGGTGTCGGTGAGACCAGGGTTGTGGTGCGAGATGCGGCATGCCCTCTGCGGTGCCTTCAGGACATGGAGCCAGTGACAGAGTTAGTTGCCTTTACCTTCTCTGTAGCAACTGAAACAATGGTTCCAGAAGCGGTACCCAGAGGTTGGTGAAGTCTTTGCAGTCCCTGAGACTTCAGAACAGGAGGCAAACTCTACTTCAAGCCCTTGGAGATACTTAGCATGAGTAAAGAAAGTTCAGTCCAGTCCTTTCACTGCCCAAGGCAGAAGCATCAAAAGCTGGCCAAACCCAGCAAAGCAGCAACACAACAAAGGGGCAGTACTCCTCCTGACGGTTCTTCCATCTCTTCTTCTTCACAGGTTCCTTGAATCCAGTGAGTTCTAATGTTTTGGGGTCTAGGCCCCTGTATTTATACTCACACTTCCTTTATTAACTCAGGTAGAGAGTGTCTGTGCTTAGTCCAAATCAGTTTTGTCCTCTCTGGCTCAGCTTCCCAGCATGAGGGGAGACAGTTTTGTCTAAAGCAGACCAGGCCCATTCATGTGCAAGGAAATCTCCTCCCACTACTCTAAATGCAGCCCAGGTCTTTTCAGCCTAGGCTTAACGCATCCAGGAAAGGCAGGACACACCTCATACCCGCAGTGGCTATATGAAGAGAATCCACATCCCCAGCCCCATCACTCCAAAGCCAGACAGACAATTCACAAACCCAGCAGAGGCACACATGTGCATTTTTACATTCTGAGTCCAGGCATACTAAACTCTATTTTCCTATCTTGTCCCAATGGGAAGTTATGCTTATAAGATGTTGTACACAAGCTCCTATTCTATCCTATGGGACAGATAGCCTTTTAATAGTTAAACATGAAATGCACTGTAATTCACTACAAGGACATGCTACACACATCAGTACATGTCCCACCTTTAACGTACACAGCACACTGCCCACAGGGGTAACTTGGGCCTACTTTAGGGGTGACTTATATGTAAGAAAAGGGAAGATTAGGGCCTGCAAGTGGGTGCACTTTCTAGGTCGACATGGCAATTACAAACTGCACACAGACTCTTCAGTGCTACTCATTAGGGTGGCACACTCAGTGTTGCAGGCCCACTAGTAGCATTAGATATACATGCCTTGGCAAACTCAGTGCACTTTACTAGGAACTTACCAGTGAATCAAATATGCCAATCATTGAAACACCAATCCATAATAACAATTTATAACAGGAGCACTTGAACTTTAGCACTGAACAGCAGTGGGAAAGTACACAGAGACAGAGTCCATACTGGGAGGTCAGAAAGCAAAAGGAGAGTGGAAACACGCCAAAAGATGCCCGGTCCAACATTGGGACATGCTTGAAAGCTGTAGCCAGGCAGGATGCAGCAAAGATGGATATCTTACCTCCATTTTTTGTACTTTTTCTTCTCTTCTCTGTCCCTCCTTCCGCAATGTTCCCTTTGTCATATGTATGTCTGTTTCAAAATATTCCTTTTTTACTAATGTGTATGAGATTCTGTTCAGAGAATGTTTTGCTGGTGCTGGAGCCCTATACAGTGTAGCGTGATCTTAAAAGAGAAAACAAAATGGTGTTTAGGGAAAATTCAAGTGGCTTAGCAGTTGATGAAGGTTTGGATTCAAAGCATGTAAGGTTCTTGTCATTGATCAAGGTTTGTATTGTTTCTTGTTCGGTGCTTTTGTCAAATAACAGGAATTCTGTCTTGGTTGAGTTGAGATGCAGGTAGGCGCTATACATCCAAGTCTGAATGATGTGTACGCAGTGTTTGTGGCATGCGTGGATTCAGGATGACTTGAGTTTATCCTGGGATTAGTAGGCCTCTCTTCCCAAGATCTCACTTTATACTAAACAATGAATGGGTTGGCCTCACCATTACACCCTTCAAGTTAATGGTGTTCCGGGACCCTCCTAAGTAGCTATTTCAGAGATAGGCTGAGTCACATGCCTCACACACAGGCCATCTGGCCAGATGATCCAGGCTATAGTCCTTGTTCTGGGAGCAGTGTTCGCACAACTACTCGAAAGTGAAACACCTAGTTGGTAGTGGTGCTGCAGACATGCTAATCCTAATTTGTCTGTTGGAGTTTGAGGCATAAAATGTATAACTTTAAAAAAAGTCACTTTCCTGCATGTTTACAAAAAATTAAACTTCACAATTGAATTGTACTTTGATTAAATATAAAAAAATTGTGGATGGATGGGGGTGCTAGGTGGCGCACCACCAAGATGGCCGCACTGATGTGAGGCTCTTGCTGCCCGCCGGCAAAATCCGACCTGTTATCCTGCCCACAGCTAAAGAAATTGTCATTAGAAGTGTGTCAAGTACCTAAGACACCCTCTACCATCTATTGGTGCCCTTTCATCGCAATAAACAATGCCTGGCTGCAATGGCACCTCGCGGTTCTTGTAATGCGGGGACCGAAGTGGAAGCTGTTGGAGGGGAAATCGGCTTCAAAAACTACGTGAGGCTCCCGGCACCCATGCGGTGATTAGGACGCCATGGACGAACTGCTGGCAAAGCAGCATACACCGCTACGCAAGTAAGACTGGCGACGCACCCCTCTATGCATATCTCCATGCTTCAGGCCACTGCAGGAACGTTTTGTAGAGGCGGTGAGATGAGACTAGGAGCTACTATGCGGGGGTCGCAATCGTCGAGGCAGTCATTTTAAGAGGCAACGCGTTTCCCGAAATCAAAGAGGATTGTTCGGCTTCTGATATGGGGGAGCTGAAATCACCTGAATCTCCTTTCTCTATTTGCCCACATGACAAGCAGACATGGTAGAAATTAAGAGGGGTAAAGGTGAAAACCAGAGAAGCAACGCCTCAATACATTGCGAGGGCTTCATTTGACATAGTAGCATGAGGCGAACAACGCCTGAAAAAAATGGTTGAGGTAGGAACACTCCTGATCCTAACAGTCCTCTACAATCTCCACGCTATGTACAGCCATAGGAGGGATGGATAGTACATCCCCATTGCAAAGAGAATCCCTATACCTTATAATTGTGCTAATACAAACAACGTATTCCTTTTGAGGAGACTACCCTGATTTAGTTAAGCCAGGGAATTTGCGGTGCAGGACCTGACACCTGTGAGCGAGGGGCCCCTGGACATAAAGGACTACAATTTTTGGTGCAAAGGGCACGCGCGTTACATAAAATCCCAACAATTGCACATGCAGTGGCGCCCAGAAGAAGAGTACTGATAAGGCGGGCGAGATACACCTCTCATTTTTTTTTTGTGCAACACATGGTCTGTGGGGATCACAGAATTGAGGCAGGTGCATACTGTATCCTTACCAATCTGCTCGCAACCTCTGAACTTTCAGACCACAATCCCTACAGACAATTAACCTAGTGAACAGCATGACCGCTTATTGCCTGTTGGGACAATATAGTGGAAGCAGGCGGATGCGTCATACTTCATTGTTAGAATTGGTAATAGAGACATGGCACTAATACTGTTCTAAGTCATAGAACGCTTTTGCCTCTATCACAATAACAAAAACAAACTAGCAGACATACCTCTGGGTTGGACTGGGCGCGGTTGCAACACGTTGGACCCAACATGGGGAAAACTGACGGCAAGCAGTCCAAACTGCCCTTCGAAGCCAGAAAGACCTCCACATGCTCAAGTGCCGATGAACAGGATCACGCTAATACAGAACGTACACAAGAACTGACAACTCCCCAAGAGGATGGTGTAAAAAGCCTCTTGCTCACCATCCAGCATAGCCTCACCTCCATAGAGAACAAAATGGACTCAATGACAACACGAATGGACTCTATTGTCCATAAACTAGACAAACATGATGAGCGAATTAAAGAAACAGAGAGGCGCATATCAGACAATGAAGATACCACAACAAAAATGCGAAAAAATTGCCCAGATGGATAAGATCCTCAAAGTAATCGCTACAAAGAATGAGGACTTAGAAGCACACAGCAGGCGCAACAATATACGCATAATTGGAATTCCAGAAAGCCCAAATACGGGTCGCATGGAGGAATTCATTGAACGCCTGCTGCGGGAAACATCCGGTGCTGAAGCCTTCTCACTGCAAATGATAATAGAGAGAGCGCACCGCTCACTTTGCCCTAAACCTCCCACAGGAAGCAATCCTCGACCGATTATTACACGCTTACTTAATTTTCAAGACCGTGATGTGGCTCCGAAACTAGACCGGGAAAAAAGGCATCCGAGTTACGAGGGCATTACATTTACCATATACCCTGACTTCACAGCTGCAGTGCAGGAGGCAAATTCATTTCAGTCAAGCAAAAATTGCGTCAGGCACAAATTGACTATGCCCTAATGTACCCCGCACGTTTGCGGGTTACATATCAGGGCAAACAGTATTTTTTTATCAATACACAACAGGTGGAGGATTTCCTCAAATGTATCAAGCAACAAACATCTCCTTGTGCAAGGCAGAAAAAACCATCCATCTCTCTATCTCTGATATCAGACTAAAAATCAAGGCGAAAGACCTCCATCTTCGTCACAATCATGAGGCCACAAAAAGCGATGGATCATCCTTACTACTCCTTTGAATAAAGGGGAATTACATTTTGCCTGAAGACTACCTCCCACATCGAGTGTTTCAGAATACAGTATGCAGAGAGGACATTGCTACGGCGCTATAATCAGATAAGTAGATTGGGAAGAGTAGAGAGAGGGAGAAAAGGTAATGAAGAAAAAATGGGACAGTAATACGAACTATACCGGGCAACCTCACTTCCCCCCTCCCAGTTTATGGATGGCTATTCCACCACTAGGTGGGTAAGGGAGAATCTTGTGGGCCCTCTGGTGTACCCCCAAGGGCGTTCCCCCACTTGCTTAGGGGTTTTCAATAGTTTTATAATGGGTTACGATGTTTGGGAGGTGGATGGGCAGAGAAATACAAGCATGGTTGGGTTGCTGTTGTGGGGGGGCGGGATGGGGACCACTTTTTCATATCCAACTCAGATATGCTACGAAATGGGTAGATTTGTTTATGCATGTACAGAGAAAAATAGGCAGCGAAAATTCAACATCGAACATGTGATGTTTAACTTATGGTTCAGGACACGTAGCCTTGAGAATACAACTGCTGACATGGAATGTTCGAGGTCTGGGAGACCCACGTAAACGTAGACAGATATTGACATACCTAGATAGGCACCATATCCACATCACCATGCTTCAGGAAACACACTTTGATCCGAGACATACCCCCACGTATGCCAGCAAATGGGCTGCGCATAGAGTGTTTTCCTCATATTCTTCATATGCCAGAGTTACGGCGATTATTATCAAGAAAAAGTTTTCATTCATCCCAGGAGGAGTGAGCTATGACTCAAAAGGGAGGTACTGCATGATGTGTGGTAGGTTGGGTTCATACTCTGTTACATTGGTGTGTTGCTATGGGCTGAATGTGGACGACCTGGAATTTTACACTACACTGTGGGGATAGATTCTTGAATTGGGTTTCACACATGTAATATGGGTAGTAAATTTTAACATGGTATTAAACCCTGTTAACGACAGGTCTAACCCTCTTCCACACCATTACACCAAGACCTACGACATATTGCTTGATATGTTTTCTGACAATGGCCTTCTGGATGCATGGAGGCACATTCATCCTGCGAAAAGGGAAGGTACATACTACTCAGCGATGCATTCAACATGGGCCAGATTAGATTATTGGGTTGAGACCTGTGGTGTTGCACTGTGGATAGTTAATACAGAACATCTAGCTAGGACATACTCCGACCATGCCCCAGTTCACTTGACAATATCCCCTCCAGCACTGAATGCAACCCCCAAGAGCTAGAAACTCATTCCAGAAGCATTATTAGATACCGCTTTCCAATCCGTACTGGGAAAATAATTCCCAGACTTTTTCCAAAGGAATGTGGGTTCAGTCACACATGTGGGCACAGTGTGGGAGGCTTTTAAGGTCACGATGTGAGGCTCCTGCTTAGCCAAGAGCTTCGAAGTCTTATGAAACACAAGACGAAATTTGCAGCGGCTAGAAGGGGAGCTAAAGAAGCTGGAAGGTGAGATGGGGAAACTTGCAAACGGTGCTCTCCAAGCAGGATTCAGAGATAAACTCTCCACATATAAAAATACTGCCGAGAGAGAAGCCTGCTTTTGAGGGGAATTTTTCTCGGTGCGCAGATACGGGCAAGGGGAGCGGCCAGGTAGGGCCTTGGCAGAAGAAATCCGTAAACCTTGCTTCTCTAATTATGTGATGATGATTTCTGATGACGACGGGGCGAGACATAGAGACAGTAAAGATGTATTAACTATTTTCACCACCTACTATGCCAACTTAGCTATCGGTTGGCTAAGGGACACAGAAAGGGAATTGCTTGCGGCGCCTCTTGAGGTGGATGAAATACATGCTGCAATCATGCAAATGAAGTCAGGCAAAGCCCCTGGGTCAGATGGCCTCCTGATAGACTTTTACAAAACGTATATTAATTAACTGATTCCTATACTGAAAGAGGTCTATGAAGAAGCCCAAAAAACAGGCATTCTCCAATGCTCTATGAAAGAGGCTCTCATGACATCACCCCTAAAACCAGGTAAACCGGCAGACACTTGCGACTCATATAGGCTGCTTTCCTTAATCAATAATGACGCAAAACTTCTTGCCAAAGTATTGGCTAATAGACTAAGCCTACTGATGGAAAAACCCATGTTGCCTGACCAGGCTGGATTTATTCCAGGGAGAGCGACATACCACAACCTACATACGCTATTCTCCGTACTGCAACTGGCACTCACGGCTGTCTTCTTAGACGCAACAAAGGTCTTTGATTTGGTTGAATGGGACTACTTATTTGCCATACTACAATGCATAGGGATTCCCATAGGATTCCTGGCGTTGATACTCCTACTATATAATTCTCCTGCAGTCAGGGTTCTTATTAAAGGTCAGACCTCATCACCATTTTTTGTTACACGGGGCACTTGGCAGGGATGTCCGCTTTCCTCCCTGCTTTTTGGGCTCGCGATTGAGCCTCTTGCGGCCAAAGTGAAACAGCATCACCAGGACAAATCTCTGCACTGTCAAATGCATCCAATACTCATCTCCTTATACGCAGATGATATTACCCTCTATTTCAGAGACCCCCAACAGAATATTAACCCCATATTGAGAGAATTTGTCCGGTTTGGGGAACTATCAGCAATACATATAAATTGGGGGAAATCCCAGATCTTCCCACTTACTGCATCTACGACGCCATTAATTCCTGACTTCCCAATAGAATGGTGTGACACAGAGGTGAAATATTTAGGAATATACATCACTGCTGACCGGTCCTAACTGATGCGCTTAAACTATGGTAAAATCCTAGAAAAAATCACTAGTTGTGTTACAAGCTGGATCTCACTCCCACTATCTATGGGGGGATGCACTTCCCTAATAAAAACGGTTATCCTCCCCAAACCCTTATGCTTATTTATGAATATCCCATTTGACCCTGGAAGGCATTTTATCACGACCCTACGTACAGAGATGATTAGGCTAACGTGGGATGGCCCGCAACCCAAGTAGCAATGGGATGTACTTACTAGGCCTTACTCCCAAGGGGGGTTTGACGTCCCCAACCTACAATTGTACTATATGTGTTCACAGGCTCATTATGCACAATACTGGTTCCACCCTCCCAAATACATGCCACAAGTGGCAGTAGAACAATGGCTGGCAGATCCTACACCCTTGGATGAAGTCATACTGATCAAACCCAACCCTGAGATACTGCTCCTACATCAGCCTAGTGCACGATGAAAGCTTGGCAGCAAATAGCCAAATGGATGCAAGCCCCTAGGGTATACTCTCCTCTGCTTCCCCTAGTGTATCATCAAAAGCTGCCATTAATACAGGAGGGTGCTTTAAAAAAACTAAAACGAAGTTTGGCATAACCTGCTGAGGCAACCGGTATCTAAACAGAAAGTTCCGTACATTGCAGCAGATGTTTATAAAAGTGGCTCCCTCTCGTATGGATACCTTTATATATATCAGACTGAGACAAGGTTTTAAAGAATACATGCCTGTGTATCCACAAGAACCACAAGCATTAACCCCACTACATATGATATTGCAATCCGAAACAGCTGCACACGTAGTGTTTGCATTATATCACAGCATATATAGTAATCAAACCCCGGGACAGTGCACTGCAAGGGGAAAATGAGAGACAGTTACCGGGCAGGAAATAACAGACAAACAGTGGACTTACTGCTGTGCGCAGACAGAACAAGTATCATCTAGCAGTCACCTGCGCATTATACATTATAAAATTCTACAACACACCTACTACACTCCTGCTAAAATGTATAAATATAAACTTCGAGACAATGCCCGATGCAACAGGTGTGGGATAGAGGGGGCAGATTTTCTACACCTTGCCCGCCTGGAATTGCAACAGCATTCAGGAATACTGTCGGCAGCTATTTCCCCTTAATCTAAGTCTCACTTATGACGGCTCTACTGGGCTACACAGAGAACAATGAGATTGGATACAGACGCTTCGTCTCTATAGGGCTTCTATTGGCCAAGCAAAGAGTGGCATGTAGATGGGGATGAGGCAGGGCTCCTAAGTTCAAGGATTGGATCAAGGACATGATATTCTGGCAGGCCCAAACACTCACCTATGCGGAACTGTTCCAAATAACTTCACGTCCCAGAGACATATGGGATCCCCTCAAAACAAATCTTCTTTCACACCCAATAGACACCACAAACAACACACAGACACGTTGGCGTGTTCTGATTACGCACAGACTTCGAACGATTGAGATATGGAAAGAACACATGGACAGCTAGAAGCATAACATTTCAAATCAGATTGTTATAGTCGGAAATATTCAAAACAGTCAATGTTTGTAAGTTACACATTACAGACCTATATCCACAATGCTACTATGGAAACTGTCATGTATATCTCGTTAATGAACGCAATGTATAAGTATTTATCTACTCATGTATTTCATGTACTGTAATTACTTCATGGTTTAAAAAGAAAGAAAATTGTGGATGGATGGACTTTGTACCTTTTCTCCAAGAAAATTTACACAACAGCACTTTAATTATATTTTATTTTCTCTCATAGAAAAAGCCACAGTGCCCATACAGTGAAAACCCTTTGAGGGCTAGTCACTGTTGGAACATGTCACCCTTAAATCCTTACATATTCCTCTTTAAATTGACAGGCACCCGTCACATGGGATGCAAGGCCTACTTAGTAGTTTTTCCTCCAGTAAAAAATGGTTATTTTGACAGGTGTTCCTAAAGGTTTTAAAGCTGCAGCAGGCAGACTACACATTTGGTTCTGAAGCCAAATTTTATTGATCAGACTTGTGGATGTCATAACTCAGGCTACAGGACAAAGGTGTGGTTTAAATTTCCTTCCATCATTAGGTATAGTTTCTACACTTCAAACTATAGCCTTATTAGAAAGTTAAATATGCCGATTAAGAGTTAGCCAATTTAGTCATGGTTCAGTGGTCAAAGCACAAATAACGTGGCCTTGAAAGTAGTGTCCCAGCACACAGATTTAGAAAAACAGCAGCATCAGTCTATAGAATTTGTGGGTGGCCACGCAAAGAGGAGAACGTTCTCACAATAATGAAGTTGGGTTGATATAATTGTTAATTTCACATTAAAATCAGATTATTGATTTTGTTTTAATACAATGTTAACATTTTTCATTATGGTTTTCAGTTTTGTTTCTGTGTTACAAGGGAAAAAGACCTGGTACAAACCGTTTTAGATTTAACGTATCCTTCAATTTTGTTTCACATACTCAAAACCATTAACTTTAGTTTACAAGCATGCCCAAATGTTTTTGTACCAATTTTACTTTCTTATCCAATGTCCTTTTTCAATTTTTTGTTTTCACACTGTGTTTTTTAGCTGATTTATTATGTGCCCACAAAAATTAGCAAAGCTAGAAAAATGGATCACAAAAAATGAGATGAGAAAATCAAAGGAGAAACAAATGTAGACTAAATAATAGAGAGTTATAGAAGAGGAAGAAATAAATAGGTACATTAAAAGAGCAGAATGAAATGATCAGTAGTTTTAATATGAAAGGGAAGAGATGAAAGAAGGAAGAAGTTCTTGGAAAAGTTAAGTTTACTTTTAAATACTTTTAAATACCATGTATTGTAGACTGCACAGATTCTATGAGATGCCCCTCCCTTTGAGTCTAGAAGTATAGCACATTTACCTCATGGTACTGACAGAATCCAAATGCAGGGATAATCTACAGAAGTCTTGATTGTCAAGACATGTTTACTTTCCATATTAAGAACCCAGTCCCAGGGGCAGAGTTAAAAACAAAATCTAGTCCTATGCAGTGCATCACATATAATTGCTGCACCTCATTGCTCTCTGGGGAGAGAGCAGCACAGAGCCATATATACTAAATATGACCTACTGCTGCCATCTTCACCTGCACAGGAATTACACCTTTGATCTAAGGTACTAAGGAATGTGCATGATGTCATGCATGGTTTTGCATACTATGCATAGACAGATTTAATGCTTTTCAAACATTGGCTGTGAGCTTTGCAGTGTGGCATGAACACAGTGTGTGAAAGTTAAGGTGAAATACAAACATTTCTCCAACCTTGCTACTGCCTCAGGAAGGCGTTTTTTTTCATGCAAATTCTGGTCTAATAATTTTAGTAGATATAGCTTTTTTATCAACCATGGGTGGTTGTCCTGGAATGCCCAAGTACCAAACATGAAACACCCCCCTGCTATATATAGCATAGAGCAGCAAAAAGTGCTATTTGTGCTACACAAAGGGCAGTTTAGCAGTGCAAATAAAGTTTTGTGCTAGAAGCTAAACACCATATCAGGAATTTGTACCACTGTGCAGGACTTTGCAGTGAAGCAACATGTTGATATGTTTTCCCTCAGTTTCCAGCACTTGCAGAACATAAGATAGTTTAATAGCTTTAAACATTTAGCGAGTATCATTATTATTTTCACAACTTTTCCTGATATTGATGACCATTACTTAAACATTTTGCTATGCATAAAAGGTAGCAAATTTTCAGTAGAACAAACACACCCGCCCTGAACTTTCTGGTGTTCTATGAGTGTGATGAACTCCGATAAATTGTAGAGTCTAAAGTATAAAAAATCAAATGTCTTTTTAATATCAATTATGATGTTACATCCTGAAAAGAGACAATTTAACATTGACACTATTAAAATTTTACATGAATTATTTGTTTATATGTTTTGTTATTGTTTCGAGGAATTCCCTTCTTATTTCTCTCCCAACATCACCATATTCATTCTGTAACCTTCTCCTCTTTATTCACAGCTCCCATCTCTCGGAATCACCTAGCCCTCAAAATAATCACTTCCCCCCATTAGTTTGGATCTTTATATGATGAAAATCGTTCATGTTGTGATAAAAATCTGAAAGCTTGTACTGAAATTCTTCTTTGTAATAGTAATCATATAAGAGCAAGACCCCATGTGGATCTTGCCTATGAAGTCATATAGTCTAATCGAAATACAAGATGATAGAAAAATATAAAAAAATCATATTAAATCTTCCGGTTTGCATCAAATTTGGCTCAAAAGTTCATGTCTACACGTCACTGCATATCTTGTGCATGCCCACGTTGGAACTAGACTATAGTATCATTAATATAAAACCAAACTGGCCTCCAAACTCATGAAGAAAGCTTTAAAATGTTAATCTGTTATAAATGTGATGTAAATATTTATATGTATTATCATGTATCAACATTTATTAGTATGTATTCCATATTAATATGAACCTTTCTTTTTTCTCAGCTTCAACATGTCTTCTGTAATGCCTGAAAATGAGTGGTATGTTGAAACAATACCTTATTGCAACAACCACAACCTGTTGTTGAGCTGTCCAGCACAATGATGTTGTGGCCTCACATTGGCCCATCTGTGATCTTTGTCTGGAAAGTACTTTAGAAAGACTTATTATCCCAGCAAATACTATGGGTCTGGATATAGTGTTTTAGACCATAACCTGAATAAATGTGAAGAATTGAAATGCGTACCTATGGATATCGAACTTGAATGACTTGATGTTTCTGGTATTTAGCTGAAAATATTGACTGACTATGCAGTGTGGCATAAATCGTGTTTTAAGAGGTCTGCAAATCTAAAGCAAGGGGCTTAGAAATGAAAACATAGTGATGCAGATCTATATATCCCAGTTAAAACATTAGTGGCTATTCCAGTTCCAAATACAATTCCTAGAAGAAAAGCATGTTTCTTTTGCAACAAATCAGATACGTTTTTAATGCATAATGCCATAACAGATCATGTGGATGCTAATGTTCATCAGTTTGCCGAGTTAGTTAAAGATACAGCAAATGTGGCTATGAGTGATGGGGACGCACAGGATGCTGAATACCATCATAAATATTTAGTTGAAATCTATAACTGAGCACCCAGTGTACGAAAGAAGAAAAACCAATCACTTAGTGAGACCTCAGTAGGAGTAATAGCTCGAGCTGAGCTTGTATCTTATCTGAAAGACCTGAAAGTGGGAGATGTTAAAACAATTTTCTAACTCTGTGATTACGATCTTGGCAGATGGGTTACTCCATCACAAAGTTGACGGAAATAGTGTCTGCCATATTACAAGTTCCATAGGATATAATAGAATCGTAATTTGGCAGTTGGGATATCTGTCAATTTTGTGGCAGAGTAACCCTGTCTGCCAACATCGTAATCAGGCCCTTAGTAAACATTTACACAAGCAGAGCAAAGCAGCTCGGTTACATGGCAGGTAAGGTTACCTCAACAAGACTAAAAGAGAGAATTCTCAGAAATATAAGAGGTTTGAAGACTTACAATGAAAGAAAAGATGTCTTGTTAGCATTCGAAGATGACGGTGGATCCACATTAGAATTTGCCTGTGACAAGTCTGATTCTGATGCCGTAAATATTGCTAATTCAGCAAATGTTGTTAGAAAGGACATTATAGATAAGTCTAAAAAATTCAAAGGAACATTTGGGGATGATTGTATAAACCGTCCAGTTCCGGAATCACTTCTTGCCCTTGTTAAAATGAAACTTGATAGATCCGACGTAACACATCAGTATTCCTGTGAGATAGCCACTATCAATATATAGTTGTCTTTTTCTAAATTAGATGTTTAACAATGCAATGAATTTAAGAACAGACTCTTCTTTAGTCCCTAGACATTACAGCAGCAAGAAAACTCCTTTGTCAATATACATTGCTTTTTCTATCCACAGTCAACCGAGAAATTGAGAACTGTAGTAAAGAGCAACGCTGGTAACATAATTCAACTTCTTTATTAGTCAACTCTTAAACAGCATCCTCAACTTGTCAGTCGTCAAAGCATCTCTCCAGTGTGAAGTCAGCCTCATAAACATTCTAAGGTAGACTCCATTTGAAGGTTCTAGGACTGTACCATTAGCGACAACGGGGAAGGGGTGCATGGCACATACCAAGTGGGGAGATTACAACACATCTTTCCCCCCTAAAAGACGAATGGGGTAAGGACCCCAACCTGCTGTGGAGGGGAAGAAAACAATAAGGTCTCCCTAAGTGTCCCTGGCACCAGAAACCCCTAGGTGGGGACCAAAAGTTCAACCTGAGCTTCCCATGCTAAAATCCTTGTGCCAGCTCGGAGCGTTCTTTTGCCGGCCCCCTCTCCTGCTCTCCTGAGTTGTGCCTTCCCCAACCCCTCTTCATTCCCTTGTCCCCTGGTGTCTTCTCTGTTGGACCTTTCCCTCACATCCAACGCCACCCTGTCCATACTCCATTTTTTCCCATCTTCCAGGATTACCACATTTCTCTTTACATCCTTGATTCTTCCCTGGGAGCAGTACTTTCCCCCTTTACCCCTCAGGATCTCTGGTTTCCTGATGTGCACCCTTTGCCCTGGACTAAGGGATTTCTCCTTAACCCCCCACTTCCTGTCATACCACTCCTGGAATTTTTTCTGTTGGGCATCCGTTCTCTCCCTGAATTCCTCCTTGTTGACCACTACCGTCTCCTTTGGGCAAAACCAATTCGGGGACAACTTTGAACCTGCCCTCCTTCCCCTCAGCAGTTCAAAGGGGGTATGTCCCGTAGAGAGACTAGGTGTGGTGTGGTAAGCCCAAAGCATGTCTCTAATAGCAGGCTCAATGGCCAACCCAGATTTGTTCGCCAGTTGTATGCACTCTTTCAACATCCTATTGGCTCTCTCCACCTTCCCATTGGCTTTTGGACAATAAAGGGGGGTACGCACTTGTGATATGGACATGTCTTTAAGAAACTCTCTCATCTCCTCCGACACAAACTGTACCCCATTATCTGTGACTAAGGTGGAGAGAATCCCTTCTTTAGAGAATACCTCACTCATGAATTCTATAAGTGTCGTACTTTAAAATTTGGGACCGCGTAGGAGGCAGGGCCCTACTCCTGTCTATCCCGGTATTAGCGAACCGCGAATGGTCAATGCGGTATGTACAAGTGCTTTGTGTAACGTTTTAGCTATGAATGCACTATGTATACGTTATTATACATTGACTCCGTGGGTTCCATCTTAGAGCGGTGGCCATCTTATGGTTGCCCTCACATAGGCTACCTATCATGAAGCAAATACGGGCCTTTTAGAGCACATGTGCCTTCCTTTGACTTCTCTGTGACCTGGGCAGCTTGGCTCCGCTGACCCAGGTCAGTCCGGTCCCACGAGCTCCCCGTCCTACGGCCACCTGTGATTAGCATCAGGGCTTGACACACCATAAAGCCTTTTCATCCCACACGAGCCTCCAGCTAATCTCTTTCACACCTGACTGTTCCTGCTTTATGGCTTGTTTTCTAAACAGGAGATGCTCGTGTTTATTGGGGCCTGTTGATATCTGATGTGGGATCTGAGTCTTGCTGGGTAAATAATTGTGGGCTGGTTTAACTGGAATGTGGGATGGTCATCATGACTCTGCCTTTTCGTTTGTAATGTATACATTTATATGGCCATATCATAAAACAAGGAATGTATGCCTGAAGCAGGATATTTTGTATTTAAGGAGAAGCCCATTTCTGTAATTTTTAGCAGTCTCCTGAGAACATACACGCTGTTGTACTTCTAGGATGCCTGTAATTGGTCTGCAGCCAATAAACTGATCTTTGACTTCACCCAGAAGACTCTGTGTTTCTGTAGGTCTGAAACAGGAAGAACCCGAAGTCATAGGGTGTGTTCCCCTGCACCGCTGGGCTTAAAATTCCCAGTACTTCAGTTGGCGCCCAACGTGGGGATATTTCAGCGGTACCGGTCCAAGCCAGAGGTTCGTGAGGAGCTTCGTGTGGAAATTCTGGAGGAAGGCCGCCACTTCATCGACCCCTGCATGTCGATGTGGTCCGAAAGTCTTTTCTGCGAGGTTCTCCGCGTCCCGACGGCTACGAAGGACTGCTGCCCTGATTAATCGCCCTGTTTTGGACCCTTGACGATTTTGGTAGAGCAAAACAATCGAGAGAGTCTTCTGGTGACGCCATTGATCATCGATATTCAGTTAAGTATAAGTGGAGCGTCTCCCAGTTTGTTTGGTATCCTTTGGGATTTTTGGTATCCTTTGGGATCATTTTGATTTGGAGTTTGCAAACGCCAAAGCCAGAAGACTCGTGTATTCACGAGACTATCGTAATCGATAATCCTTTGAAGTTTGGAACTAGACTAGTGAGCGAAGATGCCTGGTGCTAGTGTATTTGGAAGATTGTTTTGTTTGGGTTGTGGAAGGGATTTCCAGTTGGAGGATTCATGTCCGGTTCCTCCAATTGGAACTCCAACCTATGAGCTTTATGTAAAACATGGCGTGGGCCCCATTGCATATAATGAAGTATGGATCCGATACACCAGAAAGGACGGTGTTTTAAAATGGCCCCAAAATGGTAGTTTCGATACAGATATCTTAGATAATTTGGAAGTGAAATTGTTTAAAAAGAAAGCCTGGCCGGCGATGTTTGATTCTTTCCGCCTATGGCGAAAGGAAGCCAAACAGAAGGAAATTAAGCTAGCGAAAAGGAATAAGAGAGAAAGAGGTATGTCAGTGATGCAAGCAGCTGTGCAATTTAAAGATAATGAGGAGGAACAAATGAATGAGCAATTACATAGACAGCGCAAACTAGGGATCGATAAATGTTACCCTGTTTTGTCACCCCTTGTGCAAGATGAGACAAAAGAGAAAGAGAAAGATTCCCTAATGTCCCATTTGCTAAGTTCGCCACCCCGTATGTGCAAAATGCCACCGCGCCTCCACAGCTTGTAAATGCGCAGCCTCCAGTAAATATGCCGCAAGCCTTCCCACAGCCGCCAGCTCCTCCTCAGCTGGCTCCTATCCCTGCAGTGCAGCCCTCTCAAGGGTCACCAGTTTTGTTACCTGTTGCCCCCGCGCTTCGTTTGTAATGTATACATTTATATGGCCATATCATAAAACAAGGAATGTATGCCTGAAGCAGGATATTTTGTATTTAAGGAGAAGCCCATTTCTGTAATTTTTAGCAGTCTCCTGAGAACATACACGCTGTTGTACTTCTAGGATGCCTGTAATTGGTCTGCAGCCAATAAACTGATCTTTGACTTCACCCAGAAGACTCTGTGTTTCTGTAGGTCTGAAACAGGAAGAACCCGAAGTCATAGGGTGTGTTCCCCTGCACCGCTGGGCTTAAAATTCCCAGTACTTCAGTTGGCGCCCAACGTGAGGATATTTCAGCGGTACCGGTCCAAGCCAGAGGTTCGTGAGGAGCTTCGTGTGGAAATTCTGGAGGAAGGCCGCCACTTCATCGACCCCTGCATGTCGATGTGGTCCGAAAGTCTTTTCTGCGAGGTTCTCCGCGTCCCGACGGCTACGAAGGACTGCTGCCCTGATTAATCGCCCTGTTTTGGACCCTTGACGATTTTGGTAGAGCAAAACAATCGAGAGAGTCTTCTGGTGACGCCATTGATCATCGATATTCAGTTAAGTATAAGTGGAGCGTCTCCCAGTTTGTTTGGTATCCTTTGGGATTTTTGGTATCCTTTGGGATCATTTTGATTTGGAGTTTGCAAACGCCAAAGCCAGAAGACTCGTGTATTCACGAGACTATCATAATCGATAATCCTTTGAAGTTTGGAACTAGACTAGTGAGCGAAGATGCCTGGTGCTAGTGTATTTGGAAGATTGTTTTGTTTGGGTTGTGGAAGGGATTTCCAGTTGGAGGATTCATGTCCGGTTCCTCCAATTGGAACTCCAACCTATGAGCTTTATGTAAAACATGGCGTGGGCCCCATTGCATATAATGAAGTATGGATCCGATACACCAGAAAGGACGGTGTTTTAAAATGGCCCCAAAATGGTAGTTTCGATACAGATATCTTAGATAATTTGGAAGTGAAATTGTTTAAAAAGAAAGCCTGGCCGGCGATGTTTGATTCTTTCCGCCTATGGCGAAAGGAAGCCAAACAGAAGGAAATTAAGCTAGCGAAAAGGAATAAGAGAGAAAGAGGTATGTCAGTGATGCAAGCAGCTGTGCAATTTAAAGATAATGAGGAGGAACAAATGAATGAGCAATTACATAGACAGCGCAAACTAGGGATCGATAAATGTTACCCTGTTTTGTCACCCCTTGTGCAAGATGAGACAAAAGAGAAAGAGAAAGATTCCCTAATGTCCCATTTGCTAAGTTCGCCACCCCGTATGCGCAAAATGCCACCGCGCCTCCACAGCTTGTAAATGCGCAGCCTCCAGTAAATATGCCGCAAGCCTTCCCACAGCCGCCAGCTCCTCCTCAGCTGGCTCCTATCCCTGCAGTGCAGCCCTCTCAAGGGTCACCAGTTTTGTTACCTGTTGCCCCCGCGCTTCCTGCGACTTTGCCTAGCACGCCAGCGGCTTCCCCTGGCGCTCCTTCTTACACTACCCAGGTACCTGTATCTGAATCCGTTTTTCTTCCCTCTGTCTATCCCCCCGTTTTCGCCTCAACTTCTCCTTCAGCACGACAACGACTAGCTAATGTAGTTACTAGTTTAATGTCGCCTCTCTTTGGGTCATCCAGTGCGACTCCTGGCTTACAGCGTAAGCAATTGCGCAGTCAGCTGCCTGGTCCCGACGAGAAAGAGGTGTTAGATCATCTGGCGCGTAGGTGGATTGGTTTCCCTTCACTCTATAATGGGGAATCAGTTGTTAACGTTGTTCACCAACGGGATGCCCCAAAACAGAGGTATGTCTTTGATAAGATGTGTGAGTTCCTCTGTGAGGAATTGGAGGATAATGGTGCAAACCCAAACCCCCTAGGAATTGTGTCGAGTGCGATTTGATTTTGAAACAGGTATAATTGTGGGTCCCAATGTAGATAAAGCAGTTGCGACTTTACTGTCCTTCAGAAATGGCGATTGTCAGCAATCCTTGTTCGAACAGGAATTCTCGTGGGGAAGAAGGTAAAAGCACGCCAATATCCAATGCGTGAGGTTCCTCCAGTTTGGAGACCTGGTGATTTGGCTGCTAACCCACCTGTTCAGCCATATTTTCAGCGTGTTTGGGTACATGTTCCATGGAAGCGTTCTGAGGTGTTAGCACTTAAGCAGACATTGCCTGACCCCCGTAAAAACCCTACAGGTTATTATAAGGAGTTATCACAAACTGCAGAATCATGTGTCATGTGGCTGACATAGACATGTTATTTGGGAATGTGGTTCCACAGCCTTTATGGGGATCCATTCGTAATGTAGATCACGCTGCAGAATTGGGTAACACATGGGCTAATATCATTGCTGCAGACGCTGGACAAGTTGGCGGCGCGAAGCCTGATCCTTTGGTAGCAGAACTCCCTGGTCGAATTATTACCTACATGAAAACTATAATGCCTGCGATGCGCGTAAATTGGGATAAACTATCCGCATGTAAGCAGAAGAAAGATGAGTCAGTGTCCGATTTCTTTACCAGGTTTGAAGAAACGTTTATCGACCACAGTGGTCAAGACATGAGCACTGAAGGTGGCCAACGGTTATTTGTTGATAAATTTGTGCAGAATCTACTTCCCGAGTTGTGTAAAAAATTAAAAGACTCAGAAAGTTCCTGGGCTTTTTCCTCTTCAGCGCAAATACTGGCTACTGCACAGTATTATGAAAATAGAGATAAAGACGAGAAGGATAGAACAGATAAGAAAACGAAAGAACTGAAAACAAAGGTCCTCTTGCAGCAGGCTATTCCACCACGTGGAGGACAGAATAATTATAGGCAAACACAAGGTATCTATCAGCAACCCCAACAATTTCAGAATAATCAGCAAATGAATGGGTATTATCAACCACGAATCCCTGTAGGTCCCAACCAATGTTCATATTGCAAAGAGGAAGGTCATTTTAAATATAGTTGCCCTAAATTAATGCAGCGTAACAGTAATGCGTATGGCGCAAGAGGTAGAGGTGGTCAGCAAGCTCCTAGAGGTAGAGGGCATGGAAATGTTCCCCAGAACGCGTGTCCTCTTCCGCCTCAAAGTACGATAAATAGCTTTGATCAGCAAGCCAACGCGACTGGTAATACAGCTCAGTACTACAATAATGATTATTATGCAGAAGATGACAATGTAGAAGATAATGATTACTAGGACAGCCGTAGACAGAGAGAGGGAGTTGTTTCAGTGCCAGTGGATCAGAGCAGACCCTATGTTAAAGTAACTACAGCAAATGTAATGGAGCCCTTTCTGCTGGATACTGGTGCTGCAAAGAGTTCAATCATGCATTCAAAACTCCCTGGCGCGCCTTTGTCTGGCGAAATGAATGTTTCAGTAGGTTTTTCTGGCGCCCCAGTTAGGAACCTGATTTCTAGTCCTATGTCACTTTCTGTTGGACCTTGTGAGCTAAAAGCACCCCTCATCCTAACGACAGGTTGTGGTGAAAATTTGCTAGGATTAGATTTGCTAAAAAGATTGCATGCAACACTATATTGTTCTCCCTCAGGAGTACAACTTACATTAGGCAAGAAAGTGATTTCCCCGATGTATTTGTCTAAGAATGCAATGCCACCTGAATTGTTATCCCTTCCGGATGTCCTTTGGGCTACTGGTTCCAATGATGTGGGTCTCCTGGAAATACCGCCATATGTGGTCACTTTAAAAGCCATTGGCAGATTGCCACGTATTCCCCAGTACAAGATCTCCAATAAAGGTCAGAAAGCATTGTTAGCAATTGTCAGTGATTTGATTAAAAAGTGTGTAATTGAAGAGACAAGAGGCAACGTTTGCAATAGTCCTGTTTTACCTGTCTTAAAATGAACGGACCCTTCACAGCCACCTGTTTACAGATTTGTGATTGATCTTAGAGAGGTTATTAAGATTGTTGTGCCACAGTTTCCAGTTGTCCCTGATATAACTGCCTTGTTAACCATGATTCCAGCCTCCGCTGCATGGTTCTCAGTGATCGATCTGAAGAATGCCTTCTTTAGCATCCCAATTGCAGAGGAGAGCAGAGACATTTTTGGCTTTAGTTTAGGAGGTCGAAGCTTCCGCTTTAAACGCGCTCCCCAGGGCTACTGTGAAAGTCCATCAATATACAGTCAGGCTTTAAAAGCGCAGCTTGATGCACTGGTTTTACCCAGTGGCACTATCCTTATTCAGTATGTTGACGATTTGCTAATCGCCGCGGATACTGAAAAGATTTGCAAAGAAGCTACATTGTCATTGTTGCGTCATTTGTCTGCCTTCTATCACAAAGTGTCTCTCTCAAAGATGCAATATTGTCGACAAGAAGTGACCTACTTAGGTCATCTCTTATCGAAGGAGGAAAGGAAACTGACCCCAGAAAGAATTCAAGCCATTGCACAGTTGAGTGTGCCAAGAACACAGAGAGAAGTGCGTGCTTTCTTGGGCATTACTTCATACTGTAGGCATTGGATTCCCAATTTTTCCTTGTTGGCAAAACCTTTGTTAGCATTAGCATGCAAAGACACACCGAATCCTATCCCATGGTCTGAAGAGTGTCAGAAAAGTTTTTGGGAATTGCGTAATGCATTATGTTCAGCTCCTGTGTTGGGTACCCCGGACTACAGAAAGCCTTTTACATTGTATGTTCATGAAAAAGATGGTTGCGCATTATCAGTGTTAACACAGCCTTTTGGCGATAGACCGCGTCCATGCGCATATTTTTCGTCAACCTTGGACACGGTAGCGAGGGCATTGCCAAGTTGTCTGAGAGCCACAGCCGCCGCAGCTATGTCTATTCGACAGTCTGCTGGCCTATTAATGGATAATACATTGATTGTTATGGTTCCACATGCTGTGGACACATTGTTAAACAGGACCAAGACACAACACTTAACTAGTGCGCGATTATCCGGATATGAGCTGACACTGTTAGCAAATCATATACACATAAAGAGATGCAACACGTTGAATCCAGCTACACTATTACCAATTCCAGCAGACCTAGATGAGATTGAGCAACATGATTGTCTGTTCAGAACCGAAGAAGAGACGAAAGGGAGAGTAGATCTTAAAGATACTCCCCTGACTGAGTGTGATGGTACTTTATGGGTGGATGGTTCGTGTTTCAAGCTTCCGAATGGTGATACGACTGCTGCATATGCTATCATGACTTTGCACACGATTGTTGAAACTGCACGTGTGCCACAAAATTCGGCTCAAGCAGCAGAATTGATTGCCCTTACGAGAGCATGCATGTTGTCTGAAGGAATGAAAGTGAACATATATACGGATAGCCAGTACGCCTTTGGCGTGGCGCACAGTTTGGGGCGATTGTGGAAAGAACGTGGGTTCCTGACTTCGCATGGAGCTAAGATTCAGAATGGCAAGTTGGTTAATGATCTCCTTGAGTCACTGACCCTACTGTTACAAGTTGCGATTATGAAATGCAGTGCGCACAAGAAAATCACTGATGATGTTGGTCGTGGTAATGCGTTTGCTGATGTAGTCGCGAAAGAAACAGCAAAAGATGTAAAGACTCGAATGTATGTTGCAGGCCCTGCAAGATGGGTTGGTGATGTTGGAATGTGTGAAAACACGATAGAGAGTGTAAAGTCCCTTCAAGCTGAAGCCACAGAGAAAGAGTTGAGCAAGTGGAGAGAAAGTACGGGTAAGTTGGATGAGAATGGTTGTTGGATCGATTTGTCAGAACATAGGCGATGGTTGTTACCTGATGCGTATGTGCTTCCAGTGGACACTATGGCACATGGAATGGCACATATCAGTATGAAAGGAATCTGTAAGTTGTTGGCTCCAGTATGGCAGAATGCTGGAATTCCCAAGTGTGCAGAGAATGTGGTCAAGAATTGTATGTTATGCTTGAAATACAACCCTGGTAGGGGAACCCCAACTCCAGCTGGTCATTTTGCGCCTCCATCATATCCATTTGAAGTTTTGCAGCTAGATTTTATCCACATGGAAAGGTGCAACAACCTGATATATGTATTGGTGGTTGTCTGCGCTTTTTCAAAATGGATAGAGGCATATCCCCTGAAAGACAACACTGCTCTATCCACAGCCAAAGCCCTTGTGAAGGAATTTTTCCCTAGGTTTGGAATGTCAAGAATGGTGTAGAGTGATAATGGGAGTGAATTTGTGGGTCGAGTGATGAAGAATGTGTGTGAGGGATTAGGGATTAAGCAGAAGTTCCACGCTGCAAATCACCCCCAATCAGCTGGATTAGTAGAGCGCTACTATGGCGCTCTAAAACTCAAGCTGGCCAAAATCCAAGCGAGCTCCGGTCTTAAATGGCCTGACGCTCTGCCTCTAGCACTCCTGTCCACCAGAATGACCGTACACTCACGAGTGGGACTTAGCCCATACGAGATTATTTTTGGCCGCCCGGCCAATGTATGGGGTGTGCCAAGACCGGTGAAATTCAGTGAAATCGAACATCCAGTACTGCTTGATTATTTGTACGAATTGACGGCTAAATTGCGTGTTTTACACCAACAGGTGCATGATACTCTCCCCCAGGCCTCTGAGGCTCCAGGACACCCAATCGACCCTGGCACATGGGTGCTCATCAAGAATTTCCAGCGCTAAAGCAACGATGAGCCCCGTTGGATTGGCCCTCACCTCGTACTTCTGTCTACAAGATCAGCTGTTCGAGTAAAGGGAAAAAAGAACTGGATCCACGGCGCCCACATCAAAAGGATCCCTTTGCCTCTGCCGTATGACCAGTGGGTCCAGGAGGGTATCGCTGACTCTGAAACAGACACTGTACCTCGTTTTGTGCCGTTCAGTGATGCACGCGTGAGAGGCACAACTTCAGCACAACAGAGTGACGATATTTTACAAGAAGCTGTGCCACCGTCAATTTGATTGGACACTACAGAGCCTGAACTCTTGTTTCAAGATCAGACAGTACCTGGCCGTCTCCACTATAACTTAAGACCAAGGCCTATGGACAAATAAATATTCTTTTCCTTACCTTTTTGGTTTTTGATAACCATAGCTCTCCCATCTGAAGGACTTTCTTGATTTTTGTTTTTCGAACCACCATCCGGGTTCAGCCGCAGGGTCGCGGTGCCAAGACTTTGGGGTACAGGCCGAAGACGTTAGGTCAACGGTTCTGGTTGGTCTAGGGCGTTCCCTGGACTGACGGGCGTACTCCTTATCAGAAGATACTCACCCGCCGCGAGCGGCACGATTAGAGGATGGAGTTTTTCAAGATGGAGAGACTCGCTGAGGAAATGAACTTTAAAGCAAGAATATGTAAAATAATGAAGAGCAAACGTTTTGTATTTTTATGTCTGTTTGCATTATGTAGTATGGTAGTGTTTACTGTAGGATTTGTATTCTTCTCCTCTCAAGAGCCCATTGCACCCACTGTACAGCCTATACCTCCTCCTACTGTCTCCTCACACTCTTTACACCCTCTGCCTGAACATGAACAAGCTAGACGGTCTGAGTTTGTAAACAACTCGTTTATTCAGCTCCTGCACCAGCACCAACTAGTCATGAATACAACCAATTGCTGGGTGTGTGGTTTAATGCCACATACCATTAATAAGGGTATTCCTTATCTAGTGCTTCCGTTTAGTTACAATGGATCGTCATGGGCATTCCAGACCATGTTTCTCTTTGCTCTAGATGCGTACTCCCCGCGACAACCGCGTTCCATCAGACCTAGCACAAATAATAAAGCTTTAATGAAAGGAATTGCCGATATGAGCAGAGATATCGACGCATACTCATCTATTCCTAAGGAGGAATTACGAGCTTATGTAGGGTGGAACGCGACGGGGTATAGTATTAGTCTGGGTGAAAGGCAGCGAAAGATCTCATCCCCAATCTGGGTCGTACCCCACATAGGTCGGTTCTGTTTACAAGGTAATGGTCAGAATCCAAGAGCTCAACTGGGAAGAAGTGACTGTACTGAAACGTACACTTTTCCGTCACAGTTTTCCCCTGCGTTTTTGGCTGCCAAGGGTACATATTTTGTCTGCAATGACCGAGCATATACATGGTTGCCCCCTGATTTCTCGGGCACATGTTATATTGCAAACCTGCTACCGCCAACATTTACTGCCGCCTCCGACTATCACAAGACCAGAGTTGTGAGAGGCGTGATTAGTAAGGAGGATACTGCCGGTCAGGAAGCGGGAGACTTCTTTTTGGGTTTCCTGCCGTTTTGGGGACCTATGGTCAATACTAGGAACCTGAGACAGCTGACTCGTGTGGTTGAATCCACTGTTAATGTTACGGCTGGTGCCCTTGGTAATTTAACAGCTGAGCTCCAAGCGGATCGCCTCATGAATTTGCAGAACCGCATGGTTCTAGACGTCATACTAGCAGACCGCGGTGGGGTATGTAAGGTTATCCAATCTAGCTGTTGCATTTTCATACCAGATAACACTCCAACAGTTTATCAAGCCATCTCCAAACTGCATAGAATATCTGAATCCATACACGTGGATAAAGGAAATTGGTCACTGGTGGGGTGGTTCTGGGAACTGATATCTGCCTGGGGTTGGAAGATTCTGATGGTCATTGGAATGATCTTAGCCATCCTTTTCCTGTTCTGTCTGTGCATACAGTGTGCTCCTGCGATATGTGGCCTCTGTGCTACATTATGTGTAAGGAAACCTGTATCGAGGGATGAACTAAGTAATAGGATGATGCTACAGCAACATCTCCATGACTTCGTGAATATTGACCTAGACTCGGATTGAAATGAGTATAGTTATTGCCTATGTAAGGGAAAAAGGAGGGTCTGTCGTACTTTAAAATTTGGGACCGCGTAGGAGGCAGGGCCCTACCCCTGTCTATCCCGGTATTAGCGAACCGTGAATGGTCAATGCGGTATGTACAAGTGCTTTATGTAACGTTTTAGCTATGAATGCACTATGTATACGTTATTATACATTGACTCCGTGGGTTCCATCTTAGAGCGATGGCCATCTTATGGTTGCCCTCACATAGGCTACATATCATGAAGCAAATACGGGCCTTTTAGAGCACATGTGCCTTCCTTTGACTTCTCTGTGACCTGGGCAGCTTGGCTCCACTGCCCCAGGTCAGTCCGGTCCCACGAGCTCCACGTCCTACGGCCACCTGTGAGTAGCATCAGGGCTAGACACACCATAAAGCCTTTTCATCCCACACGAGCCTCCAGCTAATCTCTTTCACACCTGACTGTTCCTGCTTTATGGCTTGTTTTCTAAACAGGAGATGCTCGTGTTTATTGGGGCCTGTTGATATCTGATGTGGGATCTGAGCCTTGCTGGGTAAATAATTGTGGGCTGGCTTAACTGGAATGTGGGATGGTCATCATGACTCTGCCTTTTCGTTTGTAATGTATACATTTATATGGCCATATCATAAAACAAGGAATGTATGCCTGAAGCAGGATATTTTGTATTTCAGGAGAAGCCCGTTTCTGTAATTTTTAGCAGTCTCCTGAGAACATACACGCTGTTGTACTTCTAGGATGCCTGTAATTGGTCTGCAGCCAATAAACTGATCTTTGACTTCACCCAGAAGACTCTGTGTTTCTGTAGGTCTGAAACAGGAAGAACCCGAAGTCATAGGGTGTGTTCCCCTGCACCGCTGGGCTTAAAATTCCCAGTACTTCATAAGTGTCTTTGTATTGATGGTGTTCACAAATTTACAAGATATCCAGTTCGAATAATAATCAATAAGGACCAAGAGGTACCAATCTTGTGGTCCTTTTGCACGAATGGGCCCTGAAATGTCGAATCCCAGTTTGTCCCATGGGACCATTGGGATTTCCACGGGAATGAGTGGGGCATGTCTTATACTTCTTGTTTTGTCACTGACACTACATGAGTAACACTCTTTCACTTTGTCCTCCATTTGCTGATCCATTCCTGGGAACCAATAAACCGCTCTCAGGCGTGCCTTACACATGCTCCATGCTCCTGCCCATATGTCCCTCATGGGTCAGTGCAATAATTTTTTACCTTAAACTCTCTGGAGGTACAATTTTTCCTGACTTCAGCAGTAATCTCCCATCAATTGACAAATCATTCCTTATATTCCAAAAGGGTTGAATGTCTTCTGACAGATCCCTGCACTTGTTGGGCCACCCTTTAGTCACTAACCTTTTCACCTCGCCCAGGACGGTGTCCTGGTCCGAGTGCAAGTCCCACACTTCTCTCGATACTGCTGGAATCTTTATTTCCATCACCCTCTCCCTATCGCTTTCCATTTCTATAGGCTTTTCAAGAGGTGATCTAGATAGATAATCTGATACTTTGTTTTGTTGACCTGGGACATATCCTACTTTGTAGTTGAAGCCTTGTAAGCCAAGGATCCATTTTTCAATCCTTGGCGTCAGGTTCTCCAAGTCTTTTTTCCCAAACAACCCTACTAAAGGTTTGTGGTCTGTGTACACTTCGAAAGGCATACCCCACACGTAAAAATTGAAGTGTTTGATAGCCCAATATACCGCCAATGCTTCTTTCTCAATAGTTGAATAATTGGACTCTGCTGCTGTCAAAGTTCTGGAAGCAAACGCCACCACTTTCACGCCCTCCTCCGTCCTTTGTGATAGCATTGCCCCTATCCTTTTGCTGCTGGCATCCGTGGTAATAATAGTGTCCTTCTTAACATCAAAATTGCCAATGTTAGGAGCTGTCGCAATGGCTTCTTTTATGTTTTTTATCGCCTCATCCTGTTCCTTGCCCCACGTGAACTCACAGTTTTTCTTTAACATTTCTCTCAAAGGTTGGGCCATCATAGCAAAATTCTTGATGAACTTCGCCATATACTCCGCCAGGCCCAGAAATGAAAGCACTTACTCCTTGCTCCTAGGTGTTGGCGCCCTCCTCACTGCTTCCACTAGACTATATTTGGGTTTGATTCCTTCCTCTGATATTATGTGTCCCAAGTACTCTACCGATGTGACACCCACCTTGCATTTACTTTCCTTCGTGGTGAATCCTACCTCTTTCAATCTTTCTAAGACCCTCTCTGCATTCACCTTATGCTCCCCTTCGCTTGTACCATAAATCAGTATATCATCTTGGAAGCACATGGACTTTTGGCAATCCTTGAGCGCATGCTGCATGGTTCTTTGGAAAGCGGAAGCTACCGAGGCTAGTCCAAATGGCATTCTTAGGAACTTGTAATTACCAAATGGAGTAGTGAATGCCGTTAAAGGTTGTGATTCTGGGTGTAGTCTTACTTGGTAATAGGCGGATGATAGATCCAAGACACTAAACACTTTCGCTCCTTGCAAAGTACTTAGCATTTCATGAATTCTTGGCAGCGGGTGTCTGTACACAACTATGTTACCATTAAGGGCTCTCAAGTCCACACAGAGCCTAATGCTCTTACCACTATCCTTTGTCGTGATGACAATAGGTGCCAACCATGCTGAGCTTTCAATTTCTTGTATATCCCCTTGTTTTACCAATTTCTCCAACTCCAACCTTAATGTTTCTCTCATTAATAAGGGGACCGATCTCGTCCTGTGAACTACTGGCGTTGCCCCTTCTTTCAGTACAATTTTGTGCATGTAGTTCTTGAGCAACCCCAACTCCTCACTGAAAACCTCAGGGTAATTCTTAATGAGACCAGCACCCTCCCCAGGGGGTTCCATGAGTAAGACCTGTTCACTGTTGTTGGGATCCAGCTTAATGCCAAGCTCCTTCTGATGTTTCCAGCCCAGCAAGCTCGACCCCTCCTTGGTTATGTATACCTTCCCCACTGTGTGCCTGTCCTTGAAAGAGATCCTCATCCTCACCCTGCCCTCTAAGGGTATTGGGATCTTGTTGTACCCCGACGGGGAAATGTCTGCTCTTTCTAGTTTGATGTCATGTTCTGCGAATTTCTCATCAAATATTTTCTTTTCAACTAGTGTAAAAGGAGAACAAGAATCAGCATAGACTTTAACACCTACATCATCCAGTCTAATATCACACGTAGGATATACTGTATTGTTTTCCGTGCTCTCCCCCTCAATCTGGAAAATATAATTCTTATCTGTATCTTCTCCAGCATCATTGTTATCTACCATATGTACTTTGGGCGTAAACACATTACATACTTTTGAGAAAAGTCCCTTTTTGTTGCATTTCCTACATACAATATTCCTGGCGGGACACTTCCAGTTGTCCGCTAAATGGTTATGTCTACCACATCTGAAGCATTGTAAACTACTCATCTTCTTGTTTACTACCTCTCTATGTTTCTGATCCACCACACACACCGCCTCAGTGACCACTCCCTCCTTATGCTCTGCCTTTTCCTTTCCTGCCTCCCCTATTTTCATCTCTTTCATGCACTGTGCCGTGCCGTGTGTTCCAGCCCTTTAGCTATACTAATGGCCTCCTCTAGATCTGGGTTTCTTGTGAGTAGTTCCTCTTGCACTTTCCCATCATTCGTGCACCTCACCAATTGATCCCTTATGAGAGAATCAGTGAGCGCACCGAACTCACATGTGGCTGACATGCCTCTCAACACCGCTATATATGAGGAGACTTTTTCCTCTTTCTTTTGACTTCGTTTGAAAAATGTGTGTCTCTCCAAGACTACATTTAGTTTCACCTTGAAAGGCTCCTCCAATTTCCTTAACGTATACTCATATACATCCGCTCCTTCATCCTCCTCCAAGGGATCATCCTCAACCGATCTCCCTGTAACATCCTCATACACCTTCCTGCCTTGTATTCCCAGATTGTGTAATAAAATATGCTGCTTTCTTATGTTTGAAAAGTTCCCACCCCCTATGGCAATTAAATATGACTTGAAAATTCCAACCCATCTCCTCCAAGGAATATCTGGCTCCCCTAATTCATTCAAAAATGGGGGTGGTTGACTCATCCCTGCGCCTGCCATAGTATTCTATGTGCGTTTCTCTAAACACAATTTCCACCAGATGCACCTTCCTTTGTCTAGATGTCACCCCAATATTCTCTGAATAGTACCACCACACTAGGGGATAGTTCAGCCCTGTCCAAATACCTGGGCAACCGAGGTCCTAATGTTTATCTAATAAATCCCTCAAGCTAATTGGGCTACACCAGGAATGAAGTAGAATGCCTTCTTCTCTACCACAAAATATGTCTCACAATTCTGTTTATCACCTTCTTTCAGTCCTGTTTCTATGACTGTGAAAGTTTGTTTCCTGAAACTCCGCTTACTCCAGGAACTGGTTTTCTTGCTTTCCTACGATTATCCGGTGTAAGAGGGAGGTGTCTCCTGAAGCGCTGACTAGAGTCTCCTCATGTCGAGTAGATTCCTCGCCGATCCCGGAAACACACCAGCGCTGCTTGACGAGGGGTGAGTAAACCTGCTTAATCCTTCACCATCCGTTCTGTGCCCCGCTTTTAATTTTCTCACAGGAACTTCCCCCTCCGTCGCTGCTGCCGCGCTTCGTGAGCTCTCGCCATCGCTCACTTTTCCTCACATCGGCACCCGCAGCATGTAAGCACTGCCTTCCGAAATCAGCCGCAGTTGGTAACGCGGTCTACCCCCAATCTTGCCACTAACGCCGTCTCACCTCACAGTCCGATTCACCGCGACTGACCGGGGTCAACCTCAACACCGCGTACCATGAATTCTTTCGAACATCTTACAATGCACTGCAAAGCTTCACGCTCACCCCGGTACTGTTTGATGCTCACACCGGCAGAGAGTCTCTTACACGCTTATAACCCAGCTGTGGTTCCAGCGTATAAATCTTTGTCTTCCACACCAATTTTAAGTACTTCACTCCTTTAGAAGCTTACCCTGCCTCCTTTTCACTTTGGACCCTCCCGTGGACTCACTTCTGTTTCAGCCTTTCCAGCCAACCATTTAACATCGTGATCCGGCCCCAAGTATGTCGCCTCACCGCAACGATGGTACTCTCGAGACTGTTTATGCAGATGCTCTCCAGTCCAACCTGGTCCAGTATGTTCCACGACACAAGTTGAAATCCTACAGGGGAGGATGCTGCGCCATCCCTGTCACAGCTTCCCTTGTCACTCGTCGCCAAAAATGTAGTAAAGAGCAACGCTGGTAACATAATTCAACTTCTTTATTAGTCAACTCTTAAACAGCATCCTCAACTTGTCAGTCGTCAAAGCATCTCTCCAGTGTGAAGTCAGCCTCATAAACATTCTAAGGTAGACTCCATCTGAAGGTTCTAGGACTGTACCATTAGCGACAACGGGGAAGGGGTGCATGGCACATACCAAGTGGGGAGATTACAACAAGAACCTATGGACAAATCCCAAAAACTAGAAATGTTTATTTCATATGATAGGGGTATGACAATATCTGCTGACTGAGGAAATTGCATTTGCGCACTGTATGAGAGTGAACAAGTTGTGTGTCCACCAGAACTGAAGTTGCAAGTACTCACCAGTGGAAATATTGATAACACAGATCACAACCCAAGTTCCATGACAGCTTAAGACTCTATCCATGGAACAACAATACTCTGACACAAGACCCAGAACAATATCTAGAAGGAATTGATTGTGGTATTGTAGGGATTAATCCTAATATGGCAAATTCAAAACAGCTTCAATGAACAATATAGATTATCATTTTCCATTACTATCTGTAGTAGTTGATCGCTGAAGTGATTTAAATGATGCTGCTAACACCAATAGATATACATGGCTTGAAAAAGTGATGCACAATGTTGAGAGTGAAAATATTGCCTCTCATGAAAGCATATCTTGTGGAGCATATCATGCATCACTGCTACCAGTTATAAATAGACCATTGTCAGCTACTGCATAGTTGCTGCTGTTCACAGACAGTGTTCATTCTAAATCCATGTTCTTGCATTGCATCAAACTCATTAAAGAGTCTGTTCATTATCTCAATCTAGGACAGACACCTATTTTTTGAATGGACAAACATCTTTTCACACTGGCAAAACAAATTCAATAGGATGTACCACATCTACATGGTGAAGATAAATATGCTGTGATGATGAGAGGACTTCATATCGAAATGACTTTCTTTAAAGTACTTGACACTAGCTTTCGAACAGTGGATGGATCAGTATGTTAGTGCAAGCTAACATCACTACCATAGAAAACGCTGATGCTATATTGAAGGTTTCTCACTTAACCCATACATGTAATGCTCATCAAATTACTTTTGCTGCACAGTACATACTACAGTGGAAGGCTTATCAACGGTATCTTGAATTTAGACAGTCCTATGAAGACCTAAGGAAGTTTTCTCACTGGATTAGGTGGAAATTGAATGAGCACCCACACTTCCAATTTTAGGCAATTCTTATGGATCTGTAGATACTTGCACTTGAATGTGTTCGTTCAATTAGAGAAGATAACTTTGATTTGTATGTACAAGCACTTGATCAAATGGTTCCATGGATGTTTGCTACAAATAATAGTCCTTATTCTTGATAGCTATGTCCACATTTGCGACATGGCTACACTAGTAGAATGCCACCCATACATTCACTCAGAGTTTCGGAAAGGAAAGTTTGTTGTCAATAAAAGCAACCATGCATTCTCATCAATTGCTCTAGATCAAAATCATGAGCAGGAAAATACTATCATCAAGAGAGATGGAGGTGCTGTAGGTCTATAAATAATCAATGAAATAGTGATTCCAAATAATTGGCTTACCTCAGGAGTCACAACTGTGTTTCAAAAGAACCCTCACTCACCAACCTAGTTGGTGACATGCTTCATCATAGGGTTCCGATCCGAAGGGCCGAGTGCCTCTCGGGTGTGCTATGACGCCTGTTTACAGCAGAGCGGGTTTTGTTGGAATAAGCAGTGAGTGAACAATAACACTGTGAATATTAAAATGTTCTTTACTTGTCCTAAACAATTGGAATAATGGAAAAGTAAGACAAGATTAAAAAAATGGCGCAAGTGAATGTTTTAACTGGTTAAATTGACCAATGGCATCCTCAAGTGATTATGTGATGGCTGGTCCACATGTTTCAGCCTCAGTACGCAAATAGCGAGGCTTTCGTCAGGACCAGGTATGTCACGAGGGTATGCACACGCTAAGGTGCACCCTCACCTGTGACAATTATTACCGTACACTTACGGTTTTGGACATTCAGCGTAGTCTGAAAGAAAGTGAATTCTGAAAAAGAAAGCACATGTAAAGACATTCATGTCATTTCATAGGTGTGCAGTGAAAAACAGTGACAAAGTATGTGAGCCGACCCTCATGCTGCCATGCGTGCTATTCAAATGTGTATATAACGGGCTATCAAGCCTATAGTGATTCTCGTGAAGTGCATAGCTTTTAGCACTATATTTTGGTAGATAGTACATCATGTGGTCTATGTTAATCCAAAGCACTGTGTGAGACTCAACATGTACTCAGTGCATATTGGCACCACATTTATATTTAGTCAGCACTCCGTCTCTTACGGGTTGCCGGTTTTAACATTATAATTTAGATGGAGAAAGAAATTGTGAACGTGACTAATAGATGAGCATCGTAGTATAATTAGGCTCATGAACACTCAAGCGTGGGGGAGATGGTTAAAATCAGGTTTACATGGGCTGTAGAGAGTTCCTACCCCATGGATCCAAGAGGGGGTGTTGGTTTGTAGTCACACACTAGGAACAGTGATAAGGAGAGTGATGTTTTATTCAATTTGGACAGCTGCTAAGATATGCCTGCTACAGTTAAAACATCAGTGAAAACTGCAAATGAAATAGGTGGATCGCAATATAACTCTTATTTTCATGAGTTGTTTCAAACGTGTTTGAAGCCCATAACAGATACAATACCAAGGAACAAACTTCAATTAGTCAGCACCAGCCTGTGTAAAATATCTGGGTCCAAGGACAAACTATCCTCGTTAAAAAGTAACTGAAATCTGTTCTCTAGAATATATATCGGTTTCAGGCAAGAAATGCTCATTTGGAAGAATTTCTCAAGCACGAGAATCAGTCTTTTCCACCATCTATATCTGTGAATGGAAAACTCCGATAAGGACAGAAACCACAGCTATTGAACTGCATTGCTGGAGATACTACCATACACAACAGTGCTACAGAGGTGAATGTAAATATAAGAGATGGTACAGCTATAGTAAATATGCTATCTCCCAAGTCTTGTAAAAGATGTGATATGCACGCTTCAACAGTTTTTATACCCTACATAGAAACTCAGGCAGGGAACATGAACTGATTGGATCTTTTGTGGGATATATTTATTACTTAAAGCATCAAGCAAAATGTTAGAGAAAAAGGAGGAGAGGGTCTTCAATCTTACACTCCTGTACTCAAAGATGGGCACAGTTTCCTTAGATGAAACAAAAACAAAACAGAGTAGTTTACTGACTAGGTGTTTGCAACTTATTAACATCGAAAAGAAGCAAGCAATTGTCACCTGTCAGGATAAAGTTGCAAATTCCACACCAATTACGAATTTCAAAATGATATCACCTTGCAATCATCAGGAAGTGGGCACACAAGTTATTCTTCATTATTTCCATGCAGCAATTTAAGGTCATTCCAAAAAAATGATTTGTACAGTAGATACCAATGTAGTTGTTCTTGTGATTGCTAATTTTAAAAACATTGGATGTCAAGAATTGTGGTTAGCATTTAGTACAGGAAAAAGTTTCTGCTAAATACCAGCTTGCAGTATTGCAGCAAGCTTAGGCATTGATATATGTGAATCTTTGCCCCTTTTCCATGCTGTTAGAGGTTGTGATACTAAGTCGGCTTTTCATGGGAGAGGGAAGAGAGCATCCATTGACACCTGGATGGCATTATCTTCAGCTACTTCTGCATTTATATTTCTGTCAGCTCAATCAAGTTCTGTTGATCCTGTTCACTACGGAAATATTGATAGATTCATCGTACTAATATATAGCCGCACTTGTCCATTGCATAAAATAAACAGTGCTCAACAATTCATGTTTGCATGTGCCAACTGAACTATTGAAAACATCCCATCTGCACAAGACACTCTTCTTCAGCATGTTAAATGACCTACATACCAAGAGGGCCATGTTTGGGGTTAGACTTTAATGCCGATGCAAGAATTGCTACATTTAAATTATTGGGGCTTGAAGCAGATCAATGGACTAATGGTACCACATTTGACAACCATTATTAGAGGCATGTAAGGCCTTCATAGACTGTATTTGTTGTGGGTTCCAAAAGGTGGGCTGAAATCAATGCAAATGCTCAAAGGTGAACCTCAGTGCACTGACCTTTGCTTTTGCAGTGGAAACTGTTTTCAAGATTAAGACAGGATACAAACTTGAATCATTATTGTTTCAATATGTAGACATTTTATCAGGGTTTAATATAGTCTTGTATTGTAAGATTACAATGAAAATATTATCCACATGTTCATTGTATGTGTTGTAAGGATACAAATATGCAAAGTGTAAGTTTATTTTCGCTACATTGTGTGTTACTTATTACTGGCATACTTTTTGGTGGTCATTTTGGTTTCATATTTATGACGTCACAGTCTAGATACAATGTGGCATACACATGATATGCACTGACATGTACACATGAACTTTTATGCCAAATTATATGCAAAGCAGAAGATTTAAAATGATTTTTTAATATTTGTGGTCATCTTAAATTTTGATTTGCTGGGTCTGGCGGCCTAGTAGACCATTGTGTCCACTGTAGGGGTCTGATTTCGACCTCATGGCCACAGGTTCTTATCTTGACGGCTCCACTCAGCTTTTCATCCTTCTGAGGTCAATAAAATGAGAACCATTGAGTTGGGTCATAATAAACATCTGTTATTTAGCTCCAAGATACCCTTGGGTGAATGTGTGCTGTACAAATACACATTTTATGTTATGTTGAGCAGACTATTTGATGTCATAGGCAAGATCCACTTGGGGTCTTGCTCTTATATGATTACTATTACAAAGATGAATGTCTGAACCAACTTTTAGCTTTCTATCACAAAGTGAACGATTTTTCATTCTAACAGCTATACTACTTGGAGGCCACTCTACGTTGTGTGTTTTGAGACCCGGACTCAACCATGCTACAGCATCTGGCTGTGCTCTGTTTACTCACACCTTTCTCCACTTATAGTCGCATCTGTTCTTTAAAGCACCACATAAACCCTATCTACCTACAGCAGCTGTGAAAGTTAATTTTCTCCGTACTCCATGCCATTCAGAGCTTTGCACTGCTGTGCACATAGTGCTATGTAGTACTGCTCACTACCAGTGTATTTGGTCCCCAAGGGTGTAGATTTTAATCGTTTAAATATTATACCTTATGCATATAAATATTCAGTGCAATGCATATCGAAGTTAACAAAATTGTGCAACAGTTAATGCTAATGAAAATTCCTAAACTTTCCATGTGATTTTTTTTTAATTTCGAAAATATGATAGATCTCAGTCTGCCTTTTTACTACAATATCAAGAAAGTAAAGAGAAAAGATTTACAATGGAAATAAATCAGTAGAAAAATATACAACGATTGACACTTCCTCTCTGACATGAAGGAACTGTGTGTATTTTATCTCAGTTGTTCTTTAAGCACCTGTCAACCATACAACTTAGAGTAGAATTTTTGGATAGACTCCTCTGTTCTTGGGATTATCCTAACTTCGACATGAATTTTTTTATCACAACTTTCAAATTATAACTTCTCTTCAAATTTATGTTATGATGGAGCCAACACCCATAGCTTGTACATTTGACATCAAATTAAATTTGTATATCTAAACTAACACAACAGTTATCAACATGATGTAGGAATGTGAATCTCTACAGCCTTTGAGAGCATGGACCAGGAACCCCCAGGATCATACCACTTTACCAAATGAGAGTGTGTCACTATCAACATATTTTTACCTGAGTGGCCTAACAAACAAGATATGTGACACATTCAAATTGCTTGTGTTTAAGAGTCTCAAACCCCTAATTGAATTGTCTCGGTGCTATTGTGTCCGTCCTTGGGAAGTTGGCCACTAAGCCAGGAAGTTTGGCAATGGACCGTGATTCTGGGCATACTACTGTTACTAGTACTGATACTAGTGCTCCAACTGCCTGGACTCATTGATATCCCTGATTCAACTGAGGACAGGGAGTTAAAGTAGTACCATAGAGCCTTGAAGAGCTGTGTACATCTCCAACATCTGAGGCCTGGGCAGTCGTGGATGGAGACAGATCACAGTTGGGGCAATTAAATGATTTAGTGGTTCTTTTCAGGGGACTGGCTACAATGCGATGCTTGAACTCCAGCTGAAATGCACATTAGCTTGGAGTCTGTCTACCCCCCAACTTTTCCTCGAAAATAGAAGGTGAGAAGGACCTAAAGAATATGATTGTGCATTGGTTAACATTTAATGAGAGCGGGAATGAGGACTTATTTGGCAGAATCATTTTGATGAGAAGGGTGATATGTAAATGGATACTTGTATAGCGCACTACTCACCCGCAAGGGTCTCAAGGCGCTTGTACGAATACCGCTGTGGAACCCATCCTGGCTTTCCCTGTGAGGTGTCCACTCCTGGGCACCCCCAAGGTGGAGGCCAGGCATCCTTAGCGTTGTGGGGGCCGTTGTGGAGATTAAGCAAGCTATTGCCCAGAGTTGCAGAGTGGGACTCCATGATTGGAATAGGCACCGAGGCGAGAATTGTCAGGTCCGTGGAATTTTGAGCCCAAGACCCGCCGAGGCAGGGAATTGAACCCTGGTCCCGGGCCAGACATCTGCATCAGGGTCTGCCACTCTAACCATTGAGCCACACTCAATGGTTATGTCCAGAAGAAAGTAAATAGTGACTGTACAATGATTGATTTTGGGAACCCAGCAATTGTGCAAGATGTGTTGTACCATCTAACCTACCTTACCTAATTTCCATGGAGAATCAACACCCTTGACTACTTTTATAAATCATCAGGGTGTCTAGGGCCTCTCACTATAATGTCCCAACTATGATCGATTTACCCCTCTGGATATTACTACAGACATGGATTGACTTAGGAACTGTAAAACAGACCACAGTACTGACTATGATGTTGTAAGGGGGAAACATCCATCGCAAGGTCCCTTACGCTTTCTGAACTCAATGTCTTACATCCCTCCTATAAGAGAGTATGGTGACTCCAGGTATCATAAATTATATCCTGGAATGTTGGAGGAGCTAAATCAAAGTTATCCAATAGTGATTGGTTGAATATCATCTGTGACTACTGTAAAGTAAGTAAGTAAGTAAATGCTTTATTGTATAGTTAATAAAAACCATTACAAAATCTAAATACGACAATATACTAAGACACAAAGAATTTACACTACTGTAAACATGATAAAAGATAAAAACGAAGATAAGAACAGATAACTTGCAACCGTGAGAAATAACATATTCCAAGTTCAACAGTTTGCTAATAATTTTTGCTTTTTCTCAAAAAGTTCAATAAATTTGATTGTCCTACAAATGAATTGTGGGTCTACTGTACATAAAGTTTGTATGACAGCGGACCGACATGTACGTGTTACATACTCCTTGAACTTGGTTTTCAACCAATTCCGACGTTCCTGTATAAAAGCCGGGCATATACAAATCAGGTGGATAAAATCTTGTCTTGCTGCGCCACATAACCCGCACCCTTCACTTTCTTGGGACTTCCACTTTGGCTGATCGGCATTAGTTGGCAGGTTGCCCAACCTTATATTAAGGAATTTACGTTTAATAAAAGGTGAAAATGCGAGGTCCAAGAATAGCGCCGGCACAAGTTTTTTGTAAGAATGGAGTGTCATCCAAGCATGAGACCGGCGGCTAAAAGCTGTTTTGTCGTCCAACAATGAGTGTCTAATGGCTGCCTTCCTGACCCACTGTTTGAATGAAGGTACTGGGAGCTTAGATTCCCAGAGGCCAGCCAGATTTATTGATTCTATTGACATTTTAAGATACTTAGCATGATTTGAATTTGGATTTTTGGTGATAGTTTCCCACATGACTCGATAGAGCATAATCTCTTGGTTCATCCAGACGTCGTACCAGAATTTTATGGTCTCATATTTCCTGAACAGCACTTGGGATTTCAGGCCGAGTTCCAGTCTTATTTGGGCCGGTGATGCGTTACTTGGTAGCGCGAGGACATGTTTATAGATTTTCATTTGCACTTTGTCCAAAAGTTGTGCACTCTTGCCATGATGCAGTATGCTCCCGTAAGCTATCGTTGGAATTAGTTTAGCTTTCATTATTGTTAGCAGAGGCGAAACCAGTGGACCTTTGAGTTCAGTTGCTAAACTCATGAAAGCGTGCATTAGGGCCATGCCCTTCTTTTCCATGCTGGTGAATTGTGCCTGGAAATTAAGGCGCTTGTCCAACAGTATCCCGAGGTACTTGTAACTTCCAACCGCTTCCAGTTTGACATTATCTATTAGGAAGGTTGGAGATGGTTTGTTGCGTCGGGTTATGACCATTGTTTTTGTTTTTGTGCTATTTATTTCTAGCATGTTCAGTTTTGTGTAGCGGGTCAGCTCCTGTAGAAGGCGTTGCAGGCCTATTCTTGTCTGGCTTAGCAGGACCACATCATCGGCGTAGGATAGGTGTGTTATACGAAGCGTACCCAGCCGGGGGGGATGTGCATTGATCAGGTCAAGGCTTACTGTTAGGTCGGCCATAAACAAGTTGAAAAGTTGGGGAGCCAACACACAGCCTTGTTTTAATCCGTCAAAGGTGTGGATCTTTCTTGTTAGCCTTTGCCCATTGTTGATTTTTACCTGCATCCAGGTGTTACTATACAGATCAATGATTGGCATTAGGATTGACTCCGGTAGACCCTGCTGCTTTAATTTGGCCCATAGTAAGTTCCCATTTACACGATCAAAGGCAGCCTTAAAATCGACGAAACAGGTATATAATTCCCGATGGTTGTGTAGACTGTTTTCGCCGAGCAAGCACAGTGCCATTGCATTAGCCATTGTTCCAGTTCCGCGGCGGAACCCTGTCTGATTTAACGGGATCTTGTTGTTCGTATCCGACCATTGTGCTAAATCAGCTAGAACCAAGGAAGCATAGTATTTTGCCTCTGCATCGATCAGGGCAATTAAGCGGTAGTTTGATGGATTTTTGCGGTCTCCGCCTTTATAGATAGGGTTAATGATAGCACCCCTCTAACTTTCCGGAACCCGACCTGAGTTGCTGATTGTTTGGAACAGAAGGTTAAATTTGCATGCCCAGAAGTTGGGGTCTTCTTTATAGATTGCCTGCGGGATTCCATTTGGCCCTGGTGCTCTATCTTGCTTGCCTTTCTTAATTATTGATGATATTCGTCGATCGTCAGCTGACCACATTGATTGATCCAGGCAATCGGGCATGCCATTGAGGCTGAGAAAAAGCTTGCTTTCCTGTGCCATGTTTCTAGGAGATTCGGATACCGTTGTAGCCATCGTGACCTGATGCTCCACCGGCTTTACCGAGAATGTGTCGACTATATGCTGGGCCCAATCATTTTCAGGGATGCATGTCATACTTATGGGTTGTGCTGGTCTGTTGATGGAATTGACTTGCGCCCAGAACGCCTTGGAGTCTGCTTTTTTTGTGTTATACACCAATTTGGCCCAGAAGTCATTGATCTTATTCCTTTTTTCCATCCATACTAGCTTTTTATATTGCTTCCTTATCAACCGAACTTCTTGCCAAATGCTTTGATTTGTCCTTGAACCTTGTATCCGTCTTGTGAGCTTTTGAAGGTGTTTCTTCATAGCTAGTGGTAATCGAGAATTTGGTTTTGGTCGTAGGACTGCTCTTCCTCTTAGCCTTGCTGCTGGATCTTGGTAGTATTTCCAGGAAATTTGCCCAAGTTTTTGAACATAGACCCTTCTCTGCCGTGACTGTTTGTAATAGTTTCTTAGCGTCCAGCGCTATTTGAGGTAGTGTGATGCTTTTCCACTTTAACCGCTTCAAATTGATTGTTGAGAGTTGGCCTGGTATGGTTGGAGCATTTGCATACCTAGGGGAACTTAGTTTCATCTCAATGTGTTGCATTGAGTGATCACTGTCCAGAGAACTAATTAGTTGAAATTTTTTGACTAAACTCAGCAGGGGCAGAGTTACTAATGTGTAATCCAGGATCGAGTTTGTATTGTGACCTATGTATGTGGCAGCTGGGGGTTTATCATGCATGCATCTTCCATTTATTACCCGTAAACCGAGTCGTTCCAGGTCCCACACCAATTGCTTGCCGAGTTTGTCTCTCTTCGAGGTCGGAATGACCTCCTGAGATTCGACGTTCCACATTTCGTTTGCCACTGAGATGTTATCCTCTTCCTCCGATTGATGTAGAAGATTGGTGTTAAAGTCACCTGTAGCCATAATCTCCCAGCTTGGGTGGTCAAGGCGGATGGAAGTTATCACGTTAACGAAACGTTTGAATAGTTCTTTTTTTGCAGTTTTTTCGGGTGGGCGTATATGTTGATTAAGACCATTGTTCTTGCCACACTTTTTATTGTACTCTCCAGCTTAATAATTTGCATGTCCATTGTTGAAGTAGGCATATGCGAGGCTTTTATCTTTAATGCAGTGGATACGTAAATAGATAAACCCCCCCTTGCACGACCGTAGCCGTGGATGCGCGTTGCGCTTTCATGGAAGCATAATCTTCCTGGTACATCAATTTGCTCCATTGACCATGTTTCCTGCAGTGCTATGATGTCATATTGGTCCCAGGCAGCTGTCTTTCTACTGTGGTTTAGGATGTGTTTTGCTCCTGCGATGTTCCAGGAGAGCAATTTTATTACGTTTTCTTCTGTTTTACCCGCCTCGCGATAGGTTCAATTTCCATTAATGTCCAAAAACTGTCTCTGATGATCATTGATTGTGGTTTCGGCCCCCCTGGTGCCTTGTAATATTGAGCGAGTAGTCGAGGCTGTGTGGTCTTCTTTTTTCCTACATTTTCTTAGCAGGGGAGTTGGGTAACCCTTTTTTGTTTGTTCTTTCAGGGAAATTCCCCACTCTTCAAATTTGTTCACTTCTGTGAGAATGCTTTTTGCCACTTCTAAGTTCCTCCAGGTGGCGAGTGTGCCTTCTCTGAGCCCATTGTCTCCTAATGTGACAAATTCAATTGATAGCAGATCCGCGGATGTTAAGTGGTTTAGGCTTGGGATGGTCGATGTGAGGTGGAGAATGTTCCCTCGATTTAAGTAATCTTGAGTACCTTGAGTTTCGTAGTTGGGGATGAAAAGAATCTTCCCTACTGTAGCTATTTGCATCTCAGAGGGTGTATTGCCACTAATCTGGGCCTTTTCATTGTTACCAGTTTTCTGGTCATCATGAACCTTTGCCTTAAGGTGGAGATATTGCGCTATTTGATTATATGCATTTTTTGAAGTTGGAGCTGGTTGCGTGTTTGTTTGGAACTATTGCGTGGTTTGATTATACACCTCGTTCAGAGTTGGTGCTGGTGGGGTGTTTGTCGTGGCTTTTACCTCCCGGCCTATTCTGCTGGGACCTGCCTGTACGCAGTGGAACCCACTAGTGGTAGTCGCTGGTCCTGGAGAAGGTCCTATCCTTTCCACATTTGCATTCTCTTTTGATGCTTGCATGCCATTAATGCCAGAGTGAATCGTGAACTGCAGTTGATCATCCATATATCTATCTGCCTTTGTTTTTATTTGCTTATGAATATTTAGGTTACTTTTTCCCGAGGTTTGAAGTTCAGACAATATGGTGACACTTTTCCCTGTGGTTGCATTGGTGCCTGGTAGTGTGACACGAATGGCGGGGACCTTTTTTTGATTTTGGTTCGTGTCTTTGAATACAACCTGATGGTACCTCTGATTGCTTGGATCATAGCTGTTTATTTGGTCGGACCTCTCTTTGCAATCGCTTTTATTTTCAAAATTAGTATGCCATATATGATTTAGGGCAGACTCAGTTTTTTGGGGTTGATCCCGCAGATTATCTGGGGTTTTGTTTGGTTGAATAATAACGCTGAGCCCTTGGTCCGTGCTGCAGACATTGATGCTTGCGGTGGTTGTTGAACTCAATGGTTCAATATTATTAGAGTTCCCTGCTTCTAGGTTTTTTGCGGGGGCAACCCCCGCTGTTTGTGACGACTTTTTTGATGTTTTCACTTGTGGTATAGCCCTGGGGCATATCCATAGTCGTGTTTGACTGTCTTCTCGATCATTCTCGTGTTTGGGTTCCGTTTCGTTCTTAAATGGTGGGTTATGTTTCCCCTCTGTGACGTTAGGTTCAGGTTTTGATTTCGTTTTTACCTGACTAAAAATAGGATAAGCGGCCAGCGTCTGTTTATTGGCGAGTGGGCAGTTTAACAGTTGATTTCTGTTTTTCCTTGCCCGTTTCTTTTGCCTCTTTGTTGGGCGTTTCTCGTCATTTTGATTTTTCGCCCCGTCTCGACTAGATGATTCTAGTCCTGATAGTTTATGAGCGTTATTTTGTGCAATGAGGGATGTTGTGCCAATTGTTTTTAGTTCCTCTATTATATCCTCCGTTTTAGTTGACAGCTTGTGCCGTGAAATTTTTCCCACTTTTATTTGACTTACTGATCCGTTTGGTTGGTCTATGTGTATGTTTTGTGTGCTCTTGCAATTCTAAAAGGAGATGAGGTCACATTCAGTTGGTGAGTTATTGTCACTGTGATTAATGTATTTACATTCCTGCAATATGTCTTTAAGTATTGATGGCAAATTCTTTAGTTTATCTAATATTGGATGGCAAGACTGGAAAGGAGCCCACAGTTGGGTCTGATCCTTGATGATATCAAAAATGCTGGCCATGTCGTCCAGTTTTTTGTTTATATTAGCGATGTATTCCGCCATTGTGCTCATAAGGTGTATCTGAATGTCGAGTTTATCCGACTGCATGTTAAGGGTTTTGATGGAAGTTTCCAATATGCACCCTAATGCACTGTGCAATGTGATTATGGATTCAAAATTATCGCTGATGTTATTTCCTCTTTTTTGCCGGTATCGGTCTTCTGCGCTGCAGCCAGGTTGGAGTCCATGCGTAGCTTGCTTTATGGATGTTGGATCATCACGCTGCGCTTTGATTTTTTGTCCTGTTTCGCGACATGTTTCAAGCCTTTTTGTTGTTGCCATTTCTGGGACAGCTGAAGCACTAGAGATCTCTATAATCGAGGGTTCTGTTTGGGCGGCGATGGAAATCACATGTGGTGAGTCTGTTAGTAAAATGATGTCCACCTCTTGGTTCATTATACTCGATGTATCTAATATGTTTTTACTTAGCGACTCATGTGATGGTGAGGTTTTTGTACCCCAACCAATTGCCGCTGCTCATTGATTCGTCCTTTCGATATTGGTTACTTTGTTATGGGTTTTTTGTCCCGCTGAGGTGTTTTCAGCTATTTCCTGGGCCTCATTTTCGGAGGTGATTGATTTGATATGGGTTTTCGGTCCCTCCTGATTGCTTTCTATTGTGTGGTTGTCCACGCAGACTTCTTGGATCGTAGTTCTTCCTTTATTATGGCTAGGTACTTGAGGCACCCAAAAGAGGTTTAAGCCCTTTGTCTTTATCCTCTCTGTAGACTTATTCAGTACTGAGTTCATGCGTTGGGCCAGTCTAGGAGTTGAGTGGCTGTATGGAGGCACCTTATGTGCCAGTTCAAACATGCTTGTGTTCGAAGTGTAGGAGGCTTCATTGCTGGGTTGAGCCGAATAGCTTCCCGTGATTGTTTGCTCCTGGTATAGTGTATTATAGAAAAAGGTGGATGCTTAGAACGTTTCCAACCCTGCATTACAGTCCACAACAGGGTGACAACAGGAGGGTTAGCAGTGCATATTTTAGTGAAGAAAATTAGTGTAAACGTGGAAGTTATCAATAGCTCTCTGTGGTACCAAATGTTGAACTTTGTATGTTCTAGTTATTGTGAATTTATACTAATTAATTATTATTATTATATTTTTGAAGACAGATATAGAGAGGTTGTGGATCAACTTAATGATTTTTTAACTAAATCTATGGAGAAACTTTGCTCGCAAATATTCATTAGATGGGTTGGGGTTTTCAACTCCACATCATCTAAATTTATGTCTCAAAGGCCATGTCGCCTGTCAAATTTGACCCCGGAGGATTTTAATAAATCCCCATATAGGGATACCCTACACATGTTAATAAGAAAAAATAGGATTGGCGCTAGATATTGATCTTTCTGTAACTCGATTAATACCTACCTACAAAGTTCCTGGTTCTTTTAGCACAATTGACTTAATCTTAATACCTAGAGGTTTTGATACCCGTGTTTGAGAGTTCAAGGTATTCACCCATTGTTTGAGTGATCATAACCCATTGTTCCTGATCATGAGTCTTGACTTTCTTGGTTAAGGCGTACTACCCTGTATTGAAGAGATCGATTCATTTTATGGAAAAAAGGTTTTGGCTACCAGTTGGGATCACGTAGATTCTGATTGTTTTTTGAGTACATTGACTGCGGGCAATGCCCCCACCATTAAAGCCTGTTTCTTACCTGGAGAGGATGCAAGTACCATCTTTAAGAGTTTTTTCCTTTCTATGCCAAGGGATCTCGGGCATGCTGGTACTCAAAAAGCAACCAGATGCAGATGGTTTAATAAGTTGCGCTCATCAACCCATAAACCCTGATAAAAGCTTTGAAAGTCTCCCCTAGGTATGCTGCTGATGTATGGAGGGCTGAGCAAGACCATAAACTAACATGTGAGAGAGAAGTAAATTAGACATAAAGTATTGGATGGCCTAGTAGCATCAAGGAATGCAAGGACAGCAGGAGATTCTGGGTGGTTGAGAATAGGGTTTTTTCCTGAATTATGAGGAATCAAAAGTTGTGTGTCACATTAGTGTGGACAACTGGGAGGAACGTTTTAGAACAGTTTTTCATGCTGCTGAGGAAAACACAATACCAGATGAGGATGAGGCGTATGATGTGGATATAGCATCTACCTATGCTCTAAGTCAGTCAATCAACACTAGTGAGGTAATAGATGCTCTTAATAGGTGTGCCCCAGGGAAAGCTCCTGGTCCGAATGGTGTTCCAGCTTAAATTTTTAACCTTATGTGGACTTATGGGATCCTACAACTGATGAATGTGTTTCATACAATAATAACTGTCCCACTTCTGAACTCTAGGAAACAGGCAATTATCATCCCCGTATTCAAAAAGGAGACAGAAGTCTCCCCACTTTCTATCGACCTAAATCTCTACTCGATGCTTCCTCTAAAGTTTTGGGTCGAGTTCTATAGTCTAGATTGGAGAAATGTGTGGGGGATTATTATTTCTGATGTTCAATTTGGCTTTTGCCTGGGTATGGGGGTGACTGAGCAGTGCCTTCATTTGTTGTTGATATTAGGAAAGTATGTGAAGGCTAGGAGAGGTGCCATCCACACGGCTTTCATGGACCTCTCCTATGCCAACGACACTATAAATCGTACAAAATGATGGTGCTTATTAGGGTGCATGGGGGCGCTGTAAAAGCCCTGATTGATCTTCTTTGTGGACTGCATAGGGATTCTTTTTATGAAGGTTTGCTACTCAAGATAGAGGCTATACCACACATATTAGTACTCTTCAGAGAGTCTGTCAAGTATGCATTTTATCCACTTTATATGTTTACTTTATATAAATGGTTAGGATAACTATTTAACAACTTTTGGTAGGGATATGTCATAATTGAGAAGCAACCAATCAGTCCTTTTATATGCTGATGATGCCGTTCTTATCGTAAGAACGGCAAATGGGCTTTTGTATGATGATTTTGCCTACTTAATGAATCTGTTGGACCTAGGTAGATATGTCGAAGACTTAGACCATGGTATCAGGGCCCTGTAAAACTAAAATTAAGACACATGCAATTGGGACCTCATTGATAAATATGGTAAAACTAAATTATTATTTGTTTATCCCCTTTGATAAAGAGTCAAATGGTCTTATCTATTCACTGATAGGTCCATGCAGTTTTAAAGAGCTGTTGACACAGTATTGAGATCAACATCAAGGCTTCGACACATATTAGTGAAGAAACGTATTCGCATCGATAAGTCCAATCGTTCTACAGTGACCTGCACGGTGGAGTTAGGGTTAGCATGCCCTCCGGGCTACAAGATCAGACACAACCCACGGGAGGGAGCTAGAGGAGGGGGTGTGGGTCTTATATTTAGGGAATCGCTCGATGTCTCATTGCTTGATACCAAGAACATCGTGGGCTGTGAGACTCTGGCCTTCTCCATCAAAGGGCACGGAGGTACCCTTTATTCTGGGCTGCTGTGCTATCGGCCCCCTGCCAGTACCCTGTTAGCAGTACCTGAGCTAATTGATACTATCTTTGAGCTCTCTAACACCCATGCCAGGACTCTGATTTTGGGAGACTTCAATCTTTGTCCTGATGGCCCTACAAGGTCTGCTCTCTCGGAGCTGGTTCAGGCCTGCAGTGATATTCACCTGCAGCAGCTGGTTCACTCACAGACTCACTCTAAGGGCAATACTCTCGACCTGATCTTCGCAGATTCTGGCCAGGTGGTAGTTTGTGACATCCTCCCTCAATGCTGGACGGATCATGCTTTGGTCCTCTTCTCCGTTGTACTCCCCACGGTATCAACTGGGAGCGGAGGTATCGGCACTAGGACTAGGATGGGTAGGCAGTGGTCAAAGCTGCTTAAACAACCTTGCCTACCATCCTTGCTGGGTGGTGATATTTCCTTAGGAGACAGTGTGGATGCAAGCTATGAGTGTCTCAGCCGAAAAATTATTAATTCCCTAGATGGGATGGCCCCTCTACGCAAAATTAGAGATAGATCTAGGATTGCCATGCCCTGGTTTTCCGCTGAGCTATTGCAACTGAAGCTCGGTTGTAGACGTGCGGAGCGAGCATGGAGAAAAAATTATTTAGACCCTGAGAAAGTTCTCTTTAAACAGGCCTCATTGGCCTATAAAATACACATCAAAGCCGCAAAAGCACGATTTCTGGAGGATTCACTCGTAAATGCATCGAATAAAACGCAGGCCTTGTTTAAGATTGTTGGGGACCTTGCCCGACCTGCCTCCGCTGCCAACGATATCCCTGCCTCCCAAGCTCTGTGTACTTCTTTGGCGCAGGCTTTTGAGGATAAGATCGCCCTGATTCTAAATAAGCTTGCTTTAACGACTACACCTGTTACTCAACCTGCACAGGGCCCCTTATCAGTGACTGCCACAGTGAGGGAAAGGGTAGCTGGCAAACAGGTATTGATGGATAGTTTTCCCCTCCCATCTTTCGAGGAATTCTGCTCGGTGGCTAATAGTGTATCCTCCGGCTCCCCGTTTGACCCACTGCCACATAAATACTGGAAAGTATTCCAGGCGGAGCTTTTTCCTCCGCTGCATGCTATTTGCTGTCAGTCCCTTTCCTTGGCACGTGTCCCGGAGTGTTGGAAACTGGCAGTGGTCTCACCGTTACTGAAGAAGGAGACCCTGGACCCCACCTGCCCAGCGAATTATAGACCTATATCGCTGCTCCCTTTTCCCATAAAGATTCTGGAGAAACTGGTTACTAGGCATTTATCCAGTTTTTTGGAGACCAATCTCTGCCTGGACATGTCTCAATTTGGCTTCAGACCTGCACATGGCACGGAGTCTGCCCTGGTGACCGCCTTAGACGATCTTCGTTCGCGGGCCGACACTGGTCGAGCAGCCTTTTTAGTGCTGCTCGACATGTCGGCCGCATTCGATACGGTCAACCACGACATCTTGGTCAGAAGACTTGAGGATGTAGGGGTGAAGGGCTTGGCCCGTGATTGGCTGGTTTCCTATTTGGGTGATAGGCAGCAGGTAGTGGCCTTGCCACCTTTTCAGTCGGAGACCAAAGCAGTTAAGCAGGGTGTTCCGCAAGGGTCTGCCATCAGCCCTATTTTGTTCAACCTCTACCTCTGCCCTCTAGTGAGTCTGATTAAATCATTCGGCATCTCGGTTATTAACTATGCCGATGATACACAGCTCATTTTTTCCATCGAGGGCAAAGATGCGGTGCCTTTGGAGACCTTCCATCAGTGTATGGCGTCAACTGCGGAATGGTTGAGGCAGAACTCTCTGCAGTTCAACGGCTCAAAAACAGAGGTATTACACTGCTCGTTGGATCGGGTCCCACGGCCGCTGCCTCCTGACTTTTGGCCTGCCTCTTTTTTGGATGCTCCTTTGGCAGCAGCCTCTGCCAGGAATCTGGGTGTAGTGCTTGGGCCCAATCTCCAACTGGACCTTTTTGTAAATAAAACGGAGCCACTTGTATGATGCTGCTCCGTATGCTGTGGAAGATCTTGCCGTTGCTGCCGACCCATGTTCGGCCAGAAGTAGTGCGCTGCACCATACTGAGTAGGTTGGATTACTGCAACGCACTGCTTCTGGTAGCCCCAGCCAACTTGGTGGCTAAATTGCAACGTGTGCAGAATATGGCGGCCAAGTTGGCTTTGTCCCGGCGCCGTTCCGACTCTTCTTCTAGGGCACTAGCCGATCTTCATTGGCTACCTGTCCCGCAATGAGTTATCTTCAAAGCACTTTGCTTAGTGTTCAGAGGATTACATGGACAAGGACCGGTTCCGTTGCAAGAATTGTTCCAGTGGTATGTACCCACTCACTCCCTTCGGTCGCTCTCAGCACATTTTGTGGTAATCCCTAAGGTAATGAGAGCTCGGATGGGTGGGCGAGCTTTTGGATTTGTGGCCGCCAAACAATGGAATACTCTTCCTTTGTCGCTAAGAAGCTCCGGAGACTTTTTCTCTTTTAAGAGGGAACTTAAAACATTTCTCTTTCCTAGGTCTGATTAAATCTCTTCAACTACTCTGTGTGGTGTTGGTATAATTGTCTGAAGCGCCAGGATACCCTTCGGGTGACAGTCTGCGCTATACAAGTACGCCATACATACATACATACATACATATGGAGCTGCTCTTGGGGACATATTAATTATCCATCACTACACAGTATCGAAGATCGTTTTTTACGTAAATTGTTGGCAGTTGGAAGGACCCCAGCTAACTTAATTTGTCATACCTAAATAGGGATGAATTATTATTGGATTTAGTTGGATTGGCCCCTATTATATTGGGCATCAAATCTGCCAACACCCAGATTTTTAAATATCAAAATCCCTTCTGATTGACTGTCTGGTTCATGATAATGTACTCCAAGTCCTTTGGGTTTTATCCTTGAAACAAACTTTCTTTGAGATAAATGTCCCTCAATACTATGATAACCCTGAAGTCTTAGATACAGTTCCTAAAGCCACTATGCAAAATACATAATACACAAAGCTAGGCTGTGTAATTCAGAGGTAGAATCTTTGATGATTGACGTTGCTCATTCCACCCTGTGTGTTCCCACATGGCCGGAACGATACTTGACTCGTATTCTAAATGTTCAATACATATTTTATTTGAATCCTTTTAGACTTAACGCTTTGCACTTTTTAATAGCTTTGCCGTTACAAGGTCGATGGTTTGATTCGCTCCCCATATGTCACTGCACTCCACCCCAACCCCAAAGCAGGGGCCACTTTATTTTATTCTACACAATTTATAGTGTTCTACGTAGACATTGTTTAGTACTTCATCTGCGTGCGGCCAATAGTAGGCGATATCACGCTGCTTTATTATATTTACACAAATGACCCTCCCCTGATAGCTGTTACACTGTTTTAAGCTTTAGCAAAGCTGCAACTATTATAAGGAAACGTTATGATACTCCTGTGATATTCTATTTTATTGATGTATCTATTGTATTGATTTTGCATATCTTTGTATTTATCATTTTATATGCTTTTGCTTTTGCGGCTTTGAGACGAATAAGGTGTGATAATGATGAATCCTGACAGTCCACTGTTATCGCACTGAAGCTTCTTGGGGCCTGCTATGGCCTTCCCGTCAGTCTCACTACACACCAGCAGCTGGGTCCTCATTCCCTCTCCCCCACGAGGCCCATCCCAGGGCGTCTGACGCTGACGCACCGGGCTGGACCTCCTCCCAGGACAGTGAATTCACATCGCATCCGATAGCAATTCAAAAAGCAAACATTCAGTAAACGGCTATCACTAACATCCTTCTGGGATTATTGTCATGAAAAATATGGTATGCCCTTCTAACTGTCCTATCCTTCTTCATTAAGTAAAAACGCACCACTCACTCGTCTACTTGTTTCTTCCCGAATAACTTGTTTTCTGTACCTTGTGTCTCATCATCCTTCTTTCTCTTGTTCAGATTCCTGTGTGTTTCAGGGGCATATTATCAAGACCGGTGTTGAAATTATCGCCGCTTTAGCGGGAGAAAACTGCCGCTAAAGCGGTGATAATGGGCTTGATAATATGCCCTTGAGAAATCCAATAGAAGCCCAGGTTCACACCAGAACATGGGCTTCTATTGGAATTCTCAAGGGCATATTATCAAGCCCATTATCACCGCTTTAGCGGCAGTTTCCTGCCGCTAAAGCGGCGATAATTTTAACGCCGTTCTTGATAATATGCTCCCTAGATTTGTGGTTCTCCCTTATAACCTAAGGCATTTTTTAATAGTAATTAATAAAACAATATGGGGCATATCAACAACAACCGGTGATAATTATCGCTGAGCGCACTTAGCGCTAGGATTATTATCGCCGGCTAGCGTGGATTTTTATCGCTGAGATAGCGTGCTATTAGCAACGCTTATCTCATCAGCGATAAAAATCCTAGCGCTAACTGGCTAACGTGAGATTATCACTGGAAACCCAGCGATAATCTCACGTTAGCTAGTTGATAGGGACTCACAAACTTAGCCATGATATCCACCTTCCATAGGATATCATGGCTAAGTCAGTTCTGAAGCAGGCGTAAGGAAAGTAGCGATAACAGGGGTTATCGCTACTTTTCCTGACGCTATGCTTCATAGCGTTAGGCTTGCTGATAGGAGAAATGTCGCTTAGCGACATTTCTCCTGTCATGCCAGGTCAGGAACGCCCACTTTGCATCTCATTAGAGATGCAAAGCTGGGCGTTAGGAATCCTGACGCTAAAGCAAGGTTTCACGTGTTAGCGTGACCTTGCTGATTAGGCGATAAAATTATCGCCTGCTTGTTGATATACCCCTATGTCCTTGCAGGCTGCTTATGTTATTTAGCTTGAAGACATGAAAGGAATATGACAGAACTAGTATTTCAATATTAATGGTGAGTGAGGCAAAAAATGTACAGAGAGCCAAGCCAGAGCCGGGCCACGTGTCTGGCTTGACTCTAAGAGCTCCTGCACAAACCATAACTTGAAAGTGCTTAGCATGTAAAAGTGCAACAACAATCCTGTAAAAATACTGGGGCAGATTTACATGAAACTGACGCATCAGTAGAGTTGCGTCAGTTTCCTTTCACCAGCCTGCGATAACTCTGCGCACCATGGCGCAAGGATGGACAGATGCATCAGAAATTCTGATGCATCTGTTGGCCCAAAAGTCACGCATCCAGCAATGCATGTTGAGGCCAATACTTATTGTACTGCGTCACTCCTTAAAGCAGGCGGAAGGTTTTGATGCAGTGGCATCCTAGAAGTGGCGCAGTGAAATCTTGTAGATTTCACTGTATCACTTTTACAAGGCTTTCCCGCGTGGGAACGCCCACCCTGCATACATTATACCTGAAGCTGGTATAATGTGGTCTATGGCTTTACAACGTGACACCTTTCCCTAGATGCAGCACGTTGTAAATTGGCCACATTGTTTATGCTGCCGCTGCATCACAAAAGTGACCCAACGGCGGCGCAATAGTGTAGCAAGGGGCTTGTAAATCTGCCCCATTATTTTTCAAAGTCAAACGGGTACCTTTCTTTAACACAGGGAAGCATTTAGTATGCGACAACAGTAGCTTTGATACAAAATTGTAAGCCTAACTTGTTTCATGCACAGCAAACTTACCGAATACAGTTCCATCATTTTAGACACACATTACCACTTGCTCCCTCTTTCTCATCCCTGGCCTTTGACATTGAGGAGATCAGCTTGTGACAGAAAGAGAGTGGAATGCCAGTGGCTCTCAAAACTGGATGAAAGTTACCTCATTGAAAGAAGCACGAATAAGGAGAAACAGCCTGACCGGTATTGTGTGTAAGTGAATAGCATAGAGCAAGGTGTTTGGTCAACAGAAGGGCCCGGCACACTGCACAAAGCAGATTCACTGGTAGCCTGTGATACCTTGTAACTTCAACTAGGCTCCTGTATCATGCTTTGTAGGCATTGACTTGGCATCGCAGCCTTGCTTCATCCATACATAACTGGCACTGTGAAGCTTGGGCCTCTGGCAGGGGTGATTTACAATAGCAGTCATGGGAAATGAAGTTATGCTGAGTTTTTTTCTTGGACTCTGCTTCACAGATGCACATAAGACAATATCACTATAAATAGAGGTTATGCTCTCCTTGTGCTTCTCCGCTTAGGCATCTTCCTCAGCATCTTCTTCATCAACAGTCAACTGCTTCTACAGGAAATGTGGCAGATGTGACTTCTCAGCCTGGGGTTCCCTTAACAGATGCACGCTGCATTATCATTATAGAATATCTGCAGTATAGAGCGTAAACATTTTCTCATATCAGAGCTCAGCTCAGTTTCTGAGTGGAGATAGCCTATGTGTTATTATGCTTTATGTATTGTTCCCTGGATAAACCTATGGCAATCAAAACATGGAAGGGTCAAACATCCCTGGGTCTACTGTCTGGCCATATCCTGTATGTTAAAGTAGTTTCTGTTTCAGTTTGTTTTATTAGGCAAATAGATAGTGCCAACATTTAAAAAAAAAGTTTTTATAAAAGAAAACAGTGTCAAGAAGAATAGTTATAGAAAGGAAAGTGGCGCATTAAAGTGCTAAAGTTATGTGAGTTTTTCAGGTTTACCTGTCCCTCCTGTAGGCCTCAGTTCAAGTCCCATGTACTAGACCTGGCCGTTGTTGTTCACCGATACGCCGGCGACATGATGTGTCCATTCTGAAATTCTGCAACCTTCTCTAGTCAGGACTTCCAGGGCGCCTGAAGTTTTCTGGTGAAGCCTAACCAGATATTCTGTAAGCCTGCAGCTGCATCCGTCCAATTAAAACAGATTAAAATTGCTGCCATACATCTGCGAAAGCCTCTCTGGTTCCAAATTCAATGCTTTTTTAGTCTTTAAGATGCATCTTAGGAGCATGCCCACAAAGCCAGCACTGCTTTGCCATGTTTGCAAAATTCCATGGGGGCAGATGTTCGTATGTCAGCAAGCAGACCATTTAATACTTCATGAAGGATGTTTTGAGTTATGCTATAACGACTATGCCCAGGTATGGTTGAGGTGTCAGTTTGCTGTAGGACGCCAGTGTAAGTCTCATAGCAAACAGCTCTTTTTCTAGAAGCAGTGAGAGGACTTTAACACAATTGTTGAATGTCACTTTGATTTGATGGTAGGTGCTAAATGATGACTTTGTCTAGGTGAGCACCATCCCTTCCCTTCAGGATTACGCTTCCCTAGACGATGGTGGGAATTTGTTTCGCAGGAATGATTTTCAGTAAATGTAGGTAAGTATTTCAATCTCGTTTGGAAAGCAGTCTGACTGAATCATTTCGGGAATGCTTTCCGGACGACTCGGATCGGGGGAGTCTGACTGAGCAAGTATGATGCATCCAGGTGCTTCCGGATAAGGTTCAGTTGGGCTCCAATTGACTTCAATCGAAGCCTGTGTTCTGATCGATAGCACAGACTCCCATTGATGAAAGGGGTGGTTGGGGGAAATCGTGCACCCTGTGGCCGGCATTCCATGGTGCATACCCACTGTGCATGATTGGAAAGGGGGATTCCCTTGTGTAGCCCCACAGGACATATTCTGAAGGCCCTGGGTGAAGGCTACAGGCCCCCAAAGACAAAATCCGGCAGCCGATTCGGAAAGCTGTTCGAATCAGTCATCGTACTCCCTCGTTTAGAAACTGAGTCAATAGAGCTGTACGATTCTGCTCCGAAAGACACGACCTGTCCAAATGCCTTTTGGAAATGATTTGGACGGCCCTACTGGTTTCCAGGCATCATACTTAGTCGTTTGGAACTGTGTCCGATTCGGTCAGAAACAAGTGCTCTGTATTCGGCAAACCAGAATCCGAGTCAGAGCCCTTCCGAACATCATCGTAATCGATGCCTTAATTGCTGCTGAAAGGGCAACTGATTTCTGGGTGCATCAGTTCTAGATGTGGTTTAAAGGAACCTCTACTTTCCAAGAGTACACCCAGGTATTTATAATTCTTAAACTCTTCGATTCCTGAGGGAAATTGTTTTCAACTTTATTTAAATAATGGTCATGGCATTGACAGCCGAATATTGAGCAGCAGTCTGGAAGAGCCTTTGGATGCCTGTTTTTGGTTGTCTAACCAGAATCAGGTTGCCTGCATACATCAAACATGGTAATGGGGTATTCCCTAGTTTCGGGGCGTGGGAATTCATTTGTGCTAAGATCGTAGGTAAATCTGCTAGAAAAAGGTTGAAGAGGGTTGGGGCTAACATGCACACTTGTTGTAGCTCCTGGTAAATTGGAATCTCCCTCAATAAATGCGCACTATCCCCAAGATTGATCCTCATCCAGGTGTCACTGTGGAGAAGGATTATCGCTCTCAACAGATGGTTAGGTATCTTCCAGCTAGCTTGTTTGCTCCACAGTTGGCTCTGTCTAGTCAGTTGAAAGTGGCCTTGTACTATATAAATGAAAGATGTAGAGGTTGCTTGGAGGCCCTGCTGTGGTCAACTAGAAGAGATATAGCCAGGAGGTTAGAGGTTGTTCCTGCACCTTTAGAGAATCCTGTTTGGTTAAACGGGATTAAGTTGTTATTTGATGCTCAGACTTCTAGTTCCTCCAGGAGACAGCCAGTGAAGTACGTGAATTCTACGTTCAAAAGGGCTATTAGCTGATAGTTTGCTGGATCATTTGACATTCCCCCTTTACAGATTGGCATGATTGTTGAGCCTTTCCATGAGAAGGTATAATGCGAGATATAATTATGCTTTCATACTTTGATTCCAAGTGTGCTGTCCAGAACAATTTGTCTTCTTTAAAAAGGGCTGCGGGATTCCGTTTGGTCCTGATGCTCCTTCTCTTCAACTTTTAGTGATCCGCCACTCGATTGTAGTAGCTCGAGTCAATAACAGGTGTGGTGTCACTGGGCTGGTTGGACCGGGCATGACTGTCTAACTGCAGAAGCTCATCGACTGAGTCAATTTAGAGGTTGAGTGACCAAAGTGTTTTGCATGATATTGATACCAAGTCTCTTATGAGATGTTGCCTATGGCTCTGGTTTGTGATAACTCATTTAATTTGAATACCAGCTTTCAGAACGTGGCATGTCTATTTGCCTTGGGTTCGCACAAGAGCTTGGGTGATAGGTTGGCTGAAGCTTCTCTTTCTAAATCCCACAGGTGTTTCTTATCTGTTGACCTAAGTTTGGTCAGGTTTTCTCTTAAAATATCATCCTTGGGGTTTTGGTGTAGTTGTATAGCTTGATTCAGGCCCCATGTCAGTACCTTAGTTTTCTTGTTTGCTGATTGTCGGGGTGTTATGATCATGTCTGGAGTTACTACCTAGATGTGTGTGCTTATCTACAAATTCTTTTATGAATTGCTCTAATGATATGTGCACTATGCTTACACTGTTGAGTTTTGTTGAACACATGCCTTTTGCTTCCTCATACAGGTCAGTCATTGTGTCTGATGCCCATTTGAGTTTCTTTCTGTTAGCTGTATATGTGCTGCCTTGAAATGTGTCTGTTGTTTTGCAGTAGTCTAGGGTCAAAGCAAGGAGTAGTTCTTGTGGTAGGTAATCACTTTTGTTCCTTGGGGTGATAGCTGGGAGCACTGTAAAGTCTATCAGTGTGTGTGGCTTGTGATTGTACAAGCAAAAAGATGGTGGCCGGTCAGCAGAAAAATAGGCATTAACAACACACAAGTTCGCAGATTCCAATTAGTTGATCAGTATTCTTCCATGTTTATCGTGTTTAAAAATTTGATTCAGAGATCGATTTGCGGACCTTTCCTTAAGCCATTCTGTGCCGACTGTGCCTCTTCATCCTGAACTGCAGGTTCATATTAAAATCCCCAGAGAGTATTATTACATCCTGCAGATCTACAATTTATTTGGCCAGCTTTTATTTAGCTGACAGTTTATGCTCCTTTATTGTCAGCATGTACTTGTTCACAAGGGCTACCTTACACCTCGGAGGGCCCCCATTTAGGTGAGTAGGACTGCTTGGAGGTTATTCCAGACAGAAGGTTTCATAATATGGCTCCCTTGAAAGGCAGCCTGGATATAGATCCCTAGTCCTCCACTTAGACTTCCTAGAGGACTTTTTTGTGGCCGGGAAAGTGAGGTAAATATATCCAGGGATAATTAGAACTTTTTCGACCCATGCTTCCTGTAGCATGATTATTTGGAAGGAAAGTAGATAATTCAGTGTCTCTTTATCAGTTAGTTTGTCAAGCAGGCCATTGAAACTCCAGGACACGATTTGAAGCTTCATGGCATGCACAGAAATGGCCAATACTGAGATGCCCATTCATGATTGGATTGTTGGTTGATTTATGGCTCCTGAGAGCCAACTCCAGTCGTAGAAGTGGGATAGGCCTCTGTTTCCTTGCTGCAGTTGCGGGGAGCCTTGCAAGGCCAGTACTTTAAGCACTTCTTAAGATTTAGATGGCTACATTATTCAGAGAAGGCAGCACCTGGCTAGATGTTTGCATATGTAGTATATGTGGATATAATGGCAAAGGATTCCTATAGTTCCTCAAGAATAGAGTGAAATCAACGCGAAAGCTAAGGTGAATAAAATGCACCGTGTAGACTTTATTGGAAATCCATATGTCGGATTTAAATGTCCTCACACACCCTTGCAGGTGTCATGCTTCATCATTTGGGCTGCTCCTCGTCGGGCCGGCGGTGCAATGCCCGACGGGCTCCCTAAAAAGGGGCACTTTAGCGGAGATCTTCAATCCGACTGCCGTATAGATGAAGTGCGGGTGTGGGGCCTAGTTAATGTAGATATAAAACAGTGAGATTAAAATAAGGTGAGGAGTGCCTGGTGAAAGTACGTTTTATTCTGATGGCCTCCTACCTTAATTTAAAACCGTGTATACATGGCACTTATATGAGTGTAATGTCTCCTGTTGAAGTGGCATGTAATTTAAATAGTCGGTCAACATGTTTCTCGCTTAGAGTAGTTATACTCGCGATTCTTCAGGACCTATATGGAAAATAGCTATCTACATTCAACAACCTATTTAGGTTAGGGTTATGTGTCAATCTACGTATTACGTCCAGACTCTATACCTGTTGGCGTCAGGAGCTACCTGAAAAGAAGAAGAGGTATGGTTAAACAAATATGCAGGTGCTTTTGATAAAAACAATTGGTAAAGCCTTCAATGTGACACACACTCTATAACTTAAATGGTGCGGTGTCGCAATAAACATCAAAAGAGTTAAAAAGCCGAAGTGGTGGATCCCTAGGTGAGCTAAAGTGACTACTCACCGGTGTGGAACATCTATAAAAAGCAGCACACATCCGTGCATGTGTGACTCACCCTAATCAGTCACTATCCTGGTATCAACAGTACTCGGTAGGCTGTACACGAGTATGACTTCCTCAAATTTATAGGACTGTATTTAACGAAATATACATCAATCATACACTCTGATATGGTTGTCTTAACACACAAAGAATAAGCAACAGAGCAGCGGTCTAAAAACTAGAGAGTCTAATGTAATAAAAAAACATCCATTAGAAATTAAAAATTATTAATTATTAATTACGCAAGATATCAATGCCACATGGTATGTATTGTTCCTTCACCTATCCCTGGATATGCCCGATGTTTATTGCACAGCAAAAGAGTGTATAGTGAAAACAGGATTAGGAGAATATTGGCTGTGTAAAGCATTACATAGGATGAGTTTTGGCAGTGTCTAGCATTACATAGGATGAGTATATTAAAGTAAGGGGATACCTCCCTCTAGTCTACCAAATTATTGTCACCTAGAATTGGTAACACATAAAGTTAATATCACGGTTGTTTCAATAGAGACCCACGTTAACCTGTGGTCCTCTAGTGTTGACAAAAGGATTGGATTATGGTAGGCTTAGTCCTTGAGTAATACCCCATGTAAACCAACATTGCTTGTGTCAGTAATCATAACTTTGCGTATACGTCACGGCAAACACACATATGTCTCGTCCTAAGCAGCCGAGAAAGTAAGTGTGGGAGAGGCGGGAACCCATTATGCAACCCTCAATGTTACTGGTAAATGATTTATTGAATTTGTCAGGGTGAGCACGAAATACCTTCCAAGAACCATACGCGGAGGTAGATCTGACTAATGCGGGAGTTCATTAAGCAAACACCAATATTGATTGCGGCTGTTATCTTAACAAAGGTGTTGTCCTCGCGTGTATCGGGGCTAGCTACTCATCGAGGCGGATGAATATTGTAAAGGGAACTGAAATTGTTAGAAAAGGTTGTGTGTACTTACACGTCTTCTCCTCGAGTAGCGTAATACGACCTACCCTCTCCACCGAGTCCGGAAGGTGGTGTGGTGGAGAGGGAGGTAGGACTTAAGTGTAAGGGTTTGGCATGTGACACGTAGCTATGGTCACTTGATACAATGCAAGGCCAGAAAAAGATTTATTTTGGCCGCCATGTTTGAATAGGGTTTAAGATCACTGTTAACAAGGCAAAATATGGGAGAATGGTGTCAGATGTGCGCTTTGTTAAGTTCTTTGCGTAATAGGAATGTATAAACCTTGTCAACTAAGGTATATGGTGTAGAACTTTAGTTGAAGGCATTGTTGATAGCAGATTGTAAGTTAGTGTTAACATTGGATACATATTGTGAGTGTCTAGAATTAAAACAGACACCCTACCATCGATTGAATAATGGTTAGGTTAGCACAACGGAAAAAATATATTGGACTCATTTAAAGGTCAAGGAAGTGCTGATGTGATGGTAAAACTTTTTTGTCAGATAGGTTTTTGAAGCATGTTAAAAAAATAGCTCAAAACCAGTGAAACCAGTAAGATTAGTGTAAGCTCTACTATATGTAGTATCAGGTAGTGTTCATGTCATATTTAGACCTTGATTGTACCCCTGGGGATATCATCGTTAAGCCCATTAGTGCTCCTTGATAAGCGATGAATCCATCGCTGTTCCTTCGCATAAAGGCTCTGTCTGGTTATATTCGGAAAGGCTTCCAAGATTAGCCACCTCACTGAATCAGGTGAATGTTTGTTTTCAAAAAAGTGAGTGCCTATTTTGGTGTTGTTCTTCAAACAGCGAAAGTTGCTACGGTGTTTCGTGATGCGTAGTTTGATAGAGCGGGTTGTCAACCCTATATAGTAGAGGTTACGAGACATATGTGTGTTTGCCGTGACGTATGCGCAAAGTTATGATTACTGACACAAGCAATGTTGGTTTACATGGGGTATTACTCAAAGACTAAGCCTACCATAATCCAATCATTTTGTCAACACTAGAGGACCACAGGTTAACGTGGGTCTCTATTGAAACGACCGTGATATTAACTTTATGTGTTACCAATTCTAGGTGACAATAATTTGGTAGACTAGAGGGAGGTATCCCCTTACTTTAATATACTCATCCTATGTAATGCTAGACACTGCCAAAACTCATCCTATGTAATGCTTTACACTGCCAATATTCCCCTAATCCTGTTTTCACTATACACTCTTTTGCTGTGCAATAAACATCGGGCATATCCAGGGATAGGTGAAGGAACAATACATACCATGTGGCATTGACATCTTGCGTAATTAATAATTAATAATTTTTTATTTCTAATGGATGTTTTTTTATTACATTAGACTCTCTAGTTTTTAGACCGCTTCTCTGTTGCTTATTCTTTGTGTGTTAAGACAACCATATCAGAGTGTATGATTGATGTATATTTTGTTAAATACAGTCCTATAAATTTGAGGAAGTCATACTTGTGTACAGCCCACCGAGTACTGTTGATACCAGGATAGTGGCTGATTAGGGTGAGTCACTCATGCACGGATGAGTGCTGCTTTTTATAGATGTTCCACACCGGTGAGTAGTCACTTTAGCTCACCTAGGGATCCACCACTTCGGCTTTTTAACTCTTTTGACGTTTATTGCGACACCGCACCATTTAAGTTATAGAGTGTGTGTCACATTGAAGGCTTTACCAATTGTTTTTATCAAAAGCACCTGCATATTTGTTTGACCATACCTCTTCTTCTTTTCAGGTAGCTCCTGACACCAACAGGTATAGAGTCTGGACGTAATACGTAGATTGACACATAACCCTAACCTAAATAGGTTGTTGAATGTAGATAGCTATTTTCCATATAGGTCCTGAAGAATCGCGAGTATAACTACTCTAAGCGAGAAACATGTTGACCGACTATTGTAAATTACATGCCACTTCAACAGGAGACATTACACCCATATGTATACACGGTTTTAAATTAAGGTAGGAGGCCATCAGAATAAAACTTATTTTCACCAGGCACTCCTCACCTTATTTTAATCTCACTGTTTAATATTTACCTTAACTAGGCCCCACACCCGCACTTCATCTATACGGCAGTCGGATTGAAGATCTCCACTAAAGTTCCCCTTTTTAGGGAGCCCGTCGGGCATTGCACTGCCGGCCCGACGAGGAGCAGCCCAAATGATGAAGCATGACACCTGCAAGGGTGTGTGAGGGCATTTAAATCCGACATATGGATTTCCAATAAAGTCTATACGGTGCATTTTATTCACCTATTCTTGAGGAACTATAGGAACATCCTTTGCCATTATTGTACTAGGGTCCCTCGTTCCTACTGAACCTCCCATTCCTCTGTGAGTGGAAAACGCCCTCTTCAGTCCCTCTTTTTGTTCTCTAGTATATGTGGATATGCCACCTCTATGTTTCGTGATACCTGAATGTCCCAGTTTTTTTAAAATAGCTGCAACTTGTAGGACCTGGTTTGCTGCTGTGATAGAAGTCCAGGTCACGTTGGAGGTTTCATTTGCGTGACCCAGACAAGCTCGTAGGAACTTGACCGAGACAATGTTGGCTGTGGACAAGTTTGCAGTTTCTGGTATTTTGGCCCTGTAAGCGAAGGATGTTGCCTGGGTTGAGAAGCTCAAAGGGCCTCTTGATTTGTATTCTGGATACATTAGAACAGCCCAAATACTGTCCAAGCCAGGATGGATTTCTGTGTGATCGGTTGAAGTATGAACCATAACCTGCGACTGATTTGCCTCAGTGGTGGAGGTTAAAAACTTTGTTGCTTGACCGGTTCTTATTGTTGTGTCTTTTTTGTGAGTGTCCTGGGGGTGCTGAGCTTGCTAAGCTGAGGTGACTTGGATCTCGTACTGGTCTAATTGTGAGGCTTATTTCTGTCTGGTCTTGCAACCGGAACTGATGCAGTGCTCCCATTGGCCAAACCGGGCCTATCAGAAAGATTGCTACTGCAAACGTGGGCCCTACCTACTGGATGGCCCTTGCTAGGCAGTATGATTGCTCTGGTATTGTCTTAGGCTTATGCTAGTGGGAAGTCATGATTTTGGATTCTTTGACTGAGTTGGCTCCTGGATCACTTCTATGCTGGTACCCAGGTCTTCCATGGTAGCTTCCTGTGCGTGAGTGGTAGAGGGTTCCATATTATCAGCACTGTCTGGTTCCATCTCTTGTACCAGTGTGTTGCCCCTGTTGTATAGTTTGGAGTTATTACTCTGGTTGCTGAAGAAGGACTAAACGGCCTTCCTTGAATTTGTTGTATCCATGTGTTTTAGTGCTTTGTGCTGATTCTTCTTCAGGTGCCCTTCCAACTTATGATCCTGAGCTATTATTGAGTCTTGGCTAATGCCCGGAGGGCTGCTGTTGGGGTAAAACTGACCTGGGAGTGATGTAACTGTGGTGCATCCTCAGTGATTGCCACTAACGGTGCTGTCACTATCGGAAGTGGTAGAGCCTGTGTAAATGGCTCCTGACTAACTCTGGAAATGGTTGTTGTGTGAGTGGGTACCAAATGCAATGCAGTCTGAGAAGGGCTGGCAGTGGCATTTGGTGGAGGGACATTTGTCAGGGTTGAAGGTTTCAAGGAGACTTTGAGACCATTAGGTAAAACATTCAGCATGGCTGGAACAGTTGCTAGTTTGTCCAAAATCAGGGGACAGTCACAAGATCCTGCTGGCACCAAGACTTCTGCCACTTCTTGAGCTTTAATTATTAGGCTGTTAAGGTTTGCAATTTTTACATTGATTCCCGACGTAAAAACAGTCAATGTGTATAACAATTTGATCTGAGAGTCCATTTTTATAGAATGGTAGTTGAGGGCTTTTAACTGCAGGGTCCTAAACAGGACAACCCATACGTCTATTGTATGGTTCCAGAATTGTTATTTGCGGATTTGTTCAACCCCTCGGTTGTGCGTGTGAGGATCAAGTCTTGAGGTCATGGAGTTGATAGTTTGTCTAGTTCAACTGGTCCTCACCATACATTGCTGTCTTAGCTTCCCATTCTGTAGAGGTCAGCGAAGAAAGGTTCTGTGGGGATCTGATCTCAGGGAGGTCCTGAATGACTAACCTACTAAGATGTGTACTATCAGGGCTTGGTCGAGTTGTGTGTTCCTCTAGACTGGGTTGGCGAGACTTAGATTTGCCATTATTGGAGTGGGGTTGGGCCCCAGTTGTGTAGCATGTAGACTGATCCTGCAGCTGCTGTTGGAATCAAGTAAAGGGAGCTTGTGTCTGCAGAATTGATTGTCATACTTGATTTTCAATAGCTTCTATTAAGAGGACAGAGAACTCTTTGTCCCTACTTTCTAGCAGGCTTGGTAGGCTTTCGATTTTGTCTAAGCTCAGTTGGACTTGTGCAGGAATGATGATTAAGAATTGGGGGGGTATCATTGTGCTATACATGTGAGATACAGTGGGCTGGGGAAAGTCGCCAGACGTTGAGGGCGCACTCCTTCTCACTGGCATTTGTGTTTGTCCTGGTGGGTTGGCCATCGTCGGCTGTAGGGCCAAAGGGTGCTTCGACTCCTTGGTTTACTTCATGTAATGAGTGCTACAAACCATCTAAGCCATCTGGAGCAATCTTTGACATGCCTTGAGAGAAGCCGTAGGCAGCTATCTGATTTATAACAGTTGGTTGCAAGGGGGATGGTAGACCCAGGATATTTGGATTGGAAGTAAACATGGATTCTGCTTTATCTTTGAGGAGAAAGACTTTACTGTGAATTTTAGGCTGGCATTTTTTCATTGGCATTTCCTCATAGTTAGATGTGGCTTTGTTTTTTCAGACTTTGTTGTGTCAAACTTCTGACATCCACTGGTACTGTGACACTATTTGTTACTGAAGTTGGGCCAGGAAGTGGTAGTGTTCTGCAGTCCGAGATGATTGACTCTGGTCACTCAGCTCCTCTGGCCGGGGCTGCTATTCATTTTGGCATGTTGTCAGAAGACCCCTTGTCTTACCAGATCGCATTTTGAAGTAGAATTGAAGTAGGAGCTGTTGTCGATTGATACTGAGTCTCCCTAGATTTAATAAAAGTCTGATAAGAGTTTGGCAGGCTTGGCTGCTGCTGGAGGCAGTTCATGTGGTAATTCCCTCAAGAGCTTGTCTACCTGAGATGGCCTAAAAACAGGATGGAATTTGATCTGGCCAACAAACTTTTCAGATCAGCCTGACTGTTCCTGCTATAACTTGTTTCAGGGGTGGGTCACCTGGCTGCTGCTGGAGAGACCCTTAGGGTAGCTGGGTATTGTGCAGAACTTAAAGAGGAAATGGTTGCCCATTACTCATAATTACCCATGACTTGTCGCTGCATGTAAGGGCTATGATGTATTACCAATAAATGGCAAGACAGGCAGGAACAAAGGAAAAGGCAGCTGGGTTACGTAGCAGCTGTTATGCTGCCAAGCTATTTCCGCTATGGAACAGGAACTCCTGCGATGGGATGAGGTGCAAGGAATGAGGTGGTGCGTAGGTGGAGGGTGCATAGGTTGTGTGAGGAGAGCATTTGGCTGTGCTGTATTTGGCTATAGTATAGGCCATAATTTTGTGAGGGTTGAGAACTCCCTCAGATTACCTCGGACTCCCCCGGGAGATGGTGTTTTCAGTGTGTCTAGGGGGGTCATTCACCTCAAATGGTCCAATTGTATAAGGGAGGCTAGGGTGACTGAGCACAGGGGGCAGGAGCTCTGCCCTAGTTGCAGGCCACACCTAGTCCTAGCCTTGCTGCTGCCGTGGTCAAGAGACTTGACCTGGTGATGCAGGACTACCTGCCTCTCTTCCCCTTCTAGCCCTTCGTTTTGCCCTCCTGCTCTTTCTCTCTTTGCATGCTCTTTTGACACTTCACTGTTCGCTGCTATGCCCTTGCTGGACTCCAATATGCCACGGTCTGTGAGCCTGCATCACAGAGGCCCTCTTTCTCCTCTGAGCTCACCACTGTGGAGGAGCAAGAACAGGAGAGGCAGGAGTGAAGCTGTTGCGAGAGTGGGCACTGAAGGAGTGGGCACTGAAGGAGTAGTCCCTGATGCTAAGTTCTCTCAAGATCTTGGACCAGGTTTGAGGTTTAAGGTTTGGGGCTGAGACCCAACCCAGGTTAACCCCGGTTGAGCAAGACCACTGACTCATTGTCAGTGAAATTCTTCTCCCTCCCTCGCAGCTCCACCATTAAGTGAGGCCTTCCCCCAAGCCCCTGCACTCTCGAGTGTTGGTGTTTGAAGCCCTCCTCTACCCGCAGGTTTAACCTGCACCTCATCCCTGGTGGTCCAGTGGACCTCTGTCTCCATTCTCTTTCTCAGCTTTTTCTCTCCTTTTTCACTCATTTTTTCCCTCACTTCTATCTCCCCCTTCACTCTCCTTCTGTGTCTTTCCTCCATTTTCCGTCACTTTCCCCTCATTTCAAGCTCCCCCCTTCACTTTCCTTTCTGTCTTTCTCCGTTTTTCACTCATTTTTTACCCTCATCTCATTCTCCCCCTTTCACTCTCCTGTGTCCTCTGGTCTTTCCTCCACTCTTTCTTGCTCTTCTGCTGCCTTATTTACACTTTTCTCTCTCTTTTTGCCTTTTTCCTTATGCCTTTTTCAGCCCGTTTTTCCCCGCCGCTGCTGCCCCCATGGCCCCTCACCCCAGCACGACCAGTACGACCGGCCCAATCCAGCTCCCCTCCCTGCTCCCGCCTCCCAGCTGTCCAGCCCTCCCCGTCCCCTACTTAATGGCGGCCATGGATCTCTGCACCGCCAGCGCTATGACCCAGCGGCACTCCATGCTCTCAACTCAGGCCGCAACAACAACTGCAAGCTAGCATCACCAACTGACGCCCACGGACCCTTCAGTTGTCACCGCTGCTGGCACATCTGCAGCACTGCCAAGACCACTGACCCAGTGCAATCCGCCCGCAACAACACAACCGGACCGAAGACCCTGCAATGCCTCCTCCTCAACGTCCGATCCCTCCACAAACATGCCACTGAAATCTGGGACCTCCTCGACAGCATTACCCCGGACAAAGCATTCTTTACCGAAACCTGGACCAACACCACCTCAGGACGGGACACAGCCATTGCCATTCCCCAAGGATACAAGATCACCAGGAAGGACCGCCCCACCCGCCCAGGAGGAGAAATCGCCATCGTCCACAAATCCACCCTACACCTGAGAACACTCCCCGATGAGTCCATAGACCTGATGGAACACCTTCACTTCAAGATACTGGCCAGCCCTACCTCCACCCTCTGAGGAACCCTCATCTACTGACCCCCTGGACCCTGTGGACTTTTCGCCAACTCCATCACAGACATCATCTCTCCGCATGCCATCATGTCCACTAAATACACCCTACTGGGAGACCTCAACTTCCACCTCGACAACCAACTGGACCCCAGCACGACATCCCTCCTGAACAACCTCCACAACATTGGACTCCGCCAGATCATGACCGAACCCACGCACTCAGTAGGACACACCCTCGACCCCCTCTTCACAACAAGAAACTCCATCACCTTCAGTCACACCACCAAACTTCCATAGACTGACCATCGATGGGTCAACTTCACCTTCAGAACACCCACCATCCACAGACACCAGCACCTGCTCCCATGAAAAAACTGGACCAGAATCATCGACGATCAGCTAACCTCATCACTCAGCAACTCTACTCCAACCATCACAGAAAACCACGATGCCAACACCGCAGCCCGAACCATGCACAGATGGATCTCCGACAGCGCCAACACCATACCCCCCTCAAGAAAAACAACAACACCCACGCCAAGAAAGCTAGATGGTTCACCACCGAACTTTGAGAGTCCAGACTCACTTGCCGCCACCTCGAAAAGGCCTGGAGGAACACCAAATCCACAGAAGCCCACAACAACTTCAGAGCTGCCACCAACGCCCACCACCAACTCATCAGAAAAATGAGGAAAAAAGCGTTGAAGACAGAATCTCCACTCATGCACACAACAGCAAAGAAGTCTTCAACATCATCAAGGAGTCCACCCAACCCACCAGCGAGTCCACTGACATCCCTCCGCGACAAACTCAGCACATTTTTCCACCACAAAATCAAGAGCATCTACGACAACTTTGACGAAGACAACCAACACTCTGAACCCTCACCAACCACCCCGACACCCTGAAGCCAGCGATCGACAACTGGACAGCCCTCACCATCGAAGACACACTGAAGACGATGAAGTCAATCCACTCCAGGGCCCCCACGGACCCCTGCCCACACCACATTTTCAACAGAGCCGCCGACACCATCGCACCCATGCTCTGCCTCATCATCAACCGCTCCCTGGCAACCTCCTCGTTCCCTGACGACTGGAAACACACTGAGATCAACCCCCTCCTGAAGAAACCCTCGGCAGACCCCACCGACCTCAAAAACTACAGACCCATCTCCCTGCTCCCGTTCCCAGCGAAAGCCATCGAGAAAGCCATCAACAGCCAACTCGCCACATTCACCGAAGAGCACAACATCCTCGACTCCTCCCAAACCGGCTTCAGAAACAACCACAGTACGTAAACCGCCCTTCTCGCCACAATAGATGACATCCGTACCTTACTGGACAAAGGAGAAACAGCAGCCATCATCCTCCTTGACCTCTCAGCGGCGTTTGACACAGTCTCTCACCGCACCCTAATACGCAGACTCCATGACGCAGGGATCCAAGACAAGGCCCTCGACTGGATCCGCTCCTTCCTCTCTGGCAGAACGCAGCGGGTCAGACTCCCCCCTTTCCTCTTGGACCCTGCACACCTGCGGAGTCCCCCAGGGGTCCTCCCTCAGCCCTACGCTCTTCAACGTCTACATCGTCAGAACCTACGGACTCAACATTGTGTCATACTCAGACAACACACAACTCATCCTCTCTCTATCCAATGAACCCAACACCGCCAGACACAACTTTCGAGAAGGCATGGAAGCCGTCGCCAAATGGATGAAAAACAGCTGCCTACAACTAAACACCACCAAAACAGAAGTACTCATCATGGGCCAAAACCCAGATGCCTGGAATGACACCTGATGGCCCCCGCCCTTGTAAGCCGGCCCACCCTGACGGTCCACACACGCAACCTGGGAATCATCCTGGACTCAGAGCTCAAAATGGACCGCCAGATCAACTCTGTCTCATCCTCCTGCTTCCACACCCTCTGCCTTCTACGTAAGACCTTCAAATGGATCCCCCTCGAACACAGAAAGACTGTCACTCACGCCCTGGTCACCAGCAGGCTCGACTACGGCAACGCACTCTATGCCGTAATAAACAAAAACCTCACCTGCAAGCTACAGAACATCCAAAACGCCGCCGCAAGACTGATCCTTAACCTGCCAAGACACTGCCACATCTCCCAGCACCTGCGCACACTCCACTGGCTCCCCATCAAAGCTAGAGTCACCTTCAAGATGCTAACCCTCGCTCACAAGGCCCTCCACAACACCGGACCAGCATGTCAGGATTCTCAGGACAGCGCACCGCCGGCCAGGAACTGATTGCTCGCAGGGTACGATACATTCGAGCCACGACTACAACTCCCGACGGGCGTTGCGAGAGACGCATCACGTGACTCATGCTACGCCCGTCGCGGACGTAAAAAGGGGAAAGGTCGACTCCGTCGGAGCCGATAATTCTTTGAGCAAAGACGCGCCCGAGGAAGCGCTGCGGTTCGGTGAAGGAGCACGGAAGGAGACGGAGTCAGGTTACGAGAACCGCAGGCAACCCCGGAGTCATCACTATCGAGGTAGGCGTGTGGTTGCTGATTCACTCCTCGGCTCCCTCTCGGACCGAGTTCAGAGACAATGTCTCAGCGGACCTGAACGTTTGGGGGGGTGTTTCCCTGAACTTCTGAGAAGTATCGCCCCTCTGTTGGAGAGACTGGTCGGTCTCATGCAGAGGAGCGGTTGTATACTATTGGCTAGTCCATCACTAAGGGGCAGGTTTAAGCCCAGTCCAGTCTCTCGAGGTGAGAGAACCTCATGACTTACAACCTGTGGTGGCAAAGTTCTTCGTTTGTATTCACTGTGTTTTGTGGCAGACAAGTCTGACCATCCTCTGGTTCGCATATACGTATGTGGGATGTCCGGTTGTGTGTAGCTCATAATTACTGGCAGAAGCAGGACGTGCTAGAAGACACGAACCCGCCGCCAGTCCTCATTCTTGTTTCTGGTTTTGTTTCATTTTTTCAGACATACGAGAGAACCTCGTCACGAAGGGGTGGTGCCAACACCGGTGGCTTGGGACTAGAAGGGCATTTCACAAGTGGGTACATGTAAGAGAAAAGTACTAACGATCTGTCGTGTTTCCTGTGTTTGCTCACTGAAGTGTTGATCCATATGTGTGATCTTTCTTTTCATTTATATTAGTTGCCTGAGACCACTGACCACTGCCTCATGCTCTCCCATATATGTCTTGACGTACCTTCTTTGCTTTACAGGTGAGGGGGCGAGCTAGAGTAGAAATTGCTGCTGTTCAGGTTAAAACACGCTTATCAGTATATCTAGAAAAGGGTCTCATGTGGTGTTTTGTTGTTCTTTGGACTAGAGGGCTAGTCCATGGAGTGAGCGAACAGGGCCCCCTCAGAAAATCCCTACCAAACCAGAACCCATGGAAATCGGAACAGTGAGGGCATCTTTAACCCTGAGCGAGAGGGACCATCGGCGCAAACAAGGATTGTGTTTGTATTGCGGCAAGAAAGGCCATTTTATACGGGAATGCCTAGTTAAACCTGCATATGGCCGGTCTCGTCTCGGCCAAATGGCAACGGTAGCAACAGACAAGCGGGAGGAAAACTGCCGCGCCTGAGAACGGTTGAAGGGAAGTTCTCAGGTAGTCGTACCATCCCTTCAGTGGATTATTCCATCTTCAGGGAAAAATATTTTTTTTTTATAACGTTGCACATAGACATAAACCAGGTACAACGACCTATCAGAGCCATGGTTGATAACGGGGCTACCGGCTGTTTCATGGATAGACAGGAGGCAGCCAGACTAGGAGTGCAACTCCTCCTCAAAACCACCCCGGAGGTGGTTTACGCAGTGGATGGCAAGGAGTTGGAGTCAGGACCCATACAGCACCACACTTCAGAGTACGAACTCACGTATGAGGGGTATCATCGTGAATGGGCGTCATTTAATATCATCCAAGCCCCTCAGTACGGAATCATTCTAGGGCTCCCTTGGCTGCAGAAACATGAACCCAGTATCCAGTGGGCTACAAAGACTCTACAGTTGCGGTCAGCTTATTGCCAAACGCATTGCAACCTGGAACCCATCCGCCTGTCGGAGGTGTTAGCCACCTGGCATGGGATAGCAACCGCTGGTGAGAAAGAGGTAACATTACCGGACTGCTACCGCTCCTTCAAGGAGGTGTTTAGCGATAGTAAGGCGGAAGAGCTCCCTCCTCACCGAGAGTTCGATTGCCGCATCGATTTGGTTCCTGGAGCAGTGGTACCCTGCGGGCGGATATACGCACTGACCATACCGGAAAACCTACACCTGAGAACCTACCTAGACAAATACTTGGGATAAGGGTTTATTCGTCCTTAGCGGTCTCCTGCCGCCTCACCGCTTTTTTTCATTCCCAAAGCCAACGGGAATTGAGGTGCTGTATCGACTTTCGAGCACTAAACGCTATCACGGTTAAAAAACGATATCCGCTCCCGTTGATTCCAGTTCTCCTGGAGCAGGTGAGAGCTGCGAAAATATATACCAAGCCGGATCTAAGAGGAGCTTATCACCTGGTGCGGATGCGAGAGGGCAATGAGTGGAAGACGGCCTTCAAGACGCGGTACGGGCTCTTTGAATATTTGGTAATGCCCTTTGGGCTCTGTAACGCCCCTGCCGCATTTCAATTTTTACCTCAATGAGGTGTTACGAGAATTTTTTGATGTCTTTGTAGTCGTGTATATCGACGACATTCTCGTGTACTCCGCTACCGAAGAAGAGCACATTTTCCATGTTCGACAAGTATTACAGGCCTTGCAAAGAAACCAGTTGTTCTGTAAACTCCCAAAATGATAGTTCCACGTTACCACAGTAGAATTCCTCGGGGCCATGCTTACCCCCTCCGGACAGGTCATGGCAGAGAGGAAGGTGAAGGCCGTGGTTGAATGGCCCCGTCCTCTCAACGTTAAAGACATTCAAAGTCTACTGGGGTTCGCGAATTTCTATCGGAGATTCATCCAAAACTTTTCCCACACCGTCGCACCACTGACCAAGCTGACCAGAGTAAAGGTTCCGTTCATATGGACCCCCGAAACCCAAGAGGCGTTCGAGCGCTTAAAAAAGGCTTTCACCTCCGCTCCCGTTCTGGTGCACGCAAATCCTGAATTGCCCTTTGTTGTCGAAGCAGACGCTTCCGAAATAGCGGCAGGAGCGGTGCTGTCACAGAGACACGAGACCACAGGTTACCTCCACCCCATCGCCTTTATGTCCCGGAAATTGAACCCAGCGGAACAAAACTACACTATCGCAGAAAAGGAACTCTTGGCAATTAAAGACGCTTTCCTAGAGTGGAGGCATTGGCTAATGGGGGCCTCAAATCAGATTGCGGTATATACCGATCACCGCAATCTTCAGTTTTTACGAGCCGCTCGACACCTCACACCACGGCAACTCCGTTGGACGTTGTTTTTTGCTGAGTTCAACTTTAGAGTGACCTTTCGCCCAGGCGTGAACAACAGGAAAGCCGACGCTCTCACTCGACAGGAAAACCCTCAGCATAAGGAAACGGTTACGGAAAAAGCGATCATTGAACCTATTCGAGTGGTGGGTATAGTGGTCACCGACGACTTCTTGAAAAGCATTAGGCGAGGGATAAGGACTGCAGAGTGGAGAACCTGGCTTCGATTCCCCCCCGAGTGGAGGTTACATCAAGGCCTCCCCATGAAAGGACGACAAGTGCTCGTCCCCACCAAAACACTGAGGAAGACGGTCTTCTTGTGGTGTCACGCCCTCCCTTGTGCAGGACATACTGGACGCAAAAAGACCCTAGAAAGGGTGTTAAGACACTGTTGGTGGCCCTCCATCCTTCCGGACGTCCAGAAATGGGTGCAAGACTGTTCCACCTGCGCTCTGATGAAAACCGATCACCAAGCAGCTCAGGGATTGTTACAAACGATGCCCACTCCAGAGCGGCCCTGGGAAAGAATCTCGGTGGATTTTATAGTCGGGCTCCCCCGGGATCAAGGAATGACAGCCATTATGGTGGTGATAGACTATTACACCAAGATAGGTCACTTTGTAGCCTGCAAACAGGCCCCCACGGCGGGACAGTTGGCCATACTACTGCTTACCCATGTTGTCCGCCTTCATGGACTTCCACAAGTCATCGTGTCCGATAGGGGGGCCCAATTTACATCAGGCTTTTGGAGAACGTGGTGTTCCAAGCTCCAGGTCACCTCTTCCCTGTTACAAGCTTCCATCCCCAGACAGATGGCCAAACCGAGAGGGTAAACCAGACTTTGAAGCAATACCTTAGGTGTTACGTGAACACAGCTACGGATGCGTGGGTGGAGTGGTTATGGTCATCGGAAATCGCATACAACAGGGCCACACACTCGTCCACTAAACACACCCCATTCTTTAGTACTTATGGGTTCCATCCTAGATTCACCCCATTGATTCTGCCGAACACTGACACCCGACGCCCCGAATTGCGAGAAAGGCTAGCATTTATGCGAAGGATACTGGCGCAGGCTAGAACTAATTTACTAAAAGCGAAGGACCAGTATAAAACACAAGCAGACAAACACCGGAGACCAGGTCCCGTGTACAATCAAGGGGATTGGGTATGGTTGTCTACCCGGAATATCCGGTTTAGTAAACATAGCGTGTTCAACCCTAGATATATTGGACCTTATCGGGTCATAAAGCATGTAAAGCCGGTAGCCATAAAAGTGCGATTACCTGCTCATTTTCGTATACATCCGGTTTTCCATGTCTCCCTTCTGAAACCAGCCAAACAACCCCGAAACCGGCGGCCAGCTCCAGTTTTGGTACAACAAGACCAGGAATACGAGGTGAAAGCCATCCTAGATGCAAAAACTGTACGGGGTGGGTTGTGGTACTTGATCTCCTGGAAGGGGTATGGGCCGGAAGACGACTCGTGGGAACCTGCGGTGGCGGTCCACGCGCCCAGACTGATTGCTAAGTTTCATAGGTTATACCCTGGCAAGCTGGGCTGCCGTCGGTGATCCTCGGAAGGGGGATGTGCTGTCAGGATTCTCAGGACAGCGCACCGCCGGCCAGGAACTGATTGCTCGCAGGGTACGACACGTTCGAGCCAGGACTACAGCTCCCGACGGGCGTTGCGAGAGACGCATCACGTGACTCACGCTACGCCCGTCGCGGATGTAAAAAGGGGAAAGGTCGACTCTGTCGGAGCCGATAATTCTTTGAGCAAAGACGCACCCGAGGAAGCGCTGTGGTTCGGTGAAGGAGCACGGAAGGAGACGGAGTCAGGTAGCGAGAACCGCAGGCAACCCCGGAGTCATCACTATCGAGGTAGGCGTGTGGTTGCTGATTCACTCCTCGGCTCCCTCTCGGACTGAGTTCAGAGACAATGTCTCAGCGGACCTAAATGTTTGGGGGGGTGTTTCCCTGAACTTCTGAGAAGTATCGCCCCTCTGTTGGAGAGACCGGTCGGTCTAGTGCAGAGGAGCGGTTGTATACTATTGGCCAGTCCATCACTAAGGGGCAGGTTTAAGCCCAGTCCAGTCTCTCGAGGTGAGAGAACCTCATGACTTACAACCTGTGGTTCTTCGTTTGTATTCACTGCCTTTTGTGGCAGACAAGTCCGACCATCCTCTGGTTTGCATATACGTATGTGGGATGTTCGGCTGTGTGTAGCTCATAATTACTGGCAGAAGCAGGACGTGCTAGAAGACACGAACCCGCCGCCTGTCCTCATTCTTGTTTCTGGTTTTGTTTCATGTATTCAGACATACGAGAGAGCCTCGTCACGAAGGGGTGGTGCCAACACCGGTGGCTTGGGACTAGAAGGGCATTTCACAAGTGGGTACATGTAAGAGAAAAGTACTAACGATCTGTCGTGTTCCCTGTGTTTGCTCACTAAAGTGTTGATCCATACGTGTGATCTTTCTTTTCATTTATATTAGTTGCCTGAGACCACTGACCACTGCCTCATGCTCTCCCATATATGTCTTGACGTACCTTCTTTGCTTTACAGGTGAGGGGGCGAGCTAGAGTAGAAATTGCTGCTGTTCAGGTTAAAACATGCTTATCAGTATATCTAGAAAAGGGTCTCATGTGGTGTTTTGTTGTTCTTTGCCTTTCAGATCTCCCTCCCTGCAGTCCCCACCCTTTCCTTGCCCCGCTCGATCACCCCAAAAGTCTGTGTTCACATTCAAGCCGGACTTGGGGTCATCCAGAGGTGGGCCCCCTTTAGAGCATCAACACAGCCCCGGGGACATCGGAACGGAGGAACCTGACACAGCATACCTGAATAGCCGACTCAAATTTCACACACCCTAAAGGACCCTACGATCAGCCCAGCTCTCCTACGCCGTGGTCCCCCGCACCAGAAATACCAGATCGGGAGGCCGCTCCTTTTCCTTCCACGCGGCCAGAGCCTGGAATGACCTTCCGCTCCACCTCAGACAGATAACATCGCTCCCCATCTTCGCAAGAAACCACAAAACCTGGCTCTTCGACAGACCCCCTCCTTGATGGACTGGAACCTGCGAACCCCCCCCACACCCCACAGCGCCTTGAGACCCTTACGGGTGAGTAGTCGCGCTTAACAAACACCTGATTTGATTTGATTTGACCTTGTGGAAGGTGAGGAACGGAGTAGACTCACTGTGTTTACCCCACATCTGCTGCTCGTCACTGCGATCTCCGACTGTACGGATGTGTGTAAGGAAGACTGTAAAGTATGTGTGTAAGGAAGAGCAATGAAGAGGTAATGCCCACAATACCTTCTGATAATTTCCATTCCAGGAATTTGTCTCATCCTTTTCTGATTTCTTTGCACCTTCTCTCCTTTCTGTTATCTTCAACCCATTACATGAGAAGATTTTACTGCTGAGGTAGAGGTAGAAGATGTCATGTATAGAGGGTTGGGGATACTTATCGTCAATGATAGATGAAAGCTGGCAAGATTGATGTAAGGTTTACGAATTTTCATTAAAACCGATTATAAGGAGGAGGAGCCTAGCGCGCAACCAAGATGGCCGCGTAGGTGCGTGGCTCCCGAGGACCTCCGCGACCTCCTACATTTATCCTGTCTTCATCCTGATTCGGTTGAGGGGACTGTGTTGGTGAACCTGAGCCGAGGTGGTACCCGTTTTCCGTATTTCAATCGGACCCCGTGTGCCGTGATGGGCATCGATTGAAGTTTGCGGCCTGCTCCTCTCCTGACCCCGGACTTGAGTTGGGGGGCGATCCAGTGGAGAAGTGAATAACAACGGCGGGACGAGCCTGGCGAGATGCGTACCCCACACTTTCACTTTCGCTTTTGAGCCCTCTTGCCATTGTCGCGAGTGGGATCACGGCCCTTCTGTGTGTGGTGGTTGCCTGGCTGGGGGACCCTGCCTGCCCTGCGGAGACCTGCTCCGCCTTTCTGAGGCGACCTCTGGGGTCTTTGGCCTCGATTGTTCGCTCTCCGCGGTAGGACTCGTGGGTGTACGGGATATAGGACGATGGCGACGAAGCAGGATGGAGAGAGGCCGAAGGCCAAATCGACCCGGCGTGGCGCTGCAACTCAAGCCAACATTATGGATCGCTACACCCTACCGAAGGGTTCTCCCGGCGGGTCGCATAAGTCTCCTGAGTGCCCCGTGGATGCCCCGGATTTTCCGACGGATCTGACTTTGCAGGACGTCATGGGCGCCATCGCGGAGATGAAGACCTCGGTGGGTCAACAATTTGATACCCTGGCGCACAAACTCGACGCGGTGATCATCGATGATAACCTTGTCAGGGCAGATCTTTCCAAGACAAATGACAGGGTGGATTCTTTGGCCCACACCGCGTCGGGCCTCACGACTGAGGTGGCGGCCCTCCAGACGGAGGTACGTTGGCTCCGGCAGGCCAGTGCGCTCACGGATCGGCGACTGGAGGATTCCGAGAGTCGGGCCCGGAGGAACAACGTTCGCATTATCGGGGTGCCAGAGGGACTGGAGGATTCGGCGGCAGATCTCTTTGTGGAGGATCTGATTTCTAATCGTCTGCAGCCTCGAGGTTTGAGTAAATTCTTTGCGGTGGAGAGGGCCCATAGAGTTCCTGGTGGCAAGCCGAAGGTCGGAGCTCCCCCGTGGCCTCTTATTGCCCGTATCTTCAACTTTCGGGACAGGGATGCGATTTTACAAGCTTCTAGAGTGCAGGGGCCGCTTAAGCTGGAGAACGTGGAGGTGAACTTCTATCCTGACTTTACGCAAGCAGTCCAGAAGCAGAGGCTGGGTTTCATGGGCGTCAAGCGGCGGCTCCGAGATATGAACTTGAAATACGCCATGCTTTTCCCGGCCAGGCTGCGTGTGGAGTCCGAGGGTCGCTCTCATTTCTTTGACCGTCCGGAGACGGCCGGGGACTGGTTGGACACTTTGCCTAGGGGACATGATCGAGAGGGTGTGGGGGCCGCGGGAGGAGAGTGCCCACTGGACCGGGCCAGCGGTATTGACACTGGGGCTAATTCCTGATGATGCCACTTTTCAGCTGTGCTCAGGGTTTCTTGACTGTCGTGCTTTGCTCCCCCTCCCGTGGAGGTTGTGGTGTGTCTCGAGGGGGTTCTCTTTCCTCCTCTAGGGGGTCTTTGTAGTTTAGTTCATGCAGGGGCGACAGGCACACTGCAAGTTGGGGGGGCTGTTTGGGCTCATGCAGGGGTGCAGGGAGGGGGGAGTTTTGTTTGGAATGTTGGGTTGGGGTTGGGTATTGTTTGTTTGTACCACAAGGCAGACATATTATGGTGTTCTATTCAAGGTGCTCTCTGGGAGGGGACTGATTGGTTTTGGCTGTGATGGGGGGTAGGGGGCTGAGACTTCTTTCCTGGAATGTTAACGGACTGGGGGACAGGATAAAACGGGGGGTGGTCCTGCAGTTTTTAAAACGGATTTCACCTGATATTTTGTTCTTGCAAGAAACACACCTTATTGGTAATTCCTTCTGTGCTATGAATAGGCGGGGCTATCGCCTTGTGGCCCATTCGGGCTTCACCTCTGGTTCGAGGGGTGTGGGCATTATGGTTAAAACCTCGCTCCTGTTGGAGGTTGACGAGGTGCTCCATGATGACAGGGGGCGATATACGGCTCTGGTGGGTAGATGGGAGGGTAAAGTAGTTGTTTTGGTTTCTGTTTATGTCCCGCCGGGATTGCAGACGACTACTTTTGCTGATTTGGGGCGCCTTCTTCTTGGGCTGCCGGAGGGGATCCTAGTGGTCGGTGGGGATTTTAATGTTGTGGTCTCCGGAACTGAGGATCGTCACCCACCCAGGGATCTCCCCCGGGCCCAAACTTGGTTGTCTGGCCTCTTAGATATCCTGGGTCTGGTGGATTGTTGGCGGCTAAAACATCCTGCGCAGGTACAATACACCTTTCATTCCGGGGCTCATGGTAGTCTTTCGAGACTTGATTATGTTCTGATGCCAGCGGCACAGGCGGGGAGGGTCGGGGAGGTGCGGCATCTTGCTCGGGGTATTTCAGACCACTCCCCGCTCTTGTTGCACTTTGATATTGTCCCGGGGATGGAGGGGAGGGTGGTCCCGATCAACCCCTGGTACCTGCGTAATCCCGCAATTCGCGCAGATTTGATGAAATCCCTTGAGCAATATTTTGGAGATAATGTGGGATCAGTGTCGTCTGCTGTTTCTCTGTGGGAGGCGTTCAAAACGGTACTCCGGGGGGAAGCCCTGTCCCTCATTTCCCATTCCAAGAGGTGTGAGCGGGAGGAGGTGACCCGTATCGAGTCTGAGATAACTGAGTTGGAGGGTGACCTGGATTGTGGTGTCACGGACGACAAACTGCATGCTCTCAGGATCAAACAAGCGGACTACAAGGCCCTAGTCACCGAAGCGGCCAGGGGCCTGAGTAGGGAGCAGCAGGGGCGACTGTATGATATGGGTGATAAAGCTGGAAAACTGATCGCGTGGCCGGATAAAAAGGAGAGAGCGAGTTGAGTTGTTCCGCTGGTTGAGAGAGTGGAGGGTGTGTATGTTACTGATCCGGGTGAAATTGTTGATTGCTTCGCAGAGTATTTTCGCGGGGTGTATTCCCCGGTATCTTCTCGCTCGGAAGAGGATTCCCGCGACCTGCTTAAAGATATTGCGTTGCCTTCCCTTTCGGAGGAGGATAAATCGTTGATGGACGGGACTCCGACGTCTGAGGAGATCGCCCTGGCCATACGTTCAGTCGCCTCTGGCAAGGCCATGGGTCCTAATGGCCTTCCCATTGAATTGTACAAATTGCGACCGGATACATTGGCGCCGCATCTTCGTGATATGTTCCTCGCGGCCCGGTCGGCGGGTCCCCTCCCGCTGGACCAGCGTCTAGCCACTATTGTGGTTATTCACAAGGAGGGGAGGCCGCGTGATCGGGTCACTTCTTACAGGCCCATTTCGCTTTTGAATGCGGAACCGAAAATTCTGGCCAAGGTGCTGGCTAATCGGCTGGTCAGCGTGGTGTGCGATCTGATCCATCAGTACCAGTCCGGTTTTATCCCTCATCGCAACACCGCGCTTAACCTGCGGCGTCTGCATGGGGTGCTCTCGAGGGTTCCGTTCATACGTGAGTGTCAAGAATTCCTGTCATGCGAGGGGAGGAAAACGGTAACCAGCGAAAACGGACTACATCTCCCAGGATGCTTAGCGGTTGAGAGGTTATGTAAACAGGAGAGCTGTTACATAACTCAAGGAAAACACGCCCTATAAAGGGAGGAACCGGGAGGTACAACGCTGTCGGATATTGTGTTTACACCGACGTACCTGCTTAGTGAAGAGCAGTGTTCCGGAGTGGTGCTCCAGTAAGGCAAGAACGGAGGTAGGTCGAGTCGTTACTCCCTGGGCCGTGTCTTGCCCCATTGTCACCTGTGAAGGACCCGGAAGCTCTACCGGATAACCATTGAGCTTCGCTTTTTGACTCGGCTGAGTCAAAGCGCAGTGGCGCTTTTGCTGGTTGGAGTCGTAACTCCCAGCCCGACCAGAGATACAGGGACTGCCAGCTGTAACGCACACCAGGAGGTGTTTGCCGCGTTACAGACTCGGAAGTCCACAGGATCGATCGAGCGGCTGCTCTCGGTTCAGTCTTCTTTGCTTGTGATTGGGGTATCGGTGACGCATCACCAGGAGGTGACTCCGCGTCCCGGTGCAGTCTGAGGAAGAGGTTGAGCGGCTGCTCCCTTCAGGTAGAGACCCCGGCTGGGTGTTTCCCTGACTCCTCGATTCTCCCCAACACTCTTCGTGCCCCTCACAGCCTACCGATTGGCATTGTCGGCCATTTCATTTCTGCCCTCTGTTGGCATACGCCGGGATCGGCGTATATGCAGAGGACGGTTAGGACCATCCGTGCTGTGGGCTGGTAACGTACTTAGCCTGGAGGATTCCAGTGACTATAACCTTTGTTTATTCCTTGTATTATTTTTGCCTTCATTAAAATAACTAAACCTTCACAAGTGGTTGCGTTCTCATTATCGTGTCTGTTAAACGATCCTGAGACGTTCAGGGCGTTACAAAATATCCGACCGTAATAACACTAACTGTCTCCCGGTCGATAACAGACATGGCAACACTTGATGATGTGCTGGCTGCTTTAGCGACCGTGCAAATTGAATTGGCTGCCTCCAGGCAAGAAACAGCCGATGTAAAAGCCAGACTGGATGCTATCCAATTGGACCCGCTCATGCCCAGCACCTCCCTCACGAACCAGACCCCTGCGGTAGTAGTGGAAATGCCTGTAGCCGTCCCCTTGGCAACACCAGAGAGGTACAGTGGGGATCCTAACACAGTGCAGGTATTCCTCACACAAGTGGCGCTACATTTACCGTGCAAACCAAGGGCGTTCCCCACGAGTCAGGCTCGTGTGGCTTTCCTTATATCCTATTTGGCTGGAAACGCGGCACAATGGGCCGTACCTCTGGTGAGCAGGGACGACCCCATCTTATGTGATTGGGGTGCTTTTCGCGAGGAATTCCTGAAAGTCTTCGACAGAAGGGCTGACTCGTACACGGCGGACCGTGAAATGCTTGAGTTGAGACAGGGATCCAACGACCTGGTGCAGTATCTCAACGCGTTCCGAAGGCTGGTTGCGGAAACCAAGTGGCCTGTTGCTAAACAGACGGCGCTCTTCCATCACGGGCTGTGCGATGAGCTCAAGGACGCCGTGGCTCATATTGACCCACAACCCAAGACATGTGAGGGCCTTATCAACCTGGTATTACGGCTGGAACATAGGCTAAGTGAAAGAAAGGGGGATCATGGAAGAAAAGGAAAATCCCTTCCATCCTATGTGACAGTGGGAAGTCCTGAAACTTCCACCGCATCCAAGGGAGAACCCATGGACATCGGCGCAATACGAGCGAGCCTCACGGCCACGGAGAAAGAGTCACGCCGTAAACAAGGATTGTGCCTATATTGTGGCAAAAAAGGCCACTACGTACGTGAATGCCCTGCCAAACCGAAGACGTCACGTTATCGGGCCAACCGGTCGGTAACAGCCGTGGTGGACGTACCGGCGGAAAACTAGAGGACTCCCAGACCAAAGAAGGGGCATCTCGGAGTCACTCATCCATCCCTTCACTTTCCAACTCGGTCATTAAGGGACAACGACACCTGTTTCTCACGGTGCACATGGGAGTGCATGACCAGTGGATACCCGTTGTGGCCATGGTGGATTCAGGGGCCACTGGCATGTTTATGGACCACAACGAGGCATGCAGGCTAGGGCTAGTGCTTCTTCCCAAAGCTGTACCCGAAGACGTCTATGCTGTAGACGGAAGGCGATTGGTGACGGGGCCCATCGGGCAGCACACGGGGGTCCTTCCGATGAGATGTGGGAGGAACCATTTGGAACAAATCGATTTTAACATCATCCGAGCGCCCCAATATGGCGTCATATTGGGATTGCCGTGGCTACAGAAACACAACCCCTCTGTGGATTGGCCAACACATCGCATCGAACTGACGTCACCGTATTGCATCCTGCATTGTTGAATAAGAACGGAATCCCTTGACACAGATGAGAGCGGGAGTCAGACGGTGGCTACAGCGGCAGAAAAAGATGTGGCTCTCCCCCAGGCTTATCACAGTTTTGAGGATGTATTTGATGAGGTGAAGGCGGAAGTGCTACCACCACATAGACAGTTTGACTGCCAGATCGACCTGGTGCCAGGGGCCAGCGTTCCCAGCGGCAGGCTGTATGCCCTGACGGAGCCTGAAAACGTGCATCTCCGGGGGTACCTGGATAAACTCCTCAAGCTAGGATTCATCCGCCCGTCCAAGTCTCCGGCCGCCTCGCCACTCTTCTTCATCCCGAAGGCTAATGGGGAGCTGAGAGCCTGTGTGGACTTTAGGGCATTGAATGCGATAACCGTAAAGAATCGGTACCCCTTGCCTCTCATCAGTGTACTTCTGGAACAGGTCAAGAAAGCTCGTATCTACACCAAGTTGGATTTGAAAGGGGCATACCATCTGGTGCGCATGAGGGACGGAGACGAGTGGAAGACCGCCTTTAAGACCAGGTTCGGCCTTTTTGAGTACCTCGTCATGCCGTTCGGTCTGTGCAACGCCCCGGCAGCCTTTCAGTACTTTTTGAATGAGGTATTCAGAGAGGAGTTGGATATCTACGTGGTCGTATATATCGACGACATCCTCATCTATTCGTCCAGTGTGGAGGAGCACGTACACCACGTCAAGGCTGTGCTCCAAAAGCTGAGGGAAAACATGCTGTTTTGTAAACTCAGCAAGTGTGACTTCCACGTCGCATCCGTGGAATTCCTCGGAGTGATGCTGAGTCCAGAGGGACAGGAGATGGCAGAACGAAAGATCAAGGCGGTGAAAGAATGGCCGGTGCCCCAAAGCGTGAAGGACGTCCAAAGTTTCATTGGCTTCGCCAACTTTTACAGGCGGTTTATAGATGGATTTTCAGGATTGGTGGCCCCAATCACACAGCTACTGAGGAAGTCCAAGGAGTTTGTCTGGTCCCCTGAAGCGAACAAAGCCTTTGAGGCCCTGAACAGCGCCTTTGGTAAGGCGCCGGTGTTGGCTCACCCCGATCCGGATCTCCCCTACGTGGTGGAAGCGGACGCATCGGATGTGGCGCTGGGGGCTATCTTGTCCCAACGCAACCACGACACAGGGGTGCTTCATCCCGTTGCGTACATGTCCCGCAAACTCAACGACGCCGAACGCAACTACCATATTGCGGAGAAGGAGCTTCTCGCAATCAAGGACGCCTTCACCGAATGGAGGCATTGGTTGATGGGGGCAAGACATGTGGTATCGGTGTACACGGACCATCGGAACCTACAGTTCATGACGGCCACAAGACACCTTTCTCCCAGACAGCTGCGGTGGATGATCTTCTTTGCGGGGTTCAACTTCCGCATCACATATCGGCCGGGGACGGAAAACCGGAAGGCGGACGCCCTGTCCCGTCAATCTGCAGTTAAGGAACCATTGCCTGCGACCGAGCATTCCATCATTTCCCCGAGGATGGTATTGGGGGTTATCCAACCGGATACTTTCCTGAGGGGAATAAAGAGAGGGATCAGGTCATTCGCATGGCGGAGGTGGCTCCTCAGTCACAGAGAATGGCAGCTGAAGGACGGGATACCCCTGAAGGGCAGGTGCCTATTGATACCCACGCCTAGGCTAAGGAAACAAGCATTCATCTGGTGCCATGACTCTCCATGCGCAGGTCATTTGGGCTTTGAAAAAACGGTGGCTAGCATGGGACGGCATTTCTGGTGGCCAACCATGAGAGTGGATGTCAGGAGGTGGGGACAGGAGTGTCCTACGTGTGCTACCATGAAGGCCGACCATGGCCGAACCCAAGGGCTCTTACATCCACTTCCGACCCCGGATAGACCATGGGATAGCATATCACTGGACTTCGTGGTGGGCCTACCGGTAGACCAGGGGATGACGGCAATACTGGTGGTGGTGGATTACTTGACGAAAATGGGGCACTTCATCCCCTGCAAGAGAGTCCCTACGGCCGGGGAATTGGCGTCACTACTCCTAAAGAATGTGGTACGACTGCATGGATTACCTGGGGTGATCGTGTCGGACCGGGGGTCGCAGTTTACTGCGCAATTCTGGAAGACTTGGTGCACTGCGCTGCATGTTAAGACCGCCCTGTCCACCAGCTACCACCCTCAAATGGACGGCCAAACCGAGCGCCTGAACCAAACGCTCAAACAGTATCTGCGATGTTTTGTGGACCAGGGCAGGGAAGAATGGGTCGACTTGCTATGGGTTGCAGAGATAGCCTATAACAACGCCACTCACAGCTCCACACAGTCATCTCCGTTCTATAGCAACTATGGCCAACATCCCAGGTTCTTGCCATTTCTACATCCGTTCAGAGAGGACAGGATTCCCGCCACAGCGGACAGGGTGGCACACATAAAAGACACGTTGATGCGCTCAAGGGCTGTCCTAATAGAGGCCAAGAGAAGATACAAGGCTGCGGCAGACAGGAAGAGAAGGCCCGGGCCACTGTACCGCACTGGAGACTATGTCTGGATATCCACAAGAAACATGAGGTTTCGAAAGAACAGTGTGTTCCATCCCAAGTACATGGGCCCCTATCGAATTACCAAGTGTATGGGTCCCGTGAACGTGAAGGTGTGCTTGCCCCAGTCATTGTGGATACACCCTGTCTTTCATGTATCATTGCTCAAACCAGCACCCTCCAAGCCGTCTGGGACACCTAGGCCGGTATGCGTGGAGTCGGAGGTGGAGTATGAAGTGTCGGGCATATGGGCGTCCAAATGGCGCAGGGGGAAGCTGTGGTACCTGGTTGCGTGGAAAGGCTATGGCCCGGAGGAGCAGTCATGGGAACCGGCTGAAGGGGTTCATGCTCTGCGCTTGGTCTCCTTGTTCCATCGGCGTTTTCCTGCCAGCGCTGGACCCGTGGGGAGCCGCTGAGAGGGAGGATGTACTGTCAAGAATTCCTGTCATGCGAGGGGAGGAAAACGGTAACCAGCGAAAACGGACTACATCTCCCAGGATGCTTAGCGGTTGAGAGGTTATGTAAACAGGAGAGCTGTTACATAACTCAAGGAAAACACGCCCTATAAAGGGAGGAACCGGGAGGTACAACGCTGTCGGATATTGTGTTTACACCGACGTACCTGCTTAGTGAAGAGCAGTGTTCCGGAGTGGTGCTCCAGTAAGGCAAGAACGGAGGTAGGTTGAGTCGTTACTCCCTGGGCCGTGTCTTGCCCCATCGTCACCTGTGAAGGACCCGGAAGCTCTACCGGATAACCATTGAGCTTCGCTTTTTGACTCGGCTGAGTCAAAGCGCAGTGGCGCTTTTGCTGGTTGGAGTCGTAACTCCCAGCCCGACCAGAGATACAGGGACTGCCAGCTGTAACGCACACCAGGAGGTGTTTGCCGCGTTACAGACTCGGAAGTCCACAGGGTCGATCGAGCGGCTGCTCTCGGTTCAGTCTTCTTTGCTTGTGATTGGGGCATCGGTGACGCATCACCAGGAGGTGACTCCGCGTCCCGGTGCAGTCTGAGGAAGAGGTTGAGTGGCTGCTCCCTTCAGGTAGAGACCCCGGCTGGGTGTTTCCCTGACTCCTCGATTCTCCCCAACACTCTTCGTGCCCCTCACAGCCTACCGATTGGCATTGTCGGCCATTTCATTTCTGCCCTCTGTTGGCATACGCCGGGATCGGCGTATATGCAGAGGACGGTTAGGACCATCCGTGCTGTGGGCTGGTAACGTACTTAGCCTGGAGGATTCCAGTGACTATAACCTTTGTTTATTCCTTGTATTATTTTTGCCTTCATTAAAATAACTAAACCTTCACAAGTGGTTGCGTTCTCATTATCGTGTCTGTTAAACGATCCTGAGACGTTCAGGGCGTTACAGTGAGCCAGCCATTTTGGCGTCCCTGGACGCCACTATGGCATTCGACACGCTTGAGTGGCCATATATCTGGGCGACGCTGGAGAAGTTTGGGTTTGGCCCGGGATTCATTGGCTGGGTGAAATTGTTGTATTCCGGACCGCTAGCCCAGGTGGTGGTGAATGGTAGAGTGTCGGCTCCTTTTGAATTGGGTAGGGGCACGCGACAGGGTTGCCCGCTGTCGCCTCTCCTCTTTGCGCTCACCTTGGAGCCCCTGGCGGAGTGGCTGCGGTGGCACCCTTCGATTCGTGGTCTCCGATGGACTCCTGAGTATGAGGATCGAGTCTCTCTCTACGCGGACGATATTCTTTTGTATCTTGCTTCCCCGCGTGAATCGTTGATTGTGTTAGTGGATGTGCTGTATTCCTTTGGCCGGAACTCAGGCCTAGTCATCGACTGGGCTAAGTCCTGTGTATATGTCCTCTCAGGGGAGGCTCCTATCCTCCCGCGGGTTTGTCCTATCCAGGTTGCTCAACAGGGATTTAAGTATCTGGGTATTTTTATCACCCTGGACTCTGCGGCCCGATTCACACAGAACCTACTCCCCCCCCTCCAACGTTTGAAGGCGGATGTGGCGCGTTGGAGGCGCTTGCCGCTCTCGCCGCTCGGCCGGGCGGCGCTGTTTAAGATGATGTCGTTGCCTTACAAAACACGATGGATGTCGTTCCGGCTAGTTACTTTCGGGAGGTGGAGGGGCTGAAACGCCAACTGTTTTGGGATGGGAGGCCGCGGATCGCCCTCGTGAAGCTGACGCTCCCGTGGTACGATGGGGGGGTCGCACTCCCCGACATCAAACGTTATTACTGGGCCTCCCAGCTGGCTGCGATAAACCACGGGCTTTATGGGCCCGCCCTTAATCCGGCTTTTGAAATGGACAAATTGTTGTTGCCGGGTGGCGACTACAATCGTGCGCTCTACTCTAGATCGCTCGACGCACGTTTGACGGGTCCGACACGGGTCGCGGTACGGGTGTGGCATGCGGCAAACTCGGCGATGGGGTGGAAAGATCGGTTGACCCAGGCGACGCCACTGTATGCCTCTGAGCGACTGGGTTGTTTGTGGACGACGAAAGGCTTCGAGAAGTGGGACACGATTGGCATTAGCAGGGTGGGCGATCTTTGGACGAAGGGGGGATTTAAAACGTTTGATGTGCTGAAAGCGGAATACCAGTTGCATGACAGGGAATACTTCCGGTATGTACAGGTTCGCCACGCGTTGTCTTCCGTGTTCCCGGAGGTCGCGTCCATCCCGGAGTGCTCCCCTTTGGAAGATAGAGTGCTAGATGGGCATGTACCGGATGGCACCATCTCATTGATCTATAAAAAGCTCATCAACGATCGCTCGGGACTGCTGGCCGCCCTCCGTGAGGCATGGGTCTCTGATGGATTGGAGCTGGACGATGAGGATTGGGTATCTGCGGTGGCCTCCCCGAAAGAGGTGGCCATACCGGCCCGCCTTCGTTTCGTCCAGCTCAAAATACTCCACAGGGTTTACGTTACGGGACCGGGCCTGATGCGTATGGGATATGCGGTGGATGGGATGTGTAAGCGTGGGTGTGGCATGTTAGGGACCTTCCTCCACATTTTGTGGGAATGTCCGGAGGTGACTCGATTCTGGCGTGGTGTGCATGCGGTGTTGCAAGCGGTCACACATGTTGCGCTGTTCCCCGAGGCTAGGAGGTGTCTGTTGAATGTGTGGGAGCCGACTGATTACACGGTGACGCAAACGTGGTGGGTGACATTGGGATATATGGTGGCCAAGCGTGACTTAGCACAATTATGGGGCTCCCAGAGGTCACCCACGATTTCGGTGTGGAAGGAAAATATGGATTGGTGTATGTTCCGAGAAAAGGTTGTGTATGTGGCGAGAGGTAAGCCTGGGAAATGGGTAAAGGTGTGGGGCCCCTGGAACTCCTATCGCGGCGGGATCTGTACCCCGCCACTGACGCCCGACTTGGCGGCGGCCCTGTCTCCCTAGTCTGCACATTCTCTTGATTCTGTGTTATCGTGACCACTTTGTTTCTGCCCCTGCCCTTCCCCCCTCCTATTCTTGTAGGTTGGTAGAGCCCTCCCGAGGGGAGCACATACTGTTGCTTAGACTTTTGCCGCCTTGTGGGTTTGTTTTTCGTTTATCATTTAAAATGAAACCGCCATTTGGGATGTTTGGGCAATGTGACCGGAAATGTATTTTTGATCTGTGGGACTTTTTACCGCTTGCTGCTCGTGTTTATGAATGTGTTTCATGGTCTCACTGTCTACTAGCGGCCGGCCTGAAGGTTGTAGGCCCATACTTGTATATCTCTTGAACTCTGTAATAAAGGTTTCCCAAAAAAAAAAAAAAAAAACGATTATAAGTTATAATATAACTGATAAAGCACCACCAAAGGAATATATACACAGAAACTAGAAAACTTCGAATTTTGCTTCCCTTTTTACCGATTTGGCACCCTTTAGTGTCAAACTGTATAAATGTAGCCACTATCATTAAGCACTATTCTATGATGGATGCTCCCTTATGAACCACTTGGGCTATGCTGACCCACTTAATATTCCATCATAGAGATGCACATTGTCCCTGAGCCCCAAGGGCCTACTTCCACGACTGTTTTGGGAGCATACCTTACATCATAAGTGTTGGCTTTGGCCCTGTCTGCACGGTAACCCCCAAATCTCTTGCCTTCACCCCTGCTATTTTTCTGAATTCATTCTTGCTGACCTTAGGAGTCTGTGCACTTTACCAATGCTAACCAGAGCTAAAGTGCTTGTACTTACCCACAAAACATAGTAAAATTGGCATGAACCTAATTTAATATTAATTTCCTTTTAAGTCCTTTGTAAAGTAGTGCACCCTACACTCAGGGACAGTAAATTAAATGGTACTAGTGGGCCTGCAGCATTTATTGTACAACCCACATAAGCAGCCCTTAAAACATGTCTCAGGTTTGCCCTTCAGCCTGGCAGCAGTTGTAAACTAGGCCTGACTTGATGGACAAAAATACCCTAAAATCTCAGACACTAGAGGGGTCTATAAAATATCTTAATGACTCCCTCAACAGTGCAGTTGTATACTGCTACTTCAAATGTCTATGTGTCCAATTTTCAAAACATGAAGTCAATATATTTCAGTTGTGGGATTCCCACCAAAGTTTGATTAGAAATCGGAACAAATGTGAAAGTGGAGAGAAAGGCACCTCACGGCAGTAACACCAAGGGGGGCTTGCTAGTTGGTACTCGCTAGCACACCCACTTATCATCATTGGTTGCTTTCTCACCGTGAAAAGGAAAAGTGTTCCAACCTAAATTTTCACAGAAGTGAAGGAAAGAAATAGTGAAAGAAAGTGGAATATGCACTATTAGTGCAAATGTCACACAAGTGCCCAACTGGTCCCCGTGAAAAAGGAAATGAAAATGCAATTCCCAATATTAAAAATGAAGTCCTACTCACTGGCTAAATTTAGCTTTATTCAGTGCTGTGAGCGTCCTCAGTTAAAAAACCTGAGGATAACATAGGTACACGTGAAGGACTATGAGTGATTTACTGCGTTAAAATGGATTCATTCAGATGCGAGGAGAGTGTGGAAGTACATGGTATTGTTGAAAAGCGCCAATGGTGGCAATGAGACTCTATCCATATAAAAAGTCTCGTTGTTGGGTGGGGGACAGTGTTGATTCATGGTATAATGAACACCTCTTTGTTCCTATTCACCTGCAGGTGCCACAAATGAGTGTGGGCACCAGGCGAATACGTGACCAATTGGCGAGTGCTGCCTAATGAGTTGGTACGAACGACACTGGCAACAACTCGGTAACTAAATATTCTGGATTATCAGTAATATAAGTATGGAGTGTATTGGATATTGGGAATTTTTACTCCTGGCACGTGTTTTGTCTTTTATTGTCATATATTGTCATATATTTGCAGACTAAGTGGTCATTTTCAAAAGACGTGAAGACTGGTTATCCCCTTAGCCCTGATGAAGTTGCGTAAATTGATAGCAACGAAACATGTTGGCGCTTTGGACGAAATTATGGTCTGAGTTGAACCATTTTTTAACTGAGGACGCTCACAGCACCGAATAAAGGTACATTTAGCCAGTGAGTAGGACCTCATTTTGAATTTTGGGAATTGCATTTTCATTTCCTTTTTCACTGGGACCAGTTGAACACTTGTGTGACATTCACACTAATAGTGCATATTCCACTTTCTTTCACCATTTCTTTCCTTCACTTCTGTGAAAATTTAGGTTGGAACACTGTTCCTTTTCACGGTGAGAAAGCAACCAATGATGATAAGTGGGTGTGCTAGCGAGTACCAACTACCAAGCCCCCCTTGGTGTTACTACTGTGAGGTGCTTTCTCTCCACTTTTTTTTCCAATTTCTAATCAAATTTTGGTTCGAATCCCACAACTGCAATATATTGACTTTATGTTTTGAAAATTGGACACATAGACATTTGAAGTAGCAGTATATAACTGCACTGTTGAGGGAGTCATTAAGATATTTTATAGACCCCTCTAGTGTCTGAGATTTTAGGGTATTTTTGTCCATCAAGTCAGGCCTTGACTATTGATCATGTGTTGAGTGGGGGGCAGCCTGACTTTTGTTCCCCCTTTGCCCTTTTAGTGTTGATGAGCAGTTGTAAACTGCCAATTTTAATTTAGCAAAACAACACCTTTACCATTCTTAAAGCTCCCTTTTAAATACATATAAGTCACCATTAAGATAGGCCCTAAACAGGCCATAGTGCAGGGTGTATTGTAATTACAAAGTTGGATATGTACATTTAAGTTTTACATGTCCTGGTAGTCAAAAACATCCAAATCATTTTTTTCTACTGTGCGGCCTACCTCTTTCATATGATAAATTTGGGTTACCTATCACATTTATTACATGCTAACTTTTGATTGAGAGCAGGCAGGAAAGTCATATTTGGTGTCTAAGAAATTGTGATTTAAAATCCTTAAGTCAGATCTTAAGTCACAATTCTAAAAATGTTGGGGATCCAAGATGGTGGAGTGAGGATCTGTGCTGAGCAGTACACCAGGAGGCTCTCCCCCTCTTTCTCTCTCCTTTTATCGAAATGCCTGTAACTTCTAATCGAGTATGTTCCAACTCGGTTTAACGCATACAAAACCCAAAAACTAAACGCAGAACACTCTCAGACCTTCATATCCTGTATCCGTGGACGTCGCAATATTGCTACACAGCTACGGGGAAAAAAAAACAGAGGCCGTCTTCCATGCTAGAGCTCCCAGGGACGACACGATTCTTTCGGCGGATCATACAAGGACTGCTACGGAGCTCGGGGCTCAACTGGTTAAGCCTGTATTTTCGGACTGCCTCTCGTCCTTTCTCCCCGGCCTCCCAGACGAGCAAGATGCCTTCGAGAAACCAACCTCGCACAACCCGACATAGCAAGCACCCGACCGGAGCCCTTCCAGCCGGAGTTGGAGCCGGAGCTGTTCGGGAGACAGGAGCGACGATCTCTGGGCTTCCTCAGACTACCGCGATCAACGCTGACACTGATGGATCTATAAGCAACGGCTGTCCCACCACGGAGCACGTAATGACTGAAAGGGAGAGCGCGAGCAAACAGGTACTGAGACCGTCGATTTTGTTTGTTGACTCTCACTCTAAGGGGTCTAGTAGAAACCCCGCTACAAATTTGGCTAAGCCCCCGGACAAAAGCGGGGCGGTTGTTACAGGCAAAAACAGTCACTCATCTCTTTCAACTTTAGAATACACCGCCCAGAATGCCCCCACCGCTCCTAAAGAGATACCCTCCAGCAGCAAACAAATCTGTAACATGCTGGGGACTGAACAACTGAAACACCGAAAGTCTTTAATCCGTGACACTTCTACGGATCACAGTATGATACCCATTAATTCCCTGACTGAGTTGTCTATGTTACCTATGCAGTCTGTGCCTGAAACTGAGACTGGGGCTACACCAGAAACCGCGGTAGCCATATGTAGTTCAGATTCAGCGTCGCCCACTTCGGGCTCATTGCCTGCTACTGCAATCACTATCACTCCGTCCGGAGGTCCACAACCACTTGTAGCAAAGACATGTTCCACCAAAAGTGCCAATCTTAACAAACACATGGCCTCTCCAGAGATAACAGTACACACAGAATACATTGAAATCAACGAACAAGATCCTCTTGAGGACTCTGATGCTGAGACTAGTACAGAGGACGGGGCTAGGTCTGAAGACGACCTAGGGGAAAAATCATTAAATGGGCCCTGTGACTCCAAGACAAAACCTCGAGCAGGGAAAGGCCATAAACTCAAAAGTAAGGCTTGAGCCAAAAGAGGCCGCAAAACAGTCTTATTAACCCGGCCCCTTATAAACAACATTTTGGACCAAAAAAACACTTTTGTGGACAAGAGTCCCTTAAGAAAATTGATTGTAGCAAAAGGCTTGGTCAAGAATTTGTCACAGAGACTATCAGGGGTCAGCTTAATCGAAGCTTCAGAGCCCCCAGACTCTTCTCCCGTACTAGCAACGCCTCCCTCTTCGGATACTCTCGCTTCAACAGAGAACAACGCCCTAATTGCTCTACCTAAGTTGTCACCAGTTGGGCTAACTCGTCAAGAATCAATTTTGACTCAAATACCCGGGGTCGACTCTCTAGTGAGCACAGATACAACATCTAACTCAACCTCGAATTCTACGTTAATACCTCATACTCTGCCTCCTTCCACCGAGAGCCCTTCTGCTACCATCACTTCCGCCCCTCCTCTATTTCATCAAATGGAACACTCAGGTGCCTCTCCCAAAAACAGACCCGGGCCAGGGCAAACACCAGCGGACTCCGCCTCAGTAGACACTATATTACAGATATTGAGAGACCAACGTGCTGAAGCTAAAGAACACTATATTCAATTGAGGGAGGATAAAAGCAAAATGCATACTTCACTACAAGAGCTTGCTTCCAAACTAGGTGGGATCACCCAAGACATCGTGGGACTCCAGCAACGTGTGGTCGAGATCGAGGAGGCCAATTTAAACACAACCGCTGTAACAGAGAAACACGATACCCAGCTGCTGGCACTACAATCAAAAGTTGAAGACTTGGAGAATCGACAAAGACGGTCCAATCTGAGACTTTTTGGGATCCCGGAGGGCTCTGAGGGGTCTGACCCGAGGTCTTATTTAGTGGGGGTGTTTCAAAAGGCTTTTCCAGATCTAGCAGACTGGGACTGGGATACACAAATCCAACGTGCTCATCGTCTCCCTTTGGCTATGAGAAACAGAAACAGAGAAAAACAGTTCCCACGGCCCCTTATAATCTTTTTTGGCAACTTCCTACTGCGCCAAGCTGTCTGGCAGAGAGCCCGCCCTAATGCCCCTGTAACCGTAGGGGAGCTTTCATTCTTTGTCCGATCAAATCTATGCAAAGAAACAATGGGCAGGCGCTGGATGCTACGCAAACTGATAGATCCCATTAAATCTTGTGGGGGCCAGGCATTCCTACAGGAGCCGGCTCGCCTCAAGGTTATCAAAAACGGCCATACTCACTTTTTTAACGATGCCAAAGAAGCTGAAGCATACATCTCTAGATTTGGCACGGTTTAGACCCTGCACTGCCTTAGTACATTTGTCGGCACCTGGTGTGCCTCGCTTCGTATAGAAATGTTACAGGCTACACGGCATAGCATTGGGAAACATTGATTATGCTACCCCTTTTTCCTTTTTTTTTTTTTTTGGAGAGGGTTCGGGGTGTCCTGTCTTGTGCGCTGCCCTTCCAGCGGCAGCTGTTACTCAAGGGTGGTTCTTCCCCAAATGGGGTGAGAATCAGGGTGGGGGGAGGGAGTGGGGGCTCTGGGTGGGTTAAAATCAATAAAAATATGTTTCAGGCTGCTGAGGAAGAATGTTTTGAGGACAAACCAGTTTTGGCCCTTTGGCCCTTATGTATGACCTCATATATGAGCAACAACGAACACTTTAAGATACCCGTCTTTAGGCTAAAAAATCTAATTATTTACAAATGCATGAAATAAAGATCTTGGCTTGGAACGTAGCAGGGCTCAACAGCAAGAATAAGAGAATGTTGATCTCAGAAGAACTCAAACTACATAATCCACATTTCGTCCTTCTCTCAGAAATGCACATTGCCGGCAAGGACAAAAAACTACTCAAACAACTGGGCTACCACATTCTGGTCTGCTCTACTCTTGGGCTTTCTATAAGAGGGGTGGCTATCCTTACAGACAAAAGATTCAAATCTGAAATATTGCAGACCTTTCATAGTCAAGACGGAAGATGGGCGTTGGTCCAACTCCGCTTCGAAAACCATACATATGTCCTGTGTGTAGTATACGGCTCTAATATAGATGATCCAAGTATCTTTGATCAACTGAACATAAACCTCTTGGATTGGGATGGAGAACCCATTATTATGGGGGACTTCAATTGTATAATGGACTACAAAATAGACTCAACTCACCCAGGAAATTTTCATAGGATGCGCAAAACCAGGTCATCCATATCCGACATCTGTCGTATTCACAATATTAAGGATGCTTGGCGATATCTACACCCGAACACACCAGGATATACGTATTATTCGGCACCACACAGATCTTGCTCTAGGCTGGATATGGCATTAATTAGCGACAATCTATTAAAACATAGCACGATGATCCTATGCCCTCGAATCTCATCGGATCACAACGCGATAATTCTAGCAATCACTACATCACATATCAGGACCCCTCCCAGACCATTTTCCTTCCCCAGACACTTACTCTCAGACGCACAATTTGTGACACAGCTTAAATCACACTTGACCGAATTCCTGTATATTAACATCGAATCTGCTCCTTGTTTTACGGTCTGGGACTCCTGCAAAGCGGGTATTAGGGGTTTTACCCAAGCATATGTGATCAGAAAAAACATTGAACACAGAAAGCACAAGGCACAGATCATCTCCAAAATTGTAACTCAAGAAGAAACTTTGGCTTCTGCACTTCGATCAAATTCACCTGGGATCACAGAGATTGGCCTTAAACTCTGCTCACTCAAGAACGAGGCTAAAAATAATTTCATCCAAAAGAACAGCGCAAATATTCATAAATATAAGATTTCACAATATGATAGTGGAGACAAAATTGGCAAAATCCTCGCCTACAAGGTTGCCGAGGATAGAGCAGATACACTGATTACAAGCATCCGGGGTAGCGATGGTAAAATATTTAATCAACAGACAGAAATAGTAGAACAATTTGCGGATTATTACAGTACATTATACACTCCAGAAAGCATTTCCAACCTAGAAGCAATCCAAGACTACGTTGATAAGTTCTTAACCAATCCACAGTCTAACACAATGCAAGAATCGATGTCAGATATTATTACAGGAGCCGAATTACACCAGGCAATAGAACTACTACCAGCAGGGAAAGCTGCAGGGGAGGACACAATTCCTTTGAGATTTACAAAATCTGCATAGCCGAATTGGGACCTTTGTTACTGGAGGTAATGCAAGCTGTTGGTCGCAATGGAAAGGCCCCAAAATCATGGAACAGGGCAAAAATAATATTCTTTCTGAAAAAGAACAAACCAAAGGAGGAGAGAGGATCATACCGACCCATATCGTTGATCAATACTGATGCCAAAATATTTGCTAAAATATTAGCTATAAGACTGTCCCCCTTCCTGCCTCTAATTGTTAACCCTCAACAACACGGGTTTATAACAGGGAGGGACACAACAGCACACGAAAACATGGCTATTACGGCATTTGACGTAGCAGAGACAGAATCCACCCCACTCGGCATGATCTTATTAGATGCCGAGAAGGCTTTTGACCGAGTGGGCTGGGACTATCTTTGGTGTGTCCTCTCTAAGCTGGGCTTTGGGGGACAATTCTTACGAGCTATACAGGCTTTGTACGATAACCCAATAGCTTATACATCCTATGGGGGCCTGTCCGCTCAAGAGTTTCCAATTTTACGGGGTACCCGCCAGGGCTGCCCTCTCTCGCCTCTTTTATTCGCCCTTTCATTGGAACCATTCTTGCATGCTCTCCAGTTACAAACCCAAATTGTTCCTTTCAGGTCAGGCACTCAAATACTAAAAATAACTGCATATGCCGATGATATTGCGGTTTACTCACAAGATATTGTGGCGGCACTTCAAGGCATAGCCTCTGAGGCCGAAAAATTCGGGATTGTTTCCGGTTATAAGCTTAACCTACAGAAGACCCAAATCATAGCCAATTACACTCCCGCCGTCACAGTTTCTGAGATATGCAAAAGCGCCACCTATCTAGGAGTTAAGCTAACGACTAAAATCCAAGAAATCAATAACATAAATTACAATGCACTAGTTAAATCTACTATCTCACTATTAAAAAAATGGCACAGACTACCACTAAATATTATCGGCAGAATTAATTTAATCAAGATGAAGATATTACCTAAATTCGTGTACTTATTCCGCTCCATTCCATTGGCTTTAAATAATTCGTTTTTCAAACAGTTAGACGGTGCATTTAGTAGCTTTATATGGGGCTATAAAAAAGCGAGGAGGTCATTGAATTCTTTGAAAAACAATACAAACTTGGGAGGGCTTAACTTTCCCGATTTTAAAATATATTTTTGGTCTGCTTTTGTTTTTCGTATTCGCTCTTTATTAAACCAGGGTGGAGCATTTTTTTTTCACTCTTTTATGTTAAAAAATGTTTCTAATATGTTCTTACTACGAGTCAATGACCCCAACTACTTTAAAAGAGTAAAATTCAAGACCGCAAGAGACATAGTAAAGATCTGGGATAACATACTCACTTTTTGCAAAACTACTTTTTTTCACCCTAAACTACCGCTGTGGGGCAACCCGGGTCTTCCGGGAATCTTTAACGAACATAATTCTCATAGCTGGACAAGACGGGGTATTAGGCATCTAGGGGACTTATACGGCACGAAAGGCCTTTTAGACTTTAACACACTTAAACTGCTTTATGACCTCCCCGAATCTATGAGATTTAAACATCGACAGATACATGACTATCTGGTGAACAAAAAACGACTATTCGAGATTACTGATTGCGACATCTGGACTCACTTTTACTCTTCAACAACTAAATCCGCAATAAGTAACACTTATAGTCTTTTAATTAACTTTAAACCAAAGGATTGTTCTAAACTAGCTGCCAAATGGGGTAGGCTATTAGGCACAAATGTTACATCGAAAGATATAGAACGCTCCCTATCGAATATTAATAACTGCGTCCATTCTTCTAGCCTGAGGCTACAGCAATTTAGAACGACTTGCATGCTATATTATACACCGGAAATCATCTCCAGATGGTCTCTTAACAACTCTGTTAATGATCACACTAAATGCCCCAAATGCTTTGCCCATGCAGCTGATCTGGTACACATGCTGTTTTCTTGTCCCACCCTTAAGGATTACTGGTCTGACATCCGCAAGGTTCTCGAAACTAGGTCAACCCAGCTCCCTCTATTCACTGCCTCCTTTGTTTTACTAGATATCCATCCCACCCCTTTTTCCCAGGCTGCTCTGGCTTCAATTCTCATGTCTTGTGCTAAACTAACTCTGGCCAGAGCCTGGATTCGCTCTGACCCACCATCGGTGTGGGATTGGTGGACATTGGTAACTGAGATTTACTCAATGGAGGCTGCACTAGCCAATCTTAGGGGGACTCGGTCTTTGATGAAACACGAAAAGAAATGGGGATCATTGCTCCTCCTCTGTGTTCAATTTTGTTTACCGGGTTGGTTTCTCTTTTCTTTCCTCCCTTCTCGTAAACAAATACATGTATTAATGTATGTTTCACTCACCAGCCTGTTCAATAAAAATATTTAAAAAAAAAAAACACAATTCTAAAAATGCCACTATTAGAAAGTTGGAAATCTTGTGCATTTGGTGTCTGCAGTCTGTTCCTTGGTCACTTGACTAGGTGTGGGTATGTGGCAGTTGGCCTTTGTATATTGCTCCCAGACAACCACACATTAGAGAGATTAGGCCCCCAGTCAGAATGGGGAGGCGGGCTGTGATTAGCCCCACTTGCACTTCAATAGACTCTGCCGCACACAAACACAAATACACATGCACATGAACGCACACACACACACACAGAACTTTTCACCAGTCTATTGTGCTGCAGTCAGGCTGAAGCCAGGGAAAGGAGACAGGAAATTCAAAAATATTTCTGTGGGAGAAGCCTACAAAAGTTTCTCCCGCTTCGAAGTGGGCACCAAGTATAAAAAGCGGACCCTTAGACTCACTCTTCAGTTTAATTTCTGGACCCGCAGAAGGACTCTCAGAAGACTGCTTGCTGCTGTGACCTGCTGTGTACTTCAGAAAACTACTTTGCTGTACAAATAATGACTGCTCTGCTGCCTGAAGCCTGCTTTGAGCTCCCAGAGGTCTGCCCTGCTGCTCGAGCCCTGCTCCTCTACTTGAACCCAGAAGTGACTCCAATGGCTAGCTTCTAGCCTCCTGACCAGCGCCTCAGTGACAGGGAGGGCTCCAACCATCTTAATGTATGAAAGTAAAATATCCAGATCCTAAAAGAAACAGAAAAGGAAACAGAACAGGAAGTAGGTCAGGATGGGTCTGGGCAAGCAGATTAGGGGGATCTGACTGCTCAGAAGCAAGAGCCCTTGCACAACCAGATAGGTGTTCTGCTTGATCATTGGGCAGTTCCTCATTGGGCCAGCGCTGCAATGCTCAAGGGGGCTCTTTGCAGGAGGTCTTTCACAATAAGATGCCATCATGAAGTGTAAGTGGAGGTGCTGTGTGTGTAGACTGGTGTAAGTGTGGTATAAAAATAACTGGGAGAGACCCTGAAAGCTTTAATATTTGGAACCGCTTGTTATAAATAAAAACAAAGGGTTGTTGTGTTGGAGACAATGATCCGGTACAGCTCACAGGAAAGTCAACATTGTGCATGCTGTGTAAAGTCCCTGAAGATCTGGACACTTCGTCAGGACCATGTAACCTAATTTACTAATGATGTGGGTTATAGTAGTGGGAATTAGCAACAATACCCAATCTAAAAAAGTCGAGCTCATTAGGTAGGATTTACCTCATGATATCTAAAATCCGACCCAATTTGAATAAGTAAGTGTCCTCCTAGGTGATGGAAGGGACTGTGCTAGCTGCGGAGTGAAAGGCACCCAGCATGCTAGGAAAGCTGTGACCTAGCCTTCACTGCCACCCCTCCAGTCTAGGACCTTTGAAAGTGGTGCTAATGGTCAATGGGCCCGATTCACAGAACTAACTTAAGACAAATTCCTAAACTTACTACAATTTTGGTATTCACAGAAGACACTTACTCATTTTGGTATTGACAGAAGGCACTTACTCATTTTAGTATTCACAGAAGGCACTTACTCATCAATGAGTAAGTGCCTTCTGTGAATACCAAAATGAGTAAGTTAATCAAAATGAGTAAGTTACTCAAAATGAGTAAGTTACTCATTTTGGTATTCACAGAAGGCACTTACTCATTGAGGAGTAAGCGCCTTCTGTGAATACCAAAATGAGTAAGTGTCTTCTGTGAATACCAAAATGGTAGTAAGTTTAGGATTTTTTCTTAAGTTAGTGCTGTGAATCGGGCCCAATGTCAATGTCAGTTTGATTGATTTAGTTAATAAAAATCATAACAATGTATATCCATACAGTAAAATAAAAGATAAAAAAAATGTATATCCATTAGATAAAATGAGCAACCATGTTTAAATATCACTTAAAGGTTATTAGCAAAACAAGTTGCAAAAAGAAGAATTTTTTTTTTTTATGCCAGCTCAAATACCGTTCTCCTTACTGCAACCCCAGTGTGCATAGGGAACCTCTTAGGCTAAAAGACTTGAATGGCGATAAGGGTAAAGACAAAGTACTTCATATAGTGCAGGAAGATGTTACGCAAGAAGACTGACACATTGGCATGTACGCTGGAGGCTGCAAGTACAACCACTATTAAAGAGGAGTTGCCATAGAAGAGAGGTGTAAAGGGAGGAGAGGTTGTTTGGAAAGCGAAAGTCAGTGTGCTGTGCCAAATCAGCATATTTTAAGAAGAGCAAAGAGGAATAGAGGGCATGGTTAGTATGATGGGATAACAAGACTATTGTCTTATGAAACTGGCCGCTCAAGTGGTCGTCATGACTGTAGTTCCCCCTTTCTTAACTACAATACCAGCTAGCACAATTCATATTTTCTGTGTACAGTAATCCGTTATCAGCTTTTGGGTAGTCATGATGTTTCCTCCCTTTTGTGGCTAAAGTCAGCAAGAAGATCGTCAACATCCAGCTAATGAACTTCATCGAAGAGAACTCCACCCTCGACCCTTCCTAATCTGGATTCTGCAGCAACCACAGCACCGAGACCGCCCTCCTCACCGCCACAGATGACATCCGCACTCTCCTTGACCAAGGCCACACCACTGCCCTCATCCTACTGAATCTCTCTGCAGCCTTTGACACCATCTCCCAATGCATTCTCTTCGCCAGACTCAACGACGCAGGCATAGAGGGAAGCACCCTCGACTGGCTCTGCTTCTTCCTCACCAGCAGGACCCAAAGAATCCGACTCCTGCCCTTCCTCTCTGAACCTACCGAAATCAACTGCGGAGTACTTCAAGGATCATTGCTCAACCCCACGCTCTTCACCATTTAATTGGCCCCCCTCGTCTCCATTGTCAGACAGTATGGACTCAGCATAGTAACCTACGCTGATGACACCTATCTCATCCTCTCCCTCACTAAGGAACCCACACCACCAGACTCAGCTTCCAGGAAGGAATGAAAGACGTTGCATCCTGGATGGGCAGCAGCTGCCTGAGGCTTAACTCTGAGAAGACAGAAGTCCTCATCCTCGGACCCTCCTCCTCAGCATGGGACAACACCCGGTGGCCCACTGCCCTTGGCAACACCCCCACTCCCACAGACCACACCCAAAACCTTTGCATCATACTCAGCTCCTCCCTCACCATGACCCGACAGATCAACATCATCGCCTCCAATTGCTTCAACACCCTCTGCATCTTTCGCAAGAACTTCAAATGGATCCCCCAAATCCAGAAAGACCATCACCCATGCACTCATAACAAGCAGACCGGACTACGGAAATGCCGTCTACCCCGGTATCAATAAATCCCTGCTCCGCAACCTTCAGACCATACAGAACACTGCGGCCAGACTCGTCCTTTGTATCCCACATCATGAACACATCACCCAATACCTGCAAGACCTCCACTCGCTCCCTGTCAAGGAGAGAATAGCCTTCAAACTACTCACCCATGCCTCCAAATCCCTCCACAACACCAGACCCCAATACCTCAATGAAAGAGTCTCCTTCCACGTACCCAAGAGAGCCCTTCAATCCACTGACCTTGCTCTTGCCGAAACCCTATGCAACCGCAGAGCCAGAGCGGGTGGTAGAGCTTTCTCCCACATCACAGCAAAGACCTGGAACGAGCTCCTGATTAACATCAGATGCTCCCCCTCTCTACACGTCATCAGGAAGAGCCTAAAGATCTGGCGCTTTGGCTGACTTGGAGCTGCACCCCCCTCCCCCCCAGCACCTTGAGACTCTCACGGGTGAGTAGCGCGCTTCATTATTCCCGGATTGATTGACTTGATTGATGATGTAATGAGGCTTAGAGACTTGCGGTCGAAGCTGAGCTCTTAGATTCTGGACAAATTTCCCACAGCTGGATAAGGCACTTTGACCCAATTGAGTAAAACATAGCAATGATGCCTCCAGACAAAGGTAAACCTCCTGTGCCCAGAAGATTGGCTTCATCAAAAACCTCCTGGATTCATCTAGCTAGGGACAGCAGCACAGAAGGTGCAGCCAACATGCCCCTCGCTCACCCTGATGGGCACATGTCAGATTGAACGCAGCCACTGGTAAGCCTAATAGGCTCTGTGAGTTTGACTGTTAATGACTTCTGATAAATATGATTGTGGCTTCCCTACCAGGTATGAGTTATTCAAGGGGAGTGAGAAGGCAGAGTATTTTAGGGAAGATGTGTCCAGGTAATTCGAAATTAGCTTTAGTTGCCTGTTGATTGCCATTTTCCAGGCCATGTAGGAAACATCCCGTAACTTTAGCACTGACTCTTCAATTTGGAAGGATGTGATAGTTTTTTGCACTTGCTGGTGCAAGACATTTCCCGGCACCTCTGATATACCCTTTAGATGGGTTTTAATTAGTTGGCAGATGCTTTCAGGACCGAAATATAGTATTTCAGTATATCTGACTCACAGGCTAAGGTTTGTTACACCAAACCAAGTTACAGTTTATGTCTTGTTCTGCAGATGTAGAAGGGTTCTTGAAATATTTTCTTATAACTAGTGTACTGTGTTTGATCAAGGCTGGAGAAGCCAGTCCCAGGAAAGGTCTGATGGCCATATTCCAGTGCAGGAATGAATATGAGCACGGCTGAAGTGCTAACGGTGCCCAGATAGCCCCAATACAGAACTTGGGACTTCGAAACTTTCCAACCAAAAAGTACTCTGAGAACAGAGCGGAGATGGAAATCTACTTGCTCGTTGATCCACCCAAGGTGCATTGCCAGTCCACCTGACTTCACAGCAGCTACCACTGCGTTCTTCTCTGCAGCAGCAAATACTGTTTAGCAGCTCCTCACCGAAGGGGTATTTTGCCTCAAGGAGCCCTTGTTGGCTACAGCCTGAAGCTTCGTCCCGCTGGAGATCTTCGACATCCAAAAAGGAGACATGGGGCCTGATTATGAGTTTGGCGGTGAGGGTTACTCAGCCACAAACGTGACAGATATTCCATCTGCCAAATTACAATTCCTTTAGAACTTGTAATATGGTGGGCAGGATATCCATCACATCTGTGATGGAGTATCTCATCCACCAATCTCCTAATCAGGCCAGAAGTCTGAATGAAGGAATTTTCACCACCACCAGCTGCTTCAGATGATGATGCCGCCTCCTTGGACACCATCAGTTGCACCTGCTTTTCTGAATTTTACCTTCTCAGACATTTTCTTCCAAAAGTCTTCTAAGTTCAAAGGTAAGTAGAAACCGGGCCCAATCCACTTCATGTATCAGACCCCTGCTCCACCGTGGTCAGCCATCAATTTGGGCATCGCCCCAGTTTTGTGCGACTAAATGTCTGAGGTTGGCGTTTTGAGATATTTTCCACTTTAAACTTTGAAAATGCGTAACTCTGATTGTATTTTTGGTGTCCAATAATTTATTTACATTTAGACTTTTGTTCTAAATTGGTGTGGGATTTTTCTTGTGTAGTGTTTTCACTTTAGTACTGTTTGTGTGCTGCATAAATACTTTACACATCACCTCTAAATTCAGCTTGACTGCTTTTGTGCCAAGCTATCATAGGGTTTAGCACAGGTTAATTTAATGGTTTTTTTGTGGTTTCACCCTGCTTAACCAACAACCCAATTTCTCGTAAGATAACTTTAGCTTACTGTTCGCTGCATGTTGTAGCAAAGTGGTCAGCAAGTTCACAGTTGAACTGTCAGCTAGGTCTGAGTACAGAGCAGCTTTTCTTTCTGTGAGTGTAAGTAAGAGAATTTTGGCAACAAAGATCACTGTACATAGAGATGTCTCAAGAATAAATGTCCTCCAATAAAACACTACCCCCAGCTCTCCCGCTCTTAGGTTTATAGAGAGATGATTTAAAAAGCCTTGCCTTTATGAGCTCATTGCTTCATGTAGAAAGATCAGGAGCCATGTCATGACCATGACCAGTGTCACTGCACTGTGGAAAGAGCTCCATGAGCTGGTACTGGTGTAACTGCACTGCTTTTAGTGCATCGACGAACTAAATAAAAATTGGGTTGTGTATTAGCTGTAGATAGTAAAGCTAGTAGCTTACTAATATGTGATGCAGAGTGTGCAGTTTCAAGAAAAACAGCTGCAGGCACCTGTTCTGAGCCTGCATACTGATGTAGATACCAACCCAAGATAACCAAGTTCCACTTTCATTCCCAGAGCTTCCCTGTCAAAGTAAAGAATGAAACTTGCTGTGCCAAAATAAAACTTTACACTTGGCAACATTCCTTGTACCAAACACTGTGACTGCATTTAATGGAAACATATTGTGCTGCGCTCATTCTTTCGCTCAAGATGGAAAATGCACTAGAACAGTGCACACAACAGAGAGTACAAAGATGAAGTGCCTTCAGCAACGGCCAGAAATACCTAAGAGGAACACAGCCACTGCACTGCCATAACAACAACAAGCTTGCTAAAGTGCCAAGATACCATCGCAGGCGAAAGTGCGCTTTACAAATACACAAAACATAACAAAATGAATGCGTAGAGATCCTCAAATAAACCCACAGTCCCTCGGACATGGCCAAACAATGTTAAAATGTTGTGAAATGAACATCCAAATGACCCAAGGCATTCTTCGTGTGATGAAGCGTCTTTACTATCCTATTTGCTTTTTTTGCAGCACTAGAGTTTTCTGTCACCAAAGTCCTTGCAGCTAACAGTATGCACAGCAGTTTTGTAGAAAACATCTTCCTTATAACCAGGTAGGGGAGGAATAGGCCCAGAACAGAGGCTAAAAATACCTTTTATTAGCCACGTTCTTTCTTGATATCTTTAGGCAAACAACAGGACAGAATCACACAGGCTTGCAATTATTGAGTAAAGGCGTCCCATTATATATATAGCATGTCCTAGATAGAAAATCTTTCTTCAGCAAATCTTTGCCATTTCTCTGAAGCACAGGGCAGCAGGAAGGTGTACAAATACCCATCATTAACCTTTCATCTGCTACAATCAAATCTTAAAGGCGTGCAAACATGTATCTATTCATGCACATCCCTGACATGGATGAGACTGGGCTGCTGAAAAGCCGGATCTGAGTACTGTGAAAATACAAGGGTGGGAAGATAAGGAAAATACAGTTAATTGTAAGAACACTGTCAATGAAAGGGCACAAAGAAGGGAGTTAGGAGCAGGAAATAATATTGAAGCAATTGACACAGGAGTGAGTGAGGGAATTAATTAAATGACAGTACATTTCTTTTAAGCACTGGAAAAACATAAGCTCCATGAATAAGTATGGAGCAGAAAAGAATAAAAACTTATAACTACTGATTTTACAATGTTTTAAAAAAACTGCAAAACGCTGAAAACCCTTCCAAAATGTATAACTCAAATAAACAGCAAACTGGAAAGCCTAAATAATTGTGAAGGTTTGCCCACTAGTTCAGGGGATTACTGGTATGCTGCAAAGAATACCCATAATATGTTCCAAATGGGACAATATCATGTCAGGGATAGCCAGTGTTTTGTCAAGAATATCCATAATGCGTCAAGAATGGGCTTTTAGTAGGCCGAACATAGCCAGATTTAGACAATGCAGCAAATGATGTAGCCACGTATTGGTACTAAGTTTCAGTAGAAGCCAAGAGGGTGTCAGTATTGCCTACAAAGAGTTATGATGTTATCTAGGGGCCACTATAACGCCCATGCAAGAACAATATTATCAGGAATTCCCACACAATGTGACATTTGGGCCACTAATATATGAAAAAGGAATTCTAGCAATATGACAAACATGGGCAACTATTATGTCAGGAACTCCCAACATAGCTTTCAAGTTCTAGAATTCCTTGCACTCTCCCCGTCTTTGGTCTCTGGCCACTTTGAATTTCAGATGCAGATAAAATATGACAGCTTTAACACTGCATGTTGTTACTAGCCATTTTCTCCTAGCATCAGGACACCCATTGTGGTAATAGAACTCTACACACATAATTTTCAAATCAAAACATTGTGAGCTCTTCTTGTTTTCATTACTCGCAGTGCCGTTGAGCCTCGGGACCTCAGGATGAAAAATATAAAATGCATACTGTGGTTTGGGCCTGGATGTTACTGGTTACTGTTGCCTTATATTCCAACTCATGGGTGACGTGACAACATTTTAAGCCTCTTTCTTGAATCTACAACTACAGAATATTTTCCTGATCTCATTTGAACATCACCATCTTTCTTGTTTTTCTCTAAAACGCTATTTTAAATCTTTTTTTGCAGTTGAGGATGAACCATTCAAGACCTACTCAACACACATGGAGCTTATTGCGAGTTTGGCGCTGTGGGAGCAGGGCAGCACACCGCCGCCCCACTAGTGCACCACTAAACTCGAATGCTGGCCGCCTGCCAGATTACGAGTATTTTCGTTGTCTGGCTTCCAGTCCACTGGCGTTTCGACAGCAGGCATTTGAAAAAGCCACCACAATGAGAATGCCAAAACAAGTTCCTGCACAGCATGGACTGTTAAGTCCATGTCGTGCAAGAACTGGGCACACATGCAGACAGGGGGGGCAAACCATGTGCCCCCCTGCATGCATCCCAATGGCCAGAGGTAACAATACGCCCTGCAGGGTCCATTAGCTCCCTCACCGCCGGCGGTTTCATGGCTTGAACACCGCATGAGACCTCTGGCAGTGAGGAAGCTTGTAATATGCTTGCCGGGCCACAGCTGCCCCACCAAGCATTTTGCTGCCTCACACCATCGTACCAACGTCAGGGGTCATGGATCCCTGGCGCTTGCGGCAGTCCCAAAATGGTACTACTGCCGTACTTGTAATATGGCAGTCGGACCACTCATGCAGCGGTTCTTGACCGCCACTGCACCTTCACCACGAGTTTGGCAGTACGATAGACTGACAAAATCGTAATCAGGCCCATAAAGTTTAACCATTTATTTTAATTCTCTTAAAGATCTAGCTATACTTTTCTGTCATGTGGTATTTCATGTTGTGCTTTGCTGTGTTGTGTCATTCTATGTTACACAGAGCATAAACAACAGAAAACAATTTATTGAAAAATTGTGTATTTAGGGACTACACAGATTGGTGTCTGTAGTACAAAGCATAGAACATTTTTAGGTCTCGCCTGGCGTTAGCAGCGCACATGCGCTGATAACGCCATGCGAAGGCCTATTGCGATCAATTCAGCCAAAGCTAAATGCACGTATGTACAGATGGACAAAGATGGCTGCTCTCGCCATTCACAAAGCTAAACATGCACGCGTACGGACAAAAAAATGCACGCGCAAGTGGACAGCCCGACGCCTTCTTTGTTTACTTTAATTATCGTAGGGATGTGCACACGCGAGCGCATTTTTTTGTCCGTACGCCTGCATGGCGGCGTGCTTTTGCTTTTCCTCCCTCCCCCTGTCGGAGTTTGGAACTGTTCAGACAGGCTGAAGGGCCCGGTGGCAGTGCTGAGGAATCCACAGCGGCGCGCGCAGCCACTGCTCGACCCCAGGAGCTGGCGCAAAGCTTCCCGTGAGGAGCGGGCAAGGAATCCGGGGCGGGTCTATATCTGAAGAGGTTTTCAGGTGCACCAACACTGAGGGCGCAGGATTTCCTTAGTGAGGTGAGTCTTTGTTCTCTGTAACTTTTGTATATATTTTTCACAGCACTCGATGAGAGTTAGGTAGCTCAGTGGGTTGAACACTTGGTACCAGATTTGTTCGCACCCTGCTGCAGGTCACAGGTTCGAATCAGCTCGGAAGGAGGTCGACTCAACCTTTCCGAAGTATAATTGAACCGGTTGTCTGAAAGAAAGTCAGTGATTGCAGCGTCTGGGGTTTGTGCTGTGTGTTGAATATGTATGTATTGGGCCCTTCCGTGTAGATTTCTCCTTCTTCACAGAGGCTCTTTCATAACATTCATCATATGTGAGAGGTTGACGTCCCACGCAGGTGAGAGATGGCCCGGTAGGGTATCGAGGAGCCACCAGAGAAATTAAAAGCTGTGGTAAACGGAGCCTCAGGCTCACATCAGGAAGCATCCTTTCACCAGCTGCGAGCGGCAGAGAAAGTGAAGCGATCTACTCGAGGGTGACTGCTGTTGTGTCCGGCAGTGTCTAGTACTGCACTAGCTCTTAATGTGGCTTCCTCGAGTGGTGATGACAGTGGTTCCTGACTGCTTTCTTATTATGTGACCCCCATCTTTTCAGCGACCGCTGTGCAGGAGGGACTGCACTGGTTTTCCTGCTGTATTAATGATGTCCATCGAGTCTCTTTACTATCCTGCAAGCATTTCAACTACATCAAAGCAAAGAGCTCCAAACAGGACAGAACACATCTGTGATGGTTGAGCATCTTTGAGAGATGGCACTCTTAGGCTGTCACAATCTCATAAGTAAAGTGACACTGCTTAAGTAGCTTATGGCACGACTCTGAGATTTTTCAAATAACTGTTAAATATTATAGGGGGATACCCTGCCTGCTCCTCTCTCCTTGACTGAAATCTCTTGATGAATAGCTGCCGGGCATGTGGGCTCTGTGCTGTACGGCTGACAGCAGTGGCGTAGCTAGGGGGGAGGCGGTGGGGGCGGTCCGCCCGAGGCGGCACTATTTTGGGGGCAGACATAGGCATTCAGATAAGGCTGGGCTTGCTTTCGTGGACAATCAGGAACGGGAAGAGAAGGAATAGGACTTGGGCAATGTCCTCTTCTTTTTTGTGCTGGCAGCTGTCCCCCCCCCTTCTCTTCCTATTACTCCCTCTCTTTCTGTCTTGCTCCTCACTTACTGAAAACCGTAACTTGAAGAAACGGTTCACAACCTCTTTCCTTCTTTCATTTAGTTGCTTCCCTGTGAAATGGATCCAAAAGAGAAAAACACTCTTGCGGGAAATGCCCTTTTACTGACATTTTTCTATTCCAAAGTGCAGCAGGATGGAGAGAAATAGAAGGTTTTAAATATGAAAAATAAATACATAACTAAATAAAGCAAGACAGAGTGGTTGCAAAGTCAAGCCTCACTTTACAGACTTTGCAGTGAAGCGCTACTTTTGTTTTCTCATCTTTCTTTGAACAGCATTGTTGTCCCCAGGTGGGGAAGTGCACCATTCCTGGAGGTACTGCAATACCTGGTTGATGGGCGGATTGGAAAACAAAATGTGTACCCTTGCTCTGTTTATGGATGTGGTCTTTTTAAACCATACTGCTTACGTTTATTAAGGATATAAGCAATGGACATTGAAACGGTTCCCTTCAGGGCCCTGTAGTCATGTCCTTAACTTTTCAGGTAAAACCACTCGCTGATTTCTGAATAGTGAGTGAGAGATCGTTAAGGTAACCATGTTGTTTCTGCTTACATTTCACATGCTTTACTTAATCTTGCATTCCCTATGGGTGTTTGCTTTTACTTTTTTTTTTAGGCAGCATATTACTCTTATCAAGTGCATAATTTGAATTGAGCCACATCCAAGCGTTTATAGCTGGCACAATTAGGTTGTAGCTGAAGGCAGTGCGAGTTTCTCTCAGTGGGGCAGTATGATGTTCAGTGGGGGAGATGATGTGGCACTATGGCCAGAGCTGTCGAATTTGGAACTGGGAAACTGGGTTCAGCCTTCATGACCAGTCCACCAGACCACTCTATTGAGGGAGCATATTCCCATGCGAGACCTTACAAGGCCCCACTAGACCTTAGAAGGCTTGATGTCTTAGCACAAGCAGGTGTACCCTAGTGGTGTCAATTGTGAGTTAACCTTGAAGGCCTGTCCACCACAATCCATTCTGAAGTTCATCTCCAGTCTTGCGGGCAGACCTACGAAGCAGCACACCCTAGAGCAACAGTGATCCAGTCACTGTGACTCTGTGACTGAGGTCACATGAACCTTGAGCAGGTTAGGGCAGTGCGAAAGGTGTGACCGCACTGGGTACCTATTTCGGGTGGGTGCGTAGTGTTTGTAAGTATATTATGGTTTAAAAAAACTTGCTGCCTCCTTCCTGGCCTCCAGCAATTTTCAGAAACAATAAAAATGTAATGATAACTTCGGTGATTAATGTTCTTCCTAGACAGAGATCCGAGTTTTGTCTAGTGGAAGGGTTGACTCCTGGAAAGGTAGCACAGAGGGTTAATGTGCCTGCTGCAAAGAACATGTTCCATGCAGATCACAAAGTGCACTGCTTTAATGGGAAGACCATGATGAATGGTCATTTAATGTCAGCTGTAGATGATGGATCCCTGAACAGTGTCATGTATGTGCATGTTTGCATTGTGCTGAGGGGATTACCAGGTAATTGTTCACGCAGCTCTCTGATGGATGTCACATGCGGTTTTTCTGAGTCCCCAGATAGATCATGCAGTCTGTGTGTTCTCTTTTGTACTGCCAGTCACCGGTGTATTCAACTGTGTAGCCTTGGACCGTGTCATGTATGTGCATGTAACTTGCATGATCGAGGTAACTATTAGCGGCGATACTACGTGTCTCTCGGTCATCTTTCAAGTGCTTGCCGTCCTTTTTCCCCAGCAATCCCCCCCCCATGGGCGGCAATCTGAGGGATAGCCCCGGGCGCCACAAGCTCTAGCTACGCCTCTGACTGACAGTCATAGAGAATGCTTCCTTTCAGTGCAAGTTATAGTGGACAGTTTTTACTGTGTTTACTCAGTTTGTCCTTGAGATTGTTTCGTAATATGAGTATGAATTACACTGCTAAACGAAACCACCCCCCCCCCCCCCCCGGCCCGCATTGTGCGATGCAGGAATATTTGTGGACTTAGAGATTTGTGGACACCAGGCGCTGGTACTCCTCGATCTCTCCGCCACATTTGACACGGTGGACCACACCATCTTACTGTCCCGTGTCAAGGCGGTTGGAATTGAGGGATCAGCCCTGGTGTGGCTTTCCTCCTTCCTGAGGGACCGTAACCAGGCGGTCCGGCTGGGAGACTTCACAACCACCCCACTCCCCGTCACTTGTGGTGTTCCCCACGGCTCCTCTCTGTCACCCTTACTATTCAATCTCTATATCTCTCCCCTCATTTTCGCTCTTCAGCAGCTGGAGGTTACCGTGTACAATTACGCGGATGACCTCCAGCTCATCTTTGACTTATCCTCCTCTCCCTTCTCTGTCTCTAGCTTCCAGTCCACCATGACATTCATCAGGGACTGGATGAACCACAACCATCTCAAGTTGAACCCGGATAAAACCGAGTTGGTTCTCACCGGGGGTTCTTCCAGTCCCTGGAACTCTCTCTTCTGGCCCTCCTCCCTTGGTCCCGCCCCTATTCCTTCTATCACGGTCAAAACATTGGGGGTCAAAATGAACAATCAGCTCACCCTCCACTCTCAAATCAGCTCTGTAGTCTCCTCCTGCTTCCTCACCCTCCGAATTATCCGCACTGTCTCTCGCTTCTTTTCCCCCCAGGCACTCAAAATGATCATGGCCGCATTGGTAATATCACGGCTGGACTACGCCAACGCCCTCTACAACGGCATACCAGCATACAGCCTGAGGAGGCTCCAGATGGTCCAAAACCAGGCTGCTCGGTTGGTCTTTGGTCTCCCACGCTACCACCACTCCACACCCCTTCTCAGGGAGCTCCACTGGCTTCCTGTCAAGGAACGCTCCCTTTTTAAAACCGCCTGCACGGTTTTCCAGGCCCGTCAAGGCACTGCCCCCGCCTTTATTTCTTCATTATTAAAAGAATACGTTCCCACCAGAGAGCTTCGCTCTTCTTCCAAGTCCCTCCTTCAAATCCCACGTTTCAGACGTAAAAAGTGGGGAGGGACCAACTTCTCTACCTTGGCCCCCACTCTCTGGAACTCCCTCCCTGACCATCTCCGGGCGGCTACCCATTATGTGTCCTTCCGCAAGGAACTAAAAACGTTTCTTTTTAAACAGGCCTTCCCTGTGTAACCTCCCCCCCCTGCTCTACCACAGGCTCCTACTTTGCCTCTGTTGCCAATACCCTCCACTAGCGCCAAGAAACCGTTCGGAGCACGCTGCGCTTTATAAATGTTTTAAATTAGAAATTAAATTAGAAATTAGAGATCTTTCTGCCTAATCTTCATCTTCATCACTGAAAACTTCATCACTGAAAAGAGAAAGTAGTGTGTGTGTTTGTGTGTGTGTGCGAGGGTGAGAGTGGCATGTCACTTTAAAATGCAAAAAGATTTACATGAGTGAAGAGACTTTTATAGCGCCTACCGTAAACTCAGCTATTCATAGGTATTTGCAGATAAAAGTAATTATGCCTTTTTTAGTGTATCCATAGCACCTATCATTATTCAACCCGTTTCTAAACAGCTTCAATATTGACAGAAAGGGAAACTGAGGCATAATTTTGGTTCGAGAAAAGTCAACATTGGAATTCTAATTTTCGGGTTACAGGGTCACCTTATTAGCCAAAAACACATATTTAATGTTATAAACTATATTTATTGTACCTGCAAATGATCCAAAATAGGCAGTAACATGGCTCAGTGAGATGAGAATTCACTGCTACATATTTCTATGTGAGTCGTAGATCATGAGTTCTGATTAGGCATGGCTAGCTCAGACATTCATCCTTGTGAGGTTGATAAGCGGAAAACTCCTAAATTGATTACCAGTAATGGCCCTGCTCACTGTTAGTCACCTGTTATATTGTTGTAACTTGTAATACATGTAAGAGGGAGCTGTTCAAGGATATTTTAAATTTTTCTTTGCCGCTAAAGAAAACAAGCATTGAAAATGCAATAGGTCTCGCCATTGATTAAGTTAAAGCCATTTGCTTTGCTAATGGTATTGTATGACAAAGCAAATGGCTTTAACTTAAAAGGCGAGACCTATTGCATTTGTAATGCTTGTTTAAATATGCTGCTCAAAAGCTGGTGTTTTTTAGTGAGCACATATTTGCAGTGGTTAGACCATTCAAATGTAGAAGAGAAAGCTTTTACAGCTGCTTTCAAAAATGTGGAGCAACATTGATGGACTAATTCAATGTAGCTGTCATAGAAAGAATGCTGATCAATCAAGAATTAGAAAAAGTCAACAGATCTTGATTCAGTGTGACTACACAAGCAAACGTACATTGACGTGAAGCCTCCAGACTTTGCAAAGTCTTGTTAAAAACTTGCAATAGGATAGGCTATGCATCTGTAAAATAATTTTATCAGAAAACACATATTCTGCTGGCGAAATAGTAAATAATGTGGTAATTGAGCGAGTTTCTGAAGGAGTGTCACAGTTTTGGAGTGTACGTGTCCGAGTGTTTGTGTTTGTGTCTAAATGAGGGAATCAATGTCTCAGTGGTTAAAAGGGTGTGCAAATGGCAGAGGGCCTGGTTAAGGTTTTGCCGGGCAGGCCATCCTCTGCAAGCATGCCACAGTATTTCACTCCGTCGCCAAGGCCCGTCTGCCAAATTATACAATGTGTGTTGGCCCAGCAGACATTTCAAACATTGACGGGACCCAATGTTAAGGCGTTCCTGACAATGTATTGTAACTTTTCCGGAAAACTCCGTCAAACATGACGGAGCCATACGGTAAAGTTACAATTAAAAAAATTATAATTTCAAAAAGAAAATCCCAAAGCAGGATTTCTTTTTGTAAATAAACAAAAACAATGACCCCCCCCCCCCCCACTCACCATGTTAGTTAGTTTTTTCCCATGACAAGGAGGGCATTGAGCACATTTCAATGCCCTTAACTGTCAGGTATTTCCTGGCAGTGACGGACATTGAAAAACATGTATATGTCCTCCCAGCTTCATTAAATGGGCGGGCATGTAGCACGTGGTGGAGACAAAGCAATTTCGGCTGCAGTCAAACTGTGATCCGACGTCTGCGAGTGAGCAAGTGAATGGGAGAGTGCTCAGATGAGTATTGTCTAGTCTCCTTGCTTGAATATATTTAGCATGAGTGAGTGATAGTGAGTGACACTAACAATCTGTTGGTGGGGAAGGAGCTTAGACACCATTGCAATGGAGCTCCCTCCCCGTCAACATTTAAATTGTGTCTGGATGTGAGTGTGACTAATTTCCCAAAACATTTTCATGTTACCATGTTGATTGCTTAAATGAATTGCTGCATGAATTTTTGAGAGTATGAGTGATTAGAGTAGTGAGTCACCAGAGTCATGTGCACAAGAATTACAGGGCAAGAGCAGGAATGCTCTGTATTTATTGCAATACAGTGTATTATTGTCCTTTCCCCCAATGCTTGCACACAATGGGCTGCCTAGCGCCAGCGCAAGCGCTCAATGGTGCAAGAGTGCCTGCATTGAGAGGCATATGTCCCTTTCTATGTGTGCCGCAGGATGCAGAACACCTTGAAAGAGGAAGTAATAAGGAGAAATAAAGACATTTCTCATTGTTACGCCTCTCATGAGAAGGCATATTCTTAGGACATATTTTTGGGGCGCATTACCAGGTCTACCACTATGGTGCATCAAAAACCATGGTAGTTGCATGGAACGCCTTCCCAGGGCAAAATAACTAAACGCAGTAATTTGGGCAGCGTTCAATTACTAATGATTTATGACACCAGTCAGGACCACACAAAGTCGCCTTGTGTTTCTTCGTGAATCTCATTTCTCAGTTGTGTCACTCTTGCACCACGTTGCGTGATGCAAGAGCAACACAACTGGGCTTCTAAATATGGGCCCAGGTGTCTAAGGGACTGATTTAGAGTTTGGTGATTGGGACACTCCATCACAGCGGTGACAGAGATCCTGTCCAACATGTTACAAGTGCCATTAGATGTAATGCACTTGTAATATGGCAGATGGAATATCCATCATGCTTGTTACTGAGTACCCCATCAGTCAACCTGTAAATCAGCCCTAAGTCAGTGAGTATCTGAGTATGTGTATGAGTAACAGAGTGTGAGTGTGCAGGTGACTTTCAGTTTAGAGCTATTGAATGTTTTGTGAGTAAATATCTGAGTGAGTGTATAACTGAGTATGCATTGTCAGTGAGTAAGTACATGGGTGACAGACTAAAGGTAGTGGTGAGCAAATGACTGACTGCCTGGCTTTGAGTGAGTTGAATTTAGAGCGAGTGAGCAAATGAATGGGTTAGTGCTCAGATGAGTATAGTCTAGTCTCCTTGGTTGAATATATTTAGCATGAATGACTGAGTGATAGTGAGAGCCCTCAACAATCTGTTCAAACTACTTATGAATTAATGAATGTATTCGTGAGCACTGTTATCCTTAACATTCCTGCAATCTAAACATGTTTTGAGAACGACTGGCCGTACAGAACACCAATGATTTACATGGAAAGAGAGTTGTAGTATTATCTTTAATGGAAGGAGTTGTTGAGAGTAAAAGAAATCTTTTTTTTCTGGTGAAGGGATATTTGTCAGTCTATGTCCTCATGAATTGAAGTTGGATGGTGTGTCCTCATGAATTGAAGTTGGATGGTGAGCCTGCTGACATTTTTGAGCCACTGAGAAAAGGAAGAACTGTTTCAATGATGAGTTCAACTTAAGAATTGGATCATCAGGGAGATAGGCTTGCCAGGCTCTGAACTACAAACAAAACAGTAGGAACGTGAGCTCCGAGTATTGCATGCATCATAGGATGGAGCACACATGGTGCCTGCGAGGATAGAAGAGGAAAGAAACAACCAGGAATAAGAAAAAGGGGTGGAAGGGAGCAACAAGATGTGGACACACCAGCAGAAAGAGGTGACTGGGATCAATGAGATGAATTGGGCGGGCAGGTTAAATAAGCAGTCAACAGTCATGCAATAGGTGGGCTGAAGCCACAAAGTACAGGCACACGAAGGGAAATAAGGAAGTGGTGGAAAGAAGTAACACAGAGCCTGCAGTGTTTGAGGCAGGGAGATAAAAAGTAGTCACTCTTGTATTGCACTGCAATCAGTCCATTATAATAAGTAGGATACACTGAAACAGCCCTATGAAGTGAAATAGTCCTTTGTGTCGAGAACAAAATGTAACTAGGATTCAAGCCAATAGTTACCCCTGAGACAGATGGGTTACCTCCAGAATTTTACACCAGACACAGGACAAAAATTTCTGCGAAACTGCGCACAATGTACATGGAGGCCTTGCATAGAGGGATAATACCGGAGGTGGCCGCAGAGTCTGCAATAGTTGAACTACTCAAACAGGGTCAATGCACCTTCGATGTTGAGTCCTATAGCCTGCTCTCATTACTGGACACGGAATGCAAAAGTCTGGGCAGGATTATTGCCATCCTTTTAGTTCCATATCTTACAGACATGATAGACCATTACCAATGTGGTTTTGTACCAGGCAAAACTACACACAATAACTTATGACAACTCTTTCATGTTATGGACCTCTCATGAACCCTGACTGAACCTCCAGCAGTGGCCTCTCTGTACTTAGAGATGGCTTTCGATCCCGTACTATGACCTTTATTGTTTGGGGGATGTTAAAATGGGAGTAGCGGGGGGGAGGAGCCTAGCCGAGCAGCAAGATGGCTGATCGATAGAGGAGCTCCGCCGGCTGAATGAAATATCCTACCTAATCCTTGCTCATTGACTACCACGGTGGGGATAACTGGTGGCCAGTGTGCATGCAACTCGGGGCGCCTCCGCGGAGTGTGAACTAGGGTGGCCGTAGCACCGATGAGAGATGCAGAGACAAACGAATGCCTAGACCCTGCTGGTGAGCGCAGTGCCGGGCTGGAGTGACGCACGGCCGAGACTGTGCTGCGGCCTGCCGGGGAGAAGCTGAGCTGCAGCAGCCAACGTGCCACGACCCTGCCTGCTGGCGTGGCCGGGGACCTGAGGCGGCTACATCGTGGAGGCAACATGACCTGGAGCCAGAGACGACTGCCTACATTCCACGTCCGAGCGACCCAATGTGAGGAGGAGGTGGGTGAACCCAAACTGGCCAGACAGGCTTAGCAACCGGGAAACACCACCCTGGCAAGAAGAGGCGCCCGGGGCCAGGGCGGCTGGGGCCGTATCCCCTCCCAGATACCTATACCTCTCCTGAACCCACAATCAAGGACTGTCTGAGTGAAGGCTAAATACGCCTCGATCGCAATGAGCCCTGATGCCCACACTTGTACGCTAAGGCCTTCGCTGGGCCTCCTGCTTCTGAAGGCCGACCCTCTTTTCGGGTGCCCCTGTCACCTCCAAGCGCGCAATAGAAGACTGACTGGAGAGGGGAAAGGTAAGGATGCAGAATACACCATTACCAAACTGAGATCCGGCGTCTGCACACACGAGCCGTGGTCCCGACCTGGCCTTCTGCTCCAGCACGATCCAGATAAGGGAAGGGGCGGTGGTGGCCACTCTGGGTGAGATGCCAGGGCACCTGGATTACCCTGTTGTATATCTGGATGTGCGTGCGATCCCCTGCTTTGATGGGCATAGTGGGTGGTTGCCTCCACTTCTAGAGCCATATCTGAGCACTGATTTCTCAGCAGCAGCCGCCTTGGTCCTCCTCACGACCTCCCGCTGCACGTCTGAACACCAAGCCATGGGCCCACTGATGGGGACAGTGGGACGTAGTGCAGTGGGCCATATCTGGACAAATCAAACAGAACACTGAACCAAATACATCAACGTAACTCAGCTGCGAGTTCTGTTACGGAATGAGGATCCCCAGGTTATTCGCAATGGGCTAACCTGACACACGCCAATCTAAACTTCCATTTGAAAGCAAGAATACCTCATACTATATGGAGATGGAACAGCCTCGGGAACAGGGCTCGGGCCCTCCCACTGTGGCGGCTGGCTGGGATGAAGACCTGAAGGAGATTCTGGTTGATTTTAAAACCAGCCTCAAGGCATTTGATGCTAAACTGGATCTGCTGCAAAAGACACACAATTAATGGACGGAATGGATTTAGGCCCAGATCGCTGTACTGGGGTGAATGTATGACATTGTTCTGCATTCTGGCCATCAATTGTTCTTTTTGCATTGGTCACCCCTACTGGAACAGGTATGCCCAGACGTGGGTCCCGTGCTCTCCAAACTGGAATGGCATGGTGAGCAAAAAAAGATGGATTTAGGCCCAGATCTCTGTACGGGGTGAATGTATGACAATGTTCTGCATTCTTTCCATCAATTATTCTTTTTGCAAACTGGATCTGATGGTGCACCGACTCGACAAGATGCACAAGAGGGTAGATAAACATGAAGATCGCCTAGACCAGCTTGAAACTAGAGTCTCCGACATCGTCGATAACCAAGCCACGCTAAGTGAGCAGCTGCTTAAAAAGAACAAAGTTCTGGCCGTTATCAAAGCCAAGAATGAAGACTTGGAGGCCCGGTCGAGGTGCATAATTCGCGGATTGTGGGTGTGCCGGAGTCTACAGCTATGGACAACATGGAGGACTATATCACAACAATGCTCAGAAGCCTCTTTGGTGAGACCCTGTCCCCCGTGTTTATCATGGAACGATCACACAGATCCTTACCACCGTGCCCCCCCCCCCCCGGGCGCTTTGGCACAACCCATAATTGCACACCTTCTCAATTACAAAGACAGGGATGTAGTTCTACGCCTCTCTAGGGAATGGGGTAAAACACAATTCCGAGGCAATGTGCTTTCATTTTTACCCTGATTTTACCATCGCAGTTCAGGCCGCACAAAAGGAATTTTTACCTACCAAAAAAATTCTACAAAAGGCAGATATTAAATATGCCCTCCTCTACCCAGCCGAAAGGAAAATCACACATCAGGGAAAGACACACAACTTCACTAGGGCCAAAACAGCCCTCAAATTTGCCAAAAGCATCACCTCAGAGGCACCGAGAGGGATCCCTGCACTGTGAGGAGGAGGATTCGCTGGACGAAAATGACTAACACTGACTCAGTTTGTGGTCCACGACGTGCACTGACAACCCCTGAGATGGGATGAAGGGAAGCACATGGCTAACTGGTGAAATGATTACACAGCAAGCTACCATAAGAGTGATTGAATTGAACCATTGAACCTGATGACCAATGACACTGGCAATACTCCTCGATTCAGCCACCCAGCCTAGGTTTGGTTGGGGTGTTTTCCTGGCTCTCCTCTGCCCTCCGGGATGAGTCCCTTACATTCAGTATTATTTTTGTGCCATTGGGTATTTGTTTGGCAAGAAACAGAAGAGTTTTTTGGGTTTTGGGATGGTGATGGATGGGAGCGGGGTTCTCAACCAGGTTTGGGGGTTGGAGTGGATGGGGGTCAGTTTCAGTTTTGCAGTGGGTTACTGTTCTCCCTGTTGGAGCACATTTACACTATATGGTAGGCTACCCTTCTAATCTTCCCCCTCCCCTCCAGCTTCACCTCTTGATGGGGGATTTGACAATTGCTACACTATATAGGCACCCTACACATACACTCAAATAACAAGGCTTTATCCGACTGGCTAACACAATCGTATTGTTACATTACTGCAGGTATTAAATGCCTTACCTGGAATGTTTGTGGGCTAAGTGATGCCAGGAAGGCCTGTCTTGTACACACCTACTTCACAAGACACCAGACTGATATATGCATTTTACAGGAACTCCCTCCCACCCCCCAATCGCATCCCGTCTGCGTGCTCCTTGGTGCGCAGAAATACATTCATCCTATTATTCCAATTACGCTTGTGGAACAGTTATAATAATTCTCAAAAACTTAACAAGGAAACTCACACAAGCCAAATTGAACTCAGAAGGCCATGGCGTCCTTCTAGCCAGTACGCTCCACACTGACTGCCCTGAGTTTTTCAGCGAGGTATGGCAATACATTGTAAATCTAGGACCGGGGGCTAGAATAAGGGGGGGAGACTTTAATGTTCTCTTAGACCTGAATATGGATAGTTCTGGCGCCTCTCGCCACCCTCACCCTAATGCCGCGGCACAGCTTCACGCCTTAATACAGGACCAGAGCTTTACCAATGCTTGCCGAATTTTAAATGAAAACACGTAGGGAAGGTACATGCATCACATTGGCGATGGAGGTCTGGTCACTCATTGACTACTGGCAAATCACTAGAGAAGTCCTAACGTGGACGGCCGGTACCTCACTGCGCCCCTGGACACTATCTGATCATGCCCCAGTGCTGCTGGAGCTGGCGATGTCCCTCGCCATCTTGCACGCCTTCTCCTGGCGACTGTCAGCCGGCACCCTATGGGATCAAGTATTCCACTCTGAATTACGAAATGCTATTATTGACTACTTTGCAACGAACGCGGGCTCAGTGAAGTCCCCATCAGTGCTCTGGGTGGCCCTTAATTTGCTATAAGAGGAGTATGCATTGCAAAACAAGTGGAGGTCTTGAAGGCCTCTCATGCAAGACCTGTACACCTCGAGGCTGACCTGAGAGCATTGGAACTAGAATGTTTTTAATCTTAAGATCAAGACACCATGGCGCAAATATGAGAAATACTATCAGAATACAATAAAGAGACTGAACGCAAATTACATTATCTGGGTCAAGAGGCGAGAACCAGCAGATATGGAGAGCGCTCTGGTAGGACATTAGCCCAAATGATCAGACCACGCAAAGCTAAGGACTATGTCGTAAACCTCATGGACAAAAACATGGAACACCACACCAGCCCCACTGAAATACTCAATATGATGACCACCTTTTACTCACAACTTCATCAAACTAAATCCCAAATAACCACTGAGCAATTGAAAGCGTATCTGGAGTCTAAACAATTATTATGGCTAGATGATCCGCATTGCCAATATCTAGACTTCCCGTTTACAGAGGAGGAAGTACTGCATGTCATCCATAGTCTTCCCAATGATAAAGCTCCCGGCCTGGATGGCCTCACAACATCCTTTTACAAGGAATTTGCAACAATACTAATCCCACACCTCCTAGCTATGTACCAAGCATCTGTGGAGACAGGGGAACTACCACCGTCACTCTGGGAGATGGAAATCATTACCATCCTTAAACTTGGTAACCCAGCTACTTCATGTGATTCTTACAGACCACTCTCCATTATTAACATAGATAACTAAATATTGGCAAAACTCATTGCCAATCATCTGGCCCCACTTCTCCCTGCCATGGTCCAGGCGAATCAGTCAGGATTTGTGCCTGATCACTCAACTACACATAATCTCCGCACCTTGTTTGCAGTTATGCATGGAGTGGACCCAAGCATGGCAGCAATTGTTGCTCTACTTGATGCCACTAAGGTGTTTGATTTACTAGAGTGGCCTTGTTGTTCCTGTTTCTGCAGCACTTGGGGTTCCTGCGGTTCCTGAACCTCATTAAGCTGCTATAAACCTCCCCCTCTGCTAGACTGTGTGTGAATGGCCTATTATTCAACTCATTATCAATTACTCACGGCACATGGAAAGGATGTCCCTTGTCCTGTCTCCTATTCACTATAGCCATGGAACCCCAGGCAGCCAAACTGCGCCAGCACCATTCTCATAGAGGGCTCAGATTCGGCGAGCGAGGAATGCTGTTATCTATGTACTCAGATGTTATTGCATTCTACATCAGGAATCCCCAGGATTATCTAGACCTTGCTATCAGGGAGGTCCTTCAGTTAGGGGGATTGTCAGGTATAACAATAAATTGGACGAAGTCTGTTATATTTCCCCACACTGGGAGCACTGGGCAATTTGAATCTGAGTTTGCACTGCAGTGGGCGAAGGAACCAGTGATATATCTGGGCATGTGGTTGAGTGGGGACATGGGTGAACTGACGGCATGGCAATATCCTGCTTGGAAGAAAGAAGTCCGACCTGCAACCGCCTCCCCCTCTCATTAACTGGTCGATCAGCCATCACCAAGATGGTTGTGTATTATAAACTCACAGAATCAGGTAAGAGAACTCCAGTCTTTATTGAAATACACCACCAACAGTCAGTCAGCTTCACAGTTAGCCCCTCGTCACAGTTAGAACTCTGCCACTGAAGGCAGCAGTGGAATGTTGGAACAATGCATGGAATGTTCCATGGTGGCAGGGAAAGGAGGGGGGGGGGAGAGAAGAAACCACTAGAATGCAACATTGTGCTACCTAACGCAAATCCCGTTAAAGGGACTCGCTGGGCAGGGCAGTACTTCAAAGCGCCGCTGGCAGGATTGCCGGTACAGTTCCTGAAAGTGTGCTGAGGCAACGCCGGGCTTAAATATTATTCAGACGTGCAGAGCGTTGAAACCCCGATCTGAAGAGCGCCGTCTGACATGAATGCAGATCTTGTCAAAGGGACTCGCTGCGCAGGGTCAAGCCACAAGATGAACAGAAACACCTCTCTGGGGCACCCAGAGAGTTCAGTGCATGTCCGCTCCCATGGAGTGTCGGTACCATTAAGTGTGAGACAAGGGGACGCTGGACAGCTGTAGATAGCGTGACTGCATTGAGGACTGAAGAGAGAAATTCCTTCAGGGTGTCACCTTGGACAACAGCTCCAGCAAGAAAAATATCATTCAGGATAACAGAGATGCCCTTCAGTGCATGCGCAGCCGTACCTTGAAACTCCTCCGGAGAAAATGACATCAACTACAAGAAGGACTGCATATCGCCTTAAACAGCTGGGGATGGTGGTGCAGCTGCCCCCACGCAACGATCGTAGTATTATAGACTGACAGAATCAGGTAAGAGAACTCCAGTCTTTATTGAAATACACCACCAAAAATCAGTCAGCTTCACAGTTAGCCCCGCATCACAGTTAGAACCCCGCCACTGAAGGCAGCAGTGGAATGTTGGAACAATGCATGGAATGTTCCATGGTGGCAGGGAAAGGAGGGGGAAAGGAGAGAAGAAACCACTAGAATGCAACATTGTGCTACCTAAAGTCTTGTACCTCTTTTTAAAACTCCCCTTGCTGCATACACAGCAGTGTTTTAAATGTCTGAGGTCCAACCTGATCTCCTTGGCTTGGGCAGGAAAACAGCCCAGAATAGCATTGGAAACCATTATGCTGCCCTTTATCCAAGGTGATTTAAATGCACCTGACATAAAGTTGTATGCGCTGTGTGCTCAGGCCCAGTACCTACATTTCTGGCTATACCTGGCCAAATTCCAGCCACATGTCGTGGTGGAGGCAGACCTGACCTCCCCAGTCCCGCTGTTCACCACGTTATACGTTATATCAAACCTACACGCCTACACGCACTGCAGCGGACACATTGGATTGTGTAAGGTGGACTGGGATGGACTTTACAGAGGGTGTCTCTTAACTGCACATATGCGTCCTGCATACCTATAGGGTGCAACCCTGAGATGCCAGCACTGATGGATGACAGAATGCTTACCCAGGCTCACAATAAACTAAGCCCGGGCAGAGTACTCTGCTCTGCCAGCGGACTTGCAGAGTTTTACCAACTCTGCGCTCTGCTGGGAACGTGAAGTTGTGTTAAAACTCTGACTCTGTGGTGGAGCGGAGTACACCCCTCAGCCAAGTTGGCCCCCTGCAAACTATTTTTTTTAAACCCACTTTCCTTCTCTTCTGTTCTCTGTGGGCCGCCCTTATCCTTACCACAGTGTCTCCTTTGTGCCGTCATCCTCCTCTTCGCGTACCCCTACGTATTACGTCTTGCATGAACTGTGCATGCGCAGTTCACACAAGACGTAATACGTAGGGGAATGCGAGGAGGAGGACGACGGCAAAAAGGAGGCACTGCGGCCAGGAGGATGGTGGCCCACTGATGACAGAAGATGGGGGTAAGGGGATTTTTTTTAAAATTGTGGGGCTGGGTCAGAGCTGAGTTCCACTGAGATTTTGTTGAACTCCGTAGAACTCTGCGGAGCACCACTCCACATACTCCGCCCAGGGTTACAATAAACATCTTTTCAGACACGCTGACCTATATTTTAATGGACAGTTTATTGCAGCACATGCGCCAACTGACATCCTGAAGCCTACAAGATGGACATGCTTCTTTATACCCAACTTCATGCCATGTGTCGCGCCCTCCATTCTACCTTTCCTGCACCATCTCCAACATTACATGTGCTTGAACATATGCTCACACATACCTCGCATTGAAAACTCGTCACCAGACTTTACAGTGATGCAGGATTAACTGCCTGTATGCACTTCAAGAGCGCAGGCCCAGTGAAGATTGGTAACAGACCCCTCCATAGCTGCTGAACAATGGTCATATTGCTGTGCGCAAACCGCAACTTTATTGCATAACTATAGACTGTGCCTTACACACTTCAAGTTTTTACATAGATTACATTGCACCCCCCTACAACCGCAGCGCATGGGGCTAAGTGAGGAGGATAGATGTGTGAGATATTTCACCTCAAGCCTCCTTTTTACAACTGGCCTGGGAATGCCACAAGATTGTGGATTACTGGTGTGAGGTATACTCAAATCATTGGCCACAAGATCTCCTTTACCCCGCTAGTTAGCCTCCTAGGCTACATTAAAGACATGCCACTGACCTCACGTCGTCTCCTTGCAATGCTCTTGATACTAGCAAAGCGCCAACTTGCTAAACATTGAAGGAGGAAAGAGGTCCTTCAGGTCATATTATGGCTATGAGATGCTTCATATTGTCAGGAACAGTTGCCCAATTACTGGGAGTTGATGCCCTTACAAGCCTGCTTGAAAGATATTTGGGAATCCCTTTCAACATACTTGAAATCACAAGCCACAACTCCACCATGGACACCGGTTGCGTTGTACTGAGTACCCCAGATTGGAACTGCAGAAGATGCTAGATATTGTGAAGCCAGTGTACAATGTAGCCCTAACTCACACCTCTGTAGTACTATCTGAGATGCCCATGATGTATGTGTTCCTCTGCTTTGACTGTTATAGTTAAGGGTTATGATTGTCAATTATGACTGCAATGCTAATATACACTACTTTGTACTCAACCCGCTGCAATTCTCTTCATCATGCCATTTGAGTGTGCTGTATATGCTCTCTCTCCCTCCCCTCCCTTCCCTTCTTCTTTACCTACTGCCATTTTGAAGTTGTCATTGTAATGTATGATGTTTGAAACGCCAATAAATAACGTTTAAAAAAAATGGGAGTAGCAGGACAAATATTAAAATTGATATAACTGCTAAATTCGCAACCACTAGCCGGGGTTCGTATTGGTCGTGTTTTCTCAGGCCAATCAGAAGAGGTACAAGGAAGGAATGCCCCATGTCATATTTTATGTGTATTAGTCATGGGACCAATTAGCTTGCCATCTATGAGACCAAGGACAGCAAAGGGGTATCACCACACATGAAAGGACAAATGTGGTGGCTTTATACTCCCTTATGTTCATAAGAGAACCCTATGCTAGTATGACTTCTGTTATGGCAATATTGATGGTATTTGGCAATGTTTCAGGGTTCAAAAATAATTGGAAAAAATCATGACTGGGATGGCACTGTGATGTGAGCCTAATACATTTACATATTTTGAAATACAGATTTATCATTCAGATTATGCTGTTAAGGCGGTAAGCTAGATGGACTTGCATGAATATTAAGCAGGCATTTCCATTCTGGACCGTTCTTATGTTGTCGTCTTAGTGAAGAATGGTCATTGCAAAAACATTTATACTGCATAGCCTGCTTTATTTCTTTGGAACCCTGCTTCTGACTTTTAAGGAATCTTTATTCAGAGAACTACAGCCTTTTATTGTCAGACGGAATTAAATATGGGGCACCACAAGGAAATACTATCAATAGAGAAGGCATTGAAGTGGGAGTGAATTGGAGCCCTCAATTTGGAGATGGACTCTATGGCAATACAATTGATATGGCTTACTAGATGGGTGGTGATGGAGGAGGACCCTGAATGGAAAGACCTCAGAGCCTGTCTAGGAGTCATCAATCCTCTTTGGTTCAAGGTACAGTTTAAGGTGCAAGGTGCAATAAATAAATTACACCTGAGGTCACTACATGCTGTCAATGGATGTTGGGCAACATACCAATGGAAGCTAGGTGTTTCTTCATTTTATGCGCCCAATGTATTCTTATGGTGTGCACCAAAATTAACAGATGTATCCAAAGCGCACAATATCCACCCCTAGGAACAAGCTTAAATTAGGACAGTGTGCATCTGTTTACAAATGGTATGCTGTATCAATATGAATCTTTGCATTAGGACTACAGATTAAATGCTGGACAATTTCTAACATATAATGTCCTAGTGAGAGCAATTAAACTAGCCAGTGAGAATAAGGAACTGAACCCCCGAATCTGAAGTATTACAAATCGTACTGACACAAGGGGCACAGAGATGAGCAGTGATGACACTTCATAATGCATTGTGCTCCACGGTCAATTTGCCCAGATCCACACTAAAGTTTACTTACACCAACCATACCTCTCCCCATCCAGGCTAATGAAAATGTATCGAGTAACATTGACAGCTTGTCCTAGATGTTGAGAGGACACAGCAGGTTGTTTCCACATCTTATGGGACTGCCCTAATATCCAATAATAATGCTCCTCTGTAGTGGCTCTTGTGAATGAATTGAGTGGTAAATGTATCTCAAACAGCTTAGCAACTTCTTTACTCTGTATGTATAGCAGGACTTTCCCAGCCAAAAATGTATGTAAATTCATTGCTCTAGAATTGGTCACAGGGAAACACAATATAGCTATACATTAGAAAGCATCTAAGGTACCTGATCTCATGGGATGACTCTATGAGATGTGCAGAAATAAACCATGGCAGAGATGGCCAAGATTTAACATAAATGACAGAAGTTCGGTACCACCTTGGACACCATCCTAAGAGCAATTCAATGGAAAGCAGGTGAGAATCCATGTTGAATGAGGCAATAAAGCCTGTTCAACATATATAGGCTATCCTGTTTTAGGTTTAAACCTATAATAACTGACAAAACCCCACCTGAAGGAAAATAGCCTTCACCAGTGTAAACATATAAACACTGGAAAAAAACCTTCGCAACCACAAACTAAATGCCTTTCAAAGAAAGTAAAAGGTGAGTGAAAGAGTAATTTTTATTTCTTTCTGAAGGGGCCAATACATTGCAACTTTGTTACACAAGGCAACAGCAAGAAAGACTGGCCTAGCATTATTCTGCTTAAGTTTTTTTGTTATGTGATGTCGCTAAAATATTGTTTCTTCTTCCTTTTGCTTTTTTCAGTTTTGTGGTCTCAGGTCTAAAGATGTAGAGTTTAGAAGCATATTTTAGGTCTCATATAACTATTTTATAAACTGTAGAGAATCAGGATCAAAATCATACTTGATATTTTGGCTACAATTGATTCTTTCAATCATTCCCAATATATACCATCACATTTACCCACAAACCGAGAATGGATGAAACCCTTTGATTGATCAGCCCCCTTTTCTAGTAAGTCAGTATTGATAGTAAGTGGATTGCCAAACAGTCCAGGCTTTAAACATTCATTGCAAGGTGTAGTAACAGGTATACTGCATTCTTAGATTTTTACAGGGAAACGTGATTAATGTAGTGGACATAATCAAAAAACTAAAAACCTGAAAACGCCCTTGTCTACCAAGTCTTCTGCATAATTGGTGTAGATGTGAAACATCTCCTTGATAGTAGGCTGCCCGACACTTTTAGTGACTTTCGCACTGCAACATGTTCCATGTTAGAATCCTTGTCACTTGGTAAGCAAATAAATGTTGAGGCTTGCAATGATACATAGAAATGTTCCTTCACCAACCATGGCATTCGAAGTCAGTGAAGCCTCTCTGAGGTATTCGGTACAAGTTCTAGATCATTTTCATTAAGGGGAATTTTCTCCAGACTGCTTCGTTGTTGATCGCTTCTATAACTGAGGGTGTATTTGCCCAATTCAACACATATGTTTTAGAACCTGTCTCAGAGAATCTAAATCTGCAGGTGCACCAGTATTGGCATGGAAAGCTATGCCAGAGTTAGCAAATTGAATACTGCCTGTTTTGGCATTACCCATCTCATGTGCCAATGTTGAGAGGACCTTTTCACAGATTAACGTTGGGAAGGTAAGTTTGAGTGCTTATGACCAAAGACTCACTAAAGAAGTGTTGTATGGTTTACTACAATAGGTTTGATTTGTAAAAATGTATTTGGACCTCATATACCCTGCACACACACTTTCTATACAAATGCATTTTCAGTGCAGAAAGCAAGCAATAATAAACACACAACTTTCCATAAACACCAGAAAACACTGTTTCTGTGTAACTACTAATAATAATCCCCGTTTTTTTTAAAGTATTGAAAACACACAAAAAAACCAGACTTAACCAAAAATAGAAACTAAAAACAGGAAAGCCTAAACATATATAAAAATGTCATGTTGGCATGAAAAGGTGCTGCGAAAGGGCAAGGGCAGCTCACTTGGAGACTGGGGGGATATACACTGGGTAGGGGGAAGCAGAGCCAGCAAACAATATATAAGCTGCAAACTTACATCAGACTGGATGGTAGAATGCATGGTTGGGCATAATGCTTTTACTATTATATATATATATATATATAATATATTCACATGGTCAGAGTTATTTTGTATGGTTTGTGGTTTAAAGTTGTTATGTAATATTTCACTAGTTCCATATGCTCCTTGCTTATGCTGTGACTAACAGTATTAAAAATAACAGATACAATATGATCTTCTGTTGCATTTTTGTAACATGTACTTATTGATATTAGAATAATGCATGAATGAATAAATGAATGAATGAATGCATGGATGAATAAATACTTTTATTTGATTTCATAAAAGGGTGTGAAACCACCATACATGAAATGAACGTTTTGGAATAAAAACAGATGAGTATAAAACATACAGACGATACCATAAGTGAATTTCTGGACGGATTGTACTAAACCTTATTAAGTTAGTTAATGTTTTCTTTTTTTTCCAGTTCTGTTGCTGCAGTTTCCAGGAATTTTATGGCTCTAGAGGACAGTTGGATTGATAGCTCTCCAAGGCATTGGATGACGGCCACTCTACAAGACCTTATTTGTTCCTTCCTAAAGGCTTCCCGGAGGACCGTTCTTGGGGTTTCTGCCAGGAAGGGGCAGATGCATAGTAAATGTAGAAAAGACTCGTCCTCTCCTCCGCATAAGCGGCATTCCTTGGATTGCCGGGGGTTTTTCCATTTTGGTGTCAAGTCATTTGATGAAAATGACCCCAGCCGCAGTAACGTTAGGTAGTGCTTTTTCTCCTGGGAAAAGTGGTCTAGCAGGTATGGTTGGGGTTTCAGCCTTGGATCATGGTCCAGGCGTGTTTTTTTTTTAGAAGGCTCTTTTTTCTATTAATAAGGAGGTCCGTTTGATTGCCTTGTTGATTACAGTTTTGAAACTGGAATAGGTGGGGAGAGTGAGTCAGGCCTCCTCTAGCTGCAATGCCGCAAGGGAATCCTTCAGAACTCTGAACGTCGAGTTATTTAGCCTGGCTTGGGTTTCGATTTCCTCCCAGCAGTGATGCGCAAGGGTATTGTCCTCTACATCCCTCATTCTCCAGTAATATTTGGCTAATGCCCCTTGTCTGTCAGGAGTCTAGTTTCTTAGTCCATACTCAATTCGGATTTGGGATTGTGAAATGTGTCGGGGGATCGAGAACAGGTCTTTAAAGAAAGTTGATTGTGCAGAGTTTAAGGAGATGGCATCTTTAAGGTTTAAAATTTCTGAGCCGAATGAGATCGAGGGTAAGAATTTTGGTGAAATGGCTTTAAGCAAATGACTTGTAGAACAACCTGTACGTTTTTTCTTTAAGACTCTGAAGGCAAACTGCAGTTGTTGAGCTCTGGTACGGCCTTGTCCCAATTGTGATTTAAAATTAAGGTTGTGGTCTATTTGGAAACCTAGATATTTGTATGAGTCTACCTGGGACAGGGGTTACCCATCCAAGTGCCAGATGAATTTACAGTGTGCCTTTGTTTTGACTCGTCTGGCAAAACACATTGCTTTTGTTTTTTGGTGGTTGATGGTTAGTCGGGCTGTTATGGTATAAGCTCCTAGTTTGGTGATGAGTCGCTGCAAGCCTACAGGTGTTTATGCGAGGAGCACGATATCATCTGCGTATTGTAAACTGGGTGTGGGGACGTTGCCCAGTTTTGGGGGTCAGATTGAATTGACCGTAGTTGTTTGTCAAGGTCGGCAGTGTAGATGTTAAAGAGGCAGGGTGCCAGCACACACCCTTGTTTTAACCCATTAAGAGTTTGGAACTTTTTGGTTATGCTGTGCCCATCTCCTTTCCTGACCTGAACCCACATCTGGGAATACAAATTGATTATGGCGTCCAGAAGTTTGGTTGGGGCACACCAGTTATGCATTTTTGCCCATAGCATGGCTCTCGGGACATTGTCAAAGGCTGCTTTGAGGTCTCTAAAGCATGCGTAAAGAGGCCTGGATTTTGCGAGAGCTTGATTGGCTAGCAGTGTGACCGTGGAGATGTTCGTGAGTGTGCCCATCCCTGCCCTGAATCCTGTTTGGGTGTAGGGAATGAGGTTACATCTTCTGACCCAGTCCTCCAAGTCAGCCAACAAGTTTTATGCGTACGTTTTTGCCTCCATGTCGATTAAGGCTCTCAGACGGTAGTTGGAGGGGTCGGAACGGGCGCCCGACTTGTGTATTGGGTTCAAAACGCTGCCCCTCCAAGAGTCTGGGATGGTATAGGATGCTAGGATGGAAGATAAGAGTGGTGTGAGGAGGTCGGACCAGAATGAAGGATTATGCCGGAACAAGGCGTTTGGCATCCCGTTGGGTCCTAGAGCTCCCTCGGGTCTCAGTTTTTTAATGATTTTTAGAACTTGCTCTTTCCGGATTTGCGGAAAGTATTTGGGTGCTTCTGGGTGGAAGATTTTGACGCGACCTGCTACAATTCCCCTCTCGCCTGGTTCAGAACCACAAGTTGCCGGACAGACAGTTGACGTTTCATTGTATAAGTAATCGATGTGGGCTCTCCAGGAGTCCTCCATTATGTCTGAGTTGTAATTCCGGTTCTTGCCATTTGTTAACTGGTTGATTATTTCCCAAAAGAGCCTAGAATCCCTTTGTTTGGTGGAATGGTGGAGTTTGGCCCAGAGTTGTTCTTGGAACGCTTTTTTTTGTCACCTTAGTGTCTCTTTTTTGGGCTTTTCTGGCTTTAGTGATTAATTGCAAGAGATCCTGGGAGGGGGCAGAGCTCTGGGTGCGTAGTCTTATGAGGTGTTTATTCAATTGTTGTTTTTGGGTCCTGAGTCTTTCTGTGAACCAATCAGCCCCATGATGTCTTCTTAATTTTTTGCCTGTGGCCTAGTTGCATAATTTTTTATTTAATTCTAGGGTGAATGGCTCCCATGCCTGTGTGTTTATGGGTTCATGATGTCATTGATCGAATCTGTTTTCCATTCAAGCCGTTTTAATTAAATTGTTGTATTGCGTTTGTTGAGATAATACTCTGGCTAGCACTGGGTCATCTATGTTACTTAGCAACGTGAACGATTGCGGTTGGTGGTCGCTTTCAGTCCTGTCCATTATTTGGAAGTTCGTGATCGATGGGAAAAGGTCATGATCCGTGAAGCTGTAGTCTATTGTCAAAGCTGATTTTTGGGTGATCCTGGTGTATGCTGCTGGGCTGTCTGTCGGCTGCTCCCGTTTAGCATACTCATTGAAAGCTCAACCAGACTGGCCGCACATCTCTTGCCAAGGGTGTCTCGTTGTTTCGGTGCCAGTGTGCGCTCTTTAATGTCTTGCAGTAAGTTCATATTAAAATCCCCTGACAGGATCATGTTTGCGTCTTGATGGGCGAGTTTTAATGTTGCCAGTGTTACTAGTAAGTGATCTACTCTTATCCTTTTTCGCTTGAACACTGGATGAATATAGATGTTAAGAATGAGCAGACAAGTGAGGGGCGGGGCTTCAAGTTTGACACATTTCAACCAAGAGAACTCAAGGTCTATTGTTGAAGCTTGCCATGGAATATCGGTTGAAATTAAAATTGAAAGGCCTCCTTTGGCTCTCCCTAGGTTGGCGACTTTTTTGGCCGGCCTCTGAAATTCCTTGTATCCGATTATAGGTGTAGGATTTGTCATCCAGAATTTTATACTTTGAGATGAATTCCATGAAGCCTGGATCTTCTAGTTTAGTGCTAAGGCCAAACACATTCCAGGAGCAGATGTTGCAGCCTGGGAGTAAGTTGATAGCTACTTGGTTGTTGGTTCATGCCATATCTGGGGGTGACCAGGCCACGATTAGATCCCGAAATCTGGGGGGCTCAATGGCTTCTGGGTTAGCAAAGGTGATGGTGATTTTCTTAGTTGTGCACTCTTTCATCTTTTGAGGGGTTTGATGGTCTGGGCCGTTGGCTCCCTTTAACAGGCCCACTGGTTGGTTGAATGGTTGGAGCAGGTTGGGGTAGCAAGGGGGGGGGGCGATCTTTTTTAACTTAATGCCCCACTTTGCAAATTGGTCCCTCTGCTGTCAAATTTGTTTAATAAGAGAGGTGGCTGAGAAAGAAGCTGTGGTAGTTTCTTGACCCAGGAAATGTGTGTTCTGTTTAAACACTATACTAACAATATCGCTGGTGGTTATGTGGCTCAGAAGGGGCAGTGCTTTAAAGAGTTTAGGCAGGACGCTTCTGTTTAAGATGTCATGTTTCCCCTTGATGCGTAGTGGGGGATAAAGTCCAATATGTTACTGTTTAAAGAGGAGTCCCGGTGCGACGCTAGATGTGCAACCCTTCCCGATGCTTTGTCGGCTGGTGTTGGTTCTGTGATTGTCGAAGGAGTGGTCAAGATTGCGTCTGTATTGTTTTGTGTTAATTGTTCGTTGACCTTTATCCAGGTTGCTGGGTTGCTTTCCGGGATTGGGTTATGGGTTATGTCTGGATGGCAGTTTTCTTTTCTCTCGTTGTCAGTAACTGAATGTACTATACATGGGCTGGTTATACTTGTTTCTTTCATAACTTTCGTAACTTTCTTTGGTGTCATTGGGGGGTTTTCAGATTATGTTGCCTGGGTGGATAAAAGGTGTTTCTCTTTCCTTAGACGCTTAAATATGCTGTATACTTTCCCAAACTGCTATAGTTCCCTTTTGGTGTTATTTAGGCAGCTGGGAAAAGTAGGTTGGATGGATAAGAGGTTCGATTGGTCCTTGTTTGTAATTGTGTCTAAAGGAGTGAGGGCCGTATCGTACTCACTCTGTTTCAATCCCTGGTCGGTGTTGACGGGAAATAGGTTGATTGCCTGTCTGGAGTGCCTTCTGTTTCTTGTTTTTCTTAGACTTTTTCTCTCCCGCTTGGTTAATGTCTTGGTTACTGTAAATGGCTGACCTAATGATTGCTCACCATTGTCAGTTGATTGGGGGGCTGAAATGTTTAGATTGGCAATGGTTATTGCTGGACTGGGTGCTGTAAGGTCTGTCTGTGATTGTTCTAGATTGGAAACCGCACCACTAGGGGTTTGCTCCCCCGCGGGGCGGGGTTGTTCGGTGTCCGTCGCCCATGGTGTCTCATGGTCTTGCTCTGTTTGTGGGGCATGCTTTGTTGAAGCTTCCCTGGTTGTGACAAGAAGATATGACAGAAGGGTGGGGAGTGGGACCACCGCTAGTTTGTCTATGATTTGGGTGCAGTGGCAGTTGCACGTTTGATATGTTGTTTCTTGGTCTCGCTGCACCCTCGAGACTATCTCGTTGAAACTGTTCAGTTTCTGTTCTACCCCCTGAACGTGGATTGCTAAGATATTTAGGAGATCCACTTGGTTATCCAGCTTGTCAGCGTGCTAAGACATTGCTTTGGCGATTGAGTCCAATGTTTGTAGCAGGAGCTGCCAGGCTTTTGGAGCTGGGATACTGCCTGGTTCGGTTGGAGAGACCTGGGCGCCGTGTGTCCGGTGTTTTGAGCATACTGACGGAGGGGTTTGTAGAGGACCCGGGGTCCTGCTGAGTTGTTCCCTTGTTTGGGATGATTGCAACAAAATGTTCGACCCCTGTGTATAAGGGAAGGGAAACTGCTACTCCAGAAGGTTGCCTGGCGGAGGGGGGGGCTGGCAGCGATGCTGTTCTGCTTGCGCTTCAAACAAAAACGAGGAAAATCCAGGCTTGTCGCGATTGCTTTTGATGGAATTGGGAAAGACATACTCCTGAACTTCGATGTGTTGAACTCCCTGGGCTTTTGTCTGGTTCCCTATTATTCCCAGTTAAATGCAAGATGTTTGTGGTCGTCTCGTTGGCAGGGGCCCCTTCGTTAAGACTTTGGGGTCCGTCAATGCCTGGGGAAGGTGAAAGTAGTGTCTGATGCTTGAGATGATCAACAGAAATGGGGGGGGGTGGTGTATTTGTGCCTCGAAGACTTGGTTGTTTTGCTTTTGTCTGAGTTTGAGTGGGATGAGAGCTTTGGATGATAAGAGTTGGAGGCTTGGAAAAGAAATGGTTGCTTCGTGTGGGACTGGGAACTGGGAACCTCTCCTCCCGCACTCCCGGCTCGAAGTTTTTCCACTGGAAGCACACATGGAGGCTTCGCGCACTGGGGCTGGGCTAATACTGGTTTCATCTCTTTTTTTTGGAGGCGCCGGAGTCACTACGGTGTTGGTTAACTGAGTTGAATTTTATTCGACTTTTAAAAAGTCTGAAATTAGTGCCCGTTTACTGCTGTTTGGTGCTGAGTGGTGCCTGGGTGGGACCGTGGAAATGGCTTTGGTGCTGCCATCCCGTTTCGCTGCTGGAGTCGCTGCTGTAGGTGTTTTTGATGTTGCTTTTAGCCAGTTGTTTGCAGTTGTTACGGTTGTTACGGTTGTTACGTTTATTGACAGTGGCGGTGCGTATGTTGAGGCTCCAGATTCTACCGCCCGGTGTGTTTCATCTTTAACAGAAGGACAAGGGCCTGGGGAGTTCATGCCTTGGAGATCTTTGGCTGCAGCCTCTTTAGCCTTCGCCTTGTCCTTTGGCGTGGTGCGCTTCTACCTTTCCCTGACCGCATGCCCTGTCACACTACCCCAAGAGGGGGGAGTGGGTGTGACTACGATTGGGTAGGTGGGGGGTGGGTGAATGACGCAAAATTGCATGGAGCAGCTGAATTCCGGTCACAAGGTTACAAGGTATCAGTAGGTAGCAGTTGGTGGTGGTAGGAGGGTGGTAGGGGGTTTGGGGGGAGAGAGAGAGCAGGGATCAGTGGTGGTCGCCACCACCGTGGACTCTCCTGGCCACTTCACTCTGCGGCCTCCAGCTAAGGGGGGCCACGCTCTCGCACTTGCACGCTTGAGTCCCACCAGTGCACCTGCCTGCTTGGTTCGTTTCACCGCTATCCGGAGGTCCGATCTCATGTCCGATCTCAGGTCCAATCTCTAGTCCACCTCTAGCCCACCTCCTCGCTGGAGTCTCATCTGCTGCCGTCTCTCTATACCGTGCTGTTTTCGTGGTTTTTACCACTGGTTTTGGTCTGGGGGGTGACTGCTGGCTATGGGCAGTGGAGGCAGCGGGGGACGAAAAGGGCGGTAATCGGGAACCGCGGACCCGCGAGCTCGGCGTCCCGACCGCCGGCTGCTGCTACTGATGCTGAATGAGTCTGCTGCTGGATCTGGGCGAAAACGTGGACTGGAGCCACAAAGGAATCACTGCAATGAATAAAGAGGTATTAAAAAAAAGTTCAAGATAATGGCTGAAAGAGGCTGGTCCAAAAAGCTAAAGCTAATGATTGGGGTGGACCCAAAGTCCAGTCTAGGTATAATGTAAGCAGTTGGTCTGGGAAAGAGCTGTGCTGTGAAACTGAGACGTAAAGGTGGCAGTTATGAAGCTGGGCAGTGCGTTATGAAGCTTTCTGTAACTCAAGCATGGTGACACTTGCAGCATCCCTTTTTATACTCTTTTACTTGTTTTGGTAATGTTGCATACTGTACAGGCCATGCTGTAGGTTGACATAATTCTATTTTGTTTATTAAAGAGAATGGGAAAGCCTGGCTTCGGAATGCAGTAACTTGTGCTTGAAAAAACGAGAATCAAGAACTAAATGAGATTGATTTTCACATATTTTTGTGCCAGGGAAGGAATGTTTCCACTCTAGAGCATTACTCAAGAGTACAGAAGCCAGCAGAGAGGACCCCTTCTCACTTCTTTGACCAACATATGAAAAAGATGCTAAATCTACCAGTGTTTATGGGGGGAAGGCAGAATGATAAGGTGCTAGAGGGACACCTGCAGACTATTCTCCGACGTCAGGCCTAGTGGTATAAGGTAATCAGTGGATACACATGACTGGAGAGATAACTAATCAAACATGCTAGATGTACTCAGCTATCAACCTTTTAGGTAGGACTTTAGTCTAATTGTGTATGGATGTCTCAATAGATATTGGAGTGTGTCTTATATTCAATCTTGTAATCATTTTGTTCACTGAGTTAATTAATATGATAGGTCATACTTGGTTTGTAGGAGAATCACATATAATAACTAATAGGTCTGTTGTAAAACACCTTTTTGTGCATATATTAATATTAATTGCTAGATTTGGGTGAGTTCTCTTTGAAAAAAGTCAATGTTTCCTTTCCGGGCTTCAGAAATATACTGACCAAATATTTTCGGGGGACATGTCAATACCAGCTGATAGCTAAATCAGGCTAAATCTAGGCGGTCACAGAAATAAAGCCACATTCAGGGCAATGATCTAGTGTCCTCAACTTATTGAACATCCCCTCCATGAAACATTGGTTTGGAAACTACTAGTTTTTCCTTCAATGATAGTAGCTGAACATGTCATATAAAAGCTAAATCGCAATATGTAAATACTCTAATGATTGGCAGGTGGACGTGAAAATAGGGTTGAGCCCTTGAACCGCCAAAATTGGGAAAATTATGCTGTTGCTCCGGAGCCACATTATAATATATATATATATATATTATATATATATATATATTCCACATTATAGTTAGATCAGGTAACTATAACTTGCGCGCCCACAATAAACTGCTGATGACGTCACATATTACATCACTCATGACATGGTCAGTGACATCACTCATGACATCAATGATGACATCTGAAATTACACATTGTGGATTGCGGTCGCGCAAGTTATAGTTACCTGATCTAACTATAACGTGGAATTTCATTGGTTTTTTACGAGTGAAATGTACAGCTAAGTATAACATGTGTGAAACCTATGGTTTTTTAAGTGAATTTGCAAGGTTTTGTAAATGATAATTCCTAACTATAACGTGTGTGAAACCTATGGTTTTTTCAGTGAATTTGTACGTTTTTTTAAATGCTAAGTTATGTATTTATTTATTTTTTTTCTGGTTTTTCACTGTGCGCACACCCTGCGCGCACCGAGCGCCCACGTTGCGCAGTCCATGCCGTGCGCGCCTCGCCTTTTTTTTACACAGTAACATTTGTTTTTTCTCCCTTGTGGGTCCTTTAATTTATTTAATAAATGTAATTTTTACTTCTTTATTTATTTATTTATTTATTTTTTTTGCCGTGCGCGTACGGTAAACTTACCGTACGCGCACTCCGCGAATTTTTTTTTTAATTATTAAATGTATTTTCCGTACTTTTGGGTCCTTCTTGGACCCCCTGACAAACACTAGGGGGTCTGCAACTCTCTTCGTTGCCCCCTTTTCACGTTCCCCACCTTTGTTTCTCAGTGCGAGAGACAGAAAATGGCGGCCGACACTTCCTGATTTCGACCGATTCGAATGTTTACAGTCATGTAACCACCAATCATAATTGAGCTCGCGCACGGCACCGTACGCGTACGGTAAGCTTACGGTAAGCGCACGGAGCGCGCTTACAGATATATATATTGATTTAAATGCTATTTTCTCAGGACCTACTGAACAGATTTACACCAGACCTACAAAAGGCACATCCTTGACCTGAGGACTACCTCTCTGCCAAATTTCAAGTAATTCTGTTCAGCCGTTCGGGCTGTAGCTCGGACTAAAGGTCCTATGGGAAAATGCATGGGGAAAACGCGTTTTGGGACCCTCCTTTTTTCTCAGCCCCCGCTTGACAAATCCCCCCGAGACTTTCAGGGTAGGAGCGGAGCGTAGCGCCCCATTAGTTTTGAAAATTTCGCGAGGATTCGTCGACCGGCGCCAAAGTTATTCCAAATAGAATGTTGCGGATTTCCTATGGAAACACGGTCCTAACTATAACTATCTACTGGCGACCGCCAGTAGATAATATATATATATATATATATATATATATATATATATATATATATATAAAAATCAGTTTTCGGCCCAAACGTTTCGACGCTGGCGCTGCATATATGAGGGGCGTGCGTTTCTTCCGGTACAGCCCCGCCGGTATTCATGAAACAGGTCTTGCTTTTCAGCAAGGTAAAGAACGCACTCACTCGTTTTTAGAAGTAATAAGGCGGATTTATTCCAAGTCTGCCATGCCCTATGCGTTTCGGTCAAGTTGCTTTCACCTTGTTCACGGGATAGTGCAATACAGATAAGAGTCTTCTTTTATTTCTACCACCACTCAGTTACTTCCTGTTTTACCTTGCAGTGCATTGTGGTTAATGTGGTTTATATTATTAGAAAAACATTTTAATAAAATATAATCAAGTAAAGTGAATTAAGTGTTCTTATCTCTATGTTTTTTAGTTTATATTCTTTTGGCAAGTTCTGCTTAAATGTCTGTTTTGTTAGTCACTGGTCACCCTTATTTCCAATGTTTTTTCTTTTTACTCTCAAGTGAGCATTTATAGTTTCAGTGTTAATTACAGAGTCAGTTTCATGGCGATTCTGGTATCGGTTTTCATGTTTCGTTGTTTTCAATGTTTATATTTTATCTTTTTTTTGCTCACTTTATATCATGATATTATTAACATTATAACTCACTAATGACTTGTTCTTGTTTTGTAGCTTGGATGATATAGGACGAAATTGTCAGAGATATATATATGTGTGTGTGTGTGTGTGTAGTGTTATCATTTGTGTTTACGAGATAATGTACCCAAAATACTCGTTTGCGAGATAAGAAAAACAAGACAAGCTCTTAAAAGTTACACACGGCAGTGACATGTATACACCCATAGGGCCAGCCTAAGAGTAGAAAGAGTCGAGCACGTTCTGTTGCTGTGAGCCAAGAACGACCTGGCAAGAATATTCTGCAGAGCCGTTTTCGGTGCACAGTAAATATGAAAATGCCACATTATTAGCAAATGTTGATCGTGGCTTTGGACAGGCTATTAAATTGGGCTGTTACAATCAATCTGCAATCTGAGCAGAAGCGGAGGCTGAAGAGGAAAGATTTGTGCCAACACGTTATGCTTCCAGTTTCTGCACCATAATAATGTTCAATGTCCCTGACACAAATTATGTAAATCAATGAGACGAGCTGGGCTAACATCATTCAAAATGGGATACAAAATAATTAAATAATAGATCTAGGTCGAAAGAAGTACATTTCATGATGGCACAGGATTTTCAATGTCTGAAACGTGAATTGAGAAAGAAGGGAATCATATTATAAATGTATTCAATAGAACCTGATAATCACAAAGACAGCTACCTTGGAACTGTCTTTTATTGTTATGCATTACGGCCTCAGAGTCTGTTCATCAAGGCGTTCTTGTTTTTATGTATAGTTGTAATTAAGGGCAGACCGAGGCTGGACTACCTACTCTTTATTTATGTATTTATTTACTCGTCCATGTATTGAAGTAGTTGTGTATAACCTGGACTAGACCAAATTGTTTGCGAAACTATTTTTGCATTGAACAAGCAACATTGTTGATGGTTCCACGTTGCAAATATAAGAAATACTAAAGTATGCAATGATAAACTTCAGAGACAATGGTAAAGTCAGGACTACAAATAATCTAAAATATCAAGAAAATAAAGCAGCCTCTCAAAATCAGATCTGATAGTAGTCAAGAAATTAAATTAGATTCAAAGCTATAGGTGGAATGTGATTGTTTTGACATGAGGCGTAAGAGTTTTCGAGATCATGGCAGCGCTTCCCAATGAACAACTGAATGAGTCTTTTTGTTTTCTTGACTAGAGGAGACTGTTGGTACTTCTCAAGTGATGTTGTCAAGCGGATAGGGTCCGTTTCTGAATTGGGTAGTTTGGGGTTCCAGAATGAAGGGTTTCATAGATTATGAATGCAAATTTGTAGATGGTTTCAGCTTTGACGGGTCTATGACACCTTAAGGACTTGTAGGGCCCCCTGTTTGCAACAACTGTGAACTTATTAAGCATTTTCAGATAATTCAGGTCCTTGTGATGCTAAAGAATATTGAATTGTAAGATATACTTCCAGAAACAGGGCCATCCAAGGACAGATGAAAGTTAAAACTGTTATTTGTCCAGAGGCGTAACACAAACCCCTGCAGCCCTTGTGGTGCAGGGAGGCCCCAACACTTAAGGGTCCCCTAAATCGATTAAGCGGGCCTCATTGTGCATCAAAGCCAATGAATATCTGTGAGATATGGAAGACTCAGGAGCTCCTCTTCACATTCTTCGAAGGGGGAGGGGCACACATGTTATGTGTTGGACTTGTCATCCTCATGGTGGTCTTCCCCAAAACCCTTTGCCTACTTACCTCGTCTTTTTGCTCTATTTTTTTTGTCGGCCTCAGGAGTCTGAGCACTTTACCACTGCTAACCAGTGCCAAAGTGCATGTGCTTCCCCCTACACATGGTGACATTGGTGTATACTCAATTGGCATATTTAGTTTACTTATAAGTCCCTTGTAAAGTAGTAAACTGTATAACCAGTGCCTGTAACCTAAGGGCAAAGGCATGGACAACAAAGGACAATTGAAGGCCTATGGTGAAAGCAAGGTATACTGACCACAAAATGGCCACCTGCCACATGGCAACCACAGATGTAAGCATCGACAACAAAAAACAGATGTGCATGCCAGGAATTCCAGCTTGAAGAGGCCCCCTGAGTGTGGGTCCCCATCCTCTTTATTTAGATTACTATTGAGCGATCTTTGCTTGTGATAAATACAATTGGATGACGCATTGGCTAGAGTGTTCCTTTGTTGGTTTACGTTAGTATGTGATATTAAGGTCAACCTATATTGTTTTATTATGTCTTTTTTGTGACCAACACGGGTTTGAGAAACACCAAAGTTATCCAGATAAAATAGTTTGTTCCATGACTGGTAGCTATCTAGCTTTGCAGTGATTTGAGTATTGAAATAAGAGTCTGTGGTCCTTTTATGTTGCTCTCTTTGCCATAAGGTATGTTCTTTCATTTCATAGGCACTTTTAGTGGCATGAAAGATAGCTTATGATGAATCCACTCTTTCACTATAAGGTGTATGGCCTGGGACATTTTTCGCTTTGGTGATGGCCTTTGGATGAGGCAGCATGTCTTGTGCTTTTTATGATATATATGTCATAAATAGAACAAATATATCTAGATAGATAGATAGATAGATAGACAGATTGATTCCACAAAATTCTCCTTTTTGAAAGGAGCCCCCATTCCTGCAGGGCGGCTTCGTTCTGACAGGCATGGAGCAACATGCCAATTCAAATCATACGCAGAAAGGATTATCGAAGCCCAGTTCCCAGAACTAGCGTTTTTATTGCAACCCAAGTGGCAGCATTTTCCCTTCATTTCCCTTTTGCGTTTTGGCTGTTTCCATCAGCCTTGATCACAGACAGGTAAGCAGTTTTTCATGCATGTTATTGGTGGCCTTAAATCCAGTTATACCATGTGACTTAAATGAAAGCGTACATTTCCCAAAGTGCACTTGTACTGTTAATGCATGTCTTTAGACTCGTAATGTAATGTGAATCCAGCTCAATAGTGTTAAATAACATCACCAAGTCATTTTTTTGTCCCAGTGCACTTGTTCAATAAATATAAATAGCCACGAATTAGAAGGAGGCCTATTTAAATATTTTAATGTTTGCAGTTCGTGCTCAATGAACTTGCTGCCAAGGTCACTCCTTACTTGAAAAACTCAGGATTCCCAGAAAAGGCAAAAGGAAATATATATTCCAACAGCCCCCACAAACAAGGGCAGATGCTGGCACTCTAGGTAAGCAGAAGATTCTTTATTTAATAACTCTTAAGTGGATGTCCATCCTGACGTGTTTTGGCTGGTCCCTGCCTTTATCAAAGCCATTTTTTAATTGAATTTTTCCAATTTTAAAGGCACAGTGCACATAGACATGGAAAACAGAGTATCGATTCTCACTATGTCTCCCTCATAATGCATCCTGTCCTCAAAACTAACATAGATAGTATTTATATACAGTTCCTGTTTTAAAAAAATGTTTTAACAGAAATATCATCTTTACACTTTAAAAAAAAAAAAATTTCTACAGAAATCTTTATCTATAAAATCAAACCTCTTAGGTATTATCATACAAATTCAACAGATCCTGGATCGGGAAAACAGTTGTGAAGCGTGCTCTTGGGCCAGTGCCCTTTATCTGATGGGTAGTCTTATAATATCTATCTGAGGTCACACCTTTCAATAGCAAATATATATGACATGATCATTCTCACAAATTATACTTATCCAAAATATGCACATTAAAAATACTGGTTCTTTGATCAAATTAGACTTTGAGAGGATCTCAATAAATACATAAATAGTATGATAATGGAATAAGATTTAAAAATGATCAATTTGAATAAAATATGTATTGCATAGATCATATTCCAATAAATTCACATCCAAAAACTCATTATATAGGTCCAATCATTCCTAAAAAATTCAATTGTTAATTATAAATTTGCAAGCTTGCTAAGAATATATTGGCTATCCAGAAGCTTAAAGACCTTGGGCTTAAAATCAGCAGAAATAGCAATATATAAAGAGCCCTAGTGCGAAGATAAAATCATCTGCTTTTGCACACTCTTTCTGTCTCCCAGCCTAATTTAAATTGTGTACAATTGCTGAACATATATAAAGTACGTAGGTGCAAATAAACCTCATAATTAAAATCAACCTTATCTCATTATACCATATTCACAACATGTTAGAATTACAGTATTGCAACCAGTAATCGTACGAATACATAGCTGCAATATATAGTTCAAGTGCAGAAGAACCAGATATCGATGAATTCCCAATACAGAATATCCTAATATATTGCGTGCTTTAGTATGAAGATAAAAAAATCATCTTCTATTGCACAGTTATCTCACTATTCTGATTGATTTGCATTAAGCATTATGACAGGATGGGACATATTCCAGAACCTTGGGAAGGGAGCTGGGCTCTGTACACATTATCATTCAGTCCAAATGTAGTTCTATCCCTGTTCGGACCATTTGGGAATCTTGTATTCAAATCCAAGATGTATCTAGATTCTAGGAATCTGAGGTTTAATACTCTGTTGCCTCCTCTGATGTTCGGGGGAATCCTATCAATTGCAGAGAACATCAGTAGGCCAGGATCACTATCATGTTTGTCATAAAAGTGTATAGCCACAGAATAAGTAAAATCATGGTTCCTGATTGCTCGCTGATGCTCAAGCATCCGTTTTTTCAAAGGAAAAATCGTGCTCTCCACATACATTAGTTGACATGGGCAACTGAGTACGTAAATGCAATGATCGGTGTTACAATTAAATAAGCCCTTTATCTTGATCAAATGTCCATCTCTGGATTTAAACGTGAGGACATTTTTCACCATCCTACAGGCCTTACAACTGTTACACTTATAGAACCCTTTCACAGTTGATAGCCAAGTGTCTGGTTTACTGCCTCCATCAAAACTATATGTTAGGTTATCACCTAATGTCCTCCCTTCTCTATATGTCACAGGGGGTACCACAGGTAAGTCCTTACCAATTACATTATCTCTTTTGGCCACCTGCCAATGCCTTCTCAACATCTGATAGACCCTAGGAGACATTTGAATAAAGCAGGTGATCAATGTCGCTGTCGTGCCTTCCTTTGGACCCCTATCATTGGGATAAAATAACTGGTTTCTAGAGACTGTTTCTGACTTGCATTTGGCCTCCACTAATATCTTGGGATGATATCCTCTTTTCCTGAACCTCTGATTCATCCTTTGTACTTCTCCCTGGTATTCTTGTTCTTGGCTACAGATTCTTTTCAGCCTCAATGTTTCACCATATGGAATGCTAGCTTTAAATTCATCGGATGTTGACTTTTAAAATGTAAAGTACAATTTCTGGCAGTTGTTTTCCGGAATACAGTGGTGTTGATTTTACCATCCTTCACTTGTAATAGGATATCTAAGAATGGTATCTCATTCACACTCATCTGTGCAGTAATATGCAAATTGTAGGGATTATTGTTTAAGATCGCCACATACTCTCCTGCCTCTTGTTTTGACCCATTCCATAACAAAAATAAATCATCGATGTAACAGGTTCAAAACAATGTATGTTGGACATATTTAGCATTTTCATCCGCCCAGGCCACCTGCTTCTCCCACCACCCCATCACCAAATTGGCAAAGATGGGGGCAAAGCAGGTGCCCATGGCAGATCCCATGATCTGTCTGTAGACCTTTCCGTCATGCATGAAAATATTGTCCTTCAGGCAGATATGAATCATGTTCAACAACATACAAGTGTTTTCTAAAAAACATACTGGTCTCTTTTTCAAATAGTTCTCACATGCAAGCATTCTTAATTCGTGACTGATTGAAGTATACAGAGCCGTAACATCGAGGGTGATCATAATGTACGAGTCATTCCAAGCTAGATCATTAATTTTGTGAGGAAATCTCCACTATCTTTACAGTACGATGGTAACAATTTAACAAAGGGAAATAGGAAAGAATTTATATAAATGGCAGCATTGTCTAGAAAACTTTCATTAGAGGAGACAATAGGTCTACCTGAGGGGTTAAGCAAACTTTTATGGACCTTTGGTAATAGGAGGAATGAGGGAATTTTAGGATGTTCTGATCTCAAAAACTTTAACACATCCTGGTCCAAAATACATGTGCCATACCACACATTAAGCTGAATTTGAAATCTCTTAACACAATCTCGATATTCCTCAAGTGTTACAACCTGTTAGCATTCCTCATCCTGCAAATGCCTCATAGCTTCTTGGCTGTATTGTACTGCATCCATAATTAATATATTACCTCCCTTATCACTGTTTTTAATCACAATGGAGGTATCCTCTTTCAAAGTTTTCAAAGCCTTCCTCAATACAGGTGTTAAATTGTCATGGAATTCCCTAATTTTGTTTCTCAATTCAATCAAATCATGTGTCACCAAATCATGAAACAATCCAAATTGACGTGGGCTGTAATGGAAATGGAGCAAGACTTTGGTTTGAAACCACTCATACTGGTCGATTAAATATCAATCCCAAGATTAGACAGCAGATGTTCCATGTCAACATTAGAATCTAAGCCCTCACTTTCTCTATGTGGGGTCTCTAGTGCTAGAAGTCCCTCAGCTTCCCCTATTGCCAAATTACATACTGATGTAGTAGTAGGAATGACAGACTTACTTTTCAATTTATGGATCTTGTTTAATTTTAACTTTCTGACAAACATAAACAAATCGATCCTGGCTTGGGCTTAGTCGAATCCCAATGAGGAGCAGAAGGAGAGGCCAAATTGTAACAAAGTTGTTTTATCCTGCCTCATTTGCCTCGGTGAGTGATTGAGCACTGTTAGAGTGTCCTATATTTTGACTTTTACTGCTGCATGTTCCGTTTGCCCTGTGCCCCTTCTCCATTTGCTTCTTCTGGTCCAGCATCTTTGCTTTCGCCTCTTCCTCTTCCTCGGGGGGTTTGTCCTTCCTTGGTTTTTCCACTTCCCTAATTAGGCGGTACTCGTATTGAAAACCCGAAACACCAGCTCTGATCACAGAGTTATCCCCTTCATCAGTGCTGACATCCGAGCTGGATCCAGAAGAAATAAGATCTTGAAAGAACAGGCTTTCCACTACTCCCTGTTTTTATCTTTTTAGAATATATTTTTCATTGGTGCCCCAAAAAAGGTGTATGGTCGGCTGGCCACTTGACACTGAAACGCACATCAGCATTTTTGCCATTAATTCCGGCACATCATTACAACATAAAAATAGGATATATTCAGTAGAAAATGTTTTCTATTTCAAGTAAAAAGTATAACTTGTATGTTTATTATATAAAAATATGTTCCATATCGGCCTATGAATATTAGCTATACCTACAGGCCAATCTAAATCATTTGTAAGGATTCATGAACATGTAGTCATACACCTATGAGATTATTACTCTGTGATCTTTGTCACCAGGAACAGCATGAGTGTATCTGAGCATGCATGTGTGGTTTGTATAAAGTTTTGTTATTGCTGTGAGTATGTGTTGTATTCTATGTGGTTGGAACAGTTCTCTGTTTCAAAAGTTTATGGATAAAGTTTTTGTCTAAAAACATGCACTCTGTACATGAATGTTAAAATAAATATATTAGTATGATTCATTAATAAGAAAAATACATTTTGTATTCTGCTACTTATTTAGAGCATTGTTTCGGAGGCGGGTTTCTCTCTCCTTTTGTGTCAAAACAAATATTATGTCAACTTTAAAAATTCACCTACCAATAACATCCGAAGGCATACAAAATTACCCCATCAAAATACTGTAACATTTTGCAGAAAAATTTAAAATACGAAAAAAAAAAACTGAATTTTGCATTTAATCTAATGCAAGTCATAAATCAATAGATGGTTAAAAAAATATACAGGACATAAACGGTTGTTTAAGATTTACCCAATGCCTAGTGAAGGCTGATTGGTCATGGCTTGTGAACAGACTAGGACCCACAGCAAAATTAGCACAATAATAGTGTGAAATTCACAAACAACACATAAGAAAATGGAGAAAAATTACTTTAAAAGTTTTAAAACCAGGCCCCCAACGTTTTCAAACCTGTGCAAGCATTTTTCCCAAGAAAAACACTGAAAGTGTTTCTTCAGATTAGATCCCCTACTGCAACTTCATGCTCACCACAATCAAATTTAAAAATAGAAGAAAAAACAAAATAAGTAAAACAATTGTGGTGCGTGTCCTCTTTTAGAGGAAAAAGGACGGAAGAGGGCAGATCTACTGTTAATAAATTTCTATAACAACAATTTTACTAATCCAACAGAAGTGGTTGATGAATTGGGGCGTACCATTGAGGAATTGCTTTCTCACCATCATAGACCACTATTCACTGTCTGGGCTGGTGATTTTAATACACATATTTGTAAATGTACTGCTCCATTATACTGTGGGCTATCTGATCTGCCCTTTTAGTCACCAAAATTACGGTAATACAATAAATAGTTTACTGATGGCATGGGAGCTGGAAATAGCAAATCCAATATGCACTACTACGGGCCAAATGGTCCCAACCTTCTATCGGACAGGCTCTACTTTCACTATTGATTTTATAATCATCCCTGTCTCCTCCAGTTGTAGGTCTAAGAAATTTGAGGTGATGATTACTGAATTTAGCGACCACAGCTTCATATATTTTTCATTTAATTGGCGTTTCCTCAAAAAAGCTAGTTAAAGTTAAAGATGCACCCAAACCATCCTTAACCAGGAAAAATGGTTATATTTTAAAATAGGAGAAAATTGATCCAAACTCATTGTTGACCAAGATTGTGTCCTTCTCCTTCCAGGAGATCTGTTTGTGCATAGACCTATCAACCAATGGAAATCTAGTTGTGGGAGCTCTCAGTAAAATTTGAACATCTATAAGAGAGCTAAAAACTCACCCAGTGTCCCAAAACAATTCCCCACCTCCTAGGTGGCTTGAAACAAACTGTTCTCAAGCCCCAGTTGGCCTACGCAAAGCACTTAACTCATGACCTAGAGACCAAAACCTCATTAGAAATCTCAGGGCTATATATAAATCCACAAGCCCGGAGAGAAAAAGGGCGCTATGTGCGGAAGCTTGGGAGAACTAGAGACAAGCCTCACTATCTAAAGACAGTAAGGCTTTCTGGTAGTGGTCAATTCCCCTTTTTTAGAGGGGGATAGTGGGCCATCATTGGACCTCCATATAGATGAGGATATGTGGTTAAATCATTTTCAGAATTTATTTAAAAATCAATCATATACTATAGTGGAGGCACCGGCATTATACTCCTGTGGTCCCCCAGTTTTGGAGTTCTCAATCAATGAAATAGATCTTGTTCTGTCTCAATGGCCTGCGTTGCAGGCTGCTGGTCCAGACGGGGTCCTGTTGGACATCTTTCTTGCTAACAAACCTTTGTGGGCCCCGGTCTTGACCATAGCTTTCAACGCCATAGCTAAAGTTGGTCCCTTGCCATCCTGGAGGCAATCTTTGATATTTGCAAATTTACAAGAAGGGCGATGGTAAAGATCCTGCTAGTTACCACCCAATTTACCGACTGGACACCACGGCCAAACTAATGGGTGGACTGTTACTCAATGGGCTGAAGGTCTAGGCGAGGTAGAACAATGTACTCGTGGAAGCTCAATATGGCTTCGGGAAGGGGAGGGGAACAATTGACCAATGCCTCAACCTTGCCTTAGTCGCAGCCAAATATACCACTGCAAAGAAAGGCCAGGTATATATGGCATTTATGGATTTATCCGCAGCCTTCGATTGCTTGTCCCACAGTATATTGTGGGGCATCAAGGCTTCAATGGGCGTGGATCCTTCTATATCTTTGTTTATTAGAGAACTTTATAGAGAAGCAGAGGCAGTAATACAGTATGGGGAACATGGAGAATGCTTGAAACCTTTCAGGATAGAAAAGGGGGTGAGCCAGGGCTGCGTCCTAGCTCCCTTTCAGTTCTCCTTATATACGAACAAATTAACCGAGGTGCTGAGTGAAAAATGTGGCATGGAGAGCACGGGACCCACGTCTGGGCATACCCGTCCCACTCGGGGTGACAAATGGAAAAACAACAGTTGATGGACAGAATGCAGAACAATGTCATACATCCACCCCAGACCAGGGAGGACCTGGCTTGGCATTTCGGGCTGGACTGTTCCCATGAGGCACAGGGTCAAGCCTGATTTGCATATGGCTGGGTTCAAACTGGAATGGCATGCTGAGCAAAAAAACGATTGATTTAGGCCCAGATCTATGTACTGGGGTGAATGTATGACATTGTTCTGCATTCTGTCCATCAACTGTTGTTTTTGCATTAGTCACCCCGAGTGGGACGGGTGCGCCCAGACGTGGGTCCCGTGCTCTCCATGCCACTGGAATCAAGCTATCCTGGCTGAAGAGGGGTGAAACCCCGAAACCAGTCCTAGGATGCTTGTTTCCAGTCCAGGGAGGACCTGGCTTGGCAGTTCGGGCTGGACTGTTCCCATGAGGCACAGGGTCAAGACTGATTTGCTTATGGCTGGGTTCAAACTGGAATGGCATGGTGAGCAAAACAACTGTTGTGTTTGTACATGGCAGATTTAGGCTTACATTTTAACAGAGCTAAGACTTGATGGTTGTGGGCAGGGATAAGAAAGAAACAAATGTGGCTCCATTTAAATGGCAGAAACTTGGAGAGAGTGGAGAATTTTATGTACTTGGGCATCCTTTTTGATGAAAAACTCAACTGGTCTGAGTTGGTCAGAAACAGAGTCATTCAGATTTCCAAAAGTATAGCTGGCCTCTGGAAGTTTGCTATAAACCTAGGGACTAAACCGATCAAAGAGATGTTAGAAATTTACTCTGCAAAAATGTTATCCACAGCGACCTATGGTGCAACAATTCGGGGCATAGCACAAATTGACTCTCTATAAGTTATAGAGGGCCAATTTTTTAAGAGATTATTGTCTTTTCCTTGTTCGTGCCCAAATATTATAGTCCATAAGGAAGTAGGCTTCCCGTTTATAATTGATGCCATAAGAATTTCTCTGGCGATAGCGTGGCCATCGATTTGGAAACCGAGCTTCCTCGATTACCTGGCTGGTTTATGTGAAACAGTCTTTTAGTGAGCTGGATTTGGCGATATTGGATGATTCACCACCCCAGTGCATGACTTTTCCTAAAACCAGACTAAAAGACCTTTTTATTGCCAAATGTACCCAAGATAGATGGCTAAAAAACTCAGTCCTTAGTTACCTAGCATCTCCATTTGTGGCACCTGGGCATTCATCTTTTCTCTCATTTGTTACGAACACCCGACTCCGTTTTGTACTGGTACGGTTTAGATTGAATTCTATTCCTTTAATGGTTGGTTATCCTGCACAAGGTTATTTGGTAAACCAGTTGTCCTTATGTTTTGTGACGATCTTTTCAATGAATCTATCTCTCATATTTTATTTTTTCATTTTATAAGGCTGAGAGGAATAAATGTATCATTCCACTGTTGAGAAAACGTAGCTTATGGTCACACAATCGGGCTCTTGAAGTACTACGACAACTGGAAACGCCATACATATGTATCCTGACCGTGTCCTTTTTATTAGCTGTCTTAAAGATTAGAAAGGTGCATACCATTAGGGGCCCGATCTAACTGCTTGTATTCCCATTGTTTATAGCCGCCTATGCATACTAAATGACCCAAGAGCATTGTTTTTTACACCCACCATTGCTTTGTTTAAAATTCCCAGATCATTATAACTTTTACATTTGTATTGGTTGTTTTTATCTTTACTGATAGTTTTTTAACTATATTTTTACTGGTGCTATAACATTTTTTTATATTCATGAGTTTTTGTATACAAACTGTTTGGATATGATGGATTTTTACTGGATGCAAACCATTTGTGATTTTATGTACTCTTATACATTTATTAAATGCATTTCTTTGGTCCGTTGGTTGAAATTTACAAAGTACAATCCAGGGGTGCTGCCATGTACGGGGCTGAACTCTGGGGGCACTGTTCTCCCTGTATCATAACTAAGATCGAGAACACCTTTTTCAGGCAGCTATTTGGTCTTCCCCTCAGCTCCCCCCTTATAACGCTTCGCCTGGACACTTGGGGTAAGGCCAATTGCAGACGAAATTGCCTTTAGACCCCTTGCACTTTGGCGTTGCCTGTGTGCCACCCGTAATTGATTGATTGCAGGGTAGAGTTGAGAGAGGTTTTGAGCCTCCATGATGCGGGTAAACTACCATGGTTAGCTCATGGCAGGGACACACTTTTGGCTATGGGTAGAGCTAAGCTATGGTACAATGTTGAGTCAGCTTGCCCCACAATATCTAGGAAGGAACTGGTAATGAGTTCTAGAGAGAGTAAACTTGCACACTTGCAGGGGCGCTCTAGAAGTGGCTCTCTTACCGTAGCATTTGTGGGAATTAAAGATCAGTATGGCTTAGAGTCTCTATTGGACGACATCCATCCTGCACCAGCCAGGAAGCTATACCTACAATTTAGGTATGGGGTCCTCCCATTGCGTGCCTTCACAAACAAATGGGGTGGCTCAACCCCTTTGGGCTGTCAGGCCTGCAGACATGTAGAGGAGTCAGAACTCCATGTATTCTTTTTTTGTCCAGGCTATATGAAGGCTAGGCATCAATGGTTGATCCAGTTATGCAGAAACCTGGGAACCCGGCACTGCGCTGAGGCATTTAGACTATTGAAATATAACACGCATCTGCCTATTGTATTTGCGGTGTTTCGTTTTTATTTTCAAAGTGGTGTTTATGCAGAACGCTTTTGAATACCATTTCTCAGGTTCCTACAGACAATTCCATGATAATTTAACTAGGCTTGGTCCCTTTTTGAGATGGTCAGAAACAGAGTCATTCAGATTTCCAAAAGTATAGCTGGCCTCTGGAAGTTTGCTATAGACCTAGGGACTAAACCGATCAAAGAGATGTTAGAAATTTACTCTGCAAAAACGTTATCCACAGCGACCTATGGTGCAACAATTTGGGGCATAGCACAAGTTGACTCTCTTTAAGTTATAGAGGGCCAATTTTTTAAGAGATTATTGTCTATTCCTTGTTCGTGCCCAAATATTATAGTCCATAAGGAAGTAGGCTTCCCGTTTATAATTGATGTTTTTCGTGGTTGCAATAAGACCTATATTTGTTTTTATCACCTTCTTATATTTATATACATTTATGTTTATTTTATGGGGTGCTGGCCTATCTGATGGCAATATTAATACAAGGATTTGGGGTCAGAGCACATGGACTGTCTTAATGAAATGTTACTGTAATGCAGATGCACTTTTATGGTCTACTGGCAAGAAATAACGTTTCTTTGAAATTAATAAATGCGAAATAAAGTTGATGATGATGATGACGTGCATCACAATTAATCTGACCTCAAAGGAGGAGCAACCATGCAAATAGTATGTTTGAGTCCTGCAGAAGAAGTTACAGTACCAGCTGATTCCAAACAGTTTAATGTTTCCCTTCCAATGCATGTTTTGCTGCAGTGCCAGAATATAACTCTCCTGCTGCCAAATTTGACCACCTTCATTTGTAATAAAACTAAAGCAGTGTATATAATCAAAATGTTACCTTTTTCTAAATTTCACGGTTGAGCAGGTCTCTATAAAGGCATTTTTTCTCAAAATATAATGAAATAATACCCCACAAAACCTGGATCCTCACACACCTAGTTTCATCCTTTCACATTACATACAAAGGGGGGTTGTTTTGTATGTGGCAAATGGGTAGTCAGCCATAAACAATGTGGAGTAACCTGTGTGCTACAGTGATGACGCTCCTGCTCCAGAGTTAGATATGTGTAAACTGTCATGTGTCTGTAGGCATAGACCCTACTAGCTATTCCCGCAGAGACCTTAGACCAGTGGTCATGCAGGCATTTGCGTGGTGGTCTGACGCCATCTGCAGTGTTTTGGTTGGACGTGCTGACAACCGTTTTCCTGTTTGCACTTCCAGAAAACATAAAGAAAATAATGACTACCATTAGGGTTTTTTGTTCTTTAAAAAGATTCTCCCACTTTTGGAGTTTGTTTTTGAAAATATAAAAACTGCTGAGCAGCTCATGGAAAATGGATGCTACTCAGCAAATGTACAGTGCCTTTAGAGAAGCCATTGTGGAACTGTCTTCGTTGATGCCATGGGGATGGCGCAGATCTCAAAATATGGTGGGTGATCAGCTGCCATGGTGCAGAAGCTCTAACCCCCATTGCCCTGGTGGCACAGTAGTCCGTATGTCAATCTGGAAATGACCCCCAATGACTTTAAATTCTTGCACAATGGAATGTACATCGCAGCACCCAGACTCCTTGAGGAAAGGTTTAAATGTCACTGTTTAAAAGTGGGTGGCAGTGAAATAGCAGCAAAAGGCAAGATAAAAAGATTAGGAATTATCTTTGATGGCACAACGCCCTCAGATACCAAAAATGAATCAGCTATCTCATGACTAATTAGCACATTAAATTAATGAGACAAGCTAAAGTCACAGTTACAGGAACAATAGTTATTTACATAATGTATCATGGCAAAATCATAAATTTGGTCACCTTCAAAAAGCAGTATTGGGAAATTACAAGTCTCTCCAGATACTGTAGCAGGGTCTGTTGATGATATACTTCAGAACACTGGCTGCTTGTACATGCATTAATTTGATGTACTCCCTCGACTGCAGAGTTATCTGCACACACCATTGCCAGATATTTTCTCTGGTGTTTTCCCATACCGATGGTAAAAATGGAAGGGACACTTTCATTGCTATTTGTGCTCAGTGCTCACAGAGAATGTATATGCTCTAACTTTGTCTCATGGACATTTGCTTTGATGTATAGATAAGTCAATAATCCTAGTACCTGAAAGAGAGACTCCAGGTTTATAACTCTGAGAAAGAGCTCCAGTCAAGAGCCAACATGCATCTAAAAGAACTCTATAACTAAAACTTCCAGGGCTGCAGGAAGGAACTTCCAGTCATGGAAATGACCTGTGGAATAAATAATCTTCTGTAGATCCTATGTATTGGCCTCAATCAGCTCTGATTCAGAAATATATTAAACACATCTGTTTTAACAAAAGTGGTCAAGCTGACTAGCGCTTCAAGGCCCCCGAGACATTTTTGAAATGCATGTGAATATTATGGTGTTCATCATATAGCAAGCAACACTATGACATGTTCAATTGTTAGACCTGTTAGCCTTGGGGTGATCTTCTCCCAAACATTTTGCATCCCTTCTCCAATTTTTCTGATCTTGTTTTTGCTTCCATTAGAACTCTATGCAGTTTACCACTGCTAGCCAGTGTTCAGGTGCTTGTGCTTGTAATATTGGCTCATCTCCAAATGGCATATTTAATTTACTTATAAATCCATAAAAAAGTGGGGTCACATGTATCCAGGGCCTGTAAATTAAATGCTACTAGTGGGCATACATCACTGGTTGTGCCACTCACTTAAGTAGCCCTTTAAACATGTCTCAGGCTTGCAATTGCAGAGCCTGTACGCATTTCTAAACTGCCAGTTTGACCTGGCAAAATAACCCTTTTGACTGGTCCAAGCATTCCTTTTTTTAATACATATAAGCTAACCCTATGGGTGGCCCTGGACGTCCCAGAGGGCAGGGTGCAATGTATTTAATAATCAGGACATTTACTTTTAAGTTTTACATGCCCTTGCAGAGAAAAATTAGTAAATTAATTTTTCACTACTACAAGGCCTATCTCTCAAAAAAGATAACATTGGAGTTGTCTTATTACAGTTTATAAGTGTAATTTCCAAATGGGAAGTGTTAGACTTGGCCCTTTTTGCAGTGTCAACCCATAACTTTTTGCCTTCCTCCTGGTATTTTTGTATTTTTTCTGACCTGGTGTTTGTGGTTTTAGGACTCTGGGCACTTCATCACTGCAGTTCAGTGTTAAAGTGCATGTGCTCTCTATGGTAAAACTTGGTAAGATTGGTCTACACTAGGGGTGGGCGGAATTTGCGGAATTAACCTTCGCAAATTATCGCGAGAATGTTTAAAATTATCGCAAACAAGCAGAAATATCGCAAAGATGCGGAAGTTTTTTTCCGGCATGTTCGCGAGATTTTCTGCATGGTTGCGGGTCGCCAACTTACCCATGTGGTTGCTTGCGGGCGCGGCCATCTTGTTTTGAGTTGTTCTCGCGGTGCATGATCGCGAGAAGAAAGACGTGATCGCGCGACGCATGACGTCACTGCGGGCGCGAACTGTCGCGAGACAGCGCAAATGGCTAAAAACAATACAACATCTCATGGAGAACGCGACCGGATCAAGAAAACTTGTCGGCGAACGCAGGGATTCAGGTAAGGCGATCGCGCGCGCGCGAGAATGTATCATTTTACAGCGCGAGCAAGAAACAAATTATCGCCAAGCTGCGGAAACCGGAATTTTTGACATTTTCGCGCTCTCCGCGGAACGCAAAAATGTCAAATTATCGCAATTTCCGCGAACGGAACGAAATTTTTGCCCAGGCCTAGTCTACACCTGTTTGGCGTATTTAAATTACCTATCAGTCCCTTGTAAAGTGGTATCTCATGTACCCAGGGCCAGTAAATTAAATGCTACTGGTGGGCTTGCAGCGGTGATTGCACCACTCACCAAAGTAGCCTTTCAAACCTGTCTCAGGCCTCTGCCATTGTACGGCCTGCGCGCCTAGTTTACTGCTGCTGTGATGTGGCACATAACGTGGTTGCTACGTCTGTGACTCCCCTTTTACTACATATCAGTCACCTCTAAGGTAGGCCCTAGCTAGCCCTATGGGCAGGCTGCTGTGTCGGTAAAAGGTAGGTCATGTGCCTTAACTGTGTGGAGTGTCCTGGTAGTGACAAACCGCCTATTTGGTTTCTTATTACTGTGAGGCTGCCCTCTCATAGGAATGCACTGGGGATTCCCTGATATGTGTTTCAGTGGTAATTCCTGATATAAGAGGGGTGGCGTGATCAAGTTTGGTATGTTTGGAATAGTGAGAATAAACGCTGCGTAATGGTGTTTGCAGATTTATTTTTCAATATTTTAGAAATGCCACCTTTAGAAGTGGGCATTTCTGTGTGCTATGTGTCTTTGTGCCTTCCTGCTGTGTATTGAATGTCTGGCTCTGGATGACAGGGGCTGGGGAGGTGCAGTGGCTCCAGAGGTACTGGGTGAGTCAGTGCAAGGCTGAATAGGCCTGATGTGCATTTGGAGTAGTGGGAGAAGTAGAACCTGACCCTGAATAGGACTGTGCATGCCTTCCACAATGCTGGATCCTCCCCCCTGTGGTGTGTCTGGGGCCAGAGCCTACACTAACAATGGGGAATGTTGTGCACTATTTAGTGCCCCCAGAACTGGTTTGGACTGGGTCCAAGGCCCTCTGCCAGGGCAGAACAAAGACATTATGGGATATAAATATTGGGGCTGTGACCCCATGTGTGTACCTATTTGGCACTTGTGGCCAGCAGGCTGCTGGATGGTCAGGAGGTACAGCCATGCCATGGGACGCAGCTGCTGTCTTCTTCTGGGAGGCCCTTCGTGCTGGCCTGCATGTGTCCAGCTCTGTCCCATGAGATTTGTGGGACTTAACACTGGGCTGAGCTCTCTGCCTTAATTGTCCTGGACCTGGGCTTGGGGCCCTGCTGGATCCCCATGTGCTGAGCCCCTGGTGTGGTCTTGTGCTGCAGCAGAGCATGGTCGGCACTCTCCCCCTTTGGCTGCTAAAAGTTGTGGCAGCGTGGAGCCAAAATCGAGGGAGATTTCACTCCATAGTTACAGGAAACTAGCAGAGGAGACCTGCTTGTGGGCGGGGCTCCCATGGTGATGAAGAGATCCCCGTGTGATTTCTGAGCTTGAAGAGAGGGCTCTGTCGACCCTCAGAGAGAGCTGTGCAGTCTTTTGTCCGTAGTGCGTGGAGACCTATCCCATGAGCGACCCTTGACCCTGTCACCAGGTAGGTCGCCCCCCCAGCCGCCACACGGTCCTCCTGTGCCGCTGTCCCACTGCCGCTACCCGCTGTGATCTGACCGCCTCTCCCCACCGAGGTCGGCCTTGCATTGCCTGTGCTTGTTTATTTCTTGTGTCTCCGTGACTCTGATTCCGCCTTTTACTTGTTGCCACTTTTGTTTTACTTTGTTTTACTCTTGTTGTCGTTTTTCACTTTGTGCCCTTTGTGCCCTCTCCCCCTGCCCCCTTTTGCCTTCTGTGTCACCCACCCGCTCCCTCGCACTTCCCGCTGCTGCGTCCCTTGCGGCCCCGCCCCCTGGTATCCCATTGGCCGCCCCACTCCTGCCTCCTAGCTGCTCCTCCCTCCCACAGCCCCTCATATGGAGGCCGCGTGGTGGTGAAGGGAGCGACCCTTGACCCTGTCACCAGGTAGGTCACCCCCCCAGCCGCCACACGGTCCTCCTATGCCGCTGTCCCGCTGCCGCTACCCGCTGTGATCTGACCTCCTCTCCCCACCGAGGTCGGCCTTGCATTGACTGTGCTTACTTATTTCTTGTGTCTCAGTGACTCTGATTCCGCCTTTTACTTGTTGCCACTTTTGTTTTACTTTGTTTTACTGTTGTTGTCGTTTTTCACTTAGTGCCCACTCCCCCCTGCCCCCTTTTGCCTTCTGTGTCACCCACCCGCTCCCTCGCGCTTCAAGCCACTGTGTCCCTTGCGGCCCTGCCCCCCTGGTATCCCTTTGGCTGCCCCACTCCCACCTCCCAGCTGCTCCTCCCTCCCACAGCCCCTCATATGGAGGCCGCGCGCAGCGGCGTGCCGCTGGCACGCCAAAGGCAAGCCCATCTGCGCCCGTCCGCGCCTGGACCGCTCCGAGTGCCAGAACCCCTGGCGCCCGCCAGGGTCAGGAAACCCGACTGAGATACAACACTACCGCCCTCAACGCACTCAACACCGGACGACCACCTGCCTGCCACCGAGCCACCCGGAAGCACACCCACAGACCCTTCTCCTGCCTAGGTTGCAAATTCACCTGCGTCCAAAACTTCACGCCACCATCCGGACCAGGCAACAACAACCACCTCAAGTGCATCCTGCTCAACACGTGCTCCGTCCACAAGCACGTGGTCGAACTATGGGACCTCCTCAACACAACAGCGCTAGACGTCGCCTTCCTCACGGAAACCTGGATGAACACCTCCTCAGCCCCCGACATCGCCATAGCCATAACGAAACGGCTACAAGATCACCCAAAAGGACCGCGTCAACCAAACCGGAGGAGGAATCGCCATCATTCACAGGAGCACCATCAGCATCTCGACCAACTCTGAAGACACCCTCACCACCGCAGAACACCTACACTTCCAGATCCGCACCGACCCCAAGAGCACCCTCAGAGGAACCCTCATCTACAGACCCCCGGGCCCACGCACTCAATTCAGCGAAACCATCGCCGACCTCATCAGCCAGCATGCCCTCGCATCATCAGACTACATCCTCCTAGGGGACCTGAACTTCCACTTGGAGAACAACAACGACAACAACACCACCACCCTGCTAGATGACCTCACCAACCTCGGACTCAAGCAACTGGTGAACACCCCCACCCACTACGCCGGCCACACGCTCTACCTCATCTTCTCTGCCAGCGACCACGTTACCTTCAGCCACTCCACCGGACTACACTGGACCGACCACAGCTGCATCCATTTCACCTACAAGAAGACCACATCCCACCACCACCCGCAACAGATCCCCCGCAGATGCTGGAGCAAAGTCACCAAAGACCAGCTAACCACATCACTGAGCCAGAACCCACCAATCAACACCACGGACACCAACGACGCAGCCCGCTATCTCACACAGTGGATCATCAACTGCGCCGACACCCTTGCACCACTGAAGAACCCTCCAGGCAAGCCCGGCAACAGGAAAGCAACATGGTTCACCAACGACCTCAGAATCAAAGAAATCATGCCGAACCCTCGAGAAAACCTGGCGCCATGAACAGACGACAGAAAACCTGACAGCCCTCAAAAACGCCACTCGCAAACACCACCAGCTGATCCACACCACCAAAAAGACATTGTTCAAAGAGCGGCTGGACAACAACATGCACAACAGCAAGGAACTCTTCAGCATCGTTAAAGAGCTCTCCAACCCCAGCACCAACAGCAACGACATCACACCGTCACAAGACCTCTGCAACTTCCTCGCCACGTTCTTTTACCGCAAGATATCCGACATACACAACAGCTTCGGCGCTCAGACTCAGACTCCGCCCCCAACCACAAAACCAACGCCCCCGACAACCACCCTCAGCAACTGGACTCCCATCAGCACTGAAGACACCACCCATGTTATGAACACCATCCACTCCGGCTCTCCTTCCGACCCATGCCCTCACCACATCTTCAACAAAGCCGACTCCATCATCGCACCCCACCTCCGGAACATCATAAACAACTCCCTCACGTCTACCACCTTCCCAGAGAGCTGGAAGAACGCTGAGATCAACGCCATACTGAAGAAACCCACGGCGGACCCTAAAGACCTCAAGAACTTCCACCCCATCTCTCTTCTTCCCTTCCCTGCTAAAGTCATTGAGAAGACCATCAATAAACAGCTGACAGCGTTCCTCGAGGCAAATGGCTCCCTCGACCCATCCCAGTCCAGATTTCGAGCCAACCACTGCACCGGGACCGCCCTCATCGCAGCCACCGATGACATCAGGACCCTGCTTGGCAACAGGGAAACAACCGCTCTCATCCTCCTAGACCTCTCAGCCGCCTTTGATACAGTCTGCCATCGCACCCTAATAACCCGCCTCCACAATGCTGGGATCCAAGGTAATGCCCTGGACTGGATCACCTTGTTCCTCTCCGACAGAACCCAGAGAGTCCACCTTCCTCCCTTCCGCTCAGCGGCCACCGAGATCATCTGCGGCGTACCCCAAGGCTCTTCGCTCAGCCCAACCCTCTTCAATATCTACATGAGCCCCCTCGCTGCCATCACATGCAAACACAACCTCAACATCATCTCATACGCCGACGACACCCAGCTGATACTCTCCCTCAACAAAGACCCAGCCACCGCCAAATCCAACCTCCAGGAAGGAATGAAAAACGTTGCGGAATGGATGAAACTCAGCCGTCTAAAACTGAACTCAGACAAGACGGAGGTCCTCATCCTCGGACCATCCCCATCCGCCTGGGACGACTCGTGGTGGCCCACAGCACTGGGCACCGCACCGACACCCACGAACCACGCACGCAACCTGGGATTCATCCTGGACTCCTCCCTCACGATGACCAAGCAAGTCAACACCATCTCATCCTCATTCTTCAGCACCCTGCGCATGCTCCGAAAGATCTTCCGGTGGATCCCTACCGAAACCAGAAAGACGGTCACCTAGGCCCTCGTCACCAGCCGACTGGATTACGGGAACTCCCTCTACACAGGAACCACAGCCAAACTTCAGAAAAGGCTCCAGCGCATACAGAACACATCCGCACGACTCGTCCTTGACATCCCTCGCCACAGCCACATATCTGCCCACCTGAGAGAACTGCACTGGCTTCCCGTCAGCAAAAGGATCACCTTCAGGCTCCTCACCCACGCACACAAAGTGCTCCACAACACGGGCCCCGAATACCTCAACAGCCGCCTCACGTTCCACACTCCAACCCGCCAGCTCCGCTCCGCCAGCCTCGCCCTCGCCAGCGTACCACAGATAAGCAGAACCACCTCCGGAGGAAGATCATTCTCTTACCTCGCTGCCAAGACGTGGAACTCCCTACCCACCCACCTACGACTGACCCAGGACCATCTCACCTTCAGGAAACACCTCAAGACCTGGCTTTTCGAGCAGCAGCAGCACCCCCCCTCCTCTCAGCGCCTTAAGACCCTCACGGGTGAGTAGCGCGCTCTATAAATGTATTGATTGATTTATTGATTGATGTGGTGCACGAAAGGGAGCCAAGTCGATGGAGACTTCGCTCCATAAATTCTCAGCCCTACCTAGGCAGGAAGACAGGTGGAGGTTGCCTGGAAGTGGGCGCGGCTCCTGTAAGGAAGGAGAGAGCCCCTCATGCTGCCTGAGCTGGGTTGGAGAGCGGGGCCTCCTTCCACGAGGAGAGCTGCCAGAGACTTCTCTCCAGGGCTGGACTCTACTTGCAGGCAGAAAGAAGTTCTGGACATGGCTGCCGGGGGTGACCGGCAGGTCTAGCAGGACCGGTACCTTGCCCTGATGGGCTACTAATGGCTGTGAGCAGAACCGCTCAGCCCCTCAAGGAATGGTGAGCGTGACTGCAATTTCTTATATTGAGCTCCGGTCGCTGTGAGACAGGGCATTGCCCATTGTGAGCCAGGGCAGAGGAGGGGGAGCAAGGGGTCAGCTTCCCTCCGCCTTCACCACCAAGAACGCCCGGCGTCACTTTTGTGTGCTCCAAGTTTGGGGCCGAGAATCGGTGTCAACAGCTGCATCACCAGATCGTGGGTAGCTACTTGAGGGATACGCAGCAAGGGGAGCCCATACTTTGGGAAAGGGACATTGACTAGGCTCACTGAGTGGGGAGGAACCTCGACAGAGGTCCCCGAGCCTGGGTGGAGGAAGGAGTCTCCACTGAACTACCATGCAGTCCAGGTGGTAAGCACAGAGGTGCTGGAACTGCCTATTGGGGGCCAGTGGGCTCCCAGAGATATTGTTGCACGTGGGCAATTACCTTTACGCCTGAGAAGGGCTAATGAGATGTGCACCGTTGAAGGTGTTACTGTGGTGCACGGTTGTTAATAAGATGTATGCCTAATGCATTCGTGCAAAATGCAATGTTACCAGTAGGTACGGGTTGTTTTCATTACCTGTGAGTTGTGATGTTATGAGAGTGGCCCGATTGGCCCTGTAGTGTGTATAATCCCTGTAAAGCCATACCAAGTGCCAGGTAGCACAGTGCATATATGTGATCACGTTCTAATGGGTTTTATGGATAATACAAAGGCTATTGTTACATAAGCTTGTGTGGAGTATCTTATGTGGTGTGCCTAGTGTGTAGCTGCTTTGTGAGCGTGATGCGCAAAGGCTTTACACATTGCCTCTGGGATAAGCCTGACTGCTCTGCCAAGCTACCAAGGGGGTGAGCCGGGGTTATCTTCAGCATGTAACTCCCTTGCCCTGACTAGAGTGGTGGTTTCTGCCTGGCTTAGGTGCATGCCCTAGTCAACCAGATATCCCATTTATAACAGGAAGGGATGACCAGATCATGTTTGGTGTCCCTGAATCACAATTGTAAATCCTAACTTATAGTGAAGTTGGATATTAAATTGCAATTCTGCAAATGCCGCTTTTAGAAAGTTGAAAAGAAAAGAACCCAGAAGTGTATTCAGTAATGCCAAGTGCACTACAAACAAGTCACTGAAAAGTGTACTCAAAGTTATCAAAAACAATTATTTGTAATGTTAAATGTCTCTTATTATAAACAACAGTTGACCAAATTTATGACGATGAATCCAAAGTTGCAAATAAAATCTTCAAACTGAAGGTTAATAAGGATCTGCTTTTATTCTTGATCGTTGCAGATGAAAGTATAATGTAGGGTTGCAAACAATCCAGCTTGTAATCAGCGTGAAACACAGCGTTTTTACATAAACTTCACATATCCCAATGCATTTCGGGCTTTTACATAAGCCCTTCATCAGGGGTATCTGCAATGTTAGCAATAAACTAAAGTCAATACCAAATGTAATGTAAGAAAACATAAGAAACATCAAACAACATCAGGGCTCAGTTGAGGGTAGGAGTGAAGAAAAATCGATCATTGTGATTCATACTGTGCCATGATATTAACCTCAAAACTGGTGCAGGTAAGCATCGGCGTTTGGTGATCATTTTTGTCATCACTTTTTGTCCTTCAAACCACATTCTAAGTATTTTGTTTTTCCACAGGCGCATCTCCACTGCTGCGTGTAGTCAACCCATTGCAAAGACTCACACCACCACCGCAGCCCATCTTTGGAACTGCTGTTGCACACTGCATCCTCGGCACAGGCCCTGACATCTCTCAATGATGGCAACCTAAACAATGATGCTGAACTCACATTACAGGCTTTAATGAAACAAAGCTAGCGGTATCCCTCTAGGACAGCACTGGATTTTTTGTTACCCCATCATATTGTTGGTGATGTTTTAAGTTCACCCCAAGTGTGCACTCTTGATTAGCACCCGCCAGAACAATGCTGTTCCAGCCTCTGGAGCATATTTAAATAAACAGCAAAAGGTGCACCACTTCATAAAATACAGTGTGATTTAAATCAGTCCATATCCTTGGTGTCTTTTCCTTTTCAAAAATTCTTCTTCATTTTTTATTTGTGACATAGACATTAAAAACAGCCAAAGCAGCCGATGCGTTTCGTCCAACTTGGGACTTCTTCAGGGCGTAAGCAATGATACACCGATATGTGTTTTCAATAGTAGTGTTTCGAAGAGCACAATTCAATGACAATTCACGAGGTAACTACGCCGTATTAGATAAGTAAGAGTATCTGCTTAATAGAGCCAATGGGAATTACATCCTTCCAGTATAATTCATATTTAGACTTCGTCCCAAATTACGGTCAGGAATACCAGTCTTTAGAATGCCCGATTCCGCATCCTTCGTGATCCAACAAAAGCCACCGCTGTCGATCATCAACAAGATTACAGGCTTGCAGCTCCTCAGAACTGGAGCATCGCCCTGACTGCACGATGCATCCCTTACTGCGGACTTCGCAAAGCAAGCCCTTGTCGACAGGACCCTCAACGTCAATGCACTAGGGCCTTGCACCACAGCCTCACTGCATCGTGGAATAGATGCATCGCTTCAGGTGCATGATTCATCCACAAAACGGATCCACCCACCACAAACCAGAATTTATGGTACTCTCTTCAGTGGGCTTAACTGGGTCCCTGTAGCAACCCTGGCTCCATCGCAGTCAGCCTCAACTTGTGACTTTGTCCAGGTCTAGCATGACCAGATATCTACAGTTGGAACTATATCCTTTTTGGTGTTATTTTCCCTTAAAGACTTTGAGATTCAATATGTCAGATTCTACTAATTGGATTTATGATGTTTTGGTCTTGTTTTAGTTATTAAAAATCACTCTATTTTTCTATTACTGGTGTAGTCTCCTTTTGTAGTGTGTGTTACTGTCTTACTGTTTGTAGTGTTGCACAAATACTTTACACATTGCCTCTAAGAGAAGCCTGACTGTTCTGTGGCAAGCTATCAGGGGGTTGAGCACAGGTTAATTTGGGTTTGATAGTGCCTTACCCTGACAAGGGTTGTTTGTGATTGCTGCTTGACTAGGGCTCACACCCAAGTCAACCAACAACCAAACTTCTTAAACCTGTGGTCTCTTTAAAAGTGCTTGCTGCGTCAATGTCACTAGATATTTGTAACCATGGCACGCAAAAATATGAGACTGCTGACAGCTAGGTGAGGAAGGCCCACTACGACATAGGCATGTTGGGTGACCAATTTGCAGGGTGTTTTTCGGTAGCTGCAAAAATCAGCTTTGTACATAGTCTGTCTATGTATGGGAAACAACAAAAAATGATTTCTAATACCCTGACCATCACAGAAAATACATGGCACAAACAACGTACACTTATCTTGTACAATGTTGTGCTAAATAGCACCTTATTCCAAATTATCATTTTGCAAGCATTCTGTTTCTGCCCTTTTTAGGCTATTTTTGCTTTGTTGTACTTTTACTATTTCCGGCTGTGTACACGATTACTTCAAATTAACTTGTATGATTGGTCTAGTAATGTTAAATTATTAAATGCACTATTATAAAGTATTCAAATGCATGTTGACGTTAACCCAAGATTCTGAGCATAGCAAAAGGATAACGACAGAGGCTGTGCTGTTCAAGTTTGAAGTAGAAAGCATCTACTTCCTTTTTGTCTTACAGCCACATATTGTATTAAACAATAGGCTTTATTCATGGGGTACGAAGCTGCTGGCGTTCTGAGGTTTCAAGTGCCAGTGCAGAGGTTATCGCTTTCTGTGCACTACAGTCTATGTTTCATTCCATTCAACAGAGCTGTGTGACGCCTCTCTCTGACTACCCGCTAGTTCAACTTTTCAAAACCATGTTATTTAGCTGTGAAAAGATTGTTTGTGAATAATTTGTACAATTATGAATTTGAATCTAGATCGCAAGTTCACAGCCTCGTTTCTAGACAAACTTCTCTTACTTCTTTGGCAGGAGCTAATGTGTTTGTGAAACTAGAATGTTCGTTTTGTATTTTTCCACAAATAACTTCATTGTCTGAAATTCTGACTAAATGCGCATAGTAATAGCCCGTCAATATATGCGAACAAGATTTAATTCCTGAAAAATGCGAGGAAAGTTTATGAACCAATAAAGGAACATAATCGTCCATGAGGGTGGCATATTAGCTTCATTTCATAACTCGTCATTAGAACTGCAATTTCTCAAACCGAGATTATTTCACCCTTTTTCATGATCAAAAAGTTTACCATTAAACTGCCTTGCGTTACTTTTTGCTACAAAGCAACACAAATCACATTTTACATCATAGACTTGTAAATCCAAAATAAGATTTTCCTTTGAGTCTGCATTAAAAAAAAGTAAAGCAAAAGGGACCTTTGTAAATCTAGGCCCAAATCTGCACTTGGTGCACCCGTAGTGTTCTTTTTAGTGTAATTCTGTGCTGGAAGCAAAGGCATGTGGAAAAGGCAACATTTTGCAGAGGCTCGTTTTCAAATTAGCACTGGAAAATGTGCTTTTTTCTTCCCTCTTTCAGCACAGATCAGTAAAGGATTTTCGAATCTCTCTAGCCAACCTTTGTTATGGATTATCCTGTCGAATTTGTTTGTGAAATATATCAACATCTCCCAATTTCTATTTAACACGGTTAACACATTTCTAACTTCTCTTTTTGTGGTAAGGTGTATTATTTGAATGCAGCTATTAACTTCTAGAACATTTCCTTTTTGACTCTCTAGTATGTGGATTGAAAATGCAATTTATATCAGGACTATAGTAACTGGCACGAATACGCATTTATATTTTGTGGGATTTGTCTAAAAATATGAATTTGCACACCAAAACAAACATAACATGAAGCAGATTTGGAATGTGAAATACTACAACAGTGGGAGTCAATAATATGACCTGAAGGTAGGTTCATTTATTGCTGTGATATCTACCTGACTGCCATTCAGGAAACTGTAGGAGTGTCTCTCAAGGTCCAGCAGGATATATTGAAACTTGAGAAAAAAATGAATGCCGAATGTTTGGCCAAAAATCCACTTCACAACGACTTGTAAATTAGATATATTCTGTCCTTAAAATTTCGTTGTGGCTACATTGCATAAGCGAATCACAAATAGAACAAAACAAAATTTTCTACAAAAAATGGATCGCAGATTGAAGAATGCAAACGCTTTCTGAAAAAAGTATAAAAAGAAAAAATATGGCTACTAAAAACATATCGCAGATAACAATAGAGATTCAAAAATATTTTTCATAAAATGATAATGATTTTTCGTCGAAAATGGTACATTGAGCAGATACAATATCACTATCGGTTTTCTTGCACAACAATGGATTTTTTTGATTGTGTTCTGATTTCTAGATCTACAATGACGATTTTCACCTTACCCTTACTCTGTCTTAAAGCTCTAATTCAAGTATAATTTAATTATATTACCAGTGTTGTAACTAAACTTTGGTAAGACCACCGTCGCGGGTCGTGTACAATTGTGCTTAACACTATTTTGTTGAGACCGGCGCGGGAAGGCCTGGTTTGAAGTGTGTGTGTGTATGCAGTGCCCCCGATGATCCAGGATGAGGTTCAAAGTCAAAGTCAAGTACTCTGGAAAGCTGTAGAATCTCATCCAGAAGATAAGCGTTAGAATGGTACTAGAGTGAGTTCTGCAGAATCAGCTGGCAAAACTTCACCAGGAGACAGCCACTAACCAGTGTTCGGGTCCTGAGGTCTGACCAACTAGCATTCGGCAGTGTTAGGCTAGAATGTTTTAACATTTGCTGATGTAGTTCAGGACTTGCAATTAATTCCATCGGTTGTGTAATGATAGTATGTAAAGATTAAATTATATTGACAATTTGTAAGAGCTCCATGTTGAAATGAGCATAACAGCGAAATACAGATAGTCGTGTGGTATCAGCAACATATGCTGTAGCCAGGGCATGTCTCTATTGTAAGGGAAGGATGCCCAAGGCCCCAGGGACATCCTATTTCAGACACCCTTTATGGTTTAAAGATTAGTCAGAGTTTTTGGAAATACTGTTGATCTAGTCTACTGTGCAGTAGTGACATTTGAATTCATCATGAATGCAGATTGTGTTTAGTGGATCTCAGCTCTAGCTCGGAGAACCACTGGTCCATAGAACCAGTTATGCACTCTTTCCAATAAAAAGACAGGGTGTTATTTTTGGTTAAGGAAGTAAGGAGATGTCTAGTCTGTGGTTATGGTTAGGTATGTGCCGTATATGGTGCCAAGAACAGAGTCCTAGGATTACAATGAAAGCGCCAGATGGGGAGTGGTGAGTCACCAGAGTGATTGTGGGCGATATATCCAGTTTGATTGGAGTTGTGAAAATGAAAGTAGTGAAGAGAGATAATGCTTTGACCAGAAGGCAACATAAAGACTGGCTTTTGAACTTCCAGCTGGAGACAGACTGAGGCAAGTTTTGGATGTCAGAAATTTCTACATGTGGTGGCGTGGTACAGGTCCTGGATTTCGGTGCTGGAGGAGCACTGGTCGTAAATTGGGATTCTGATTTGTATTTGGAGATTATTTTCTTTCCTTTCTGCAGCATTGGACATATATAAAAAAAACACATATATACACAGTGCATGCATACAGAAGGAGCCATAAGAAAAATAAATTATGAATAATTCATTTACAGCTCCAAAGCAGCACACCATGATGCACTGTGCTGCCACTGCCCACAATTGCTGTCATGATAAAGACAGGTAAACGTGGAGATGGATACAGATGTTTGTGAAAGAGTGACCAGAAGTCATCAGGTGCACTGAGGGAGAGTGCAAAAATTCCCTATTAACGTGTCAACACAATTCAAAGATTCACCTTGAGGAATGATATCGATTTGGTAGTGATGCCTAGCAAACACTGTCACAGGGATCTGGCAGATTTGGACATTGTAGTTTATGTTTAGTTTGTTGAGTCCCAATTTTTCTTGTGTCCATTAACTAAAGCTCTCAATCAGAGGGCACCGTTTTTAGTCGGTTTCTTGTCCTTTGGCGGACACTAGACCTCTCTTTCTTGGGCAACCTTCTGGGGCTAGAGAAAGAAAACCTGGAAGGAGCAAGAACTATAACCCCTGTTTGAATGGTCGCAAGATATAAGCCTGATAAAGAAAGGACAGGACGCTTGACAAATCATGTGTGCTATGTGTCGGAGACTGCATATGTATTTTCATTCCTAAAGTGTATTTGGGTCTCGTAATAAGCAAAAATTCATAATACTTAAACCAATAGTGCTCGCTGTCCATATTCCTTCTCCTTTGCTTGGGGAGAACAGACTTTGCAAATTCTTATTCAGGTAACCAACCTCCTCTGCACCATTGTGCATTACCTGCCTATAGTTGTACACACATTATCTTCGACTTGGTGTATGCTTACTTTGTGGGATCAAAGGGTGTTTCATAGGTAGGATCTGTGTTTGTTAACATGTAAAAAATCAAAGCTTTTAAACAAAAAAAGAGAACTTTTTAGATCCAGCTCAACATATTAAAAGGAGAACTGGTTTGGGATGACTTCACTCTTCCAATTGCCTCCCTTGCAGTTCTGCAGAAACAGCCTGTGTGTCGGGCGATGCTCCTCACAGCAGGGTACTCTCCAGCTCAGAGCACCGAAATCAGAGGCACAAAGGGGTGTGAACTATCTGCACCTGGCTCTCAACAGCTGCAAAGGCAGTGATCATGAAAGCGATAAAAGGGTGATTTGTGCTGAAAGATCCTTCTCACTCTGAACAGAGACAGAAGCCCCCTTCCCTCCCACCATCCACCAAATTGTTTTGCTACAGAACAGCCTTGTCTCCTTTGTGTTCCCTTCAATATCTAGGTCTCCTCCTTCTCCCTCCTTCATCTCAACACTTTCACAGTCTGGGAAAACAACAGCAACCCCATCTTGTGCTCAGGAACAGACCAGCTGTTTTCAAAATAGAATCCACAGGCCTCAATCACTCTACTTTGCTTTTACATAAAAAGCATATACTAAAATAGCTACATACACTAACACAGACAACATACACTCGGCTAGAATTTGGTGACATAAAAGAATATAAATCAGACTGAGCACTGTGTACTCAGTCAGTGCCAAATAACTAACTATTAGTACATGAGTGAAAAAAAACTAATTCAGAATAGTGAGGTAAGATCTTTAAATGAGACCTTTTCTTTTTTGGTGCAAGATTCCTTTGTACAATGTACAGACCCTGTCACAGCAGGCTAGAGGTCTTAGGCCCAGATTTGTTCCACGATTGCACTGTATTTACATCTCACACGGTACCACAAGGGCAATGCAATCCTTCAGTCAGATTTACCAAGCCATCAGAGCCACCTTGCGGGGCTTGTTATATCTGAAGTAACGGAAAATTGTTTCAGCCTTGTGTTAATATGCACCTGGAAGATGTTAGATGGGCAGCGTTTGGGTGTTCTCCTACATCCACCCATGTAGTTTGGTGCATTTCCAGATTTACCAAGACTGGTAAAGTTCACTGACAGAATATCGGCCACAAAAATATAGATGTAAAAATGATCTAGGTAAAAATATAGAATACAAAAATTTCGACTCCTTATAATTAAAAAGGCAAGTACAAAAATATTGAAAAAAATATATCATTTACAATTATATAGTTCTATTACATATCAATTTTAAAATATATATAAGATAAAATATAAAAATAAACATAAATTAATAACTATAATTTATAAAAAATATAATTAAATGTATATTTGAACAAATGCAGCAAATAAACTTAATTTCCAAAATGTAAAAACACACACACACATATATATATAAACTAATATTTCAATTAATAATATAATTAAAAAAATATTAAATAGCATAATATTTTCAAAACTATATTTAAACATATTTAAATATACCAAAAATATAAAATATAATAAAAGGGAATTAGGGACTCAGCGCGCGGTGCGATTCAAAATGGACGCCTGATTCGGAGCTCTGCGCCGCGTCAGAGATGCTGTTTAGTTTTTAAGCGGTTTTCTCTCGCTTTTCTTCATAAAAATGGGGTGCCTCTTGGGATGAACACCTGGTGACTTACTGAATGTCCCTGAAATTTATTTAGAGGTTTGCAGCTCCATGTGACATCGTGAATCTTCTGCTGTCATTCTCCGGCCAACATTTTGAATATTTTTGTGACTGGAAATTTCGGCCTACAACATTGGATATTCCTTCAGGTGCTCATTTTCTGACTTTTCAATCCTTACTTTCATCGTTGACTGAGATTTTGGGTCCTCTTCATTTGCATTTAAAGACCTACTCCATCTATGCCCATTGTTCTTTTTTTTCAGGAGAACTATCATCATTTGGGTATCTTTAAATTGCTTTTAACGCTCAGTTAGCTTTGTGTATCCCGTTGTAGTACATGGGTAGAAGTAAAAAACAATTGCATTCAAGTGAAAAACTTTCTCCTGGCTTGCCTATATCGGAGTCTTCTTTCTCTAATCCCCTGGTGGATTACGTGCACACTCCAGTAACTATGGCTCGATCAAATTCTTCTAAGGCAGCTTCTTTACACATTGCTCCACCTAAACTACAGTCGCCCTCTTCTCTCTATCATTGGATATTATCTGTGAGGAGATAAGGGCACTGAGACTATTTGTAGAAGAAACCAATACTCGTTTGCAGGACATGGACACTAAATGGTCATCACTTCATTCCAGAATTTCCATAGTGGAACAACAAGTTAGTGATGTACAGGCGACTTCTACAAGAATTTCATCTTTGGAGAAGGACGTTCTGCTTTTAATGAAATTTGCTGAAGAACTTGAAAACAGGTACAGATGCAATAACCTTTGTTCAGATGGTCGTCAGGAGGGTATTGAGGGAGGAGACACAGTGTCCTTCTTCTCTTCTTTTCTCCTGAAAATTCTGGATTTAATCATAGTCTCTGAATATTCAAAGAGCGCACAGATAAGGCCCCCACCTGTCTTCTTCTTCATCACCCTTGATATCTTGTGGTGTGATACTCTTATTCTTGAAATTTACTGACCTTCTACAAGTTCTAAATGCAGCCAAGATTAAGAAACAGCTATCTTGGTCTGGAGCTAGACTGTTTTTATCCCAGGATGTTTCTAAAGTAACTGCCAGGAGACACAAAGAGTTCCTTGAACATCGACCAGCCTTACTCTCTTTAGGCATCCAATATGGCTTATTTCATCCCAGCTTGTTCAAGGTGACTTTAATAAACCATACAACTACTTTTGAAGAGCATGTGAACCTTTGGAAATTCATTCATTCTCACTCTGCGGCTTCCGTGGAGACTGCTGGTCCCTCTTTTATTACTTGACTTTTTTTCTTGTAGTCAGTGCTATCTTACTTTTTACCATTGCAGTTTACTTCCTTTAAAGGTTATCTGTTGATTTTTTCCGATTAAGTCACATATTTTTCCTCTATTATTATTACAAGTCCTCTGATCTACTTTACATTCCCATTTATGTTTGTTTGGTTTCCCAATGTGGTGCGTTTCCCTCCATTTGTTGTATAGTCTTTAGTGTCTGTCGCCAGTCCTTATTCCATTTTGTACTCTCTGAAAGGTATGTATTGCCGTCATCAATTCTTGTTTGAAATGTACTGTCCTCTCTTTTTGTATCTTTTTCTCCCTCTCTCCTTTTCTTTTTTCCCTTTTCTAATCTGCTTCTTATGGCTCTTATTCTATCTTTTTTCTTCGTCCCTGCTCTGCCTACTAATTTATATATATACTACTTTACTATTGTTAATTATATTGTTTCATACATAACGTTATTTTCTTCCATTCAGAGTTGTTTCATGGAATGTAAAATGTTTTATTAATCCTAAAAAGAGGCAGAGAATTATTTCACAGTTAGCTTCCTACAATCCGGATTTAGTCTTAATACAAGAAATTCATTTGACAGAAACTGAGGCTCTTAAGCCTAAATGCAATTGGGTTGGTTCAGTTCTTGTTTCTCCCACGAATACAAAGGAAACATTGTGTCATTATTTTATACCATAAAAAGGTGAAATACTTTGTTATTGTGAAAGACACAGACACAGATGGTTGATGGATTTTCGTTAAATTACTTATTAACAACATTTCTTTAACTGGTCCTACTCACCTGGATTACACTTTCTGGCCCACTATTACAAAAAGGTGTATCCAACACGAAGATTAATTTTTTATCATGGAGGCGATTGTAACCAGGTTATGGACCCCTTTATTGACTGCTAATCCCAAGTGCGTTTTGTCCCTCACAAAACTCATAAACTATTTCACAATATAATTATGCAGACACATCTCGTAGATGCCTGGAGACTATGTAACCCAGATCAGACAGAATGTTCCTTTTTCTCCCCTCCACATGGTTCCCTGACCTGATTAGATTACATCTTCCTCTCCAAGTCTTTGGCTCAAAATCGAATTTCTTCTTCGCTTGAACCCATTTTGATCTCAGATCATGCTCCAGTGGTTGCCGATTCTGATTTGCTCCATTCACAGCCCAAATCTTCTAGGTGGTAATTTAACAATTTCCTTTTACAGGATCCAGTTTTTTCTTCCTCCTTCACTTCCTTTGCTGAAGAATTCTTTCCTTTTAATGAAAGTCCCTCTGTATCATCTGCTTTTATGTGGGACACCTTTAAGGGCACCGCTCAGGTCTTCATCATTGATTTTGTATCTAGAAAAAAGAAACAGGCCCTTAATCAACATAAAACCCTGCTAGCCAATATCAAACTCTTAGAACATCAATTTTTTACTTCCTCATCAGATTCCACTTTGTAGAATCTTGTTTGTGCAAAGCTAGATTTTAACAAAGTTTCCACTGATAATGCCTCCTATGTTCAGTTTTGAAGCTGTGCCCGTTATTATGGTGGTTGAAACAAATTTGGATAACTCCTATCTAACTATCACAAGTCTAGGAAGGAGAGGGTGTTGAGAGACTCCATTCAGTCAGCAGATGGAAAACATCTTTTCAATGATCAGGACTGTCTTGATGAATTTATACATTTCTATAAAAAATTATACACTCCAGAAACACCCATATCAGATCCTCTTATTGATACTTATCTTAGTAGTATTCCTCCCCCTTCTTCTATAGATCTTGACTTTACCCCCCTAGATATGGACCTATCGATCCAGGAAATGTTTAGCTCACTGACTTCCCTAAAGAAAAATAAATCCCCTGGTCCTGATGGATTTTTGGTAGAATTTTACTTACATTTTTCAAATGTGTTGCTCCCAAAAATCTTCAAATTCTTTTAATATTTTCGCACTACTGGGAAGGCGAGTGGTACCTTCCTGGAGGCTTCTATATGTCTCATCCATAAAGAAGGCAAAGATCCTAAATGTTGCAAGAATTATCACCCTATATCTTTGATAAATGTAGATTATAACGTTTTGGCTAAACTACTGGCATTGGGTCTCAAATCTCTCCTACCGCATTTAATTGGTCTAGAACAGTGTGGTTTTGTCAAAGCCAGATTATCTTCTGATAAATCTCGGCTATTTTTTAATATTTTGAATAAGCCATCTACTTTATCATATTCTCTAGCTTCCAGTAGGGAAAAGTGTTCTAGTAGGGAAAGTGTTGGATTGCGGAGGGGTATAATTTACTATTCCCACTCCAGTCAGTACAACAGTAGGAAAAAGGTTGGATTGCGGAGAGATAAAGTTTACTATTCCTACTCCAATATGTGCAACACAAGGGAAAGTGTTGGATAGAGGATGGGTAAAATTTACCATTCCCTCTCCAATAAATGCAGCAGCAGGAAAACTGTTGGATAGCGGAATGGTAAAATGTACTAGTCCGACTCCAGTCAGTTCAACATTAAAAACAAACAAAATAGCCTCAACAAAATAAAAATATTTAAAAAACAAAGTAAATAAAGAAATATATAAATATGTTATAAAAAATATATTTAATAGTAAAAGAAATTCAAAATAAAAACATAACATAGGGGGTTATTACGATGGCGGACAGACTGGAGTCCACCTGCCATCCTGGTGGGAACCGGGACCGTCCACCATGCATGCAGCGTTCCTGCTCAGCCGATCAGGATGCAACCGCCACCATGGCAGTCGGATCCTCCTTTTTAACATTGCGGCGAGTGCTGCTGACAGCAGCACCTGCCGCGATGTTAAAATACCATGTTGTGCATTTCACTGCACTACATGGCAGGCACCACATGGTGCCTGCCACTTAGTGCTGTGAAATGTAGGGGGTACCATGGGTACTCCCAGTGCACCCTCACCTCCCTCCAACACAAAGGGGGCCCACAACGGGCTCTGCCACCATGGAAAGGCCGGCTGTAGCCAGCATTCCATTTTAGGCTATCTGGACCATCCACCAGGCAATCTGTAAGACTGCTTTTGGCGGTCCCGTGGCGGACAGTCTTTGCATCCGCCTCGGTTCAAGCGCGATTACCTCTGCCATCTTTTTTTTTTTTTAACAATTCTTTTTTATTAAAGTTATGGAAAACATACAGCCTGAGCACAGTTCCATCAAATCACATTACAGAGAGCACAACAAAACAAGTCACATTTTAGAATGAGGAGAAAATGAGGAAGTCATGTTGAGGGGGGATTGTCACTTTCAGGCTCCTCTGGCGGGGTATATATGTAACCACGGTATGCGTTCCAGGGTGACCAGACCTTTGCCCACTTTCTGGGGCATCCTCTCGCGGCATAGACCGTCTTTTCTCTGAGCATGCACCAGTCAAGATCAGCCTTCCAGTCGTTAACCTTTGGTGCCTGCACGGCTCCCCAGAGCTGAGCAATGTTTCTTTTGGCCACCATGCAGCCCAGTGTAACCCATTGTGTCGGATGCGAGCCCAGGTCCGTGGGCTCCCAGATGTTAAGGAGGCATCTAGGCGCTTCCGGTTGGATATTAAGTTCAAGCAACTGGCTCATTATGGTATGGATGGCTCGCCAGTAGGCCTGTATAGGGTCACAATGCCAGATAATATGAATGAATGTACCCTGTTGCATGCACCCCCTTTTGCAGTAACCGTCGTCCGAGCTACCCATGTGTACCAACTGGGGCCCCGTGACGTAAACTCGGTGCAGGATTTTCAGCTGTACCAGTCGGAGATGCGCCGATATGGCGACAGTTTTAGGTGAGGAAACCGCAGCCTGCCAAGTCTCGTTATCTAACTCTATGCCATCTTTTGCCCATTTCTCTCGCAGTGGCGCCAGCGGGTCCTCCAATTATTGATGAGCTTCGTATATGTTAGGGAAATGGCTCTTTCAGGCAGATAGCCATCTAGCAGCCTATCCTCTAGCGGTGTGTACTTGGGTGGGGGAGTGTCTTGGGGCAGCGCTGCCAATAGCGCGTGTCGTATCTGTAAATTCCGGAAACGCTCTGTGTCTGCCATAGCATATTGATGCTGGAGGGAGGAAAAGGATTTAATCCCCCCTGCATCCCACAGATCTCCAACACGCGACACGCCAATCAGGTCCCATTTGTCAAATCCCCGAGTGTTGCCCAGGTAGCCAAGTTTCTGTGAGTCCCACAAAGCTGTGAATAAGGTCAGCTTGCTGGACCAACCCATGGAGGCGGTCGCATTGTGCCAAACTTGGATGGAGTGTTTAGTTGGGCCGGAGAGAGGGTATTTGTTCGGTTTGGAATAAAGGGCCCTTTGGAAGGCGCCGTTGGGAAGCAGGTATCTATCCATACTGAATGCTGGGTCGTCGGGCCGCCCATATGTACAATGGTTGATCAGTGTTAAGTGTGAGGCCCAGTAGTATTTCCTAATGTCAGGCAACCCTATCCCTCCATCATACCAGTGCAGGGTGAGTTTCCTGAGGGCAATACGAGGCCTCCCATTCCATAGGAAGTCCCGCCACAGTCCCTCAATTTGCTGGAAGTATGAGTTTGGCACCAGATCTGGGGCGTTCTGTAGAGCATATAGAAGGCGTGGGAGTGACATCATTTTAAAAAGGGCCGCTTTGCCTAATAGGGAGAGGGGAAGTATCTTCCAGTTCACGATATCCTGTTTCAATCGCTGTATCGGGGGAACAAGGTTGCGAGTGTATCGGAGGGTTTTGTCAATTGAGATAAATATGCCCAAGTATTTAAATCCATCCGGAGCCACCGGAATGGGACAGTTTTGGGGTACTGGAGGGGCTCCACCGCTCAAGACGTAAATGAGCGACTTCTGCCAGTTGATGCCGAATCCAGAATATCTACCAAAGATAGAGAGGATATCAAATACTGCGATAAGTGACCTTTTGGGGGAGGCGAGGTATAACAATATGTCGTCCGCGTACAAGGAAATTCGATCTTCCCAGTCCGCCGACCACCGCAACCCCCGGACCATCCCATCTCCACGAATCCAAGCTGCAAGGGGCTCAAGGGCCAAGGCAAACAACAAGGGGGAGAGGGGGCATCCCTGACGCGTCCCTCGACTAAGCGTAAAAGGATCCGACTTTCTATTATTGACCACCACTTGGGCCATTGGTGAGCTATACAGCAGCCATATCCAGTTAATAAATACAGGCCCAAATCCCAGCTTATCTAGTACTGCAAATAGGTAAGGCCATTCGAGTGTGTCAAAGGCCATCGTAGCGTCCAAAGAGACCACGGCATCCTCGCGTAAGGTCGACGCCCTGTCCAGCACCCCGTGCAGTCTGCGAAGGTTTAGTGCAGTGTTTCACCGGGGCCTAAACCCCGATTGATCTGGGTGTACTAGGCCGCCTATGACCTTGATCAGTCTATTGGCAAGTATCTTAGCAAGAATCTTCGGCTCAGCGTTTAATAATGAGATAGGCCTGTAGGAGGCACAGTCATTTTTAGGTTTCCCTTCCTTGTGGATCGTGAAGAGGGTCGCTATTCTCTGGTCCAGGGGGAGGGATCCCCGTTCCAGGCTGTCCTCGAACATCGCCTTGAGGTGGATTGCCAATTTGTCAGGGCGGAGCTTGTATAGCTCAATGGGAAGGCCATTAGGGCCAAGGGCCTTACCTGGCTTGAGTGCCCTAATAGCGATCGCGATCTCCTCCGCCACAACAGCACTATCCATAAAAACGCGGTCAATGTCTGACAGTACCGGAGAAATGTTGCGCAATATTTCAGAGGAGTCCGCCTCACCATATGGCACTCTGGAGCGGTATACTTCACGATAGAGAGCTGCAAAGTGGTCTACTATTTCCTGAGGATCTGATATGATTGTTCCCTCGGAGTCCCGTAGTTCGGGGACCAGCCTACTCGCGCGCTCCTTCCTGTCCAGCCAGGCGATTAGTTTCCCAGCTTTGTCGCCCCAGTCATAGATCCACCCCAGCCTGCTCTGCGCCAGTATCTTGGCGCGGTCAGTGACTAGGGCCCGGTACTCCTCCTGTCGGAGGCGAAGGGCATGTAGGCCCTCAGGTGTGGGGTCGGGTTCCAGGTCACTCTCCAGCCGATATATTTTTTGTTCAATGTCGGAGATTTCCGCTATCCTGTCCTTTTTGGACCCTGATATTAGAGAGAGGGCCTCACCCCTAATCACTGTTTGAAGGCCTCCCACAACATCTGCGGGGATTCTACAGAGGTCTCATTCTCGAGGAAATAGTTGTCGATGGCTTTTATGAGCCAAGTCCTGGTCCCAGCGCACCTAAGGTGCCTGGGGTTGATTGGAGCAATACGTTCCACCTGGGTGTTGTCCAGAACCATGTGAACCCAGAGGGGAGAGTGGTCAGATATGCCCCTAGCAAGGTGCAGGATTTCGTGTATGTTCGTTAACTGAGGGGCTGGGACAAGAATGTGGTCTAACCGCGAGAGGGTGTTGTGTGCGCCGGAGTGAAAGGTGTGTTGGATCTTATCTGGGTGGAAGGCCCTCCAGCCATCCTCGAGGCCTATTGCCTCCAAGAAACCCGGAAAAGAGTGGGCCATGGGCGGCAATGCGCGGGGAGGGTACCTATCTAGCGTCCCGGAGACTACCGCATTGAAGTCTCCTCCTATCACTAAGTGCCCCTCTGGTAATGCAAGTAACACAGTGCTGAGATCTGTGTAGGTGGCTGTCTGAAGCCCTGGAGGGGCATACACCGACATGAAGGTGATGGTTACTCCCTCCCATGTGCCTGTGACCCCCGCGTATCTACCTCTATCATCAATGTACGTGGAGACTGGTAAGAACGGGAATTACTTCTTTTGCATGACGCCCACCCCCCTTGAGTTAGATGTAAACCCAGAGTGGGTATGCATGGAATAACCCCATCTGTGCATAGATTTACATGTGTGGCCCACGAGGTGAGTTTCTTGGAGCAGGATAATATCTGGCGAGAGCCTGCGTATTTGTTGTAGTACTATACTGCGCTTAATTTTATCCCCCAGACCATTTATGTTCCAACTTAGGATTCTAACTTCCTTGCTACGTTGTGTCCCCATCAGTGCGCTTGTGAAGAGCGGGATTAATGCCCAATATAGAAAGGAACTGTACTCTTAGCATGGCAACAATTTTGGCAAACACAAACCAAACAGACAACAATCCCCATTTCCAACTCCCCCCCTCCCTGCTCCCCTGCCCTACGGGTCTAAAACTACCCATTACAACTAGCAGAGTGCCTGTCGCCCTAACAAAGGAAGAAGGAAAGGAAAAGAAACCAGTCCAGGTGGGGGGGGGGGTAAAGCCATTCGCTCCGAGTCCCTGCCCTTTGTTCGAGTCAATGTCACACCCTGACTATCCCATTAGCAAATCATCCATGTTAGAACCCACTGTACTTTTTAGTTGGAAACCGTGGATCCCACCACCCCCTCCCGCCCATCCACCCCCATCCCCAGGTCCCAACGCAGCCCTCTCACGTCAGGTGTCTTCTTCAGGTCAAGCCTTTGTCCGAATGGCCTCCCGCTCTCCCGCCACCAGGGCGCTTCGGATCGTGGCGTTCCAGCCAGTCTGCTACCTCTTCAGGACGGTCGAAAAACCAGGCCTTCCCCTCCAGTTCAATCCGCAGGCGGGATGGAAAAAGCATAGAGTACTTTAGACCCCTCTCTTTCAGAACACTTTTTATGCACTGAAACTGTCTCCGCTGCCTTTGCACTCTCAGCGTGAAATCCGGGAAGAAGGAGACCTCTGCGTTTTCATAGCGAAGGGGAGTGCCAGACCTAGCATTCTGGAGAATTACATCCCTGTCTCGGTAATTGAGAACGCGAGCCAATATAGGCCTCGGGGGAGCGCCCTGTTTGGGTCGGCCGCCCGGTACCCCTTTGGTCGCAGGTGATTGAGGACGAGGTCTTCTATGAATAGGTCAGTAGCTTGCCCCTCTGCCTTCTCCGGGACTCCGACGATGCAGAGGTTGTAGCGACGGAGCCGTCCCTCGTAGTCGTCCAGCTTAAGGGCTGCCAGATTCCGGAAGTCCTTCAGTTCATGGACCTCCTTCTGCAGCTGTGCCACGTCGCTCACCAGACCGGCTGCAGTGACCTCTACCTGCTTCACCTTCTTGTTGAGCTTGCACATGTCGGCCCTGATGAGGTTTACAACAATCGCCACCGAGTCCAGCGAGATCTTCAACCCCGTAATCGCCGCCATTACGTCTTTGAGGGATGGCTCCTGCGTCTCTGATTCGGAGGGGTCCCGCTCTCTATCTCATTGCTGATGTCCCACCTGCGGGTCTCTGACGACAGTGTATCTATCCAATTTGTTCGTTTGGATAGTCTTCGCTGCCTTGGCACCAGTCCCCTTAGCGCAGTCCGCCATTTTGCCTGAAGTTCGTTGTCCCCGGGATGGGGATAAGAGGGCGGTTCAACACGCAGCCCTCGTCTCGTAGCCCCAGCGCCCACACGCTAGTATGGGACAGTTCTTGAGAGCCTTTCCTCAGCACTGAGGTAGGTATGGTATGGGTTAGCTGTGGGTGCGTGGGACCCCTGCCCAATGGTTGCCAACTGTAGAATCAATCCGCCCCCCCAGCAGGCACGATGGGGCTCAATTCTCGGCCGGGCCTTACGCAGGTCCTGCGTCACTCAGGAAAGGTCTGGCGATCTCTAGCTCCGGTAGGTGGTCCGAGTTGCTCCTCTCTACACACCTCAGCGAGGGCCGCAGCACCCCATTTCCAGGGCCAACGGGCCGATTATCAGCGCCGCGGATGGGTAGCAGCGCAGAGAGTGATCTCGTATCTCCCAGCCCACACCAACGCGCAGGCAGCCCGCCGGGGGGGGGGGGAACGACAGGTCTCAATGCCCCCAAAGGGCAAGCGCTTCCTCCCCGGTCACGGAGGCACCGGAGCCCCACAGGTGAGCCTCGCCAGCAGGACGCCACCAGGTCACAGCCGCACTACAGGCCCCGGGTCGGGACGCATTGGAGCCACTCCAGTCCTCGGCCCCCAGGCCCCGGATAGCCACCACGGCCCTCCGATGAACGCTTTTCCGCCACCTCACCCCCAACTGCAGCGATCACAGGCGCGGAAGAGGAGGCCCGCTCAGCAGGTTCAATTAGGCAACAAGTCCCACCGCAGGGACCGGAGCCAGCTCGGAGGTCTCTCACCTCCGCCGCCAGCCTCTCTACCTCGAAGGCCGCTGCAACGAGTCATTATTATCCCTCGCTCCGTGCCGCCAAGAGGGTGATTTTCCAGGGACCACAGTCCATCCACGTCCAGCGCAGGTCAGCGGAGGCGTGGAAACCCACAGGGCGTCTCCATTTGGTGCGCCTCCAAAGGACGAGGAAGTCAGGGCCAGCCCCTCACCCGGGCCGGCGCAATGACTCCAGGCCCCGGCTCCGGCGGGGCGAGGAGGCCGCAGTCAGTACGAGGGTGTCCGCTCCCTTGTTTTTGCAGACACCGCTACTGGAGCGCGCGGGGTGGGCTCTGCAAGTGATGCGACAGACGGGACAGCCTTGAGGTGTTGTGGATAGGCAATCAGGATAGTCGAAGGTTACTTCGGGTGTTGGAGCTCCCGGACTATGCGGCCATCTTCTTCTGAGCTTGGCCACGCCCCCCCTACTTCTGCCATCTTAATGTGGTGTGGGGAATCTCGCAGTCCGATTGCGGAAGGACCGCCACCACATGGCTGGCGGTGACGGCCCTTGTAATCAGCCCCTTAATGTTAAATACATCTCACAAATACCAACAAATATTATTATAAATAAAATACAAAACTGGTTTTCATACAAATAAATATTTTTATTTAGAAATGATTTATTAACAAAAACATTAATTATTACATACATTTATTTTAGTTACTTTCCATCCTATAACACCACAAAACTCACAACCTGGATCTAAAAATTGATTTACACTATTAATATAAAGATTCATCAACAAATCAATTTAAATTAATTAAATGTTCCTTATTAATTAATTATAATGAAAGCAATTCCCACTATATACCCCCACAAAACACACACCGCAACTAATGATTAAATTAATAATAATTATTAATTAGAAACAAAATATTAATTGCCTTAAATTGATTTACTTCCTACCCTATACCCCTACAAAACCCACAACTCACATCTAAAATGTAAAAACAAATACATGTATTTGCACAATTACCAAAATTGATTATCAATTAAATACATATTATTAATTAAAAAAACAAATTATAATTCATTAAAATGAATCAACTTCCCACTCCTTACCCCTATAATCCCCACAACCCCGTAGTAAAATTGAGCTTTAAAAACATTAATTACACAATTGAAATTATTTTTCAATTAAATAACTAATAGTCTTCAAAAACTAGTTATAAAGTAAGTGAAATTAATTTACTCCCCACCCACTACCACTATAAACCCAAAACCCACACCCCAATTTTTTTTATTAAACAATAAACATAATTAATTATCAATTAATTAATATTAATTATCAACTAAGTATTAGTTCATTAAAAATAAATTACTTTCCACCTCTTACCCCTATAAACCCCACAACCCTCACATAAACTTTACCCCAAAAAATTAAAGCACAATTAAATATAAATTAAAGAAATACAACAAAATAAAAAATAATCATTACTTTATTATTAATAAATTTCTTCTCACTTATTCCCATATAAACCCACAATCCGCTACAGAACTAAAAGATGGAAAATGTAATTAAATTAAATTTAATAAATACTAGAAATTTGACACATATATTAAAAATCATAAACAATACTTATGCAAAAAAAGTACATCGCATGCATTTAAAATATATACTAAAATACATAACACTAATTAAAAAATCGAAATTTTAAACAACTATATGTTTGCAAATGAAATTAATGATTTTTAATATATTTTTAAAATCGATACTACTTACCTTCAAATCTATATTCTTGACAACGATATTCTTGCACTCGATATTTCCATTCCACTATTTTTCTCACTCAATATTAATGTAGTTCGAATTTTTGGGATCGATATTCTTTCCCATTACCAGTGGTAAACCTGGGAATGCGCAAAACTTTACGCCTTTGTGATAGCACAGCGAGCAAAAAATATCATTATTTCTCCATGTTGTTTCCTCCTTCAAAGTGTGCTGCATTCTAAAGCACTCCTAGAAAGAGGAAAACGCCTCTAAGGCTTGTTTTTGGGCATGAAGTAGTGACTTCCAGCTCGAAAACAACCCTGCTTGAAATGCAGGCACTCCTACACCATGGCACAAGGGTACCTGCATTGTTGCCTGACAATCACTAGTGTGCAAGCACAAGAAGAGAGCAGGAATGTGTCATATCTTGAGAGATATAGCCATTCCGGCCTGCTCCATTTGACACGGCACAGCAAATTTTCTTGCTGCATTGCGCTGCATCAAATAATGATAAATCTAGGCCATAATGTTTAAATGATGTGTACACACGGAAACACATGTTTAATCTGTCTGCTCTATCTAAAATGTTGTTTCTTTCTACAGCCTACATCCTCTGATTACATGCTATTTCTCTATAATCCTAAAACCCTGCATGAAAATTTGACCTTGACTTACTCCCACTTGATTCCTCTCATATCTTTCTAAATAAAGCCTCATTTCGGTCTCATTGTTGTTTGCCTCAATCCTTCTTATTGTGATTAAGCAATTGGCTGATACCTCATTTCATAGTTCACAAACTCTCCTCTTTAAAACCCTATCCTTGTAATCTATCATTTGCCTCATATCCAGCCAACTTTTCTGTCTCACCAACAATTCACCTGAAACCACATGACCCCCACTAATGATCACATCTAACCGGTATTATATAATCTATCACCGAGTAACTGTAATAAATGCGTGCAATTTTCTTCTGGAGAGCATATGACTAATCACAATAACCACTGGATTAACCATGGGTTCCGGAGCAGCGTGCTACCCGCCGTAAAGAGCTTCAACACCTCATCAGGGTTCTTAAGTGCTATATAAATACATTTACAGTTATAATTACAGTTGCACATATAGTGCCTCTATTGTACTCTGCACCAATGGTCATGTACCACTCGCCTCAAATCAAAGGTGCAACCTGCATGTCAACTCGGGCACGGTACATAGAACGCAAAGTCAATACCAAGAATGCAAGTACTGCTCATAAAGGGGTAACAGATGCCTGATATATAATTCTCATATGCATAGAATAGTGTGACTATTGAAAGTGAATAACAGGTAAGTGATGAACCATATATATGACTGCAAAGTGAAAAATGAATGCCCTCATTGAAGTATATACAGTAAAACAGAAACAGCCATACGCGCAATTGGTGTTTTCTCATGTAAAATTCCATTCAGGTTTTCCTAGTACATTTTCACGATGGATTAAGCACTTTACATTTAAATGCAGAACTGTCTTCAATCTAAATCATGCTAATTTTTCTGAAAGCATGTACATTTAAGTTTGAAAGTAAGTATAACGGATTCTCAATTTCAAGCAATTCACATCCAAATAAACAAATTAAATACACTTTTATATACACTTACTTTGATCGTATATGTATAATGTATACTATTATTGTACCTAACTTCATATTTCCTTGTTTTGAAAACAAATGTATCGACAAAATATATTTTTGTGGAGTTAAGAATAGTAAATTGATATTTATTATGTACATGTACCTTGACAAAAATATCTTTGCAGCTCAAAACTAAAACCTCAGTACGGCTGATCTATGCTCCCTTTTCCATCTAGCAGAAACAGCACCTGCTAGAGACCCAGAGAATTGGGAAATACCACTTGATTCTTCCTGTCTGGCTTCATGGCATGAGGGAGTACATGGAGAGAGTAAGAGAGCACAGTGCCAAGCTTAAAAGGAAGCCAGATATTTCCTGTTAGACATGGCCACCTATGCTATCACTTAGGTTGAAGGTTGGACTGGACAGCTGTTTTTCCAGCCTAAAGTTTTCTAGTCCTGTCAGTTGTGGATTCACTCAACAGTTTACTATGGGTGAGGAAGACCGCCATGGCTGTGATGAGCCCACCGCTGGATTATGATTGTTATCCAGGGCAGGTGGGTGGTGCTGCGACAGTCTCATTGTGATGGTATGTTAGGCTCATAGGAAAGCCTAACAAGCATACCGCTGCCGTGAGAGAGCCTGCAGCATATTCCTGCATGGTGTGGCATTCATAGGTCATGCATGCAACACCATGCAGGAACAAGGTTGCAATTCAAGTGGGCCATTTTCAAGGCAGAGTCCTCAACATGAAAAAAGGGCGGTGGATGTGCAGGTCAGAATATGCTTAGCGGTGCTGGCATCGGCATATTCAGGCCATTGTCAGACTGCCGCTGTAATAAGATTCTTAATCCCGACAGAGGCATCGGTCTTGTGGCGGTCTCACCACCTCAGTTGTATTAGGGAGGGCTGGTGGTGGTCAGGTTCAGGTTCCCAGGACTGCCGTACTTGTAGAAGGCCCTATGAAGAGTTTGAAACAATTGGAATCAAGGGAAACCAACCAATCATAGTGGAAATGCGAGTGTTTGGTCTTAAGTACAACAAAAACTTGGAATGTATTTACAATATCATATTATTCATGTTTACAGGTCAGCAGGGTGCAGAAATATGAACATTGTGTTGTGAAGGGAGAAAGCAGGGCAATTTAGCTGGTTGCCTCTAAGACTTGGAAGGTGGATGTTAATGCATATCTGAGTCGAGGAAGGTAGGGGGTGACAGACCTGATCACTGCGCACATGACATGTGAACATTCTGAGCAGCTGGGAGGTCAGGTTGAAGGCACACAGGTGGTTTTGAAATATTTACATGATTTTGATTGTTGAAGCAATGAGAGGAGGCCAAGTATTGACGTGCAAGAAGCTGAGAAAGAGAGGTTTGTGACTTGCATGCACAGTTTTGAATAAGGTGCTGAAAAGTTTGAATTGAGCTTTCTGCATGTCCAGTATATAGCTTAATAGCATCTAGAGAGTGAATGCGTGTATATCTCGGGATGATGAACAGTACATCTGTTGTGAAATTGATTTTGCTGAGGTTACACAAAGGTTCTACTTGTAACCTGGTGCTGGAGTTTGGTTTACCTGTCACTACAGTTGTGAAGCATGGTATGACAATATTGAATGAGCATTACAGCAAGATCTTTTTGATGTTAAAATTTGGAATTTTGTGAGTCAAGGAGCAAACAACTAGAGTATCATGCTGGGCTCAAACATGCTGTTTAAGGTGAAGACATTTCATTTTTATCACCTGCTGGATGATGATTTTACAGATATTTCACGGATTTTTAAAATAAATATGTATCTCTCTCTCACTCACACTCTCTCTCTCACTCTCTCTCTCTCTCTCTCTATATATATATATATATATATAGGTATATATATATTACCTACTGGCGGTTGCCAGTAGGTAGTTATAGTTAGGACATTGTTTCTATTTAAAAAGCGTTTTTTCTTTTGCCTACATCTTTGGCGCCGTTTGATGGATCTTCGCAAAATTTTCAAAACTAATGCCAACTACTCCTCTTGTTACCTCCAGTAAGTCCCACCCAGTGGGATTGCTAAAATGTCTTCGGAGGCCATGCCCCCCTTTTACCTCCACTCTGCAAACGCGCCTTCTGGCAGACTATGGGATGGGGGATGAAGTCCCATTTACTCCTGAGGGCCTTTGGGGGTCAAGAAGCCCTCCTGGTACCTCCTGTAAGTCCTACACAGCAGAAATCCTGAGCACTGGTCAGAGGCCCAGCACCCTTTGTCCACCACTCTGCAAACGCGACTACTAGTTAAAGAAGTGTTTGCAATGTAATAGGTTTCGCATTTGCGAGAATTAGAGCTATTTGCGTTGTAAATGTAAACGTTTTTTACTAATGTTTTTTGGAGTGGAGTGGGTGTACATTTTGTGTAGTGGAATTATGCAGTATGTTGTGCAGTGAAATTATGTAGATAGAAAGTATGTGGTATTTAGTGTTTAGGAATTATGTGGATTATGTGATATGGAGAGTAATTATGTGGTATGGTAGTCTGTGTTGGGGAGTGGTCATTTCCATAGAAGCTCAACTATGAACTCAGTGAGACAAAAAAGAAGGAATCACTAAGGAGCAAACTTGTGGACCTAGTCAGAGGTATGAGCAGGGCCACTGGAATTATGCGGCTGTTTAGCTACACCGAGTTTCGCACAATTATACATTTTCTGCATTAGCCACATAATTCATCATCTGCTTCCTAACCTGCAGATTTGAACAAAAAAAGCCTTGTTTCTAGCTCAAACGGCTCAAACAATAGCAAAAATGCAGCAACAAGTGTAACACCATGGTGGAAGGCTCTTTGCAAAGCTAGAATGGTCACCTGTTACTTATTGCTAAATGTGGGTGTTAAATTGGTACTAATGGTGTGCAAGCCACTCTTGCTTCCTTCTGCGCCTCTATTGCCTCTTTCTGCATTTCCGTTGCTTCTTTCTGCACATTTATGTCTTTTTCTGCACTTCTCTTGCCTCTTTCTGCAAATTTCTTCTGCTTACTGCACCTCTCTTCCCTCATTCTGCACATCTTTTGCATCTTTCTGCACCTCATGTGCTTCTTTATGTACCCCTCTTCCCTCTTTCTGTACCCTTCTTCCCTCTGCTGCACCTCTGTCTTTTTCTGTACCCCTCTTACACCTTGTTGCTTCTTTCTGCACTTCTGTTCCTTCTTTCTGCACCTTTCTCGCTTCTTTCTGCACCCCTCTTGCCTCTATCTCCACCCCTCTTCCCTCTTTCTGAATTTCTTTTGCTTCTCTCTGCACTTATCTTGCTCCTTTCTGCACCTCACTTGCCTCTTTCTGCACCTCTATTGTCTCTATCTGCAGTGACATCACTGATGACATCACTGATGACATCTCAAATGACATCACTCACTACATCATCCACGTGATCCTCTGATGCACCTACTCACAGCTACTCACAGCCTACTCACAGCCTAAAAATACCTTTGATACATCCACTCTAAAGTACAGACTGACATTCTCGAAACTATAGACACATCAATACCAGTTACTACATACCCACTCACTGAGTCCTAGGTCTACACACACATCCACACACATCCACTCACTCATACATACAGTCACTCATCAATACAGCCACTATCATATGCACTCATACACCTATACAGAAACTCACACACCACCACTCACCCATAGAGTTACTTACACAGCTAGTTAGTCATGCAAAGAATCAATCACACTCCCATTTACTCACCTATACAGTTATACACACACCACCTCGCTTATTCACACAGATACTAACACATACGTACTCTCATATAATCACTGACACAAGCACACACTCATCCACACACTCATCCACACAGCTACTCTCACAATCACTCACATATAGTGATTTATATACTCCAACACTCACATATATTGCCTTTCACAAATGTAGCTACTCACACATGTACCACTGAGACATCCATTCACTCACCAATACAGCCAAACACACACTCACCTACCCATACAGCCCCTCACAGATGCACTCTTAAACCCATACACCCAGTGAATCACTGTTGGACTTGGCCTTCTTTGCAGGGCCATCCCTGAACTTTTTGCCTTCCTCCTAGCCTCTTTTCTGACAGGGTGTTGATGGTTCTAGGACTCTGGGCACTTTAGCACTACGTTTCAGTGTAACGTGCTGTGCTCTTTGTGGTAAACATGGTAAGATTGGTCTATACCTGTTTGGCATATTTAATTTACCTGTCAGTCCCTTGTAAAGTGGTATCTCAGATATCCAGGGCAAGTAAATTAAATGCTACTGGTGGACTTGCAGTGCTGATTGTGCCACCCACCAAAGTAACCTTTCAAAGCTGTCTCAGGCCTCTGCCATTGCAGGGCCTGTGCACGCAGTGTTACTGCCTCTGTGACATGACACCTAAAGTGTGTGCCATGTCTATGACCCCTCTTTTTATTGAATGTCAGTCACCCCTAAGGTAGGCCCTAGCTATCCCTATGGGCAGGGTGCATTTTACGTAGAAGGTAGGATATGTACCTTACGTGCGTGACATGTCCTGGTAGTAACAAGCAGCCATTTTGGTGTCTCACTGCTGTGAGGCTGCCCTCTCATAGGAATGTATAGGGGATTCCCTGATAAGTGTTTCAGTGGTAATCCCTGTTATGAGAGGAGCAGCGTGGTAAAGTTTGGTATGTTTGGAATAGTAATATTAAATGCTGCGCAATGGTGTGCGCAGATTTATTATCACTATTTTAGAAATGCCACTTTAAGAAATTGGCATTTCTGTGTGCTATGTGTCTGGCCTGATGTGTATTGCATGTCTGGCTCTGGAGTGACAGGGGCTGGGGTGGTGTGTGTGGCTCCAGGGAGGGCAGGGAGAGTCAGTGCTAGGCTGAATAGGAGATCTGCTTATGGAGTAGTGGGAGGAGTAGTCCCCTGACCCTGAATAGGTCTGTGCCTACCTGGGTGAATGCTGGCTCCGCCCCCTGTGATGTGTCTGATGACCGAGCCCCAACCTGCTCCAACCTGACAAAAGGGAAGAGGAGCAGAGTAAACAGAGTGCTCCAATACCTCCCAGAACCAGTTGAAACTGGTCTCCCCAAGCTCTGTGCCAGGGCAGAACAAAGAAGAAATGTGGTATACGTACTGGGGCTGTGACCCCCTGTTTGTGTGCTGCTTTTGGTGCTTGTACTGGTTCTGGGGCAAAGGACTGCTGGGCAACAGGAAGAACCGCTGTGGGACACAGCTTCTGCTTCCTGGGGGTCCATACGTGCTGGGCTGCCTGTGCCCAGATCTGCTCCTGATGATTTTGCACTCAGCGCCTTGTGTGCACTACATTTCTTATTCCCAGGACAGGGAGAGTGCTGGGGCTTCACAGCGCTGAGCTGCATATCGTTTAGAGGTAATCCCTGGCATAGGGATTCCCCCATGCTGCTGGTGGTGGAGCAGGAGCCCACCCGACATTTCTGCTTTCCTTTCGCACTGCTGATCCGAAGAGGGAGCCTAACCCCTATCACTGGGGTCCAGAAGTGCAGCGGGACACACAGATCGGACACTCTGGCTCAACTTCCAATGTAAAACAGAAACAAAGGTATAACTTTTTTTATGAAGTTAAATAAAAAGAAAAACTCAATATGTTGTACGGTTGTTCGATCTTTCTTTCAGTGTGTTTGTAAGCGGGGTAATATTGATGAAATAACTTCACAACAAAATTGATATGAAACCATGTTCACCACCTTCCTTTCACACATGAGTCGTGTAACTTTCCTGTCCATTCCCCACTTTACCCCATCCATACATCTTTTAATGGATGTGCCTTCTCACTGGAAGCTATCATTTGGGGAAGTGTGAGTCATTTTCGCAAATTCCTAAAGTTGTAGAAAGCACGCAGCAGTATCAAATGTGATCCTGCATACGTTGCCATCAGACCAGTGTGCTAGTTACTAGGCCTGTGATGGAAAGCTGGGTCTCCTAAACTTCCTTGACTCTCTGGGGCAGCTTGTTCAAGACGACAAGGCAACGGTCAAAGAAGCTGATGGGATGGTTGAAACTTGATAGTGTATGACATGGTTATCACATTCATAATTGATATTAAAAGATGAGTCTGGATTGTAACTTGAAAAAGAATAACATTTTGATAACATCTTAATATTATCAAAGAGTAAACTGTTAAATAAGTTATGTTATTCTTTTCATCAGCACAGAACATTATAAAATTCCCATTTGCCTTGCTGTTCATTAACCACTGTCCACAAAATACAGGGGCATATATACAAGAAATGACGCATTGGTGCCTGCGTCAAAATAACTTGTACTTCTGTATGACAGAATCCTATGCTATTGATGCGTCGTATTTACAACATTGCGCACCATGATACAAAGATCCTGGGTGCATCAAAAGAAATTGCACATCCGTGTGCGCCAAGTCGTAATAAAATCTGCTGCTTCTGCTGCAAAAGTGATGCAGGACTGACTTGTGGCACGTAAAGTGATTGTTATCGTCATTGCGTCACATTTGAGTGCAGAATGCATCAAAAAAAGTTGAATAAATTGTGTCTCAGGACAATAATAATGGCACACTTTACAAAAGATAATCAGGGAGCAGGCAGCAGAAGCAAGGACAACAACCCCAGCAGCAGCCAGGATGTCAAGACAGACTTCCTGGGGAAGAGGAAGAGTAAGTGCAACTTTGGTGAGGAGGAAAATGACATCTTGATCAATGAGGGGACAGAGCACCAACATCAGCTCATTGTCACCTCTAAATTGTCACTAGGAATGAAAGTGGCCATTTTGCAGCCCATCGTGGAGAAGATCAACAGTGTGGGGCAAACAATGAGGACTCTCATTGACTGCAAGATGCGCTGCCATGATTATAAATGCCAGATAAAGGAGAAACTAGTCAACAACCTGTAGCCAGCAATGCAGACCAGAGTAGGGAGCCCAGCCCTCAGGAGGAGCTGGATGCATTGGCGGTGCGGGTGGCAGCTGTTATCCGAGATAAGTTGGTGGCTGGAGTACCAGAGCATGAATGTGCAGCACATGAGGAACAACCACAGTCACAGGCTAAAGATTAACAAGGGGCATTGTAGTGAAAAATGTCATGTTGTGCAGTGCACCTAGCTATGTCCCAGCACTCCACTGTGCTATGTGCAGGGAAAAGGGCAGGAATCTGGATCATGTTGCATTAAATGGCTCAGAAATGTCAAGCACACTGCCCAGTTACATGTTGCACAGCTCAGACCAGCTCCATCACATTTCTCCATTTCATGTGTGAAGTGCAGCAGCAGTCCATGTCCACCTTTGGATTCAAGCTAGCCTGGCTGACGAGGGGTGTTACCCTGAAACTGGTCCAAGGATGCTTGTTTGCGGTTCAAGGAAGACCTGGCTTGGCAATTCAGGCTGGACTGTTCCCATGAGGCTCAGGGTCAAGACTGATTTGCATATGCTGGGTCTGAACTGAGGTGGCAAAGAGAGCTAAAGAAGGATGATGGATTCAACCCAGATCTGTGACTGGGGGTGCCTAAAAAGTTTCAGTACTCCATCCATCTCCTTGTGTTCACCTTTGGACACTGGCACATGCAGTTGAATGCACAATATGAGCCCCCAGAACTACAAGTCCCACAATTGAAAGTAAAAAAACAAAGTAAAATTATAAGGAAAGTGGCGCAGGGCAGTGCTGCAAATCACCTTGCTGTGTTTCCCTGTGCCACATGGAAAGGGGAGGATTAGGCCATACCCAAAAGATATGAAGCATTCCTGTCCTCTCACCCTGCTCTAGTGCACACAGGGCTTCCTAGTCCTGATACAAACAAGCTCACACCATATTGCAAGGAGGCCTGCATCTGAGACAGGGTTGTCTCTGTGCAAGAAGAGACACCTTCCTGCACAAAAACAATCCTAAGAGGATTTTACCTTTTTCTATGTGTGCTGCAGAATGCAGCACACATAAAAAGAGGAAAATACAAGGAGACATAAAGATATTTCTCCTTGTTGCACTTCCCCTGAAGAGGCATAAGATTTTGATGCATTCCCAGATTTAAATATCCTTGTAAATCTGGAAATGCATCAAAACCCATGGGTGTTGCTTGGGAAAACCCACTGCAACACCCATGGTTTGCCCCCCAATGCAGAGCAAAGGTAGGTAGCGACTTGCGCCGCGTTGCCTTACTCCATATCTATGAAAATCCATGCAAAGTGGCATTGTGTTATCTTTTAGAAATGAGCTGTAGCCTGCTCTGCTAGTGTGTCACAAAAAGTGACACACTTAGGGTGCATGCTGCATGTAAATATGCCCCATTAACTGGAACAACACATCATGCATGGACATTTGAACCCTACACAACCTGACAGTGACAATGCAGGCCACCTTGCACCATGTGGCCACTGTGTCTTACTTGGGCCCATGCACACAAATCTGCACCGTAAAGCAAATTAATGGCATGGGCTTGTAAGCGGAGAAACAGCTAACCTGAGGGGAGGGCAGGTGTAGGGCATGTGAAGTATCAACACATAGGAACATGCCAAGAGCCGCGTGTATATCAACTGGCATGACAATACTTAGGGCACATCCGTCCCGCCTAGTGAGGTGAGACCACACAGGTTTCAGTTGCCATGGTAGGGACCATCGTGACATGTAGTATATCTGACTGGGTTATGGCCATTGCAAGTGATTCACACCAGAAAACCATGTGTTGAAACCAAGCATGATGTGTGGTCATGGTAGACCCCTGGCTGTGCAGTGCATTATAAGTGCATGGGGTGACACTGCAGAACAAGGAGGTCAGATTGGATATGTGTTCTGCAAGGTAGCCTATCTAATACACATGCAATGTTTTGCCTGACAGTGCCATACTTATGTTGCAGATGGGAAGAGATGACACAACATCTTACATGTGATCTGGTCCTTTGTGAAGATTTAGTATGTGGCAGGTTGGAGTCTGAGGGGAAATTGTCTCACCATGCCATATTTGTCTCAGGAGGAGGATGTGAAATAGGGATCTGTCAAAGGACCTGAAAAACTAGTCTGCCACCACAAAGGGCAGGAGTCAGTGATGATTGGAGACTGAGTTGGATGTGGCCAGTGTGCTGCAAACCTGGGTAGATATGTCACCAATTCCAGCACTCCTACCAGCTGGGGTACAACTTGACCCATAGCCCTCAATAAAAGCCAGCCATGCCGGTCCATTGGATTGGTCACACATATTGATGATGTTTTAGGCACGTGAGAGTCAATGTTTGATCTGGGTTACATCACTGTGTGGCATTAAGTTGAGTCACAGGCACAAAATGAGGAGTGGCAGAGGAGGTATGTATATGTAAAAGTGAGCAGGCCGGGGTCAAAGGATGTGTTATACTATACAGATACCCAACTCTGGCAATTATCAATTGTGGTAAGTATCAGTGTTAGCAACCTACCTAGTATGAAAAGGCCCATCCCTGCATATTTGGGACACAGTGCCCACTGTCCACAAACATGAAATCAAATGTGTATCAAATGTAGGCAAATGACTAGCTACAAATAGGAAATGCCCTCACACATTTGTTGGGTGTAGCAAGGTTGGTCGGTGTGTAGAAATGTGTAGTATATTTGTTAAAAAATAAACAGTTGGCCACAAGGATGCACAATGTGCATGCAAGACAGCACAAGAAGACTGAGTACCATAGTGTACAGTGCGAAACCCAGATGGCAGGATCATTACTAATTTATGACCAGACCCACATCACCTGCACCAGTGCAGTGGGCTGACACCTTGCCAAAGGGAATGCAGGCACCCAGGGGATTAGATGAATAGACCAGTATTGGTGTCAATATGTTAAAACAAAATCACTATAGGCATAATGGAACAGTGTCCTTGGCAGATGTGGATCTGACCTCTTATTATATATCCAGGAATGGTAGACCCAGGGACCTGTGTAACTGTGTTGCAATATGTGTCCTGAGTAGGGATGGGTGCAGCTTTACTTTCCTGGAATCTAGCTTATTCAGAGGGTTCCTATTAGCAAAGTATATATAAATAAAATTTACTAGGCAGACTTCGGGAGATTCTTGAAGTGCACAACATACGTGGGTTGTTAACTCTGGATTGTTCAAGTATCAGGGAACAGCAGCTATCAGCAACATTTTCCCAGCCCACCTAATGCTCCCATGAACCTTCCACATGCTCATCACCAACACTAACACATTTCTTACGATTTCATCACCTATGTTCCAAACCCTCAGTTGCAGACCACACAATTCCAACATACAGGTACCAAATGCACCTGAGCTGGCACAAAAGAAGAGCAGCTCAAGGCCTACAAGTGCAGGCAGCTCCAGAAGTCCATCAAGAAGCACACTCACATGGCAAAGAAAGACGCAGGCCTGCAGAATCTGTGGAGGGACCTAGTGATAGAAGGCAGCAGTTGGCAGCTCACACACAGCATATCCCTGACTCAGCAGCATTGATAGAACACAGCCGCTGGAAAGCCATGAAAAGAAGGAGCTTCTGCCCCTTCTCAACATATGCGCAGCACAGGCAATCCCACACAGCACTGCAGCTAACCAGGCCCACCTTTCAATTAAGAAAGAGAGAGAAAACCCTATCATTCTACAACGTATGACGTAGATGTCAATACAAAAGAACATACAATCAGCTTATTTTTGATGCTGAGATGATCTTTTTGCGCACGCTCAGCCTTAGGTCAACAAAAGAGCTTTCGTCGTGCTCTTCATGCACTGACAACAAACCTACTGTTTTGTAAGCAAAAGGGTCTACACTATCCACACAGACTCACCTATTTCACCTTGGCCCCCACACCTCTACCCCAGAGAACCAATCACTGTGAAGCAATGGTGTCAGTGCAAGCAAAAGTGTTCACGAGGAGGGAGGTGAAAAGCAATTTGAACATTAGGCAGGCGCTCTGTGATAACTGTACACTCAATGAGTCTCACCTCCACTTGTGGTCAGATGGATGGAGCTCTGCAAAGAGGCAGATGCAGGCAAACTTTGTGAGATCACATTTCTGCTCCGGCGAGGTAGGAGGGAGCGTGCTGGCAAACTCTGCTCCGCCAGCGGTTGGCGGAGTTGGTTGAACTCTGCACTCTGAGCAGATCACAGAGTGGGCAAAACTTCATGGGCTGTGTGGAGTATACCCCCACCTCTGGTCATGAGACAAAAAGTCAGTCATGTCACTCTGTGGTTATATGAAGAATGCAGAGACACTTCTCTCTGAAAGGCAACTACAGAGTAACTTGGACACTATGCCTCAGTGTAACAGACATCCTATGCATCAATGTTGTAATTAAAGTCAATTATGAGCAAGTCAGATTGTCATTCTGATTACTCATACCAACATCTAACATAGAACACCATTAGCATTTCTCCATCTCATTGCAGAGGATGTACCTAAACCTCCTGACAAGCTGCCTGTCCAGAATGATGATTAGGTTGAGGATGACAGGCTGCCAACCCTTGACCAAGATACCCTCTGGCAAATCCTGGCCTCCATTGAAACAGCAATGGGAAGGCCAGTCAGGGTTGCAGGGTTTCAAGAGGATCTACCCATCACCTAACAAACACCACCTGCTGGCCAACCCCCAGCCGAGTATCTGAGGACTCCCAAGTTGAATTCCAACTTTGGGCGGTAGGAGTCCAGTGGATGTTGATGGGTGTGGTGCAGGTGGGAATAGAGACCATGGCAGGCCCTCTAGAGATAGTCCATAGGTGTCTCAGTCCCAATAAAGACACCTCTCCTGTTATTAGAGGCACCTACCCTCTGCTCTGTGGACTCTAACAGTCCCTGGTTGACATCGCTGGTGTCATGAAGCAGAGGCATGAACAACTGCTCTGCCAAAGTCGCACCAGTGAGGTTGCCAAACAGCTGAAGGTAATCCACATCATCCTGGAGTCCATGGTGTGGATGCAGGACACATACATCGCAATGATGGGTGCTTACCACTGTGACGTTCGTGCTGTGCTGGAAAACCAGCAGTCCCTTCTCACTGCATTGCGGACTCACTTGTTGGCACAGGGAAATGCTGCTGCAGACAGGGGCTCCACATCTTCAGCCCCTGATGTATGTGTTCTTCCGTCACCTCTGGCATCGACAACACCCCCCTCATGAGAAGCACCCCACACATTAGAAGAGAAAGACGTGGACTTCACATCTTTCCAATGTAACTCGGCTTGTAAGCATTTCTCTATGTCAAAATGCCAGTTTCTCCTATGCCAAGTGCAGATGACCATGTCAGTGTGCTTCGCAAATGCTACTGTCCTCAATTTTATGTCCGCCATTTTAAGCTCACCCATTGGTGGACTGTCAATGTGGCCTAACTTCCCTGTTGGCAATTTGTTCCTTCTCTTCCTCACTGAAACACTTGTCATGTAAATAAAGGCACTGAGTTCAACCTGTGTGTTGTATGTCTTTTGGTGTCTAGACTAAGTAGAACATGGTGGATCTTGTGAGCCAAAGATACCAGCTACTCCACAAGGGGCAAGTGTGTCATCGAGCCATAGACGAAGCAACACAGGCCAAGGAAAATATCTTTTTGGTGAACCTTTTATGTACCAAGACTAGCAAGTAGTGACGCAAGGTCGCAAGCATGAAGTGCAACAAGTAGCATGCAGTCAATGTTAATAGTGAATAAAGTCACAGCACTGGTGGGGAGCACATCCATGGATTCTAACTAGCAAACTGCAACACAAAAACTGATGGACGGATTGCTGAACATTGTCAAACATTCACACCTAGTCAGAAATCTGGGTTTATTCCATTGCTATTTTGCTCACCACGCCATTCCATATTAGACACAGCCATATGGGATACCCTAAAACTGGTCCCAGGATGCTTGTTTCCAGTTCAGGGAGGAGCTGATTTGGCAGTTCGGGCTAGACAGTTCCTATGGGTAGCAAGGGTAAGACTGATTTGCATATGGCTGGGTCAAAACTGGGGTGACGTGGCGAGAACAACAAAGATGGATTAAACCCAGAACTGTGACTGGCGGTGAGTATTTGAAAAGTTTCAACACTCCTTCCATAATTTTATTTTGTGATGTTATTAACCAGCAAAAAACACTCCTATGACAAGCACCTCAAAAGCATGGGTGAGTGTGTAAGTGGCTGGAATCAGTATGGCACTAAAACTACTGTACTTAAGCTTATCTTACTCTACAAATATAAGACAGCAGACAAGTTAAAAAATCAATCAAATTTAATGCACATCTTCACATAATAACTACATAAACTACACCTATACACAAACTACCTAAACATTTACAAGAGGCCTGCACCACTGGAACGCCATTTTTTAATGATGCTCCAGTGGGCCAGGCCTCTCAATCATGTCTTTGAGGTGATGCAAAGTCACTCTGCGTGGCTTTGGATAGCCTTAAATATATGGAGTAAGGCAAGGTAGAGAAAAGCGCTGCGTTGCCTTACTCTACATTGAGGAGACGTTCCATGGGCTTTAGAGTGGCTTTACCCATGCAACATCAATGTGTTTTGATAGGATTCCCAGATTAACCCCTTCAATGCGCATCACGGAGCGGTTCCGTCATGCGAGTCGGTTGCGCTGTTGGCATGACGGAACCGCTCCGTCACGGCCCCGCCTGCTCAATAGAACCTTCAGCGCGGCGTGGTAATCCGTGCCGTGCTGAAGGGGTTAACAAGAATCTGTAACCCTGGGAGGGCATCTTTCTCAGAAATAACTTTATTTCTCATAGTTTTTTTTCCTATTTGTGTGTGTGCTGAATTTGGCAGCAAACATAGAAAGCAGACCACTTTGCTTTGCTTTGTGTCACTTTGTGCTGGTGGGCGGCCTTGGTAAATCTGAACCTGTGAACACTGTGTATTTGTCTACAAATTGTGGTAATGCGTGTATGATACATGCTGACAGACATATTGGGGCTTATTTACAAGACCTTGCACCGCAGGTGCATCACTTTTTGTGACGCACCAGCGGCACATCTTGCTGCCCCATATTTAAAGGTTCATGTAAAGCCACCCTGCATAGCTTTTTGTGTCCTTGTAAATACAGATACTTTACACGCAGCACTTTGTGTGAAAGGGGTGTGCCATGAGTGTTGCTGTGGGTGTTGCAACGCAAAACCCATGGCTTCTGCCGCATTTCCAGATTTATGAGACATCGTAAACCTGGAAATGCGTTAGAATGGTACGACTCCCCAGGGTCAGCCTAGGGAGGTGCAAAGAGGAGAAATGTTTTCATTTCTCCTCTTTTTTCCTCTTTCAATGTGTGCTGTATTCTGCAGCATGCATAGAAAGAGGAAATTCCCTCTTGTGATTGATTTTGTGCTGGAAAGTGTCCCTTCCTGCGCAAAAACATTTGTTCCAACAACACAGACACACTTGCACCATGGTGCAAGGGTGCCTGCATTGGTGATAGGCGCCAATTTGTGCATGTGTGCTGGCAGAAAGGACAGTAATGCACCATATATCATTAATACGGCGCATTCCTACCCTTTCCCTTGGATGCATAGCACTGCAGAAAGAAGGCTTGCGGCGCTGCCCTGTGCCAAATAGTTGTAAATGAGACACATAGAGTTTGACACACACATTTGTGTCAGTAAGGACCTGGAATGCCCAGTGAAAACATCCCCTGCACAGTGCTGGTGGAGAAAGAAGCATCTCTGGGACTGGCATGCACTATGTGGTCTGTGTGGGCTAATGCCAGGCCAGTGTTAAAATGCCTTTGTGGCATGCTTCTTCTTAGCAACATAATTTTGTGGATGCCTGGCATTCTGACCATAAAACGTATGTGACCCTTAGAGTCATTGAAGCAATATCATATATTTGCAAAGGAGACTCAGCTATACACAGCATATGTGCACTTACCAACAGCTCTCCCCACTTCAAGTCTGAGGTGGTCAATAAAGACTCTCTCCCAGCTGACCACATCTGGCCAGAAATGCTTCAGCTGATGCATTGTGGGTTCTACCATAACAATTCTGAGCATGCACTGCTGCACCTTCTCATACCTTTTTCCACCAAGTCTTCCGGTCCTGGGTTGGGTAGCCCTGGATTACCCAAGCCCCACTGGCAATCATCTTGGCGGTATTGAGTGATCAACCACATGAACCCTTAAATTCCTGCTCAGAGATTTCGGATGATCTGCCCCTCCCAGACATATCCCTCACCCCCAAAAAATACCCTCAAGTAATAACAATAAACAGCCTAAGACCCTTCACCTACCCGTAACAATACAAAACCCTGAAAAGACAAACACCTGAAAATACACTGGACTAAACAATACAAATTCAAAAATACAATATATAAAACAGACATTTGAGACACAACAGGAACAGCACAGACTCCAGCATGGCCAATAAACAGCTCAAAACTCTCCAGCAACTACAAGATATGGCCTCCAGCCAGCACAGACAAAAAGACTACAAGAGAAAGTGAAAGTAACTTCATACTTTCTAGTTTGCAGCATGGCAGAACCATTGTATCATTTCCTGGGTGGATGCTCATGTTTTCATCAAATGCACCTTTTTTTAACGCACCCAAGGAAAAATAGGCAATGCGTGATTTTTACACAACATATGACAATGCAAAATGCTGTATTATTTGATGCATTGGCTTAGATGTGTGACATCTATGTCACTACGGGCAGCAAGCCAAGTTGATGCGCTGCATTGGATGAAAGGGAGAAGGCAGAACTGACCCATATTTACAAAGACATGGAACATTTCTGCTCTCTCCTTGTGCTGATACACTTCAGGCAGCCCAGTGCCAACACAGGCACACTGGCACCATGGTGCCATGGTGTCTGCGTTGCAAGGGGAATTGTGTTTGTGCAGGCAGAGAAAAATTCCTACAAACTAGCATTCTCTTGAGTCATTTTCCTCTTTCTATGTGTGCTGCAGAATCAGTTCTAGAGAGGTGAATGCCTCCAGTAGCTCGCATAAACTAGTATTCTCCTGAGTCATTTTCCTCTTTCTCTGTGTGCTGCACAATCAGGTCTAGAGAGGTGAATGCCTCCAGTAGCTTGCACAATCAACATTAACAGAACATCTACCCTCCTCTTAACCTCCAAGAGTGGGGAACCAGATGTTTAGTATATATATTTTATGAGAAAATAATCCTCGTTTTCCTCCACCAATCACATCCCTCATTTTTTGCCTTTCGGGTCATTCTCATACCGCTCACACTGAATTGCTTTTCTTTTTTTATTTGTCCTTTTTAGGTTGAGCCTAGTGCAGCATGCATGCGCTGCACGCTCTGAGAGGCTGCTGTGGTAGAGTATGGGAGAGAACCTGCGCCCACTCTTCTCCGATGTTTTTTATCGGCTTGTGTTATCGTTTTTCGTAAATGCTGCCTTCAGGTTCGTTAATAGGCTTGTTAGTCCTTCCTTAGTACGGCCTTGACTTCATTTGTACCCTCATATGGTGACTGGCCCTTTTACTTTGGTTGTTACACGGGACCTGTTATTTAGTCTGTAAGCACAATTTACTTTATTGAGGTTCTATTACTGCCGGCTGGACATGCGCTGCTTCAGCTGAAACCACTTTAACCCGGCATTATCTTGTATCTGTTTCAAACCCCCCCCCCCAAGGAAAATGAATTTAGAAATAATTAGCAAAAGTCATGTAAATTCCAGGTAGCATATAATCCTGTGTTAATGGGCTTAAGCTGACAAAAGCACATCTGGGTTACATGTCATCTGTACTAAAGCTGCCCGACAGGTTTTTTTCAAAAGCCTGTTTTATTAACAACCACAACACCAATACCACCACCACCACTGCCAATACCACCACCATCAATACCCTCCCTCGACCAATACCACCACCACTAATACCACCACCAACAATACCACCACCACTGCCAATACCACCACCAATACCACCACCAACACCACCATCAACACCACCAATACCAATACCACTGCCACCAATACCACCACTACCACCAATAACACCAATACCAACACCCCCACCAATACCTCCAACATTATGCCTGGGTGGTAAATTCCGTGGAATTTGCGGAATTTGGGTAATTTCGCGTTCCGCGGAGAATGCGGAATTGCCCAAAATTCAGCGTTCTGCGGCTTCGCAGAATTTTTTGCTTGTTCGCATTCTCAAAATGCGTGTACGTGAGATATTTCCCCCGAGCATGCACACAGCGATCGCAAACAGGAAAGAAGCATCGCGAACAAGCACTTCCGTGTGTTTGCGGAATTTCTGCGTGTTCGTGGAGATTTTTACTGTTTCGTGGAGCTTTGCGGAGCGCGACTACGCAAATTCCGCCCACCCCTAACCAACACCAATACCACCACCACCAATACCATCACCAATACTATCACCAATACCATCACCACCAATACCACCACAACCAATGCAACCACCACCAACATCACCAAAAATACCACCACCAATACCACAACCACCAACACCACCACCACCTCCAATGCCACTACCACCAATACCAATAACACCACCACCACCAATACCACCGCCACCAATACACCATCGCCAATGCCCCCACCAATACCACCAACACTGCCAATACCACCACCACCAAGCCCACTATCACCAACACCACCAATACCACTACCAACATCACCACCAATACCACCACTACCAATTCCACTATCAATACCACCACCACCAATACCACCACCACCATCAATACCACCACCTCCACCACCACCAATACCACCATCAATACAACCACCAATACCACCACCAATACCACCACCACCAATACCAATTCCACCACCACCAATACCACCCTCCCCACCAACACCACCGCCAATACCACCACAATACCACCACAAACAATAATACCACCACCACCAATACCACCACCAATACCACCACCACTAATACCACCACCAACAATACCACCAACAATACCACCACCAATACCACAAACACCAATACCACTACCACCAATACCAATACCAGCACCACCACCAACACCACCACCACAAATAATGCCACCAACCCCAATATCACCAACAACAATACCACCACCAATACCACCAATACCACTACCACCAATACCACCACCACTACCACCACCAATACCCAAACCACCAATACCACCACTACTACCACCATCAATACCACCACCACCAATATCACCAACAAAACCACCACCACCAATACCACTAGCACCACCAACAATACCACAACCACCACCAATACCACCACCACCAATAACACCACCACCACCAAGACCACCACCACCAACATCAATACCATCACTTCCACCACCACCAATACCACCACCACCAATACTACCAACACCACCAATGCCACCAAAACCACCACCAATACCACAACCACCAATAATACCATGACCACAAATACCACCAATTCCAGCACCACTACCAATACCACCAACAATACCACAACCAATCCCACCACCACCTCTAATACCACCACCACCAATACTACCAATACACCACCAGCACCAATATCACCACCACCAATACCACCCCCAATACCACTAATACCGCCACCACCAATACCACCACCACCACTACCAATACCTCCACCAATACCACCATGTTGGACTTGGCCCTTTTTGCAGGGTCATCCCTGAACTTTTTGCCTTCCTCCTGTATTTTTTTCCTGACCTGTTGTTGGCTGTGTTATGACTCTGGGCACTTTACCACTGCTGATCAGTGATAAAGTGCATATGCTCTCTATTGTAAATTGATGTATGGATTAGTGACTCCATGATTGGCTAATTTGGTTTACTTCTCAGACCCTAGTACAGTGCACTGCGTAAGCCTAGGGCTTGTAAATCAAATGCTGTTGGTGGGCTTGCAGCACTGGTTGTGCCACCCACAGAAGCAGCTTGTATAGTGTGTCTCAGGCCTGCCATTGCAGAGCCTGTGTGCAGTCTGTGACTGCCATGTTGACTGGCCAGGTGCACCCACTTGCCAGTCCCTAAACCTTCCCTTCTCTTCATATCAAACACCCCTAAGGTAGGCACAAGGGCAGGGTGCATTGTAAGTAAAATGTAGGACATGCCCTGGTGTGTGTGGAATGTCCTAATAGTGAATTACAGCTATTTTTGATTTTCACTATTGCAAGGCTACCTGTTCCCATGGACAGTTTGATCACAACACCTTTTAATCCTAACTGACCCAGGGAACAGGGTAGAAATTCGAGTTTATTATGCCTGAACTCAGAATGATAAAATATATATTTTAGTGAAGTTGGTTTTAAGATTCTGTGTTTGAAAATACCACTTTTATTCCAAACCTGCCTCTGCTAGATTGCGTATTCCTTGTCTGGAGTTTGAGTGACAGGGGCTGGGGGATTCCAGGAGACAGGGTGAGGCAGCACAAGAAGGCTGAATAGAGAGATCTGCATGTAGAGTAGTGGGAGGAGTTGCACCTGGGACCTGAATAGGGCTGTGCCTGCCTTCCACATTGCTGGCTCCACCTACTGTGGTGCATCTGGTGTCCCTGGCCCACACTGTCAAAGGGAAGAAGGAGTCCTGTAAACAAAGTGCTCCAAGACTGACCAGAACTGGTTTGGACTAGGCAAAGGCCTCTCTGCCTCCAGAGAACAAAGAGAATATGAGTATAAATACTGGGGCCCAGAACCCAAGACTTTTGATCACTTCTGGGAAACAAGAAGAACCTTTGCTGAGGAGAGGAACAAGAGAGAGAGACTGCAGGAAGAGACTATGCCTATGCTGTGTGATGTTTGAGGATTGGCCTGCAGTGTCAGTCAGTCAGTCAAATTCACTTTATTCGGTTAATTAAAACCATAAACGTATGCTACAAATATACAATAAAATATCCAAGAAGTGTTATAAAATACAATCTAATTCTTAAATGTACACGTTAAAAAGGAAGTCTCATCAAGTTACCAACAGTGAACACAAATTATGATCTTATCCTAATTTCTTCTTTATTCTAAATGCGGCAGTTAAAAAGCTAGTGATACTGAAAATTTCCCACGCATTATTCAACATTTGAAGATAAATGTAGGCCGGTCTTGCCTGGGTAAAACCTTTACCCTTTAATATGGGAATTATAAATTGATTTCAAATATGCAGAAAGTGATCGCAAAACAAAACAAAATGCAAGGAGTCCTGAGTAGATAAATTGTCACAAGCACATAAATTTAAGTCCTCCAACTTTTTCCACCCCTTAGGTTCAGCAAAGAGCAAGTGCAATTGATTCAATCTAAATCGAACCAAGAGAAAATGATGCTGCTGATTCAACACTATTGTCAAATACGGCTCAATCGTTAATGTTGTGCATATCAACTGGTGTGCTCGCACAAGAGGCTTATTTAATTCTACCTGTTCTCTATCACGTTGGGATATTTAGACATACATGTTTTTAGCCCACAATATGTCTGCCTTAACCATTGTTTCTGGAGAACTAAACAACTCAGGTCTCCCCAAAAATGTAGCAATCCTTTTTACATAATTCAACCATGGAATACAGTTAACATAGTCATGGGATAAACAGTCACGGATTGTAGGAGAGTAGGATCTGCTTCACATGGGTACACCCACTTTTTGCTGGTGTTTCACTGTTTTTCGACCTTTGTCTGGCTGAGGCCCTGCTAATCAGGACCCCAGCCTAGCTGCTTCCTCTCTAAAATGGTTTCCTTGTACATTAGGTTCATATCTAATTGGATTCTGGAGTGTCTCATAAGCCCCTAGTATATGGTATAATATGTACCTAGGGCCTAGGTACCTCAGAGGCCTACCAGGGGCTGAAGCATGTATTATGCCACCCCTGGGAAGCACTCCAAAATGGCACCACAGGTCTGCTACTGCAGTCTGGGTAAGGGTGTGCTTGCACCCCTTACAGTGGCATAGGCTTCCTATATCACTACCATTGCACACACATATAAAACCTATAAGTCACTCCTATGGCAGGCCTTAACAATCCTGAAGGCAGAGTGCTTGGTTTTTATGTGAGAGGGTGCACCTGCATGAGCAGAGCCCCTCTGCAGCGTTCGGAGTACCTCCTCTGATGCTGTTTGTGGTGCAGCCTGACCATATACTCTTAAGTGCATTATATACTCGCGGTAAATGCTAACTTTGGGATGGCTGCACGGAAACTTGTCGTGTTTGGTGTCAAATGCTTTGGAATACTACCCCCGCCATTTCTGGTGGTGGGGTTAGCATTCCACCCTTCTAGAGGGAGAGACATGTTCACACTGGTCGAACCCGGTAGGACTTTCTACAGCCCTGGCATCACAAAATGGTTGCCTCTGCCACAGACACAGGTCTGGCTCCCTGCTGCTGACCAAAACTCTGGCAGGGGAGGCCTGGACAATAGGTTTCCTGTCCCAGGTAAGTGTAACCACCTCCCCAGACAGGCAGATGTATATTGGGGCTGGCCGGAGCACTCTCTGGTCCTTTGAAGTCCTGATCTGGGGGCACACTTGGTGTCCCTGTGCATAGTCCATTTCAAACGGGTTTCAGGGGCTACATGCCCCTGCTTAGGTGCGAAACTGGACAAAGGAAATGGGTGTAACCACCCCTCTTTCCAAACCCTCCCATAGGTGGGTCCCTAGAGTATGTCCAACCCCCAAACTTAGTATAAGTATGGGAACCCAGTCCTAGAGACTTTAGATTACCCTGGATGAAACTCTGCAACATATATCCAGGACCTTCGACGTTCTACTTTGACTAGAGGACTGAAGAAATCTCCCTTGGGGTCAAGGAGTTCCTCCCCTGCTTGGCAGGCACCAAAGAAGCAACTGTCTGGTCTGCAATTCTGAAGCTCCTGTTTGACACCGAAGTCTCTGCATCCCCAGAGGTGGATTTCCTGACTTCCCTGAGGCTACTCTGAGTCCACAGCAAAGCTGAGGTCCATGGCTATCGTAGGTGACGAGGAACTGAGACCCCTGGGCACCACGTACTATTGCTGGTACATCCTTGAAGTTCTGCTTTGGGCTCCTAGTAGCCCCAGCCTTGAGCACTGACTGCACCGAAGATCTCTGGCCTTCACTCCACGAGTGACCCGTGAGCCAGGTTCCAGTGCGACTGTCTAAAGCTCCTTTGCGATCGCTAGCCCATTGGCTAGTGGGTCCCCAAAAAGGCAACTCCTCTTTTGCTTGGACTTTCCTGGTTGCTCCAGACGTGCCCTGACTTACCCTTGCTGGGTGAGTCTCTCAGACCTTGCTGGTCTGCACCAACGTCCTTCTTCTCTTTCCACAAGACTTGCTGTTGCCAAGGCTTGTTGAGTCCATTCTGGTCACCGATACCGCAGCACTCGACAGACTTTGTGGGACAGCTCGAATCCGGCACATGGATTTCATCGACGCCTCCTGGACCTCGTGGCTAAAGAGTCAAGACACCCGTCAACTCACCTGAAGCACCCTACATCTGTGGGCATTGGTCCATCCTGCCCTTGGTCACTGGTAAGTGACCCAGACTCTGTCCCCTCTGCTTTCAGGTTCCTTCCATCCTAGATCCAGGCTTGGATCTCTTCGGACACTTCTCCTCTTCACGGCAGCAGCACTTCTTCGCCAGCTTCCATTGAAATCGACGACGCGACCCGACCCGACACCAAAAGACACCTATGCACCCGGCTTCCCTGGGTGAGGTAACATGAGTACTCCGGTGCTCCCATGGGTGCTAGCCCTAAAACTGCCTAAGTCCAAAAGGGTTTGGTCCTAACTCGATTCTAAGTGTCCCTAATCTCTAATTTTCCAACCGCGACATTGCCCATAGAAGCTAACGGGAACCCGCGGTTGTGTTTACACACTGCACACGGCCCCCGTGGGTCACCTGTCTCACTACATTGGGTGGTTCCTTGGGGTCCCAGCGATTCTACAGGCTCTAGGCCTCGTGTCTAGTTCAGTCGTGGTTCTTATATAGGCCTGGGCGAAAATTTCGTTCCGTTCGCGTAAATTGCGATAATTTGACATTTTCGCGTTCCGCGGAGAGCGCGAAAATGTCAAAAATTCCGGTTACTGCAGCTTGGCGATAATTTGTTTCTTGCTTGCGCTGTAAAATAATACATTCTCGCGTGCGCGCGATCGCCTTACCTGAATCCCTGCGTTCGCCGACAAGTTTTCTTGATCCGGTCGCGTTCTCCATGAGATGTTGTATTGTTTTTAGCCATTTACGCTGTCTCGCGACAGTTCGCACCCGCAGTGACGTCATGCGTCGCGCGATCACGTCATTCTTCTCGCGATCATGCACCGCGAGACAACTCAAAACAAGATGGCCGCGCCCGCAAGCAACCACATGGGTAAGTTGGCGACCCGCAACCATGCAGAAAATCTCGCGAACATGCCGGAAAAAAACTTCTGCATCTTCGCGATATTTCCGCTTGTTTGCGATAATTTTAAAAATGTTTGCGATAATTTGCGATAGTTTATTTCGCAAATTCCGCCCACCCCTATTCTTATACCACTTTATTGGTAAGTGGTTTGGTACACCCCTAGGGCCTAAACGCGTATTTGTGCTAATACTGTTGATTGCTAACTTGTAAACTCAGTACTTCGAACTCCAGTCTCATAAAGACACTAGAGGGGTGTGTTTTATCTTAAATACATATATTTTAAATATATACCTGGTGTGGTTGTCCTTTCATTTGGTCATTTAAGAGATTATAGACTGGTAAAACAAGCTGCTTTACATTCTTTCAAGACATAGCCTGAAGGCTGCTCTCCATAGCTACCACTAGGATAGCTTTCAATAAAGGTTGTCTTTAACCAATTCACCATAAGGGGTTGTTTGGACTGATACAAGGTGCCCACTATAATTAGTGGACAGCATATATCAGGCCAACTTCTCACACGGATAATATCACGATTCATCACAAGCTCAGGGTTAATCCAAATACTAATCCATTTAAGTAGCGGAGCCACTTCTATGGTGTCTGAGAAGAAGCCAATGCCCAGCTCTTCATGAGTGATATAAGTGGAAGTCGAAGACGAAACAGACAACAAATTTAAAAAAAATGTTTTTTCCACAATTTGGATATCCTTGGTATTCCTATAACCCCAAAGGTCAGATCCATAACTCACAATAGCAAGACATTTGGCCTTATAAATACTTAACATAGCTTGAATGGGTCTGGAGCCCAATCTGCATGCAAAATCTAAGACAGAGGTAGTTGATCTTGCCATTATATTTCTTTTGCCCTGCATTTGTGGGATCCAAGACCCCCTATCATCAAAAATCACTCCTAGATATGGGAATGACGTTACCCGAGTAAGTTCATTCCTCTCACAATAGTGAGTCTTTTATTTCTTGGGCTTAGTCCCCATGATCATAATGTGAGATTTTAAACAATTTACGTCCATATCCAGAGACTTCATAAAAATGGTAAATGTGGTTAAAAGATGCTGTAGACCATTCGCCGTTCTAGCTAAAAGGGCAGCATTGTCCGCATATAGGAGTGCCAGAATTAATTTCTGTCCTATGAGAGGAATGTCCTTGCTAGCACCGGATAAAGTTTCATCGAGATTGTTTATATATAAAGTAAATAAAAGTGGTGCCAAAATACAGCCCTGTCTCACTCCCTTAATTAATTTGATGTTGCGTGTTAAATTACCTTTTTGATCAAATCTTACTGTGGCTTCAAGATCTCGGTGAAGATCCGCTAAGAAATTTACGATATTCTCATCTACTCCAAGCTTCAACAGTAAATGCCATAATTTAGATCTATTTACTCGGTCAAAGGCCGAGGAGAGGTCCATAAATGCTAGATGTAAAGTGCCCTTCTTCGCGAGAGTATATTTCCCGGTCAACAGTAGCAAATTTAGGCATTGATCAGTGGTACCTCTACGTAGCAGTAGGAAACTGACGCATCACCTCCCCCGAAGCAACGAACCGACGCATCACTGTTATTGTGTGTAAGGAACCAAAGCATCACCTTCCCTGCAACTCTTTTGTTTGTATCGTGTCACGCATCCAAAGGTACATTGAACGCTAAGTGTTGCATTTACCATCTCAAGAGAACAAAGCTATCTCTACCATTCTAAAGTACAGTATTGTGGATTTTTGTCATTTGTGGTCTTGTGTTAAGCCTATATAAAGATACTTATTTTTTATAATACAAACTTTGTGGTGTCCATCTGAGGTGCTGTCACTGTATTACTGTATGTGTTCACAAATGCTTTACACACTGCCTCTGAGATAAGCCTGTCTGCTCGTGCCAAGCTACCAAGGGGGTGAGCAGGGGTTATTTTAGAAGTGTACCCCCCTTACCCTGACTAGACACCAGGGCCCCTATTTGGTCAAAGGTACCTACTGCCTACAGCCAACTATAGACCCCAAATCTAACACACCACCAATACCAACCCTACAAATACCACCACAAATACCAACACCACCAATACCACCACCAATACCACCACTACCAATACGACGACCACCACCACCAATACTGCCACCACCACATTACCACCACCACCAATCCAATAACACTACCACCAATACCACTGCCAATACCACCACCAATACCACCAGCACCAATACCAGCACTACTAATAATACTACCACCAAAACCACCACCACCAATTCCAATACCACCAATACTAATATCACCACCAATACCACCACCACCACTAATACCACCACCAATACTACCACCAATACCACCATCACCAATACCAACAATACCACCACCACCAATACCAACAATACCACCACCAATACCACCAACAATGCAACCAGCACCACCAATATCACCACCACCAACACCACCACCATCATGAATACCACCACCTCCATCACTGCTAATACCACTACCACCAATACCACCACCGACACCACCACTAATATCACCACCACCACCAATACCACCACAAACAATATCAATACCACCACCAACAATACCACCAAAACCACCACCAATACCACAACCACCACTAATACCACCACAACCAATACCACCACCACCAATACCACCACCAGCACCAATAACACCAACTAAGATACCACCACCACCACAAATACCTCCACCAATACCAATACCACCACCACCAATACAACCACAACCAATACCACCACGAATAATACCACCCCCACCAATATCACTACGACCACCACCACCAATACCACCACCACCAATACCGCAACCACCAATAGAACCACCACTACCACCACCACTACCACCACCACCAATACTAGTACCAATACCACCATCACCATTAGCACTACCACCACCACCACCAATACCAGCACCATCAATACCACTACCAACACCACCACCACTAATACCACCATTACATCACAATCAATACCACCACTTTCACCACCACCAATACCACCACCAATACCACCACCACCAATGCCACCACCAATGCCACCACCACCAATACCACTACCACTATCACCACCAATACCACCATCACCAACAAAAAACAACCCCACAAATACCACCATCAATACCAATACCAATACCAACAATACCACCACCAATACCACCACCACTAATACCACCACCACCACCACCAATACCACCACAAATACCACCACAAATACCACCACCACCTATACCACCACCACCAATCCAATACCATCACCATCAATACCACTGCCAATACCAATACCACTACCTCTACCACTACCACTGCCACTAATACCACCAACAATACCAGCACACCAGCACCACAAATACCAATACCACCACCACCATCAACACTACCATCACCAACAATACCACCACCAATACAACTACCAATACCACCACCAATACTACCACCACCAATATCTCCACTAAATCCCACAACTGCCACCAATACCACCGCCATCGACAATACCACCACCACCAATACCACCATCACCAATAACACCACTGCCATTACCACCCTCACCACCACTATCACGAACAATACCACCACCACCAATACCACCACCACCACTACCAGCACCACCAACCCCACCACCACCAATACCACTATTACCACCAATAACACCATTACTATCACCACCAATAGCACCACCACCAAGAAAAAAGAACCCCACAAATACCAACATCAATACCAATACCAACAATACCACCACCAATACCACCACCACCACCAATACCACCACAAATACCACCACCAATACCACCACCGCCTATACCACCACCACCAATCCAATACCATCACTATCAATACCACTGCCAATACCAATACCACTACCACTACCACTAATACCACCAACAATACCAGCACCACAAATACCAATACCACCACCACCATCAATACTACCATCACCAACAATACCACCACCAATACAACCACCAATACCACCACCAATAATACCACCACCAATATCTCCACTAAATCCCACCACTGCCACCAATACCACTGCCACTGACAATACCACCACCACCAATACCAGCCCCACCACCAATACCACCATCACCTATAACACCACTGCCATTACCATCCTCACCACCACTACCACCAACAATACCACCACCACCAATACCACCACCACCACTACCAGCACCCCCAACACCACCACCACCAATACCACTATTACCACCAATAACACCACTACTATCACCAACAATACCACCACCACCAACAAAAACGAACCCCATAAATACCACTATCAATACCACTACCACCAATACCACCACCAATACCACCACCACCAATACCACCACCAGCAATACCACCAGCAATACCACCACCACCTATACCACCACCACCAATCCAATACCATCACCACCAGTACCACTGCCAATACCAATACCACCACCAATACCACCACCACTAATACCACCAATACTACCACCAATACCACCACCACCACCACCAAAACCACCACCAATACTACATTCACCAACAATACAACCACCAATACAACCACCAATACCACCACCAATACTACCATCACCAATATCACCACTAAATCCCACAACTGCCACCAATACCACCCCTACCACCAATCTGCCATTGCCGATTCACCCAGCCTATCTACTTTGACTTCAGCCATTGGTTTGCTGATGGAATTTCCCGACATGTGCCACTTAGGGACACTTGCAGCCAGAACTTTTCTCCAGACTGGGGTGTAAATAAACCCCCCCACCCCCGCATCCTGTCCTGATGAAGACCCGTAGTGACTAACGAAAGGAGCACCTCTTGGGTTGAAACGTCGACGATACACCAAGGCCCAGACCAACCACAGCCCTGTATTATAAAAGGAGCATTGATAGCAATCAGGGCTCATGGTTATGTGGACATCAAAGAACCTTGTCCTGCCCCCTGTATATTAATACTGAACCACCTTGTATATATGGCACAAATTGTTTTTTCACTTGAGCACATATGTCACTTGAGCACCATTTACAGCAAAAAAAAAATTGTATCTTTGAAAAAGAACATATTTGAATGAATTTAATTCGGATAACATGAAAAATAGATATGTGTTGAAAACTAAAATGGCGATATGATTAAGCATTCACTAAAGACATGAATTCCCCTTCCTTAGAACAAGTTTCTCTTCTTATGTTGACTAATGTCTGGACTCCATTTTGTATTGTCATGTCTTCACGTGCTCTGCACGAGAAGAGTCCTATCTTCGTGTTAGTTGCTCTTGTAATCTACCTAGTAACAGTCTATAAATAGCTCCTTTGTCCGTCTGGCGCATGCCCAGACTTGACCACATCTGTTATCAGTTAGTCCTTGTTTGACCATGTTTTCGCGGGCTCAGGAAATTGCTTACTCCGCCCACATATTGATTCTGTATCGAAAATGTCCATAAAAGGTAATGCTTTTTGCCTCATGTTGTATCCACCCACTTATGAGCCCCTCTGTTGTGTATAAAAGGGGACTGTGTACGCAAGTTCTTTGTGCTACTCTATGCAATACTGAAGAGTGTTGTATAGGTTGTAGGACCACCCTTAAGGGTTAATAAACTTTGTCTTTGTATTTGCAGTTTCCGTGCCAACTTCCTTCTAGCTTTTGTTACAGGAGAGCGAACCCTTGTATTCTGCGGGACTAGCTGGGGCCTGTATTCATCAATTGGCGCCCGTCACGTGGGGTTCATCGGCGACTCGGATGCTCGAAGGATTGGTCGTGACGAAGGTGAGGAATTTGGCCGGGGATGTGATCACTGCCAGTGGCGGTTTTTAGCCCTGGCATCCCGAGGTTTTCTTCCTTCCCTTCCGAACTGACCTTCTGGGTGGCGCCGGTCCTCGACTGAGACCTCTTCTGTCGGTTTGCCGCGACAGCCGTTTGGGCGAATTTTGGAACTTGGCAGTTGGAATCTTGACTCTTGATTGGTAAGAACCGTTGTACGGTACTTGCTCCGAGTTTTGAAGCCTGGGTTGGCTATTTGAGTTTGATTTGTGATGACCGGTCATATTTTGTATTGATTATTGTGAGAATATATGCGTTGCAACACATATAGGCAGGTAATGTGGAGATATTTCTCCGGAGTTGTGTAAATTTGAACGGTGCAAAGTTTAAGTGCCATTTTTGATAATACTGCATATTTTGCATTATTTTTGAGCATGCCTGCTTTTAGCGCACTCCGTAAGTGGTGCTGCTGCTTTGGAAACCGGTTAGATCTTGAGGAAACTGCTCCAGCCCCCCCAGAGGGGACTCCTAATAGGGATATGTATGTGAAGCATGGTCTTTCCTCTATAGTGTACAGCACAGTGTGGAGGAAATACACCAAAAAGGATCCTGAGTTACGATGGCCTTTGTATGGATCATTTGATATGCGTAAAATTGAGTATGTGGAACAGTGTATGTGTAAACGGCGTGCTCGGCAAGACATGTTTGAATGTGTGCGGTTATGGGTGAAGGAAGTGCGTGAGCGAGAGAAGCGTGAGAAAGCGCTGTTTGATAAAGAGCAGCAGAAAAATGATCCTGTGAGAGCGCAGGAAGCGAAGCGTCGGGAAGAAAGAGAACTGGCGGAGAGACAAGAGAAAGAGCGTAGGTTGCAAGTCTCGGGTCAATATGCTGTCCGCCAGCCACTTTATCCTGCCCTTACTAATCTTAAAGATGATTTTTATTTATTAGATCGTTCTCCGCCCCCTTATGTTGGCGCATCCGCACCGAGATCTCAGGATTCTGGATCGGTTTCGGATAAGGTAGACACGCGGTCTATGTTATCAACTGAGCGTATGGGTGAGCTTCGGAAAATTTCTCTTCGTGCGCTTAAGGACAAGCTACCTCTTTCCGAATTATTGGAATCTTTGGAACATTGGCGGGATAAAGAGCAGCTGTATTTTCTTGAAACTTTTTCTCATGACGTGATTGCTGCCTTTCGGAAATATTCAGATGTTTTCGAGCCTGATGCTGTAGTATCAGATGCTAAAGCATTACGTAACAGTGTTTTTTCTCCCTCTAAGGTACCCGATGCGGTCCGACGGCTGTTTGCATTGCGGGACGCGGCATTTGAACTTAAAGAGAGAGCGCGCCTGCAGGCAGGGGAGAAGGAGCAATTGGATTCACATATCGGCGGCGACCAATCATCTACCTCCCATTCAGATAAGAGTGAACTAGTGCATGCTAAACCGATGCGAGAGGCGGCACCTTTGTATGTTCCTCCTAAAGGAGCAGGAAATAGTTCGGATATATCTTCCCCCGATGCTAAGGGATATTTTGTGTATAATTGGGTTTATACTCCCTGGCATAGGGCTGATATTATGGCATTAAAGAATGCATTGCCTGACCCCCGCAAGAATCCAGCGGCCTTTTACGAAGAGGTCGAAGGGGCCTTGAATTCTTGTACTATGACTCTAGCAGATATAGATTTGTTCTTTGGGCTCATTTTACCACCGGATATGTGGAGATCTGTGCGGAAGGTGGATGATGTTCCCGCTTTTAAGGCTAGGTGGTCCGAGATTGAGGATGAGGATAGGGAGAGAAAACCCGCGCAAAAACCACCGCGGATTATTTTAGATCTTCCTGCTGCTATCTTGACTAAATTGAAAACAATCATTCCCCCTAAAAAGATTGACTGGAACATGTTAGCCTCATGTAAACAGAAGGTTGATGAATCAGTTTCAAACTTCTTTACGCGCTTTGAGGAGACATTTCATGATTTCAGTGGTCAGTCGCTCACGGATGATACGGGTCGACATCTCTTTGTTGATAAATATGTGGCGAATTTATTACCAGGAATAGCAGCTCGATTGAAAGCGAGTGAAAGTTCTTGGTCCACCTCGTCTCCGGCATCCCTCCTGACTATGGCTCAGTATTATGAGCGTCAGGAACAAGAAGCGAAGGGGAATGAGGAGAAGAAATCGAAAGATTTGAAAACTAAGGTGATGCTTGCACAAGTGTATGGTCCGCCTCGTCGGGGTGTCGAAAGAGGTAGAGGAGGATTCTATGGTCCCCCTTCTGGTCGGTCAGATGTTAATAGAAATCAATGTGCGTATTGTAAACAGTCGGGCCATTGGGCTAGAGATTGTCCGGTATTATATGCATCTCCTCAGGGACGTGGTCAGGGACCACCGCGAGGTAGAGGGGGCTTTTCGAATTTCAGGGGGAATTCTAATGATCGAGCTCGCTTTGAGCCTAACGTGCAGCAACGAGATAGACCTAATGTATTTGATCGGCAAAATCAGTATCAGATGTCTGGGAATGACCGTTCTGGGTACCATGACTCACAGCATGCGTAGGATTGCGTTGGATGGGGGTTAGAATCAGTTGAAGTGCCGGTTGATCAGAAGGGTCCTTATGTTTCAGCAAATGTCTTGGGTTTTACTGATCGGTTCCTAGTTGATACAGGAGCTACTCGCAGTGCACTGTCCAAACAATTGGTTCCGAGGGCTCCCCCATCTGGCTTAATGGTTACATCGGTAGGGTTTGATGGTACACTCTCTCGAAGCCCTCTTTCCCGACCCCTTGCATTCCATGTTGACCACTTTTCTGCACCCTGTCCGTTTTTGCTTGCTCCGAACACGCCCGACAATATTATGGGTCTTGATATGCTCAAGCACTTAAGAGCTACGATCCGCTGCTCCCCTACTGGAGTACGTGTGATATTAAACGATAATCACCCCATGACAGAACGGATGTGTGTGGTTGCGGAGGATACTGTATTGGCTTCCCTCCCTCATTCTTTGTGGGCCACTTCGGATACTGATGTGGGACAGATGGTGATTCCGCCTGTCCACATTAGTGTCCAGGAGGGTGCGGTGTTGCCACGCCTCCCTCAGTATCGCATTTCCCAGGAGGGGGAGGAGGCACTCATACAGATTGTGCAGGATTTGATTAAGGTGGGAGTAGTGGAGGAAGTTCCCTATAATGTCTGCAACAGTCCTATTTTACCCATTTTGAAGAAAGATACCGATACTAGGGTTTATCGTTTTATCATTGACTTACGGGAAGTGAATAAGATAGTGATACTTCAGTATCCAGTGGTTTCTGATATCACGATGTTACTTACTCTGGTCCCGCCAACGGCGACCACGTTTTCAGTTATTGATTTGAAAAATGCTTTCTTTTCGATTCCTATTCACCCTGATAGCCGATACCTTTTCGGCTTCACTTTGAATAATAGGTCTTATAGATTTTGTAGAGTCCCCCAGGGTTATACAGAGAGCCCTAGTATTTACAGTCAAGCGTTGAAAAGACAATTGGATTCCATTGCTCTGCCTGATGGTGTCGCCCTTATACAATATGTCGATGACATCTTGTTGTCGGCCGACACTCCTGAGCTGTGTGAGGAGTGTACGTTATCTTTGCTTTCCTTTTTGGCATCGCACAATCACAAAGTGTCGAGGAAGAAATTGCAATTCTGTAGACCAAAGGTGACTTATTTGGGTCACCTTTTGTCTAAGGAGGGGCGTGCACTCACACCAGATCGAATTCAAGCAATTTTGGATACGCCAGTGCCTTCCACACAGAAGGATGTGCGTGCATTTTTGGGTCTTGCTTCTTTCTGTAGGCAATGGATATTGGGGTTTTCACACATAGCTAAACAATTGTTAGCCCTTTTGACAAAAGACACACCGATTCCTCTTCCCCGGTCAAATGAGTGTGAAATTGCTTTTCAGCAATTACTACAAGCCCTTTGTTCAGCACCAGTGTTAGGTACCCCTGATTATATGAAGCCCTTTTCACTGTATGTGCATGAGAAAGATAGATGTGCATTATCAGTTTTAGTGCAGACGCACGGCGACAAGCAGCGCCCTTGTGCATATTTTTCGGCTGTACTTGATCCTGTTGCACGAGCATTACCTGGTTGTTTTCGCTCGGTTGCGGCGACAGCTGTGTCAATACGTCAAAGCGAGGGAATTGTGTTATCTCACAAACTGTTGGTATTAGTCCCCCATGCTGTTGATGCCCTGCTTAATCAGACAAAGACGCAGCATTTGACCAGTGCTCGATTAACGGGATATGAGTTGACGCTTTTGGCTCCTCATATTACGTTAAAGAGGTGTGCAACGTTAAATCCAGCCACATTGTTGCCGTTCCCGGAAACTCAGTCTGAAGCACGAAAAGCACACGACTGTATTCTTGTGACTGAGGAACAGACAAAGGGTCGTATTGATCTCCAGGATACGCCCTTTACAGATGTAGATGGAGAACTATGGGTGGACGGATCATGCCTGAAGCTACCAGATGGTACGACTTCAGCAGCGTATGCAATTACCACATTACAAACAATAGTGGAGACTGCACGCATACCGCAGAAATCAGCTCAAGCAGCGGAACTGATAGCATTAACGCGAGCATGTGAGCTCAGTACAGGATTGTGTGTGAATGTTTATACAGATAGCCGCTATGCCTTCGGAGTAGCGCACGACTTCGGCCTACTCTAGAAGGAGAGAGGGTTTCTAACGTCACATGGAGCACAGATAATGTATGGAGAGTTAGTTCACAATCTTTTGACTGCATTAACATATCCAAAGAAGATTGCTATAGTTAAATGTAGTGCCCATAAAAAGGTTGTTGATAAAGTTGTAAAAGGGAATGCTTTAGCAGACCGGGTGGCACGAGAGACTGCGATGCAGCCTGGTGCTACTGCAATGTATGTTGTGAAGTCACAGGCAGAAAGATGGCACGATGCTAGGAGAGAAGTGCTGGAGATACAGAGGACCGCTTCCGATAAGGAACGGGAGCAATGGTCCAATGATGGAGAATTGGATGATGAAGGGTGTTGGAGAAGTAAGCAGATGGATAAATGGAAGTTACCCACAGCCTTCGTACAACCTATGGTTCAGATGGCACATGGACTAGCGCATGTCGGAGCTTCCGCAATTGTTAAATTACTCACACGAGTTTGGGAGCATCCGGAGATCGCTAGTACGGCAAAGAGGGTAGTGCAGACTTGCATGATTTGCCTGAGGTATAACCCAGGAAAGGGTACACAAACTCCAGCAGGAGGATTTGTGACACCTACTGCCCCCTTTGAGGTTTTGCAGATGGATTACATTCAGCTTGAGCGCTGTAACAATCTGAAGTATGTTCTAGTAGTGGTTTGTGCCTTCAGTAAATGGGTTGAGGCATACCCTACGAAAGACAATACTGCAATGACTACAGCCAAGATGCTATTGAAGGAGTTCTTCCCTCGATATGGTGTTTGCAGATTGTTGTGGAGTGATAACGGACCTCATTTTATAGCAGACGTTATCAAGTATGTCCTGAAAGGCCTAGGCATTACTCAAAAGTTCCATGCAGTCTTTCACCCCCAGTCTGCGGGATTGGTTGAGAAATATAACGGTACTTTGAAGCTTAAGATCGCTAAGATCCAAGCTTCGACTTCTTTGACTTGGCCAGATGCTTTACCGCTGGCATTATTGTCAATTAGATCGATACCGCATTCTCGGACCTGTCTCACACCCTACGAGATCGTGTTTGGACGCCCAATGAATATTTGGGGTCCACCAAAACCAAAGTCAGTGTATGATGTACCTTGTGTAATGATGAATGATTATCTGGCACAGTTAACGGATAATTTGGTTTCTATTCATCAACAGGTTCAAGAGGCGCTCCCTGATTGGTCCACTGGTGAAGGCCATAATCTCCGACCTGGCGATCAGGTTATGATAAAGGTGTTCGAAAGGACGGACAGTCTGGAGCCGAGATGGGTTGGTCCTGAGCAAGTCCTGCTCGCAACGAGGACAGCTGTGCGAGTTTCCAATCGGAAGAACTGGATCCACTCTTTGCACTGTCGTAAAGTGCCGCCTGGATTGGTGGAGCCTGCTGTGTTGACCGACCATCGAGAAATCCTGACTGCGGAGAAAGGCCGTGCTGTGGAACCGAACGACACTGAGGAGCTCTTCCCGGACCAAGCGATTCCTGGAGGAGGAAGATATCATCTTCGACCGAGGAAGTGATTTTTTCTGTATCCAGATATGTTGTCAGAACGGCCCTTGGGTTAGTGAAACGGAGAGCCAATGAGGCAAGGGGGGGGGATCGGCCCTGCATTAGTGTAGTGACACCCGTCTTGGCCCGCTGGTGAAGAAATCAACGGCTGCCTAAGGGGAAGAGTTCTGACAACCTTTTAGTTTCAGGAAGATATTGACTTCTTATTACAAGATGGAGAAGAAGAAGATTCTTTGTGCGACAAGCTTTATTATCATTGTGGCTATTGTTGGTATAACCACATGGTTTGTTGAGGATGTGACTCCTGCCCGTGAGTTGCTTGTTTTGACCACTCCAGTGCCTGAGGAGCACTACTTTTATACCCTTCCGTATCAAGAATTGAAGCATCGTCAGTCTTATTTGAATAACACTTTCATCCAGATGTTGCATCATACCCATGTTGCTACGAATGCTACGAACTGTTGGATATGTGGTATGATGCCAGCTCATCAGAAGAAAGGAGGAACGCCGTTCATACCTCTTCCTTTCTCTCATAATGGCTCTTGTAAAGCATGGTATACTTTGCTTTTTGCCACACGGAAACCTACAGTGGGACGATTACTTTTCAGACTTAATAGGGAATGTCATCAAGATAAAGATGGCTATCCACAAGGGAATGGGACAATATGGGAATGGGATGAGTATCGACCGGACAATGAATCGATCCCCTACATTTTCACGAATACCAGAGACACTGCAGGGAAGGAACAATTCGTGATTCAAGTGGCACAAGCTCAAGCGGATCTGTGTGTTCAGAGTGTGGGTTATATTCCTGTTGGTGTTAGTGATTGTATTATTGTGTTAAATATAGATGGATTAAATAATAGTACTTTCTTAGCCTCCCATAATACATACTTTGTATGTGGGAATAAGGGCTACTATCGTTTGCCAGCTGGCTGGTCCGGAGTATGTTATGTAGCGTTTTTATTACCCCCTGTATTTTTAGCACCTGCATCTTATCATAAAGATTTGAAGCTGTTGAATAATGTGACTGTAAATAGGTATAAGCGTACTCTATCCATTGATGATGTTGATCAAACTGATACTAGCTTACAGCAGTATATTGATTTTAATTTAGGATTGTTTTTCTTTGTTGGAGCTGCTCTAAATAGTAGGAAGGTTCGCCGATTAACAAGAGTTGTAGAGGCTGTGACGAATCAAACCGCTGCTGCCCTTGGGAATCTTACGGAAGAATTACAAATTACTAGAATTGTTGCATTGCAGAATCGTATGGTATTAGATGTTATGTTAGCTGACCGAGGTGGAGCATGTACAATTATCGGAAGTAGTTGTTGTGTGTTTATTCCTGACCATACGCCATCAGTTTATAACGCTATTAATAAATTGCATAAAATCGCAGCTGAGATTCATACAGAAAATGGTACTTGGACCTTTTCTGGATGGTTTTGGGCATTGATCACTGCATGGGGATGGAAGGTTTTAACTGGTCTCTGCATTATTGTGGCAATTCTGTTTTCTTGCTGCATTTGTGTTCAGTGTGGTCCTTTACTCTGTTCTCTATGTGTGTCATTCTGTATTCCTGATAAGAAAGCTATTGCCAATGTCACCTATCAGAAACATTTAACCAAAGAGGTGGAAGAGATGATGAAAATTGACATATATGATGATTATCCTAATAAGCCGAATGTCTTCAGTAAATGCTGAAAGGGTCGTCTGTTGAAAACTAAAATGGCGATATGATTAAGCATTCACTAAAGACATGAATTCCCCTTCCTTAGAACAAGTTTCTCTTCTTATGTTGACTAATGTCTGGACTCCATTTTGTATTGTCATGTCTTCACGTGCTCTGCACGAGAAGAGTCCTATCTTCGTGTTAGTTGCTCTTGTAATCTGCCTAGTAACGGTCTATAAATAGCTCCTTTGTCCGTCTGGCGCATGCCCAGACTTGACCACATCTGTTATCAGTTAGTCCTTGTTTGACCATGTTTTCGCGGGCTCAGGAAATTGCTTACTCCGCCCACATATTGATTCTGTATCGAAAATGTCCATAAAAGGTAATGCTTTTCGCCTCATGTTGTATCCACCCACTTCTGAGCCCCTCTGTTGTGTATAAAAGGGGACTGTGTACCAAGTTCTTTGTGCTACTCTATGCAATACTGAAGAGTGTTGTATAGGTTGTAGGACCACCCTTAAGGGTTAATAAACTTTGTCTTTGTATTTGCAGTTTCCGTGCCAACTTCCTTCTAGCTTTTGTTACAGTAGAGCAAACCCTTGTATTCTGCGGGCCTAGCTGGGGCCTGTATTCATCATATGCATTTAATGTGTTTTTGTGATTATTTATGATTAATGTGTACATGTGTATAGGCGTTGGTGATATCCGTGTCCTATGAATAAGTTGTTTTTGCAACACTTTTTGCGCTTATGAAATAACTCTTTGGTACCCTACAGAACCAATTTGCTTGATAAACTTTATACCCACGTTCTGAGGGACACCGGGTCGCTCCTTTTCTATATACCACCACCAATACCACCATCACCAATAACACCACTGCCATTACCACCCTCACCACCACCACCACTACCACCACTACCACCAACAATACTTCCACCACCAATACCACCGCCAACACCACCACCAATACCACCCCACACCAATACCACTATTACCAATACCACCACCAGTACCACCACCACTAATACCAATACCACCACCACCAATACCACCAAACCTCCATCAATACCACAACCAACACTAATACACCACCAACAATACCACCACCACCAATACCACCACCACCTCTACCAATACCACCACCACCAATACCAGCACCACCACCAATACCACCACCACCAATGCCACCACCAATACCAACAATATCACCACCAATGCCACCAATTCCACCATCATCAATACCACCACCACCAATATCACCACCACTACCACCTCCAATACCACTAATGCCACCACCACCAATACCACTACCACCACCACCAACACCACCAGCACCACAAATACCACCACAAATACCACCATCATCAATCCCACCACCATCAATACCATTATTTCCACCACTACCAATGCCACCAACTAAAATACCACCACCACCACGAATACCACCATCAATACTATCACCACCACCAATAACACCACAACCAATACCACCACCACCAATACCACCACCACCAATATCACTACCACCAGCAATACCACCACCACCAATACACAACCACCAATACCACCACCACTACCACCACCACCACCAATACTAATACCGATACCACCATCACCACTACCACCAATACCACCACTACTATCACCACCAATACCACCACCACCACCAAAAAAAACCAACCCCACAAATACCACCATCAATATTACTACCAACAATACCACAACCAATATCACCACCACCAATACCACCACTCCCACCAATTCCAACATCACCAATACCACCACGAATACCACCACCACCAATCCAATACCATCACCACCAATACCACTGCCAAAACCAATACCACTACCAATACCACCACTAATACCACCACCACCAATGCCAATACCACCACCACCAATACCAATACCACCACCACCAATCCCACTCCCAATACCATCTCCACTACTAATACCATCAACAATACCTCCAGCAAACCAATACCAATACAACCACCAATACCACCACCACCACCACCAGTACAACCACAAATACTACCATCACCCCCAATACCACCACCAATACTTTCACCACCAATAAATCCCACCACCACCACCAATACCACCACCACCTATACCAGCCCCACCACCAATACCAACATCACCAATAACACCACTGCCAGTACCACCCTCACCACCACTACCACTAGCAATACCACCACCACCAATACCACCACCACCACTACTACCACCACCAATACCACCACTGCCAATGCCACTACCAGTACCACCACCACCAATACCACCACCAATACCACCAAATCCACACCACAACCACCACTAATACACCACCACCAATACCACCACCACCTATACCACCACCACCTCCAACAATACCAGACCCACCACCAATACCATCACCAATACCACCAATGCCACCACCACCAATACCACTACCACCACCACCAACAGCACAACCACCACCAAAACACCACCAATACCACCACAAATACCACTATCATCAATCCCACCACCATCAATACCACCACTACCAATACCACCATCAATACCACCACCAACACCACCACAATACGACCACCACCAATAACACCGACACTACTACCACCAATACCACCACCAATACCAACCCCACAAATACCACCACAAATACCACCACCACCTATAGCACCACCACCAATCCAATACCATCACCATCAATACCACTGCCAATACCAATACCACTACCTCTACCACTACCACTAATACCACCAACAATACCAGCACACCAGCACCACAAATACCAATACCACCACCACCATCAATACTACCATCACCAACAATACCACCACCAATACAACTACCAATACCACCACCAATACTACCACCACCAATATCTCCACTAAATCCCACAACTGCCACCAATACCACCGCCATCGACAATACCACCACCACCAATACCACCATCACCAATAACACCACTGCCATTACCACCCTCACCACCACTACCACCAACAATACCACCACCACCAATACCACCACCAGCACTACCAGCACCACCAACACCACCACCACCAATACCACTATTACCACCAATAACACCATTACTATCACCACCAATACCACCACCACCAAGAAAAAAGAACCCCACAAATACCACCATCAATACCAATACCAACAATACCACCACCAATACCACCACCAATACCACCACCACTAATACCACCACCACCAATACCACCACAAATACCACCACCAATACCACCACCACCTATACCACCACCACCAATCCAATACCATCACTATCAATACCACTGCCAATACCAATACCACTACCACTACCACTAATACCACCAACAATACCAGCACCACAAATACCAATACCACCACCACCATCAATACTACCATCACCAACAATACCACCACCAATACAACCACCAATACCACCACCAAAAATACCACCACCAATATCTCCACTAAATTCCACCACTGCCACCAATACCACCGCCACTGACAATACCACCACCACCAATACCATCATCACCAATAACACCACTGCCATTACTACCCTCACCACCACTACCACCAACAATACCACCACCACCAATACCACCACCACCAATACCACTATTACCACCAATAACACCACTACTATCACCACCAATACCACCACCACCAACAAAAACGAACCCCAGAAATACCACTATCAATACCACTACCACCAATACCACCACCAATACCACCACCACCAATACCACCACCAGCAATACCACCAGCAATACCACCACCACCTATACCACCACCACCAATCCAATACCATCACCACCAGTACTACTGCCAATACCAATACCACCACCAATACCACCACCACTAATACCACCAATACCACCACCAATACCGCCACCACCACCAAAACCACCACCAATACTACCATCACCAACAATACAACTACCGATACAACCACCAATACCACCACCAATACTACCATCACCAATATCACCACTAAATCCCACAACTGCCACCAATACCACCCCTACCACCAATACCACCAAAAACCAAAACCAGCCCCACCACTGATACCACCACCGAAGGATTGATCCCCTGAGCAGCAGCAGGACTGACGCCTGCTCTGCCATTGCTGATTCACCCAGCCTATCTACTTTGACTTCAGCCATTGGTTTGCTGATGGAATTTCCCGACATGTGCCACTTAGGGACACTTGCAGCCAGAACTTTTCTCCAGACTGGGCTGTAAATAAACCCCCCCCACCCCCGCACCCTGTCCTGATGAAGACCCGTAGTGACTAACGAAGGGAGCACCTCTTGGGTTGAAACGTCGACGATACACCAAGGCCCAGACCAACCACAGACCTGTATTATAAAAGGAGCATTGATAGCAATCAGGGCTCAAGGTTATGAGGCTGGCCATCAAATAACCTTGTCCTGTCCCCTGTATATTAATCCTGAACCACCTTGTATATATGGCACAAATTGTTTTTTCACTTGAGCTCATATGTCACTTGAGCACCATTTATTGCAAAAAAAAATTGTGTCTTTGAAAAAGAACATATTTGAATGAATTTAATTAGGATAAAATGAAAAATAGATATGCATTTAATGTGTTTTTGTGATTATTTATGATTAATGTGTACATGTGTATAGGCATTGGCGATATCCATGTCCTATGAATAATTTGGTTTTGCGACACATTTTGCGGTTATGAAATAACTCTTTGGTATCCTACAGAACCAATTTGCTTGATAAACTTTATACCCAGGTTCTGAGGGACACCGGGTCGCCCCTTTTCTATATACCACCACCAATACCACCATCACCAATAACACCACTGCCATTACCACCCTCACCACCACCACCACTACCACCAACAATACCTCCACCACCAATACCACTGCCAACCCCACCACCAATACCACCCCACACCAATACCACTATTACCAATACCACCACCAGTACCACAACCACCAATACCAATACAACTACCACCAATACCACCAAACCATCATCAATAATACAACCAACACTAATACACCACCAACAATACCACCACCACCAATACCACCACCACCACCAATACCACCACCACCAATACCACTACCACCAATACCACCACCAATACCAACAATATCACCACCAATGCCACCAATTCCACCAACATCAATACCACCACCACCAATATCACCACCACTACCACCCCCAATACCACCAATGCCACCACTACAAATACCACTACCACCACCACCAACACCACCAGCACCACCAATACAACCACAAATACCACCATCATCAATCCCACCACCATCAATACCATTACTTCCACCACTACCAATACCACCAACTAAAATACCACCACGAATACCACAACCACCAATACCACCACCACCAATAACACCACAACCAATACCACCACCACCAATACCACCACCACCAATATCACTACCACCACCACCAATACCACAACCACCAATACCACCACCACTACCACTACCACCACCACTACCACCACCACCAGTACCACCATCACCAATACTAGTACCAATACCACCATCACCATTACCACTACCACCAATACCACCACTACTATCACCACCAATACCACCACCACCAACAAAAACCAACCCCACAAATACCACCATCAATACTACTACCAACAATGCCACCACTAATACCACAACCAATACCACCACTCCCACCAATTCCACCATTACCAATACCACCACGAATACCACCACCACCAATCCAATGCCATCACCACCAATACCACTGCCAAAACCAATACCGCTACCAATACCACCACTAATACCACCACCACCAATGCCAATACCACCACCACCAATACCAATACCACCACCACCAATCCCACTCCCAATACTACCTCCACTACTAATACCATCAACAATACCTCCAGCACACCAATACCACCACCACCAGTATCAGTACCACCACCAATACTACCATCAATCCCAATACCACCACCAATACTACCACCACCAATATCATCACTAAATCCCACCACCACCACCAATACCACCACCACCTATACGAGCCCCACCACCAATATTACCATCACCAATAACACCACTGCCAGTACCACCCTCACCACCACTACCACCAGCAATACCACCACCACCAATACCACCACCACCACTAATACCACCACCAATACCACCCCACCAATACCAATACTGCCAATGCCACAACCAATACCACCACCAACTATACCACCACCACCTCCACCAATACCAGACCCACCACCAATATCACCACCACTAATACCACCACCAATACCAACACTATCACCACCAATGAAACCAAGTCCATCACCATTAATACCACCCCCACCAATATCACCACCACTACCACCACCAATACCACCAATGCCACCACCACCAATACCACTACCACCACCACCAATACCACCACCAATACCACCACAAATACCACCATCATCAATCCCACCACCATCAATACCACCACTACCAATACCACCACCAATACCACCACCAACACCACCACCAATACCACCACCACCAATACCACAGACACTACTACCACCAATACCACCACCAACATACCAACCCCACAAATACCACCACCAATACCACCACCACCAATACCACAACCACCAATACCACCACCACCAATACCATCACTACCAATCCAATTCCACTACCACCAATACCACTGCCAATACCAATATCACCACCACTAATACCACCACCACCAATACCACCACTAATACCACCACCAATACCACCACCACCACCATAAATACCACCACCACCAATACCATTGACAGTACTACCATCACCACCAATACCAACAACAATACCACCACTAAATCCCACCACTGCCACCTATAACACCACCAGTACTAGCCCCACCACCAATACTACCACCTCCAATCCCACCACCATTACCACCACCACCACCACTACCACCACTGCCACCATTACCATCACCACCAATACCACCACCACCACCACGAATACCACCACAAATACCACCATCATCAATCTCACCACCATCAATAACACCACTTCCACCAATACCACCACCACCACCACCAATACCACCACCACCAACACCACCACCACCAATACCACCACCAATACCATCACCACCAATACCACCACCACCAATACCACCACCAATACCACCACCACCTATACCACCACCACCAATCCAAAACCATCACCACCAGTACCACTGCCAATACCACCACCAATACCACCACCACTGATACCACCAATACCACCACCAATACCACCACCGCCAATACCACCACCAATACTACCATCACCAACAATACAACCACCAATACCACCACCAATACTACCACCACCATTATCACCACTAAATCCCACCACCACCACCAATACCATCCCCACCACCAATACCACCAAAACCAATACCAGCCCCACCACCAATACTACCGCCGGAGGATTGATCCCCTGAGCAGCAGCAGAAGTGACGCCTGCTCTGCCATTGCCGATTCACCCAGCCTATCTACTTTGACTTCAGCCATTGCTTTGCTGATGGAATTTCCCGACATGTGCCACTTAGGGACACTTGCAGCCAGAACTTTTCTCCAGACTGGGCTGTAAATAAACCCCCCCCCACCCCCGCACCCTGTCCTGATGAAGACCCGTAGTGACTAACGAAGGGAGCACCTCTTGGGTTGAAACGTCGACGATACACCAAGGCCCAGACCAACCACAGCCCTGTATTATAAAAGGAGCATTGATAGCAATCAGGGCTCATGGTTATGTGGCTGGCCATCAAAGAACCTTGTCCTGTCCCCTGTATATTAATACTGAACCACCTTGTATATATGGCACAAATTGTTTTTTTACTTGAGCACATATGTCACTTGAGCACCATTTACAGCAAAAAAAAAATTGTATCTTTGAAAAAGAACATATTTGAATGAATTTAATTCGGATAACATGAAAAATAGATATGCATTTAATGTGTTTTTGTGATTATTTATGATTAATGTGTACATGTGTATAGGCGTTGGTGATATCCGTGTCCTATGAATAAGTTGTTTTTGCAACACTTTTTGCGCTTATGAAATAACTCTTTGGTACCCTACAGAACCAATTTGCTTGATAAACTTTATACCCACGTTCTGAGGGACACCGGGTCACTCCTTTTCTTTATACCACCACCAATACAACCACCAATACCACCACCAATAATACCACCACCAATATCTCCACTAAATCCCGCCACCAATACCACCGCCACTGACAATACCACCACCACCAATACCAGCCCCACCACCATCACCAAGAACACCACTGCCATTACCACCCTCACCACCACTACCACCAACAATACCACCACCACCAATACCACCACCACCACTACCAGCACCCCCAACACCACCACCACCAATACCACTATTACCACCAATAACACCACTACTATCACCACCAATACCACCACCACCAACAAAAACGAACCCCAGAAATACCACTATCAATACCACTACCACCAATACCACCACCAATACCACCACCACCAATACCACCACCAGCAATACCACCGGCAATACCACCACCACCTATACCACCACCACCAATCCAATACCATCACCACCAGTACCACTGCCAATACCAATACCACCACCAATACCACCACCACTAATACCACCAATACCACCACCAATACCACCACCACCACCAAAACCACCACCAATACTACCATCACCAACAATACAACCACCAATACAACCACCAATACCACCACCAATACTACCATCACCAATATCACCACTAAATCCCACAACTGCCACCAATACCACCCCTACCACCAATACCACCAAAAACCAAAACTAGCCCCACCACCGATACCACCACCGAAGGATTGATCCCCTGAGCAGCAGCAGGACTGACGCCTGCTCTGCCATTGCTGATTCATCCAGCCTATCTACTTTGACTTCAGCCATTGGTTTGCTGATGGAATTTCCCGACATGTGCCACTTAGGGACACTTGCAGCCAGAACTTTTCTCCAGACTGGGCTGTAAATAAACCCCCCCCACCCCGCACACAGTCCTGATGAAGACCCGTAGTGACTAACGAAAGGAGCACCTCTTGGGTTGAAACGTCGACGATACACCAAGGCCCAGACCAACCACAGACCTGTATTATAAAAGGAGCATTGATAGCAATCAGGGCTCAAGGTTATGAGGCTGGCCATCAAATAACCTTGTCCTGTCCCCTGTATATTAATCCTGAACCACCTTGTATATATGGCACAAATTGTTTTTTCACTTGAGCTCATATGTCACTTGAGCACGATTTATTGCAAAAAAAAATTGTGTCTTTGAAAAAGAACATATTTGAATGAATTTAATTCGGATAAAATGAAAAATAGATATGCATTTAATGTGTTTTCGTGATTATTTATGATTAATGTGTACATGTGTATAGGCATTGGCGATATCCATGTCCTGTGAATAATTTGGTTTTGCGACACTTTTTCGGTTATGAAATAACTCTTTGGTATCCTACAGAACCAATTTGCTTGATAAACTTTATACCCAGGTTCTGAGGGACACCGGGTCGCCCCTTTTCTATATACCACCACCAATACCACCATCACCAATAACACCACTGCCATTACCACCCTCACCACCACCACCACTACCACCAACAATACCTCCACCACCAATACCACCGCCAACACCACCACCAATACCACCCCACACCAATCCACTATTACCAATACCACCACCAGTACCACAACCACCAATACCAATACAACTACCACCAATACCACCAAACCATCATCAATAATACAACCAACACTAATACACCACCAACAATACCACCACCACCAATACCACCACCACCTCTACCAATACCACCACCACCACCAATACCACCACCACCAATACCACTACCACCAATACCACCACCAATACCAACAATATCACCACCAATGCCACCAATTCCACCAACATCAATACCACCACCACCAATATCACCACCACTACCACCCCCAATACCACCAATGCCACCACTACAAATACCACTACCACCACCACCAACACCACCAGCACCACCAATACAACCACAAATACGACCATCATTAATCCCACCACCATCAATACCATTACTTCCACCACTACCAATAGCACCAACTAAAATACCGCCACCACCACGAATACCGCCACCACCAATACCACCACCACCAATAACACCACAACCAATACCACCACCACCAATACCACCACCACCAATATCACTACCACCACCACCAATACCACAACCACCAATACCACCACCACTACCACTACCACCACCACTACCACCACCACCAGTACCACCATTACCAATACTAGTACCAATACCACCATCACCATTACCACTACCACCAATACCACCACTACTATCACCACCAATACCACCACCACCAACAAAAACCAACCCCACAAATACCACCATCAATACTACTACCAACAATGCCACCACTAATACCACAACCAATACCACCACTCCCACCAATTCCACCATCACCAATACCACCACGAATACCACCACCACCAATCCAATGCCATCACCACCAATACCACTGCCAAAACCAATACCGCTACCAATACCACCACTAATACCACCACCACCAATGCCAATACCTCCACCACCAATACCAATACCACCACCACCAATCCCACTCCCAATACTACCTCCACTACTAATACCATCAACAATACCTCCAGCACACCAATACCACCACCAATACCCCCACCACCACCATCAGTACCACCACCAATACTACCATCAATCCCAATACCACCACCAATATCATCACTAAATCCCACCTACACCACCAATACCACCACCACCTATACGAGCCCCACCACCAATATTACCATCACCAATAACACCACTGCCAGTACCACCCTCACCACCACTACCACCAGCAATACCACCACCACCAATACCACCACCACCACTACAACCACCAATACCAATACTGCCAATGCCGCCACCACCACCACCACCTATACCACCACCACCTCCACCAATACTAGACCCACCACCAATATAACCACCACTAATACCACCACCAATACCAACAATATCACCACCAATGCCACCAAGTCCACCACCATTAATACCACCCCCACCAATATCACCACCACTACCACCACCAATACCACCAATGCCACCACCACCAATACCACTACCACCACCACCAATACCACCACAAATACCACCATCATCAATCCCACCACCATCAATACCACCACTACCAATACCACCACCAATACCACCACCAACACCACCACCAATACCACCACCACCAATACCACAGACACTACTACAACCAATACCACCACCAACATACCAACCCCACAAATACCACCACCAATACCACCACCACCAATACCACAACCACCAATACCACCACCACCAATACCATCACTACCAATCCAATTCCACTACCACCAATACCACTGCCAATACCAATATCACCACCACTAATACCACCACCACCAATACCACCACTAATACCACCACCAATACCACCACCACCACCATAAATACCACCACCACCAATACCACCACCAATACCATTGACAGTACTACCATCACCACCAATACCAACACCAATACCACCACTAAATCCCACCACTGCCAACTATAACACCACCAGTACGAGCTCCACCACCAATACTACCACCTCCAATCCCACCACCATTACCACCACCACTACCACCACTGCCACCATAACCACCACCACCAATACCACCACCACCATGAATACCACCACAAATACCACCATCATCAATCTCACCACCATCAATAACACCACTTCCACCAATACCACCACCAATACCACCACCCCCAACACCACCACCAATACCAACACCACCACCAATACCATCACCAATACCACCACCACCAATACCACCACCACCAATACCACCACCACCTATACCACCACCACCAATCCAAAACCATCACCACCAGAATCACTGCCAATACCACCACCAATACCACCACCACTAATACCACCAATACCACCACCAATACCACCACCACCAATACCACCACCAATACTACCATCACCAATAATACAACCACCAATACCACCACCAATACTACCACCACCATTATCACCACTAAATCCCACCACCACCACCAATACCACCCCCACCACCAATACCACCAAAACCAATACCAGCCCCACCACCAATACCACCGCCGGAGGATTGATCCCCTGAGCAGCAGCAGAAGTGATGCCTGCTCTGCCATTGCTGATTCACCCAGCCTATCTACTTTGACTTCAGCCATTGGTTTGCTGATGGAATTTCCCGACATGTGCCACTTAGGGACACTTGCAGCCAGAACTTTTCTCCAGACTGGGCTGTAAATAAACCTCCCCCACCCCCGCACCCTGTCCTGATGAAGCCCCGTAGTGACTAACGAAAGGAGCACCTCTTGGGTTGAAACGTCGACGATACACCAAGGCCCAGACCAACCACAGCCCTGTATTATAAAAGGAGCATTGATAGCAATCAGGGCTCATGGTTATGTGGCTGGCCATCAAAGAACCTTGTCCTGTCCCCTGTATATTAATACTGAACCACCTTGTATATATGGCACAAATTGTTTTTTCACTTGAGCACATATGTCACTTGAGCACCATTTACAGCAAAAAAAAATTGTATCTTTGAAAAAGAACATATTTGAATGAATTTAATTCGGATAACATGAAAAATAGATATGCATTTAATGTGTTTTTGTGATTATTTATGATTAATGTGTACATGTTTATAGGCGTTGGTGATATCCGTGTCCTATGAATAAGTTGTTTTTGCAACACTTTTTGCGCTTATGAAATAACTCTTTGGTACCCTACAGAACCAATTTGCTTGATAAACTTTATACCCACGTTCTGAGGGACACCGGGTCGCTCCTTTTCTATATACCACCACCAATACCACCATCACCAATAACACCACTGCCATTACCACCCTCACCACCACCACCATTACCACCACTACCACCAACAATACCTCCACCACCAATACCACCGCCAACACCACCACCAATACCACCCCACACCAATACCACTATTACCAATACCACCACCAGTACCACCACCACCAATACCAATACCACCACCACCAATACCACCAAACCTCCATCAATACCACAACCAACACTAATACACCACCAACAATACCACCACCACCAATATCACCACCACCTCTACCAATACCACCACCACCAATACCAGCACCACCACCAATACCACCACCACCAATGCCACCACCAATACCAACAATATCACCACCAATGCCACCAATTCCACCAACATCAATAAAACCACTACCAATATCACCACCACTACCACCTCCAATACCACCAATGCCACCACCACCAATACCACTACCACCACCACCAACACCACCAGCACCACAAATACCACCACAAATACCACCATCATCAATCCCACCACCATCAATACCATTACTTCCACCACTACCAATGCCACCAACTAAAATACCACCACCACCACGAATACAACCATCAATACTATCACCACCACCAATAACACCACAACCAATACCACCACCACCAATATCACTACCACCACCAATACCACCACCACCAATACACAACCACCAATACCACCACCACTACCACCACCACTACCACCACCACCACCAATACTAGTATCAATACCACCATCACCATTACCACTACCACCACTACTATCACCACCAATACCACCACCACCAAAAAAAAACAACCCCACAAATACCACTATCAATACTACTACCAACAATACCACCACCAATACCACAACCAATATCACCACCACCAATACCACCACTCCCACCAATTCCAACATCACCAATACCACCACGAATACCACCACCACCAATCCAATACCATCACCACCAATACCACTGCCAAAACCAATACCACTACCAATACCACCACTAATACCACCACCACCAATGCCAATACCACCACCACCAATACCAATACCACCACCACCAATCCCACTCCCAATACCATCTCCACTACTAATACCATCAACAATACCTCCGGCACACCAATACCACCACCAATACCACCACCACCAGTACAACCACAAATACTACCATCACCCCCAATACCACCACCAATACTTTCACCACCAATAAATCCCACCACCACCACCAATACCACCACCACCTATACCAGCCCCACCACCAATACCAACATCACCAATAACACCACTGCCAGTACCACCCTCACCGCCACTACCACTAGCAATACCACCACCACCAATACCAGCACCACCACTACTACCACCACCAATACCACCACTGCCAATGCCACTACCAGTACCACCACCACCAATACCACCACCAATACCACCAAATCCACCATAAATACCACAACCACCACTAATACACCACCACCAATACCACCACCACCTATACCACCACCACCTCCAACAATACCAGACCCAACACCAATACCATCACCAATACCACCAATGCCACCACCACCAATACCACTACCACCACCACCACCAATACACCACCAATACCACCACAAATACCACCATCATCAATCCCACCACCATCAATACCACCACTACCAATACCACCATCAATACCACCACCAACACCACCACAATACCACCACCACCAATACCACCACCACCAATACCACCACCACCTATACCACCTCCACCAATCCAAAACCATCACCACCAGAATCACTGCCAATACCACCACCAATACCACCACCACTAATACCACCAATACCACCACCAATACCACCACCACCAATACCACCACCAATACTACAATCACCAATAATACAACCACCAATACCACCACCAATACTACCACCACCATTATCACCACTAAATCCCACCACCACCACCAATACCACCCCCACCACCAATACCACCAAAACCAATACCAGCCCCACCACCAATACCACCGCCGGAGGATTGATCCCCTGAGCAGCAGCAGAAGTGATGCCTGCTCTGCCATTGCTGATTCACCCAGCCTATCTACTTTGACTTCAGCCATTGGTTTGCTGATGGAATTTCCCGACATGTGCCACTTAGGGACACTTGCAGCCAGAACTTTTCTCCAGACTGGGCTGTAAATAAACCTCCCCCACCCCCGCACCCTGTCCTGATGAAGCCCCGTAGTGACTAACGAAAGGAGCACCTCTTGGGTTGAAACGTCGACGATACACCAAGGCCCAGACCAACCACAGCCCTGTATTATAAAAGGAGCATTGATAGCAATCAGGGCTCATGGTTATGTGGCTGGCCATCAAAGAACCTTGTCCTGTCCCCTGTATATTAATACTGAACCACCTTGTATATATGGCACAAATTGTTTTTTCACTTGAGCACATATGTCACTTGAGCACCATTTACAGCAAAAAAAAATTGTATCTTTGAAAAAGAACATATTTGAATGAATTTAATTCGGATAACATGAAAAATAGATATGCATTTAATGTGTTTTTGTGATTATTTATGATTAATGTGTACATGTTTATAGGCGTTGGTGATATCCGTGTCCTATGAATAAGTTGTTTTTGCAACACTTTTTGCGCTTATGAAATAACTCTTTGGTACCCTACAGAACCAATTTGCTTGATAAACTTTATACCCACGTTCTGAGGGACACCGGGTCGCTCCTTTTCTATATACCACCACCAATACCACCATCACCAATAACACCACTGCCATTACCACCCTCACCACCACCACCATTACCACCACTACCACCAACAATACCTCCACCACCAATACCACCGCCAACACCACCACCAATACCACCCCACACCAATACCACTATTACCAATACCACCACCAGTACCACCACCACCAATACCAATACCACCACCACCAATACCACCAAACCTCCATCAATACCACAACCAACACTAATACACCACCAACAATACCACCACCACCAATATCACCACCACCTCTACCAATACCACCACCACCAATACCAGCACCACCACCAATACCACCACCACCAATGCCACCACCAATACCAACAATATCACCACCAATTAGATATATGAGAAGTAAGCAGCTGGGTTTGAGCACATTCGCACTGCCTGAACAAGTCACTTACGAGTAGTGTGTGCGTTGCCCACCTCAAATAGTCAGCCGCTTAAAAGACTATAAACAATAATGATAAACCCAAAGTATGAGAGGCAACGCGAAAATAAAATAGCTGGTATGCTGTGATATTACAGAATTAACGTAATACACAAAGAGCTAAGTAGTTTTTCAATTTTCTTCTTTATTGTGATGGTGTTGTTATATCCACAGCCAACGCGTTTCGCCCAAACATGGGCTTCTTCAGGGCAACGAATCAAGCTGTCGAACTTAGTAGAACACGATTGTTCAGTTGTAGCAATGTGGAAAATTCCCAATATGCAAGAATCGAGTTATATTGCCGATAGACAAGCGTAGGCGATGAAAAGTTAACCAAAGCAACAATAATTCAGAATAGTCCAAGCTGTATTGTTCCAGCAGTGAACAAACCCTGAGTACATACGAAGCGTAATGTCAAACATTTCACAGGAGTCGATCACGTAGTAACGAAGCACCGTCGTGTAGGATCGTGTACGACGGTGCTTCGTTACTACGTGATCGACTCCTGTGAACTGTTTGACATTACGCTTCGTATGTACTCAGGGTTTGTTCACTGCTGGAACAATACAGCTTGGACTATTCTGAATTATTGTTGCTTTGGTTAACTTTTCATCGCCTACGCTTGTCTATCGGCAATATAACTCGATTCTTGCATATTGGGAATTTTCCACATTGCTACAACTGAACAATCGTGTTCTACTAAGTTCGACAGCTTGATTCGTTGCCCTGAAGAAGCCCATGTTTGGGCGAAACGCGTTGGCTGTGGATATAACAACACCATCACAATAAAGAAGAAAATTGAAAAACTACTTAGCTCTTTGTGTATTACGTTAATTCTGTAATATCACAGCATACCAGCTATTTTATTTTCGCGTTGCCTCTCATACTTTGGGTTTAATATCACCACCAATGCCACCAATTCCATCAACATCAATAAAACCACCACCAATATCACCACCACTACCACCTCCAATACCACCAATGCCACCACCACCAATACCACTACCACCACCACCAACACCACCAGCACCACAAATACCACCACAAATACCACCATCATCAATCCCACCACCATCAATACCATTACTTCCACCACTACCAATGCCACCAACTAAAATACCACCACCACCACGAATACAACCATCAATACTATCACCACCACCAATAACACCACAACCAATACCACCACCACCAATATCACTACCACCACCAATACCACCACCACCAATACACAACCACCAATACCACCACCACTACCACCACCACTACCACCACCACCACCAATACTAGTACCAATACCACCATCACCATTACCACTACCACCACTACTATCACCACCAATACCACCACCACCAAAAAAAACAACCCCACAAATACCACTATCAATACTACTACCAACAATACCACCACCAATACCACAACCAATATCACCACCACCAATACCACCACTCCCACCAATTCCAACATCACCAATACCACCACGAATACCACCACCACCAATCCAATACCATCACCACCAATACCACTGCCAAAACCAATACCACTACCAATACCACCACTAATACCACCACCACCAATGCCAATACCACCACCACCAATACCAATACCACCACCACCAATCCCACTCCCAATACCATCTCCACTACTAATACCATCAACAATACCTCCAGCACACCAATACCACCACCAATACCACCACCACCAGTACAACCACAAATACTACCATCACCCCCAATACCACCACCAATACTTTCACCACCAATAAATCCCACCACCACCACCAATACCACCACCACCTATACCAGCCCCACCACCAATACCAACATCACCAATAACACCACTGCCAGTACCACCCTCACCGCCACTACCACTAGCAATACCACCACCACCAATACCAGCACCACCACTACTACCACCACCAATACCACCACTGCCAATGCCACTACCAGTACCACCACCACCAATACCACCACCAATATCACCAAATCCACCATAAATACCACAACCACCACTAATACACCACCACCAATACCACCACCACCTATACCACCACCACCTCCAACAATACCAGACCCAACACCAATACCATCACCAATACCACCAATGCCACCACCACCAATACCACTACCACCACCACCACCAATACACCACCAATACCACCACAAATACCACCATCATCAATCCCACCACCATCAATACCACCACTACCAATACCACCATCAATACCACCACCAACACCACCACAATACGACCACCACCAATACCACCGACACTACTACCACAAATACCACCACCAATACCAACCCCACAAATACCACCACCAATACCGCCACCAATACCACCACCAACAATACCATCACTACCAATCAAATTCCACTACCACCAATACCACTGCCAATACCAATACCACCACCACTAATACCACCACCAATACCACCACCACCATAAATACCACCACCACCAATACCACCACCAATATCATTGACAGTACTACCATCACCACCAATACCAACACCAATACCACCACTAAATCCCACCACTGCCACCTATAACACCACCAGTACGAGCCTCACCACCAATACTACCACCTCCAATCCCACCACCATAACCACCACCACCACCGCTACCACCACTGACACCATTACCACCACCACCAATACCACCACCACCACGAATACCACCACAAATACCACCATCATCAATCTCACCACCATCAATACCACCACTTCCACCAATACCACCACCAATACCACCACCTCCACCAATACCACCACCACCAACACCACCACCAATACCACCACCACTACTACCACCAATACCACCACCAACAATGCCAACCCCACAAATACCACCACCAATACCACCACCACCAATACCACAGCCACCAATACCACCACCAACACTAATACCACCACAATACCACCACCATCACCAGTACCACCAGCAGTACTACCATCACCACCATTACCAACACTAATACCACCACTAAATCCCACCATTGCCACCTATAACACCACCACCACCAATACAACCACCACCAGTAATAGCCCCACCACCAATTCTACCACCGCCAATACCACCACCACCATTACCACCACCACCACCACTACCACCACTGCCACCAATACCACCACCACCAATATCACCACCACCATCAATACCACCAGCGCCAGTACCAATACAAATACCACCACGAATACCAATACCACCAGCAATATTAATACCAATACCACCACGACCACCAATACCATCACCAATACCCCAAAACCAATACCATCACCAATACCACCACCACCATCAATACAACCACCAATATCACCACCACCAATACCTATACCACCACCAATACCACCACCGATACCAATACCACCACCACCAATACCAATACCATCTCCAATACCACCACCACTAATACCAGTACCACCACCAATACCAGTACCACCACAGCCAATACCAGTACAAGTATCACCAATACCAATACCACCACCAACACCACCACCAATATCGCCACAACCAATACTACCACGTCCACCAACACCATGACCACAAACACCACCAATGCCAGCACCACCAATACCATCACCACCCCCACCACCAATACCAACACCTCCAATATCACCACCACCACCAAGACCACCACCACCAATACCAATACCACCACCTCAGCGCTTCTCGCTCACTGGTAATAGCAGGGGCACTGTACAAGGCTAGAGCTTCAGTCAATACCATCCCTCCATCCCTCCATGCCTGCCATAAAGCACAGCCCACCCTGCACCAGGAGTTGAATCCAGGGCCCCACTACAGCTGGAGTATTTTTTATTAGGCCAAAGATAGCAATGACATTACGCAATGCCACACTGCACACTCAAATCACGGAGTGGGAAGGAACTACCCCCCTCCCGCTCCTACACCTGAGCCGTGACATTGTAATCACAGAGCGAAAGGTGGTGTTGGAGGACTTTGTTAGTGTTTACAGCTTGGATAATATTTAACACTCACTTCACACTTCGTGTCTGTGTAATTTACAACACTTACACATCTTCTTCACTGCACTATTTATCACTAATTTTAAAACGACGCAGGCCATCTCTTCCTCTGATATTTACAATCTAACAAAAGGTCAAGAAGGCCCTTTATTGCAATGACATAGGTCTCGCATTTGCGAGAGTTTAAGCTATTAGTATTGTAAATGACAATGCCTTTTATTTATGTTTTAAAACCCAAAACATAAATAAAAGGCATTGTCATTTACAATGCCAATAGCTCAAACTCGCTTGAATGCGAAACCTAATGCATTGCAAATGCTTGTTTAACTTTTTCTTTCAGAGCCACTTATATCACGGACTCCGTGCTGACCTTGTGCATCAGATCGAACAATTTCAAGATGGCGTGCAATCTCACTCCAGGCGCTGCTGTGACCCGCGTGATTTTGCTCATGCAAAGGTTTTTCTTCCGCATGTAACTTAATAAGGCTAGTTGCTACAATCAATTGCTTGCCCGCACCGACCGATCGAGACTTCCCGACCCTAGATGTCAAGTAAGCAAAACTTTTAGGAGTCCTGCAAGCACATTTCAGCAATCTGAAAATTATGGTAATTACACATTATCTGTTCTCCCCAGAACCCCTTTTTTAGGTTCAGGATTACGATGGATCTACAAGGTACTGAGCCATGCATATTTTTCATTTAAATTGTAAGTAAGTACTTCTTGTAACTCGTGACTAACGAGTTGATTAATCTAAAGATCCCTCCCTAATTGCATTACAGAACCTGGAAAGATTATAGCCTACAATGTTTAAAAAATGTGCTTCGACGGTAAGCTTCATATCACACTAATTTAATGGCGGGCTACTTTTTTTCTAAATAGGCGATCACTTACCGATGTATGACAGCGATCACTGACAGTCTGGAGATGGGTCCAGTACACTCTCTTCCTTTTGTTACCGAGCTCAGATCACGACACCCTATGTTTGATTTAAATGTTGTACAACGTCACTGCAGATATTTCCATGCACTCAGACACTATCCAGTGGAGATTTTACCGCATAATAATAATGATCAGGATGTTTAAGTCACACTGGTGATAACTAGCAAGATCCAAGCGTACAATATTATTATTTTTGTCCTCTGTACATCGGTATGCTTTCTTTTCATATTCTAAGACAGTGATATATGGGATTGATAATAATTCATGCTTGGTATTTCTCTATATGCTCCATTTCCCCCTACACCACATTATGACAGCTGAAACCATCCAAACAGTCATTCGAACGTATGTATATGATTGCTTTTACACTTTCATATGCTTTTCATGACTTTCCTGATTTGGGTGTTTATACTTTATTGGAAATTATTCTTTCACAGAAAAGCATAGTCAAAATGTTATAATGGCTTTACTACGATATGTTCTTTTCAATATATGTCATTTTTCACATTGTCCTTGCTTTCAGTGTAATTCTGACGATGCACACATGGGATTTCCTGATGTTGATATTTCGCCATGTCTTTCACTCTGATGTTCGGAATCATATGTGTTAGACTCCGGGGTCTCTGGTTGGCGCAGGTATGCACTTGCGACAAGCAGGGACCCTTTCCTCTAAGTCAGGGCGTAGGATAACCTCTTCAAAAAGAACCCCTGCTCACCCTCTAGGTAACGTGGCGCGAGCAGTCAGGCTAGATTCCAGAGGGCATTAGGTTAAGCATTCAAGATGTCCCACACAATAATCACCACCCCACCACACAAAGACACAAGGCTGTATTTATATAAAAAATAGAGTTCTTTATATGAAAGATTTCTTCAGGCAGGATATCCAAAATACAGGCTATCACTTTAAATAAGGGTCCAGTTACTCTCAAGGCTTGTAGGCAGTCCACAGATCTTAAAATGGCACAGTTCTATTCAAAATAGGCTTCTTTGGGGTGTTGTGCGCTTCGTAGCGCCTCAGGTACGCTTCGTCCCGCTGTCTGGGCGTGTCGTGCCGTTTCTCACCCTTCTCGCGTGAGTACGCGTATGCCGGACGTGAACCGTACGGACCGTACCCTCGTTGGTACGCGTCGTACACGTTCGGGATGCCTCTTGCCAATCCTCACGCTTCCCGCGTGAGGGCCGGCAATGGTTTGGATGCTGTACGGACTGTACAGAGGCAGGGACGCGCTGTACACGGACGGCGGAGCAGGTACGGCTCGTAGAAAGGCAAGTACGGGTCGTACCAAGGCGCACAGATCACAGTACCTTGGTTATTCGAGGGGAAGGTTCACTGCGGCCTCAGGAGTCCACAAAGAAGTTTCCCACGTCGCATTGTCGTCCCTTGCAGTTATAGGGCGGCGGTGCTTCGTGGAGCACTCGAGGACAGTCCCCGGCGCACAACGAGGTTGGCAGAAGGAGGGGCGGCTCGGAGGTGATTCCTAGCGCGTTGCAGCGCTGTTGGCTTCGTCCAGGTGAAGAACAGGTGCTTGGGGTCCTTACAGTGATCTCAGCGGCGCAGGGTCGCAGAGGCTCGGCACTTGGACGTCCAGGGTCTCATCCTTGCGTTGTGAGCTACGGCTCAGGGGGGCAGTTGCTTGCTGTGCTTGGGCCAGGCAGGCAGGCCTTTACGGTGCTTACGGTAGCCCCGGTGGCAGACGTCGCGGTGCTCGGAGAGAGAGGGGAGCACACAGGTTCTCTGGGGGTCAGCGTTACAGGGTCACCTCCAGCAGCTTCTCTTCTTCTTAGGGAAAGGTAGCGCCCACTGTTCCTAGGGCGTAGTTCAGGGGGCAAGTTCACCAGCAAGCCCTTGGAGATTGTTCAAAGCACAAGTTGATCAAAAGTATTTTCTTCTCAAGTCTTTTCCTCCTCTCCTTCTTGCAGCAAGGCACCCACCACAGGCCAGTCTCACAGGTCAGAGACAGTAGTCCTCCATGCAGCTTTCCCAGGTCCTTCTCTTCAGGCAGAGTTTCTTCTTGGCGCAAACAGGATCTGATTTCTTAGGAGCAGGGCTCCTTCTTTTATAGCACAATTCTTTTGTTCTTTGTCGCAAGGGGGCCTGGGCCTGGCTCAGTCCAGTTTTGGAGCACTTTGTTGTGGTGACTCTGCTCTTTCCTTTCAGCAGCAGGGCAGAGACATCAGCCGCTCCACAGGGGGCGGAGCCGGCATTGTGGTGGCAGAGCACAGGTCTATTCAGAGTCAAAGGTGTACTCCTCCCACCCATCCTGCTGTAATCTCTCTACCCACCACCTGGCAGCCAGCCTGTCTCCTGGAATTCCCCAGCCCTGCTCCTTTACTGTTACTAGGCAGAACACACACACACAGCAGAGGCGGACTGAAATGGCCAGGTCAGTAAATGCTAACTTTCTAAAAGTAGTATTTACAAACACAGGATATTAAAATAAACTTTACTAAAAGAAGTATTTTATTATTCTTAGTTCAGGCATACTAAACTTGACTTTCTACCATGCTCTATGGGTCCACTGGGATTACAGCGGGTAGTAATTCCAGCAGCCCATTCTGGCCTATGGAGAGCAGGTAGCCTTCAATAGTGAAAGGCGAAAATGACTGTAATTCACTATTAAGACATGCCACACACATCAGGGCATGTCCTACCTTATGCCTACAATGCACCCTGCCCTTGGGCCTACCAGAGGGGTGACTAATATGTAGTTAAGGGAAGGTTTAGGGACTGGCAAGTGGGGGCACTTGCGCAGTCAGCGCGACAGTACCAGACTGCACGCAGGTTCTGCAGTGGCAGACCTTAGACACATTTTACGAGGCCGCTTCTGTGGGTGGCACAACCAGTGCTGCAAGCCCACCAGCAGCATTTGTATTTACAAGCCCTGGCACTCCTGGTGCACTTTACTAGGGGCTGATAGTAAACCAAATAAGCCAAACATGGACACCAATCAATGTATACATGTTGTGCTTAACTATGCTTGTTAAGCGTGATCATTCAATTCTAAATGCGTTGTCATCAATGATGCTGCCTTAGGTTCCATACGATGGCAGTTGGAGCTTCTCTGTGAGAGTGTGTGGAGCGGTGGCTCGTTGGACCTATAATTAAAGACTACCAACTGGACTATTGTGTACAGAGTCTTACTTGTACCAACAAGGATACCACATCAATTTTGGCGACAACGGGGCGAGCCACCGGAGCTGTTGGATGGTATTTGCAACAGTGGAGAACACTACAAACGTTAATTATATTCAAGGAAAAGAGGAACAAGACGTTGAAAGCAGAGGAACAAAAGTAACTACATCACTTTCCTACCACGTCCAGCGTCACGAACCACGACCTGCGGCACGAATCTACAAGCTTGCGCAGTTCCTGGGCGGCTGTCAAACTGTGTCCTGTCGGCATTTTACCTCCTCCAGCGGCAGTATTTCATAGGTGAGAAGCCTGTGTTCTTCTCCGGCAGCAGTCTGTACTCGAGGTATGAGGAGAGTAGTGGAAGTGGCGATTGGCATTTAAAAGTAACGACTTGCATGGCGTGAGCGACACACAGCAATTGGTGGTGGCTAAAAGCGGAAATCAGTTGAGCGAGAGCTCCGCATTCGTTGACAGTCCATCAAGAATGATGACGCAATGGAACACTGCAGCGTGATTCGGCGAAACGTTGTTTGGATCAGCCAGTTGGATACCTTCCAGTTCTTTCGTCAGCACTTGAACACTGTGCATTGATTGGTTAGCACGTTTCTCTTCACCCAATTGGAAACTGTGTTTACACGCGTTACCACGGTGAAGAGCATCGAGTGTCTGCCTTACCACGGTGAAGAACATCGAGCGCGTTACCACGGTGAAGAGCATCGAGTGTCTGCTTTACCACGGTGAAGAACATCCAGCGTCTGTGTGAACGTTTATTTGTTGTTTAAAATTGGATGTAAGAGCTTACCGTACCTTGACTCTAGTAAGCGGAGGAAGAGAGAAGTGTCTGCTTTTACAGGAGTCTTCGTAACAAACTAAGACGTTTTCAACCGAGACTGGAGTCTGGTGATAACTGTATTCGGCAAAAAGCGTAATGAAAACATGGCAAATGTGATTGGAGTATCAGTTATGCTGGTTGTCAATTAAGGAAATTCATTCTAGTTTTTAAGTTGGAAAAACTATAGAACATATATACATATTTATTGTCAAAATTTGATTTATGTTTCTATAGTGGCAAATCTAACATACTGAGTTTGTTGTGCTATCAACCTAGAGAAGTTAGGCGGAAGTTACAAGGGTCTTAGGTCATCATGCAATCAGTGAATCCTCCCCCTCCTTTTTTAGAAAATCCGGGTACGCCTCAGATCCAATGGAGACAGTGGTTTGATGCGTTTGAAACGTATATTGGTGCAATAGGTGCCTCACGTTACAGGGCTGAACGAAAGACATTTTTACTGTTAAACTCATTGGGTTTTGAAGGTAGGGAAGTTTTTAAGCATCTTCCTGATATCGTTTTGGCAGAAGGTGAGGTGGTGGATGAGTATCAGGAAGCGGTAAAAAAACTGGTTATAAAATTTGATGTTCAGCCAAGTCTAGTTGTTTTGAGGCACAAATTTTTTAAGAGGGTGCAGTTGCAATGTGAAGATGTAGACACACGTTTCTTAGCGCTTTACGTAAACTATGTGCGAAATGTCAGTTTGGGGAATACAGAGATCAATTAGTCAGGGACCAGTTTATTGCGCATTGTACTGACAAACAAATACAGCAAAAACTACTCACTATGGGTAATCCCAGTCTAGAAGAGATTATTAAAGTAGCAAAAAGTGTCGAATTGGCACAGAATTCAATTAAAGAATTAAGTGCGAGCAGCACATCCAAAGAATTAGTAAATGTAGTTGCTACTCCAAATGTTAATAGTAATTCTGCTAACAGGGCGAAATCGAGTGACAAAGGGGTGTTCAACAAGAAGAATATTTGTTATAGGTGTGGATACCCTCCTCATGGAAAAGATTACAAGTTCTGTCCAGGGAAAAATGCAAAGTGTCACAAGTGTGGTAGATTTGGGCATTTGGCCAAAGTATGTCAGACTGGTGTGAACAAAAGTGAAAAGGTTAATTGTATAAAAGATGAGCAACTGAGTGAAAGTGACATGGTGCAAAATTTTCAAGATATCATTGTCACGGTTACAGTCGAGAGTGTTGTTTCTGGGAATCCTTCGGATTGTGTTGATCCTTATGTTGACATTACTGTGGGTACAGTAATTTTGAGGTTACTAGTAGATTCAGGAGCTCGAATCACTATGATTACATATGAACTTTTTAAAAAGTCATGGGATGGAAGGACACTTTTTCCACCAGATAGAGAACCAGTTTCATATGAGGGACGGAAAATAGAGTTAGAGGGATACATTGAAGATGTTTTGCAATTTAAAGATCGTAGGATTCATGGGAAAATCTATGTTGCTGTGCGAGGATTAAATATTCTCGGGTGGTATCACCAAGGCCTGTTTGGCATGATTCTGAGACCGGGAACTAGTGAACAGGTACTAGTGGTACAGGATTTACCGGATTCAAGTTGTCTAGAAAAAGAGTTTCCGAGTGTGTTTTCTGACAGGCTAGGTAAGGTTGAGGATTTCAAGCATATGATTAAAGTAAAAGACAATGCTGTACCTGTGAAACACAAAGTAAGGTCAGTGCCGTTTAGTCTTAGAGCTGATTTAAAGAATGAATTGGTCAGATTGGAGAGTGCTGGTGTGATTGAACCTGTGGAGTCCAGTTTGTGGCTTAGTCCGTTAGTTGTTGCGCGAAAACGGAATGGTGAGATTCTTTTGTGTTTTGATTTGAGGAGTCTCAATAAAGAGATATGGGTGGATGCACATCCTCTTCCTAAGATTGGTGATTTACTTGAAGAATTGTGGGACGCTCAATGGTTTTCGAAAATAGATCTTGCGTCTGCATATCATCAGATACTATTGGATGTGGATTCACGACACTATACTGCTTTCAATTCTCCTTTCGGGTCCTTCCAATTCTGTCGTATGCCCTTTGGGTTAGCGTCGGCATTTTCAGTTTTCCAAAGAGTGATGCAGGTTGTACTCCAAGGTGTCAAAGGTGTAGTCATCTTCCAAGATAATGTTTTGATATTCAGTAAGTACTGGGAGGAACATGATAAGATTTTAAGATCAGTCTTGGGTATCTTTGAGAGTAAAGGTATTGTGGTAAAGAAAAATAAATGTGAATTCTGGAAGAGGGAGATTGAATTTCTTGGACATTTGGTTTCGGGTGATGGGGTGAGTCCTAGACCTGGGTTGGTGAAGGCAGTTGTGGAATGTCCGAGTCCAAAGAATAAGGATGAGTTGCGTTCATTCTTGGGTCTGTGTGAATTTTATTCACGGTTTATACCTGATTATGCTTCAAAAATGAAAGCTCTTTCTAATATGGTGAGATCAAAAGTTATTTTTGATTGGGATGACAATTGTCAAGCGACATTTGAGTTGGTCAAGGCGGAAATGCTTAATGCCAAAACTCTTAGAGCCTATGATCCAGTGGTGCCTTGTGTGATCACGGTTGATGCTAGCCAGTATGGGTTAGGGGCAGTGCTTACTCAGGGGACAGGAGAAAATGAAGTAACTATTAGCTATGCTTCTAGAGTACTCAGAGATCCAGAGCTCAATTATTCTGTGATCGAGAAGGAGCTGTTAGCCTGTTACTGGGCGTGTGAAAAGTTTAGAACGTATATTTGGGGAAGAAAATTTATCATACAAACAGATCACAAACCTCTGATATATATTCTGGGTGGTGAAAGGTTAAAATATGCCACTCCTCGTATTGCTAGGCTGACCACAAAACTTTTACAATATGATTTTATTACAAGACATATACCAGGTAAACAAAATGTTAGAGCTGATTTGTTGTCAAGATTACCCCTGTCTGAAGATGAATTTGAGGATCAAGATGATGATAAAGAGGATTTCTTTATTGCGGTCGTAGATGCTGTTGATAACAAAGCGTGTAGCGAGGCAGAGTGGAAGAAGGCTGTGATTGAGGATTTGACACTTGTTAGTGTGAAGGAGTACATTGTGAAGGGGTGGCCTCGAGAGAGGTGTGTATCACAGGATATTCAGCCTTTTTGGAAAATAGCAGAAGAATTGTCTATTGAAGATGGTGTGATTATGAGGGATGGTAGGTGTGTTCCTCCTTTTGGTGTTCGTATGAAGTTAGTTGACTGTGCGCATGAAGGTCACCTTGGAACTACCATGACAAAAAAACGTCTCAGGCTTCATTATTGGTGGCCCTCAATGGACAAAGACATAGAGTGTAGGGTCAAACAATGTGTGATTTGTTGTGGTGCTGAAAAAGGATTGAAAGTGGTCACTCCTCCGCTTCAACCTATTCCCTATCCGACGAAGCCATGGCTTAAAGTTGGAATTGATTTGGTGGGTCCTTTTAATTTTCTGCCTCATAATTTGCGTTTTGCTTTTGTACTCATGGATTTTCACAGCAAATGGCCTGAGGTTAAGTTTTGTGCGACAACGACTGCTGGTAATGCTATTTTATTTCTCAAAGAGATTTTTATGAGAGAGGGGTTCCTGGAGGCTATGGTTTCAGATAATGGTGTACAATTTGTAAATCAAGAAATGAAGGAATTTTTGAATGAGTCAGGTGTGAAGCATTTGAGGAGTTCGGTTGGACATCCGCAAACCAATGGGTTGGTTGAAAGAATGAATAGGGTGGTTGTGGAGTGTATCAAGTGGGCCAAACACAATTGCTTAGATGTGGAAGGTGCGGTCAGGTCAATGCTGTGGTTTTATCGTACCACACCACATTCTTTAACGAAAATTGCACCTTTTGTTTCACTCAAGGGTAGAGTGCCTACATCTACTCTTTATCCGGGGTGGTTGTTGAGGACGGTGGCCAACAAGGTTGTGTCCAATGTAGATAGTGTTGCGTTGGAGACTCGTGTCAAAGCAGCACAAGAAAAGATGGCTATTATGTATAATCAGAAAAAATCAGCCAAGGAGATAATGCTGTCACCTGGAGATATGGTCCGCATTAAGAACACAAGAGGTGTTAGGAAAGGTGGTGTGACTTTTGGTGAGCCTGTATGTGTGGAAAGGGTTTGTGGTGGTGCGATAATGGTTAAGGGTGGTCATTGGTGGAATATGAGTAAGGTTGTCAAAGTACAAGCGGTATCAAACAAACCTGTGGATTCATCTATTTCCACTGGATGTTCTAATGCTTCCTCCCAAATTGGTCTGGGGACGAGTGTGTCTGGTCAGGAAATGAGGAGGTCTTTGCGTGTTAGACGTCTTCCGTGGAAGCTGCGTTAATCATTTTATTAATGTTCTGGTACTGGGAGTATTTATGGTATTGTTAAGCTAACTGAAGTTGATGTATGTGTTTTTTTTAACTTCACATCTGTTTCTGAAGTTGATGTATATGTTTTTTAATTTCACAACTGTTTGTGTATTTTTATTTTATTCCATTGTTTTTTGTGTTTATTTTGTTGTTACAAAAAGAGGTAATATGTTGTGCTTAACTATGCTTGTTAAGCGTGATCATTCAATTCTAAATGCGTTGTCATCAATGATGCTGCGTTAGGTTCCATACGATGGCAGTTGGAGCTTCTCTGTGAGAGTGTGTGGAGCGGTGGCTCGTTGGACCTATAATTAAAGACTACCAACTGGACTATTGTGTACAGAGTCTTACTTGTACCAACAAGGATACCACAATACATTTTACAAAAGGGAGAGCATATGCACCTTAGCACTGATCAGCAGTGGTAAAGTGCCCAGAGTCATAAAACAGCCAACACCAGGTCAGAAAAAATATAGGAGGAAGGCAAAAAGTTTAGGGTTGACCCTGCAAAAAGGGCCAGGTCCAACAATATGCAATATCACAACTGTTTCATTTTAATTTGCATAATGCTCTACCAACTTTGGTTTTGATTGTAATGTATGATGTGTGTATTTTACCTTGCATATATAAACAAGTATTAGAAATGCAAAAGAGTATCCCAATCGCTTGAGTTAGAGCTACTGGTGTTGTAAATGACAATGTCTTTTACCCATGTGTTATGGAGTGTATGTTTATGGTGTGAAGTCGAGTTATGTGGGTTGAATTGGAATTGTTAGTTGTGGAATTGTGTGGTGTGGAGTGTAATTATGTGGCATGGTATTTTGTGTGGTGGAGTGGTATGTAATGGAGTTTAATCATGTGGCCTGCTATTGAATTTTGTGGCATGATGTGGAATTCCATGGTGTGGATTGGATGTATGTGGTGTGTTGCGTAATTGTGTTGTTGAGTTTAATTATGTGGTGTGTATTGGAAATGCGTGGAGTGGAGTAGTGTGGAACTGTGTTGATAGCGTTGCCTTTTTGGTGATGTAAAAATCAAATAGGTAGGAGCTAAGCTTCAGATCTGTATCTATGGGTGTTAAAAAAATAAAAGAAAAACTGATGCCAGGGCACAGCTTTTATGGGGCTCCTTGCCATCATGTTCCTGGGCAGGATGAAGTAGGGACAGAGGCAAAAGGTGCCACCTACCAGAGGAGAGAAGGTATTGTAAGAGTTACCACAGAAAGAAAGAGGCTGATGCTCCCACCAACTAGAGGAGAGAAGCTATTGCAATAAGGTTGCTACACACAGGTGGGTGCCTGCAGAGATTCACAAGCAAAATCACCAAAAGCCAGAATTAAATATTGCAGCAAAATAGAATTATGTGCAAATCAAACAGCATCTACACAGCAGCCCTCTGCATACAAAATTACACACTAATGTCTTGTTGATTGGCAGTGGTACAACATGTGTTCAAAGTGGTAGAAACAAGGAACCTATGCTACCAGTGTGGAAAAATAACAGTGCATTAAATGGACTAGTTCAGTGGCAGCAAACCGGTGATTTTAAATGTTTTGCAAATTTTGACCGCTGAGGCCCCCATTGTAGAACTTTTTTGATGGACAGCTTTGGAGGTGTGCAGGGTGGTTGGGGTGGTGATGGTACTCACCTGAGGACAGTATATGGCTTGTAAGAACTGTTGAATCCTTTACGCACTGTTTTAAGCCAATAAAATGTGCGTGGGCCCGCATGGGGCCAAAAAGAGGCATGGCGGCATTCGAAGCACAGGGGCACCCTTAAAGAATGGTGCACTTTTAGACACAGTACATGAATCTGTACACTTGCTGTGACTGTTACACTTTGGGTGCATTGGCTTATCACGTGGTTGGAGAACTGAGTTGTCGAGGTTTACAGAATTGTAGACAGATAGGACCACATGGGCTAGGTGCACTGTGTGAGACTATGAAAATTGTACATAAGAGTCTAACTGAAACAATCTAATTAAAAATAATATCTCTAGAGCAGGGGTTTTCAACCTTTTCACTAACAAGAGCTACTTATGTTCAATGAAAATCATCCTGAGCTACAAATATTACAGGTGGTGTGCACATCGGACACAATTACATTAGTGGCCATCCATGCAAGATTAACAGCCATGATTACCTCAGTGCAGGTTTGCCAGAAGTAATATAAAAAAGGGTTAGCCCAATTTGGAATGCCCTTACAGAGGAAATACATAACAGCCACAGCTGCAATGCCCCCTGCCACCAAGGTTATAATATTAGTAATAAGTCTACTAAGGTTGCATGATTCATTATTCAAATCTCTTCATTAAAACGATGTTGGAAATGAGGTGTTTTGAAAATACACACACTTTTAAATGCTGGTATATGTATACTAATTCAATCACACAAAACCTTCTAATTTAGTAGGCTGGGCTCTACACAGGAGAGTTACTCACAGGTAGCTGGAGAACTACCTGTAGCACATGAGCTACTCATCGGAGAAGCCTGCTCTAGAGGGAGTCTCAAACCAGGACTTCAGCCAGACATTCCAGGTACTTCTAACATGTGAGGTGGATGTTCAATATGAGAGGTTGTTGGTGCATGATTGGCCATATATGGCTCTGGATTGCCTCCATAATGACTCGAGTGCAAGTACATAAAGAAACACGCCATTAAATTATGAGATGGTGTACCGAAATGTTTTGAGGATCTCAGTTTCCTCAATGATGAATAACCTGGGTTGGTAGGCCAACAGTGGACTAAAATGGGAATGGGGTTTGTGAATACAGACCCAGTGTGATTTGGGTTCCAGTGTTTGGAGCACTTCATATCCAGGTACATTAAAGCCATGAATAAGGAAAATTGAACTATCCTGGGTGAGAAGATCCTGGATGGTCTATAGTTTGGCACAGGTTCACTTTACATAGAAGACACACAGGCACATAATATAAAAAGTATTTGCAAAGCAAATGTTCATCCAAGTCTTAGGTCTCCTGGCGCTAAAATAACAGATGGTTATTGTTACCCAACTCAATGGTACTCATTTTATCGACCTTGAAAGGATGAGTGGACCTGCCAGGATTTGAACATGTGACCAGGAGGTCAAACACAAATCCCTGGAGTGGATGCATTAGCCCAATCAGCCACTACATGGCAGAAAGATAAAACTTACATGCACGGAAAGTAGACTGCCCAGATTTAAAAAAAGAAAAAACTGGGACAGGCCAACAGGCCAAACATAGATGTGGACTGAAAATGTGTGTGAGTATATAATCTTTCTCTACTTCTAATCTTACTTCTCTACATGTAGTATATATATCATATATGCACAAAAATACACATACACAGTGTGTGCCACGGATTTCCAAAAACACATTTAGTATGGCAGGCCCAATTCCCTGCCCCTGATCCCTACTCCCCTCTCAGGGACCATGAACTGAAGGTCAGCTGAGCGTCTGCTGTGCTGCTTGAAAGAGTACGATGCAGCCACATCCTCGAGAACTAATCAGAAGGTGTAAAGCCTCAACCTCCGGTCCAGGCAGCTCTCTCCCCGGCAGCTCCGCCGGTTGTTCGCACGCCGCAGTCCATCACCTGCAGAGTTTGAGCCTCACGCCCGCCTCTGCTTCAGGTCCTTTTGTGACTTTTTATTGAGCTGTGTATTTCTTGTATATTTACTGTTGATTTAGCGCTTCTGCCACTGTAGCCTTTTCCCGTTGTTGTCTTTTGTTTTCCCGCTGTGTCCTGCGCAGTCCACTGCTGTCACCTCGGCCGCTCCTAGTCAGTTCCCAACCCACCCCCGACCCAGCCCCACTCTCGCCTCCACCTCTACTCCCGCCCCCCTCCCCTACATAATGGAGACCGCTGTGGGGGAGCATATGTAAAGCCTTGACCTCCGGTCCAGGCAGCACTCTCCCCGGCAGCTCCGCCGGTTGTTCGCACGCCCGCAGTCCGTCACCTGCAGAGTTAGAGCCTCGCGCCCATCTCTGCTTCAGGTCCTTTTGTGAATTTTATTGAGCTGTGTATTTCTTGTGAATTTACTGTTGATTTAGCGCTTCTGCCACTGTAGCCTTTTCCCACTGTTGTCTTTTGTTTTCCCGCTGTGTCCTGCTCAGTCCACCGCTGTCCCCGCTGCCGCTCCTAGTGAGTTCCTGGCTCACCCCCGACCCAGCCCAACTCCCGCCTCCACCTCTACTCCCGCCCCTCCCCTATATAATGGCCGAGCAGTGGGTGCGCCGCTGGCGTGCTAAAGGCGCGCCTAAGGCAAGCCCGTCTGCGCCCGTCCGCTACCCATCCACGACCAGTGCCAGGAACCCTGGCTCTCCTGGTCCCCTCTGCTACGACTCAGCAACCCTCCACGCTCACAACCCCGGAGGCCACTCTTACTGCATAAGATCCTCGCCCAACAAGACCCATGGGCAGTTCTCGTGCAGACACTGCAGAAGATCTTTCACTGTCGACTAGATGCCCGCAGCTGCCGAAGGGCCGTAGACTGAACAACCCACAGAAACCCTGACTGGCATCCTTCTCAACGTGCGCTCCCTACACCGACACGCCGTAGAGATCTGGGACCTGATCGACACCCTCTTGCCTGACGTCACATTCTTCACGGAAACTTGGACCAACGCCACCTCCAGCCCGACATCGCCACTGCAATCCCAGACGGCTGCACGATCCAGAGAAAGGACCACCCACACTGCCGGGAGGATGACTCGCCATTGTGCACAAGACCCCCCTCCGACTCTCCACGTCCAACACGAGCGACCCCCACTCCAACACAGAACACCTCCACTTTCAGATCCATGTGGAGAGGTGTGGTGCAGAGGCCAGGGCAGCTGACTTCGGAGCACAGGGTTCACAGTTCGATCCCTGGCTCTGGTGGCAGCTCAGCTCAGCACGATGTGGCTCTGGGCAATAGCTTACTTAATTTCCATGATGGCCCCCAGCACCTTGAGGCCCGTAAGGGTGAGTAGTTTGCGCTTTACAAGTACAGATTTAAATCCAGACCAGCTCCCGGACCACGCTACGTGGCACCCTCATCTACAGACCGTCAGGACCCTGCGCCCAGCCCACAACCACTATCGCCAAGCTCGCCGCACCCCATGCTATCACCTCCATGGACTACATCCTGCTCGGGGACCTGGACTTCCAACTCGAAAACAGCCAGGTCCCCGACCCCACCACACTCTTCGAGAACCTCGCCGTCCTAGGACTGAAACAGCTCGTCAGTACTCCCACCCACAGAGCAGGCCACACCCTCGACCCCATCTTTGCGGGAAGATCAAACATCCACTTCAGCCACACCACCCAGCCCCTCTGGACAGACCACCACTGTGTCCATTTCACTTTCAACACCACAACCACACCCAAGCCCACCCCACACCCGCCGCGACGGAACTGGAGTAAGGTCACCAAGGAATGCCTGAACTACGCCCTCCTCCAAAATCCCCCAAGGCCATGACTGACACCAAATCTGCAGCCAGGGATTTCCACCGCTGGGTCTCCTGCTGCACCGACAAGCTGGCACCTCTCCGCCGCACTGCCAAACAACGACCACCGAGGGCCGCCTGGTTCACCACCGAGCTCCAAGAAGCCAGACGCTCCTGCAGACACTTGGAGAAAACCTGGAGGAACCAGAAGACCACGGAAGCATGGAGCAACTACAAGAGGGCCCTGAATGATTACCACCAGTGTATAAGGGACACCAAAAGGACCTTCATCAGAGACAAAGTCAAGACCAACACATCCAACGTCAAGGAACTGTTCAACGTCATTCAGCAGTTCGCAAAACCCATCTGCGAAGCCACCGACATCACACCCTCCCAGGAACTCTGCGACAAACTCAGGTCCTTCTTCCACCTGAAGATCAAGGCCCTCTACGACAGCTTCAGCGAGCCTGCAGAAAACAGCACCACACCACCCACCACCACAAAGAAGCCGACCATCACCACCTGGGCCCCCGCGTCCGTCGAACTCATCTTCTCAACCATGAAGAAGACACACTCAGGAGCCCCAATGCACCCCTGACCCCCTCACATCTTACACAGGGCCGCTGCGGTCATCGCACCCGAACTAGGACGAACAATCAACTCCTCCCTCATTTCCAGCATCTGCCCAGACGACTGGAAGCATGCAGAGGTGAAACCCCTCCTCAAGAAACCAACGGCCGACCCAACTGACCCGAAGAACTACTGGCCCATCTCTCTCCTCCCCTTCACAGCCAAAGTCACCAAAAGAATCGTGAACGCCCAGCTGACCGCCTTCTTTGAAGAAAACTCCATCCTAGACACATCCCAGTCTGGCTTCCTCAGCAACCAAAGCACCGAGACCACCCTCTTTGCCGCAACCGACGAGATCCGCATGCTGCTAGACCAGGGACACACCACAGCCCTCATCCTCCTAGACCTCTCCGCAGCCTTCGACACTGTCTCACATCGCACGCTAGCCGCCAGAATCCACAACGCAGGAATGCAGGGATCCGCCCTTGACTGGATCCAATCCTTCCTCTCTAGAAGAACCCAGAGGATCCGAGCCCCCCTTCTTATCCGACCCCACTGACATCATCTTCGGAGTACGCCAGGGCTCTTCACTAAGCCCAATGCTCTTCAACATCCACATGGCCCCCATCACCTCCATCGTCAGACAGCACGGGCTCAGCATCACATCCTACGCCGACGACACCCAACTCATCCTCTCCCTCAACAAGAACCCAGAAATCACCAGACTCAGCTTCCAGGAAGGAATGAGAAATGTAGCAGCCTGGATGAAGGACAGCTGCCTAAAGCTCAACTCCGAGAAGACCGAGGTCCTCATCCTTGGACTATGCACCTCTGCCTGGGACAACACCTGGTGGCCCTCTGCCCTCGGGAGCCCACCCATCCTGACTGACCACACTCAGAACCTCGGCCTAATCCTAAAAACCTCCCTCTCCATGAACCGCCAGGTCAATGCCGTCACATCCACCAGTTTCAACTGCCTCCGCATCCTTCATAAGACCTTCAAATGGATCCCCCCGACTGCAGAAAGACCGTAACCCACGCACTCTTAACCAGCAGACTAGACTACGGCAACGCCCTCTACGCTGGAATCAACAAAACTCTTCTACACAAGCTCCACACCATCCAGAACGCCGCAGCCAGGCTCGTTCTAGGGACACCACGCTACAAACATATGACCCAACACCTACAAAGCTTCCACTGGTTCCCCGTCGAGAGGAGGGTCACCTTCAAACTCCTCATCCACGCCTAAAATCCCTCAACAACATCGAACCCAAATACCTCAATGACCGAGTATATTTTCACGTACCCAAGAGGAACCTCTGCTCCGCTGACCTCGCCCTGGCAGAGGATCCCCGCATCCGCGGAAACACAACCGGCGGGAGAGCTTTCTCCTACATCGCAGCCAAAGCCTAGAACGAGCTCCCGGTCAACATCAGTCGCTCCCCAACACTTCACTTCATGTTTATATGCAATCCCAGATAAACATGGTTATGTCATCCTGCTTTTATCAACTGAGAAACTTCAGAAAGTTCAGAAGATTTTTCACTAGGGAGGCAAGCATAGTAATCATAATGGCCATGATTCTGTCCAGGAATGACTATGCCAGTGCCATTTACCTAGGTCTCCCTATCAACCAAACTTATAAACTTCAGATGATACAAAGTCAAGCTGCCAGAATCATCTTCCAACAACCCAGGCACTGTCATATGAAGCCATTAACGAAGGAGCTTCATTGGCATCCAGTAGTACAAAGGTCTATGTTTAAGACGGGCTGCATTATCTTCAAAGCAATCAATGACAGGGGCCTCAAATTTATCTCTACAAAGATTCATCCTTACCTCCCAAAACAGAATCGTAGATCGGCACAAATGAGCTTTTTGACAGTCCCAAAATGTAAGCGCAAAGGAATGGGCGGTTCACGATTCTCTAAGCTGGGCACCTAACTCTGGAACTCCATGCCGATGAAGATCAGACAGACAACCTATTATATGTGTTTTAGAAAAAAATCGAAAACCTGGCTTTTCACTCAGGCCTATTGCTAGAGGCAACTTCCGGGGGGGGGGGGGGGTTTCTTAACTGAGCACCAAGAGACCTTTGGTGTAGGTGCACTTTTATACATTCGCTTATAACATAACATAACTCACTCTTCTTTCTTTTAAAACCAGAACATATATTCAGAATAGCTAAAAGTGTCGGGACTCCGGGACAGGGTTCTCAAAACCGAGCCTGTTCGGGCAATACTGGGATGTCTGGTCACCCTAACAGGAAGACCATTTGAGTTAAAGGGTAGGAGGTGGAGCTACTTGAGCACGCGCCTCTCCTCGAGTTGCACCAATTGAAGGGGGAAAGGGGTACAAGGGAATGGTGTTTCACTGAAGCCCTCCACTTTTAAAGCACAAGTTGTACTGATTACAAAGTACCAGCTCATGGTGGCATCAGTTTTCCTCTAGGTCATGCGAGTAAGTGTTTAGTCTTTGTCATTTACATGCTCGTCCTCCCAAAAATATTGTGACCTGGAAATCAGCCACCAAATATGATGAAGGTAGGCATACACACGCAAGTATCGTTTCAGTCCGTCGTTAAAGCATCCATACCTATTTTTTATCCGATCAGTTCAGTCTTTCAGTCCGGAAGATGAAAATGAGTCCATCTGTGCTCAGCCTCACAGTTCTACTAACTTTTTAAAATCCAGTCATTTACCTCTGGAAAGTCAAATGTCTCATGCACACAGGCTGCAACATCCCTTGCGCGGGTAATTTCCAAGGGAGGTGCAAACACATTGAAAGCTTGTTGATGGAAATGTACTGCTGAGAAAATGAATGATGCGGGGAGGGGGCAGTCGAGATATGAGTAAGAGGGACGTAGGAAAATTGGGGAGGGGGAGAGAGAAAAAGAAAGCGAACATTAGCTGCATATGAGGAAGGTTTTTTTTTAGCATGAATCTTCACGGAGCAAATTATAAACGTGTGAACTCGAATTGTAGCATGGTTCCCACAAACCTGACTGGCACTGCAGTGAGCGATAAGTGTCCTGTGCTCTCACTTTTGTTATACAGTAGCGTGTGAGCACAAGCTTTCCCAGAGACCACCAGGAGTGCCCGAGGGCCTTGCACTTGCTGGTCAGGAACTGACCTTTGAAGGATTAACGCTGCAGTGTGCCATGCTCCAGTAGTATTGTGTGTGCCGGAGTGACCCCTGAATCAGGGATATAAATCACTTTATAGTTAGAGGGACACCTGTTTTCACCAACTGTCCTTGCACTGTTAGACACATTTATCTTGTGTCACGGTTTTTAGAGAGGTGCCACTTAAAAGAGTGAGAGGCACTTTTATAGGTGTTACGAAGTAGTGCTAGTCAGCAGCTGCTATAAGGAAGCAATTTAATTTGCAGGTACTATGCTGGTTTTTAAAATTACATTTGATTTATTTTCTTAGTGCCTCTTCTGTGTTTCTATATTAATAAGAGCTGTTTTATTCTTCCGCTCCGTTGATATCAAATTTTAGTCCTTCTTCTGTGTTTGATAGATGCCCCAGTTTTTGCTTCTCAAGATCTGGTCGCTCTTTATACAGTCTAAGGCTATTATCCGTAAAACCTTGCAGTCTTGCAGCTTCACAAAACAAGCATTGGCATAGCCAATAGGTCTTGCTTTTGGGACCTTATAAGTATTTAGTTATGCAGCACAATATTCTTGGTGCAACATCAACTGTTGCATGGCTAAACACTATAAGGTCCCAAAGGCGAGACCTATTGGCTATGCCAATGCTTGTTTTTCATTCTTACCTGTGCCCTATATTCTTTCTGATCATTTTGTTCTGTTCGTTTGCTGTTATAAATACATTTTCTTGTCATGCTGCCATGTGCAGAGACACGTGCCCTCCTGGCAGATCGTCTTTGTTGCATGAGAGGCACAGATGTGGAAGGGCTTCTGAGCGTTCCGGCATCTGTGCGCTGGACCAGGCGGTGATGAGGCAATTGCCAGGAGACTACACTCCGAAGCGCACCCAGCGATGTGGGCGGAGTGGTGAGATGCAGCAGGCGTAAAGGACTGCATGGCCAGTGACAGGTGTAGAGCAGCGCAAAGCAGCGATGTTGACCCAGGAGGTGGGGGGCGACTCTCACCTCTGTAACCAGGCAAATGGGCAATGTGCGGTCTGCCTCAGTATGTGCTGGGTGACGTCTTCTCCATGAGGCCTGCACAGCTCAAGACCAGAAGCAGGTGTATCAAATCAGGGTCAGTATAGGCGAGGATGTACAGGGTGCAGTTCCAGGGCATGTTGTCCCCGCTGGGGTGGTGCTTGGTGGTTGTTACATCTATAACGTGTGCCACCGAGCACCGAGGGTGCATGTACATAGAAGCGCCTTGTGCCTCAGGGCATGTGTATTTTAGTGTAACAATTATACTGAAGCATTTGTTCCGGTAACCATTAAGAGAGATGTGTTCAATGTGTTCCCAACCTCATTTGTATCTGAGGGCACACGTATGGAGCGGATGCGTGTGTTTTCTCATTATGTGTGTTGACCATGGAAATATTAAAATTGTCATTTTTTACAGGTTTTGTTTGACGAACATTTATGGTGTATTAGTAGCTGGTTTTATTGGCAGAATAAGTTTCACTGTGGCCCTTCTCACTGAGTATCCAGACTCCTAGCAGCGCAGTGACACACTTATAGCACACTTAAGATGGTTACCATCGCATCACGTATTCTCTGCACTCACATACACCAGCAGGACAATGACTGCTTTTCAAGCCATTGAACGTATTTACTAATAAAAACGGGGGTGTCTCGCGCCAGCAGTTATCCAGGCAGTAGCTTGTAATTAGTGAAGAGCAGAGACCTCATTGCGAGGGGAAGCTCCGAGACTCTATGGTCCCAGTACCACAATCAATGGAAATTGAGGTCTTCGTGATCGATTCTGGAGCTGGTATTGGACTTCAATGCATAGGAGTTGGGGGGAAGCGGGAAGGCAATGGGGTGAAAGAGAGGGAGCGACAGGATAAAGAAGGGCAAGGGGAGGTGAATGTTGCATTGGAAGATGGGAAGACATAGAAGAGAAAGCACAAGGAGTTCAAACATAATCTGCTCTTTTGTAGTTGAGGTTCCTGTGACCAGAGTTCCCAAAGTCACGCAGGGATCAGGTGTCTGCATGTAATGAGGCAGAGGGTAGGGGCAGTGACTATCGGAAGCGACAGCGTTTATTCAGAAAATGGGAAAAGCAGGGTTGGGAGGGAGGAGTGGATCGGCACTGGGAAATTAAGTACCTCTGCAGGCACGCGGGGGAGGAGGTCACAGCAGATTAGGCAAATATGATCTCAGAGAGCAAAGGAAACAAACACCGATCTGAACAAGTGTGTAAAGTGCCTCCTGCTCTACCCCGACCACTTCTCCAATGAGCACGCCTGCAGAGCCCGAGAGGCAGCAACAGATCGGGAGGCTCCCAGTGAGGCTGGTGCCTGTCTTTTTCAACAAAAAACTGTAGTGGAGCAGTTAGTTCTCTGAGCTGTAGAATGTAGGTGCATGCAATCTCAGAGAGCAAAGGAAACAAACTCCAATCTGAACAAGCGCGCAGAGTAGGCCCGACTCTACCCCGCCCACTTCTCTAATGAGCACACCCGCAGAGCCCTAGAGGCAGCAATGGAGCGAAAGGTCCAGGAAGGATAGCAGCACCAACAGGGAAGGAGAGGGCGGGAGGGAAGGTGCTATAAAATACGGGCCCAGATGCTGAACACTCACCCTAATATAACACAAGCAGGAAAGAATTTAAATAAGCGTTCTTCAAAAAGGAGACAGAGAGAGGGGAGCGAGTGGGCTTGCGGCGGCAAAAGTGAAAGAAGCTACAGCGAGTGGTGTGTGCGCAGTAAAAGTGAAAGTGATCGTGCTCCATATGTGCGTGCACGTGGGCGTAACCGCAAGCGCTAGGCCAGCAAAAGTGTGTGGTAGCACTTTGGAAACTCCACTTACTAAATGTCTCGCAGATCAGCGCATGCGCTGGCTCAGGCGAGACCTAAAAAGGACTTGTCCCACATTCATTTAATTTACATTTCAGAGTTTCAAAATAGTATCAAAGAAAAGCTGCTCTGGTCGAGACTGAGCTCGGAAGCTGGCAATACGGAGATGCACTGTAGTGGGATCTCGTGCCTGCCATGTGCGATTCCAAGGGTTGAAGAATGAATAATGGGTGGGAATAAGCAAGAAAAAAAACGCCAGTGTGCTGACTTTACACGAGCCTTGTCAATAGCAATAATAAGACGGCCTCGTCATGACACGTAACATTAATGATCTCATAGTGCATGATGTGCGGCCTCCATCTTTTAAATTGGGGCAATATTGATTAAGGAATAAATCGGAACTGTAGCGATTTTCTGTTTGCATCGGCACCGCATAACTGAATACTAGTGGTCACAATTCTCTCTGGCAAAACGTTTTCATGTTGAAAGGACACCCTCACATTGAGGAACTCTAAACAAAAACAGGAAAGGAAATAAGTGCCTGCCTGACATCAGACCTCGTAGCAACTGAAAACGTCCAGTGCTCTGTAAGGTGGGCTTAGACAAAGGAAAAAGTAGTCCCTTTTACAGTTGCTATAATTAGACACATGGAAGAAGACAAGTGCTGGGGCACTGCTTCCTGGGAGTTAACAATTGACTACAAGGAGGTACAAAGAGACAAGATTAACCACTTACAAACAAGGAATTTTTAAGGACATCGACACTGAAAAATTGAAACAGGGGGATTGGCTGTAAGCCCACATGAGAGATTACAAAATGTCTCGAAGACACAGCGCAAGTGCTGCCTAGGCTTGCCCTAAAAAATTGTGATCTGGGATTATCACTAAGGCTATAGGCCTGAGGGCCGTTAGGGGGCTAAACACGTGTTGGCTGTATCTTAAACAATGCTTGTTGTTTCATCTTGATTGAATGGCTCTGAGAAAGTAAGAATTGTGTCTCACATCCCTGAATGTGCTAAATAAATACCGGATTTACAATCAACAGTTCTCCTAATTTTTATGAATATTCTTACTTGCCCTAGTACATTTTTAACTATTGAACGAATGGGGAAGGGGTTTTCCAATCTGCCCCTGAATAATCCTCATTTGCACTCAGGAGCGTAAAATATCTGGATCCATTGAAGAACCAGGCTGAATTAGGCCTGGCGGCGCAGGGTACGCCTGAAATCTTCTGAGTTCGCCTTCTAAATGTACAGAGACACGGAACACTCTGTTGGCATAGGAAGTTCAATTTATTAGCTGCAGCTAGGTACAGTTGTCCTAGAAGTACATCAGTGGTAGGTTCTCAGGAGACTGCCACTTCAATCCATGGCTCACAGTCTTTTATAGCGCTTGAATCCCCTAAAGCAACAACCCCCTCAATGTGCAATAAAAACGAACAAATCATCCACTAGCAAACATTATTTGTACAAGATGCAGAATAATAGGTAATAGAAATTCCTTCCCTAGGGTCGTGTTCTCTACCTGACCCTATAGGCCAGGTGGCATGAGCATTCCTAAGTTAAATTAATTTACAACAGGACGTGTTTGCGTGTTGCAGGTGGTGATTCGTAAAACAATTGGAGAGGCAGAGAAGGATCACCAAGGGTCAATAGATGGTTATCACAGGAATTAGTTGCTTCGAGCCGGGTCTCAGAATGTACTTTGCTCAGAGAGACAGGAAAAGGTCGTTTAACATGTTACAGTACAGAGTATGAAAGAAACGCTACGAAGGTTGTCGGTGCCTGAGTGAGGGCAACATCGCAATGGTGTCAATACGCAAGATGGAGCCGTAATCAAATTTCCTCAGACCCTCCTTTTGCCATTACTAAGGCAAAAACACAGAGGCTGTTGTTAATCAGAATCGACTTCAATAGCCATGAAATCTACAAGCTGTTGTTGCAGCATTATCTTCGTGTTCTCTGCATTCAGGGATACAGGATTTGGAACACACAGGGTGGCGCAGAGCCCGCATATAGTGGGACCACATTGTAGGCAAAGGCAACATGAGAAGAGAATAGCCAAAGTCGCTCCGACAAAGGTAAGAATCTTCCATCCCCATGTAGACAGTAGTCCCCCAAACCATCCCATCAAAGACCAATTCCCTTCATCCTGATGAACGGACTCAGCGATCTTATAGATGGCTTGGTATACTGTAGGGGCGTTGTCTGGAATATAAATGCAACAGCTAGATCCGATCAATTTGCATACGCCCCCACGGTCAGCAAGTATAATATCTAATACCGTCCTGTTCTGAAGCGTGACAAGGCGGTCAGCAACGAGTTCTGCAGTGAGATTACTCAAAGCTCCAGCTGTTTCATTTACAGTGGCTTCTACAACTCGAATTAGTTATCTTATGTCTCTACTGTTGGCTATTGGACCCCAGAATGGAAGAAGTCCTTTCAAGACATCCCCGACTTCTTGTCCTGACGTATCCTGGTCTGACGCCACCCTTCTTTTCTGTAAATGATGCTTGGCATCTGCTATAAATGTAGGGGGCAACAACCAAGCGATATAACAAGTGCCTCTCCAATTACCAAGTAGAGAAGTGTAAGCCTTATTTCCACACACAGAGTATGTATTATGTGAGAGAACCATGCGAGGCCAATCTGTCCCATTCAAGGTCACAATATGTTGGCATTTGCTTGTACCTTTATATTCTAACCCTCCTTTCCTAATACAGAATGGTGCTTGTCCAGGTACCACTAGAAAAGTTTGTCCTTTTCGAGAGGTTTTATTAGAGGGCAGGAAATACAAATCCGTAGATCTGGTTTGGCGATCAGCATATTCTGACTTCTCACTGTTCGTCCCATATATCCTTTTTCTGTCCCGCCAACATAAATGGTAAGCTCCTTACATCTCGGGTATCACCATCTCCAGAAAATACCCAACTGGCACTCAATTCCCAACATGCACTACAAGAACCATTAAATGAAAAACGAAGGGTAATGTATGGTATTCCAGTATTCACTGAACTTGGCAGAAGACCACAAACCCAACAGTTCGTCGCATTAGTAGCCAATTGATGTTGGTGTAGCATAGAAACAAATGTGTTGTTAAGGAATTCTCTCCTTCTTGACTCAACATGAGGTGGTAGAGCGACATGTGTATGCATTTCAACGGTAAGTTTGGGAATAGGCTGCGTAAAAATTACATGTAGTCCCCATCCTATGCAAGACAATATAATACACATTAAAATCAATATTATTAAAGCCACTACAAAACGATTATGCAATAATTTACAATGCTTCGTGCTCATTGTTTGTATTTTGTCCATTCCCTTTTGAACAGTCATTTCCATCTCTAAATGTTGCCCGTGACGGGAGGTTGCTTCACTCAGCTGTGATTGTCTGTAGTTCTTTTGATTTTCCTACAAGTCCCACAGGCCTAGAGCCACACCTTGGGTCACAATTCTGAGACTACGATCACGGCCCTGCAACATATGGAAATCGGGATAAAGACAAAGTCAATGAGGCACTATTGAGGTATTTTTGTTCAGTCTGGGCCTCAAATCGTACCTCTGGGAACCAGGTACAGTTTGTTCTTGGAAAAGGAGATGTGGTTTAGTAGTGTCAAATTTCAATGCCGGTGGTATAGCTGTTTGGAGGACCTCATCGTCGTCTTTTTCTGATCTTGCAAAGTCTAGGTGTGCATCGCTAAACAGTCCAAATCTTGGTATCCTTTCGCTTTCAGAGTCGCTAACTGGGTTGCGAACCCACTGATCATAAGGCAAAGGTAGGGGCACTTTCTTGCAATGTACCCCTGGTACCCAGTTCTTTTTGTCGGTAACCTTCACTGCAGTACGCGTCGCTAGAAGTACTTGACGAGGTTCTCTCCAGCCAGGTTCCAAGTTCTTCGACCTCTGGAAGTTATTAATGCAGACCCAATCTCCGGGCCGTATGGTATGACCAGGATCCGTTGAAGCCTGAGGCAAAGTATCTTGTACCTGTTGGTGAAGGACCCGTAACTTAGTGGTGAGATCATGCAAATAGTCAATTAACAATGGATGCTCTATCTCGGAGTATTTCTTTGGCCTTGGGACTCCCCAAACATTTGCAGGGCGTCCAAACACAACCTCATAAGGACTAAGCCCCATACAGGAATGGGTGGTTGTTCTGGTGGATAAGAGAGCCAAGGGCAAGGCATCAGGCCAAGCAAGACCCGTTCTGGCTTGTATTTTCGCGAGTTTAATTTTAAGAGTGCCATTATAGCATTCCACCAAACCTGCTGACTGAGGATGGTTTGCTGCGTGGAACTTTTGTTTAATGCCAAGGCCTGTACATACTTTCTGCATGATCTGACCCACAAATTCACTTCTGTTGTCACTCCAAATAATTCTGGGTAACCCAAATCTCGGCAGAAACTCCTTCAAAAGGATTTTTGCCTTGGATAGAGCAGTATTATCTTTCAGGGGATAGGCCTCTATCCATCAGGAAAAGGCACATACCACAACAAGAACATACTTCAGATTGTTACATCGTTCCATGTGAATGTAATCTATTTGCAAAACCTCAAAAGGGTACGTTGGGGGAGCAAAGTGGCCTGCCGGTGTTGGTGTTCCCTTCCCCGGGTTATGCATCAAGCATATAATACAATGTTTAAACAGATTGTCTGCACATTTAGGGATCCCCACATTCTGCCACACCGGAGCCAGAAGTTTGCATATACCTTTAGCGCTAATGTGGGCTGGACCATGTGCCATGGTAACTACTGGGAGTACATAAGCATCTGGTAACAACCAGCGTTGATGTTCCGACAAGTCTGTCCAGCACCCTGTCACATCCAACCTTCCTATACTCTCTTTCCACGTACTCAATTCTTTCTCTGTGCCCTCTGCCTGGATCATTTTCACACTGTCCACAGTCTTCTCACACATCCCTCCTTGTGCAACCCATCTAGCATGGCCCGCAACATACATGCGGCTTGTAATGTCTCTAGCTGTCTCTTTCGCTATCTGGTCTGCGAAAGCATTTCCTTGACCTACATCATCAGTGATCTTCTTATGTGCACTACACTTCACAATCGCTATCTGAGTGGGCAAGGTGAGTGATTCAAGAAGGTCATTTACCAATTGGCCATGCTGTATCTTAGTGCCATGGGATGTGAGAAACCCTCTTTCCTTCCACAGGCGGCTAAAACTATGGGCCACTCCAAACGCATACTGACTATCAGTATACACATTCACCCTTTTTCCTTCAGCCAACACACAAGCTCTAGTCAGTGCTATCAATTCAGCTGCCTGGGCTGAATTATGTATAATACACGCTGTTTCCACAACAGTGTACAAGGTAGTGACTGCATAGGCTGAGGTCGTTTCACCATTGGGAAGCTTAAAACAAGAACCGTTCACCCATAGGATCCCATCCGGGTCCGGGAGTGGAGTATCCTTTAAATCAACTCTGCCTCTTGTCTCTTCCTCCGTGCGGAGGAAGCAATCATGCTGCTCCTGAGTAACATTTTCTACTGGAATTGGCAGCAATGTTGCCGGGTTCAGGGCATTACATCGCTTAATTTGTATGTTGCTAGCCAAGAGCGTTAATTTGTACCCCGAAAGGCGGGCACTCGTGAGGTGTTAAGTCTTTGTTCTATTTAGGAGGGTGTCTACTGCATGCGGCACCATGACAATAAGGGTATTATCTAATACCAATCCAGCAGACTGGCAAATGGAAACTGCAGCTGCTGCTGTAGCCCTCAAACAGCTAGGTAATGCCTTGGCCACTGGATCTAACGTGGCCGAAAAATAGGCACAGGGACGTTGCTTGTCCCCAAATCGTTGCGTTAAAACTGATAATGCGCAATCTTCTTTCTCATGAACATAGAGTGTGAAAGGCTTACTGTAATCAGGAGTTCCTAACACAGGAGCAGAGCACAAGGCAGTACGTAAATCAGTGAAACTTTTCTGACATTCCGCAGTCCATGGGAGAGGGTGCGGTGTATCTTTAAGAGTAAGTGCCAACAAGGGTTTCGCCAGAAGGGCAATTTTGATGGTGAAACCTTGTGGTGGTGGTCAGATACGTGGCGTAACAGTGAAATGGTAGCCTTTTTACAAGTGTCCTCAGAATCTGCTGCAACCAACAGGTCATCCACATATTGAATGAGAGTGGCCCCTGGTGGTAAAGACAAAGTATTGAGCTGTGATTTTAATGCTTGACTATAAATGGAGGGGCTCTCGCAATAACCTTGAGGAGCCCGCTTGAACCGGAAGCTTTGGCCTGCTAAGGAGAAGCTAAAAATATCCCTACTTTCCTCAGCAATGGGAATGCTGAAGAAGGCATTTTTGAGGTCAATGACAGAAAACCAGGAAGCTGAGGCGGGTATCATTGTCAACAGGGCATTAATATCCGGGACAACAGGGAACTGAGGTACTACAAACTTGTTGACCTCTCTGAGATCAATCACAAAACGATAGACAGGTGGCTGAGAGGGGTCGGTTCGTTTAAAAACAGGCAGAACAGGGCTATTGCATACATTTCCCCTAGTCTCTTCAACCACACCATTTTGTACCAAATAATGAACTATAGTCAAAAGAGTTTTTTCGCCGTCACTGGAAATTTTATACTGTGGAATGCGAGGAAATTTAATATTAGGCTTGAGGGTTACAATGTAGGGCGGGATCTGCAGGAGGCCCACATCATTGGGGCCGGTGGCCCAGAGGGTGGCGGGAAGAGATTGTAATTCAGGGGGAAGCTGGTCTTTAGACAAGTACATCGGTGAGGTCAATTTCTTACCTAAGGTAAGACGTACACCAGAAGGGGAACAGTGTAATGTCGCATACAATCTCTTCAATAAATCCAAGCCCAACACATTTTCACCACAACCAGTTGTTAAAAGGAGCGGGGCCTCCAATTTGTAAGGACCTATTGAAATGGGCAAAGGGCGTGAAACTGGGTTTTGAACTGGGGCGCCAGTTAAACCTACCGAAACATTCGTACAGCCAGACAAAGGTGCCCCAGGGAGTTTAGAGTGAATCATAGAGCTCTTCGTCGCACCAGTGTCTAATAGGAATGGCTCTGTAACACCTAGTGCTACCACATCAACATAAGGCCCGCTTTGGTCGACTGGAACTGATACTACTCCCTCACTTTGTCCATGGCTGTCCTAGCTAGATTGGAAATTCTGACTCTCATCCTCGGTATAATAATCATCATTGTAATAGTTGGTAGACTGAACAGTTGGCTGATCAAAATAATTTGTGGAGTTTCCAGGGGGCATGGAATGTTGGTTATTAGGCGATGTACCTCGTCCTCTACCTCTGGGTGCTGACTGATAACCACCCCGGCCTCATGACCCGGGAATGCTGCTCGTGCGCTGTTACAAAACCGGGCAATTATACTTTAAATGGCCTTCTTCTTTACAGTAGGCGCATTGATTCTGGCCCAGTGGGGGTCGGGGAACAAAAGGCCCAGGCCTCTGCAGCTGTCTCTGAAATTGTGGAGGCGGCTGATATTCACGTTGGGCAGGGCGAGGAGGATAAGCTTTTTGAAAAGAACTTTTGTTTTCAGCTCTTTAGTATTTTTATCAAGTTTCTCTCTTTCCTCTTTATCCCTATTTTCATAATACTGAGCAGTAGCCAATATCTGGGCCGAAGAGGAGACCGCCCACGCACTTTCAGAATTCTTCAATTTATTAGATATTTCCGCAACCAAATTTGACACAAATTTGTCTACAAACAGTCGTTGGCCACCTTCCGTGCTCATATCCTGACCACTATGATCGATAAACGTCTCCTCAAAACGAGTGAAGAAATCAGAGACGTTTTCATCCGCTTTCTGCTTACAAGCTGCTAACTTATCCCAATTAACTCGCAGAGGGGGCATCATAGTTTTCAGTAAGGCAATGATCCTAGCTGGGAGTTCTGTAATTAAAGCCTCTGGTTTTGCACCACCCACTTGGAGTCTGTCCGCGGTAAGTATGGCAGCCCAATCACCCCCCAATTCCCAGGGATGGTCCTCCTTTCGAATCCTAGCCCATAATGGTTGTGGGACCACATTACCCATTAGCATGTCTATATCGGCCAAATTCATAATACATGCATCGACAGTTTGGGACAACTCTTTGTAGTACCCAGCAGGATTTTTACGGGGGTCCGGTAAGGACTGTTTAAGGGCCAATACGTCAGATCGTTTCCAAGGAACGTGTACCCACACACGTTGAAAGTGAGCAGGTATAAGAGGATTACCACCCTGAGGTAGTGCAAAAGGTACATCCCGGGGAGGTGGCTGTCCCCAGGACTGCATGCCCCCGCATATTATTTATCATGCCCATGGGAGGTGGGGGTCCCGGGGGCTGCAGAGGCCCTTGCGGGTCCCCGCCTAATACATCTTCATTGCTCCCAGGACCTGGGCCACCTGGAGGCTTTTAGAAAATGCACTTTGTTTTTATTCAATTTTCGGCAAGATTTGTGGACCCCGCCAAAAAAATTAAAAAATGCTTTTTTTGCCGCTTGGGGTCCCTGTGAGTCCCCGTAAGTAGGCCTAGAGCATCAGGTTGTTTTTACCTTGCCTCCTTTTCTTGTTGTTTCACCTTTTTTCTTGTGACTCGGTTGGAGTCACAAGATGGCTGCCAACACTTCTTGGTTTGAAGTGTTGGCAGCCATTCAGAATAAAGCTTGTGCTCAGAAGGGGTCGCAGATCCACTGCTGTCACCAGATAGCAATATTTTTTTATATTTGAATTTCTCAGGAACTGCTGAACAGATTTACACCATTTGAAGCAAAGAGTGCACTGTGGACCAAGATCTACCTGTAGGAGAGTAGGATCTGCTTCACACGTTTACCCCCACTTTTTGCTGGTGTTTCATTGTTTTTCAACTTTAGTCTGGCTGGGACCCTGCTATTTAGGGCCCCGGTATAGCTGCTTCCTATCTAAAATGATTCCATGTACTTTAGGTACAGTTCAGATTGGATCTGAGGTGCCCTTATAAGTCCCTAGTATATGGTATACTATGTCCCCAGGGCACAGGTACTCCAGAGGCCTACCAGGGTCTGAAGCATGTATTATGACACCCCTGGAAAGCCACCCAAAATGACACCACAGGTCTGCTACTGCTACTGCAGCCTGGGTAAGGTGGTGCATGCACCCCTTACTAAGATATAGGTTCACTATATCTCACCATATACTGCACATACAAACCTATCAGTCACCCCTATGGCAGGCCTTATCAATCCTGAAGGCAGGGTGCTTGGTTATATGTGAGGGGGTGCCCAAGCATGAGCTGAGCCCCTCTGCAGCCTTCGGGATCTCTTCTCCGGGGTTGTCAGTAGTGCAGCCTAACCATATACTCTTAAGTGCATTATAGCCAAACGGTAAATGCTAACTTTGGACTGGCTGTACGGAAACATGTCGTGTTTGGTGTCAAACACCTTGGAATCATACCCCCCACCAGTAACTGGTGTGGGAGTATGATCCCACCCTTCTAGAGGGAGAGACATGGCAGCACTGGTATACCTGGTAGAAACTTAATAGAGCCCTCGCATCACAAAATGGATGCTGCAGCCACAGACCTTGGCCTCCTGCTTCTGACCAAAACTCCAGCAGGGGAGGCCTGGACAATAGGTTTCCTGTCACAGGGAGGTGTAACCACCTCCCAGACAGGATTATGTGTATTGGGGCTGGGTGGGAGCACTCTCTGAGTGCTTTGAAGTCTTGCACTGGGGGCACATTTGGTGTCCCTGTGCATAGTCCAGCTCAGACCGGTTCAGGGGCTTCCAGCCCTTGCTCTGGCACGAAACGGGACAAAGGAAATAGGTGTAGCCACTCCTCTTTCCAAACCCTCCCATAGGTGGGTGCCCAGAGCTAGTCCAACCCCTTCCTTAGGTATAAGTAAAGAACCTCTGTAACCAGAACTTTAGATTACCCTGGACAAAACTCTGAAGCCGAATCCAGGACCTAAGACACTCTGCTAAAGACCAGAGGACTGAAGACATATCCCTTGGGGTCAAGGAGTGACTCCTCTGCTTGGCAGGCACCAACGAAGCAATTTGCCAGTCTGCATTATCGAAGCTCCCGCCGGACTCCGAAGTATTTGCAGCCCAGGAAGAGGATTTCCAGACATCTCAGAGGCTGACCCGAGTCTCCCGCAAAGCTGAGACCAGCAGCCCTTGTGAGTAACATTGAACCGGAACTCGTGGTCACCGTGCATTTCTGCAAGTGCATTGACTTCTCGACATCTTCTGAAGTTGTGCTTCGGCTGACTTGTAGCCCCCACCTCAAGCACTGAATCCACTGAAGATTGTCGGCCTGGTCATTCCGAGTGACCCTGGGCTGCCATTTTGTGTTTCGTCTTGAGGTCCCTTCATGGTCCCTGGTCTGTTGACTGGTGGGTCCCTGAGGGGGTAACTTTGAATCTCCTTGGGCTTCCCTGGTTGCTCCAGATGCGCCCCGACTCCCTACCAAGTGGTGAGTCCCACAGACCTTACTGGTCTGCACGAAGCATCTTTCTCGTTTCTGCGTGGGTTGCTGTTGCCAAGGCTTGTTGTGTCTAATCCGGGCACCGATGCTGCAGCACTCGACATCCTTCGTGGAACAGCTTGAATCCAGCTCCTGGTCATCCTCGACGCCTCCTGGTTCTCATGGCTGAAGAGTCAAGCTTCACCTCTTTCACCTGAAATCACCCAACATCGGTGGGCATCTGTCCATCGCCTTCCTGGTCATTGGCTAGTGACCCAGACTCTGTCTCGTCTGATTTCAGGTTCTTCTCATCTTCGATCCAGGCTTGGATCTCTTCGGACACTTTGCATCTTCACGGCAGAAGCACTTCTTCGCCAGCTCCCATTGAAATCGACGACGCGACCCGACACCAAAAGACACCTATGCACCCGGCTTCCCTGGGTGAGGTAACACGAGTACTCCAGTGCTCCCGTGGGTGCTAGCCCTAGAACTTCCTAAGTCCAAAAGGGTTTGGTCCTGACTCATTTCTAAGTGTCCCTAATCTTTAAAATTCTAACCGTGACTTTCCCCATAGAAGCTAACGGGAGCTCGTGGCTGTGTTCACACACTGCACACGGCCCCCGTGGGTCCCCTGTGTCACTACCTTGAGTGGTTCCTTGGAGTCCCAGGGATTCTACAGGCTCTAGGCCTTGTGTCTAGTTAAGTTGTGGCTCGTCCCTAGGGCCTGATGTATATTTGTGCTATTTTACTTTGAATATTGAAGTGTAACATGTGTTTTGACCTCTAATCTCATAAAGAGACTAGGAGGGTGTGTTTAGTAATAAATACATATATTTTATATATATACCTGGTGTGGATATCTTTCATTTAGTGACTCAAGATATAGACTGGTAAAACAAGCTGCTTTACATTTCTTCAAGACTTAGCCTGAAGGCTGCTCTCCATAACTACCCCTAGGATAGCTTTCAATAAAGGTTGTCTTTAACCTATAACCAATAAGGGGTTGTTTGGACAGATGCAAGGTGCCCACTATAACTAGTAGACAGCATATATCAGGCCAACTTCTCAAACTACTTCTCTGGCAAATTTCATGTAATTCCTTTCAACAGATCGGGCTGTAAAAAAAAAGGGGTTTTTGGCCCTCTGAGTGGGACCCCCTGAGTAGGCCTAGGGGGTCAGGGTGTTTCTACCCTGTCCCTTTTTCTTGTTTTTTCACCTTTTTTCTTGTGACTCTGTCCAACTGAGTCACAAAATGGCTGCCAACTCTTCTTGGTTTGAAGTGTAGGTAGCCAATCAGAATAAAGCTTATGCTCGGGATGGTTTGCGGATCCCCTGCAGTCACCAAATAGCAATATTTTTTATTTTTGAATTCCTCAGGAACTGCTGAATGGATTTACACCATTTGAAGCATGGTGGAGTGGTGTGGCTCACTGGTTAGAGGCGGCAGACCCGGAAGCAGAGGTCAGTCAGGGACCAGGGTTCGATTCCCGACGCGGCAGGGTCTTGGGCCAAGGTCAGCGGACTCGATAATTCTTGCCTCGGTGCCTACTCTAATCATGGATCACACTCAGCAACTCTGGGCAATAGTTTGCTTAATCTCCACTTACGGCCCCATCAGTGCCAGGGATGCTTGGTCTTCACCTTGGAGATGCCCAGTAAGGGACCATCTCACAGGGAAAGCCAGGATGGGTTCCCCAGCAGTACACAGCGCGGGGACACTCTGCTTGAGTAGCTGAGCGCTCAATAAAACACCAGATAACATAACATAACATAACAAGCAAAGATTGCACTGTGGACAAAGAGCTACCTCTCTGCCAAATTTTGTGTAATTCCAATAAGCAGTTCGGGCTGTTGCTGAGACAAAAGTTTCCTATAGAAATTAACATGGAGAAACCCCTCCTTTTTTCTCGTACCCCGCTTGACATATCACTCCAAAACTTTTAAGACCGGAGCGCCCCATTAGTTTTGATAATTTCGCAAAAATTCAACAAACTGTGCCAAAAGTATTGGCAAAAGAAAAATAGGTTTTCCTACAGTAACTAAGTCCTAACTATAAATACCTACTGGTGACTGCCAGTAGGTAATAAATATATTCACTGAAAAAATCATAGGTTTCAGGGACGTTATCGTTGGAAATATAGTTAGTTTGGCATTTCACTCGTACAAAACCAGAAAAATTTGTCAGTTATAGGTATTTAAGCTAACTATAACTCGCGCAGCCGCAATGCACTGCTGATGACGTCACATATTATATCAGTCATAACATAGACAGTGACAACACTGATGAAATCACTGATGACATCTCAAATGACATCACTGATGGCATCATCCAGTGACTGTGTGTTTCTGTAACATTTAAATATGTTTTATATATATGTATGCCAAGGTGTATTGAAGAATGAGTGGGTGTGTAAGTGTCTGAATAGATAATTTAGTAGGTGCGTGATTGTCTGTATAAGTGATTGATTAAACATGTCTTTCTGAATTTATGGGTTAGTGACGAAGTTGTTTGAATGTCTCTATCAGTCTGTCAATTGCTATGTTAGCGGCTGCATCGGTTGGTGAGTAGCTACATGAGGGTTATTGGTTGGTTGTCTGAGTATCTGCATGTGTGCCTGAATGTCTGTGTGGGTGATTGGGGGTTGTGTGACTCTGTGCATAGATGTGTGAGTGGGTGATTCACCGGGTGTATGGGTTCAAGAGTGCATCTGTGAAGGGCTGTATGGGTGGGTGAGTGTGTATGGGTATGTTGGTTAGTGAATGGATGCCTTAGTGGTACATGTGTAAGTAACTGCATATGAGAAAGGCAGTATATGTGAGTGTTGGAGTACATAAATAACTATATGTGAGAGTGCGTGATTGTGAGACCGGCTGTATGAATGAGTGTTTGCTTGTGTCAGTGATTGTAGAAGAGAGTAAGTATGTGTTAGTATCTGTATGAGTAAGTGAGGTGGTGTGTGTATAACTGTATAGGTGAGTAAATGGAAGTGTGATTGATTCTTTGCATGACTGACTAGGTGTGTGAGTAACTATGGATGAGTGGCAGTGTGTGAGTGTATAGGTGTAGGAGTGCACATGATAGTGCTGTATTGATGAGTGACTGCATGTATGAGTGACTGTATGGGTGAATTAGTGGATGTGTGTGTAGACCTAGGAATCAGTGAGTGGATATATAGTAACTGGTATTGGTGTGTCTATGGTTTCGAAAATGGCAGTCTGTATTTTAGAGTGTATGTATCAAAGATTAAATTAGGGTGTCAGGAGATGCATCAGATTATCAAGTGGATTATATCATTGGTGATGTCATCAGTGATGTCATTTGAGATGTCATCAGTGATGTCATCAGTGATGTCACTGACCGTGTCAAGAATGATGTAATATGTGACATCATCAGTGGTGCATTGCGGGTCCGCGAGTGAAATGTCCAACTAACTATAACGTCCATGAAACCCGTGTTTTTTTCAGTGAATTTCAAAGGTTTTATAAATGCTAATTTATAACTATAACGACCCTGAAACCCATGTTTTTTTCAGTGAATTTCAAATGTTTTTGAATGCTAATTTCTAACTATAACGTCCCTGAAACCTATGGTTTATTCAATGAATTTCAAAGGTTTATTAAATGCAAATTTCTAACTATTACATCCTAGAAACGTATGGTTTTTCAGTGCATTTCTAACGTTTTTTAAAAGCTAATTTCTAACCATGCCTACAGAGGTAGGACGTGAAGAAAGAGGAAGAACGGTGCAGAAAGAAGCAAGAAAAATGCAGAAAGAGGGGACAGATGTCCAGAAAGAGGACGAAAGGTTCTAGAGAGAATCAAGAGATATGCAGAAAGAACCAACGGAGGTGCAGAAAGAGGCCGTGTTGGAAAGTCATCCCGTGCCCCCGACTTTTTGCTGACCGATACTGGTGGTAACTGTAGGAGAGTAGGATCTGCTTCACATGGCTACCGCCACCCCTTGCTGGTGTTTCACTGTTTCTCGCCCTTAGTCTGGCTGTGGCCCTGCTAATCAGGACCACAGCCTAGTTGCTTCCTCTCTAAAATGGTTTGCATGTACATTAGGTACATACCTAATTGTATTCTGGAGTGCCTTATAAGCCCCTAGTATATGGTATACTATGTACCTAGGGAATAGGTACCTCAGAGGCATACCCAGGGCTGAAGCAAGTATTATGCCACCCCTGGGAAGCACTCCAAAATGGCACCACAGGTCTGCTACTGCAACCTGGGTAAGGGTGCGCTTGGACCTTTTACCGTGGTATAGGCTACCTATATCCACATATATATACAGACACATATAAACCTATAAGTCCCTCCTATGGCAGGCCTTGACAACCCTGAAGGCAGAGTGCTTGGTTTGGTGTGAGAGGGTGCCCAAGCATGAGCTGAGCCCCTCTGCAGCTTTCGGAAATACTTCCTTATGGCTGTTCTGTGATGCAGCCATACCATATACCCTTAAGTGCATTATAACTAAGGCTCCCTGTTTTCCGTTTTTACTGATTTTTACACATAAATACAGACAGAAAACATTCATTTTCTTGTCTGTATTTATTTTTAAATGTGGATAAAAACGGAAATTGGGTGCTTTTTGAATTATTCTCAATACTGTCTGCCATGACTGCCAGGCCAATAGATGTGTGGATTGATAGATGCGTGGGTTAAAAAAGAAAGACATTTTAGAAATGAAGCTTTAACAGCAGCAGATATGCACAAGGTTGATAGTGAAATTTGCATTTTTCATATAAGTACACTGATTTATCTTCTGCGGGTGCCCACAGCACTGAAACCTGGCATACCTTCAAGCATGAGTGCATATTTATTGGTTAAATAAATGTGGAAATATGCTCATTTTAGCCTATATTTTCCACAAAACCCAAAATAAATATGGATAAATACAGATAAAATTAGCAAAAAATAAATATGGATAAATACAGACGGAAATGGCAGAAAAATAAATACCATAAAACCGGGAGCCCTAATTATAACCTCGCGGTAAATGCTAACTTTGGACTGGCTGCATCAAAACATGTCGTGTTTTGGGTCAAACGCTTTGGAATACTAACCCCCCGCCAGTTCTGGCGGCGGGAGTAGCATTCCACCCTTCTAGAGGGAAAGACATGTTCACACTGGTCAAACCCGGTAGGACTTGCCTGAGCCCTGCCATCACAAAATGGATGCCTCTGCCACAGACACGGGTCTCCTGCTGCTGACCGAAACTCTGGCAGGGGAGGCCTGGACAATAAGTTTCCTGTCGAAGGGAGGTGTAACCACCTCCCCAGACAGGCATATGTGTATTGGGGCTGGGCGAGAGCACTCTCTGGTGCTTTGGAGTCCTGCACTGGGGGCACATTTGGTGTCCCTGTGCATAGTCCAGTTCAAACCGGTTGCAGGGGCTACCTGCCCCTGCTCTGGTGTGAAACTGGACAAAGGAAATGGGTGTAACCACCCCTCTTTCCAGACCCACCCATAGGTGGGGCCCTAGAGTTAGGCCATCCCCTAAACTTACTATAAGTATAGGAATCCAGTCCCTAGGATTTTAGATTACCCTGGACGAAACTCTGCAATGTACATCCTGGACCTTTGATGCTCTATCCTGACTAGAAGACTGAAGAAATCTCCCTCGGGGTCAAGGAGTGACTCCCCTGCTTGGCAGGCACCAAAGAAGCAACTGACCGGTCAGCATCGCTGAAGCTCCCGCTGGACGCCAAAGTCTTTGCATCACCACAGATGGATTTCCAGACTTCCCTGAGGTTTTCCTGAGTCCACAGCAAAGCTGAGGCCCGTGGCTATTTTGGGTGACGTGGAACTTTGACCCCTGGACACCGTGAACTTTTGCAGAAACACTATCTTTCTGGTCCTGTTCGAAGTTGTGCTTTGGGCTCTGAGTAGCCCCAGCCTTGTACACATCCTGCATCGAAGATTGCTGGCCTCCACTCCTCGAGTGACCCGTGGGCCAGTTTCAAGTGTGACCGCTCAAGGTTCCCTTGCGATCACTAGCCCGTTGGCTAGCAGGTCCCCACAAAGGCAACTCCTCTTCTGCCTGGGCTTTCCTGATTGCTCCAGATGTGCCCTGACTTACCCTTGCTGGGTGAGTCCCTCAGACCTTGCTGGTCTGCACCGCAGTCCTTTCTCTGAATTCCTGTAACTTGCCGTTGCCAAGGCTTGTTGGGTCCATTCTGGTCGCCGACACCGCAGTACTCAACAGACTTTGTGGGACAGCTTGAATCTGGCTCATAGACTTTGTCGATGCCTCCGGGACCTCATGGCTGAAGAGTCAAGACACCCATCAACTCACCTGAAGCACCCGACATCTGTGGGCATTGGTCCATCCTGCCCTCTGTCACTGGCAAGTGACCCAGACTCTGTCCCCTCTGCATTCAGGTTCTTTCCTTCCTAGATACGGGCTTGGATCTCTTCGGACACTTCTCCACTTCACGGCAGCAGCAGTTCTTTGAAGGCTTCCATTCAAATCAACAACGCGACCCAACACCAAAAGACACCTATGCACCCGGCTTCCCTGGGTGAGGTAACTCGATTACTCTGGTACTCCTGTGGGTGCTAGCCCTAGAACTTCTTAAGTCCAAAAGGGTTTGGTCCTGACTCGATTCTAAGTGTCCCTAATCTTTACATTTCCAACCACAACATTGCCCATAGAAGATAGCGGGAACCCGCGGTTGTGTTCACACACTGCATACAGTCCCCGTGGTCCCCTGTATCACTACCTTGAGTGGTTACTTGGGGTCCCAGCGATTCTACAGGCTCTAGGCCTTGTGTCTAGTTCAGTCGTGGTTCTTATACCACTTTTTTGGTATATGGTTTGGTAAGCCCCTAGGGCCCAAACGTCTATTTGTGCTATTACTGATGCTTGCTCACTTTTAAATTAAGTACTTCGAACTCCAGTCTCATAAAGAGACTAGAGGTGTGTGTGTTAACCTAAATACATATATTTTAAATATATACCTAGTGTGGTTGCCCTTTCATTTGATCATTCAAGAGATTATAGACTGGTAAAACAAGCTGCTTTACATTCCTTCAAGACTTAGCCTGAGGCTGCTCTCCATAGCTATCACTAGGATAGCTTTCAATAAAGGTTGTCTTTAACCTATCACCATAAGGGGTTGTTTGGACTGATACAAGGTGCCCACTAGAATTAGTGGACAGCATATATCAGGCCACCTTCTCACATCAACTGACTCTGACTAACCAGGCCCAGAGCCAATGCTATGCTGAAAGACACTTAGAATACAGTGAAAACACCTACATACATCCGGGTACACTATGGGTTGGGGTACCCCTGTGATTGGCATGACCTCCCCTGTAAGGCCCTAGTACATAATAGGGCAGGGGGATTAACACTACCTCTAAGTCAGGAAAGCAAGAGAAGTGCCAAAAGAGGCAAGAGAGGTGCAGAAACAGGCAAGAAATGTACAGAAAGAGGGAACAGGGGTAGAGAAAGAGGTAAGAGGGATACATACACTTGCAAGAGAGGTACAGAAAGAAGCAAGAGCAGTGCATAAAGAAGCACGAGAAGTGCAGAAAGAAGCAAGAGAGGTGGAGAAATAGGGATGAGGAGTGCAGAAAGAGGCAAGAGGGATACAGAAATTTGCAAAAGAATTGCAGAAAGAAGCAAGAGAAGTTTAGAAAGAACTAAAAGAGGTGCAAAAAGGGACAAGAGAGGGCAGAAAGAGGTAGGAGAGATGAACAAAGAGGCAAGAGAGGTACAGAAACAGGCAGTAGGGATACAGAAAGAAGGAAGAGAAGTGCAGAAAGAAGCAACAGAGGTGCTGAAAGAGGATCAAAGGGTGCAGAAAGAGGCAAGAGATGTGCATAAAGAAGCAACAGAGGAAAAAAAATAGCAAGAGAGGTGCAGAAACAGGCAGGAAAGGTGCAGAAAGAGGGAACAGGGGTGCAGAAAGAGGCAGGACGGGTGCATAAAGAAGCAAGTGAAGTGCAGAAAGAGGCAACAGGGGTGCAGAAAGATGCAAGAGAGGTGCAGAAACCAGCAAGATAAGTGCAGAAAGAGGCAATAGAATTAACGAAAGAAGCAACAGATGTGTGGAAAGAAGCAATAGAAGTGCAGAAAGAGGCAGGTGAGGTGCAGAAAGAAGCAAGAGCAGTGCAGAATGAACCAACAGGTGCAAAAAGAGGCAAGAGGGGTACAGAAAGAGGTAGGATAGGTGCACAAAGAGGTAAGAGAGGTACAGAAAGAGGCAGGAGGGGTTCATAAAGAAGGGAGAGAAGTGCAGAAAGAGGCAAGAGAATTGCTGACAGAGGCAACAGAGTTGTAGAAAGAAGCAAGAGAAGTGCAGAAAAACACAGGTGAGGTACAGAAAAAAGCAAGAGCAGTGCAGAAAGAACCAAGAGAGGTGCAAAAAGAGGCAAGAGGTGTGCAGAAAAAGGTACGAGAGTTGCACAGAGAGGCAAGATAGGTACAGAAAGAGGCAGGAAGGGTGCAGAAAGAAAGAAGAGGAGTGCAGAAAGAAGCAACCGAGGTACTGAAGGAGGTGCATAAGGCAGCAGAAAGAGAAAGAGAAGTGCAGAAGGAAGCAACAGAGTTACAGAAAGAGGCAAGAGAGGTGTAGAAACAGGCAGGAAAGGTGCTGAAAGAGGGAACGGGTGCAGAAAGAGGCAGGAGAGGTGCATAAAGAGAAAAGAGGGATGCGGAAAGAGGCAAGAGTGGTCCAGAAAGCAAGTGAGGTGCAGCAAGGGGCAACAGAGGTGTAGAAAGACACAAGAGCGGTGCGGAAACAAGCAAGAGAAGTGCAGAAAGAGGCAAGAGAATTGCTAAAAGAAGCAACAGGGGTATGGAAAGAAGCAAGAAAAGTGCAGAAAGATGCAAGTGAGGGGCAGAAAGAGAGGTGCAGAAAAACGCAAGAGATCAGCAGAAAAAGGCAAGAGGGATGCAAGAAAGGGAAGAAGGGTGCGGAAAGAAGCAAGAGAGGTACAGAAAGAAGCAAGAGAAGCACAGAAAGAATGAGCGGAAGTACAGAAAGAGGATATGCAAGTGCAGAAAGAGTCAAAAGTGGTGCAGAAAGAGACAACAGGGGTGCAGGAAGAAGCAAGAGAGGTGCAGAAAGAGGCAATAAAAGTGTAGAAAGAAGCAACATAGGTGCAGAAAAAGGCAAGAGGGGTACAGAAAGAGGAGAAAGAAGTGCAGAAAGAAGCAAAAGAGGTGCCCAAAGATGCAAGAGAGGTACAGAAAGAGGCAAGAGCAAAGAAGAAAGAAGCAAGAGGTGTGCAGAATGAGGCAAGAGAGGTGCAGAAAGAGGCAAGAGATGTGCAGAAAAAGGGAAGAAGGGTGCAGAAAGAAGCAAGAGAAGTGCAGAAAGAGGCAAGTGAGGTGCAGCAGGAGGTAAGCAAACTGCAGAAAGAGGCAAGAGAGTTGCAGAAACAGGCAAAAGGGGTGCAGAAAGAGGGAACAGGTGTGCAGACAGAGGCAAGAGAGGTACAGAAAGAAGGAATAGGGGTACAGAAAGATGCAAGATGGATGCAGAAATGTGCAAGAGAGGTGCAAAAAGAAGCAAGAACAGTGCAGAAAGAACAAACAGAGGTGCAGAAAGAGACAAGAGGAGTACAGAAAAAGGCAAGGGAGGTGAAGAAAGAGGCAGGGGAGGTATACAACGAGGCAAAAGGGGTACAGAAAGAGGCAATGTGGTACAGAAAGAAGCAAGAGAATTGCAGAAAGAAGCAACAGAGGTGCTCAAAGAGGCAAGAGGGGTGTAGAAAGAGGCAAGTGAATTGCTGAAAGAAGCAAGAGCAGTGCAGAAAAAACCAACAGAGGTGCAAAAAGAGGCAAGAAGGGTGCAGACAAAGGTAGGAGAGGTAAACAAAGCAGCAAGAGAGGTATAGAAAGAGACAGGAAAGTTGCAGAAACAGGGAAAAGGGGTGCAGAAAGAGGCAAGATATGTGCAGAAAGAGACAAGAGGGGTGCAGAAAGTATCAAGTGAGGTGTAGAAGGAGGCTACAGAGGTACAGAAAGACACAAGAGAGGTGCAGAAACAAACAAGAGAAGTGCAGAAAGAGGCAAGAGAATTGCTGAAAGAAGCAACAGGGGTGTGGAAAGAAGCAAGAGAAGTGCAGAATGAGGCAAGTGAGTTGCAGAATGAGGCAAGTGAGGTGCAGAAAGAGACAAGAGAGGTACAGAAAGAGGCAAGAGAGGTGCAGAAATATACACGAGAGTAGCAGATAGAAGCAAGAGCAGTGGAGAAAGAACCAACAGAGGTGGCGAAAGAGGCACAAGAGGTGCAGAAAGAGGCAAGAGCGGTGCAGAAAGTGGCAAGACAAGTGCAGAAAGAAGCACGAGAATTGCTGAAAGAAGCAACAGAGGTGTCGAAAGAAGCAAGAGAAGTTCAGAAAGAGGCAAGAGAGGTGCAGAAAGTGGGACGACAAGTGCAGAAAGAGACAACAAGGGTGCAGAAAGAAGCAAGACAGGTGCAGAAAGAAGCCTGGGAAGTGTAGAATGAAGCAACAAGGGTGCAGAAAGAGGCAAGAGAAGTGCAGAAAGAAGCAACAGAGGTGCAAAATGAGGGAAGAGAACTGCAGAAAGAGGCAAGAGAGTTGCAGAAACAGGCAAGAGAGGGGCAGAAAAAGGGAACAGGGATGCAGAAAGAGGCATGACAGGTATGGAAAGAGGGTAGAAGGATACAGAAAGAGGCAAGAGGAGTGCAGAAAGAAGCAACAGAAGTGCAGAAAGAAGCAAGGAAAGTGCAGAAAGAAGCAACAGAGGTGCATAAAGAGGCAAGAGAGGTGCGGAAAGAGGCAATAGAAATGTAAAAAGAAGCCTCAGAGGTGCAGAAAGAGGCTAAAGGAGTGCAGAAAGAGGGAAAAAAGAGGGGTGCAAAAGTGGCACAGGGGATGTAAAACGAAGCAAGAGAGTTGCAGAAAAATACAAGGGAAGTGCATAAAGAAGGAACAGAGATGCAGAAAGGGGGAAGTGGGGTGGAGAAAGAGACATGGGGCATACAGAAAGAAAGAAGAGAGGTGCATAGAGAAACAAAAGAAGTGTAGAAAGAAGGAACTGAGGTGCAGAAAGAGGCACGAGGGGTGCAGAAAGAGGGAAGAGGGTTGTAAAAGAGGCAACAGTGGTGCAGAAGGAAGCAAGAGGGATGCAGAAAGAAGCAAGAGAGGTGCAGAAAGAAACAAAAGAAGTGCAGAAAGAAGGAACAGAGGTGCAGAAAGTGGCAAGAGGAGTGCAGAAGGAGGGAAGAGGGGTGCAGAAAGAAGCAAGAAAGGTGCAGAAAGAAACAAAAGAAGTGAAGAAAGAGGCAACAGTGGTGCAGAAAGAGACAAGAGGGGAGCAGAAAGAGGGAAGAAGAGTGCAGAAAGGCACAGGGGTTGCAGAAAGGACGGACAGTGGTGCAGAAAGAGGCAAGAGAAGTACAGAAAGAAGCAACAGATGCAGAAAGGGGGAGGTGGGGTAGAGAAAGAGGCAAGAGGGGTGCAGAAAGAAGCAAGAGTGGTGCAGAAAGAAACAAAATAAGTGCACAAAAGAAGCAACAGAGGTACCTAAAGAGGCAAGTGGAGTGCAGAACAAGGGAGGAGGGGTGCAGAAAGAAGCACAAGGGTACAGAAAGAAGCCAGAGAGGTGCAGAATGAAGCAAGAGAAGTGCATAAAGAAGCCTTGGAGATGCAGAAAGGGGGAAATGGGGAGGAGAAAGAGGCAAGAGGGATACAGGAAGAAGCAAGAGAGTTGCAGAAAAAAACAAAAGAATTGCAGAAAGAAGGAACAGGGGTGCAGAAAGAGGCAAGAGGGGAGCTGAAAGAGGGAAGAGGGGTGCATAAAGAAGCCCAAGGGTTGCAGAAAGAAGCAACAGATGTGAGGAAAGAGGGACGAGGGGTGGGAAATGAGGCAAGAGAAGTGCAGAAAGAAGCAACAGAAATGCAAAAGGGGGAACAGGGGTAGAGAAAGTGATGAGAGGGATGCAGAAAGAAGCAAGAGGGGTGCAGAAAGAAACAAAAGAAGAGCAGAAAGAAGGAACAGTGGTGCAGAAAGAGGCAAGAGGGGTGCAAAAAGAGGGAAGAAAGGGGCAGAAAGAAGCACGAGTGGTGCAGAAAGAAGCAAGAGAGGTGCAGAAAGAAGCAAGAATAGTACAGAAAGATGCACAGAGGTGCAGAAAGAGGCAAGAGGGATGCAAAAAGAGGGAAGAGGTGTGCAGAAAGAGGGACCAGGGGTGCAGAATGAAGCAAGAGAGGTGCAGAAAGAAGCAACAGAGGTACAGAAAGAGGGAAGAGAGGGGTGGAGAAAGAGATAAGAAAGGTGCAGAAAGAAGCAACAGAGGTGCAGAAAGAAGGATGGAAAAAGAGGCAAGAGGGGTGCAGAAAGTAACAAGAAGTACAGAAAGAAGGAACAGCGGTGCAAAAAGAGGCAAGAGGAGTGCAGAAAGAGAAGAGAGGTGCAGAAAGAGGCACAAGGGATGCAGAAAGAAGCAAGAGAGGTACAGAGAGATGCAAGATAAGTGCAGAAAGAAGCAACAGAGATGCAGAAAGAGGGAGGAGGGGTGAAGGAATAGGCAAGAGAAGTGGAGAAAGAAGCAAAAGACATGCAGAAAGGGGGAAGAGGCATGGAGAAAGAGGTAACAGGGGTGGAAAAAGAAGCAAGAAAGGTGCAGAAAGAAACAAAAGACGTGCAGAAAGAAGGAACAGAGGTGCAGAAAGAGGCAGGAGGAGTGAAGAAAGAAGGAAGAGGGTGAGAGAAGTTGACCTGATATATGCTGTTCACTAGTGATAGTGGGCACCCTGTATCAGTCCAAACAACCCCTTATTGGTTATAGGTTAAAGACAACCTTTATTGAAAGCTAACCTAGTGGTAGCTATGGAGAGCAGACTTCAGGCTAAGTCTTGAAGGAAAGTAAATCAGCTTGTTTTACCAGTCTATAATCTCTTGAGTCACTAAATGAAATATATCCACACTAGGTATATATATAAAATATATGTATTAATTACTAAACACACCATCCTAGTCTCTTTATGGGACTGGAGGTCAAAACAAATAAGTTATACTTCAATAATCACAGTAAAATAACATAAATACACGTCAGGCCCTAGGGGCAAACCAAGCCACATACTAAAATAGTGATATAAGAACCACGACTTAAAAATACACAAGACCTAGAGCCTGTATAATTGCTGGGACTCCAAGGAACCACCCAAGGTAGTGACACAGGGGACCCACGGCGGCCATATGCAGTGTGTGATCACAGCCACGAGCTCCCGTTAGCTTCTATGGGGAAAGTCACGTTTTAAAGAATAGGGACACTTAGAAATGAGTCATGACCAAGTCCTCTTGGACATAGGAAGTTCTAGGGCTAGCACCCACGGGATCACCGGATTACTCATGTTACCTCACCCAGGGAAGCCGGGTGCATAGATGTCTTTTGGTGTCGGGTCGCGTCATCGATTTTAATGGGAGCTGGCGAAGAAGTGCTGCTGCCGTGAAGATGCGAAGTGTCCAAAGAGATCCAAGCCTAGATCGAAGATGAGAAGAACCTGAAAGCAGAGGGGACAGAGTCTGGTTCACTAGCCAGTGACCAGAAAGGCGATGGACAGATGCTCACCGATGTCGGGTGATTTCAGGTGAAAGAGGTAAAGCTTGACTCTTCAGCCACGAGGACCAGGAGGCGTCGACTACAACCAGGAGCTGGATTCAATCTCTCCCAGAAAGGATGTCGAGTGCTGCAGAGTCAGTGCCCAGATTGGACACAACAAGCCTTGGCAACAGTAACCCATGCAGAAACAAGAAAGATACTTTGGTGCAGACCAGCAAGATCTGTGGGACTCAACACTTGGTAGGGAGTCGGGGCACGTCTGGAGCAACCAGGAAACCCCAAGGCAATTGAAAGTTACCCCCTCATGGACCCACCAGTCAACGGACCAGGGATCACAAAGGGACCTCAAGACAAATCACAAAATGGTGGCCCACAGGTCACTCGGAATGACCAGGCTGACAACCTTCAGTGGATTTAGTGCTTGAGGTGGGGGCTACAAGTTAACCCAAGCACGAATTCAGGAGATGTCGAAAAGTCAATGCACTTGCAAAAGTGCACAGTGACCAGGAGTTCCGGTTCCACGCTACTCACGAGGGGTGCGGGACTCAGCTTTGCTGTGGTCTCGGGACGGCCTCTGAGATGTCTGGAAATCCTCTTCTTGCACTGCAATTACTGCAGAATCCGGCAAGACCTACGATAATGCAGACTGGCAAATTGCTTTGTTGGTGCCTGCCAAGCAGGGGAGTCACTCCTTGACCCCAAGGGAGATTTCTTCAGTCCTCTGGTCTTTAGCAGAGCGTCAAAGGTCCAGGATTTGGCTTCAGAGTTTCGTCCAGGGTAATCTAAAATTCTGGTTACTTATACCTAAGGAAGGAGTTGCACTAGCTCTGGGGACCCACCTATGGGAGGGTTTGGAAAGAGGGGTGGCTACACCCATTTCCTTTGTCCAGTATCGCGCCAGAACAGGGGCTGGAAGCCCCTGAACCGGTGTGAGCTGGACTATGCACAGGAACACCAAATGTGCCCCCAGTGCAGGACTTCAAAGCCCTCAGAGAGTGCTCCCACCCAGCCCCAATACACATAATCCTTTCTGGGAGGTGGTTACACCTCCCTGTGACAGGAAACCTTTTGTCCAGGCCTCCCCTGCCAGAGTTTCGGTCAGCAGTAGGAGGCCAGACTTGTGTCTGTGGCTGCAGCATCCATTTTGTGATGCCAGGGCTCTATTAAGTTTCTACCGGGTATACCAGTGCTGCCATGTCTCTCCCTCTAGAAGGGTGGGATCATATCCCCACAGCAGTTACTGGTGTGGGGGTATGATTCCAAGGTGTTTGACACCAAACACAACATGTTTCCGTGCAACCAGTCCAAAGTTAGCATTTACTGTTTGGCTATAATGCACTTAAGAGTATATGGTTAGGCTGCACTACTGACAACCCTGGAGAAGAGATTACGAAGGCTGCAGAGGGGCTCAGCTCATGCCTGGACACCCCCTCGCATATAACCAAGCACCCTGCCTTCAGGATAGATAAGGCCTGCCATAGGGGTGACTGATAGGTTTGTATGTGCAGTATATGGTAAGATATAGTGAGCCTATATCTCAGTAAGGGGTGCATGCACCACCTTACCCAGGCTGCAGTAGCAGCCCTGTGGTGTCATTTTGGGTGGCTTTCCAGGGGCGGCATAATACATGCTTCAGCCCCTGGTAGGCCTCTGGGGTACCTATGCCCTGGGTACATAGTATACCATTTACTAGGGACTTATAAGGGCATCTCAGATCCAATCTGAACTGTACCTACAGTACATGGAATCATTTTAGAGAGGAAGCAGCTAGGCTGGGGCCCTGAATAGCAGGGTCCCAGCCAGACTAAAGTTGAAAAACAGTGAAACACCAGCAAAAAGTGGGGGTAAACATGTGAAGCAGATCCTACTCTCCTTCACAACCCCCCCCCCCCCTCAAACGCAGGGACATTAAACTAACCTAGACCAGTTGAGTCTTCATGTTCTAAGTGGAAATATCTGGAGAGTCCATCTGCATTGGCATGGTTTCTGCCAGGTGTATGTTCTTCTGTATAGTCCATCCCCTGTAGGGAAATGGACCACCTGAGAAGTTTGGGGTTTTCACCCTTCATTTGTTTTAGCCATAAGAGGGGCTTATGGTCTGTCTGAACAATGAATTGAGTACCAAATAAGTATGGCCTCAACTTCTTCAGAGCCCAAACCACAGCAAAGGCCTCCCTCTCAATGGCTGACCAACATTTCTCTCTAGGGTCAACCTTCTGCTTAGAAAGCTACTCGTTGATCCTGACCTTCATCATTCAACTGTGACTGTACAGCCCCTACCCCCAACTCAGATGCATCTGTTTGGACAATGAACCTTTTGGAGTAGTCAGCACTTTGCAGAATGGGAGCAGTGCACATGACCTGCTTCAGGTCATCAAATGCCTTTTGACAGCTAGCTGTCCACTGAACCTTTTTGGGCATTATCTTAGAGGTTAAGTCATTCAGGGGTGTCACTATTTATTTTATTTTTATTTTATTTAATGCGTTTTTATATAGCGCAGACTTTACCCGAAGGTGTCAGAACGCTTCACAATAGGAACAGTGATGATACATGAGGAGCAAGTTACAAAAGCAAACGTTACTTTACATGAGGCAGTAGTGACACTTGTGCCAGTATCAAGAGCAAACAGATTACAAGAGGTAGCAAACAATACGTTACAAAAGGAACAAGTGGCATGTGTGCAGGTTACAAAAGCATACAAAGTACACGAAAAGGTAAAAACTGCAATAAATGGCAGACACTCAAAACACTAAAACAAACGTTGCATTACATGAGGCAATAGTGGCAATTGTGCATGTATCAAAAGCAAACAAAATACAAGAGGTAGCAAAAGATACGTTACAAAAGGAAAGGTGACGTGGGCATGTTACAAAAGAGTAAAAAGTACAAGTCGAAGGTATAATACTGCACAAAATGGCAGACACTCAAAACATAAGAACACACTGGGAAGGCACTTCTATAGGCATGGAGAAAATAATTTCCTATAGTGGAAGGACTTCCTTCAGAAAATAGAGGGCGTGAATAAAATTTGGGAGTGTCTTTGAAGGAGGAGAGCTTTGAGGTCAGTTTTGAAGGCCTGGGAAGAGGTGGTGGTCCGGAGCTGAGGCGGAAGTGAGTTCCAGATTCTCACCTCATTGCCTGAAAAGGATTGGGCCATGGATCTTTCCTTCTTGAAAGTGGGAGGTTCAAGCAATAGATTTTCTGCATTGCGTGATGGTCTGGAGCCTCCAGAGAGTTTCAGTTTATTCGCCAGGTAGCGAAGGTAGGAGTGCAAGGCTATGTGGGTGATACAGGCAGTCTTGTAGATAGATACTGCCTCGATGGGAAGCCAACTGAGGGTGGATAAAATGGGTGTGATGTGGTCGCTTCTTTTGGCCCCATATATGAAATGAGCTGCTGAATGGAGAGCAGACTTCAGGGGGGACAGGTGGGATTTGGGGAGGCCAGTAAGAAGAGAATTGCAATAGTCCAATCTGGAGAGAACCAGCGATTGGACCAGGGTTTTGGGGTCGTGCTCCGGGAACAAGCGACGAATCCCCCACAGAAGGTGCAGTTGGTATCGAGCAGACTTTGCAATGGAATCGATGTGGGAGAGTAGAATGAGTTTTTTGTTGAGTATGACACCAAGGGATTTTGCGCTGTCGACAATGATGGGTTTATTGTTAAGTAATAACTGCTCTGTGGTTTACCTTTGTCTTTGTAATGAACTTGTTGCTTTTATGACTTCATGAATTTTGAACTCGAATAAAGTATATTACAGTTATTGTCAAGTAGATTCATCTGATCCATCCATGATTGAACTGGGGGAGGAGAAAGTGAGGAGGAGAGGAGGAGAGGAGGAGGAATTCAGTTTTGGAGGGATTAAGAATCAGTTGATGAGTTAACATCCATTTTTGAATGGAATCGAGAGTAGAGCTTAGGAAGGAGAGATCGGGAGTGGAGGCCACCTTAAGGTAGATTTGAGTGTCGTCTGCATAGAGATGATAGTGGATCCCGTATTTACTAAGGAGATTTCCCAAAAGTTCTAAATAGAGATTGAACAATGTGGGTGCAAGTATAGAGCCTTGAGGAACACCTTGACCGACCGCCAAAGGAGAAGAAAGACTGTTCGCTATTTTGATCATTTGGGATCTATCCGAGAGGAAGGAGGAAAACCATTTAAGCACAGTGCCCTCTATGCACATTCTCTGTTGAAGAGTGTTAAGGAGAGTGTTGTGATTGACAGTGTCAAAGGCTGCAGAAAGATCAAGGAGGATTAAAAGACAAGACTCTCCCAAATCGAATATCCGTATCGCGTCATCAATCACTTGCAGCAGGACTGTTTCAGTGCTGCAGTTTTGCATGAAGCCGGACTGGAAGTTGTCAAGAAGATCATTGTCCTTGATACAATGTTTTGCTACACATTTTTCTGTGATTTTCGCAAGTAAAGGTAGGTTAGTAATGGGGCGGTAGTTGTTGAGGTCATTCGCATCAGCGGTGGGTTTTTTAAGCAGAGGGGTGACCTGCCCAGTTTTGAAGGAAACAGGAAGGGAGCCTTGACAGAGGGAGAGGTTGACCAGAGTGGTCCAATAGGAAAGAGAATGTGTATAGAAGTCAATGGCAATGGCACTAGGGATGGGGTCAAGAGAATGGTTAGAGGGCTTTGTATTGAGGATGCTTTTAAGGAGGGCATCTTCAGATATGGGGTCAAAAATTTGCCAAATGGTTAAGGATTTGCGCTCCTCTGTAGGGGTAGGATGAATGACCTGATCTACAAGTGATTTCACTTTTTCGTCAAAGAAAGTAGCGAATTCCGCTGCCTTCTTAGTAGAATCCTCCAGCTTGGAGGTTGGGGGAGAGCAGTTTGAGTTCTTGATGAGTTCGAATAGTTTTTTGGGTCTATTTTTGGCTGAGTCGAGGAGGGATTTGAAGTGCGACGCTTTTCCAAGGAAGATGTGCTTGTGGAACTTGGATCTGGCTGAACGAAGCGTGGCCAAATTATCGGTGGAGGGCACTTGTCTCCATTGTTTCTCAAGGACTCTTAGGTACTTCCTTTCTTCATAGAGGGATTTGTTGAACCAAGGTGCTGAGGGAGTCTGCCTTTTCTTTTTGCTTTGGAGAGGAGCGACATTATTGATTTTGACTGCAAGGACTGTGAGGCATTGGGTGGTGAGTTCGTTAACATCTAGGTCCGGGTCTAGCCTTGGGAGTGATAGCAAAGCAGAATCACAGAGGGTGCCGAGGTCAATATTTTTTGTGTCACGGAACCCGGAAGTTGCCCTCTTAGGTTGGCCGAGAGTTATAGAGTGTTATAGGTGAAGAGAGAATGGGATGAGGAGGTGGTCAGACCAGTCTACATGAATAGGGATAGCGATAGTCATCAGGCCTGCTTTAGAAATAACAAGGTCCAGGATTGAGCCCTTAGAGTGTGTTGTTGCTGTGCAGTGTTGTATAAGACCGTTAGCAGAGAGGAAGGTGGCCAGCAAATTCGCAGAGGTGTCTTGAGGCGAGCCCCAGTGGACATTGAAGTCCCCCACGAAGATCTGATTGTCACTTTGCGAGTATTGGTCGCTGATGCAGTCCGTGAGTTCCTCCATAAACGAAGGGCTTCTACCAGGCGGGTGGTAAATAGCATGGAATCTGAGAGGTGAGCGGAGGTGTAATTGAAGCTCAAGAGATAGGCATTCAAAAGTGCGTAAGGAGCTGTTAGGAAAAGCCTTAAGTTGAAGGGAGTTTCTAAAGATGACTGCAACACCTCCCCCAACTTTGTCAATTCTGTCATTTCTAAATATAGAATAGCCTGTGGGTACTAGGAGATTAAACATAGAGTGAGAGGTATCGTTGAACCAGGCCTCTGTGAGGAAGAGCATGTCAATATTGTGCAGGATGATAGTATCGGAGATTTCAAGTTTGTGTTTTATTGCAGATCTGCAGTTGTGGAGCATACAGCGCAGCTCTGTCGCAACTGTTTTGGTGACGGGGCACTTGGGCTATGAGGGGTGATGGGGATACTGTACTTATATGAGGGTGCTCGGGAGGGTTTAGGTGGATGAGTGGTTCTGACAGAGGAGATGGTTGGAATGGTGTAGATAGTGGGGTTGCTTGGAAGTGGAAGAAGGGTGGCGTTCGAGTGCTTGTGTGAGTTTGCAGATGACAGGTTATGCTTGGCTATTATGGGGTGTGGGAGCGAGGTGTTTCTCGTGGGAGGGTGAGTGTTTTCCAAAGGAATTGAGGTGTATGGAAAAGTCTAAATCTTGGAGCTTGAAACTGAAATGGTAGCTTCAAGTTGGGAGATGGAATGATTAGAGAGCCTAGCTTATTTTCCAGAGAGGGTAAGGCAGAGCACGGCATGTTGGGTGGCTCGATGGAAACAGAAGGGGGTGCACTTGTCAGTGGAAGGCAGGGAGAGGTGGGGGAACGGGGGGAGTAGGGGTACAAGGTTCAGAGGTGGGGAAAGGTGGTGGATGAGAGCAGGCGTTGGCGCACCAGAGGTGGAAGCAGAGTTGTCATTGTTGGCATTGCAAGAAGGATAGGAAATAAGGACATAATTAGGGGGAGATAGGAGTGGAGTGAGGCGATGGGGCGGAAGGAGAGCGGAGGAATGTGTGGAGTCAAAGGAATGAAGGAGGTTTGGGAGGAAGAGAGGGGAGGGGTTGGAGAGGTCCTGTCAGCTAGGTGAGGTAGCTGTGAGGGAGCGGGTATCTGGTAGAGTGAGGGGGGTTGGGAGATGGGGAAGTTGAAGAAAGGAAGTGATTCTGCTAGGCCCGAGGGAGGGAAAGGGTTACCAGGGGGGGAAAAGGGGGTAGCACAGCATTGCTGGAGGAGTGGGGGGAAGGAGAGAGATGGAATGGATATGTGGGGAAATCGGGGAACAAAGTGAGGGGAGGAGGGGGTGGAAAAGCGGAGAGGAGGAGGGAATAAGGGGAACGTAAGGAAAGTTAACTAGGGGAGAAGGCTGGAGGAGAGGTGAGCTAAAGAGGGGGGTGGCAGGTAGGGATAGGGGGAAGGAAGATGAGAATGGAGTACCAGGATGGTGCAGATTGGACGAGGAGCGTGTTAGCTAGAGGTAAGGCTGAAGTGATGAGGGGGGCATACTGTGAGGGGGGAAGAATGGGAGGGGAGGGAAGAGGGTCGACCTGTGCCTCCCAAGGGTGCAGCCTATTGGAGAGTGGCGGGGTCAGGGGAGGAGATAGGGAGTAATTGATGGCGCTAGATGAAGAGTCAAGGGGTAACCCAGTCGCAGGGGAGGGGAGAAGGGAAGGGAAGAGAAGATCCATACCCCTTGACAAATCTTCTATAGCAGTGTTTCCCAAACTGGGGTCCGAGGACCCCCAGGGGTCCGTGGCACATTCCCAGGGGGTCCTCAGCCAGCAACTTTGAAAGCACTGTAAAGTTCTTTGTAAAATTAGCAGTTTTCAAGCAACTATAAAAGTGTCAAGAAAATTCCAGTGATTAATGTACCTGCTGGAGAGAGATGAGAGTTTTGTCCAGTAGCAGCTTTGACTTATCTAATGTGACACAGAGAGTTAATATGCCTACTGCAAAGAACATGTACAATGCATTTTAAAAAACAGTATTTTATGTGCATAGGTCAATGGGTTACTGATTTTGTCACAGATTCTTTCGTCACTGTGCAATTCATTAGGGACAATCGTAATCTAGCAGTGTCCTATAAACTGACATCAAAGAGCTGCTTGCGAACTGCATGGTAAAAGTTAGTAACATATGTTTATTCCCAGTCTATCATTACCCTGATGCTGCTATGTTCCCACATCCTGCACATGAACAATTTTGTAATGCTGTTTTGTCACTTCTATGTGTGCTGCCTAATGCAGCACACATGGAAGTTACAAAACGTCATTTTTATTAAAGATTGTTTATGCGCAGGAAGGGTCAAAAACGAGGAGAAATAAGGCATTTCTCCTCATTTCGCCAAGTTAAGACCAGGTTTTTCATGGTCTTAATTTGGGTGCTGTCTTTTATTTAAGCTGACCTTGTAAATAGAGGGCAGCGTCAAAATCAATGGGTGTTGGAATGAAACGCCCACTGTAACTCCCACTGCCCACCTTTTTCACACTAAGCATTGCGTGAAAAGGGGCTTTATTTACAAGGCAGCGTTAAGCCACAATAAGTGGCTTAACGCTGCCTTGTAAATAAGGCGAAGCCCCTATTGCCACAGGAACATCGCTAAAAGTGACGTTCCCATGGCGATAGGGACTTGTAAATATGCCCCTGAAATCCTTAGTAATTTGAGTATTTGTTTTGTGTGCACACGTGTGTTTATTTTTTTTGGATTACTGTTTTAATGTTTGAAATTTAAATCCTACAAATTGCTTGGGGGTCCCCGGCTTTCAGTGATGACTCAATGGGGGTCCTCAGGAGTGAAAAGTTTGGGAACCACTGTTCTATAGTACCCAGTCATGACTAAGAAGGCTCTCACCTGAGTCTGGGTAGTTGGAACAACGCAGTCAATTATGGTCTGGCTCTTGCTCTGTAATGGTTGAACCTGGTCTCCACCTACAAGGTGGCCCAGGTACACAACCTGACTCTGCCCTATCTGACACTTAGTAGCCTTGATAGTTAGGCCTGCTTTTTGCAGGGCCTCCAAAACATTCCTCAGGTGGACCAGGTGATCCTCCCAGGTGGAGCTTAAGACAGCAATAGCATCTAGATATGCTGCACTATAGTCTTCCAGGCCTGTAAAGACTTGATTCACCAGCCTTTGGAAAGTGGCAGGTGCATTCTTCAAACCAAAGGGCATTACCACAGATTGATAGTGCCCACTAGGGGTAGAAAATGCTGTCTTTGGCTTTGCATCATAAGCTAGTCTGATCTGCCAGTAGCCAGCTGTCAGGTCAAATATGCTTAGAAACTTGGCTGAGGTCAATGTATCTATTAGCTCATCTGCCCTGGTGATGGGATGGGCATCAGTCCTAGTGACTGCATTGAGACCTCTGTAATCCACACAGAACCTCATCTCTCTCTTGCCATCTGTGGTGTGAGGTTTAGGTACCAGGACTACTGGACTAGCCCAAGGGCTATCTGAGGGTTCAATGACTCCAAATCCAACATCTTTGGGACTTCTGTCCTTATACAGTCCCTGACATGGTCAGGTTGCCTGTAGATCTTATTCTTCACAGGCAGACTGTCCCCAGTGTCCACTTCATGAGTGCACCAGGTGGTCTGACTTGGAGTCAGAGAAAACATATGTCTGAACTGGCTGAGACATTTTCAGCAGTCAGTTTGCTGCTGGGCAGTGAGGCTGCCTGCCAAGGCTACACCATCAACTGACCCATCATCAGGGTTCTGAGAAAGCAGGTCAGGGAATGGGTCACTCTCCTCTTCCTGTCCTTCATCAGTAGCCATGAGCAAGCCCATGTCTGCCCTGTCAACATATGGTTTTAGTTTGTTGACATGAAGTACCCTGTGGGGACTGCGAGAGGTTCCAAGATCGACGACCAATGTGGGTGACCTCCCCTTTCTGTTCAACTATTGTATGGGGGCCACTCCATTTGTCCTGGAGGGCAGCTGGGGCACAGGCTCCAACACCCACACTTTCTGTCCTGACTGGTTGACAGTCAGTACAGCCTTTTGGTCATGCCAGGCTTTTTGTAATTCCTGGCTAGCCGCAAGGTTTTTGGTTGCCTTTTTCATATACTCAGCCATCCTGGAGCGGAGACAAAGTACATAGTCCACTATATCCTGTTTGGGGGGCTTGAGAGGTAACTCCCATCCTTCCTTAACCAGACACAATGGACCCCTGACAGGGTGACCAAACAAAAGTTCAAAAGGGCTGTAGCCAACCCCCTTTTGAGGCACTTCCCTTTTTGCAAATAAAAGGCAGGGCATGAGCATGTCCCATCTTCGCCTAAGCTTTTCTGGGAGTCCTTTAATCATGCCCTTTAAGATTTTGTTGAACCTTTCAACTAAACCATTGCATTGTGGGTGATAGGGTGTGGTGAACTTGTAGTTCACTCCACACTCCTTCCACATAGCAGTCAAGTAACTAGACATGAAGTTGTCACCCCTGTCAGATACTACCTCCTTTGGAAAGCCTACTCTTGAGAATACACCTAAGAGAGCTCTTGCCACCACAGGTGCTGTAGTGATCCTTAGGGGAATTGCTTCTGGGTACCTGGTGGCATGGTCCACCACCACCAGTATAAACCTGTGCCCATATGCTGTCTGAGGATCCATGGGACCAACAATGTCAATCCCAACCCTCTCAAAGGGAACCCCCACCACAGGTAGTGGTATCAGGGGGGCCTTTGTGGTTCCACCTGCCTTGCCACTGGCTTGGCAGGTCACACAGGAGCGACAACACTTCTCAGTGTCTTCAGACATGTGGGGCCAGTGAATGTGAGGGACAATTCTGTCCCAGGTCTTATTCTGGCCCAGGTGTCCTGCTAGGGGAATATCATGGGCTAGCATCAATAGGAAGCCCCTAAACTTCAGAGGTATAACCAACATCATGGATGCGCCAGGTTTGGGGTCTCTACTCTCTGAGTAAAAGAGTCCATCATCCCAATAAACTTTATGGGTGCCACTAGAATTCCTAGCAGCCTCATCAGCAGCTTGCTTTCTGAGGTGTTCAAGAGAGGGGCAGGTTTTCTGTTCCTGGCTCAGATCAGACCTGGAACGGCCCCCTGTCCCCAAGAACTCAACCTGGTCAGGTTCAAGCTCCTCTGGGACAGTTCCTTCTTCAGGCTCAAGATCACCTCCCTGAGGAGACTGATCAGCATTCTGAGTCAGGTGGGAAGACACTGCCTTAACCCTACTGTTCCTCCTTTTGGGAGGCACCTGGTCCATTATTCCAGACTCCAGGGCCTGTTCAGTTTTAGACATTTTGGCCAGTGACCTAGTCACAGCAAAGACATGAACAGGGATCCCTAACATTTCTGCATGTGTCCTGAGCTCCACTTCAGCCCAAGCTGAAGTCTCTAGATCATTGCCAAGCAAGCACTGAACTGGTAGGTCTGCACTTACCACAACTTTCTTAAGGCCAGTTACCCCTCCCCAGGAGAAGTTAACAACTGCCAGATAATGTTCTGTTCTGACATTGCAGGCATTGGTCACTTGGTACATTTCACCAAGAATAATCTGCCCAGGATTCACAAGATCTTTTGTCACCAATGTGACACTTGCTCCTGTGTCCCTGAATGCCAAAGCCTCTATTCCATTTATTAAAGGCTGTTGTCTGTATTTGCCCAGATTACTGGGGCTCACAAAGGGGGAAATATCCATGCCCCATCTAAGACTAGAACAGTCTGAGTTGGAACTCTGACTAGGCCAGAGTCCATCTCAGAACCCAGGGTTAACTCTACTACACCCGTATTCTGAACATTACCACCACCAATTGTAGCTGTACTAGGGGGAACAGTTGATTAGGGGCAATGGTGGCTGGAGTAGATTCTTTGGACTTGGTGCAATCACTGGTCCAGTGAGTTTTCTGTTTACAAATTGTGTGCCGTGGTTTCTTTTGGCTTTTTCCCTTTGTAGACTGTGAATCCCTACCTGAAGAAGATTTTTGAGGCCCTTGTGAAGACTTCGGGTCTTTACCTTTCTCCCCACCCTTGTCAGAGTTTTTAGGATCTTGCTTCTTGGGTTCACCACCTTGGTTCTGTACCTTCTGTCTCACTCTGGTTCTGACCCACTTGTCTGTCTTCTTTCCCAATTCTTGGGGAGAGGTCAGATCTGAGTCTACCAGGTACTGGTGCAACTGCTGATTGTGACAATTATTAAGGATCCGCTCCGTCATAATCAAATTGTACAATCCTTGATAGTCATGCACTTTGCTGCCAAGTAACCAACCTTCCAGAGCCTTAGTAGCACAATCTACAACGTCTACCCAGACCTGAGTCTGTGCCTTTTGGGTATCCCTGACCTTTAACCTGTATTGCTCAGTGGTGAGGCCAAACCCATCAATTGAGGCACTCTTCAGACTGTTGTAATCATCTGCCTCCTCCTCTCTAACAGTGAGGAGCTTCTCTCTACCTTTGTCTGCAAAGGAGAGCCATAAGATTGCTGCCCATTGCTCCTGGGGGACTCTTTGTACTTTACAGGCCCTTTCCAGTGCAGTTATCCATTTGTGGATGTCATCCCCACTCTGGTAGGGAGGTACAAACTTATTCAGGTTTCTATGGCCATAAGACGTCTCCCTATCTCTAGGGCTATAGGGCCTCTCTATCTAGGGCTACCTGCTTTCTTCTGATTTCAAGCTGAGCTTCCTCAAACTTAAGCAGTCTCTCCCTTCTCTCCTGAGAGGTTTCCCTCCTATGAGAGGAGATTAAGGTCCCTATAGATGAACCAGAATGGTTAGATTCCACAGAGGGAGATCTTGACCTTCTAGGCCCACCACCAACTCTCCCAGGAGGGACAAAGAGGGGTCCATTGTGGTCCTCTCCATCACTGTCTAGGGGAATTGGATTTTCCAGGTCCAGATCATTGTTATCTGCCTGGCTAGCCTCAGAGTTCAGGTCATGGAGAGTTACACCCCTAGGCCTTTCCTCAGATGCTGTCCCACCCACTCTGCCTAACCCTTCAGATCCTAAAGATCTGCTAAGGTCATCCAGCCTGAGTACCTCCATGAGATGCTGGGTGACTGGGCTTTTGCCTGTCTTCAGTTTCCTAGTTGTACATAATGCTCTCAGTTCCATGAATGGGAGGCTATCATACTGGGAATCTTGAAGCCCATTGGCTTCTGGCAAGGACCTACTGGTTCCTGGCCTTGAAGACATTACTAGTGTGGTGTGGTGTATTGCACTACCTACTCTAGTGCGGCCTACTAAACTCTCTTGAGTTGTAGAAAGGTTGTGCTAGCCCTTAACACACAACTCTAAGTTCAGTATCGCTTACTGTATTCTAAAGCTTGTATTATATGTACCTATGATACCTTTAGTGGTTTTCAGTTAGTCACTCAATTGAGATTATCTGGTAAAACAATAGTAAGCTGGAGTCCCACACGCTGCACACCAATGTGAGAAGTTGGCCTGATATATGCTGTCCACTAGTTATAGTGGGCACCCTGTATCTGTCCAAACAACCCCTTATTGGTCATAGGTTAAAGACAACCTTTATTGAAAGCTATCCTAGTGGTAGCTAATGAGCGCAGCCTTCAGGCTAAGTCTTGAAGGAATGTAAAGCAGCTTGTTTTACCAGTCTATAATCTCTTGAGTCACTAAATGAAAGATATCCACACCAGGTATATATATAAAATATATGTATTTATTTTTAAACACACCCTCCTAGTCTCTTTATCAGACTAGAGGTCAAAACACATAAGTTATATTTCAATAATCACAGTAAAATAGCACAAATACATGTCAGGCCCTAGGGACGAGCAAAAACATATACTAAAATAGTGGTATAAGAACCACAACTTAACTAGCCACAAGGCCTAGAGCCTGTAGAATCGCTGGAACCCCAAGGAACCACCCAAGGTTATGACACAGGGGACCCACGGGGGCCGTGTGCAGTGTGTGAACACAGCCGCAAGCTCCCATTAGCTTCTATGGGTAAAGTCGTGGTTAGATTTTTAAAGATTAGGGACACTTAGAAATGAGTCAGGACCAAACCCTCTTGGACATAGGAAGTTCTTGGGCTAGCACCCACGGGAGCACCAGAGTACTCATGTTACCTCACCCAGGGAAGCTGGGTGCATAGGTGTCTTTTGGTGTCGGGTCGTGTCGTCAATTTCAATGGGAGCTGACGAAGAAGTGCTGCTGCCGTGAAGATGCGAAGTGTCCAAAGAGATCCAAGCCTGGATCGAAGATGAGAAGAACCTGAAAGCAGAGGGGACAGAGTCTGGGTCACTAGCCAGTGACCAGGAAGGCGATGGACAGATGCCCACCGATGTCGGGTGATTTCAGGTGAAAGAAGTGAAGCTTGACTCTTCAGCCACGAGGACCAGGAGGTGTTGAGGACAACCAGGAGCTGGATTCGAGCTGTCCCACAAAGGATGTTGAGTGCTGCAGCATTGGTGCCCGGATTGGACACCACAAGCCTCAGCAACAGCAAACCACGCAGAAACGAGAAAGATGCTTCGGTGCTGACCAGCAAGGTCTGTGGGACTCACCACTTGGTAGGGAGGCACATCTGGAGCAACCATGAAAGCCCAAGGAAATTGAAAGTTACCCCCTCAGGGACCCACCAGTCAACGGGCCAGGGATCGCAAAGGGACCTCAAGATGAAACACAAAATTGCGGCCCACAGGTCACTCCGAATGACCAGGCCTACAATCTTCGGTGGATTAAGTGCGCGAGTTGGGGACTACAAGTCAGCCCAAGCACGGCTTCAGGAGACGTCGAGAAGTCAATGCACTTGCAAAAGTGCACGTTGACCAGGAGTTTTGTTCCACGCATCTCACGAGGGGTGCGAGTCTCAGCTTTGCTGGGGACTCGTGTCGGCCTCTGAGATGTCTGGAAATCCTCTTTCTGTGCTGCAATTACTTCGTAGTCCGGCGGGAGCTTTGATAATGCAGACCGGCAAATTGCTTTGTTGGTGCCTGCCAAGTAGGAGAGTCACTCCTTGACCCCAAGGGAGATTTATTCAGTCCTCTGGTCTTTAGCAGAGCGTCAAAGGTCCAGGATTTGGCTTCAGAGTTTCGTCCAGGGTAATCTTGAGGTCTGCTTACAGAAGTTTCTTACTTATACCTAAGGTTTGACTAGCTATGGGGACCCACCTATTGGAGGGTTTGGAAAGAGGGGTGGCTACACCCAGTCACTTTGTCCAGTTTCACGCCAGAGCAGGGGCTGTATGCCCCTGAACCGGTCTGAGCTGGACTATGCACAGGGACACCAAATGTGCCCCCAGTGCAGGACTTCATTGCACTCAGAGAGTGCTCCCACCCAGCCCCAATACACATAATCCTGTCTGGGAGGTGGTTACACCTCCCTGTGAAAGGAAACCTATTGTCCAGGCCTCCCCTGCCGGAGTTTCGGTCAGCAGTAGGAGGCCAGACTTGTGTCTGTGGCTGCAACATCCATTTTGTGATGCCAGGGCTCTATTAGGTTTCTACCGGGTATACCAGTGCTGCCATGTCTCTCCCTCTAGAAGGTTGGGATCATACTCCCACACCAGGGGGTATGATTCCAAGGTGTTTGACACCAAACACGACCTGTTTCCATGCAGCCAGTCCAAAGTTAGCATTTACCGTTTGGTTATAATGCACTTAAGAGTATATGTCAGGCTGCACTACTGACAACCCCGGAGAAGAGATTCTGAAGGCTGCAGAGGGGCTCCGCTCATGCCTGGGCACCCCCTCACATATAACCAAGCACCCTGCCTTCAGGATTGATAAGGCCTGCCATAGGGGTGACTGATAGGTTTGTATGTGCAGTATATGGTGAGATATAGTGACCCTATATCTCAGTAAGGGGTGCAGAAAGAAGCAACAGAAATTCAGAAAAGGCAAGAGAGGTGCAGAAAGTCGCAAGAGTGGTTTGCACACCATTAGTACCAATGTAACACCACATTTGGCAATAGGTAACAGGTGACCGTTCTAGGTTTACAAAGGAGGTTCCACCACCCTGTAACACTTGTCGCTGCATTTTTGGTAACGTTTGAGCCATTTGAGACAGTAACAAGGCTTTTTTTTGTTCAAATCTGCAGATTAGGCAGCAGATGATGAATTATGTGGCTAATGCGGAAAATGTATAATTGTGCGAAGGTTGATGCAGCCAAACAGTCACATAATTCCAGTGGCCCAGTCATACCTCTGACTAGGTCCGGAAGTGCTCCTCAGTGATTCCTTCTTATATTTGTCTCATTGAGTTCATTGTTTGCTTCCATGGAAATGAGGAAGACTAAACCTGAGGTTACCACTCCACAACACAGACTACCATACCACATAATTACTCTCTGTAACCCATAACCCCACTCTACATAAATCCTATACACTAAATACCACAAACTTTCTATCCACATAATTTCACTGCACAACATACTCTCAACCTACATCCACTCCACTCCAAGAAACATTAAAAAAACACTTTTAGATTTACAATGTTAATAGCTCTAACTCTTGCAAATGCGAGACCCATTACATTACAAATGTTGTTTTAACTGGTAGTCGCGTTTGCAAAGTGGTGGAGAAAGGGGGCTGGGCCTCCAACCAGTGCTCAGGAATTACACTGCATAGGACTTACAGAAGGTAAGAGGGCTACTTGGCCACCAAAGTACCTCAGGAGTAAAGTGGACTTCATCCTCCAACCAGTACTGTGCAAGGAGGCGCATTTACAGAGTGGTGGAGAAAGGGGGGATGCGGCCTCCGAAGATCTCTTAGCAATCCCACTGTGTTGGCCTTAGTGGAGGTGACAGGAGGGGTAGTTGGCCCCCAAGGACAACCTTGGCGGCCAACTACCCCTCCTATTACCTCTGAGTAAGTCCCACACAGCACAGGGATTGCTGAGAGGTGGTAGCAGGCCATGCCCCCTTTCTCCACCACTCTGCAAATGTGCCTCCTGGTGTGTTCCAGGTTGGGAGATTAAGTCCCCTTGAATACTGAGGGTCCCTGGGGGCCAACTAGCCCAGCAGCAACCTCCAGTAAACCCCACACAGCTGGATTGCAGAGAGTGGTTGGAGGCCATGCCCCCGTTCCCCACCACTCTGTAAATACGCTCCCTGGTGCGCTTTGGATGGGGATTAAAGTCCCCTTCGCTGCTGGGGGTACTTAGGGGCCAACTATCCTACTTGTTACCTACAGTAAGCCCCACACAGTGGGATTGCTGAGAGGAGGTATTAGGCCATACCCCGTTTCTCTACCACTCTGCAAACGTGCCTCCTGGTGTGTTCTGGGTTGGGAGATTAAGTCTCCTTGAAGCCTGAGGGTCCCTGGGGGCCATTAACCCCCCAGCAACTTCCAGAAAGCCCCACACAGCTGGATTGCTGAGAGTGGACGAAGGTAGGCCTGGGCGGTAAATTATGTTCCGCTTACGGAATTTATGGAATTTGGGTAATTTCACGTTACGCGGAGAACACGGAATTGGCAAAAATTCCGCGATCTGTGGCTTCACGGAATTTTTTGCTTGTTCGCGCTTTCAAAATGAGTGTTCAAGAGATATTTCCCCCGAGCATGCAAACAGCGTTCGCGAACAGGAAAAAAGCATTGCGAACGGGTGGAACAAGCAATTCCGCATGTTCGCGGAACTTTGCGTGCTTGCGGAGATTTTTTACTGTTTCGCAGCTCAGAGGATGAAGTTCACATTAATCCTGATGTCCTCAGGACACAAGAGAACCTCATGGCCCTGGGGGTCCTTGTGAGACCCCCTGAGCAGGCCTAGGGGGTCAGGGTGTTTCTACCCTGCCCACTTTTAAATTTTTTTCTACAGTTTGTGGCACCCAATCAGAACTACGCTCGTACCCGGAGGATTCGCAAATCCTCCTCGGTGCTCAGATATCGATATTTTTTTTTAAAAACTTCCCAGGATCTACAGAACGGATTTACACCATTTAAAAAAACACGATTCTGGACCAAAACCTACCTTTTTGCCAAATTTAGTGTAATTTCGTTCTGCAGTTTGGGCTGTAGCTTTGTCTAAAGCTTCCTATGGAAATTAACATGGGGAAAACACGTTTTGAGACCCCCCTTTTTTCTCAGCCCCCGCTTGATGAATCACCCCAAAACTTTCAAGACAGGAGCTGACCCAAGTGAGCCATTAGTTTTTAATCTTTTGCGAAGATTGGTCAGATAGCGCTAAAGATATTTGCAAAAGAAAAAAGGCTTTTTGAATAGAAACAAGGTCCTAACTATAACTACCTACTGGCGACCACCAATAGGTAATATAGATATAGATATACATGGATATATATAGATATATCTGAGAAACAGCCATACCATTGCCATACCAGTGCTCAGGAATTACACTGCATAGGACTTACAGAAGGTAAGAGGGCTACTTGGCCGCCAAAGTACCTCAGGAGTAAAGTGGACTTCATCCTCCAACCAGTACTGTGCAAGGAGGCGCATTTACAGAGTGGTGGAGAAAGGGGGGATGCGGCCTCCGAAGATCTCTTAGCAATCCCACTGTGTTGGCCTTAGTGGAGGTGACAGGAGGGGTAGTTGGCCCCCAAGGACAACCTTGGCTGCCAACTACCCCTCCTATTACCTCTGAGTAAGTCCCACACGGATTTACACCATTTAAAAAAACACGATTCTGGACCAAAACCTACCTTTTTGCCAAATTTAGTGTAATTTCGTTCTGCAGTTTGGGCTGTAGCTTTGTCTAAAGCTTCCTATGGAAATTAACATGGGGAAAACACGTTTTGAGACCCCCCTTTTTTCTCAGCCCCCGCTTGATGAATCACCCCAAAACTTTCAAGACAGGAGCTGACCCAAGTGAGCCATTAGTTTTTAATCTTTTGCGAAGATTGGTCAGATAGCGCTAAAGATATTTGCAAAAGAAAAAAGGCTTTTTGAATAGAAACAAGGTCCTAACTATAACTACCTACTGGCGACCACCAATAGGTAATATAGATATAGATATACATAGATATATATAGATATATCTGAGAAACAGCCATACCATCACATGCCTTACATCGCATGCCTTTACAACGCGGTCGTTACAATGATCGCGTTGTTACAATGCGAACCATTACATTGCAAGTCATTTCGACTTGCTGTAGGGGACGCACTGGTGTTGGTTTTACAATCCAACACCTTTCCTGCTGTTGCACAAACTGGAGTAGGAATAGTAAATTATACTATTCGTGCCCCCTACAGCAAGGTGTTGAAATGACTTGCAATGTATTAGTCTGCGTTGTAACGACCGTGTTGTACAGGCATGTGATATAAAGGAGTGTATTCACCCTATCTCCTTATCATTGTCCTGCAAGTTATATAAGGTACTTTCTATTTTGATATATTTTAGGTTGTACCACTGTTTAAACAGTTTGAAACTCCTAATGGGATATATTGGTACTGAGTTTATCACCAACTTTTTTCCTTTCGTATAACTCAATCGCAAGCCCTTTCTGTCTTTTTTTTTTTTTGTCCTCATCTCACCTATAAACTACTTGCAGGACATAACCGGTCAGTTTAATAATGGGGCGCCCTCCGACCGCCTGCACTTGTTTAGGTTATCCAACTCATCCCCTTATGCCGTCCGGGATTTAGGTGTTAATCATAGGACCGTGATATTTATCGACCCTTAACATCTGCAGAATGGGATCAACAGAGTCTCAATTCCTGACCCAAACGTATAAAGGGTGCCCAGAATGTAGGGAGGCTAGGGCTGCTGCTCAAGATTTCTAGCCGGGCCATAGCAAGTGCGGATTTTAACCAGTCCTCGATTTTCGGGGAGAGGGGGTCTTTCCATCTAAAACAGATCTCCCTTCGGGCCAACAAAATCAGACATAGTAACAGCCCTCTATAAGGTTGAGCCATACAGGCAGTGGACACCTGATCATTAGCAAAGAAAATCAGAGAGCCATTCAACACAATATCAATTCCAAAGGACATACTTAGATATGTACACACCCCTTCCCAATATGATCCTAGTTTGGGACATTCAAAAAAGATATGTATGTCATTGGCTTTAGGGAGCGAGCGCCTGGGACAACTCGGTTCGGGGTTAGGGGCGAATTTCGAGATCTTCTCCGGAGTGTAATAGATTCGATTGGTGACAAAAAAATGGTTTTTCTTCAGACTGGCAGATTTGGTATATTTATAAAGCAGGATCATGGAGGGTTCCAAGATATTCCCGATATCCGCTTCGAAGGGAGAATCGTTCCAGGCTGACACCTGATGGGGGATACCGACATCATCTGCGTTAATCAGGAGCCTATACCAAATGGAGATTTCCTTCTTCAGATGTTGAATGTTTTTTAGAGCGGCTTCCACCTCTCCATTACCCCTTAAATTCTCCTTTCCTGTTTCAAACCAGGATTTTAGTTGGATAAACTTGAATCTTGAGAACCCAGGGCCAATTCTTGCTTTCAATACCTCCCAAGGATGTATGCCATTTTCGTCCCCCAACTCAGACCAAGTCACGACCCCAGCTCTTTTAATTGGAAGTGCCATGCTGTCCTGGAGGCAGGGGGAGGGGTCCCCGGGGAGTCCCAAATCGGTGCCTGATCGGTGTAGTAGCCTATCCCGCATCTGGAGCGGATGAAATACCAGACCTCCAAAGCATTTTTGATCACCTTCAACCTTACTCGTTTGAAGAATTTTGGTGAGCCAAACTTGTAGAGAAACCCCACTTTATTCCCCCGGCCTTCAGAATTGACCAACTCCCCCAACAGCTTACCCCAGGAACATACAGTCGGTTCCCCTAAAAGCATCCTAATAGCCTTAAATTGAAAGGCAACCAGATAGCACCGAATATCTGGGAGGGCCAATCCCCCTTTAGCTAGGCGGCACCTCAGTTTTTTCCAAGAAAGCCTAACACCCTTCTCACCCCAAATGAAGCTCCCGATTTTACTTTGCGCCTTTGAAATAGAGTGTTTAGGAAAACCTAGAGGAACCGCGTTGAACAGGTAAGTTAATTTCGGGAGGATGGTCATTTTAACTAAATTCACCCTCCCGAAGATGGTCAGAGGGAGATTCCTCCACCTTGCGAACAGCTGATCAATTTCCTTTATTATTTTCCCTACATTGATAGATGGAATTTTTTCAAGATCTTTCACAATGACAATACCAAGATATTTAAATTTATTGCTGGTGGCCCCACTCCACTGATCTATGTTCCAGCACATAACCTCCATCTTCGTGGAGTTAGCCAAATATCCGGAGATTGCCCCAAAATCTTCCAACAGAGCCCCGAGCTTTGGCAGTGTTATCTCAGGATTGTTTGTGTAGATAATTATATCGTCCGCATATAGTGCAATTTTAGAACGATATTGCTGAGTCTTGAACGGGGTTAGGGACTCATCTAGCCTTATAGCCTAAGCGAGAGGCTCAATGTAGAGATCGAACAATAAAGGGGAGATGGGGCAACCTTGCCTAGTCCCTCTTTGGATATTAAAACTGGGAGTAAGTACACCATTGATGAGAATTTTAGCTGAGGCATCCTGATAGCACCCTTTCAAAGTATGAATAAAAATTGGACCAAATCCCATCTCCTCCAGCACCTCCCAAAGATAGACCCAACACACCCTGTCAAAAGCCTTGGTGGCATCTAGCGCGACCACTGCCAGGGGTTCGAGTCTAGAAATCGCCAGATCGATGTTACCGATAAGTAACTGGGTTTGTTCCTGAATGTGTCTCCCAGTAATGAACCCTTTCTGGTCTGTATTAACCAATCCAGGGGCTAATTTGCCCAATCTCCCTGCCAAAATGCCCATAAAGATCTTATAATCTGCGTTTAGCAGGGAGATTGGGCGATAAGAATCCGCTTTAGCTGGGTCCTTCCCTGGCTTAAGAATCAGGACAATAATAGCCTCCCTCCATGAATTAGGAACAAGGCCTGTTGGGCTGTAGATTGAATGAAACAGGGAACCCAAGACAGGAATTACTTCCTCGGAGATGGATTTATACACTTCGTTTGGGAGGGCGTCAATACCGGAGGCTTTACCGTTTTTAGAGATCTTTATTTGGGTTCTTATTTCCTGCAGCGTAATTGGGGAATCGAGGAGATCTTTATTGGCCTGTGTTAACGTGGAGAGGGATTTTGAGCTCAACCACCCGCGGATTTGTTGTTTAGAGGGGAATAAATTCTCCCTATAAAGATCCGCAAATAAGGTAAGTATAATATTTTGGATTTCACCTGTATCTGTGGATCTATCCCCTTGGTTATTTATCACCAGCTCAACTATGTCATTCTTCGAGCGATCAGATCTCGCTTTCCACGCCAAGAGAGCCCCAGCCCTCTCCCCATACTCATAATTCTCCATCTTACTCCTTTCCCATTGCTTCTTACACTTCTCTTCTAAAATACCTCTATAGCTTTGTCTTGCTTGTTCAAGTTCAAGTTCTACCTGCGACATCCCTTGTCCGTCTGGGAATTTTAATAGCCTCAAATGCTCGGCTTCTAGCTGTCTGATCTTCTCTTCGCCCAGTTTTAAAGCATACCCTTCGGAGCGGTTTTTAAGACATATAAGACTGTGGAATCGGCCTCTCAGGGTAGCCTTAAAGGCATCCCACACTACCTCAATGGTAGCTGAACCTATGTTGGTGTCGAAAAACTCCAAAGACGATGTTTTAACTGCCTGAATTAGATCTGAATCGTCTAACCTTCCCCTGCTGAGTGTCCATCTCGATTGAGATTTTATTAATAATTTTTTGATGGAACAGAAAACAGGGGAATGGTCCGAGAGATGACTGGGGAGAATAGATATATCAGAGTCCTTACCAAGTAGAGGCTTACTGGCTAGTAGGTAGTCGATCCTGGAGGAATGATGGAATCTCTTGCTGTAGAAGGTATATCCAGCCCTGTCACCTTTCGTGAACCTCCACACATCGACCGAGCCGAGATCATGAATCAGATTCTTCATTGCCCGTCTGACAAGGGGAGTAGAAATGGAACGCACCTGATTCAACCTGTCCAAAATGGGATCTAATAAGGCATTGAAATCTCCTCCAACAATTATTGGGGGAGCCACCAACATAAGCTTGGATTGCAGCTTAACAATATAAGAAGGGTCATCAATGTTCGGACCATAGAATGAAGCGCACGTTAAGACAGTCCCCCCAAAATCTAGCTGCACTATCACCCATCTCCCTGATTGGTCGGTCTGGATTGATTTAATTGAACAAGTTAGCCCCCGTTTGACCAGGACAGCCACCCCACGACTATTCATACATTGGTCCGAGACGCCATAAGCTTTTATCCAGGCTACTCCTGAAAATAGTTTATTCGACTCCCCTGTGGTCAGATGAGTCTCCTGTAGGAGGCAAACCCGAGCTTTTGCGAGTTCCAGGTATTTCATAATCAGCCTTTGCCTCCTAATACATCGTAACCCATTTACGTTCCAGGAGAGAAGGCCCAAACCGGCCTGATCAATAGTTACATTTGCCATCCGTGTACATCACCCTCCCACCTTGGTGTCATTCTGAAAGTTAAATCCCGAAAGTAAGATGAGGTTATTTTAGTTTTATTATTTTAAGTTTATTAAAACCACAATGCCAATTCCCTCTTCATGGCAATGTCCAGTTTCTACTTCCTCTTTCACATGGGCTGAAGTCCTTGGTGGCCTCCACCGCTCGGTGTAGTCCTGGAAGGTTGGGATGGGTGAGATATGGGTTTTCATTTTTGATACTGTACTTTTCTTTCTTTTGGTTCTCACGCTTTGCCTTTTTACCTTCTTGCCAAACATACTCTCTTCATGCCATTTAAGTATGAGCGTCTTTCACCTACTCCATGAATTGTGTACTCTCTCACATAATTTAAATATTTTGAGTCAAATCTGAACCTAACTATAGTGTCCCATTAACCTTTGGCCTTTTCTGTGATTTTCTACGTTTAAAAAAATTATATTTCCTAACTAAAATGTCCGTGTAACCTTTGTTTTTTCAGTGCATTTCTACATTTTGTTAAATTATTTTTCCTAACTATAACTTCTCTGTAACCTTTGTTTTTTTTCTGCGAATTCAATTGTTTGTTTAAATTTTATTTCCTAACTGTCACCTTTGAAAGGGGTTGTGTGAGTGAGTATGTGAGTGTCTTACTGAGTGTGTGCATGAATGCATGAGTGTCTAAGTGGGTCTGTGAGTGGTTGTGTGAGTGTCTGAGTGGGTGCATGAGTGTCTGAATGGGTCTGTGAGTGGGTATGAGAGTACCTGAGTGGGTTTGCGAGTACCTACATGAGTGTGTCAGTACATCTGTGAGTGAGTGCATGAGTGTCTGAGTGGGTCTTTGAGGGGGTTTGTGGGTCTCTGAGTGGCTGTGTGAGTTGGTGCATGAGTCTGTGTCTACGTCAGTAGGCCTGTGTGTGGGTGAGAGAGAGTAGGAGTGATTTTGTAAGTGGGTGCTCGAGTGTCTGAGAGGGTCTTTGAGTCGGAGCACTTGTCTGAGTTTTAGGGGTGGGCGGAATTTGCGTAATCGCGCTACGCAAATCTCCGCGAAACGGTAAAAAATCTCCGCAAACATGCAGAAATTCCGCGAACACGCGGAATTGCTTGTTCGCGATGCTTTTTTCCTGTTCACAGTTGCTGTTTGCGTATTCGGGGAGAAATATCTCGCGAACACGCATTTTGAGAACGCGAACAAGAAACAATTTCGCGAAGTTGTGGAAAGCAGAATTTTGGGCAATTACCGCCCAGGCCTACTGAGTTTGACTGTGGTGGGTACATGAGTGTCTGAATGGGTCTGTGATAGGCTGTGAGAGTGTCTGAGTTGTTATGAGACTGGGTGCATGAGTGCCTGATAGGGTTCTGCTAATTTTCTGCTCAATTTCTGACTTTGTTTACTCACTTCTGACCTTCATTTTTCCTCTTTCTGCCCATTCCTGCCCTTTATTTTTCCTCTTTCTGCTTTTTTCCTGACCTCCATTTTGCCTCTTTCTGCTCATTGCTGGCCTATCTTTTGCCTCTTTTTCCTAGTTTCTGACATTTATTTGACCTCTTTCTGCTCATTTCTAACCTCTATTTTGCCTCTTTCTGCTCTGTTCTGATGTTTATTTTACCTTTTTCTGCTAATCTCTGTCCTATATTTTGTGTCTTACTCCTGGTTTTTGGCCTTCATTTTGCCTCTTCCTGCTAATTTCTGACCACCATTTCCCCCTTTCCTGCTAGTTTCTGACCTCTATTTTGCCTCTTTCTGCTCTTTGCTGACCTCTATTTTGCCTCTTTCTGCATGCTTCTGACCTCTATTTTGCCCTTTTCTGCTAGCTGCTGATCTCTATTTTGCCTCTTTCTGCTTTTTGCTGACTACAATTTTGCCTCTTTCTGCTGATTCCTGACCATTATTTCCCCTCTTTCTGCTCTTTTCTGTCCTTTTACTGTGCCTCTTGCTGCTCATTTTGGACCTTTATTTTGCCTCTTTCTGGTCATTTCTCACCTTTATTCTGGCTCTTGCTGCTGGTTTCGGACATTTATTTTGCCTCTTTCTGCTCATTTTGCACCTTTATTTTACATCTTTCTGCTCGTTGCTCTCCTTTATTTGACCTCTTTCTGCTAATTTCTGATCTCTATGTTGCCTCTTTCAGCTCATTTCTGGCCTTTAGTTTATCTTTTTCTGCTCGTTTATCACCTTTATTTTGCCTCTTTCTGCTCAGTTCTTATGTTTATTAGACTTCTTTCTGCTCATTTATGACCTCTATTTTGCTTCTTTCTGTGCATTTCTGACCTTCATTTTGCCACTTTCGACTTGTTGCTGCTCTCTATTTTGCCTCTTTCTGTTCGTTGCTAGCCTCTATTTTACCTTTTTCTGCTTGATCCCTGACCTTTATTTTCCCTCTTTCTGCTTATTTCTGTCCTTTTACTTTGCCTCTTTCTACTAGTTTTTGATGTTTATTTCACCTCTTGCTGCTTGTTTTTGACCTCCATTTTTGCCTCTTTCTGCTTGTTTCTAACCTTTATTTTGCCTCTTTCTGCTCGTTTCTCACCTTTATCTTGCCTCTTTCTTCTTGTTGATGACCTTTATTTAGACTTTTCTGCTTGTTTTATGCCCTTAATTCTGCCTCTTACAGCTTGTTGCTGAACTTTATTTTGCCTCTTTCTGCTAGTTTCTGACCTTTATTTTGCCTCTGTCTACTCCTTTCTCACCTTTATCTTGCCTCTTTCTGTTCATTGGTGACCTTTATTCTGCTTCTTTCTGCTCTTTTCTTACATTTATCTTGCACCTTTCTGCTTGCTGCTGGCCTTTATTTTGCCTCCTTTTGCACATTTCTCACCTTTATTTTGCCTCTTTCTGCTTGTTTGTCACCTTTATTTTGCCTCTTGCTGCTGGTTTTTGACCTCTATATTCCTCTTTCTGCTAGTTGCTGGCCTTTATTTTCTCTCTTTCTGCTTGTTTCAGTGCTTTTAGTTTGCCTCTTTTTGCTCATTTCTGACCTTCATTATAGCTTTTTCTACTTGTTTCTGACTTTTGTTCTGCCTTTTGCAGCTCGCTTCTCGCCATAATCTTGCCTCTTTCTGCTCATTGCTGACCTTTATTTGGCTCCTTTCTGCTCATTTCTGGCCATTATTTGGCCTCTTTTTGCTCATCTCTGACCTTTCCCACCTTTATCTTGCCTCTTCTGTTCTCTGCTCACCTTTATTCTGCCTCTTTCTGATCGCTTCTCACCTTCATCCTGCTTCTTTATGCTTGTTGCTGACCTTTATTTTGCCTCCTACTGCTCATTTCTCACCTTCCTGCTCTTCCCCAGGACCTTGGGGGGAGACTCAAGGCTTCCACAGTCTCAGTAACCTCCCATCCTCCTGTGAGAGTAGGCATTACTTTCACAAACAGGGTGCTGCTAAACATTCGGCTCCCTGTGTGCGAAAGCAATACATCTGATCCCCTGCTCAGTTAACAGCAGCAGGGACACAGACAAATGCTCCTCCTCTAGGAATCAAAAGCATTTCTCCGCTCTCGCTTACTGAAAGTGGAGGTTTTGCAGTGACTTGGCTGGAGTGGGTAAATCTCCATCCAAGCCATAGCAAACAGTTATGTCCTGGGGTGGGCAACCCAGGACATAGCAGGAGACAGTCCTTGGAGGTAGTGGTCTTCAGGGCCCTTATTGGCTCCAGAGAGGAGGGCCTGTCATGTAGTAGGGCCTGCCCTGGAAAGTGGTGGTCCCCAGGGATGAGAACGGCCCGTGATGGGGAGCCCTGTGACCCCCATCCCATTTTCTAATTACTATTTGGCCCCAGGAGGTGGAGGTCCCTGGGGTCAGGGGGGTTGGTGAGGCCTTCCTGTTCGAAATTCAATAGCCCCAAGAGGTAGTGATCCCCAGGCCATGGGGGGGTTAGTGAGGACCCTCAGTTTATATTGAATTAGCCTGGCAGAGGTAGTGGTCCCCTGGGCACAAGGCGTGGGGTCCCATGCTCCCTCACCTGTAATTCATATTTAAGCCCACATGCCCCAGGGACCTTCCCCACCAGGAGGCTAAATCATAAAGAAGCGAAGGAGCCCACACTTCTTATTTTTTTATTTTTGTCTGCAGGAGCCAAAGTCCCAAGATGGCTGCCAACACTTTCTGGTGGCAGCCAATCAGATCTCAGCTTGAGCACGGGAGTGTTTTCAGAAACCTTTGCATCCCTACTTCCTATGGGAATTAACATGGGAAAAATGTGTTTTGGGACCCCCCCCTTGTTCTTGGCCCCCGCTTGACGGATCACCTCAAAACTTCCAAGAGAGCAGCTGAAGTGAGTGTCAAACTAGTTGTGAAAATGTTGTTAGAATTCATCAAACAGCACCAAATGTATTGGCAAAACAAAAAATAATTACCCTATCGAAAGTAGGTCTTAACTATAACTACCTACTGGCGACCTACAAAACCAAAAGTGACTGGCATGTTAGATTTAGGTTCAGAATTTACAAGCACAAAACCAGAGATATTCAGCAGTTATAGTTATACTAATCTACTTTTCTCAAGAAACTATAACTCGTACCCTAATGTAACCATAACTCATCTCCTCGCCATGCACTGCTAATTACCCCACATATTACAACACAAATGCCATCTCTGATGAAATATTTAGTAATTTCACTGCAAATTTTGAAGTAAAATTATTGATGAAAAAACGATGCTTGGCAAGGGTCTGAGTTATAGTTACTTTAGTGCATGAGTTATATTTTCTTGAGATAAGTTTAACTATAACAGCTGAATTTTTAAGGCTTTGTGCATGTAAAATCTGAACCTAACTATAAGGACGTTATAGTTGGGCTCAGATTCCACTCACACAAAATCAATAAAATTCAGCAGTTATAGTTACCCGAGCTAACTATAACTTACACCCCCGCAATGCACTGCTTATGACATCACAAATTACATCACTCTTGACCTGGTCAGTGACATCACTGATGACATCACTGATTACATTTCAAATGACATCAATTATGAAGGTGGCATGGCCTCCAAACAATTCTGCTGTGTGGAACTTACTGGAGGTAACGGGAGTGCTTGTTGGCCCACGAGGACACACTAGAGCCAAGGGGACTTTATCCCTCAATCAGCAATGCTACAGGTGGCGCATTTGCAAAATGGTAGAGAAATAGGGCGTGTTCTCCAAAGTCCTCTCAGCAATCTCGCTCTCTAAGACTAACTGGATGCAACAGGAGGGCTTGTTGGTGGCCAAGGTACCTCAGCATCCAAGGGGACTTTATTCCCCACCCAACAGTGTGCCAGGAGGCACATTTGCTGAATGGTGGAGAAAGGGGGTGTGGTCTTCGAAGTCCTTTCAGCAATCAAGCTCTGTGGGACTTGCTGGAGGTAACAGGGGGGCTTTTTGGCCCCCAAGGACCCTCAGCATCCAAGGGGACTTCATCCCGCAATCAGCAGTGTGCCAGAAGGAGCGTTTGCAGACTGATGGAGAAAGGGGGCATGGCCTCCAAAGACCTCTCACCGATCCCACTTTATGAGACTTACTGGAAGTAACAGGAGGGCTTGTTGCCCCCAAGGACTCTCTGGGGCAATGGGGGCATCATCCCCCAAGCAGTTGTGTGCAAAGTGGTACTGAAAGGGGGAGGGGCTTCTGGCAACTTGCAGGTCTGGCATTTTGGGGTTTTTTCAGTGCATGATGAGGGCATGAGTTATAGTTATATAAGGGCACAGGTTATAGCTACTTGAGACAACTATAACTTTGTCTGTTTAAAATGGGTTTAGCTGACATTTTCATCTAACTATAACCTCCCATTATCTTTGGGTTTTTTTCACAGATTTTTTTTTAATGTACATTACTGTCAGTATATAAAAGGCAGACCTATTGAGTTAAGGAATCATTGCAATGTCTGTCATAAACATTTAAATATAGTACTTATATTCAAAACAACATTAAACAAGTGTCAGCATCTTTCTTTTTACCTCTTAAGAAACAAAATGCAAACATAAGCCCAACCACAAGGAGTCCCTGCATTCCAATGAATATTAAAGCTTCAGCTCTAAAATGCTTAAAGAATGATCACCTTTTCCTGGTCATATACTCTAGGAAATTTAAGCTTAATACGTTTTAGGTAGTTGTATTTGTGAGGCTGCTGCACTGCCCCTTACAACACTTGGAGTAGCAGGGGGCACATGCTGGTGGTGGCCCTGGCCAGATTGGGGCACCACTGTGCAGCTAAAGGTGTGCAAATCAGCTTATGAAGAGCATTATTGGGGTATTCCCTTCAGGAGCAGTGAATAAAACATGAGCATCACCGATCACTCATTAATTAATCTTTTTCTATTTTTTTTATGTCTGTCCTGTCCTACCCGGGACACCTACAGCTTTTATATATTATAGTGGACTACAGAGGGAAGCCCCAGGGCTACCAGCTCCAGCCTCAAGAAACCCCTTTTAACAGGGCCACATAGAGGCACCCCATAACATTAGACACATTGGGAATGCAGGGGGAGGGCCATGTGCCCCACATCCCCACATGGTCCTCTGCCAGAATACATCCTGGGGGTTTTCTCAGGAACGTGTGATAACCATCGCAAAAGTAACTTAATGCAACCTTCAACATCGCAGTCCATCATGGGAAATGTATGCCCTGTTAACCAAGTACTCACAACACGGCGGTACCATGCGATAGTCTCCAGATAACGCATCATCTCACCGCGTTAAAATCAACGCCACGCCACAAAAATGCGAAACACAAATGCAAAAAAAGCTGCGACAAGGCCAATCGCAATACAAAAATCTGCAAAAACCAGCTAAAAGCCTGCAATTCACACACGTGAGGTGGGAACAATCACAATAAAAGTAGAAAAAAAAGGACAAACAAATGCCAAACACCAGCGAAGCACAATGGATGTTGCCGGAGCAGTGCGGAGGAGAACCAGAACCCCACAAGCCCCCGGAGGACCAGCCTGGGACCTCGGGGTCAGGGAAGGGCAAGGAGAAGAAGAGTAGGAAGAAAAGGTTCAGTCCGCAGGAAAACAGGATTCTGATAACGGAGGTGATAGAACACCATCAACTACTGTTTGTCACCTCCACTGTGTCATTGGCAACAAAAAATGGAAAATGGCAGTCCATCGTGGACAAGGTGAATGCAGTTGGAGTGCTGAAGAGAGCAATGGAAGAGGTCAAGAGGCGCTGAATGATGTAAATGAAAAAACCAAGCTGAAACTCACCAACAACCGGAAGGCAGCAATGCAGACTGAAGGTGGGAGTCCAGTGCCACAGGAGGAGCTGGACGAGATGGAGGAAATGGTGGCCATAGTCATCAGTGGGGAGATGGTGGCAGGAGTTGGGGGCTTGACACTGCATAACAGGACCGAACAGAACAGCAACAGGGTGAGTAAGGACCAGGGACTGGGGGAACCGGGGGGAGATGGGCACAATGGCACACACACACAATTAAAAAGAGCACATCTGCGGACAAACAATGCCCTAGACCACCAACTCCCACCAAGAGACCAATCAACCCAAGTATGCAACATGTCAGCACTGTGCAAGCACAGAAGTCAAAGGCACACTGCAAGAAAGGGATAAGGGTCAGCTAAATCAGAGCTGAAGGGGCGACTCTCCAAAATGCGGCACACACACATCACATGCAGAGCACATCAACATTGACAACGATGTGGCTCAATCCGTAAAACACCTAAAACAGAACACAGGACGCAACTGGTGCCGCTTGGGTGCAGACACTGGCCAATCACATTTGGCATTGCAGGGAAATGTGAGTTGATAATGCACAAGTACAAACACACACAAGTCTGTTGTCGAAATGTCCACTGTCCCCCATCAAATAGGCAGCTACTCCCAAAAGCCATAATGTATCCTGTCATGCTGTCTGTACAAAAACATGTACAATGCGACAACATACATGTGGACACATTGTTAAACTGCATCACCCCTTCACATTGCAGAGGGGGAATTAACACCTCCTGCAGAGCAGCCCGACGCTCTCTTCTCTGATGATGAAGAGGACCACCACAGCTTCAACTCTGACGCCCTCCCGCTGCTACGAGGAGACCCCACAGACCACACAGCAGGCAGCACCCCCACCACGGCTGCCTCCCAGGACCACCACGAAGTTCACATGGCCTTCCAACGCCGTGTGTTGGGGTGCCAGGAGAATCCGGCAGAACAGAACAGGTGCGGGTGGGCTTGGACCGCATGGCAGACAAACTAGATGACATACATGGGTGTCTAAGTCCCATCAGGGACCACTCACGGTCCCTAAAGGACACCCACAGTCTGCTCCATGCTCTCCAGTGGACCATGGCTGACATCGCTGGAGCCCTGACTCAGAGAATAGAACAACAGTCAAGTCAGAGTGGCTCTAGCGATGTCACATGGGAGTTGGAAACCATGCGGAAGTTAATGGAGACCATGGAGCGGGCGAATGCAGAATGAGCGGCTGCCAAGGCTGCACACCAGCGAGAGGTAGCTGGGTTCCTCAATGACCTCAGGACCATCCTCATGGCATTGCTGCCACAAGGCATGGCACTGATGCATGCTGCTGCTACCACTCAATCCACATCTCCGCCCCCTGAAGTGTCAGTGCCATGCAGTGCGGCAGACCTTCCACCTCTAGGCACTGATATGTCACTGCCACACAGTGCTGGAGACAGAACACCACCACCCACGAGTGAGGCACATGAAACAGCCGAGGACGAAGATGGGGATGATTCTGCCCTCGTGGTAAGAAGGACGCAGTAGCATGCATCTCTGCCATAGGGCTGGCTTCAGCTTCGTTCTGCCCTCTGCATCACCACCTTCCACTGTCCCCTGATGCACTCTGCGAGACTCACCTTGGTACTCGACATGGACTACCATATGCTGTTTGATCGCCAATGACACAGCAATCAGACTGCAGACTGAACTCTTCCTCTTCCTTTGGACTTGTCATTCCCTGAAGGATTCTGTCTGTCCCTCCATGGGCCAACATCGTCATGTGGGGTTTGCATGGCCCTGAACTGCTCCAGATGCAACACTCCACTGAATGTGCATTAAACATTCATATTCACACAGATGTGTCTTGTCTATGGTCTTTCAAGTTTGGAAGTATGGATGAATGTAGGCTCACTGGACTCCTCTTACATTCATGTGGCTCATGTCGTAGAACAGGGGTCACAGAGTGACATGTTGCCGAATGCTGTCTGGGTGGCCCTGGCACAACAACAGGGACACAGGCATGAGTTACTTCCTTCTCCAGCCCAGTACGGAACCACGCCCAGGGCCCCACGGTCATTTACAAACCCTTACACTGGACTGACATACGCCAGGCCAGCCCACTCCACTTGCGCTCACAGGGGGGACGTCAACGCTACATGTCCCAGGTCTTCCCTGTAGTGATCTGCTGCTCACAGGTCTAGTTGTCAGCACACTACTCCCTCACGGCTGGTTTACACCCACACCACACCCATCCAGCGCACGCGTCACAGGACATGTAACCCTGGCAAAAAAAAGGGCAGTGCGCACGTGCTCGACGCCATTTCCACTCTCTTTCTGGGTGCATCCGTGTGGTGTTAATGTAGGCATGAGGGCCTCGGGCCCTGCAACATCACATTCCCCAGGACTGGGGGTGACATGATGGCGTCCGCAACATGATGCCCAATCATAACAGGGTCCATGACTTTGGGGCACAGACTTGGTGGCACCAGATACATTGCGGCTGGCACAGGCACACCGCCACGGGACGGTGACTTTGGGTGCACTGAGTTTGGGGCAACTTAAGTGCTGAGCGGGTGCGCAGCCTGCGATGATGCCCCGTCCCGGTAGTCCGGACTGCTCAGGATTTGTGTGCCCTGCTGGTCCGCAGTATTGGCCAGAGCCAGCCGGCAGCGCGGGCCTACCGCCACGTGGCGTCGCATCCCAGATCACAGAGTTAGTGGCACCTCAAGGGCTGAGTGGGTTTGCAGCCTGCGATGATCCCAGGTGCACTAGTAAGTCCTCTGCCATGGCTAAATCAAGACCCAGAATCAAATGTGAGACCTAGTGGTCTGAGGAGCAGGGCTGCATGATGTGGAGGGTGCTATGTCCACAGACCCTGGGCATGTGGCTTGCAGCGGCATGTGGTGGGCCCTCATTGCTACACGCCAAGGGCGGAAGGTGAGCAGTGAGGCCTGGGTGCGCAGGGGCGGGCATGCACCGCTGGGCGGCGGGAGGGGCTGGGGTGCATCTGCCTGGGTGCGCAGAGGCGGGCATGCACCGCTGGGCGGGGGGATGGACTGGGGTGCATCTGCCTGGGTGCGCAGGGGCGGTCAGGCGATGATGCCTTGTGCATTCATGTATCTGGACTCTGTTTCAGATGATGGATCTGTTTCAGATATGTGACCTGGTGAACTGCACTACATACCGGCACTTGGTTGGAGACACACTGGTGGCAGCAGGTGAGCAGTAGGGCCTGGGTGCGCATTATCGGCACTCTCTCTCCTTGTCCATCGCTTCTGTTATGTGTCTCTCTCCCCCTCTCTGTCCGGTCTTTCTCTCTCTCCCCCTCTCTGTTCATCTTTCTCTCGCTCCCCCTCTCTGTCCGTCTTTCTCTCGCTCCCTCTCCTTTGCTCTCTCTCTGTCCTTCGCTTTCTCTCTGTCCTTTGATGTGCGCAAGACACACCTTCTCATCATGATTTTTGTCTTGCAGGCTGTGACCTATGGATTGTCCCGAGGGTAGCCGCCATGTGTCTTTATTTCTGTTCTGTGTTTCTTTGAGTAAATGTTCATTTGTTACATCGTAGGTGAATGTGTGATGCTCATTTTTGTGACGACACATGCATATCACCAAATAAGATTGTGCGACATCAGGCGGATTATTTGGTACATGATTCCGTGTAGTTGATGTGGCCGGGGGGTGCCCGGGGAGGGGGATCCTGGGGGTGGTGGCGGTGGGTGTTATGGCCCTGTTGGGGCTCTGAGCTGCATGATCAGTGGCTCCATGGCATCTGTTGTCCTTCAGGTGTGACTCTGGGCTGGGCTCCATTTTGGGGTGCAGGCTGTGGGCCAACTTTGCACCAGGTCAGAGCAGGTGTTAATTTCCTGCAGCTAACGCGCCTTGTCACCTGTTTTGTAATCTTATCGCCGATCTGGCTGGTCGTTGAGAATGTTGCGGAGTGGTGTTTTCGCTGCTTTTTGCATGGGAACGCCTACTCTGCATCTCATTAGTGATAGTTGCGGGGGGTCATCTCTGGCGATGTTTTTTGCGGCTGCTATCGCAGGTAAACAGACGCTATGGGCCTTTAGCACCAGCTTGTGAATGGGGCGATAAATTTATCACAACTTTGGCTGTGATAAAGTGCTGTTAACTTGATGATAGCTACTTGAGAATATGCCCCCCTGGGTGCAGTGGAAGCCAGCATAGCTCCCACCCGCAGGGGGCAGATTTTCTTTCTGCTCCTGCAGGCAGGGAGAAACATTTGTGCTCCCAATCGGCAGGATAAGCATTCCCCCACCCAAATAATTATAAATCCAGTGACACTCCAGTCCTGGCCATTGCAGAACTTCAGGAAGTGATAAAAAAACACTGTCTTGCAATGCAGAGATCTGCAAGCAGCGAGTGTGTTATGTTGTGCTGTTCACATTGATTTTTAGCACTAGGTGTTTGTCCAACGTTGTAAAATCAGTGCGAATGGCACCACTCACAGCACGAGAGGGCACTGCATCTTTTTGCTGCTCGAGTAGATAGTCTACTCAAATGGAAGGTTTCCAAATCACGCGTTGTAGAGACCATCCATGACCTCCTGCATTGAGAAATCTCGCCGGGAGGTTGTCTGTAGCAAGATTTTCCTTGCTCGCACTCGTCAACTTAACATTTCAGAACTCCGTTCCCTACGCATAGCGCTGAGTGGGAAAACTCTGCAAACTCCATGAGCGAAGTGGAATTTCACGCCCAGGTCTAATTTTGAGATGTGTTGGGTCCATGGATCCTCCGCAGCCTGAAATATCCACACATTTTGAACCCTAATTGCACAAAAACTATTAAACCGATTTACCATGAATCACAAAAATTACATTTTCTTGACCAATATCTAGCTTTAACCATATCTAGTGTAATACAATTCTGCAATTTTTCCAGTATACTATGGAACAATTAATGGTGAAAATGTGTTTTAGTATCACTTCTTCTCAGACCCCAGTTGATGGATCACACTGAAACTTTCCAGGAAGAAGCTGAGGTAGAGGAGACATTTTTCATTTTTTTAAAGATTCATGAAGATTTGCCAAATGATGCTAAATTCATAAGCAAACCAAAAATGATTTTCCTATGGAAAGGTGGTCCTAAATATAACTAACCAGTGACGACTGTCGCTGGGTAATATATCTATAATTATATTTATTCCTTTCCTGTGTTGGTGTGCACTCAGCCGACACTCCAGGGATGACATTTATTCTTTATTTGTAGTGAATGCCCATGCATTTCTTCTCTCACCAGAGTCTTTGTCAATGCAAGTGGCATCGTCCATTTTGCGTCTGTGGATTCAAAGGCTGGTCCACAGAATGCTTTTGTTTGGTCAGCCAAATTAGCAGCATCCACATAATTGCAGCTGCCACCAAGTACTGTGTGCTAACAAAACGTGAATGCAACATAGGTGTGTAGGAGAAGTATTCTCTGAATTCTCCCGACAGGAGGAAGCCCAAAAGGATCCCTCCCCTGTGGATAATACAAAAAAGTTAACTCTGCAATGGGGTTTGAAAACCCCTTTTCCATGGCTGAAAGTCCTACTTCACAGGATGCATCCTTTCCACGTGCACAAGGACTTTGCACTCAAAAGGAACATTAATGCATACTTTTATTGATAAAATGAAGGTGGACTTTTTGTTAACAAAATACCGTTTATTGGCCTGCAGAAATATGTTAGTATCACCCCTAACTGCTGGAACTCTACTTGCTTCCTTTTCCCCCTGCGCCTGCATCTTCAGTGACTGGGGGGCATATGTATCAAACGATTTTGGATTCGCAAACGCTGCCATTTGAACAAAAACAGCGTTTGCGAATACAAAATCGCAAAATGAGATGTATGAGCTATTTTCGCATCGCATTATTAAGGAATCGCTAATTTTGCGATTCCTTAATTTTGCGTAAGCATTTAAGGAATCGCAAATTGTGATTCCTTAAATGCTATGTAACACGCACCCAAGTTGTGCGATTTCTCCTTAAGAAATCGCAAATTACCACCAACTTCAAGTCGGTGGTAATTTGCGATTTCTTTGAAAAATGCACTTTTTGGCATTTTTCAAAGTGCCATGTGGTGCACATACATGCCCTAAGGGCATGTATGTGCGCCATATGCGCACACATGCTAATTTCAGGGGTGCATCAGGGTGTCTCAATTTGCGATTAGCAAATTGCGATTCGCAATTTGAGAATGACTTCCCATTCATTGCTATGGGCCTCCTGGCCCATAGGAATGAATGGGAAGGTATTCCTTAATTGCGATTTCGCAATTTGCTAATCGCAAATAAGGAATAGTAAGAATTCACAAAATATGTGCGAATTTTTAAATACATCCCGTTTTGCAATTCTCAAATAGCGATTCTCAAAAAATCGCTATTTGAGATTCGCAAATGGAGATTTTGATACATATGACCCCAAGTCTTCCCAACACGCATCCGTGACTGCTGACTGACAAGCTCTTCATCTCCGGTGGCTCTTAGCACACTTGAATCCATGATACCATGAGACTGGAGGCAAAGTGGTGCAAAAAATAAAAAGCAAGCCAACAGGCCTTTGTGCATTTGTACTCCCAGTGTCTGCAACACCATTCCTGTATCCACCAGGGCCGCTGCAAAAGTGCTCCAATTCTGTAAAGAGCTAAAGACGAGCATCTTTCAAGCACACTATGATCCTGCTGTAATAGTTCGCATCCGCTCCCTGAGCCCAGCTCCGCCTTCAATCACTTGTTAACTGCATCTTTGCCTGAGAGACTGCACAGAGCTCCCTTCCCTTTTCACTAGGTTTGTGCTCTGCAGATGCCACATGCAAACATTATGAGAAATACAGTAAATGTTTGTTATTTTCGCAATAAGCAATCTTGTATATTTCTCGCACTAAGGAGACACGCATGATCAGATTTTATCTTCAGGGAACAGTAAATTCATTGCTGAGAGACATTTACTGCTTCTAACATTTTAAAATAGATTTTGAATGTAAGGCATAACCCTTTCAAAAATTATGGTAAATACTGGCAAACTAAACTTTTTAATATTCTGTGTAAGTGTAATCAATTATAATGAAATTTAAATTGAAGAAATGTGCAGTTTCACCTATCTCATCAGGGAGATGCCTGCATTAGTGTAATAAAGTATAGCCGCTTGGTTTTGATATACAGATTACACATGAAACGATGAAATATGGAAATTGCCAGTTCCTGTGAAATACGAGAAATATTTCCCATGGTCCAGTGAAATGTTTTTTTTTCATCAAAATTAAAGCCACTAATCATTCCTACCTAGTTTCAACACTGTCTTCTGTTTAATAAACATTTTGGTCTTGAAAGATGAACATAAAATGTATTGACAATTCTAATTCAAATCATTGTCAATTTAATTCAAATCAGTAACACTTAGCGGAGCACAGCTTCTACAATTTATCCCTTCTACAGACAAAATGTATTTTTTTAACAGCAAAGGAATTTTTCTAAAATTTTACTCTTAACTACACAATTAAAACTAATCCGTGTGTAATGGCATTCGTAAAATGTATTTAGTGCCTCCATAGAATGTATTTGTAACATTATTTCATATCTTGTGATACTAACAAGAAACACCGAACTCTGGGGCATATTCTCAAGAACGTGTGATAAACATCGCAAAATTAGCGTAACGCAACTTTGCATTTAGCAGTCTATCATGGGAAAACAACACCGTGTTAACGTAGTATTCTTAACACGGCGGCACCATGCGATAGTCCCTCGATAACACATCAAATGACAGTGATAAAATCAAAGTGACGCCGCAAAAATGCGAAACACGAATGCCAAAAAAGGTGCGATGAGTCCAATCACAAAACTCAAACCAGCGATAACCAGCGACAGTCCTGCAATTCCCACGCGTCATGCGGGAAAATGCACCATAAAAGCAGAGTAAAAAAACGGTGAGATGACAATGAGGGAGCACAACCCCACATCGGTGACGTAGAACAAATGACCATTGTCGCGTATCAAATAGGCATCTCCTCACAGTCACAATGTACATTGACATGCAGTCTGCATGTAAACTGTGCCAATGCTGACACATGCATGGAACACACAGTGAAACCGCATCTCCCCTTCACATTGCAGAGGAACAAGCCACCCCTCCTGCACACAGATGTGTCATGACCATGATCAATCAATTATGCAAGCGTGGACGAATGTAGGGGCAGTGACTCCCACTTACGTACATGTTGCCCATGTTGTAGGACTTGAGTCACAGGGGGCATCCCTGCATCATGGAGGTACATATCTGACCTCAAAAGGAGCCCTGTTGTCACCTGTAGGTCACAAATGGCAGCCAAAATGGAATGATTTGGGACATATGTGAAACGCTGAATAGTGGGATTCCCTACTAACTGTGACACACAGAACTGTCAGTTCGAATACGTGACACAATAAACAGCCTCTCTGCACAGAGGTGACACACCCACCATCCATGAACAAATCCTAAAATGTTAGCACCACATGTCGCATTCACACCTGTCTGAGTGATGTGCCTGTACAGATGAGCGACATGCACTTAGGGAATGTGTTTTTGGAATACATTTATTTGCACATTCTGTGCCTGTGGTCATTTTGATTGCTAAGGACTGTCACAATGTGACGTGCTCATGTGAAGAAATAGTCAATGATGATGTTCCTACGGGCTATTCCTGCTGCGGCTGCAGTGGGGTGTGGTCCACCTGCCTCATCTTTATCATCATTGTCCGGTGCATCTCTCACTTGTATCCATGGGGCATTGCTGCGTACACATATGTTGTGCAACACACAACATACAATGATCATCTTGCAGACGATGCCTGGGCTGTACAGGAGCCCTCCACCTGTGATGTCCAGGCACCTGAAATGTGACTTCAACACGACAAATGTGCGTTCCACGATGCCCCTGGTGCTTTTGTGGGCCGCATTGTACTGCCTGTGGGCCTCTTTGTTCGGGACTCAGAGGGGTGTCATCATCCAAGCGCAGAGTGCATACCCTTGGTCACCTGTGACAGTGCAGAGACATGAGTCTATAGTTGGTTCTGCATGATGTGTTGGCAGGCTCACTGGTTCATTGGTGTGTGATATGTGTGAATTTGTGATTTCTGTACGATATGTACTGCTTGTTGCAAATGAGCGGCATTAATGTGTAGTACATAGCCTCATGGCTGCTCCTCCCTCCCCTGAGCCTATTCACTAGTGTGCGCAGCGCGGTTGCATCAATTGCACTCCTACGGCACACCATTGTCATGCCTGTCTGCGCATGTCCACAAGCCTGACAACGACACATTGATGTGGTGCGCTGAAGGTGGGCGGATATGTGTGTGTAGGCCTATGGTAAGGACAGGGCAGACACAGATGTAGAGTTCATGCCTGGCTGAACTCGCGATGCGGTTAAGGGTAGACCTTTGGCTTATGCTGCGGAAATAGCAACACACACAACAGTTGGCATGTCTGATCCCTGACCCCGAGCGGGCTTGCGCACCCTCATGTACCCCTCAGCCGAGCCCGCACTCCGGGGGCATGCTGCATAGCAACATTGTATATTGTGTGACGGGTGGCGCCGACACTACACCAGAGACACATACATTAGTGACTTCCTTGGCAAGGCCTAAACTCAACCACACCCAGAGCCACATGTTGAATGACCACACCCCTGCGCCGTACTGCTGTACACCGGTCCACTTCCTTATGCTCACATGGGAGTCCGACACAACTACATGTCCCAGGTCTACCCCACTGCCTGAGGTGACAAGATTGCACCTGCTGTACACAGCACAATGTTATGTGGTATGGCACGGGGCCCTCATTCATACATAATGACCACACGGACACACTGAGATAATGTGTGGAACTGGCTACGGGCACGCGCGCCCGGCACCTTTTATTGCTAGGGTCACACGTCCAGTGACGCCTGTGCTGGAGGGCTGTTGGGTAGTGTAAGCCACCCCTCAGGGGTTGGTTGCTGCTGGAAATAACTACAACAGTGATCCTACTGGATCTCTCTGTGGCCTTTGACATGGTCCATCATGATCTCTTGATGGACCGGTTAGGGGCATGTGGGATTCAGGGGAATGCATGGAAACTCATTCAGTCATTTTTAACAGATAGAGTAAAAATTGTATCCCTGGGAGATTTCCAATCAAAACCTTTTGTCTTACCATGTAGGGTCCCTCAAGGGTCATCAGTGAGCCCCACATTGTTTAATGTATATGTCTCATCTTTGGCTCCCATCATTAGTACGTTTGGTTTTGGTCTCGCCTCCTATGCGGATGACACCCAAATTGTAGTGTCTCTGCTTCCAGGACAGGAGGTGGGCATAGACAGGCGTTTCCAGGATTGCATGGAATCTGTGGGCAGCTGGATGGCGAAAAATTGCCTAAAACTGAATGCAAGACGGAAGTGATACTATTTGGGAATGACGCCAACTTCTGGACCCCAGACTGGTGCCGTTGTCTATGGGCCCTCTCCCTATACCCGCAAAAAGAGTATAAAACCTGGGAGTAATTGTAGACGAGAGACTGAATTTTGGGGGCCAAGTAAATGCTGTTTCCTCCTCAGCAGCATATGTCCTTAAAACAGTGAGCCAAATACTACCGTTTCTACCAGCTGACAGGAGGCAAACGGTGGTTACCGCAGTAGTCTTATCGAGGCTGGATTATTGTTACAGTCTCTATCTAAACATCCAGGAACGCTTTATGAATACATTTCAAATGCTACAAAATGCAGCGGCAAGGCTACTCACGGGAACACCTAAATTTGCCCCAATTTCTAAAGGAATTAAAAAACTACATTGGCTCCCGGTGAAGAACCGAGTGAGTGTGGGATTCGAGTCAATTCGAGCATAATGTATCTTAGACTGCATCTCTACTCCATATGCATCGAGGACTGCTTTATAAAGTAACTCTTCGTGTCTCTGTGTCCTGCATGATAGAAAGGGCCGAAAAGCCATACTGTGGCCATCTTGATTCATGAACAGTCGTGCTTCGGATCATGTGTCTCTCTACCCCCTTCTGTATGATTTAGCTCGTTCCAGCCTAGAGACAGGGTGAATTGTATTTATGGCCGAGGCCCAAGGTCACATCTGCAGTAGGGAGTACTAAGCCAAATTCCTCTATGCCCGAGACGAAAGGGAGTCACCCGGCCGACCTTCTTTGAACGAGATAGTAACCTTATACGGGCAGATGGTATGAGCTCATTTAGGAGCTCTAGGACTAACTGGTACTTTTCCACTTGCAATGCTTTGTATGCTGAATCTGTAATGTATATAAGTGTGGTTCTGTCAAGGAGCCAGCAGTCTTCCTCGGCACACCTGATGGGTGAGGTTCGATGAGGCTCCTCTATGTAGAGTTCTGTTGTGGCCAATAAACGCTTGAACCTTCTACGTTGCCAACTGCTTATTATTGACTTGATATTGCGGGCCACTGGTAAGTGTGGCCCTTGGGATTACTATTAGATTACTTCAGTTGGCGACCACGAAGGGACCCCGTGACAGGGTCTTCTCCCTCCCCGTAAACGGGTGAAGGGATCGGGGGCGTCTTGGCCGGGTGGGCGGAGGGGAGTCTACGTCCGCTCCGCGCTCCCGCTCGGGGCACCCTCTGCTGCTAGTGACCCTTCACCGGGGTCCTACGGGCTTGACCCAGGAGCTGACTGTATTGGTGGTAAGAAGTTGGCAGCGGAGAACGAACATTTGTACCTGGGTGCACCCGGTGAGTAATTTGTTTGTTTGAAACATGCGCTGGTGAGCGGTGCATTTGTTTGAAGCACGCGCTGTTAAGCGGTGCATCTGGAACAGTTAACTGTATTTGATTTGAGGGGTCATGAGTACCCTAAGAGAGTTACAGAGGTCTTGCAGGGTGGTCCGGTAGGGACTGACTGTGGAGACTCCGTGGATCTTTTTGTGATATTTGGAGATACTGATCAGATGCCTAGTTGTTACCTGTGAGTAATGCACGGCCGGATTGCACTCGGAAAAACCTGTGGCTAGAACTGGGTGGCCATGAGACATATCTGAAGTACGGCTTGGACTACATCAGAACAGTCTCAGTGGTGAACCAGGGAGGTCATGGGATGGCTCGTAGTCCAGTCCGTGGTTACCCCTGTCTGACCGTCTCCTGCCAGTACGGCCTGTTGTGATTCTGTTGATCCTTTTTTGAATAATTCTCCACGAACGGGAGTCGACGGGCTCCGTTCGTTTGTTTGGATGCATCAAATTTTGATAGGTTGAACTGCAGAGAGTAATGTCGACATACATGTTATTTGTGGTGTAAAGTCTGTTATATGGTATTTGTGTTTGTCTAACTAACCAACATGTCGTGTTTCAGTAAATTGAATTGTTTTGGTTGTTGTTGTTGGACCAGCGACTCTCGGTTGGCCGAGAGTCAGCCTGCCCCACCAGAGGGCAGCCCCAGCCATTTCATGTATGTGAAGCACGGAATTGCCCCCATATTGTTCAACACCCTGTGGCACAAGTATACGAAAGGTAATGAAGAGTTGCAGTGGCCGAAGACTGGTTCCTTTGACGAAAAGAAAGTTGCCTTCCTACAGGAGCAACTATTCTCCAGGCGCAGTAGGCAATCTATGTTTGATGCCTTAAACGCCTGGCAGAAAGAGGCCAAGCAAAGACGGATGAGGGGGGAGAAGTTGGCGAGAGCCAAGGCAGGACAGACTGTAACTCAGAAAGCTGTAGCCTATGACAAAGCATGGGTAGAGAAAGGAATCGATTGCATGAATCGGGAGTTTAGATTAAAAGTTGACAAAAGTTATGTGGCCCGACCCAATGCAGAAGATGAGATAGAAGACCTGCTGGACATGCGACCACCACCCCCGTATGTCCCGCAACGGTTGTATCTGGAGGTAACAGCTGCTGTCGTATCGGCCGGAGCACAGACTGTTGATCCCGCGCCGGCGCCCGTTGCCTCTCCAGCAATTTCAGTCGCGTCAGCGCCTCAGCACCCCTCCCTTGCGCCGGTCATTGATCATTCGCGGCTGTCCTCCTCTGTCTCGGAAAGTATGGCCCTATGGCCCAATTTGCAGTCGGCCTCGACAGCTGAAGCTCCACAGCTGTCCCCGGGGGCCATGTATTCCCCTTCCGCCCTGACCTCTTCCTCCACGAGTGCAACCCCTTTCGCAGCTGTTTCAACTCCAGTACGTACGACCGGTTCATTAGATGGTAGGAAGTTGTTCACTCGGTCAGCCTTAGGAACCGGGGAGAAGGAGGCCATTGCAATCCAGGCATCCCAGTGGATGCGGCAACCTATCTATACCCTGACCGGCATATGGAATACCATGCGAGATTATGAACCGGTAATGCAGCAACACACGTTGGCCCATATGGCCCAACGCCTCATCTCATTGTGGGAACAAGCCTATAAAGAGGACAGAGCTCCGGCCATCCTATATGATATTTACACTCAGGCCCATAGATCTCAGCTGAGTCCAGAAGCGGTGTATGGGAACGTGAACACTTTGGTCAGTTACAGAATGCACCTGCCTGCAGCTAGCCCTGTAGGGGTACAGCAGTTCCCAATGCGTGAGGTGCACCCTATTTATCACCCCTCAGTAACCGAGATAGTAGACGCACAAGGGGCGGTCACCCGCCCAAGAGTAGCCGCCCGTTTTCAGGAACAATGGGTATATACCCCCTGGAAACGTAGTGAGGTACTTTCTTTGAAAACTCAGTTGCCTGACCCCAGGAAGAATCCTACCGCATATGATAAAGAACTGACAGAAGCCGCCTCCTCGGCGGTGATGACACTGGCTGACATTGAGCTACTTTTTGCTCTATTGGTACCTGTGGACATATGGCGGCAGGTACATGACCAGGATCATGTGGCTGAGTTCGGAGGAACATGGGAACAATTGAGAGACTGGGATAGGGATCGTAAGCCAGGAGATAAACCTAGAAGTGAGATATTGGCTTTACTGGAGAAAATAATAACCTATATGCATTCCCTGATTCCCCCCAGGAAGGTGGACTGGGACAAATTGACTGCTTGCAAGCAGAAGAAAGACGAGAACGTGTCTTACTTCTTCACAAGGTTCGAGGGAGTTTTTATTGATTTTAGTGGGCAAGATCTGTCTAAGGAGGGTGGCATACGTCTGTTTGTCAACAGGTTTGTGACTAACCTGTTGCCTGAGATATCAGCCCGACTTCAGGCTGCGGAGAGTACCTGGACTACATCAACCCCCTCGACGATTCTAAGCATGGCTCAATATTATGAGCATCGGGAAAACGAGAGTAAGGAAAAGACGGAAAAGTGATCGAAGGACTTGAAAACTAGGGTTTTGTTACAGCAAGTTGAGAGGGGACATGGTAGGGGTAGAGGAACACAGAATTTCGCCCCACGAGGGGCGGGGCTCGGACAGGGTGGAGGACGAACTGATTTAGGAATAAATCAGTGTGCCTTCTGTAAGCAGGAAGGGCACTGGCGAGCTCAGTGTCCGTTGCTGCAGGCGCAGAACGGGGTTTCGAGGGGTCAAGGAAGAGGCCGCGGCAGTGGTCGTCGAGGTGGATATACGAGACAGGACGGAGTTGGGCAAGGTGAGGATAGCCAGAATTGTTTCGACCATGGTCGAGGAAAACAGTACTATAACGACGGATGTGTAAGTAATGACTCGGCAGGCTACAGTGAGGCATAGGGAGGCCGAGGACAGAGTGGGGAACGCGTGTCAATTCCGATCGACCAAAACGGACCTTATGTACATGCTCGTTTAATGGATGCATCAGGTAAGTTTCTGGTTGACACAGGGGCTATGAATAGTTCTGTTTCACACGCCCTTGTCCCTGGGGCTGCTCTGTCTGGCCAGAATAATGTGTCTGTCGGTTTCTCCGGAACTCCAGTAATAAGCCCCATCTCCCAACCTCTTTCTCTTAACTTGGGGCCGGTTTCAATTGACTCACCTTTCCTTCTGACTTCACAATGTGGTGAGAACCTTTTGGGTATGGATATACTGAAGAGGCTGTACACCCGCATCTATTGCTCTCCCGATGGAGTTTACTTAACGATTAGGAAACCCTTACCTCCCTCTGCACAATGTTTCTCTAAAACGGACCCTTTGCCCCCTGAGCTCGCCAAGATTCCACAGAGTCTCTGGGCTACTGGAGATACTGATGTAGGGTTGTTTAGCATACCACCCATTTCGATCACTCTGAAACAAAATGCTCGATTACCCAGAGTTCCGCAGTATAAAATTGCCCCCGCAGGGGAGCGGGCATTACTGTCCATTGACCACGATTTGATCCGCATGGGGGTGGTGGAAGAGACGGCTTTTAGCACGTGCAACAGCCCTATTCTTCCTATTCTTAAACAGGCCCGATAGATCAGAGTCCTGATTATGCTGATACTTATCGTTTTGTGATCGACCTGCGAGAAATCAATAAGATTGTCGTACCCCAATATCCTGTAGTGCCTGACATCACTACTATCTTGACCATGATTTCCCCGACGGCTAGATTTTTCTCTGTCATTGATTTGAAAAACGCCTTTTTCAGTATTCCCATAGATCCAGATAGCCGTTTTCTTTTCAGGTTCTCCTTAGGAGGTCGCAGCTTCAGATTTTGTCGCGCCCCACAGGGCTATACAGAGAGTCCTAGTATTTATAGTCAAGCGCTTAAAACGTTGTTGAACACATTAACCTTGCCACCCGGTAACGTTTTAGTGCAGTATGTGGATGATCTCGTGGCCTCTGATACTGAGCATGGTTGCCGACTAGCGACGACTGCGTTGTTACAACACCTGGCAGACCACGGTAATAAAGTTTCATTGTCTAAATTTCAATATTGTCGACCGGAGGTGACCTATCTCGGTCATCTCCTGTCGAAGGAGGGACGAGGGATAACCCCTGATCGTATTCTAACCATATCTAATATGCCTGTTCCTTGCACGCAACGTGATGTCCGCGCTTTGCTTGGCATAACTTCTTACTGTCGCCAATGGATCCCTAACTATTCCCTATTGACTAAACCTTTCCTACATCTAACGACTAAAGATGTGCATGAACCTTTACCTTGGACAGCTGAATGTCAGAATGCTTTTGTTGCTCTGAAATCTGCTCTTTGCTCTGCCCCTGTGCTTGGCACCCCTGATTACCGGAAGCCTTTTGTACTCTACGTGCATGAGGTGGACGGTTGCTCGCTTTCAGTGTTAACACAAGGATTTGGCGGTAAGCAAAGACCTTGTGCATACTTTTCGGTGGTATTGGATAATGTCGCCAGGAAACTTCCCAGTTGTCTGAGAGCCACGGCTGCGGTTGCAGTGGCGATCCGACAATCGGAAGGGCTTGTCCTGAATACGGACCTGACAGTGATGGTGTATTGTTGAACAGGACACAGACTCAGCACTTAACTAGTGCGCGTCTCACGGGGTACGAATTGACCCTGTTTGCACCACACATCACTATAAAACGCTGTGTCACTTTGAACCCTGCTACGTTACTACCCCTCCCCCCGGAGTATCATAGTCAAGACATACATGATTGCATATTTCGGACAGAAGAGGAAACAAAGGGGCGGATAGATTTGACAGACATTCCCTTATCTGACCCTCAAGGGGAATTGTATGTCGATGGCTCATGTTTTCGATTACCCAATGGCACTACGACTGCTGCTTATGCGATAACTACGTTGCAAACAATAGTTGAGACGGCCAAAGTACCTTATCGATCGGCCCAGGCTGCCGATTTAATCGCACTACTGAGGGCTTGTGAATTGGGTGAAGGGTTGAGGATAAATGTCTACACCGATAGCCAGTACGCCTTCGGCGTAGCACATAGCTTTGGAAGATTGTGGGCGGAGAGAGGTTTCCTTACATCCCATGGTCAAAAGATACAGAATGGTCAATTGGTGTTGAGATTGTTAGCTGCCCTGCCCCTGCCCCAAGCCATAGCAGTTGTTAAATGCAGTGCGCATGCGGACAGAATCACTATAGAAACTGCCCAATCCAATACCACTTCCATGTTTGTAACAAGTTCGCATAACGGGATGATAGAGGCGGAGGTATTTAGTAACACTATAGACAGTGTAAGAGACTTGCAATCAGAAGCAACCCCTGAAGAACTACAATACTGGCAAGAGCAAATAGGGAGGTTGGATGACAATGGATGTTGGATTGATCTGTCAGAAAGATGTAGGTGGCTGCTGCCGAACGCCTTTGTGACTGCAGTTGTGTCCATGGCACACGGTCCTGCACATGTGGGAATTCAAGGTATTTGTGCAATCCTGGATCCTGTGTGGTATAATACCAACATCCACAAGACTGCGAGGCATCTAGTTCAGAATTGCATGATTTGTCTACAGCATAACCCAGGGGGTAGCATCCCTGTTTTGACTGGCAGCTTCGCGCCACCCACCCTACCTTTTGAGGTGCTACAAATGGACTTCATTCAGTTTGAACGGGTTAACAATCTTAAGTACGTTTTGGTGGTGGTTTGTACGTTTAGCAAGTGGGTGGAGGCATACCCTACCAAGGAAAATACTGCCTTAGCCACCGCAAAGGCCTTAGTAAAGGAGTTCTGGGGTACCCCGGGTGATTTGGAGTGACAATGGGAAACATTTCAATGCCGACCTGGTTAAACATGTTTGTAAGGGCCTGGCAATACAGCAGAAGTTTCATGCGGCCTGCCATCCCCAATCAGCAGGGCTGGTGGAAAAATATAATGGAATCCTTAAATTAAAGTTGGCCAAGCTGCAGGACACCACAGGTCTAAAGTGGCCCGATCTCTTACCTCTGGCTTTACTATATGTAAGGACCACTCCTCACTCCCGTAGTGGAATATCGCCATATGAGGTGATATTTGGTAGGCCCGCTAATGTATAGGGCGTGCCGCGACCAAAATCCCTTAGAGACATTGAGTACCCTATATTGGCAGATTACCTTTACGCACTAACTAAAGATCTTCGTTCCATTCATCAACAGATAACCGCAGTGCTGCAGCCTCTGCCGGAGGGTCCCGGACACGGCGTGGAGCCTGGACAGTGGGTTCTGGTTCGGAACTACCACCGGAAATCGAGTCTAGACCCGCGCTGGACCAAGCCTTTCCAGGTGCTTCTGGCCACGAGGACGGCTGTGAAGGTCGAAGGGAAGCGGCATTGGATCCATGTGTCCCACCTAAAGAAGGTCCCCCTTCCCTTGCCGGATGACCAACGGGACCAAAGCGAGGTGTTGAGACACGAAAGCGATAAATCAACCGAAGAGTCACCTTCCCCGGACGCCCGAGGAGAAACGGATGGGCGGGAGGAGGGTGTCGTAAGTTCGGCGACATCTGTAAAAGGTAATCAGGCATCCGGGGCTACAACGAGTGACAGGAGAAGTCACGCACACAATCATTTACCTGACCCCACTGTGCCTGTTCTTTTCATTAATCCTGAAACACAGGGTCATGTTCGCTATAACCTGCGGCCCCGACCAAAAACAAAGATCCCAGGCTCAGGCTAGAAAATGAAAGCGAGAGATCTGGGTAGCCTCTGGGAATAAGTAAAAACACTGGACTGAACCCGTTGAGAGCTTGGAACTTTTTGATATTGCTCTGTTCAGAAAGAAGATAGAGACATTGGTTGATTAGTGGGGGGGCCCAGGTGGAGTTTTCCTTTCTACAAGAGTTGCGCCAAGTACAACTCCAACGCGAGAAGTTTTGTATTCATTTTTCTTTTTGTGATTACATGGAACAATGGGAGTCTGCCTGTGAGGCTCTATAACGGACACAGGAAAGAAGTACCCTCCGGCAGGTTGGACTGCTTATAGATTTTCTGTTCCCCTAAGCTTAGGTTTGGACTTTTAGTGAGAATGTACCCTTTTGCTCGTTTTGTCCCTGAAGAGGAGCGTTCCATAGTACACCGCCCTTTCCATCCACATTTGCCAATGTTTTCCACTTGGAGCTTGCGTGCCAAGATCGTTTTTATTGTCTTAATAGTTGTTTCATTAATGTTATGCTTAGGAATGTTCATTTATCTAGAGTTCCGCTATCCTGTGCATACCCTGGTAGCTACTACCCACGTCCCTGAGGAGCACCATTTTCAGACTTTTGCCCCGCATAAAGAAAGACACCACCAGACCTATGTAAATAATGCTTTCATTGAAATGTTGCATCAAACCCACAGTTCAACGAATACCACAAACTGCTGGGTATGTGGGCTCCTCCCCTCAGTAATGCACAAACATGATCTGTTCATTTCAATGCCGTTGTCATATTTAGGCAGTTGTGAAGCATTGTTTAGGTTATTGTCGATGATGTATGAACATTATGCAGTTGATGGGCACCGATTTTCAGAAAAAGATTATGATCTGATTCTAGCCTATATAGAAAGACATCAGGGATTCACTCCCAATGCCGAGGGTACGGACGGTACCCTGGATCCTACCGCTTGTATGAATGTGTATACGGATCACGAGAATGACACCTGGTTAAGGGATGAGGTATCGGATTTTGTGGCCTTCAACTTTACCGAGTATTTTAGATATTTCCAGGAGCGAAATGTGTCGAATGAAAGAATCATTCCAGTCCCCGTGTTGAATAGCACATCCTCCTTTTGCATACGTGGTACTGGCCATTTATTTGTTGGTTATAGTAGATGTAACTATACCTATAGATTACAAACCTTTAGCAGCCCACCTATACTCACTCCCCCGAATGTATATTTTGTGTGTGGAGAAGATGCTTACACTTGGCTTCCAAGAGGATGGTCAGGTAAATGCTACTTGTCCTTCTTGTACCCGCCTGTTTATATAGCACTTTCTGATTACCACCGATCCCACTCGCTGAATCGACGAAGCTTAGACTCAGTAAAAACTATAAGCACAAAGGTATGAGAGGCAACACAAAAACAAATTAACTGATACAATGTAGTGCTAAAAAAGTTGTGGAATCCACACAGGACTTGTAAGATTTCAAATTTTCTTTATTCCATGGTTCGATACTGTCACATTCACAGCCAACGCGTTTCGCCCAAGCATGGGCTTCTTCAAGGCAAAAATATCTGACTAAATGGTGCATGAAAAACAGTCACAACACCACAGCGTATCCTTGTAGAGTAGAGTCTTGTCAAAAACTAACGTGTCGTCCACACGACGGCGCCCGCATTTGTACAGACTGCTTAACTACGAAAATCGGACTTACGCTTTTGCCAAATAATTCCGGCAAGGATTTCCTATGACAGGAATTTTATATGACCATTATTGCAACGTTTGTGTATTGACGACACGTTAGTTTTTGACAAGACTCAGTCTACAAGGATACGCTGTGGTGTTGTGACTGTTTTTCATGCGCCATTTAGTCAGATTTAAATGCCACCCCATTCTAAAATCAAGGACTTGATATTTGTGGATTTGAAAGAAACAGATCGGGTGTCAGTGCCCCATTTTCTTCAAAAGCTCTACACTCTGGATGATACCAAAGAAAGCCTGCCTAACACTCTCAAAATTGATGCTATTCTGGGTACACTCATTGGTAGAACATCTTTGGATCCGGAAGGATGTGCTCCTGCAGATGCTATGGACAAAAAGGTAGAAGGCGCTTTAAAAAGAGAATTCTCAGCCCAGAGTCTCTCTTTTAGGTCTTCTACGTATGCAGCCAATTCCGCACAGTCATTGGTGAAAAGTTTTGATGGCTGAGCAACAGCTAAACAAAATGGCACAGACTGCTCTGATCTGCTGTTAGCTACGGAGCAGCAAGTAAAGTATATAGTCAACATCTCTTCTGATATTCTGAGAGCGTCTTCTCTGGATTTAAGGGCAGAGGTAGTGGCTAGAAGGAATTTATGGACATGTGTATGGAGAGCAGATCCAGCAGAGAAAACATCTTTACTGAAGATTCCCTTCAATGCCAGGAAACGATTTGGCATGAAGTTGATCATAAACATATTTAATTATAGGAATCACACCCTTCCTTACAAAAGAAAAACATCCTCATCCTCCTATCCTCAGAGGTCTATGGTCGTTCTTCTCGCTCTCCTGCCAAAAAGGACTACATATCTTCTTATTGCAATAAAAGACTTCAACCAAAGAAGCAAGTAAGAAAGCATTACTCTGTTGACCAGCCCGGAACTTTTAAGAGATGGTCCTGACTATTCCTGTTTCTCTATCACTATTGAACCCATTGGTGGGAGGCTCAATCTAGCCGAGGACTCTTGGGTTTAGAATGTCAGCAGCTAGTGGGGTTTAGAGGTAGTTCAAAATGGCTACATGATAGATTTCACCTGCATTCCTTCTGGGGCAGGTTTTCAACCCATTTACATGATGAAGCTCAAAAGCCCCCTTCTCTGGTATTTAGGATCTCCTGAGCAAAAAGGCTATTGTAAAGGTTGCTCCTTCAGAGTATGTAGATAACTCCTACTCCATTCTATTTCTAGTACAAAAAGCTTCAGGTTCATACAGACCAGTACTAAATCTTAAATCTTAAAAGTGTGTAGACCTGGGTATGAAAGATCCATATCAAAATGGTTACTTTCCAATCAATTATTTAAGTAATAAAGGAGGGAGACTTTTTTCACCACAATAGATTTAATAGGTGTCTACCTTCATGTACCTATCATGGTAAACCATGAAAAGCATTTCCTTTTTGCAATTGGAGGTCATCATTTCCATTTACACTTCTCCCTTTCGGACTGAAATCTACTCACGGGGTATTTAAGAAGTTCATTGCTACTCTTGTCACCCTGCTTCAACAACAGGGCATTTCATTCATCCCTACCTAGATGACCTGCTCATTCATGCATAATCAGAATAAGTGGCCCAGTTTCATTGTTAGACAGTCCTCAGTTTATTGCAAAGGCATGAATCCGAATTGACTCCATCCCAGGATAGTGTCTTCATATGAGGTTGAGTTCTCACAGACCAAGAGTTGGTTACTCTACTCCAAGCAAGGATAGTGAAGATCGAGCTAAATTTGCAAACCCTCTTGTGGGATCCCAGCATATTCTCATATCTCTAGGTTTAGGGAGATCTGGCTGCTACCATCTTAATTGTTCCATGGCAAGGTTCCACCTTCAGCCAAGAGTGAGATTTATTCTGTCTCTGTGGGATCCTCTCTTGCTGAATCTTTCTCAGAAGGTGTCTCTGTCATAATAAATCTGTTGGACTTGGCCGTTTTTGCAGGGTTATCCCCAAACTTTTTGCTTGTTCCTCCTATTTGTTCCTGACCTGTATTTGCTGGGTTTAGTTCTCTGGGCATTTTACAGCTGCTGATCAGTGCTAAAATGCTTATGCTCTCTGTGTAAATTGTTAACATGATTGGTTCTCCCTGATTGGCATATTTGACTTACTGGTCAGTCCCTAGTAAAGTGCACTGAGTGTGCCAGGGCTGGTAAATCAAATACTACTAGTGGGCCTGCAGCACTGATTGTGCCACCCACATGAGTGGCCCTGAAAAGATGTCTCAGGCCTGCCACCGCAGTGCCTGTGCACAGTTTGCTAACTGCCATGTTGATTTGGCAAGTGCACCCACTTGCCAGGCACTAACCTTCCCTTTTCTTACATATAGGACACCCCTATGGTAGTCCCAAGGTACCCCCCTGGGCAAGGTGCAGTGTATGTGAAAGGTAGGACATGTACTGATGTGTGTAACATGTCCTGATAGTGAAATACTGCCAATTTAGTTTTCCACTATTGAAAGGCTATCTTGCCCCATAGAACAGAATGGGGAATGCGTTATAACATTTTACAAGCATACCTTCCCATAGGGATAAGATAGAAATATAAAGTTTAGTCTCTCTAAACTCAGAATTTAATAACACATCTTTTACTAAAGATGATTTTGAAATTGTGTGTTTGAAAATGCCCCTTTTAGAAAGTAGGCATTTTCTTGTTTAACCTTTCTCTGTGCCTCTGCCTGTTTGTGTATTGACTGTCTGGTTTTGGAGTGACAGGGGCTGGGGAGGTGCATTCTCTCAGACTGCCACCTGGGAGGGTTGATGTGTATCCTGCCTTTCCTGAATGAGTCAGGGCTGGGCTGAATAGACCTGGGCTGTATTCAGAGTAGGGGGAGGAGTTCTCACTAGCACCTGAATAGGCCAGGTCTGCATTTAGAGTGGTGGGAGGAGATTTCCCTTGCACCTGAATAGTGCCTGTCTAACTTAGACAATGCTGTCTCCACCTCCTGCCGGGCAGCTGCACCAGAGAGGACAGAACTGGTTTGGACTGGGCTCAGAGACCCTTGCACAAAGAGAAAAAATACATTTTGGGGTATAAGTATTAGACCTAAAACCCCTGAACTTTAGACTACTTCTGGAATCAAGAGGAACCTTTGCCAAGAAGAAGAGCTGGAGTAACTGAGAAGAAGTACTGCCCTTGCTGTTTGTCTGGGGTGGGCCTGCAGTTGCTGTTTCTGCCAAGAAAAGGAGAAGGACTTTGCTGTGTGCTGTATCCCCTACTTAAGGAAAGTCTCCAATGGCTTGAGTAGAGCTTGCCTCCTGTTTTGAAGTCTTAGGAACACAAAGACGTCATCCCCAGCTCCCCGAACTTCCTTGCTGGGAGTTCTGACCTGCCAATAGGTGCCTGTGATTGTTTTGGGCCTCTGGAGGTTGTTTCTGCTTTTGGGAGCAGGAAAAGCAACGCAACGACAAGGAAATCGACGCATCGCTCTTCTTGCGACAGCTTTTCCAACGCAATGCTGTGGTGCAAGAAGAATCTCCCTGCATTGCTGCGCCACTGCTGAAACCAACGCAGCACTTGTCAGTGTGGCAAGAATTGACACATCGAGGGATCGCGGCTGAAAACGTCGATGCAGCGCCGCTCGCCGCCGCAGCATCGTTCGCCGATGCATCTGAGATTTCCATGCATCGTCCCTGTGCGGCAAGGTTTCCCCGATGCATCACCCGTGGATCGGAGTATTCTCAGAATCGACGCATCGCTTCCCCCTACAGACCGGACCCGACACATCGCTTCGCTATGTACAGCGGAACTGTCGCAGTGCATCCACTAAGGTCTCAAGAACAACGCAACTCTTTGTTTTTCGATGCTTCTCATCGCTGCGGCTGTTTGGCTAGGTACATTTTGTCGCAACAACAGGTACTTTGCAAGAAATCACACATTCATATTTTCTATAGACTCAGTTTCTAAAACCTTTTAAAAGTCATTTTCCTTAATACTGTATGTTGTATTTTTGTAGTTTTGGTCTTGTTAAGTTTAAATAAAGATACTTTATTTTTCTTCCAGTGTGGTGTCCGTTTGTGGTGTTATCACTGTGTTACTGTGAGTGTTAGTACACATACTTTACGGATTGCCTTTGGGATAAACCTGTCTACTCGTGCCAAGCTACCAAGGGGGTGAGCAGGGGTTATCTAAAGTGTGTATCCCCCTTAATCTGACTAGAAGCAAGGGTCCCTATTTGGACAAAGTTACCTACCTCTGTCAACTAGAGACCCCTATTTCTAACAAAATCCAACACCAGTTACAATGGTGACTGGTTCTGTTGAAGCTATTGAAAGGAGTACCTCTTTCTTCTTCTACCCACTTAGTCATTACAACATCTTCAAGCCCAAGGGGTATGGTCACTGAAGCAGAGCAGAAAATCCTCAAACTGGAGGGATTTAGAAGCCATTCCTCCTGCTCTAAAAGTCTTCTCTTCTCAGGCAGGCAAACTGGATCTAGTATGGACAGACAATATAACCACCAAAGCGTCTGTGAACCATCAAGGGGGAACAAGATCGGCCTCCCTGGAAAAGGTCTCGGGACAAAAGTTTCTATTGGGCAGAGAGATGGATCATGTCCAGTTCGGCAATTCACATTTCAAGTACTTTGAATTTCATATCAAATTACTTAAGCAGCAACATTTCTTCTTCAACAAACTTTTGCCTTCATACCTCAATCTTCTCCATGATTGTCTTACAATAGGGATTACCAGTAATCAAGCTCCATGCAACCACTTGGAATGCATTGGTATATAGATACATCTCCGGGACAAGGAATGCTTGAGCAGTGGATGCCCTCTCTTAGTCTCCTATTTACTTTTTGCCCCTGAGAGCTTCTACTGAAATTTCATCTAAGGGTAAAGAGGGAGAGAGTTACTAGGCTTCTGATTGTGCCAGTATGGGCCTGCCCATGTTGTTTCCTCTCCTGACATCCTTGAAGACAGGGGAAGAATGGAGACTTCCAATCTGTCCATCTCCATTGGCCTTTCCAGTCTTGCAACAGGATGCTCTAGTGAGGCTCAAACTAGTCGCCAGGAAAGTGTAAGTTTGTGGATGAGGATGAGAGATCTTCCTGACAACTTGGTACCAATCGAAAAATAGATGTCAGGAGGGTTCTCCTAATTTATATGTAAAGAGTGTCACTTTTAAGAAATTAGAAGCCCTTATTTGTAAATTTCAGCCCAGCAAGGAAAGGTTCTAAACATCCTATAGCTTTATTGAGCCATTGGCTTGGATAGCTCTTGGCTATGGCTTACAAAACAAAAACAAAAAGTCTCTCTCCCCCAGAGGGTATTCAAGACAGGTCATCTAGAAACATGTCCGCTTCTATGGTGGACATTTAGGGTGCTTCTATTTCACAGATTTGGAGGGCGATAACTTAATTATAGAGTTGCACACAAAATAGATTCAGGCGTTACATTTTGTTCAAGGGTCTTGGCCCTTATGATATGATAAGAGGCGTTATCTTATTTTTGAGTTTTTGTGTATTTCTGATTGAACCTGTGTTTTTTGAAGCATACACATTGGAGTTGTCCTTATGTTTCTTTTGGTTTGTACATCTCAGTTAAGTAAGGAAGGAAAGCGTGGTGGCACTAAGGTAATGCTTCCATTAGTGCACCAGGGGCTAAAGAAACGGGGGAATCACTAGCTGCAGTCAGACTTAGTGCTGCACAAGTGAAGATAGCTTAAACTATTAATTCCACCGCATACAAGTAAACACTCCTCCTACAGAGTAAATGAGAAGAACTGAATAAACCTTTTGTTTCAGGTCAGCAGTGCAATGAGCTGATAACAACTTAATCAATACACGTAGGTGGATAAACTGAAGTTCACTTTCAATTAAATCACAAAATAACATCTTATCTCTTAAATTTGATTCCTCTTTGGTAGGTTGGCTCCCATAATTTCATCAAGTACAGAGAACAAATTATTTTCTACCTTCCCTGTGGCCATTGTTCTTTTCCCATCACATCCTTGCACGGGCCTCCCTCTTTTTGCTGTGTTATGGTCCTTGAAAACTGAAATCGTAACCCAATGCATTTGTACCCGGCAGCACACGTCTTTAGTGTCATTATGCGCGTTCTATCTCATAAACACGGCATGAGGCAACTTTATGAAAAAGAACACTTAATGCAATCTGGAGGTGCTTCAAAATGCCGCAAGAATACAGTCAGGGAACCGTGAGCCTCTCCCAAGTTGGATGCCTTTTAAACAAAACTAAGTTAGAACACGTGCAAGAGATCAGCCATATATATTGCAAGCTTATAATTCTAGGTACCTTTTGTGTATTAAAATTACACTACTGGAACTAAGTAAATCAATTTGTTTAGTCGAAGTATCTGACTATCATTTCATTTCATTTCATTTCATAAGGCTTTATTCGGAGCATAAAGACAATGTCCATAAAAGTACATACATTTACATTACATAAACAATAATCAATAAAAACCATGGTAGAAAATGCAGTACAGAATACATGGTTAAAAACAGTTAAAAAATCATACTAGTCCTTGCCTTAATAGCATAAAGAAGGAAAGTAGCGGTAAAAAAACAAACGCCAGGGTGGGCATGTTAAAAAGCTACTTCATGGTATCATGTACATTTCTAACTCCAAACTTGATGAAAATGGGTTTTAAAAAGGCTGAACGAAAGTTACCGTAAAGTTTACACAGCAATAGAAAGTGCATAGTGCTTTGTGCTGAAGTATTGTCACATGGGCACGGTCCGTGTCGGATGTTTTTTGTTGCAGGGGAAGGCCACCAGGTGGTGCACGATCCCAAACCTTAGTCTCGTTAAGACAAACTGGTGGGAAGCTCTGGTGACATGACTCAAATATGGTTGGTAGTCCACATTCTCGCAATATCTTCCATAGAGCACACAGGTGGGGAGATTGCCACAGTCCCTCCCCCGCCTCTCTGGCTTATAGCTCATGAAGGCAGCCTTCATCTCGGATTTGGACAGACTAGAAGCAACATAGCTATCCTCTCTTATATCGAGACCATAAATCTCTGAAAAACTATTGATGACAAATTTAATCCAAGGAATCTTTAAATGGTTATCGGTAGAGAGACAATCTCTTATGATGGCTCTATTTAGGGAAGTCTCCTCCTTCAACCAAATAGCACGCCATAACATTAATGGTCTTACGGCAATCAGATCTGAAAGATGTCGGATCCCAAGCTCTCTGTGCACCAGGTCGTTAGAGGCTGATTTGGGCAAACATAGGAGTCTCTTTAAAAAGAGATTTTCCTCCACTTGTAGGTTCCCTGCCGTGACGTGTCCCCAAACCCCAGCACCATAGAGGGCAATGGAAAGGCATCTCAATTGATAGATTTTTAGCATGTCTTTAATCCGTTTGTCCCCTAATTTGGTAGCAAACTTGAACACCCCATGGGCGCATTTCGCCATCTTGGCCCGAACATTGGTAAGCTCACTAGTCCAGCTATAGTTCTTAGAAAATGTGGTGCCAAGATAGCTAAAGGTATCCACCGTTTGCACCTTGTGCCCATCGATAAAATAGGAATGGGGTTCCCTCGCCCTGTTCCACTTTCCATAATGTAGGTTTTGGATTTATTGATCAACAACTTTCTATCCTTGATGAACAGCGAAAACCTGTCCATCAGGCGTTGTAGACCTATGGGGGTCCTGGACAAGATCACGGCATCGTCCGCGTAGAGTAATACAGGGACGTTTAGATCATTGATTTGTGGGGCATCTGCCGCAATCGTCTTTAAGACGGAGTCAACTTCGTTGATAAAGAGGGTAAAGAGTAAGGGGGCGAGAACACACCCTTGTCTTATGCCACGCCTGATCTTAAACTTTGGGGTGCGCTCACCGCCAGGTCCATAACGGACACTGGTGCTTAGGTTGGCATAGAGTCGGGCCAAAAAATAAACAATGCCCCCTCAGGTGCCCCCATTTCTAACAATTTAGCCCAAAGGATGTTATGATCCACCATGTCGAAGGCACTACTCAGATCTGCAAAGCAGAGATAGAGAGAGCCTTTCTTAGCCTGCGTATATTTCCCAATTAAGAGTTCAAGGTTAAGGCATTGTTCAATAGTCCCTCGTCCCTTTCTAAAGCCATATTGGCAATTGGCCAGAATGCATTTGGATTCGGCCCATTCTTCCAGCCTAACCAAAAGCACCCTGCTCATTATTTTCACTGAGGAATCGAGCAAGGAAATTGGACGATAGTTCTTCACATCCCCCTATCTCCCTTCTTATAGATTGGAATAATTATGGATTCCTCCCAGGTAGGTGGGACACCCTTACATACAGCAGCATTAAAAACGTTAGTTAACAACGGGCCCCACAACTCCGGTTCTAGTTTGTACACATCGATGGGCACCCCATCGGGCCCCTGGGCCTTCCCACCATTACTGGAGGTGATGCTTCCCAGGACTTCAACGGTGGAAATGTCCAGCGGAACGATAGGCCAGCAGTCCTCATGCACACCCATCGGTCTATCCGAATCAAAGATCAAAGAGAAGTGGGTAACCCAATTTTCCACACTAACGTTAGCCGTCAATTCGGGCACCTTGTCGTCCTTAATAAACGGACAGTTAACTGTGGCCCAAAATAAAGAGGAGTCCGAAGTTGCGGCTGCCTGGTCTAAATTATCCCAGGCCTCTTGCCTTAGTTCGGTCTTCCTACGTTTGACTGCAGCCTGGTAGGTGAATCTAAGCTCCCTAACCACACTATTATCTCTTGGTTTGGCTGCCAATGCCACTTTAAGCCCCTTAAGCGCGGTAGTACTCGCGTGATCAAACCACCCCTTTCGATGATGTAACTTGCCCTTACCAAGTTTGGTGAATTTACTGTCAATTGTGAGGTTGATGTTAATAAAATTACACACAGTTTCAACAGTAACCTCCTCACTCTCTAGGATGGTAATGATTTCTGTTAAGCAGCTTTTAACAATAGAATTTGACATCACTTCCGCTTTGTCCCTTTTCCATCTAATTCTGGTTCCGTTGGGTCTGTGCGGCTCTATGTTAGCAATGGTACAAATTTTAGGTACATTTTTCTCCTTCCAAAGTATGGCCTCAATAGTGATACAATTGTGATCACTAAGCAAATTATCCATGACCACAGGGGCCTTACACCACGGGCTGAAGCTAGAGGACATGCAAATAAAATCTATTACAGTGTTTGCATTCCTTCCCGTGAACGTGGGAATGATTTCTCCAGAGGCATTTTTCGCATTTACCAAAATTTCCAAATCATAGGTGGCCAAAATCTTATTCAACGAGTCCCCATAAGGATTGTGGGGGAAATGAAGATCAGCATCCCCAAAACAATTAGTAACTCCACAGACCCTTTGGTCGGAAAGGGAACACGCTGCAGTATTAAAATCCCCCACCCAAATAAGGTCAAAAACAACATCAGACCCCATTATAATGTCGGCCAAAGCGGTCTCGAGTGCAGACACTACCTGATGCCTAGTGCTTTCAAAGATATTATTATAAAAGTTAATTAAAAGAATATTTCTACCTAGCTCCTGATAAAGCCATAAAATCTGGGAATGGACCCCAACCAATACATGTTTTTTAACAGTGATAGGGAGTTCCACAGATATCAATACCAGGAGCCCTCCCTTAGCCCTACCCGAAGGGGAGGCCAAAGCTGGTAATTGGTATGAAACAAAGCCATTGTAATAAATTGGTTCCTTACACCATGTTTCTTGGAAACAAATTATATTAAAAACATTGATAAACTCAGGCCAGCCTAGGCAGGCATCCTTAGACGATAATCCTGCAACGTTCCAGCTAGCGATTCAACAAGTCCAGGGGTTGAAGCTTTCAATGGGCATATTGATCAAGGAGTTTGGTCTACTGTGTCCATGGGATACGTTCTTGGGGAAGGGGTCCACACCCTGGCCATCAAAGACCAGGCTTGCATCTCTACAACCTCTAGAGTCGTTATTGAGATTAACTTTGGAACTGCGGTTGCCACTTATAGCCGCGATATCTGGGTACCCCGATGTTACACCCCCCCCCCCCACCTCCAGGGAAAACAGCCACTTCCCCGAGGGGGGATTTCGGCAGGGCAGATTCCAGTCAATCATTGGAGTCAAGACCACTCAAAGATTGGAATCTGTTAGAAGTGGCAATTTTAAAACCAGTGTACAGATTCAAACCTCTACCCCCCCCCCCCTGGTATGATCAGCATTAGACTGATTGTTTAGGTGCCTATAGAAATAACCTAAGGGACGAAGAGAGATTCCTTGATCTCGATAGGGAATTGAAGTAGCTCTTAGCAAGGCAGTGGTGGCGAGATGTGGGTTTCTAAAATTAACAACGATGCAGTCACCACTAAAATTCTTGCGTGAGCTGCCTATCCAGTTGGTTCTTCTAGTACTTAGGATCTCATCTGCTAAAGCTACTGGGAAACCACACTCCCGGTGAAGCCAAGCTACAGTCTTGTTCTTCAGGGAGTCATGAGATTCTCTGTAATTGTTATTGTGCCCAGACCCTCTAACTGGTGGGACGTTAGTTAAGACTGCCACAAAAGGTGCACAGTCTGGTGGTAGATCAAACTGTGAGTTCACAAAACTTTTGGTATTCCCTGCGCTAGGTCCTGCCTGAATCCCTGGGGCTGTGTTGGGTAAAGGGTTTCGACCAGATGTCTGCGGGGGGTTAGATGCAGTAGATACCATCTCGCAAAGACCCCCGGAAGATGGCTTAGATGTCTTGGACGTAGCCGTAAGTATCACCTTACTAGAGATCTTAGAAGTTACTTTACTACCTCCGAGACCCTTGTCCTTAACTTGGGGACTTATACTTGTGTTAATTTGTGATCCCAAAAGACCTCCCAATCTGACTACTTCGGCAGTGATCATGTCAAGTTTGATCAATAAAGGTTTGACGATCAGATCAAACTTAGTGTCTATAGTTCTGATTAGGAAGTCTATTTGCTCGGTGTCAATTATGACCGAGGTGGTATACGGTGCTAATTTAGGGTCACAGACAGCACTAATTGATGGTGGATCTGCTCTGTTGTTTAAGCGACTCCCCCCCCCCGTTTTAATTGGACATTCCTACTGTTATTCCTACATGAACGCAGTACTCTCTGAGATCTTGGGGCCGTCGGGCATTGTGCCGGTGAGTCTTGAGGGGCAGCCTGACTAGATTCTGGGTCTATGAGAGCCACCGGGATAAAACTATCAGAGCGGTCTGGGTCTGTGGGCGCTGCCAAGATTGGACTATCCAGATGGTTAGGGTTATAGCTAACATCCTGATGGAGGGTAGACAAGGGAATAGGTAGATTGGGTAAAGGAGCAGTTGAGTCAGGGGGACCCCCCCGACCCAAGGACTTTCGCCGTTCTTGATTAATTTTGTCCACCATCTTAACCAGGTAATTGTCCAAAGTGGCTGTCACTGGGGCATTTTTGGCTTTGGACATTGTAAATATAACCAGTTGACCTTGGTGAGCTTATAACCTGGTTCGACAGACTGGAATAACAGAAATCCTAAACAACAGTAGCATGAAACGCAGTCCCCCTTCCCCTCTTTCGCTGTTGCCTTTCCAGTGAATGTCAAAAAATTAATGTCTCACTTGGGTAAATAGGGTCTTGTTACGGCAACCTGGGTAGTCGAACTCCTTGAATCAGCACGCAAAGTCCGAGGCCCAGCCCAGCCCCCTCCTGCCCCGGACTGTCACAGACTGTCCGCCCTTTGTCCGGGCTTCGTCCGGCGCGTCCCTCGCGCGTCCCGCGCAGCGGTCAGTGATGATGTTTTAAGGGGCGTGAGCTAGTAGGCGAGTGGGCGGGCCGCAGCACAGCTGGTGGGGCGCACGGACTCCTGGACACTGGAGTCCCGTGCGACGTGCGGCGCAGATGACCGCCCTTCCCCCTCTGCAGCTCCTGAACAGCACGACACCCGGGGACACAGCCCCTCCTGGGGCAGCAGTAGGTCCGGTAACAGAATGCCCTCAGAAACGAAGCGGGACCCGCGCCAGCGGGTTCCTTGAGCAGTAATGAGGTGCTTGTGGGCGGGTGGGCAGGCCGCAGCACAGCTGGTGGGGCACACGGACTCCTGGACACTGGAGTCCCGTGCGACGTGCAGCGCAGATGACCGCCCTTCCCCCTCTGCAGCTCCTGAACAGCACGACACCCGGGGACACAGCCCCTCCTGGGGCAGCAGTGGCTCCGGTAACAGAATGCCCTCAGAAACAAAGCGGGACCCGCGCCAGCGTGTTCCACGAGCAGTAATGAGATGCTTGTGGGGGGGTGGGCGGGCCGCAGCACAGCTGGTGGGGCGCACGGACTCCTGGACACTGGAGTCCCGTGCGACGTGCGGCGCAGATGACCGCCCTTCCCCCTCTGCAGCTCCTGAACAGCACGACACCCGGGGACACAGCCCCTCCTGGGGCAGCAGCAGCTCCGGTAACAGAATGCCCTCAGAAACGAAGCGGGACCCCTGGTGTCAAATGGCATCTGTCTCTTCCGTCACAGCACGACGAACGGCCCCTGCAACTCCTGTATCTGACTATCATGTCAAGAAAAATTATGCTCAGTGTCTTATGTCAGTAATAAAAGACCAACTCCACATTGCTAGGACTAGGCAAAGTCACAGAGAAACCAAGGCGACATTCCAAGATTCCTATCAGGATAGAATTAGAAAAACAGTTGCACTGCCAGCCTGAACTCTTAAGATCTTACCACCACTCCCTGTCCTCGTTCTGCGTTGTCACTCTCCCCTCTCTATCACACATTCATGGTTATGCTTCCTTCTCAACTCCTATTGGGCATGTATCTCCCCTTCCTTTCCCTATACTTTCTTCTTCTCAACTCCTATTAGGCACGTAGCCTCCCTTCCTTTCCCTGCCCTTTTTCTTCTCCTCAACTTCTATTGGGCACGTATCTTCCCTTCCTTTCCCTGCCCTTTCATCTTATCAACTCCTATTGGGCACGTATCTTCCCTTCCTTTCCCTGCCCTTTCTTCTTCTCAACTCCTTTTGGGTACATACCATCCCTTCCTTTCCCTTTCCTTTCTTCTTCTCAAGTCCTATTGGACACGTATCTTCCCTTCTTTTTCCTGCCTGTTCTTCTTTTCAACTCCTATTCGGCACGTAGCCTCCCTTCCTTTCCCTGCCTGTTCTTCTTCTCAACTCCTATTGGGCACGTAGCCTCCCTTCCTTTCCCTATCCTTTCTTCTTCTCAACTCGTATTGGGCACGTTTCATCCCTTCCTTTCACTGTCCTTTCTTCTTCTCTCCTCGTTTTCTTGAAAATCATCCGTGAGCACTTGTACGGCCTCTAAAAACCTCAGACAGGGCCAGACTGGCCTATAGAACAATCTGGCTAAGTCTGAAAGGCTGGCCTGACAGGTGAGCAGTTAGGATGTTTGTTTGGCTTTTTGTGGTCTTGTTTCATGGTCTGGCGGGACTTTTCATACTATTGCTACCCCCGATAGTATCACAGACATTGTCTGCAGAAAACAGAAATGCATGCAGCCTCCCATACCTTGAGAAACACTCTTACACCTTCAAAACTGCCCTGATTTGGAAATGTGGACCACTTTTTTACCTATCTTTTTCGCTAATAGAGGCCATTTTTTATTTTGGTGCCTGGGGCTATTTTCTGTCTCAGATTGACCCTGGCCTCAGATGCACCCCTGTAGCTTGCTTCGTCTTCAAAATGACACGCGTTTTGGCTGTTTTCTCAAGAAATGCTTAGGGTTTCACTGCTACCATGTCTCAGTTGATCTTTTCTTCACCCCACTAAACGTTTTGATTTACAGAGTTTCTTTTACGTTTCTAAACGCAACCCGACGCAAAGTCTTCTGCTGGGGTTTACAAAACAATGCAAATCAAAGGTTGCGTTGTGTTTTTTAACCAAAGTTACGATATGAGGCGCTGGAACTTTTTTATTTGCTGAGCAGTGCAAATAATGTCCTTCGTCTCCACTCGTCCCAAGGATGGCTAAAAGGCTTTTATCTCACCACTGCTCCTAGTACTCCCACTATACAAAGTGGATCATCCCATTATACTCATACTCCAGGCCGCCATTCCTCGTATCGCCATGTCTGGGTACCTCCCAGAACATGATGCAAGTGCCAACATCCAAGCTCGAGGGCTATCAGGGGCGGGTGCTACGGATCTTTTAGCCCTTTCACTCACTACTAAAGAGATTCTCATAACTACCATTCTAAGTGATATACATACTCCCGACCTCCTCCACTCGCTGGTGCCTTCAATGCTGCTATAACACGGCCTCACCCACCCACTGCTTGTGCACCTCTGCCTTACCCACGTTTTCCTCTTTCATTCCGAAATTGTGGCGAGGACTCACCAGCCATGCACTTTCGTTACATCGTATATGCTCCTGTCGGTTAGGATACCCCCCAGAGCACCTTAAATCCTCTTTTTCCAGTCCTACTATTGACGGTTTGGTCTCAGTTTTAAACTCACTGAAAAGTGCTTGCGCAGAACCTATTGTAAATCTGGAATTCCAGCTGCTGGTGAGACAGATGTTAATGCATTGCCTGCCTTTCTCTTTTAAAAGCAGAACATAGGGGCATATTAGCAAGGACTTGTGATAATTATCGCAAAGCGCGCTTAGCGCTGTTTTTTTTATCGCCGGCTATCGCTGGATTTCATCGCAGAGATAACGCGTTATCATCAACGGTAATCTCAAAGGCGATATTAAATCCAGCGATAGAGGCAAATCCCAACAATAACATGAGATATCCAGCGATAAAAATCCCATCGCTAATGGAAATCTTGCTAATAGGCAGGTGAGGACTTAACCGTAGAATCCACCTCCCATTGACTATAATGGGAAAGTCAGGATTCTACCAGGTGTAAAATCTAAGCGATAAACGCGGTTAGCGTGCGTTTTTTTATCGCTTTGCGGGCCGTTGCAATGGGCGGAAGGTGTGTTTGTGACTGTTTCAGTCGCTTTCAAGTTGGGAACGCCTCCTTTGCATGTCATTAGCGATAAATATCGCTGACATGCCCCTCGCAGTACACATGCGGCGACCTAACCTATTGTGCTACTAGCCTATCCACAGCAATAGCCTCCAGTACCATGTTCACTACAAACCCGAAATGCGTCTGCTCTAACATCACCATTGTAACAGCACTACACGCGAGACAGAACAGATCCAATGAAGCGGCTTACTCATTCATACTCATCACACACCTACCACCCTCTAACGTACTCTTCAACAATAATACACCAGAACTAGAGCGACACCATAGTAACCAATGACTCGTAATACATCCATCTCGGAGGGCCTTAACATTGTTTCCCTCAATGTCAAAGGTCTCAACCATCCGGTCAAGAGGAGAAAAGTTCTAGATTATCTGGCAAAATCCAAGGGTGACATTCTACTCCTGCAGGAGACTAAACTATCAAAGGAGGGCGCTGTCTTTATAAACCAACATTGGATATCTCACAACCTTTGCTCCCCAGCAGTTGGCAAAAAAAGGGGGGTTCTCACACTAATAGCTAAGAAATCCAACATCTCCGTAGTTTCACACACTCACGATGATAACGGCCGCTTCATCATGGCACACCTTCAGAGAAACGAAGATCATATCCATGTCTTAAACATATATGGCCCCAACAATGACGATCCAGAGTTTTGGGATTCACTAGCCCCGACCCTAGATTGTATTCCCCAGGGAGAACTACTAATTGTGGGGGGCGATTTCAACCTGCCACTAGACCCAATCACCGATCGACACTCGAATTGCGCCTACCACCCCACACGCTCACATACTAGTTTACACCGCCTATGCTCCAGATTCAACTTACACGACTCATGGAGACTCCAACACCCTGGTGGCCGTGATTACACCTTCTACTCGCCTCCTCATAATTCCTACTCGAGGATAGATTATATCCTCATTAATAGCCCCTTCACCCACCTCATCGAAGAAACCAGTATTGCCCCTAAATTGATTTCTGACCACTCAAGCATACAGACCAAACTAGTGGGTTCCAGTTCCATTCTCCCCCCTAAAAGATGGAGATTCAATGACGAAATATTCTCCGAGCCAGAAAACAAACGAAAAATCGAGGAGGCCATCCTTGACTACCTCAAACATAATGACACCCCCGACTCAGACATAGCGAATGTTTGGGAGGCACTCATAGCCACTTTGAGAGGAGTAATAATAGGCATCCGAGCTCAAACTAACAAAAAACTAAACAAAGACTTGTCCACTCTGGAAGACAACATCAAAAAGCTGGGAACCGCCCATATAGCAGATCTCCAAAACTCGAATATTTTAAACGACCTCACCAAACTCAAATATGAATACAACTCGATACTCAGCAGAAGGGCAGGGGTCTGGATCAATAAGTTTAAGGCTCTAAGAACATGTGAGGGCAACAAAGCTGGGAAGATCTTAGCATCATATCTAAAACATAAAAATAAGCAATTCAACATTGCCTCAGTTAAAGATAGCAACAATGCCATCCAAACAAAGCAGAATCTAATTCTTAATACGTTCAAATCATTTTACCAAGACTTGTACAAAAATAACCTAGACTTTGACTCGGAAGAGTGTAACAGGTACCTAACCTCACTGGGTCTTCCTAAACTAAACGGTACTGATAAGGACACACTGAACTCTCCGATTACCCTTCAGGAAATATCAGCGTCCATTAAGACGCTTAAATGTAAGAAAGCACCGGGTCCTGACGGGTTCTCAGCCAGCTTCTATAAAGAACTCACAAACTCCCTGAGCCCAACTCTCCTAAAACTATTCCAATCCTTTAGCGTAACAAAAAGTATTACCAAGTCCATGAGTGAAGCTACCATCATAGTCATACCTAAAGATGGTAAAGACCCTCTGCTAACCAAAAATTACAGGCCAATCTCCCTAATTAACTTAGATTGCAAAATTTATGCTAAGATCCTCGCCACACGTCTAAATTTACAACTCCCAAAGCTAATCAGCACATCACAAGTAGGCTTCATGAAACAGCGCATGTCTAACGATAATACGAGGATCCTCTGTCACGTCATTGAAAAAGCCAAAATGCTCGCAGCCCCGGCCGTAGCCATTACCCTCGACGCAGAGAAGGCGTTTGACAGAGTCTCCTGGTCTTTTCTCAAGAGCTGCATGTCCGCCTTTAATCTGGGAGAAACTTTCACTGATTTGGTTATGGCCCTATACCGGTCACCTTCCGCACGCATTGCTATAAACGGTTCATTGTCGGACGCCTTTCCCTTAGAACAAGGGACTAGACAGGGCTGCCCCCTCTCCCCTTCACTTTTCCTCTTGGCAATGGAGCCCCTAATTGCACATATAAAAAAAAATGATAACATCAAAGGTGTGGAATTCGGGGATAAGTGCGTCAAACTCGCCGCCTATGCGGACGATATCCTGATTGTAACGGAATCACCAGAATCTTCAATCTCTGCACTAATGTCCACCATAGATAGTTACTCTTCCCATTCAGGATACAAACTCAACCGGGATAAATCTGAGGTCAAACCACTCAATATTTTAACCACCAAAGAGGTGCTGGGAGACTCAGGGCTATGTTGGGAACCAGAGTTTGTGAAGTACCTAGGTATCGAGTTTGGTGACTCCCTCATGGAGACCCTCCATCGAAATGAAAAAATCACTTTAAATAAAATCAAGACGCAACTAGAGGGGTGGTCCCCCCGTTTCATCACTTGGTGGGGTAGGGTGGAAACCATCAAGATGATGATTTCACCTCTAGTTAATTACCTCATATCTATGCTCCCACTAACCCTCACACCAGACTTCTATCACAAACTAGACATGGCCATCTCTAATTTCCTATGGAAAGGGAAAAGGGCAAGAATCAGCATAAAAAAGCTTCGCTTAGACAAATCCGCGGGAGGGGTCAATTTACCAGACTTTAAGAGATATGAGACCGCTTTCCTAGCCAAACAAGGAGCCCACTGGCTCGCTCCCTCACCTGAATACACCCCAGTATGGCTAGAAATTGAGGAGGAAATTCTTAACGGTATCTCCCCTAGCGCGGCCCTCTCATCCAACCTGAACAAACTGACCCATTCTAAATCGATATTTCATAACACAAAATCTGCTCTCCTAAAGTTTGATAGAATCCTAGAAATCAACATCCGGGGCTCACGATGGGAATCCCTTTGGGACAACCGTAACATTCTGTACAAGGGTAAGCCCATGCACAACGAGACATGGATCAAAAAAGGCATACTGTTCCCACACCAGCTGTACGCGGGGGAATACCCTATTCCCTTCAGCGACCTACAAATCAAATACGATCTTGCACCAATTGAATTCTATAACTTCCTAAACGTAAAAACGGCTTTGTCCAAACTCAAACTCTCCCCGACACCGCCCTCACTCCCACCTTACCTTGCCAGACTAAACAGACTAGGACACCAGGTTTCCTTTCTCTATAAACTCAGCCGTCCCCAACAATCTGGCCTTACTGCCCCAATCACACAATTCTGGAATAACCTTTCATCTAGGCCAATCACAGACTCAGATTGGACCAACGCATGGATATCCTGCACGAGACACAAAATCAGCCCTACACTATCACAGACAAAATACTGGCTCTTACACAAAGCCTTCTGGACCCCTGCACGATTATTTGCACACAACCTCTCCCCAGATGCCTTTTGCTGGAATTGCAAACGCGCGGGGGGTGACTTATCACACATCATCCTAGAATGCGACTGCGTGGCGCAATTCTGGGAGAATATATTCGACTTGATCTCAAAGCTATTCCCCATCTCACCGGTGAAAGAGCTCCCTTACCTAGTTTTCGGGTTCACCCAGAACCCATCCCTTGATGCAGATGATAGGGCATTACTTGACCTCCTCCTCTCGGCTGCAGTTAAGACAGTCCTCAGCAACTGGAAAGATACCAGCAAGGCCAACTACGCAGGGTGGTTAAATTGGATAATTAGCTTACGTGGAGCAGACAATATTACACTCCTTCAGACACCGCGGCGTCCTGCCACGAGAAAACTATGGTCGACTCTTGATAACTACTTCACGACACGTAAGCCACCTTAGATGGGCCCACACACCGTCCACGACTCACCAACATATGCTGCCCGACTGCCTTCATTGCACTCCTAGCCACCGTAAATAATTGTCCTTAATGAATGAGTAAAATGCTGTTGAAATACAATGTCTGTTACTGAATTGTTGTGAGTATGTGATACGTGCTCTACTGTTGTACTTTTGTACTGACATTTACTATGATGTACTGTAGCGTACAGTAATTTTGATTCGTAAATTTATGACTCATATTACACTAATGGACTTGCTTTATATATGTCTATGCTGTAACAACCAATAAAAAACTTTTGAAATAAAAAAAAATATCGCTGACATGCAAAGCGGCACCGAAAACGGTCTCTTTCGCCATACAGCTGTTGCTAACAGCTGTTAGCGACAGCTTGCTGATAGGGCGATAAAAATATCGCCGCTTTAGCGGCAAAAAGTGACGCTAAAGCGGCGATACTGCCCTTGCTAATATGCCCCATAGTTTTTCAAATATTTAAATAATCTAAGTAATGTTCATGAATCAGACCATAACCAACATTTTTAGATTTTTCTTTAGACATGTTTCTTATGCATGGAATCTTTTCCTTGTGACTCAGCTGTCACTTCACTCTACCTGTCAATAATCAAACTTGCCGGTCCTTTCCACTTAGTTTTACTTTATCAATAATAATTTTTTCCCTTCATGTGTACTGCTTTATTTACTCTTTAATATAAACCCCAAGTATATCAGCAATCTTAAAAACAGTGGGCATCATTTACAACAAAGTGACTCTGCGCGGTCACTTACAAAGCACAGGATGCATCATATCTGCAACGATATAACGGATCCCTGTGCTCCCCCTGCACTGGCGCACAATTGGTTACCATGGTGCAAGTCTGTCTGTGTTGCTGGGAGATTGTTTTTGTGCAGGAAGGGACACTTTCCTGCACAAAAACAATCACAAGAGGCGATTTTCTCTTTCTATGCGCACTGCAGAATGCAGCACGCATAGACAGAGGAAAAAACAAGGAGAAATGAAAACATTTCTCCTCTTTGCTCCTCCACACGCATCCCCTGGGGAGGTGTAGCATTCTGACGCATTTACAGGTTTAAGTTTTCTCGTAAATCTGGAAATGCGGCAGAAGCCATGGGTGTTGCGTGGGAACACCCACAGCAACACCCATGGCACTCCCCTTTCATGCAAAGTACTGCATGTAAAAGGGCCATATTTACAAGGACACGAAAAGCCATGCAGGGCAGCTTTACATGTCCTTGTACATATGGGGCAGCAAGATGCGCTGTCGGTGCATGGCAAAAAGTGATGCCCCATAGCACAAGGGGTTGTAAATAGGCCCCAATATGTCTGTCAGCATGCATCATACCCACATTACCACCATTTGTAAACAAATATACAGTATTCACAGGTCTGGATTCACCAAGGCCGCCCAACAGCACAAAGTGACACAAAGCAATGCAAAGTGGTACATGGTATTTTACTTCCATCGCAAAAGGCATTTTAGCCATCTGGCCAAGCGGTTGAACCAGATAGTTAGAGGGTAAGCCAGCATGACTATCACCAGGATGTCACATCTTACAGGAATGTCACTCAAAACACAGATTGTTTACCAACAATGTGTCGGGTACAGGCTCTCGGCACAATCTGTCTGCTGTGTATTAAGCATAATAGAAGTAGGCTACTGACAGTGGGTTGTGTGCAGAGCCTGCGGATGGCCAAAAGCCATGCACATAATGAACGTGGTCACCCACCATGGGGTGAATGGAGGCCCTAAATGTAATGCACCACACAGTGAAAATACGTGTGCTTCAGGGCATGGCTACACACAGCTGGTTAATGCAAGCCCCCGACTGCTGCCGTTGTGGGCAGGCGACGTCCCTACCAAACTTGTAATCAACCCCTAAGTTGAAAATGTTGTATTTCTGATTGTGTTTTTTCAATAATGGGCGTATTCTGTCATGTTTCATTTACAGCGTTTATTTGTAGAATGTATTTTGGAAAATATTGTTTGTAAATTTTTTGTTGTTATTGTTACAATTTGTAATCATTTTTGACAATTTTGTGACTGAAAGTACTTTTCTGTATTGGTTGTAATGACGCGTTGTAATGGTATGTGTGCAGATGTGATATGTGGTAATGGTATGCATGGTAATGAAACGTTTCATGATACTCTATGTATATGCATGGTACTGTGTTTCATGGTTAAAACGTGCATTGTAGTAGTAAGTGCATTGCAAAATTGTGTTGTTAAGGTGTGAAGGAGGTCAATCGACTGTGTAGAGGACCAAGCCACAAATCTGTCCCAACGACAGATCTATACAGTTTTAGTTGAGGGACACCGGGCTGCCAAGATGACATCAAAAACTTTTAGAATCATGAAGCTTATTACGATGGGGGGCGGATCGCCACTGCCTGCCCGCCATCCTAATGACCCCCATTGTAGGATAGTAGGATCTGCTTCACATGGGTACCCCCACTTTTTGCTGGTGTGTCACTGTTTTTCAACCTTAGTCTGGCTGTGACCCTGCTAATTAGGACCCCAGCCTAGCTGCTTCCTCTCTAAAAAGGTTTCCATGTACATTAGGTACATTTCTAATTGGATTCTGGAGTGCCTTATAAGCCCTAGAATAAGGTATACTATGTATACTATGTACCTAGGGCATAGGAACCTTAGAGGCCTACCAGGGGCTGAAGCATGTATTATGCCACCCCTGGGAAGCACTCCAATATGACACCACAGGTCTGCTACTGCAGCCTGGGTAAGGTGGTGCTTGCACCCCTTACATTGGTATAGGCTACCTATATCACTACCATTGCACACACATATAAAACCTATAAGTCACTCCTATGGTAGGCCTTAACAATCCTGAAGGCAGAGTGCTTGGTTTTTATGTGAGAGGGTGCCCCTGCATGAGCAGAGCCCCTCTGCCACGTTCGGAGTACCTCTTCTGATGCTGTTTGTGGTGCAGCCTGACCATATACTCTTAAATGCATCATAACCTCGCGGTAAATGCTAACTTTGGACTGGCTGCACGGAAACATGTCGTGTTAGGTGTCAAACGCTTTGGAATACTACCCCCCCCGCCAGTTCTGGCGGCGCGGGTAGCATTCCACCCTTCTAGAGGGAGAGACATGTTCACACTGGTCTAACCCGGTAAAGACATTCTACAGCCCTGGCATCACAACATGGATGCCACTGCCACAGACACGGGTCTGGCCTCCTGCTGCTGACCGAAACTCTGGCACGGGAGGGCTGGACAATAGGTTTCCTGTCCCAGGGAGGTGTAACCACCTCCCCAGACAGGCAGATGTGTATTGGGGCTGGCGGGAGCACTCTCTGGTGCTTTGAAGTCCTGCACTGAGGGCACACTTGGTGTCCCTGTGCATAATCCAGTTCAAACCGGTTGCAGGGGCTACCTGCCCCTGCTCTGGCATGAAACTGGACAAAGGAAATGGGTGTAACCACCCCTCTTTCCAAACCCTCCCATAGGTGGGTCCCTAGAGTATGTCCAACCCCAAAACTTTGTATGGGAACCCAGTCCTTGCGACTTTAGATTACCCTGGACGAAACTCTGCAACATTTATTCTGGACCTTCGATGTTCTACTTTAACTAGAAGACCGAAGAAATCTCCCTTGGGGTCAAGGAGTGACTCCCCAGCTTGGCAGGCACCAAAGAAGCATCTGACTGGTCTGCAATTCTGAAGCTCCTGCCAGACACCAAAGTCTCTGCATCCCCAGACATAGATTTCCAGACTTCCCCGAGGCTACCCTGAGTCCACAGCAATGGCTATTGTGGGTGACGTGGAACCGTGACCCCTGGACACCGTGATCTTTTGCTAATCCATCATCTTCCTGGTCTTCCTCGAAGTTGTGCTTTGGGCTCCGAGTAGCCCCAGCCTTGAGCACCTCCTGAACCAAAGATTTCTGGCCTCCACTCCACGAGTGACCCGTGGGCCAGTTTCCAGTGCGACCGCTTGAGGCTCCTTCGCGATCGCTAGCCTGTTAGCTAGTATGTCCCCATGAAGGCAACTCCTCTTCTGATTGGGCTTTCCTGGTTGCTCCAGATGTGCCCCGACTTACCCTTGCTAGGTGAGTCCCCCAGACCTTGCTGGTCTGCACCGATGTCCTTTTTCTGTTTCCAGGTGACTTGCCGTTGCCAAGGCTTTTTGGGTCCAATCTGGTCGCCGACAATGCAGCACTCGACAGACTTCATGGGACAGCTCGAATCCAGCTCCTGGTTATCATCGGCACCTCCTGGACCTCGTGGCTGAAGAGTCAAGACACCCATCAACTCACCTGAAGCACCCGACATCTGTGGGCATTGGTCTATCATGCCCTTGGTCACTGATAAGTGACCCAGACTCTGGCCCCTCTGCTTTCAGGTTCCTTCCATCCTAGATCCGGGCTTGGATCTCTCCGGACACTTCTCCTCTTCATGGCAGCAGCACTTCCTGAGCAGCTTCCATTGAAAACAGTGACGAGACCTGACACCATTTGACAATTATGCACGCAGCTTCCCTGGGTGAGGTAACTCGAGTACGCTGGTGCTCCCGTGGGTGTTGGCCCTAGACACCTCTAAGTCCAAAAGGGTTTGCTCGTAGTCATCCTCTAAGTGTCCTTAAACTCTTAATTTCCAACCGTGACTTTCCCCATAGAAGTTAACGGCGATTCGCAGCTGTGTTCTCACACTACACGCGTCCCCAGTGGGTCCCCTGTGTCACTACCTTGGGTGGTTCCTTGTGGTCCAAGCACTTCCACAGGCTCTAGGCCTTGTGTCTAGTTCAGTCGTGGTTCTTACACCACTTTATTGGCATATGGTTTGGTACGTCCCTAGGGCCCAAACGTGTATTTGTGCTATTACTGTTGAATACTGACTTGTAACTTAAGTACTTCGAACTCCAGTCTCATAAAGAGACTAGAGGGGTGTGTTTTATCTTAAATACATATATTTTAAATATATACCTGGTGTGGTTGTCCTTTCAGTTGGTCATTCAAGAGATTATAGACTAGTAAAACAAGCTGCTTTACATTCCTTCAAGACTTAGCCTGAAGGCTGCTCTCCATAGCTACCACTAGGATAGCTTTCAATAAAGGTTGTCTTTAACCTATCACCATAAGGGGTTGTTTGGACTGATACAAGGTGCCCACTATAACTAGAGGACAGCATATATCAGGCCAACTTCTCACACCCATAGACTTGTGTCATAACTGAGGACAAATACAGTATGATACAGTAATCAATTCTTCTAACGTCTTATTTCTTGTTCCTTTATCAAAGTTGCATTATTTGACTACGTTTTTGTATGCAATCATTTCAAAAATAATTCCACATCAAGAAAGGCATTGAAATTATTATTTGGTGACTAGGGGGAGAGAGTTAGTGATGCAGCTTGTTCACATGATCATTTTCAGATTAATTAGGCTGAGATAAGCCAAGAGCTTTACATGATTAGGAGCCTTAGCCACATCATGATGGCCTTAACTGGCATATCGCAGAGCTGAGCATCAGCTTTTATGCTCTAGCACTGTGAAAAGTGAATCCAATTAACCCTTTATTACTGTGAGTTAGTGCTTTCTTTTCAGACAGTACACCTTAGACTCAGTGAGAAAGGAATGCCTCTTTCTGTTACTAAACTGTGCTGCCTGAAACATATACTAACACACAGAAATATGGAATTAAATGAATTCACTTAACACATAGTAGGTGCATAAAACAGGTGCTTGGCTTTGCGCTCTGTCAAAGGCCATTATAGTACCTCCCCAGTCTGTAATTTAAAAGCCATAGTCAGAAAAGAACAAAGTCCATCTTAGTTTCCCAGGAGTGAGTGCCTTAGACGATTTCAGAAACTGCAAATGTCTGTGGTCAGTATATACCTCTGTAATGTGTTTGTTCCTCAGAAAATAGTCCTTACTCCTCAAAAAACGTCTTAATAGCCTAAAGCTCTCCATTCATGATTGTATAATTTAATTCTGCTAGTGACATTTTTTGAGAAAAATAAGTTATTGGAAGAATCTGAACAATATTTGAATTTCTGTAAGATAAAATACCACTCATAGTATAATACAAAGCATGTCTGTTAGCAATATAAATATATAAGGCTTTTTCAGCCACCTTTGTTCATATAAAAATGACTCCTTACTTAATAACTTAGTGATGGCTCTTATGATTTCTGTAAACTGGTGAAGGAAAATTCTATAAAAGCTAGAAAGCCCAAAACATATTTTACAGCCTTAATTGTAGTTGGTGTGGGTCACTGAAAAATTATTACTACTTTCTTCTCATCCATCTGAAGTCCATCTCACGTAGATATGTAAACTAGAAATGCTATATTAGGAGTATGGAAGAATCATTTCAGAAAAATGATTATGGGGCTCATTACGATGGCGTAACGATTGGTGACGACCGTTACGCCATCGTAACATGAATTGCCCCCTGCCATATTACGATGGCGGTGGGTATCACGGCGGATGGGGTGGGGGGTTGGTGGGGTGCACCTACATGTTGATGCACCAAGTTGCAGGCACCGTGTGATGCCTGCCATCTGGAGCAGTGACATGCCAGGCATATAATTTTGACATTGCGGCTGGGGCTGCTGTAAGCAGCACTCGCCGCAATGTTAAAATTAGGGGTGGGCGGAATTTGCGGAATTAACCTTCGCAAATTATCGCGAGAATGTTTAAAATTATCGCAAACAAGCAGAAATATCGCGAAGATGCGGAAGTTTTTTTCCGGCATGTTCGCGAGATTTTCTGCATGGTTGCGGGTCGCCAACTTACCCATGTGGTTGCTTGCGGGCGCGGCCATCTTGTTTTGAGTTGTTCTCGCGGTGCATGATCGCGAGAAGAAAGACGTGATCGCGCGACGCATGACGTCACTGCGGGCGCGAACTGTTGCGAGACAGCGCAAATGGCTAAAAACAATACAACATCTCATGGAGAACGCGACCGGATCAAGAAAACTTGTCGGCGAACGCAGGGATTCAGGTAAGGCGATCGCGCGCGCGCGAGAATGTATCATTTTACAGCGCGAGCAAGAAACAAATTATCGCCAAGCTGCGGAAACCAGAATTTTTGACATTTTCGCGCTCTCCGCGGAACGCAAAAATGTCAAATTATCGCAATTTCCGCGAACGGAACGAAATTTTTGCCCAGGCCTAGTTAAAATGCAGAATACGACCGCCACGGTGGTGGTCACATCCTAATTCATGGTGTGGGACTGCCGCATGTCTGGCGGCGAATCCCAACACCACGGGGATTGCGGGCGGACTCAAGTCCGCCCGGCATCCTAATTGGCCCCTATGTTCTCACAACCTTTATATTACAATACTGGGTGTCTTTAAAGAGTCAGAGAAAATAAAGGTGTCCTCTAGATAAGCACATAAACTCTTCCAAACATCCTCTCAAAATGTTATCGATTAAGTAATGAAAAGGTGTTGGAGCATTTTGTAATCCAAAAGTCAGGATGTTGTATTCAAACAACCTAAACTTTGTGTAAGACAAAGCATTCCACTTCCCACCCTCTCAGACTTTGACTAGATTGTAAGTTCCCTTGAGATTACATTTTTAATCTGATCTAACAAAATCAATATCAATGACAGTGGCTAATTATTAGTTACCATGACCATACTAAGGGCCTATTTATGACTATGGCGTTCCATCCACAGTGGCAATGCAGTCACCGCCGCACCGAAGGTTCAACCGCCCTATTACAAGTTGAGCGGTTGGACCGCCATGAGACTGCCGCAACTACCAGGGATTAGATAGCCCTGGTGGTGTTGTAGCAGTCTTGAGGCTGCAATATGCTTGGCTGTGCCGCTGCGGCACCCCATGCATATTATAAGTTTCCCCTCCACCACAGTTTTCACAGTGGTGGGCCCACCATGAAAACTGTGGCAGAGAGGAAACAAAGGGGGCTGTACAGGGCCCCCTGTTGCCTCACGGCTGTGGGGTGCATGCAGGGGGACACATTTTTTTGTCCCCCTGTGTGCATGTACCCCATTTCCTGAATGACACGGACTGCAGAGTCTGTGCCATGCAGGAACTGCCTTTGACATTCCCATTGCAGTACCCTTTTTCAGAGGCACCGCCGTGGGACTGCCAAAGAAACGCCTGCCAGACACGAGAAAACTTGTAATCTGGTGGGTGGTGCTCACAGAGCTTTGGTGGTCTATCTACTATGGAAGTTTTAGTCATCCAAAGCTGAGGAGCACGTGCAAGCAGAGAGAGCTAAAGTTGAGCTGAGAATCCAGGAAAGAGGATTTCCACGCCATCATCAGGGCCTGGGAAGAGGCCTTCCAGCTACAGACCATGCAGAGGAGAATGAACAGCATGTAGAAGCCCAAGCAAAGGAGGCAGGGGATAACATGTCTTAAAATAGACTCTCTAGTGCACCTTCCAGGGCTGGGAGTTATGTGGGCTCCAACAGCCTAAACCCTTTTAAGCTGGCAGTTTGCCAGATGGAATGCAGCAAAAAGCAACATTGGCTTCTATATCTCCTGCGGAGCAGAAGCTGGAATTTGGAGGAAAAGAAGCAGGCCTTAGATGAAAAGTATTAGTAATTATGATATCCAATGAAGATGATGGCAGCTGAGGTGAGGTGTCTATGGGTGGGGGGAGTTCACACAACTCCCACATCATGTGAGATGGCAGTGAAGATGTGCTAGGCAAACAAATAGAAATGGAGAACATTGCTATTGAGGATGGTACCAACAGTGGGTAAGGATACACTCCTGACTTTAAAAGAGGAGGTATCAGACTCCTACATCCTTATGAAGGGTACACTAGTGCAGATTTTGGTCTCACTCTGCAAGAATACTCTAGGACGTTCCACACACAAAATGAGTCATACCAATCTTAGGTTGATTTTGTAGCTATCACACTGAAAGCACTGGAGGGCTGGGAGAAGGGCAAGACAGTGAACATTTATGATGGGATATATGATTTGGGTATGAAGGAGCACATCTTGAGTAATTATTCTAAAGTGCTGCACCTGTGTTAGAAATGGAGTCTCTAGTTGGCAGTGGTTTGCACCCTATCCAACTAGGGACCCTCACTCTAGTCAGGGTAAGGGAGTCACAGAGCTAAGACAACCCCTGCTCACCGCCTTGGAATCTTGGCACGAGCAGTCAGGCTTATCTAAGTGGCAATGGTTCACTGACACAACATTGATGTCACAAATATCGACGTTAAACATATTGATGACAAAATATAGGCTACAAAAATATTGACTTCCTATACTTAAACAGGTAAGTACAAAAATATTGGCTAAAACATATTGATGTGAAAAATATAGATGTACAAAATATCGATATACATATATATATATATATATATATATATATATATATATATATATATATATATACCTACTGGTGGTCGCCAGTAGGTAGTTATAGTTAGGACCAAGTTTCCATAGGAAGAAAATGTTTTGTTTTGCTTATAACTTTGGCGTAGTTTGATGAATCATCATGATATTTTCCAAACTAATTCTTTGTTCATATCAGCTCCTATGTTGAAAGTTTGGGGGTGATTCGTCAAGGGGGGTCGAGAAAAGAGGGGGGTCGCAAAACATGTTTTCTCCATGCAATTTCCATAGGAAACTTTAGACAAGGCTACAGGTCGAACGGGTGAACGGGTGAACGGAATCACCCCAAATTTGGCAGGGAGAAGGGTCTTGGTCTAGAAAGCACGCTTTTGTTTATTTGGTGTAAATCCGTTCAGAAGTTTTGGAGAAATATCAAAATTTACAGATATCGATATTTGGGAATTCTGCCATTTGATTGGCTGAGGCGTTACGAGCACAAGCTTGCTGGTTATTGGCTGCGCACGGTTGCAACTAGGAAGTGTTGGCAGCCAGTGATTCTGTTGAAGCGAGTAAGGGGAAAAAAGTAGGAAAGAGGAGGGTAGGATTGCTGTGAGCTCTGTGGGGTGGTTAGGGAGTGCTATACAGGGAGTCTGAAGCGAAGTATTCACCCCTACCGGTCTGAAAGTGCTGTTTTGCCCAGAGTGAGATGGTGCTGAGGTGAGGTGCCGGTACACTCGGGGATGAAACCGTGCACCTAAACCGTGAGCTGATTGCTGTAAACTGATGTGCTCTGGGCACTGTAGCATAGCTGTGCAAGTGGTGTTAGTATGTGTTTAGACTATAGCGGGAGTGGGAAGCAAACTGCTCACTCCTACCGGTCTGAAGACTCTGGGATCAAACCGTGAGCCTAAGCCGTGAGCTGATTGCTGTAAAGTGTTGTGCTGTGGGCGCTGTAGGATACTGGCCGCTGTAGCATACCTGTGTAAGTAGTGTTAGTATGCGTTTATACTATACAGGGAGTGGGAAGCGAACTACTCACCCCTACCGGTGTGAAGACTCGAATTCAGTGTTTTAGAAAGCAGGTGTAAAGAAATAATCGTGAAGAATATAATGCGGAATGTTGTAATGCCACAGAAGACAAATGGTGAAATCAGGTGTGTCTAAGAAAGTGGCTGTTTGTAATAAAGCGATGGAGTCTGCAAGTTATATAAAAAGTGTCTTTATTTAAGTGCCATAAATGGGCCCACTGGTGCAAGAGCTAAGGCATCCAGCTAAGGCAAACGCCAACCGTTTCTGCTGTATTCAAACCTAAGCTCCTGCATCAGTGAATTCCATATTACATGTTACAGTTCCATGTGACATAAACAATACCTATTAGACATGAATGACTATAAATTCTATAATAAAAATAAAGGTAGGATACGATTACCACATGTATCCTTTAAGAAAACAAAAACAAAAAAATATTCCAAAATGTAATCATCAAACTTCTTAGGTACTCTGGTACTCCTTTTTGTAACACAAAATTATCAACAGCAGAACAGTCAGCAATCTCTTCTACAGAATATTCATTCTGGTACGTGTCAGAATTGGTAATCGTTCTACTCACATCGGAACTTTGAGGAGAAACACAAACATTGCGCTTCTCAGAAGCACATTCGGTACCCTTCTCGTCAAACCATACATTATTGTCTTCAGCCCTTTCAAAAACCATTTGTGTGCAAGAGCTAAGGCATCGAGCTGAGGCAAACTCCCACCGCTTCTGCTGTATTCAAACCTAAGCTGCTGCTTGAATTGCAAATTACATGTTAAAGTTCCATGTGACATAAACAATAGCTATTAGACATGAATGAGTAAATTCTATAATGAAAACAAAGGTAGGATACGATTACCAGACTGTGCCAACTAGTTCCTAAACAATGTCATGTTTTTTGATCTTGTTCGCCAGCTTGTGAGCAGAGGCTGAGAATGAGCTAATTTGTGTGAAAGGGTTTCGTGAATAACAGGCAGGCAGAGAGACCTGTGCACAAAGAATAGACATGGTTTCAAAATGGATGTCGGGTTTAGGCTAATTTAGCAAGTAAATAGCGTATTTGCATAGGCCATACCTCACCCATCCCTGGTTAGGCTGGAGACGTAAGGGGCAATAATGAAAACAGAGTTCAAATGCCTGAGTATACTTAGAAAGTTATTATATGAAAATAGTTCAATTGAAGTGTATTAAAAAAATGTATAGGAAAAAGTAAAAAAAGTTGGAAAACATCAATCCAAGGATAAGGTGAATTTCTTACAAGTCTTGGAGATTGCTGTCCGGAATTTCTTCAGCAGCATGAGATGCGTAATGTTCCAAGAGGCGATTGTTGCCATCGTGTGAGAAAAGCGAAGCGATCCAATTCATATCCTCGAAGGGACAGTAATGTTCCTCTAATGTTGTAGCGGCAATTTGAATTGGCAGGCAATCTGCGATGTTGTCAAAGGTAGCACGTTGCAGGAGATCTTTCGTGGCTGCGCAGAAATCCCATTCTGCAAGGATACCTTTCATGGTTTTCAAGATACTCCATTACCTGCTGGATATCGGGAGCAATTTTTGGGATGTTGGCAAGGAATAGATCCATTCGCCAGTCAAATGGGCAAGTTTTGCAATAAAAAGATGGTTGCACGCAGATTGCATATGTGTAAATAAATGTCACATTGTAGCTGGCTCCGATAATAGATAGAGGCAGGCAGCCGAAATGTTGTTCAATTTTTTCACGGTATTGATGTAGCTTCACGTAGAGGCGTAGTCTGTTGGACATGATTGTTTCCACAGGGAGCGCAGCCATTTTGCACAAGCAAAAATAGTAGTAGGATGGCCGCAAACAGAGCGAGAATTATGGGCACTGTTCCTGTTATCCAGAGATGATCGAATGAATGAAGTCTGGTATCATACCAAAAACAGTTTGAAAGCCTGTGACAAGGCCGGAGGAGACAGTGTTAAAAAAATGTGCCAGACCTTGAGTGTCAGATGTGTTGAAAATTGTGTAACAATTCACAAAGTGTAATGGGAGGTTCGTATTTAAAAGGGACTGTATTTTACTTGAAGTTCGTGCTATCTGCAGTCGATAAATTTCTTTTGCAGAAGTGAGGGACACTTCTGTTTGAAGCAAAAGCGTATTTCAGTTTTCTCAGTTTAATGAAATCTGTTTTCAAAGTAGGTATTGAAGGCCAAGTTGAACTGTGGGAGTTACTTTCTGTGGGTGGGAATAGACATTGCCACAGGAAGTTACTCGGTTTGAAACAGTAAGGACATACGGTACGCCAGCTCATATTCCGTAGCAGTCCATGTTATTAAGAACCAGATAACTGCTGTTAGAAAGCTGTGTGAATGTTGGTCTGATTGTGAGAGTTGGTGTGCTTTTGAGAAAGCACGCAAGATTGGGGGCTGTAAGCTTAGAAGCGTCATGCAGTTGGTCATTCTTGCATAGTAATGAATGACTGCCATTGTGGTCGCACTTTTCACCTGTGAGAAAAACTTCTGTATCCTCTTTAAGACAGCGATATGTAAATGGGAGAAACCACTGCTCATGAATAAACGTGCTACCTTATATAATCACATACAACATGACAAACAACATTTACACCTAGCAGACACAACGACACTACGTACTGTGGGAACCGTGGCTAGCCATGTACACAAACCAAACATGGCATGGCACCTCTGCCACACAATGCAGAATGCAGGAGAAATGGGAGCAAAGTATGTGCGAAGGTGGCAAGTGATTCTCGATTATAAAAGTATACAATGCAAAGTGTTGAGGGGATGTGTCAGAGAGACTTGAGTATGCAGAGCACAGACATGTACATGTCAACATACACTGATGGTCTTTTGAGTGAAGTGGACAGTGGACGCAACCATGAGAGTACAGTCAGTAGGGAAGATTACGAAAACATAGCGCGTACGTGCCCCCTCCCCCCCAAATCTTTAGCATAGTGGGCTGACTCGCTGTACGCAAGGCTAGCATAGGGGTATGAATAAAAGGCATGTTTTTCTGGGAATGGTTCTCTTCCGGAATGGCGAACATGTCTGCCAGGTATGCGCAGCTTACACCGCCACAAGGCTGATGCCGTGAGCGAAGGTGGGTGCGTGAATGATGCTCCCAGCCTGCTGGTACCCAGAAACCATCATGGCCGCTGCGACGCACATATGCCCCACAGTTCACCTTTTGACACCGTCGTATGTGAAAGAGTGCCCACTACGTGCCTGCAGAAGCTCCTGGGCCGAGGTCTGCGAGCTGGGAAGGCTTCTAAGATCAACGCTTGCTACTGCGACACAGGCACACAGAGCCCAGCCTGAGGCCCAGCACCGTGGGGTGCTCTGTATACTACTAACTCAGTAGTCCAGCAGGTGCCAACAGTGGAACTGTATCTTGATCCCACAATGGACGATGTTAGAACTGCATCTGAGAGTGGAGATGAAGGTACTCCCTTCGACCAGGTGCAACCAACTCTAGGTCCCAACAGTGGAACGGTGTCATGATCCCACAATGGACGATTTCCGATATTACCTGCTGCTTGGTTTTCACAGAACTCCCTCCGTTGAGGTGCATCACACTCTGTGCTTCCGTAGCTAACTGATGCACTTGATTATTGGGCTTGGTTGACTGTAGTCGCTGGACTACACCGCGGTACAGCAGGTCCGAACAGTGAAACGGGGTCTTGATTCTATGATTGAGGATGTCAGAAGTTAAAGTCTGTGATGATTTCTGTGTACCCCCTCCGATCAGGTGCAACCAACTCCGTGCTTCCGAATCCAACGGCACATGGCTGTGAGGCGTTAATGAACACTGCCTCTGGCCTACACTGCGGTCAGCAGGGCTCACAATTCGGATCGAGTGGTGATTGTTAAATTACGGAATCCAGTAGGCAACTAACTACAACGTCTATTGAAATATACACAATATCCTTTTAGTATACTTGCTTGAAGGACTTTTTTTAGATGAGTTATAGGTTTAGTCCAATGAACAAATTCTTCTTGGTAGTGGAAAAGAACACTGAATAACAGTCTACACTGTGGACAGCAGAGATCGCAATTCAAATTGTTTTATTTATTGCAGAGTTTTTTGTAAGTTATGTTGTATTTTGTGAAAAGGAAGTGAGAAAAAGTATTCATGGATGTCTGTGCTGACTACTGCCTTCAATTTACACTGCAGACAGCAGTGTTCACAATTCAGATCGAGTCGCTATTGTAGATGACGCAGTCCTGTAGGCAAAGGACATTGCTCCAGTGCGCTCTGTCTGCACTACGCATACGCATCATCGCAGGCTCCGCATACGCTTTTTGTTGCTTCGTGTACTACAAACAGGACAGCTCAAGTCAACGCCACGTGGCTGTGGGCCTTTGCTGACCGCTCTCTCTGGCCTACACTGTAGACAGCAGTGTTCACAATAGAGATCGAGTTGCTTTTGCAGATGATGCAGTCCTGTAGGCAACAGACATTGCTCCTAGTACCGCCCGCCCGCAGCACGGATCATCGCTGGCTGTGCACATGCTGAATGCTTTTGATGTGGCTATCTGAGTGCACTATAACTGATGGACCCTTTATGATACAATCTTTTTGTGTATTATTTCAGATCTACTGCCTGTATCTCAGTATACCACAAGTTATGGTTCTTTTACGATAGAATCTTTTGTGTATTATTTCACATCTACTGTCCCTACCTTACTGCAGCACAAACTATTGACCCTTTTATTATTGAATCGCTGTGTGTGATCCAATGATTACTGTTGTAGTTGATGCTAGCAGCAACCATTCCCTGAGGGCTGGTTTACACTCACCCCACACACATTCAGCACACACGTCACTCGATATGTGACCCTGGTAATAAAAAGGAGTCGAGCGCACGTGCCCGTACCCACTTCCACTATCAATCTGTGTCCGTGTGTTCATTATCTTTGCCTGATACTGCCCCTGGGCCGCCCCACATTACATTGTGCTGTGGACAGCGTATGCAACCATGTTACCTCTGGCAGTGGGGAAAACTTTGGTTATGTAACTTTTAGGTGCATGGCTATCACAGGTGGAAGGCTACTTTACAGACCATGAATATTGATGAAGATGATGGTTGCATGTTGTGTGTAGTGTAAGATATGTGTACATAGCAAAAAGTTCTCTAAGCAGAAGAGGTATGTCTCATTAAATGCTGTAGAGAGAATGACTAAAATGGGTGGCGTTCTCCAACTGCTACAATGGGGAATGTTATGAACTAATCAAATGCTTTTTTTTAAGGTCACATGGCAATCGCGCACCCAGCCCGCAAGGAGACCGCACCCAACGCGATTTTGAGAAAATATATTTACCATAATATACGTTTATTACAGGTAGAACTATATAAATGATTAAAATATTTTAGATTATCGCTTGCTCTCATATACACTTTAAAGTTATTTAGATATAGTTTTGAGACATAAAGAAACTAGCACACTGTCAGGGTTTAGGACGTATTTCTTAAAAGAAACGCATAACTGATTTCAACTGCATTAGGAGCGTGTTTACACCAATCAATAAATGGTTGACCGCCCGTATTTAAGAGTGTGTCGTACTGCGCTATGAAGCCCTGCTGGGTGGAGTCGATGCTACATAAGATAATACATAAATAAATATAAGGGGGCTGTTAACTTTGTTATTCTGTTCAGAGGTGGGGGTCTGTCCTTTAACTGAAGACCCAATAAGAGATGGCAGCTAACACTTGTTTGAAGAGGCGCCCCCTTTCACTGGATCTATTTACCTCTCTTATCACAAGAGCTGGGTCCCGCTGTCCCCAAATAAACCTCTCCAGCCACCTTTTCAGATCTCTTATCCATCACCAGCGGCCTCCGCCCATGCGAGAGACCTTAAACCTCTGTTTGCACAGTCGGGCCGAGTGTCTGGTGTAAAAGGACGGCTGGGTATACAGGTACTCGTTTACAGGGCCTCGGCACCCGCTTTGAAGAGAAGTGAGGCAAACAAGCCTGCATCCTGCAGCCAGCCGAGCGTGGTTTGAGTCACTGCGTGCCGAGCCGGAGGCAGCCGCTGCACTACAGAGTAACACTTTTGGCGCGCATGCGTACGATGTAAAGCATCGCGCACAGGTCAGGCAAAAGAAAGTGCGAATGCAGGCAGCCAATTGTGTGAAAAAAAAGCATTTACAAATGCAATTGGACTCGTATTTACGCAAGTTCTATTGCATTGTAAACAAAAATCACGGACTTTGGGAGGGAACAGGGGGAGCAGAGGAACAAAAGAGTTGCTGAAGTAAAAGGGCTGATAGCAATGGAAGGATAAAAATAACGTCATGGCAGTAAGGAGGCGGAACTAATACGCCGGCAACCAATGAGTATGCAGCATTTCAGATTTGAGCCAATCAAAAGCATGGGCAGAAAGTGGGCGGAGCTTCCCCCACAATACTGTATACAGCATATCTCGCCGACACAGCGCATGCGCTGCCTAGGCGAAACCTAAAAATGAGGGAATGGTGTACCCGGCACGACACCACACGTCTATGACGTAACACAGGGCCTGGCAGCGTGCACTCGTCACATACGGAACGTGCAGCTGGTGCGACCCCATATGTATATGACGTAACATGCGGTTTGGTACCGCGCACCCGTCGCATACCAAACTAGCAGCTGGCACGACCTCATACATATATGATGTTAGGCGGGACGCGGTGCCACGAACCCATCGGATACGAAATGCGCATCCTTTATGAGTTTAACAATATGGCGGATAGAATTCACATGCTGATGGAGCTTGGTACACTACCGGTACGGGACTCCAGTTTTCTCAACAAAAAAAAAAGATATACAATTTTTTTTTGAAGATATAAAACATTACATCATTTTTCAAATTAAAAAAAAAAGGATAATAGAGTTCCAAAATATTACAAAAAAAATAGAAAAAATATAGGTTTTATAAATATTAAAATATGAAATTAACATTTAGAAAACATTCAAAATTCACTAAAAACCATATGTTTCAGGGACGTTATAGTTAATTGGACATTTGATTCATATAAAACCAGAGAAATTCGCCCGTTATAGTTAGTTGAGCTACCTATAACTCGCGTGCCTGCAATGCACTGGTGATGACGTCACATATTACATCACTCATGACATGGTCAGTGACATCAGTGATGACATCTCAAATGACATCATTGATGACATCACTGATGACACCATCCACGTGATAATCTGATGCACATACTGATGCCCTAATATAAACTTTGATACACGCACTCTAAAATACAGACTACCATTTTTGAAACCATACACACAACAATGCCAGATGCTACATACAACCCACTATTTCCTAGGTCTACACATATATCCAGAGTTATGTTTCAATGGGGTAACCCGATAGACCACTGGACTCGGGTGTATATATTGGTATATGAAAAAACAGTCACAGTGGAACAATTTAGCTTAATTAGAACACAGGTTTGTGAATATAAACTTAAATTGAGTTATGACAACACCTTATTGAGATACACAAATGACTTCATTTAATCGTATTGAGCATAGAAAAAGGTCAACATATCAACCTATTAGACAGACAAACGCATGTCAAAATCATCATTTTCAATTACTAAGGGTGTAAGTGAAGTGAAAAGTGCAACATAAATCGGGATAAGTGCAGACGATGTGAAGGGGAAGGTCGTGTATTTAAGAACATCCAAAATAAATTTGAAGACCTAACCTGCCACTTGAATGGCAATAACACAAATGCAATAACATAAGCAAGAAAAGCAGTTGTAAAATCACTGTCAGTCTCGTGTATTGAACAAAGGGAAAAGTCGTCGACGTTTCGACCCCTAATCGAGCCAGCAATTAGGAAATCTTGGAAGCGGGGTCTTCTTCAGGACCAGTGGGGGGTAGAGAAGATGGACTTACACCAACAACAGCAGGGAAGACTCATGCTGGACTATTTGTAGAATGTGCCCGAACGGCTCCATTCAATGTTGAAAAACCGGTGCTATTGATGGCAATATTCTTATCGGTATATGATGAATCTGAATAGGCAGTGGTTCAAACGTAACCAAAGCTCCCAGGCAGCGTCAACAACATCTGACAGCTAACCAGCAATAGCACCGGTTTTTCAACATTGAATGGAGCCGTTCGGGCCCATTCTACAAATAGTCCAGCATGAGTCTTCCCTGCTGTTGTTGGTGTAAGTCCATCTTCTCTACCCCCCACTGGTCCTGAAGAAGACCCCGCTTTTAAGATTTCCTAATTGCTGGCTGGATTAGGGGTCGAAACGTCGACGACTTTTCCCTTTGTTCAATACACGAGACTGACAGTGATTTTACAACTGCTTTTCTTGCTTATGTTATTGCATTTGTGTTATTGCCATTCAAGTGGCAGGTTAGGTCTTCAAATTTATTTTGGATGTTCTTAAATACACGACCTTCCCCTTCACATCGTCTGCACTTATCCCGATTTATGTTTCACTTTTCACTTCACTTACACCCTTAGTAATTGAAAATGATGATTTTGACATACGTTTGTCTGTCTAATAGGTTGATATGTTGACCTTTTTCTATGCTCAATACGATTAAATGAAGTCATTTGTGTATCTCAATAAGGTGTTGTCATAACTCAATTTAAGTTTATATTCACAAACCTGTGTTCTAATTAAGCTAAATTGTTCCACTGTGACTGTTTTTTCATACACATATATCCAGTCACTTATACATGCAGTTACTCATCAATACAGTACTATAATATGAACTCATACACATATACATACAGCCACACTCCGCCACTCATCCATAGAGTTAATCACACACGTAGTCAGTCATGCAAAGAATCAATCACATACCCATTTACTCATGTATATAGTTATACACACCAACTCCGTTATTTATACACACACCACATCACTTATTTATGCAGATACTAACACATACTACTTTGTTATACAATCACTGATACAACAGACACTCATTTATACACCCACTCTTCAAATAACTTACTCTTCAAATAACTTACTCTCACGTATAGTTATTCATATACTCCAACACTCACATATACTACCTTAAAACATATGTAGTTACTCACACATAAACCACTAAGACATTCATTCACTCACCAACACACCCATACATACATTAACTCACCCATACAGCCCTTCCAAGATGCACTTTTGAATCCATACAACCAGTGAATCACCCACTCAGACATCTATGCACAGAGTCACACACCCCCACCCACCCACACAGACACTCAGGCACCCATACAGATACTCAGACAACAAATTAATAGCCCATATAGACACTCATGTAGCTACTCACCAACCCATGCAGCAGCTTACACACGAACTGAGAGACGAATACAGACTTTCACACAGTTTAGTCACTAACCCATGCATTCAGTAAGATATGTTCAATCACTCACTTATACAGTCAGTCATGCACCTACTAAATAATCCATTCAGACACTTGTAAATCCACTCATTCTTCAATTCACCTTGGCATAGAAATATATGAAAAATATTTAAACTTTACAGAAACACACATTCACTGGATGATGTCATCAGTGATGTCATTAGTGATGTCACTGACCATGTCATGAGTGATGTAATATGTGTCGTCATCACCAGTGCATTGCGGGCGCCCAAGTTATAGTTAGCACAACTAACTATAACGGGCGAATTTCTCTGGTTTTATATGAGTCAAATGTCCAACTTTCTATAGCATCCCTGAAACCTATGGTTTTTTAGTGAATTTCAAAGGTTTTTTTAAATGCTAATTCCTAACTATAACGTCTGTAAAACCTATGGTTTTTTCAGTGAAAATATATATATATATATATTTTCACTGAAAAAAACATAGGTTTCAGGGGCGTTAGTTAGCTGGACTTTTCACTCGTACAAAACCATTGAAATTCCCCCGTTATAGTTAGTTCAGCTAACTATAACTCGCGCGCCTGCAATGCACTGCTGATGACGTCACATATTACATCACTCATGAAATGGTCAGTGACATCACTGATGACATCACTGATGACATCTCAAATGACATCACTGATGACATCACTCATGACATCGTCCTTGTGATAGAGTGGCAGACCTCCTCTCACCCTAATATAACCTTTGATACACACATTCAAAAATAGAAACTAAAATTTTCAAAGCAATGGACATACCAATACCATGGCCTGTTTTTAAAAAAAATTCTCCAGGAGGGGGTTGCGTTGCCCCCCTCCTCAGGCCCCCTATGGCCCCGGTGACCCCATCGCCCGGGGCAGGCCTTTGTTTTTTATTATTATTATTTGTATATATTTATAGAAACACCTAGGACATGCTGGACAAACCGTGCGTACCTATCACCATGCCGATTTGCAGGATATTCATTAAAAGGCGGCAATGCATAAAATGAATCCACGTGGAATGTATTTACACCGCTAGTGAAGCTATGACGTGTCTGACGCCCTACCGTGCCTAATCCCGGCACCCCCGCCGGTGTGTACTCTCCAAGCAGACACCCTTGTCGTTTATTTATACAAACATGGGTACAATGACGGGCACATTTAATACACACGCACACCAAGCCATTCAAAGGGGATTCAACAAAAATTTGACCAAAACTTTGCAAGAAACCCCCCTCACGGTTAATAAACACACATCCACCGCCGGATGTGTAATACTTTTTATTTTACTCTCTGGAAAGGAGACGAACCTCACTTGAGAGTCACAGCACGCTCCTGGCTGAGCCCAATGCTGTGTTACACCCACCAGTGCCCGCAGAGTGCCACCCACCTCTGTGTTGTATTTCACCAGCTAGTGCGTATGCTATGACTCTCTCTAGCCCATGTGCACTGTAACACCACCCCGTGAATATGTCATTCCACACTTGCCTTTGCACGGGTTATATTGCCCTATCTAACGTGCCTTCCTCGATGCCTATGTTATAACGCACAGCACTATGCCATACATATTACAATCTGGGATCCATATCTTTGTCACAGTGCATATGCAACGCTACACTCCCCAGCACATATTTTATATTACAACTTTAGAGACTAGTTAGGTTACACAACACTGCCCTGTGCATATTACACTCCAAGGTGCATATCGCATAGCACGCGCTAGTGCCTGTGCTATCTCGCACTCTCCAATGAATCTGTCATTGCGCACAATGTATTGCATATTATATTTCACGCCCGGTTCATCTTATATCACACTTTTTGGTGCATAGTTTATACCATACACTATATCTAGTTTTCATTTTCAATCGTGCTCTCAGGACTATATTCTATATAACACTGTGTTCACCTACCCTTTTCACGGGCATTACATTTTGCGATGGGGGCTGGAGGGTCAGGGGGTGTTCCTGCCAAGTGTGCCTGGAGTCACAGTCACAAACTTCCTCTTCTTCCTGAATAAAAGTGAGATTATGCTGAATACTTGTTCATATTTTAAGTAGTTCGCACAGACACACATTTTAAAAACAATAAAGTTCCTAATACCCGCCTTCTCTGAACAGTTAGCTTGCTGCCCCATCCACCTCCTCCCTATCCTCTGTTGTCTGAATCCATGGACTAGCCTCCTCTCTCCTGCCATGCATGGTCTGATGTGCTGCCACTGCCCTCCATTTAGCTTGATGTACCAGTCCACTCCGCCTGCCCTCCATTGCCCAATTCTATGCCCCATCATTGACCTCCTGCTTAGCCTCTGTGCTTAGCTTGCTGCCCCTATTCTCCTTCCCCCTACCCTCCAATGTCTTTGTGCATGCCCCTGCTCCATTCTTTTTGCCCACCATGTTCCATAGACCTGCCACTCCGATCTACTCTGAGTGTTCTGTTGAGCTGCCACTCCCCTCCCACCTGCCTAGCATTGTCAGATGACTGTAACCGGTCCCTGCCACCTTCACCCTGCCTGTCCACATTCCATGCCCCTATCCCCTTCCTCCTGTCCTCCATGGTCCATTTTACTGCCACACCCTTCTGCCCTCCCTGGTCTGTTGTGCTGCAACTGCTCCTCCTGCCTGCCCTGCGTGGTCTGTTGTGAGGCCCCTTCCCCTGAACTCTCTTGTCTGTGCCCAGGTCCTGACCCTCCCTTCTATCCTCCATCGCCCTTTGTGCATGCCCCTGCACCCTCCTTCTTGCCCATCATAGCCATTGTTCTGCCACTAACCCTCCCGCTTGCCATGCATGGTCTTCTGTGCTGCCACGGCCCCTCCCACCTTCCCTGTGTGGTCAGCTAGCTACCCCTGACCCCCTACCACCTTCCCTCCATGGTCTGTGTGTATGCCATCATAGTCTCACTGTTGCCCTCCATGGTGTGTCTTGCTTCTAGTGCCCATCCTGCCTGACCTCCATGGTCATCTTGCTGCTCCTGCCCTGCCCCCTTGCCCCCAGCCCTCTGTTTCCATGTGCAGACCCCTATTCCCTCCCTCCTGGCTTGTCTGTTCCATTGTAATGCCCTTGATCCGCCCCTCCTGCTCTTTATGGTCTGTTATGCTGCAGCTTTCTCTCCTGTCTGTCCATTATGGTCAGCTAGCTACCATTGCCTCTTTCCCCTCTGTTCTCTGTTGTCCATGTGCATGGTCCAGTCCCCTCCCTTTTGCTTTCTATGGATTGTTGTGCTGCACTCCCATCTCGCATGCTCTGTGTGGTGTATTGTGCTGCTGCAAACCCTGATGCCTGCCCTGTAGGGTCAGTTTGGTGCACCTCTCCATGTCCCTCCTGTCCTCTGTTATCCGAGTCCATGTCCCTACCCCAATTCCTCCTGCCTTCCATGATCCAATGTACCATACTTGCTAACATTTTGAACTTCGTAAGAGGGAGATTTTGAAAGAAAAACTGGGGTTTTGATTTTCCCCATTGACTTACAATGAAAAATAGGAGATTGTAGAAAGGAGACAGATCAAATAAAGCCCATTTGAGCTTAAAAACATTGGACGTTTCCTGGCTGAATCAGGTCTGTTGGCATGTATGGTTGTACTACCACTGCCTCTTCCTTCTGCCCACAATGGTCTATTATATTGCCACAGCCTCTCTTGCCAGTCCTGTATTGTTGGTTTGTTGCCCCTGCCCCCCTTTACACTGCCCTCCATAGTCTTTTGTGCTGCCACTGCCCTTCCTGCCTGCCCAGTGTGGTCAAATTGTTGCCTCTGCACCTTCCTACCTGCCTTCAATTTTCAGAGTCCGTGCCCCTGGCCTCTGCCTCTCAACAGTATCCTAATGAACAACTAGATTGCTAACATTCTATATTTATTACAAAAGTGTGGAACGCCTGACGTCATCTTGATGTACTCAAAACTGTAATACCTAGAGCATTTCCTTTAGAAATTACATATATGAGTGGGTCTTATTTGCATCAAAATTATGGTTAGTGTTCTAAAAATCTAAAATGAGGACATATTTTCTGAGTTTTCAAATAGCGACAAAGCACTTTTGAATTATGTGTTATCTTTATGTTTTTTTATCCAGTTGACCACTTGATTAAATATTGCACATAGGGGAGAGGATGTGGTGTTACTTTCAGAGCTGCAGACTTTGTAACTGGGGAACCAGGTTGGAGTTTCTGCTTCAGTTCGACATTCTGTGATTCGGGTCAAATCACTTAATCTACCCATGTCTACAACCAAAATGAATTTGCTCTTGTGTGATGTAACCAATGCTCACGTATGGCACTCCAATACCTGACAAGTCTGCACTATATAAAACTGCAAAAACACAAAAATAAAAAGTGTTTTGCACACTTCTGTCATTGGGCTACATGTGGGCTACATCTGGGTGATATTTGTGCTGCATTTGTGCTCTTCTGTCTCTGGTGGCCATCTTGGGAGATTTATTTGTTATGAAGTTTCCTAATTTCCTCATTTACTGCAATCTCCTCAGTAGGAAATGCTTTCAGTTTTTTACTTTGATTCCATCAAGAAGGTATTCAGAAATAAATATCAATAAAAAAATGTTATTAAGAAACAAAATCTAATAAAAATGTAATACCTACTGACACTTTAACACTATAATCCCCACAACACACACCTAAATTAAACTGTTACACAATTAAAACTCATTTTAAAAATAACAAATATTACTATTAAACAACTAATTGTAAAGTAACTAAAATGTAGTCCCACCCTTTACCCTTTAAAAGTGAAAACAACACAGCAAAAAATTAACAATTGCACAAAATAAATATCAAATAATTAACATTAATTAACAACTATATATTAATTAAACAAAACTTATTTCCCGTCCTTTACCCCGATAAACACTGCAACAAACACCTAAAATGATTACACAAGTACCATAATACATTTTTAATTACATTAATCAATATAAATTAACAAATAATTAATCATGAAAAATACTTGCCACCCTTCAACCCTCTAAACCCCAAAACTCACACCTAAAATTAATTACAAAATTACAATAAATAATTACCAATTTATTCATTAAAAATTAATTAAGAATCAATTATTAATTCAACAATAAAAATGATAACATCCCACCCGTTACACCTATAAACAGCAAAACACACACCTAAAATTAATTACACAATTTACCATGATTAATTAATAATAATTAGCAACTTATTATTAATTATTACATAATACATTATTTTACACATTTAACACTATAACATCTCACTTATATAAATATTTTTAACCCCTTCTGTGCCACGCCCTTTCCCCCTCCTGTGCCGGGCGTTACATTAGTGGGTGGGGTTCATGACGAGATAGTCTCGTCATGGGCACAGCGCAACCGTGCTCCATGACGAGACTATCTCGTCATGAGGCCCCCCTGCTCAGGCTTAGGAAAGCCCCAGGACTCCCACATCTCTGGGGCATTGCTTTTTATGTAAGCAGGGCATTTCCATGCACTTATGCATTTGGGAGGGCACAATGGCCCTGCCCGCACAGAGGTTAAATAAAACATTATAATTAATTTAATATAATGAAATAAATTCCCACCCTATTTCCCTACAAACCCACAACCCGCTACGGAACTGAAAACCGCTAAATTCATATTTTTTTAATAACTACTAAAATGTGACACATATATTAAGAAAAATAAACAATTTGTATTCAGAAATATACATCACATACATATAAACATTAAAAAATGTATAAAATTAATTTAAAAATCAATATTTTTAACAACTATATTTTTGCAAACGCTATTAAACACCTCGATATTTTTAAAATCGATATTACTTACCTTAGGTCTATATTCTTGACCACGATATTCTTGTTGTCGATATTTCTCACTCAAAATATTTATGACTTGATACTTTTGCCAGTCAATATACAAAACTTGATATTATGAATGCACACCAGTGGCAATGTGTAAAGCATTTGTACTCACACACACAGAAACACAGTAATACACTACAAAAGGAGCCCACGACAGTTTAGAAAAATAGCCAATATCTGTCTGAATGAAACAAGACCAAAATGACAAAAATCCAACAAACACAAATCAAAATATCACCTTTAAAAGCTTAAGCAATTTTGTCCATATAAATCAATTGATGCGCTCATTTAAGTACCTTAGATACGTCAAAAATTGAAGACAGTGCAAGGAGCAGATATGGTGAGGTGCTGGAAAAACGAAGTGACCCGTTGGTTCCTTACTGCACAGTGGAGATGATGCGTCGGTTTCTTACTGGTAGGGGAGGTGATGTGTCAATACCTTACTTCTGGGCAATGGAGGTGATGTGTCAGTTCCTTACTGGCAGGGAGAAGAAGCATTAGCTCCATACTGGTAGGGGGGGTGATGCATTGATTTACGGACATGTGGCCTCAGTTCCTTACTGCGGTGTCGATGAAGAGTCAGCGTCAAGGGACGATGCGTCAAAAATCCAAATGTGCTACATCGATGCAGCATCGGTGATGCCGGTGCTATTTCAATTTTACAGCACCAAGGCAGACGCTTCATTGATTCTTCAGCCGCAATCAGGTTCTCCATCGGAGTCAGAGCGGGTGCCACAGACATCGGCAACCCATTGCTCCGGACTCATCCTGCTGCGACTTTTAGGATACACTGCAATATTGAGCTGAGGCTTGTGGTGAAAGCCGTGGTTGAGGCTTCCAGTGGGAACCACGCTTCGGTTCAGGCAGTGGCGATTCATCTCAAAGCATCGCTTTAAGAAAACAAGCACTGGGAGTCAATACATGGATTCGCTCTTTAAGATCACCAGGTTACACTTCAAAGGGCCAAGGGACTGGATTTGACACCACTTGGCAAGTCAAGACTCTCAGCAAAAGAGCCTAGGCACTGGTATGTGAAGTATTAGATGGCTCTGAGACTTCTTAACAGGAGCCAAGCATGCACAAGCCCTTGGAGAACCTTGGATGCCGGATACAGAAAGCAAAGTCTATTCCTTTCACTCTCAGGACAAAAGCAGCAAACAGCAGGCCAGTACAACAAAGCAACAGGCAGAGTGGTAGTTCCTCCTACAGCATCCAGCTCTTCTTTCTGGCAGAATGTCCTCAGTCCAGAAGTGTTCTGATTTTAGGGTGTCAGAGGTCCATTATTAATACCTCTTTCTGCCTTTGAAGTAGGCAAACTTCAAAGGAAAGTCTTTCTAGTGCACAAGACCCTGCCTTTCCCTGACCTGACTCATGACACACTACAGGGGTGTAGAGACAGCTTTCTGTGAGGACAGGCAAAGCCCTATTCAGGTGTCACTGACAACTCCTCCCACTACTCTAACTCGGGAAGGCTCATCAGCCTGGTGATGGACCAGGATATGCAACGCACACCTCAGCTCCCTTCATGTGAATGCTTAGTGTGAAGGCACAAGAGCCCACCTGTCACCCAACCCTGACGTGTATTTTACAGACATGGAGAGGCACAGAATGGTTCATCAAAAAAATGCTCTGGTTCTAAAAGTGGCATTTTACAATACACAATTTAAAAACCAACTTCACCAAAACGTGTTTTTAAATTGTGAGTTCAGAGACCTCAAACTCTAAGGGGCCGATTCCGATTCCGGCTGCAAAACGAACCGACCGACACAGACCCGGACCGGATACGGACCGATACGGACCAGCGCCATATGACCCGTGCAGTACGATGCAACACATGTGAATTACAACCGGCACGTACGGAATACAAGCCGTACGACCAAGCCGTAGGGAAAATATTGATCCGGCCGGAAAACTGACGTGAATTTCACCGACCGACACGAACCCGGAATGAACCAGACCGACCCGTACCAGCGATGTCCGATCCGCGCAGTACGATGCAATGCATGTAAAACCAGACCGACTCGCACGGAGACCAAGCCGCACGACCGACATGCACAGACAACCGGGCCCACAAGCAATAGAGACCTTCGCGACCGACGCGTATGAAACACAGAAGATAGGCAGCGTGAACGAGGCGGAGAAGCCCCACGAGACAACATCAGCATCCGTTTCCATCAGATGAACGTCTCCTTCATGCCTACAAAACCCAAACCAAAAAAAGACAAAAAAAGGACCAATCAAGCAATAACAGAGCCAATAAATATAAAAAAAAACTGTGACAAAGACACACCCACAACTCCAACTATATAAAGGAATACAATCACTACCATCATCCCTTCCAAACAGGAGACACAGCCAGAAGCAAACACCATTACACAGCAACCACAGACACACTAACAACTCACCCATCACACAACCCACACACCATCAGCACCTCATCAAAAAGCACACACAAATACAGCCAGCAAAACCAACAAAAACCCACCCTCACTTGCACCCTCACACACATCCCTCACCACCACCACCCATCACCATGCCCCCAAAGAAGAATTCAAAGTTCACAGATAGTGAGTTAGAAGTGCTGGTAGACGAGATCATCAGAGTAGAGCCACATTTGTTTGGTACATTGGTCCAAAGGACCCCCATGTCACAGAAAACAAAGATGTGGGCGAGGATTGTGGACAAGGTGAACGCACAAGCACCAGCAAGGCGCACAAAGGATGATATCCAGAACAGGTGGTATGACGTGCGCAGGAGGGTCAAGAAACTCATCGAAAAAGATCACACCCTGAGTCAGTGCTCCAGCGGTGACCCTCCTGCCAAACCAGTCTTCTTCAGGACCTGGGAGGAGAAGGTGCGGGACATCCTACCACCAGAGAGCGTCCATGGCCTAACAGACATACCAGAGCCTGGTGAGTACACAAACAACATACCCAAGATTGTGTGGCAAGGGGACAGTGAAACCATGCACCGCAAGCAAAGCTACAGTAACCAATAGATAATCATACCAAGATGTGTATGCCAGTCAGACAAACACATTACCTGCCATCTCATAGTGACTTGGAACTGTGTCATGACATGCACCAACCTACAAACAAATAGAGCAAGGCAGTGGCACAAAGCGAAATAGACACTGCCAGACAGTTTGCCACCACAAACACACTACCTCACAGTGCAGCTGACTGACAGGAAGGAATTGTGGGGATGCAGGTGAAGTGAGTGTATCCAAAAACATGATGGGGCCTGTAGTCACAGATATGCTCCCCCTCTTGATTGGCCCATCAAGACCTCTCTGAAACATGCCCACATCACAGGGAGTGGAAAATGACTGACAAGATGGCTGACACTGGCTCCTGCTGTGGGGAGCACAAGGCTGTGCTAGGGCATGTGCACAAATCAGAAGTAGGACACCACTGACTGACATCCTGAAAGACATCTTGCATGCCCCACAATGGAAGCACGTTTCATGGTGGGATGTCTGGCCGGGTGGGAAGGAGGACTGACAGCTCTGACCGTAATTACCAGCATGTGGAGACACACACACCCCTCAACACAAACTCCACACAAATCACCGGGTAGAATGCATTGACCCACACCTCTGTGAAATATCAGCAAAAGATACACCATACTGGGTGCTGCTGTGTGAAGCACAGGGGCTCTCTTTGGACTTGTAGCCAAACAAACACCAGGATTTCACAGTCAGCCATCTTGCCATTGCTGTCACACCCCCTCCCAGGGAAGCAGAGTCAAGAGGAAGGAAGTATGCACATGCTGGGAAGGAGGGTGTAGCCAAGAGTATGATGAGAGTCACAGTCACAGACAACCTACACCCACTCACATGGCCCAGCAAGCATATAGTGAACCATGCTCACCTCACAGGGAGTGGGAAGGGACTGACAAGATGTCTGACACTGGGCTCTGTTGTGGGGAGTACAAGGCCCTGCTGGGAAATGGGCAACAACAAACACCAGGACTTCACAGTCAGCCATCTTACCATTGCTGTCACACCCCCTCACAGGGAAGCAGAGTCAAGAGGAAGGAAGTATGGGCATGCTGGGAAGCGGGGTGTAGCCAAGAGTATGATGGGAGTCACAGTCACAGACAATCTACACCCGCCCACATGGCCCAGCAAGTTCTAACTGAACCATACTCGCCCCACAGGGAGTGGGAAGGGACTGACAGGATGTCTGACACTGGGCTCTGTTGTGGGGAGCACAAGGCCATGCTGGGAAATGGGCAACAACAATATCAAACTCTGTCCGTGACAAGCTGGGAAAAAGCAGAGTACAGGCAGGCATCTGTTCGTAAAGTAGAAAATGTCATGTTTGTGAACCATCGATGCATGTAGAAACATAACCCACATTGTGTGTCTCTTCCAAACACAGGTGGTGCTGGGCACCCTGCACCAAATGAAGAGGATTCCCAGTCCCAGACTCTGGCGGACACTGAGCTCTCTGGTTTGACTCTGTCTCTCTCCTCTTCGGATGACGACGCCCAACCTGGCCCCTCCGGTGTGAGTCATCATGCAGCACCAGCAGCATCAACATCTGCACCCCCCTGTACCCACGCCTCCAGCATCTGGAAACCGACAGGACACCCCCGCCAACACGGACAGACCAAGGCCACTGAACACCCACAGCACAGGGACACAGGACCCCCCGGAAGCTACAGCACCAGCAACACCACCCAAGGGGTCCCAGTGTCACCTGTGCGTCCCGCCGCTGGTGTTGATAGGGGTGCTGGAAGGGGTGGGAGGCAGAGGGCGCGCCTTGCAGAGGGGTCAGGGCTGCATGATGACTCCCACCTGGCACGCATCATAGATGCGTACGAGGATAGCACCGGAGGATTTGGCCAGGTAGTGGGGATCCTCAAGGACATGCAACAGGAGCAGGCTGCCTACCATGCCCGCATGGAGGCCAAGTGGGATGCCCTTACTGCGGTGCATCGGGACATACTCCAATGCCTCCGCCAGATCAACACAAACCTGTCCACACCTCCATGTGTGGCCACAACATCTGTTGCAACAGCATGTGCCAGCACCACAGGGAGGGTGGAGGACTCTGGCAGAGAGTCCCATGCACCGCAGAGGCCTGCACCTGAGGATCCCCCCCAGGAAGAAGAGGGGTCATCCGAAGAAGGACATGTGAGAGGCAGATGACCCAGAACATTCCCCAGGGCCTCTAAACCTGTTCTGGACAAGGTTCTTTGTGCGCAACCCGTTCACCTTGTCCAATCGCACACAACTCACCCACATGACATGGAGGGTTCATGTTGGGCCAATGTAGCAGATGACTGTGGACTTTACTCTGGAAATTTCATCTACCAGCACATCCAACTCTAATGTGAACTTTGGATTCCAAAAACAATGTACAGCACCCACCATCCTGTGCACTTTCCTCACACATGTTTGAAAATAAACTCACCAGTACACCATACTTGCCTCTGTTGTGATTCCAACTTGTCATGTGTCATGGAGATGTCGATCTGCTACACAACACAGTGCATGCCAAATACTGCAACAATGTGTCCAACGTAACATGAGTCATGGTGATGTGACACATGTGAGGGAGACACACCACTATGGCACCACAACACATACTCACCATGGCCATGTTACTCATCCCACACAATGATGTTGACCTGAAACACATTGGCATGCACAGACACAACACCAACCCCAGTCAGTGGTAACAAGTCCACAGGTGAGGTAAGCAGATGTCAGTCAGATGTGGGAAGACAGACAACGCACATAAGAAAGCATAGCACAGGTTCATTACACATCAGCAACATGTTTATTCCACAATAGTTGCATGGTAATTCTACGTAACAGTGGACACACGCTCACAAAGTGTTGGAGAATTGAAGTCCAGGGATGTGTGGTACATCAGTTGATGGGAATTGACAACTTCCACACTGGTGTTGGATTCTGAGTGTTGGGGGTCAGTGTTGACCAAACAACAGGCAAAGTACCCTGGGAAGGACAGACACAAAACACAGTCAAATGCACAGCAGAACAGGAGAGAAAGGCAATACACATGCACAAAACATGTCACAAGAAACCTACACAAAAACAAGTTAGCACTATCCTATTGTGGACTACACACCACCTGAATGGACACATCACTGCACGCATCCAGTCAAGTGGCACACAGACACACTCAGACAGCAACAGAGCAGCCACAACACATTCCAGGCTAACTCCATACATTGACATAACAACCCTGGAAACTCACATTCAGGTGAAGAAGTTGTTGATGAGCTGTGAGCGGACGTCACCCTCATCCTCATCATCACTGGCATCTTGGCCCAGGCCGGGATCCTCCACAGGTGCCGGAGGTTGGTCATCATCATCGTCATCCTGGATGAGAGGCACCTCCTTCCGCACTGCCATGTTGTGTAGCATGCAGCATACAAGGATTATTTTGCACATGTTTGCAGGCTCATATGGGAGGGCTGATGTACCAATAAAATAAACTAAAGGACTATACCTACCAATAGTCCCAATACCATTACACAATAATCAGTCAGTTGGCAGTGAAGAAGGTTCAATCGTTTATTAGACAAAATACTCTATAGAGGAGCCTCTCCGAACCTCACCCATCAGGTGTCTCGAGAAGACTGTTGGCTCGTATTCAAACATGAGGTTATATACTTTTCGGTTAAAAAATACCAGTTGGCCCTCGAGCTCCAGGGAAGGACCATATATGGCACACATCAGATTAGTACAAAGGCTTGACTATCTATTGCTGAGGAGGTCAGGAAGGGTGACTCCCTTTTGTCTTGGTGCCTGGGAGTGTAAGTATGGCGCCTCCAGGAATGCCCTTATCGCCCCCTAAGCCGGATGCGACCATGAGTCTTAGAACAATCGAGTAGAAACAGCCTACCTTCAGCTGCTACCAGTAACTCAAATGAACCGGGGCCTGACAACTGCATGTGATCAACACGTGATCACGGCCCGTGCTCGAGCATATGATTAGAAGATGGCGTCTGTATGGTTCTCGGCCTACTCTTATAGAAATAGATATATGAGAGGAAATAAACGAGTTTTCCTCCAAGCAAAAGCATATATACCAAACAGGGAGTGTACGTATAGATGCATCATGCTAACATAATATAGGTCCGATACTTCTTATATACGGGTAATCTGCTTTTTATCCCTTAGAACGGCCCTTTTAGCATGATGTAGCTAACTAGAACAGTTCAATCTTCAAATATTCCCTCATCAATCTGCATTAGGTCTTTGAGCTCCTGCTGAACTAGCTGAGCTTTTACTGCTGTTGGGGATGGAGCAAACACAGAAGAAGTGAGTTTTGTTGCACAATAAGAGCAACATGCAGGTCCACATTGTACACAAACACAACATGTGAATATGATACCAGCTATACATGCCAGCACCATCAAAAGTTTCCACCCCCAAGTAGACAACAAACCCCAGAACCAACCAGAGAGAGACCACGTACCAGTTTCTACATGTATATCGCAAGCTAAACGATGTAGCTTCTGTATAGCCAAATGGACGAAGGGGGCGGAGTCAGGAATATAAACACAGCAAGAGCTGCCGATCACACGGCATGCTCCTCCTCGGTCTGCCAAGATAACATCTAAAACCATACGGTTCTGAAGTGAAACGAGTCTGGTAGCCTGTAGCTCTACAGTTATATTAGTCAGTATTCCTGCAGTAGTGTTAATTACCCCTTCAACTACTCTAGACAAACGTCGGACTTCTCGGCTAGTAAGCATAGGCCCCCAAAAGGGTAACACTCCCTTCTTAATGTCAGTAAAATGCTGCAGTGGAGTATCAGTCTGATCTATATCGGTGGTATCTATCTCCCTTTCGTGTCTCCTACTACGCACACTACGTCTATCTAATCGGTGATCCTTGTGATAATTAGAAGGGGCAATATAGACTGGAGGGTACAGGGAGGACCGGTAGCAACGTCCAGTCCAACCTTGGGGAAGCCAAGTATAGGCATTTTCTCCACAGATAAAATATACATTAAGAGGGGTTAACAACGGAGGGCTGCTAAAGGTACGCAACTGATAAGTGTAATTACATCGGCTTTCTCCTACTGATATGTACCCTGCTCCTTAAACACAAAACAATGAGGTACTATTTAATACAGGCACTGGAATAGCCCCATCCTCAGTGACATTACGGTCCTGAAAGTGTCGGTAATATTGAGTGAAATTGAATTCAACAAAGTCCATAATTTCATTTTTCAACCAAGTGGTATTTTCTTACGTTATATACATATTCATACAAGCATTCGGATCTAAAGTTCCCTCTCCATTGTTCCCTTCGGGATTAAATCCTTGATGAACCTCAATATACGCTAAAATCATTTCATAATCCTTCTCTGAAAACCTTTGAGAGTCCACAGTGTAATGCATGTACATCATAGAAAGCAATTTGAACCAAGCCTTGCAACTTCCCAGATGAGACAAAGGTAGAGATATGAATAAATCGTGCTTGTGCATAACAGATGGTAAAAGACCACAAACCCAGCAATTTGTAGTATTAGTAGCACTATGTGCTTGATGAAGCATTTCAATGAATGCATTTTTCACATAAGTCTGACGATGCCTTTCCTTATGTGGGGCTAAAGTATGAAACACATGTTCCGGAGGTGAGGTAGTTGTTCCTAAAACAGTATGCATAGGGTGGCGAAATTCCAAATATATGAACACTCCCAGTAATATAATTAGCAATATGGCTATAGTAGCTACAAATGCAATTTTAACACGATTGGTCCAACTATAAAACACAGGCATATATGCAGAAAAATAGTGTGGTACAAAAGGACGTTCCTCTTCAGGAACAAAACGAGCAAAGGGATACATGCCAACTAAAAGTCCAACAATAAACTGGGGCAATACAGTCCAACCTGCCAGAGGGTGCTTCTTTCCTGTGTCTGTTTAGAGCCTCACAGGCAGGCTCCTATTGTTCATCTCAGAGAACACCAATACAAATTTCTCACGTTGGAGTTCTGTTCTCACACAACCCTTGAAGGAAACACAACCTGGGCCCCTTTTGACAAAAGACTCAGTCTTTCTTTCTGAACGTAGCAAACAAATGTTCAAGACTCTCAGCGCGTTCAGTCCAGTGTCTCGCTCAGTACACCAGAAGCGTATCTAACAGTCATTCACAGCACAGGTCTGTACCCTGTCACTCAAGTCTCTCCCTAACTCCTACCATGTTCACCTGGTGTACCGTGTTGTTTTCTGGGCCGCAGGTTGTATCGAGTATGGCCAGGCACTTCTTGATCAGAGAACAAAACAGGGGATGACGAATCCGGTGAAACAGGGGTACTGCGAGCCTCTGGGTTAGCTGCAATAACAACAGAATCTGGGGCGGTCGATTGTGCTGATGACAAAGCTCCTTCCGAGCCCGGTACATTTTCTCCTTGCCCTTCTCCAATTACTTGGGCGTCATAAAAAGGAATCAATCGAAGAACTCGCTCACTTTCCCGAGCCAGAACCCCGTCCTGGATTCGCTGATCATATGGAAGCGGAAGGTGTAGTTTTTTCAAATGTGTCGCTTGCCATTCACCTTTACCGCCGTCCGCTTGGCCAACAGAACTTGAAACGGTTCAGACCAACGAGGATCCAAGCTGGATTTTCACTGATAGTTATGGACCAGAACCCACTGTCCTGGTTCCAAACGATGTCCAGGACCCTCCGGCAGGGGCTGCAAAACTGCTGAAACCTGTTGAGGAATGCAACGAAGATCTTTAGTCAAAGCATACAAATAATCTTTCAGCATAGTGTACTCTATATCACGGTCTCGGGACGCCCCGAACATTAGCAGGGTGCCCAAAAATGACCTCATACGGAGACAAACCAGAACGAGAATGTGGGGTAACTCGTATTGACATTAATGCCAGCGGCAGAGCATCTGGCCACCTCAATCCAGTACTTTCTTGAACCTTTGCCAATTTGAGTTTTAATATCCAATTATACTTCTCGACCAACCCAGCGGACTGGGGGTGTCTAGCCGCATGAAATTTCTGTTTAATCTGTAGTCCATTACATATATGTGTGATGAGTTCTGCATTAAAATGGCTTCCGTTATCACTCCAGATCACACGGGGCAATCCGTAGAGAGGGAAATACTCCTTTACCAACGCTTTTTCCGTTGCCAAAGCAGTATTTTCTTTGGTCGGGTAGGCTTCCACCCATTTACTGAAAGCACATACCACGACCAGGACATACTTCAAATTGTTGATGCGCTCCAGCTTGATATAATTCATTTGAAGCACCTCAAAAGGCAAATATGGGGGTGCAAAGTTTCCACTCAGAACAGGCTCCTTGCCCCTGAATTATGTCGTAAGCAAACCATGCAATATTGTACCAAATGAGCAGCAGTCTTAGAAATATTGGGATTGTACCATACAGGGTCTAATAACGCACAAATACCTTTCACCCCAATATGAGCTGTACCATGTGCCATTGTCACCACCGCATTCACTAATGCATTAGGCAACAGCCATCGTTGCTTTTCTGCCAGATCAATCCAACAACCCTCTGCATCTAATCTCCCAATTCGCTCTTTCCAGTGATCCAGTTCAATAGGGGTAGCTTCTTCCTGTATTTCTCGGACACTCTCCATGGTATTATCAAACATCTCTGCTTCAGCCACCCACCTAGCAGAGCTAGTCAAAAACATTGGGGTCAATTTGGATTTTGCAGTTTCCTTAGCGACTTGATCAGCAAAGGCATTACCCTCCCCCACTGCATCAACCACTGCCTTGTGTGCACTACATTTGACTACAGCCACTATTTCTGGTAACGTCAATGCTGCCAGTAATCACAAAATATAGGGGCCATGCTGTATTCGCTGACCATGAGAAGTAAGAAAACCTCTTTCTGCCCAAAATCTACCAAAACTATGAGCCACGCCAAAGGCGTACTGACTGTCAGTGTAAATATTTACTCTTAGTCCTTTACTTAACTCACAGGCCCAAAACAATGCCACTAATTCAGCTGCTTGTGCTGACTGATAGGGTACTCGTGAAGCCTCAACTATAGTGTGAAGAGTAGTTATCGCATATGCAGCGGTTATCGTGCCATCTGGTAACTTGAAACATGAGCCATCGACGTACAACTTGGGGGTCAGATAGAGGAGTGTCAGTCAGGTCTACTCGTCCATTCGTTTCTTCCTCAGTCCGAAATATACAATCATGAACACCATTATTCTTTTCGTTCGAAGGGAGAGGTAGTAACATAGCAGCATTCAGAGTGGCACATCGTTTAATCGTAATGTGTGGAGCAAACAAAGTCAATTTGTATCCGGTAAGACGCGCACTCGTAAGGTGCTGGGTCTTTGTCTTGTTCAATAATGTATCCACGGCGTGCGGTACCATCACTGTGAGGTCAGTGTTCAGAACGAGCCCTTCCGACTGTCGAATAGCCACCGCAACTGCAGTAGTAGCTCTTAAACAGCTAGGAAGTGCGCTGGCGACGTTATCCAACAATGCCGAGAAATAGGCACAAGGTCTCTGCTTACCACCAAATCCTTGTGTTAACACAGAAAGCGAGCAACCGTCCACCCCGTGTACGTAAAGCACAAAAGGTTTCCGGTAGTCAGGAGTACCAAGAACAGGTGCAGAACAAAGCGCAGATTTCAAAGAGTCAAAAGCATCTTGACAAGCATCAGTCCAGGGTAAAGGTTCATGCACATCTTTAGTAGTTAAATACAACAGAGGTTTAGTAAGAAGGGAAAAATTAGGGATCCATTGGCGACAGTAAGAAGTTATGCCGAGAAATGCACGAACATCACGCTGAGTACGAGGTACAGACATATTAAAAATGGTAGTCACACGCTCAGGAGTTAGTCTCCTCCCCTCTTTCGACAGTAGATGACCGAGGTAGGTCACCTCCTGTCGACAATATTGAAATTTAGAAAGGGAGACTTTATTGCCGTTATCAGCCAAATGAGACAATAATAGTACGGTGGCCTTCTTACAAACCTCCTCGGTATCAGGAGCCACTAACAAATCATCTACGTATTGCAAAAGCACATTACCAGGGGGCAAAACCAAATCATCCAACAATGTTTTCAAAGCTTGACTATAAATACTAGGACTCTCTGTGTACCTCTGGGGAGCGCGACAGAACCGGAATCTGTGACCAGATAATGAGAAGCCAAAAATATGGCGGCTATCAGGATGAATCAGAATGCTAAAGAAAGCATTTTTCAAATCAATCACAGAGAAATATTTAGCAGTAGGAGGAATCATAGTAAGAATAGTAGTGATGTCTAAAACAACAGGGTATTGGGGCATCACTATTTTATTAATTTCACGCAAATCAATCACAAAACGATAAGTGTCAGTATAATCAGGATCGCCTCCAACAGGGGCTCTTTTTAAGATAGGCAAAATGGGGCTGTTACACACATTGGCAGCGGTCTCTTCCACCACACCCCTTTTTACCAAATCTTGTATGATGGAGAGCAAAGCCTTCTCGCCTGCCGGAGAAATTTTGTACTGAGGTATACAAGGAAGCCGGGCATTTTGCTTCAAAGTAATAGAAACGGGCGGAATCTTCAATAATCCTACATCTGTGTCACCGGTGGCCCACAATGTTGCTGGAATGTCAGCAAACTCAGGAGGGAGGGGTTCATTTTTAGAGAAACACTGTAAAGTATGCTTCCCAAGGGAATTAATAGTCAGGTAAACACCATCAGGTGAACAATGAATCTTAGCATGTAATTTCTTCAATAAATCCAAGCCCATCAAATTTTTGCCAAACTGGGAAGCCAGAAGAAACGGGGAGTCTATCGTAACAGGGCCAATTGTAAAAGGAATAGGTTTGGAGATGGGGCTCACCACCGGAATTCCCGAGAATCCTACCGAAACATTATTGTGCCCGGACAGAGGAGCCCCTGGGACCAGGGAATGAGAAATAGAACTATTCATTGCACCTGTATCAACTAAAAACTTTTCAGATGTCCCCATCAAATGCGCCTCTACATAAGGTCCTTGTTGATCAACGGGTACTGACACCTGGCCCTCACTCTGTCCATGGCTATCCTATGTATAAGCATACCCTTCGGTCACGTCCATTTCACACTCCTCATTATAATACTGCCTACCTCTTGGATTATCAAAATAATTATTTTCTTGTCCAACTTGCGTCGTCTCTTCTCGTCGCATATCACTGCGATCCACACTTCCCCGACCTCTTCCTCGACTTCTCATAGCCCCGTTCTCGGCCAGCAACAGCGGACACTGAAATCGCCAATGCCCTTCCTCCTTACAATAAGCACACTGGTTTATTCCCAAAACAACAGCCGGCCCTCTACCTCGTCCAGTTCCTGCCCCCCTCAAGACAAACCCTCTACCGCCTCTCTCTCTGCCTCGTCCTTGCGCAACTTGTTGCAACAACACCCATGTTTTAAGATCCTTCACTTTCTTTTCTGTTTTATCCTTACTCTCATTTTCTCTATGTTCGTAATATTGGGCCATACTCAATATTACAGAGGGTGTGGAAGTGGTCCAGGTACTTTCAGCGGCTTGTAGCCGTGCAGAGACTTCTGGTAACAAATTGGTCACAAAACGATTAACAAATAATCGTATACCGCCTTCCAACGATAAATCCTGTCCACTAAAGTCAATGAATATGCCCTCAAATCTAGTGGAAAAATCAGAAACACTTTCATCTTCTTCTGTTCACATGCGGTCAATTTGTCCCAATCCACCTTACGAGGCGGAATTAAGGAATGCATGTAAGTGATAATACGGCCAGGTAATGCCAATAATTCAGGTCTCTGCTTATCCCCAGGCTTACGATCCTTATCCCAATCTTTTATCTGATCCCATGTTCCGCTGAATTCTTGAGCATGGTCCTGATCATGCACCTGAAGCCATACGTCAACGGGAACTAACAATCCAAAAAATAACTCTATGTCAGCTAAGGTCATGACGGCCGAAGAGGCCGCCTCTGTGAGTTCTTTATAATAAGCCACGGGATTCTTACGGGGTTTGGGTAATTTTGATTTTAGCAAAAGGACTTCACTTCTCTTCCAGGGGGTATAAACCCATTGCTCCTGCACTCGGGCCTCTACATGAGGTCTAGTCACCACACCATGATCATCTTTTAGCTCCGGTATTTCAGGATGAAAGATAGGGTGAACTTCTCGCATAGGATGCTGAGAGTCCCTCAAGGGACACTTTTGATGCATCGGTTCGCGATAATTTAATAAAATCTCCACATTTCTATACACTTCCTCCGGGCTAAGTTCAGACTTATGAGCCCTGTCCCGGATATCATACATCACTTGGGGGGCCATCCCTCCTGGAAAACACTGTTCCCAGAGAGTAATGATACATGCAGCCATGTGTTTCAATGCATGTTGCTGCATAACAGGCTCATAGTCTCGAAGCGTATTCCATATGTCAGTAATAGTGTAAATAGGATGGTGCATCCACTGGGATGACTGATCCGCAATCATCTGTTTCTCCGTCGGCCCTACAGCCGAATGGGTAAGCAACTTCCGTTCGTCAAGATCTCCCGGAACACGAAATAGAGTCGAAACAGCTGGAGATGGGGTCGTGCTCGCAGAAAGGGAGGCCCACACAGGGTTTGGGGGAGACAAAACAGCTGCGGCCGTAACGGAAGACGGCAGTGTAACAGGCCATAAAGTAGCCATCTCAGACACTTTAGGAGACAAAACAGAGGACATTCCCGGAGAGGCAAGAGAAGAGGAATCAACAGGGGCGGAAGCTGAAGGGGCCTGTACTAAAGACGGGGGAACAACAGGATATATACTCTGCGGAACATAAGGCGGAGGTGGACGAGTATCCAATAAATCCTCTATCTCATCTTCCGCTTCATTCCTAGCCACATAAGTCTTATCCACTTGCAATCTAAATTGTCTATCTGTACAATCAATCCCTTGTTCAGTTTGTGCTTTATCATAAGCTATAGCTTTCTGCATTATCGTCTGATTTCCTTTCATCCTACATACTTTCTCCTCCCGCATACGTCTACGCTTTGCTTCCTTCTGCCACATGCTTAGGAAGTCAAACATTGACTGTTGACTACGTTTAGAAAATAATCAATCCTGCAGAAAATGTATCTTTTTCTCATCAAGAGACCCGGTTAAGGACCATTGTAATTCCACATTATCTTTAGTATATTTGTGCCATAATGTATTAAACAAAAGAGGTGTAATACCATGCTTAACATACATATCATAACTTGGACTGCCCTCAGGCGGCGCAGGTTGACTTTCAGCCAAACGCGTATCATTAGGGTGACAGCAACATCCAAAACAACTCAATCTACTAAAACACGGCATGGTTATTGTCGTCACGTGTTCCTCATTTGATCATAAAAATAAACTTCCAAACATGGCCATGTTCAAACATTCACAAAACATACAATCTTACGCTCATTCAAACATACACAAGACAATATTATACATATAAAGATATTCAAAATGACATCCTTTCAAACAAAGAACAGAGCCCGTCGACTCCTATTCGTGGAGAATCAACCAAATTCAAATTCCAAGACCGACAGATACCAAAATCAAGCAGTCCAAAGACTACCAAGAGACCGTCAGACAGGTATAACCACAGACCGACCTACAGACCATCCTGAAGCCTTCCTGGTTCACTCTTGGGACTATTCTGACTAAGCCCGCTTCATTAGCACCGCTTCATATGTGTTCCCAAGGCTACCCAGGTACAGCCACAGGCTTTTCCGAGAGCAGTCCGGCCGGGCGCGCACCACACGTGCCACACCGGGCATCCGATCGGCATCTCTATTATTCACAAAAGGTCAGTGGAGAATCTACATGTGCAGCCACCACAATGCTGCCCCGTCAGACCCCCAAGATTCTCCGTGGTACACTGACCACCAAATACTTACACAGTTAACTGCTTCAAAAGCACTGCTCAACAGTGCATGCCAAAAACATCAAGACAATTCCACTCACCTGGTGCACACAGGCACGATCGCGTGTTCTCCACTGCCAACTCCTGAAGACCAACACGGTCAGCTCCTGGGTTACGCCCGTAGGACTCCGGTGAAGGGTCACTAGCAGCTGGGGATACTCTGATCGTGAGAGCGGAGTAAGTTCATACCAAAAATGGCTAAATTTCAAAGGATACTTTTTCCGTCCACCCGCTCGACCAGTATTACCCCTTGTCCTTACCACCCATTTACGGGGAGGACGACCCAGTCACGGAGTCCCGGCGGAGTCGCCAAACTGATGTACCAATAAAATAAACTAAAGGACTATACCTACCAATAGTCCCAATACCATTACCCAATAATCAGTCAGTTTGCAGTGAAGAAGGTTCAATCGTTTATTAGACAAAATACTCTATAGAGGAGCCTCTCCGAACCTCACCCATCAGGTGTCTCGAGAAGACTGTTGGCTCGTATTCAAACATGAGGTTATATACTTTTCGGTTCAACACATACAATCACTGTAAAAGGAAAAATACCAGTTGGCCCTCGAGCTCCAGGGAAGGACCATATATGGCACACATCAGATTAGTACAAAGGCTTGACTATCTATTGCAGAGGAGGTCAGGAAGGGTGACTCCCTTTCGTCTTGGTGCCTGGGAGTGTAAGCACGGCCCCTCCAGGAAATGCGCTTATCTCCCCCTAAGCCAGATACGACCTTGAGTCTTAGAACAGTCGAGTAGAAACAGCCTACCTTCAGCTGCTACCAGTAACTCAAATGAACCCGGGGCCTGACAACTGCATGTGATCAACACGTGATCACGGCCCGTGCTCGAGCATATGATCAGAAGATGGCGTCTGTATGGTTCTTGGCCTACTCTTATAGAAATAGATATATGAGAGGAAATAAACGAGTTTTCCTCCAAGCAAAAGCATATATACCAAACAGGGAGTGTACGTATAGATGCATCATGCTAAGATAATATAGGTCCGATACTTCTTATATACGGGTAATCTACTTTTTATCCCTCAGGGCCCCTCTGGTCTTGTCCAGGCAGCGAAAGCGGCTCTTCAGGAGGCCAAATGTCCGCTCAATCACCCTCCTGCTCCGACCATGTGCCTCATTGTAGCGCATCCCGGCTGGTGTCACAGGGTTCCGGATGGGTGTCAGCAACGACGGCATGTTGGGGTATCCGGAGTCACCTATGCACACAAAAATGTAGCTGAGTTTTGTAGGAGTGTGGAATACAACATTGACAAACACACACAATGAGAAACAGTCAGTAAACACCGACAAGCCAGGCATGCTGAGCTGACATTTGTGACATCAGCGTTGCAATGCGACTACACCAGGGAACCGTGCACACACGTGTGATAGACATGTCAGCAAGACATACCACCAGAGTATTGATGGAGTGGTAGTGCTTCCTGTTCCGGTATGCCTGCTCATGTGCCTGTGGTGGTATCAGGGCCACATGTGTCCCATCAATAGAGCCAATGACGTTCGGCATCCTCCCCAGTGTATAAAAGGCATCCTTTATTTCACGGAGTTCAGCTGGGCTAGGGAACTTGATGTACAGGTCTAGGAAATGCAACATCCCCTCCAAGACATCCCGTAGCACCCGACTAAATATCGTTTGCGACATACCACCAGCAGTAGCTACAGTGTAATGGAAGGTACCAGTAGCAAAGAAGTGCAGGGCTGCCATCACCTTCACTTCTGGGGTCAGTGCTGTAGGGTATGTCCGGCCAGGTAGCAGATGTGGTGCCAACTGCTCCACCAACTCCTCAATCAGTGGCCTGGTGTAGCGGTACCGTCTGATGCAGTCGCGTTCCTGCATGGTCGCAAGGTCTGGGTATGGTCTATGGACAGCTGGTGCCCTGCAGTACAGAGATGCACAAAGAAAGATTGTCAGTTCATCCCCCCATGTGGCCATGACCAGGCTCAATATCACATTATAGATTATGACATTACACAATGTACTGAAGTGTGTGCTGTTGGGCATGGATACATATGTCACCTACAAGACCATCACCTCACATCTCAATTCCACATGTCCACATGAGTCCCATGTAGTGCAATGGCCAATCATCTGGCTGTGTCACCCAACCTATGTACTGCTGTGACGTTACAAACACCCACCACAGTGACAAGTGAGGCCTGATGTCTCCCAGGCATCACAGATCTTTGCAATGCAGAAACCCAGGGTCCCTGTATTGCCACATCGACACTGGCATGGACATAGCGTATCACGTACACACCACAAGGCAAGCGTAAGTCCCACAGGTAGTGGCCACTGTTGTTCCTGCAGGCCCTACATGTACATATCTTAGACAGACACACACCATCAAGGATGATGCATATACCACATGGATGTGGAGACTGTCACCCATTGGGCACATTTGATCAGACACATCTGAGACACAACATGCACACAGACTGTGGGTGCAAATCAGTATTGTGGCTACAGGTCTCACTGTGACGTACATGCCATCACCCCCTGGACTCAGGGTGTATGTGACATGCCCCAAACATATCCAACATGAAACTGTGTCCGTGACTCATGCCCATTACTGTACAATTGCACATCACAGTGGTAATGTGCACGGCACACAAAGGATTCTGCCCCCATGTACACGTGCACAGCCTGGGGGTGGCTGCAAAAAACTGGCACCCAACAAACCAAATGTGGCCCCCCCCAAACACTCAGGGAATGCAGCCTTACATGCCATGGGACACTGTGAGGCCAATGCTGTAGTGTGCTAGGTGTGCACAGGTGTCCCTGGCTAGTAATTGTGTGTTGAATCCGTAGAATAGTCACAACTGCTGCTTTCTCTGCATCCTCTGGCTCCTGATATGGCACGTACTCTGGAGAGGGGTCCAGCCTTCACTGAGCAGGAGAACCAGGCCCTGCTGAACAGGCTCCTTCCACAGTACAGCAAGCTCTATGGGAAACCAGGGGAGCAAGTGAGTGTGCAGTCCACTGCCTTCCTAATTATGTATGTTGTCTGACTAGCAGTACTAGCAGTCTGTACACCAGTGACAAGCATTCTCACTGACTACTTTCATCCCCAAAAGTGTGTAGGTACATGTAATGAACAGGTGTCCTGCTGCTAAAGTGCATTAGTGCAAGCTTAAACTATCCAGGCATTGTTAACATGTCAGACATGCAGGTTATTTGTCCTTTCCCATAGTTGCACTACCTGTGTAACTCATTTCCCTTTGTGATGATGACATGTATATCCAAATGTGTGCAGCACAAATCTGGGGCATGTGTGTTAATGTACTTTTAACTTTGTCATCCTCACAGGTTGATGCCCACCAGAAGCAGGAGATATGGCTGACCATCGCCCAGGCTGTTTGTTCGGTGGGGGTCTACAAGCGCCAGATCCGCAACTGCCAGAAGAGGTGGCAGGACCTTCGGGGCTGGACCCGCTGGATAGCTAGAGTCCAGCTGAAGTTGTCACCTCCGCGCAGGAGGGGCAGACACCGGACCCTGACCCCCCACATGCTCTGGATACTGGCAGTGGTCTTCCTGGACCTGGATAGGCAGCTGAAGGCCAGACAGCAGCACAAAGGGGGTAAGTCCATGCCTAATCTGTTTACTATGTCTGACATGCTAATTGCAGTCTTTAGACCTGGTCACACTTCCACATTACGTAGGTCTTGTACTCCAATACTCAGGTCCATCAATTGTGTGATGCGCCCTCCTCATCTGTTCTAAAGGTGTGGCCCCTAAAGTCAGTTGCTTGTGTCACTAGGGCACTGTGTCCCTGCAGTCAGCTATGCATCATCTACCGGAAAGCATCTGTTCCCGTGACTCTGTTGTGTGTTTCATGGGTGGGTCAACTGTTTGCCCAATGCCTGAGATCTAACATGTGATCTGTGTGTGCCCTTGAGATGTGTTCCAATTGCTCGTCTGACTCGCCACATGTGGCTGGGGTATTCCAAACAAACCCATGCATCAGCGGACTCCAATTTTGGGGCCTCAGGAGTATGTATATCAAGTATGTCACACTTGCTTAGCCACCTGACTACTGTCCAGGGCCAAACACTGTTTAATGGAGACCTGGGCAGTCATGTCTCCTCAAGGGCATTTAGAAACACTCTGTAATCCCACTCCTGTGTATTAAATTACAGGTTGTGCTTAGTGACATGTGCCCTCAGGTGTCTGCCTCTGTGTCATTAGGGTGTGGCTTGTTGTTACATACAACTGGGGTGTCCATGATTCAGAGGGTCAGCAGGACATCTGAGATGTGACTGTGAGAGACAAGACCTGTGTGACATATAGGTGTGTGATCATCTGACAGCACACAATGGTGTATGCAACTGTTTCCTTCATGCAGCTGGGTTACATGCATGGCAGACTGTGATGTGTCAATGTACAGGGAGTTGTGTTTGCAGAGACTCATATGTCTGATTTGTCCTGTATATGTTGTTTGCAGGGGATGGGCAAGTGCGCCGGTCATCTGCAGAGTTAGCTTTACCCCTGAGCTAGGATTGTGAGTCAGTGCATATTGTTCTTGCATGGATGCCCTGCCCCTGTGACAGGAGACAGTGTTCACTGACTTTCAGGGCATCCCAGTGCCATGGCATTTAACTTGCTATGAGTGATCCAGCATTGTGTTCAAGTGTGCACCATGCACCCCATTGTAGCATTGCCCATCAGGACATGAGAACATCATAGTGTGTGTTGCTGGCATGCATCACAAACATGTGAAATGAATCTCTGCCCATCCCTTCATCTGGACACCTGTACTGAGTCAGTAGCAAGAGATGTGCTGTGTGTATAGTGACATACTCCTACATGTTCACTTGCATGTCCAAATAATTTGTGGGTGGTGCATGTCGGCACATTGGGGTATTAGCATCCAACATGCAACAGACATATGTGTGCAAGTCAAGGAGGGATATGTGTGCCATGGTTGATGTTGACAATTGGCTTATTCTAAACAGTGTTGGCACTTTGAGCTGTGTTCAGCTGATGATGCCAGGGCTTGCCTTGTGATGTGATGTACTCACTGTGGTGTGTGCAGTCGGTGCAGGTGACTGATGTTGTTCTCTTACTTCCTATTCCTATCCAGATACATCCATGGGCACAGGAGGGGACAGCTCCATGGACCAGGAGAAGCCACAGAGCCTGACAGGGACAGAAGGGGAGGAGTCGGGGAGACACAGTGGCACGGAGTGCGAGTGGAGCCACACAGAGGAGTCATCAGCACAATCACCCCCAGCAGAGGGCCACCAACCCCCAGCTAGTGAGGCTGTCCCCACCACCGCCACCACCACCACCACCATCACCACCCTCCCATTGCCTCCCATCCCAGAGGTCCCTGTAGGCTCCCTTGTTCGGGAGCATGTCTCCTTTGTGCCACACACCGCACCCCCTGCCCCTCTGTCCCCTGCTGCCCTGAGTGAGGAGTCTGTGGACTTACTTAGACAGATCCATGTAGGGCAGACGTCGATGCTGAAGGTCCTCCATTCACACACAAGTCTGTTGACACAACTGGTGTCGTTCATGGAGGGCATTTCATTGGGCATGTCTGCCCTACAGAGGACCAATAAGTCCATGGCCTCCTCCCTGACGACAGCAGTGTCCCTCCTCCAACAGTCCTGCACCCTTCCTACCCCTGCACCACCCACGATTCATAGCAGCCTACCTGTCTCAAGCACAGACACAACTGCCCATACTCACAGAGCCACAGACACAGGCAGCACACAAACACCCAAACTAAGGTCTAGACATGCACACAAGCAAGTGCAGAGGACTGATACCACACTCACAGGGACTGGTTTGCAGACACACACAGTCATCCACAACCACTCCACAGTCCTCCGAAAGCTCTCCCTCCCAGCTCCCTTCCCTTGCCTCACCTGCAACCCCATCTCCCCAGAAGCTCTTCCTCTGTGACCTTGGCCTCTTTCCCACCGACCCAGCAGATCCTGATTAGAAGGGGAAGAGGAAGTCCCCACACACAGAGGGGAGTGCCCCTCACACCCGGACACCCTCCCCCAGGTGCAGTCAGACTGAGACCCCCACCCGCAGGTTCCCCCAGAGCCGGAAGAGCAAGACCCCCCACCACCACGCAGCTCCAAGGCAAAGTCTCCATCCTCCATCCCCCAGGCCACCACTCCAGAGGTTCCCCCGCCACTCCCTGCCCCGGGTTCCCCCACCCACAGAGACACCATCTCCAAAATGCTAAGGCCTTCCCCCCTACCACTTGCTCCTCCACACCTGGTCAGACGGTTAGTGCCACTGATGTGGGGACCGTGTCCCCCCCTGTCCTGCCCACCTCACCTGCACCCCACTCCGCTCACATGGATGTAGCCACTGCAGTGATGTCCACGACCACCCCATCTGACTTGGGCACTGTCATGGTGACCCAATCCACTCCATCTGACCTGCCCACTGGAGTTGTGCCGGCACCCACCCCATCTGACTTGTGCCCCACAGTTATGACTGCACCCACCACTTCAGTCAGCTCCACTGCAGTTGCAAGTGTCTCGACAGCATCCACCACCTCTTCACTGCCTCCTTCTGCTGCGCCCTGATCCTGTCCCTGCGGTGCCTGGCCTGCCCCCATGTATGCCCCTCCGAGGGATGACCCCGGTCCTTAGCAGTGCAGGCAAGCAACGTGTGACAGTTGTCACTCTAGTTCATTCCTTGGCATTTGGACATGCACTGGCCATTGTCCTTTTGTTTGAATGGACGTTTAATTTTTAATATGCTGAATAAAGCTTTTTTCTTTATCCCTGTGAACTTGATTTATCTGTACATTATGTTGATGATGTTTAACATGCCTTTGCTGTAATGCTTGGTCTCCAATGTTGAATACTGATGTGTTGATGTGAGGTACTCAATGTGGTCCATGAGATATGCATCCTATTCTGTTGGGTATCCATGTCATCCTTTGCAGCTACCTGGGTGTGTCATGATCAACTATTTGTGGACATCTCTGTGAACATTTCATTTGCATGGTCACATCTCTGGCTTGCACCCATGCACATATGATGTACTTCCCATTGTGCAATTTGTCAATTTCACAGACTTTGTGCGCATCACTACTGGACCTACAGGTGTGGGCATCATTGGTATAGGAGCAACTGGGTCCTCTGTGCAACTTGCTAGACATATGTTTTGAGTATGTGCAGATGACTTAGGGGAGACTCGTGTACCCAGGCTGTTGTGACCAGAGCCTTCATTGTGTGGTAACTGATGGCTGACTGACCAAGTGTTCTGCTGACATGAGTGAGACGTGCTGTGAATATGTTTGGCACAGCTGGGCTTCCACAGGAGTTGGGTCCCCTCAAGTAAGTGTGTTGTCCCGTGACATAGCCTGGGCCCATGGTGTGTGTTGTATGAGCATGTGTGTGTGTCCACATCCCTTTTCATACACAGACAGTGTTCCCTTGATATGTTCCTGTTGTTAATGCTTGCTGAGTGGTACTGGGTTCATCCCACTACTTTGCCATGGACTACCAGATGTGTGGGTGCATGACACACTACTGTTAATTGCTTTATCATCATTGGGATTTGTCAGTTCTGAGTAGTGATGATTTTGTCAGACACAGATGGGACACAGTCAGGGTTCCCCAAGGCACTTGTTTATTTGCAATGTCATGTAGTTATCCCTAGGTGGTACCTTTCAGTGATTGAGACATGTGTATGTGTGTGTGACTGCTTCCACTTGTCGGGTTCATGGCTGCAATGTTGGCAGGTGTCAGCATGTGTGCCTTGTGGTTCTCCTTGGCTTCTGCATTGTCCTGAGACTGTGGCAGGCATTCTGAAGGTTACGTGAGCTTTGACGTCATGGCCATCTACTGCATACTGTGCAGTATGTCTGTTATTCCCCAGGGTTGTAAACTGCCCTTGTGTGATGAGTCTGTGCACCTTAGTTCCTCCCAACATTCCTGTGTTTGTCATGGGTGCATGTGCAATGTCACCTGTCCATGTGGGCTTCACAGATGCACATTGTTGCAGTTCAAGGTGTGTAGTGTTGAGGGTGGACTGATGTAAATGTTTGCATGGATGGTCCTCTAGCTCCCGTTTGTCCATGGATGAGGGGCCATGCTGAGTGATTTGTGTTTGTGTATGTGTGATGTACGTTTGTGGAACAGGACACATGTCTGGGTTTCTCAGTTTGTACAACATCTGCCTTTGTCATCACAGTGGAGGTGTCATGGATGCTTGTGTCACCCCAATGTCAGAACACTGGGGGTAGTGCTGTTGTGTGTCAGTCTCTTGCTGTGTTAGTTGGTGTTCATTCCAGCTTGTGTCACATGTGTCTGTTGTGCTCCCTCTCATCTCACAATGCCTGGTTGCCCACCAAGGGTGTCCCAATGATGGTTTACTTTTGTATGGCACTGTGTCCACATATGTGTCACTGTGGTTCAACCCCCCTCATGTGTTGTGTAGTTGCCTGGGGATACTGGAACACACACACACATACACACATGTTGTGTCAGATGTGCAGTGTGAGGTTGCCTGTTTGTGATTGTGCATCTGCATCAGTGCATTGCTATTGCTGTCGTGGGCCATTGTCTGGATGCGGTTTCTGTGATTTTCCCATCTGTCCCTGTGAGTCATAACACATCATTGTGCACATTCATCCTGGTTGTTAGGTGCCATTGCTGGCATGGGATGGGAGTTTGTGAGCTAACACCTACAGTCTACACAGGTTGTTTTGATTAGTGTGTCTATTTTCGAGATGTGTGTTTGCTTTGTGATGGTCACTTCTGCTCTTGTGTCATTGTACACTGTATGCATTGTCAGCCCCCATGTGTGGTGCCTGTCTGCACATGGCTGAGAGTGTGTTATGTTTTTACAGCACTGTTAGCCTCACTACATCTCTGTGGGAATGGGACACAACCACTACTTCGCCCCAGAAGTGTTTAATGTGTTGGGGGCAGGGATCATACATGCTGTTTGTTAATTGCAGCTTTGACCATGATGACACTTACCTTTTGGTCACTGTGATGAGGGGGGGTTTAGACCCCATCACCACGATGCTCAACATCTGCTGCAGTTTGGAAGCCCACACTTAACTTTTGTTCTACACAGTGAGGGGGTGTTCTTTTTACATTGACTCAGTGATATGGTGATGCTTGCCTTGTGCAGGGCACACTCATTTGTTGGTCACATATGTGCTGTTAGTTACATTGTATGTTCAAAGTCATAATCACTGTTGTGGGCATTTGTCACAGACTACACACTGTTGTCATGATGTTAGGGGGGATGTATTTTGCTGACATACCTAATATTGGAGTATGATGGATGTGTGGCGCATCTCCCATTCTATGAGTGGGGGTGGCAGGGGTGATGGGCAACAGGTCCCCTATGGCTGGGGTTGGCAGGAGTGATGGGCACCAGGTCCCCTATGAGTGGGGGTGGCAGGGGTGATGGGCACCAGGTCACCTATGGCTGGGGGTGGCAGGGGTGATGGGCAACAGGTCACCTATGAGTAGGGGTGGCAGGGGTGATGGGCAACAGGTCACCTATGAGTGGGGGTGGCAGGGGTGATGGGCAACAGATCGCCTATGGCTGGGGTGGCAGTAGTGATGGGCTACATAAGCCCTATGAGTGGGGGTGGCAGTAGTGATGGGCAACAGGTCCCCTATGGCTGGGGGTGGCAGGAGTGCTGGGCAACAGGTCACCTATGGCTGGGGGTGGCAGTAGGGATGGGCACCAGGTCCCCTATGAGTGGGGGTGGCAGGGGTGATGGGCAACAGGTCACCTATGGATGGGGGTGGCAGGGTTGATGGGCAACATAAGCCCTATGAGTGGGGGTGGCAGTAGTGATGGGCAACAGGTCCCCTATGGCTGGGGGTGGCAGGGGTGATGGGCAACAGGTCCCCTATGGGTGGGGGTGGCAGTAGTGATGGGCAACATATGCCCTATGGCTGGGGGTGGCAGGGGTGATGGGCAACATGAGCCCTATGGCTGGGGGTGGCACTAGTGATGGGCAACAGGTCCCCTATGGCTGGGGGTGGCAGTAGTGATGGGCAACATAAGCCCTATGAGTGGGGGTGGCAGTAGTGATGGGCAACAGGTCCCCTATGGCTGGGGGTGGCAGGGGTGATCGGCAACAGGTCCCCTATGGGTGGGGGGGCAGTAGTGATGGGCAACAGGTCCCCTGTGGATGGGGGTGGCAGTAGTGATGGGCAACAGGTCACCTATGGATGGGGGTGGCAGGGGTGATGGGCAACAGGTCCCCTATGGGTGGGGGTGGCAGTAGTGATGGGCAGCATAAGCCCTATGAGTGGGGGTGGCAGGAGTGATGGGCAACAGGTCACCTATGGCTGGGGGTGGCAGTAGTGATGGGCACCAGGTCCCCTATGAGTGGGGGTAGCAGGGGTGTTGAGCAACAGGTCACCTATGGATGGGGGTGGCAGGGGTGATGGGCAACATAAGCCCTATAAGTGGGGGTGGCAGTAGTGCTAGGCAACAGGTCCTCTATGGCTGGGGGTGGCAGGGGTGATGGGCAACAGGTCCCCTATGGGTGGGGGTGGCAGTAGTGATGGGCAACACATCCCCTATGAATGGGGGTGGCAGGAGTGCTGGGCAACAGGTCACCTATGGCTGGGGGTGGCAGTAGTGATGGGTAACAGGTCCCCTATGAGTGGGGGTGGCAGGGGTGATGGGTACCAGGTCAACTATGGCTGGGGGTGGCAGGGGTGATGGGCAACAGGTCACCTATGAGTGGGGGTGGCAGGGGTGATGGGCAACAGGTCACCTATGGCTGGGGTGGCAGTAGTGATGGGCTACATATGCCCTATGGCTGGGGAGGCAGGGGGGATGGGCAACATGAGCCCTATGGCTGGGGGTGGCGCTAGTGATGGGCAACAGGTTCCCTATGGCTGGGGGTGGCAGTAGTGATGGGCAACATAAGCCCTATGAGTGGGGGTGGCAGTAGTGATGGGCAACAGGTCCCCTATGGCTGGGGGTGGCAGGGGTGATCAGCAACAGGTCCCCTATGGGTGGGGGTGGCAGTAGTGATGGGCAACAAGTCCCCTATGGATGGGGGTGGCAGGAGTGCTGGGCAACATAAGCCCTATGAGTGGGGATGGCAGTAGTGCTAAGCAACAGGTCCCCTATGGCTGGGGGTGGTAGGGGTGATGGGCAACAGGTCCCCTATGGGTGGGGGTGGCAGTAGTGATGGGCAACAGGTCCCCTATAGATGGGGGTGGCAGGAGTGCTGGGCAGCATAAGCCCTATGAGTGGGGGTGGCAGGAGTGCTGGGCAACAGGTCACCTATGGCTGGGGGTGGCAGTAGTGATGGGCACCAGGTCCCCTATTAGTGGGGGTGGCAGGGGTGTTGGGCAACAGGTCACCTATGGAAGGGGGTGGCAGGGGTGATGGGCAACATAAGCCCTATAAGTGGGGGTGGCAGTAGTGCTAGGCAACAGGTCCCCTATGGCTGGGGGTGGCAGGGGTGATGGGCAACAGGTCCCCTATGGGTGGGGGTGGCAGTAGTGATGGGCAACAGGTCCCCTATGAATGGGGGTGGCAGGAGTGCTGGGCAACAGGTCACCTATGGCTGGGGGTGGCAGTAGTGATGGGCAACAGGTCCCCTATGGATGGGGGTGGCAGGAGTGCTGGGCAACATAAGCCCTGTGAGTGGGGGTGGCAGTAGTGCTAGGCAACAGGTCCCCTATGGCTGGGGGTGGCAGGGGTGATGGGCAACAGGTCCCCTATGGGTGGGGGTGGCAGTAGTGATGGGCAACAGGTCCCCTATGGATGGAGGTGGCAGGAGTGCTGGGCAACAGGTCACCTATCGCTGGGGGTGGCAGTAGTGATGGGTACCAGGTCCCCTATGAGTGGGGGTGGCAGTGGTGATGGGCAACATAAGCCCTATGAGTGGGGGAGGCAGTAATAATGGGCAACAGGTCCCCTATGGGTGGGGGTGGCAGTAGTGATGGGCAACATATGCCCTATGGCTGGGGGTGGCAGGGGTGATGGGCAACATGAGCCCTATGGCTGGGGGTGGCACTAGTGATGGGCAACAGGTCCCCTATGGCTGGGGGTGGCAGTAGTGATGGGCAACATAAGCCCTATGAGTGGGGGTGGCAGTAGTGATGGACAACAGGTCCCCTATGGCTGGGGGTGGCAGGGGTGATGGGCAACAGCTCCCTCATGGGTTGGGGTGGCAGTAGTGATGGGCAACATATGCCCTATGGCTGGGGGTGGTAGGGGTGATGGGCAACATGAGCCCTATGGCTGGGGGTGGCACTAGTGATGGGCAACAGGTCCCCTATGGCTGGGGGTGGCAGTAGTGATGGGCAACATAAGCCCTATGAGTGGGGGTGGCAGTAGTGATGGGCAACAGGTCCCTTATGGCTGGGGGTGGCAGGGGTGATCAGCAACAGGTCCCCTATGGGTGGGGGTGGCAGTAGTGATGGGCAACAGGTCCCCTATGGATGGGGATGGCAGGAGTGCTGGGCAACATAAGCCCTATGAGTGGGGGTGGCAGTAGTGCTGGGCAACAGGTCCCCTATGGCTGGGGGTGGCAGGGGTGATGGGCAACAGGTCCCCTATGGGTGGGGGTGGCAGTAGTGATGGGCAACAGGTCCCCTATGGATGGGGGTGGCAGGAGTGCTGGTCAACATAAGCCCTATGGCTGGGGGTGGCAGTAGTGATGGGCAACAGGTCCCCTATGGGTGGGGGTGGCAGTAGTGATGGGCATCATAAGCCCTATGAGTGGGGGTGGCAGTAGTGATGGGCAACAGGTCCCCTATGGGTGGGGGAGGCAGTGGTGCTGGCCATGCAACCCCTATGGTGGGCTGTTGTTAGTGGCCAGGATGTGGATCCCCTGTGTGTGTGTGCCATTTTGAGGGTAAGTGTTGTTTGTTTGTGTGGTAGGTGTCTGACTTACCGCCTGCACCGTCGGCGTAGGTTCCTGATCCGGTCATAGATGTAGAGTACTGGTATGACCTGCGCGATGGGATTCATGATGTGTTTGTGTCGTACACACTGCTTGTTGCTCCATCTCGCACCCGCTGCAAGCTGGTCCGTCTCGTAGCCGTGGATTGAGTTGTGGCGTGAATCGTAGCTGATATGCTTGTTTTCCGGATGCTGTGACGTGGCGTACGTGGTGACCTGTCCGGCGCGTACGAAGTACTCATCGTACTTGTCAGGGCGGAAACTGCTGTGGATACTGCTTCCGGGAGACTCAGGGCCCGATTCACAGAACTAACTTAAGACAAAATCCTAATCTTACTACCATTTTCGTATTCACAGAATGCACTTACTCATTTTGGTATTCACAGAAGTTAGGAGTCCTAACTTTAGGACTCCTAAATGCCTTCAGTGAATACCGAAAGTCTGAAAATTTGGATTTTTCTCAGTTTAGGAGTCCTACAGTTAGTACTCCTAACTTTACTACTACTAAACTGAGAAAAATCCTAATTTTAAGGCTTTCGGTATTCACAGAAGGCATTTAGGAGTCCTAAAGTTAGGAGTCCTAACTTTACTACTACTAAATTGCGAAAAATCCTAATTTTAAGACTTTCGGTATTCAAAGAAGGCATTTAGGAGTCCTAAAGTTAGGAGTCATAACTATACTACTACTAAACTGAGACAAATCCTAATTTTAAGGCTTTCGGTATTCACAGAAGGCATTTAGGAGTCCTAAAGTTAGGACTCCTAACTTCTGTGAATACCAAAATGAGTAAGTGCCTTCTGTGAATACCAAAATGGTAGTAAGTTTAGGATTTTGTCTTAAGTTAGTTCTGTGAATCGGGCCCACAGTTCGGCGATCGGATGTACGGCTAGGACGGAGAATAAAGCTTGAAGCAAAGCCTACGTGTCGGTCGTGTGTTTGGCAGTTAAGCGCATCATACTTCATCTACAGGACAGACCGGCTACGGGTACGTGTCGGTAGCACGGTAAGGCTATGGACAGCTCTCGGAGGGCTGTCCGACCCGGGATCGGAATCGACCCCTAAATCTCCATCAGCTCCCAATAGGAAATTACACTTAAAAGCTATTTCAGGGCAATCCCCATGTTACCCTATGGGAGAGATAGTCCTTAATAGTGAAAAACAAAATTAGCAGTATTTCACTATCATGACATGTAAAACACACTAGTACATGTCCTACATTTTAAATACACTTCACCCTGTCCAAGGGGTTGCCATGAGCCTACCTTAGGGGTGATTTACATGTAGAAAAAGGAAAGGTTTGGGCCTGGCACGTGGGAGCACTTGTCAGGTTGAAATGGCAGTTTAAAACTGCCCACATAGACATTGCAGTGGCAGGTCTGAGACATGTTTGCAGGGCTACTCATGTGGGTGATACAATCAGTGCTGCAGGCCCACTAGTAGCATATGATTTACAGACCCTGGGCACCTCTGGTTCACTTTACTAGGGTCTTACTAGTAAATCAAATATTCCAATCATGGATAAACCAACCAACAATACTTTTTACACAGGGAATACTTGCCCTTTAGTACTGGTCAGCTGTGGTAAAGTGCCAAGAGTCCTAAAACCAGCAAGAACAAAATGCAGCACACAGTCACAAACAGGAGGTCAGAAACAAAAAGACTAGTGAAATCCCCCCAAAGATGCCAGGTCTAACAACCAGCGTCTAGTAGATTCCAAGCTGACTGACCCCAAACAGCTTAGTAGGGTAGCTGATGTGTGGGTGTGTACCCAGGGGGTGATCCCTAGAAAAGGCTTTAGCCCTCACCAGCAAAATGAGGGGACCAAATCCATAAAAAAGGAGTTTCTTCAAGGGCCTCAAAAGTCTGAGACAGAAAAGGAGTCACTAACCATTACTGAGAAGAAAGGAGGTGGGTATAAACAGAAAAAAGCCATTTGACCTCTGAAAGGCTGTAATGATCTTGAACTGTCAGTGACCCAGTTACATAAAGGGATTATTGAGCAGTGCATAGAAACCCCCCATTCATGGGCAGCCCCAATGGATCGTGAGTGTACGAATTAAGGTGAACATTAGCCCAGGGTAAACCAAGGGTTGAACTAAAGCCACATTAGTCTCCGTGGGTGGGGTGGTTGTTGAAGACTTATGTCCCAGCATGGTGACGTATAGACAGTGATCAACCATCAACATGACTGAACAGAATCTTTGAGGGACACAGGAGCCAGTGTGGCCATGGTGATGGGAAACCTTGTGTCCCCAGAGCAGATCATGCCAGTTGTCCTTCATAGGGTAATCAACACCAACAATTAGGTGAAGTTCCATCCTATGGCAATGATCACCTTGGAGAAGATGGGGTTACTGTTCCAAAGAAGGGAGCTGTCAGCCCTGCAATACCAATAGAGTCTCTGTTGTGCAATGATCTGGAAACCTCTGCTTGGGCGCAGGTAGAACAATTGACTCATACGAAACGTTTGGTCTGCCTGAGTGGGTGTATGTGGCCTCCAGGGCTCAGACAGCACATTGGAGAAGGCAAGGAGGACTAGAGTCTAGAACAACAGCCCAGGCTCAGGCAGTCAAATGAAGGGCAAGGTGCTTAGAAAACGAGCTCCTCAATGCCCCATGGAAGGAGTTTGGCCCACAGGGAGAAGATATGGAGATTAAATATAAAGTAGAAACTGTCCTGGTAAGCCTGCGTGAACTCAGAAGGTTGTTTCAGACCAGGTGAAAAACTCCATGCTGGAGTACTTGGATAACTGTGGGGTGACTTACAAGTTAAGTACAGTTTATAACCCCCAAACCAATTGGCATGTTATAAGTCTTAACAAGACCCTGCAAGGCATGATCATGGGTTTAACTAGAAAACTGAGTCAGAAATGGAATGTCTTATTACGATGCCTTCTGTTATCCTACAGCAAGGTAGCACAAAAGTGAGTGGGCTTCAGACCCACCTGAGCTTCTGCATGGGCATCTTGTCAGCGGTCCTTTAAGTCTTGCCAGAGAAAGGTGAGAGAAACATCTCTAGGACCCTAAGCAGGGCATTGTGGACTATGCACTGGGCCTGAGATCTAGGATATCTGAGCACATGAAAAAGAATAACAAAATCCTAGACCAGTCAAGATCAAACAGTGATGAGGGGACGAGCGGAGATGGCCACCTGAACTGAGAGCTCTGCTGCTAGACAGGCTCCGGGTGGAGGCGGCAGACTTCCCAAAGCAGCTGGGGACACAGCATCGATGTCCCTCAGGGTGCCGAGAACACTGGAGGTCGGTAGCCCGAGACCTGATACCGCCGATGGACGCAACAGAGAGAGCACGGATTGGTGAGGGTCCGGGCTTAGAGGCATGCCTGCATGCTCGGTCCTCGCACAGCTAGACTACCCCACCTCCTATGCCTTCCGCTCACCATCCATCACCCCGGCTCCTTTGGAATTAGTAGGCCTGCCTTCCCAGTGTGGCTGGAGACACAGCATCGGTGTCCCTCACGGTGCCAAGAACCCTGGAAGCTGGAAAGCTGAGACACAACACCACTGAGGGGCACATCAGAGGAAGCGCAGCCTGGAGGCACGCCTAGAGCCTCGGCCTTTATGCAGCTAGATGCCCAAGCCTCCTGTGCCACCCAATCACCACCCATCAACCCTCTTTTCGGAATCAGCAGGCCTGCGACACGGCAAGTGCACCACAGGGTGCCAACGCAAGAGCACGAATGTGGCAGAGGAGTCACGAACATGACCCCCTCCCTCCTGACAAGAAGGAGCAATCAAGGCTAAGGGCACCGTCACACGAACAAGGCAGGGGGAGTATCAAACACTACCCCCTCAAGAGGGAGGGCCCAAGACTAAGTGCACAGCGTAAGAGCAAGAACGTAGTGGGGGAGTCCCAAACACAAACCCCCAAGAAGGAGCTCTCAAGGACCATAACCAAGCACCGGGAAACAAGCCTCAATGCACAATCCAAAGAATGGGTAACCAATGAAGGCCTGTCAGGCCCACTCCAGAAATCCACGAGGGATGGCCGGCCCGCGTCGCGACAAGTGCTTCTGGAGACCTAAAAGAAGACAAATCATTACAGCAGCCCCCCCAGCATCTGCAGGATCAAGACGCAGCAAGTGCGTCAGGGGGCACTAAGGTGGCAGCACAAACAACATGGGGTGAGTCCAGAGCACAACCTCCCTACCCCAAGAGGGAGTCCCTGTGGGCCCCACTGCAACCCAGCACCCAGACCTAAGCCCCAGCACGTGGCCCACCGAGACCAGGCAGGCAACTGAAGCAAGAATGCTCAGGGGCCTGAAAGAAAGAGGGCACGCTATCAAGTAGGGGGAGTCCTATACACAACTCGCATGGATCCCATCTAAAAACCCACACCCTGGCAGAAGGCTGGAACATACAGGGGCTGGCAACCCATGCCTGGATCACCCACAGAGCATAGCTGCAGATGGTCCATTACTGGAGCAGCAGAGCCATGACCACACAGATCTCCACTGTGCCTTTGCACTGCCATAGCTCACAGCTCTGGGACTAACGGCGAATGTCCACCAACAAGCATGGGAGCAAGTTCTCCAGGCAATTACTTTTTTGCGGAAGCACTCAAACACCCACGGAATATGTCCATGAAGGGCACCTCCCCTCCACAAGAGGCCCTCACAGGCCACTCCAGCCTCCACACAGGTGAGACCATGGACGCATCCTGCTAGAAATTTCAGCCGTTAGTCAGCGGCTAAAAGGGATTGTTGACACTAATCTTTCCTCTCTAGCGGCCGAGGCAAAGTCAATGAGGGCAGACATTGCTGGTTTCCACACAACAGCAGAGGGGCTGGACCAAAGGCTGACAGTGGTAGAGGGCCGACTCAAATCCGTACAAGGCAGAGACCCAGAACTACTGTTTCTCTGCAGCAAACCGATCGACTTGGAAGATCGCAGCAGGAGGGACAATGTTCACTTCTTTGGATTCCCAGAGAAAATCGAAGGTCCCGAACACCAGAGCATTCCTCCGCCACATCCTCCTGAACCTGGTTGGCATCACCTTCGACCCACCACTGGAAATACAGCACACCCATCGCATCAGCCCTCCATGCAAGGACTCTGCAACATGCCCACAACCCCTCATCGCCTGCTTCCTAAGACATGAACAGACGAGGCAGCTGTTGGCCGCAGCGTGCACCCCATTCACATACAATGGGTACGACATCTGCATGGCAGCCAACTTTTCCAGGGAGACCAACGATAGCCGCAAGGCAGTCCTTTCCATGGGACCTCCAACTGTGCCAAATGGACATCAAATACGTCCTCTTTGAGCCTGCCCGCTTCCTCTTCACCAAAGATGGGGACTCCAAGGACTTCTATGACCCAGAGGACCTCCGCCTCTTCTTGGACCGCATAGGACAACAGGACACGGACATACACCATACTACCCCAGAGCAGGCACAACCCGGTCTCTCCCCTCAGATGCCAGGCAACAGAAGACAGAACACCAGCGCCTCATGGCACTGTGGCAGGGAACTTGAGAGGTCCACCTGCACCCATGATGACAGGGCATCATCCCATCAAATTGTGGCTGCCTTCATCCAGGAGCAACACAGAGACAAGTTCCGCTCTCCTCTAAAACCCGCTTCAGATGCAGACTGAGACCAAGGGGGGCCTAGCCAGAGCCTCCCGTACTGGAGACAGAACTGATAGCGGTTGTTATGCCGAGAAGAAAGAAGCCTCCCAGACCCCGGACAGCTGAGTATCGCCCTCATTGTGTTAATTGTGCTAACTGTTCGAATAGTTGTATATGCAGTATATGTTACCTGCAGATGTGGTTCACATGACCCTTGCTACTTATCACATATTGGCGTCACTGCCTTTCGCTCAATCCCATCTGTTGTATTCATCTAACCCTCATTGTGCCCCTGGGCATGACCAGCGCAGTACAATGCTGTATCGGAATACTCCCCCGGGCCACCACCGGCCCCCCTCTTGCCAAAACACTGCATACACCCCAGCCCGCATAGTGTAGACACCCTTACGTTTTGCACCAGACATCGCCCCCCCTCCTGATGGGGCACCCACCTCGCAGTGGAGGTCCAGCGAGCTCAGACCCACAGTTGAAATTTACAATCCCCAGTGCTGCATAGCAGCCAGCAGTCCCTCCCTTCTGGTTACTCCCCCAACCCCCTCCCAAGTCGCACCACCCCTCCCACAAACTATTTCCAGGCCTGCTTCTCTGCCACAGCTAACCACAGCGCCCCACTGGACTGTAACACTTTTGTTGTGTGCCAGGGGCCCCCATCAACCACACACCCTTCCTCACATTCCTCTCCTCCCTTCCCTTCTCTCTTCACTGCTCCAATGGGATCTTACTCACCCCTACCACCCTATCTGCCTCACTCACCCCTCAACTTAATACCCTCTCTTTCGTTCCAACCCTCCTCCTCCCCTCTTCTCTCTATACCTACATCCGAGCCTCTCTACCTTTGGCTGCCTCCTCCTTTCCTGCATACCACTCCTGGTGCCCTGCTTCCCATTCACACACAGAAGGCGAGAATCACCCCTGCTGCCCTCTAATGTGTTATTCACACCAATGAGGGCCCTTAAAATACCTTTAGTGCCCAGTTGCCACTGCCTGTCCTTCCCTGCTTCCTCAGCATAGACACCCTTCCCGCGCAGTAACATGGAACGTTCATGGACTCACGCACTATATCAAAAGGAAATGAGCACTGGCAGTGCCAATAGGTGACACCATATATTGGAGCATAGCGGTGAAAGCATTAAAGAGCATAATAGCAAAACGGAAAACAAACCCCGACAATATCAACAGAAAAGGAAAAAATAAATGATCTATTTTTTAATAACATGCAATGCTTAATATTATTAATATAAAATGCTCCACGTTTTTTAAAATATTATTTTTACATTTGACTGTTTGGTATAGTTGTTTTAATCATACCAACAGACACAGCTTTAATTGGACCGGGTCCTGCTGGGGCTCACCATTGTTAGCTCTAAAAAGCTGGTGCCGAAACAACAGCATATGCACTGCACTTTTCTTCCAGCCACACATAACATGACTCTGGCATCCCTGCCCATGTCCACTGGCAAAACGGAAAACAAACCCCGACAATGTGAACAGAAAAGGAAAAGAAAATCATCCTGAGTATTTTCTTAGTTACACACAATAATTAATATTACTAAAATAAAATGCTCAGTGGTTTTTTAATATAATTTTTAAGTTTGGCAATTTGATATAGTTGTATTAATGAGCCCAAGAGAACCAGCTTTAATTGGCCTGGGTCTTGCCGGTGCCCACCATCGTGAGCTCTAAAAAGCTGGTTCCAAAACAAGTGCATATGCACTGCAATATACTTCCAGCCACACCTTACATGACTCCAGCATCTTTGCTCAATGTCCGCTGGCAAAACGGAAAACAATCCCGGACAACGTCAACAGAAAAGGAAACTAAAAATGCTCTACTGTATTTGTTAATAACACCAGCTTTAAGTGTCCCGGGTCCTGCCGGTGCTCACCATCGTTAGCTCTAAAAAGCTGGTGCCGAAACAAGTGCATATGCACTGCGATTTACTTCCAGCCACACCTTACATGACTACAGCATCTCTGCTCATGTCCACTGTCAAAACGGAAAACAAACCCCAACAACGTCAACAGAAAAGTAAACTAAAAATGCTCTACCATATTTTTTATTAACACCAGCTTTAATTGACCCAGGTCCTGATGGTGCTGACCATCGTTAGCTCTAAAAAGTGCATATACACTGTGATTTACTTCCAGCCACACCTTACATGACTCCAGCATCTCTGCCCATGTCCGATGGCAAAATGGAAAACAAACCCCAACAACGTCACTGGAAAGGGAACTAAAAATGCTCTAATGTATGTTTTAATAACACCAGCTTTAATTGGCCCGGGTCCTGCCAGTGCTCACCATCGTTAGCTCTAACAATTGCATATGCACTGCGATTTTCTTCCAGCCACACCTTACGGGACTCCAGCATCTCTGCCCATGTCCACTGGCAAAACGGAAAACCAACCCGACAACGTCAACAGATAAAGTAACTAAAAATGCTCTAACTTATTTTTTAATAACACCAGTTTTAATAGTCCCGGGTCCTACCGGTGCTCACCATCGTTTGCTCTAAAAATCTGGTGCTGAAACAAGTGCATATGCATTGCAGTTTACTTACAGCCACACCTTATATGACTCCAGTATCTCTGCCCATGTCCGCTGGCAAAACGGAAAACAAACCCCAACAACTTCAACAGAAAAGGAAACTAAAAACGCTCTACCTTATTATTTAATTAATAACATGCAATATTTAATATTAGTAAAATAAAATGCTCAGTGGTTTTAATGTCATTTTTAAGTTTGACTGTTGGAATAAAAGTCATACTGCAGTTACCATCAGGATAATTCATAACAGATGCACGTTAAAATATAAACAAAGGCACAGGGCTTTTTTAGGTCGGAATTGAAGTGAAACTGCAGTTAAGATAAGAATATTTGCTAACAGATGCACACTGAAACAGAAACAAAGCCAAGGGCTTCTTTAGGTCAGAAAGGAAGTCAGACTGCAGTTACGATAGGAATAATTGCTACCAGATGCATGTTTCTGTAATCAGGGGCCATCACACGCTACACGGTGTGATGGCCAAACTAAATACTCAGTAAGTGAAATTGTCAGAAGGAGAGAAGGGAGGGACTTTTACAACCCAACACCAATACAAAGGCTACATTTTTGAATGCCACAGCCAACAGCCAATAGAAAGCAGTTAATTTTTTAATACACGTAGAATACAATACAACATGTCTTGCAGACAGTGCAAGCGCTGTCTAGGCTTGACCTAAAAAGTACTCTCTTACTGCAATCAAAGTGGGTGGACATAGCACTATTACAGAAAACGCAGCTAGATGCCGTAGAGTCTGATAAGCTACCAGGGACTGGGTGCGGAAGGTGATCCACAGCAGTGTTCAGGGAGGACACCCCAGATGCGGGACCCACCAGCAAATGTGGGGTAGCAATCCTTATATGCAAATCTCTCCCGGCCACGGTGTCCAGGAAGTGGCCGGACCCAGGCGGACGATACGCTATGCCAAGCTGCGAATAGGGGAGGCCCGTGTCTGCGTAGGATAAGTCTATGCCCCAACTGGAGCGAAAGAATCTTTCCTTCTTCAACTGAATCGCTTACTGGTGGAGATAGGTGCCTTGCAGTACTTTATTGGCGGGGACTGGAACCTGGTGCAATATCCAGTTCTGCATAGAACGGGCACCCTCAACAGGGGCAACGCCATGGACAGAGCTGGGATGGATGATATATTGGAGGACAATGGATTGGTGGACCACTGGCGCCTTTGGCACCTAGCCGTCAAAGAATCCACCTTTACCTCTCTGACCCTTGGCACGCTCTCCCGCTTGGACTACTTCCTGGTCTCACAGAGGACGGTGCAGCTTGTCTGAGAATCCCACATTCTCAAGGCAGCACTTTCTGATCACTCTCCGGTCCTTCTATCACTGGAGGTAGGACTGGCCAGATCAGGCCTCAAGCCCTGGCTCATGAATATATAGCACCATCGACCCCTAAGGGCAAATCTCAATTGCAGGGTACCTCTCCACCAACTGGTGGTCTGTGGACTCAGGCAGGATCCTCTGGGCCACAGCAAATGCTACCATTCAGGGCCAGCTTATGTGGGATGCAGCACAGGCCAATAGGCAAACAGCTTCCCAGCAGAAGAAGCTAGAAAAGGACACTGTGTCCTATACTCACTTATACGCAGCAAAACCAACCCTATAGCACCGTAGATCCTTGGACCAGGCCTGCTCATGAATATAAAGTGCCACTGGACCCCTAAGTGCAAATCTCGATTGCGGGGTTTCACTCCACCAACCTGGGGTCCGTGGACTCGGGCAGGATCCTCTGGGATGCAGCAAAAGGCACCATTCAGGGCCAGCTTATACGGGATGCAGCGCAGGCCAATAGGCAAACAGCTGCCCAGTAGAAGGAGCTAGGATAAGACATTGTGTCCTATACCCGCTTATACACAGTAAAAATAACCCTACAGCACCATTGATCCTTGGAGCAGGCCCGCATGGCGCTGAATGGCCTTTTTACATCCAAGGCAGAATACGCCCTACAAAGGATGAAAGGGAGACACTATGAGCAGGGGGAAAAGGCAGGGAGACTACTGGCGGTGCAGCTCCGCCAAAGGGAAGCTTACATTGCCATATGGGCTATACAGTCAGCTGGAGGGGCAACACTTACTCGCCCGCAGGATATTGTGAACAAATCTGTTCTACAGGTCTCTCTAAACCCCGGGGACACAAGCTGGTGAGGACAAACTGGCTACTCTCCTCACGGAGTTGACCCTCCCCCACCTCTCGGCCAAGGGCAGGGAACTCCTTGAGGAAGAGATCAGTTAGGAGGAGAATGCATACCCAATAGCTAACCGACCCTACAACAAGGCCCCCGGCAAAGATGGCTTTCCGGCGGAGTTCTAGCGCTGGGCAAGAGAGGGGTTAGCTGACATGCTGCATGCTAAATTCCAAGGGGCGGAGAGCACATCCTCACTAGGTCCCCTCTCTAATAAAGCAGTGAATGCCATCCTACCTAAGCCTGGGAAAGACCCCCTCCTATGTGACAGCTACCACCCCATCTCGCTGCTGAACTGTGATATCAAAATCCTGGCCAGTCTCCTGGCCTCCCGCCTACATAAAGTCATCTTCTCCCTGGTTCACCACACTCAAGTAGGATTCATACTCGGCCGCTTCTCCAGGAACCACCTGGGTACCCTAGCCCATACATTATGGTCCACCAAAAGTCTTCGGACTGATGCCTTGGCACTCTCACTCGAGGCGGAAAGAGAGGTTGATCCCTTCGAGTGTGACTACCTTTTTAAAGTGATGGAACGATTTGGACAGAGCAACCAGTTCATCGCAAAAGTGTGGCGGCTATACGACAACCCCACCACACAGGTAAAGTGTGGGGGTTTGCATTGGATCCGTTCCCAATTCGCAGGATGACCCCTCGCCCCACTTCTCTTTCTCTAGGCCATGGGACTCCTAGCAGCCACTATTCGCCAATCAGCCAACGTTATGGACATATGCCTTCAGACAGGAGATTCCAAACTCTATCTGTACGCAACCAACATGCTGCTTACACTCATGGATCTACACCGCTCTCTGCCGTCTCTGCTTCAAATGATAAATTACTTCTCATCCTACACTGGCAATAAAATAAATTGGGACAAAAGCGAAGTGCTGCCCATTTCCGACAGCACCACAAAGGCAGCTATACATGGATTCCCCTTCCACTGGCAACCCTTGTTCCCCAAATGCCTGGGTGTCTTGGTGAGCAAAGGGATGGAGGGGATGGTCGAGGAAAACTTAAACCCACTGGGGTTCTTCATGTGGGGTTGAGTACAAGCCGTACGCATGGTTACACTCCCTCACTTCATATATACCCTTGGTATGCTTCCCCCACAGGTACCTCTTGCCACGCTATGCTTAATCAATTCCAGGATAAAATCCTTCATGTGGGGTTCCACAATGCCCAATTTGGCAGTGAACTGAAACTAAAAACCCACTGCTCCTGCGGAGGACTGAGCCTCCTGTCGGTTGAACAATTTCCCCTCGCACTACAGCTCTCCCAAATGGCATAAATGCTACCAGGAATCCCTGACGTGACGCAATGGGTACATACAAAAAGACACCTGCAGTCTACAGAGACAGGCCTCTCCGCTCTATATGGGCCAGGCACAAGCCACCAAGACCCCGCCAATCTGGTCCTATTGGCTATGCACAAGGACTGGCAATGGGCACACCGTCTGTTGGGCTTGAACCCATGATTTCAAGAGAAAGCTCCCTTGTGGGGGAATGCAGGCATATGCATCGACGGGTAGAAACTGTCCTGGCCCCTGTTGTCAGGAATCGGGGTCCGAAGCACCTACCCAGCGCTTAGAAACTACAATTACCAGCAGCCTTGGAAACCGGAAGTAGGCGTCTATTTAACGATGCCACGCACGGCAGGAGGCGTGCGTTATTCCTTCCAATTGAACGAAGACGGAAGATCGGAGTGTGCCGAAGCCATGTTAGGCTGTTTGCAGTGTCGGAGAGATAACCCAGATGAAGAGCCCCGGACGAAGAAGGTGAGGTATTCCCTTCAGTGCTCGGCGGAGCACGAAACTTCGCACGGCTCGGAGGAGCTGTGACACACAACCCGGCACCTGCACCGGCGCCGTATCTTTGACACCGTGCTCGGAGGAGCACAACACTTCGCACGGCTCAGAAGAGCTGTGACACAACCCGGCACCCGCACCGGCGCCGCATCTTTGACACCGTGCTCGGAGGAGCACGACTCTTCGCATGGCTCGGAGGAGCTGTGACACAATCCGGCACCCGCACCGGCGCCGTATCTTTGACACCGTGCTCGGAGGAGCACGACACTTCGCACGGCTCGGAGGAGCTGTGACACTGACCAGACACGAACACTGGTGTCTATTTGGATTCCCTTGCTAGGCAAAGCACCCCAAGAGGGAATAGGCTCGGATGAGCATCAGGCTTGGATTTGAAAAGACGCAAGGGCACCTGGGAACTGTGCTGGGAAATACGCAGACAGACTGCCTAAAGTGAACTACTAGTTCTAGACCCTTAGCGCGTTGATACTCACTGGAGTGAAGGAGGCTACGTCGTTTTAGGTCTTAGGCGGCGGTGTACTCACCGTGGAAGCCATCCTTTGTTGTTGTGGTTTCATTTGAGGCTGTTTAATCACGGAGCGGAGTTACGGTCTGAGAGAAGGCTGTCGCTCCTCATTTATTTGTGTCTTACTGACAGAAAGGAGGGGTTAGTTTTTCTTGGAAACGCAGGGAGTGCCTGTGTGCTTTGGTCTTCATTTGTATATCCTAGGAGCAGAATCTAAGGGACTAGTGGAATGAAGAAAATACAGGAACAAATGGTAATTCTATGTTCTAGTGAGACCTATAAGAGAGTAGACCGTGCAAATGTGAAATGTGATTGTATGATTCTTCTTTTGTTTTTTCAGATTCTTGTCCCAGCTGTCCCTTCCCCTTATCCTTTCCCTCGACTGATCACCTTTGGGCTCCGTAACCTTTGGTTGGAGTCCGGGGATATCAGGAGGTGGACCTGCGTTACGTCGCCCGGATCCCGAGGAGTACTGTAATCCTAACACCTGTGGAAGGCAGCGGGCATAGACACCCTGGACCAGCTCCTCCAAGACGGCGACCTCAAGACATTCATGCAATTAAGAGAGGAATTTGGCATCTCCGCGCCACAGTCCTGGAAATTCATGCAAATATGCACTGTCTGAGAAAATGCTTAGGGCCGCGCTCTTGGTCCTTACCAGCCTCACCAGTGGTATTGTATCTGCACACATGGGGGAAACACAAACGGGTGACGTCCAGCCTGTACGGGGTGCTCACTTCCCACCTCTTCTCACAACCCCTGTCGCAAGATCTCCACACCAGATGACAAACCTGATTATCGGTCTCCTATGAGGAAGACGGAGCTTTTAGACGACCTGGACAGAGGCACCCGGGAAGCTAGATTGAAATTCTGTATATTTAAGACCCTACACGATTGGCACAGTTCACAAACGAAACTGCACAGGCAGGCCTACTCCTGCATGAAAACTGCTGGAGATGCACGAACACAGGATGCAACACAACCGATATCATATGTGAATGCCCATCAGTAGAACCCTTCTGGGCCTACGTGGGCCGGGTCCTGAGCACCACTATGCCTCTGTGCCTACCACTTATCCCTGCCGCTATCCTTCTGCATGATTTGTGGCACTCCCCAGAGCTTCCAAAACCACAACGCCGTCTCTTCCACACAGCACTGACCTCAGCCAAAATATGTATACTGCAATAATGGAGGTCGCAGACCCCACCGTCGCAGGAGGTCTGGCTAGTGGCTATGATCCAAAAGACCTTTCATGAGCGAGTCTGCAGGACCAAGCTGACCTGTTCCTTCAGGTATGAGCACCCTTCCTACGGACGAAGAGCGGAAATGAGGAGAGACCTACAGTAGAGAACCCGGCCCAGACAGTGGCAACGACATCAGTCGACGACTTGTAAACTCTAATACGCTCTGCCGCCCCATGCGCTGGAGTCACTCACCCCCACTCACCCCCACCCACCATCAGTGCTCTTGCAGACATACAAAGACTGCCATACGCCACCCACTCTTCATTTCTAGCTACCCTACACCCCCAGATATTTATTAATTTATTTGGTTGATTTATAAAGTGCACAGCTACCCAACAAGGTCTCCTGGCGCTTGACAAGGTGGAGGCAGAGCCACCCAAGTGCTAGGAAACAGGCCAAAATAAAAATCAGGCTAGGTCGCTAAAAGGTAAAGTCATTAAATTCTTGCGGGCGGCTAGCAGAGAGTGAGAGTTCCTAGTATCGATTGGGGAGCATTCCAGAGTTGAGGACCCATGTAGGAGAAAGAGCGACTGCACATACGAACAAGACAAAACCTCAGAACTGAGAACAGAGAGACAGTGGAAGATCTCAACTGTCAAGCAGGCACATGAGGTGTTACTGAACTTTGGATGTAAATGAAATGAAATGAAATGAAAAGGCGATTTATAAAGCGCGAAACAATCACTTGAGGGTGTCAAGGCGCTTACTCTTTGGCTAGGAAATACACAGATCTCAATGATTATACAGCCAGGTCTTCACTGCCTTCCTGAACACCAACAGATTGTTCTCATGCTTTAACGCTTTCGCCGCGGCGGGAATTCCGCCGCGGCGCTGGGGGGTGCGGGGGGGCAGCGCGGTGGCGCTGTGCTCCGTCATGAGCCACGGTTGAGCTGTGCTCATGACGGAACGGTTCCGTCATGACTCCGCCCATTTGCGTTGTCCCCCCGCACAGGCGGGGAAACAGCGCCGCGTAGGCGGAGCGGCTGCCAACGGCCGTGACATGACGGAACCGTTCCGTCATGAGCACACGGCAACCGTGGCTCATGACGGAGCCGCTCCGTCATGAGCGGGGAAGGGGTTAAATAAGAGGGGAGTGAACTCCACAGCCTAGCAGCACGTACCAGAAAACATCCCCCTCCCCAAGAGCATCTTTTTACCTTGGGGACAACCAGATCATTGGACAAGGAGGAGCGAAGATTTCGTGCTGGGATATAGCGTATCAGATTCTGTTTTAGGAAACCTATATCATGGATGGATTTAAAAACAATACAGAGGGCCTTAAACTCTATACGTTTCTTTATTGGCAACCAGTGGCGGTATTTCAATGCCGAAGAAACTGATTTATACTTCAGGATGTTCAATAAAAGCCTGGCCGCGGCATTTTGAACAACCTGAAATTTGGGCAAACATTTTATACGAAGATTAATAAAGAGCCCATTGCAATAATCGGCCCTCAAAAGAACAAGTGCTGAGACCACCAACTTACGAAGCTCGGCTGGAATGAAAGGGAGAACTTTTCACAGGATTTGTAGTGTATGAAAAGAAGAAGAAGTAACCTGATTAAAATGATACTCAAAGGACAATTTGGTGTCAAAAATGACTCCCAAATTCTTAACCTTGGCATGAGCCCCAAACAGTAGAACCTCCGTCTTACTAGAGTTCAGCTTTAGATAGTTAGAAGCCATCCATTTCCCTCCCTGACGTAGGCAAGAATGGAAACGCTTCACAGTGTCGGTGGGAGATCCGGACACTGAAACAATGATCTGCGTGTCATCCGCGTCGGAGACAGCAGAGAACCCCAGAGATCTAATAAGTTTTGCCAGGGATGCAACATAAACATTAAAAAGTGTGGGGCTTAAGGATGATCCCTGCGGAACCCCGCAGGGTAGTGTAAAATTTGGTGACCTAAAATTATCTAAGGCCACAAACTGCTCTCTATCAGACAGAAATGACTTAAATAGCATAAGAGCCTTCCCTCTGACCGCGATCCCCCTCAAAACTTCCAAGAGTTTCTGATGGTTTACGGTGTCAAAAGCCGCTGAGAGGTCTAGCAGCACAAGTGCTGCATTGCCCCCCCGATCGACAGTTTGCCTGATCATTTCCGAGGCTGTGATTAGGGCCGATTAGGGCCGTGCTATGATGTTTACGAAATCCAAATTGAGTGTCATCAAGGAAATTGTTCTTATCAATATATTCTGATAGGCTGTTATTCATTACTTTCTCTGCTATATTAGCCGGTAATGGCAGCCTAGAGATTGGACGATAATTCTTCAGATCGGTAACGTCTAAATTGGATCTTTTTAGAAGAGGGAGCACAGAGGCCAACTTCCAGCAAGTGGGGAAAATGCCACATGAAAACATTGTGTTAAAAATAGGCAACAAATAAGATGCGAAAGTCTCCGGCAAAAGATGAAAATTTTTCGGTGGACATGGGTCCAGAGGAGAGCCTGATTTAATCGATTCTATCAATTTTATTGTTGCTTCCAATGACAAAGGACCGAACATAGATAACTCAGAGGTATTTTTGCAATAACCGCCCGCCGCACAAATGCCTGACTCAGTGTAGGCAGTCTTAGTTTTAGCTGAGCCTGCTGACAGTGTCGTTAGTTCATGCGTTGTCACTTCAGCAAGGCTATCATAGACCTCCTTAACTTTCTCTTGAAAGGGAATGGCCACTCTATCCCAGAATAGCTGGGTTTTCGGAGACTCAGTGGCCACTACACATGTGGCTAATCTTTTAACTGTTGAGAAAAGCTCTTTAGACAAATTTTTTGCTGTCAGTATCGCCGTAGTATAAAACCTAATTTTTTCTTTACTAATAAGAGCTTTATACTCCATTAACGCTGTTTTATAGTCAACTTTATTTTCCGTACTGAAAATTAATCTCCACCTCCTTTCCAAACAACGAAAGTTTTGTTTTTGGATCCTGAGTTGCTCAGTGTACCATGGTTCAGAGAGCCTGGATCTATGGTTTGAGATACACTTAGCCAGCAAGCTATGACCGATTGACTTCCTTAACCCTTCCTCAAATGCTGCAACGGCTTTATTAGGGTCGTCTTGAGGTGGTGGGATATTTTTAGCCAAAACATTTTGAAACAAATCCACATTTAGTTTATTCCAAGGGCGGACCAATCTCCGCTGTCTGTTTATTCTATTCTTTGAATGAGACTTTTGAACTGGGAAGGAAAACATGACAGCTTTATGGTCTGACCAGACAATTGGTAAATGTGGAAAACACTCCAAAAAATCATTATTTGAAAAAATACCATCCAGCAGATGCCCTGCCAAATGTGTGTCCCCGGATAGCCACTGGGTGAGCCCCATACTGTTAGCAATGTCTAAAAACTTTACTGCATCGCAGTCTAGGGGGTCCTCCAGGTGGACATTAAAATTGCCCAAAAGAGTGAAGTCTCGTGATTGAGCCAGGGTATCTAGAGACAGACCAATGTCCATTAAAAAACTAGCCCGTGTGCCTGGAGGCCGGTAATACAACCAGACATTGAACGTATGACGACTATCAATCAACAATTTAAAAAGTAAGGACTCCAAATGAAGATCATTATGTTGGGAAGTAAAAACTCCTTTCCAGGTACAGGGAAACAGAACTGCCAGACCTCCCCCTCGTTTGCCACTCGGTCCTGCCTGTGTAATATATACCCAGGAGGGATTGCCATTGCTAAATCTGGGTCAGAAGAAACGTCTCGCCAAGTCTCTGTAATGAATGCTACATCAATACCATGCACCTCAATGAATAGGGCAAATTCAGATGCATGTTTACACAGGGAGTGTGAATTAATCAAACATCCTAATATAGGCACAGTGTTGGTTTCCCCAGTGAGCGTTTGTTTAAAGTTTGCTGAGGCTTGGGAGCAATTTGGACTATTGTAAGTGCAACCGCAAACTTGACAAATAAAATGGCTGATACAATCCTGTGTATTTATATCAGAAAGTGCATCGCACCTACCATAGTCATTCAGCGCTCGTAACTGTTCCCTGTTATACATAATCCTAGAGACAGAGACACAGGCGGGATTCACACCGGCAGCATCCCTGGCCCTAGGCACGGGCCAGGCGCGGACGGGCGCAGACGGGCTTGCCTTTGTCGCGCCTTCGGCATGCCGGCGGCACGCCCGCTGCACACGGCCGCTCCGCGGCCGCTGTGCGGCGACATTTAAATCCCCCTGGTGTACCATTGAGGCGGGAAGGACACCCTACCAACTTCCGGCCCAGGCAGATATCCCAAAAGCCAGGCGGAAGCAAAAATCAACAGTACAGCAGCGCGAATAACCCTACAATACCAAAAGTTTGCCCTAGTGGAATCAAACTGCCTACACGCAGCACGGATTAACCCCCCCTGAAAATTCCCAACAGATATTTAAAAAGATTAAAAAGAGATTCGTTTTTTTTTTTTTAAGTTTTCCCCCTTTTTTTTGAAGAGTAACAGAAATAAAACAAGAGAGCAATCAATACAGTGGTTCGCTGGATTGGCGTCCTAGTCACCCGAAACCTAAGTAAGAGTGTAGGATTGAGACAGGCTAGATTTGGCCCGGGACATGTAACATAGAACCTTGAAGTCAATGGGCCCGATTCACAGAACTAACTTAAGACAAAATCCTAAACTTACTACCATTTTGGTATTCACAGAAGGCACTTACTCATTTTGGTATTCACAGAAGGCACTTACTCATTTCGGTATTCACAGAAAGTTTAGGACTCCTAACTTTAGGACTCCTAAATGCCTTCTGTGAATACCGAAAGTCTTAAAATTAGGATTTTTCTCAGTTTAGTAGTAGTATAGTTAGGACTCCTAACTTTAGGACTCCTAAATGCCTTCTGTGAATACCGAAAGTCTTAAAATTAGGATTTTTCTCAATTTAGTAGTCCGGACTACTAAATTGAGAAAAATCCTAATTTTAAGACTTTCGGTATTCACAGAAGGCATTTAGGAGTCCTAAAGTTAGGAGTCCTAACTATACTACTACTAAACTGAGAAAAATCCTAATTTTAAGACTTTCGGTATTCACAGAAGGCATTTAGGAGTCCTAAAGTTAGGAGTCCTAAATTTAGGACTACTAAATTGAGAAAAATCCTAATTTTAAGACTTTCGGTATTCACAGAAGGCATTTAGGAGTCCTAAAGTTAGGAGTCCTAACTATACTACTACTAAACTGAGAAAAATCCTAATTTTAAGACTTTCGGTATTCACAGAAGGCATTTAGGAGTCCTAAAGTTAGGACTCCTAACTTCTGTGAATACCGAAATGAGTAAGTGCCTTCTGTGAATACCAAAATGAGTAAGTGCCTTCTGTGAATACCAAAATGGTAGTACGTTTAGGATTTTGTCTTAAGTTAGTTCTGTGAATCGGGCCCAATGCCTTTGTTCACTTTGAGCCAATGTAATTGCTGGAGCAGATGTGAAGCAGAAGCGCATCTAGGCAGAAGAAAAAGAAGATGCACAGCTGCATTCTGGGTAACCAGCAGCCAATGTATTGAGGCATTAACTGTACCCAGATATAACACGTTGCCGTAGTCCAGCCTGGATATTATCAGAGCCTGTAAGACAATTCTCTGAGCTGCCGGTGGAATTAGCCAGAGAATTTGTTTAATCTATTTGAGAATGCAAAGCAGGTCGCCGTGACCCTAGACACATAAGATTTGAAGGAAAGATTTTTATCAATGATAAAACCCAGGTTTTTGACTTTAGGGACAGAGGCAGGCACAGGGCTCAGAAAGTCAGGCCAATGTTTAATTCCCCAAAGCTCATGGTTATCACCCAAAATGACCACCTCTATTTTAGTGCCATTTAGCTTCAGGGCATTTCTCGTCATCCACGCAGAGACATTACTCAGGCCAAGCTGAAGCAGGGAAGGATCTCGATGCTGAGCGGTACAGAGTGAAAAAATAATCTGTGTATCGTCAGCATAAGAAAAGATGGTAAAGCCTGAATTCTCAGCAATGTCTGCCAGAGGGGGAACATAAATTTTAAAAAGCAAAGGGCTCAAAATCGAACCCTGAGGCACTCCAGCGGTTAAGGCTAAGTACTTGATCTTATGTCATTTGAAAAGACTTGAAAGGTATGGTCTTTTAAAAAGGAGATCAACCACTCCAAAGCCAAACCCCCAATGCCTGAGGCTTCAAGGCGGTCTGCCAGAATAGAATGTGATACCATCTCAAAAGCTGCACTCAAGTCTAGCAAAATGAGGGCGGCAGTACCACCAGCGTCAAGTTGTTGCCTGAAATATTCAGTGAACCATAGAAGGACAGATTCGGTACTATGCCCCGGACTAAAACCAGACTGTGAAGGGTGCAGCAAATTTTGAGTTGCAACAAAAGAGGAAAGTTAAACTTTAATATGCCTTTCCAGAATTTTTGAAAACACAGACAAAAGAGATATAGTGCAGAAATGTGCCCAACAGAGAGGATCAAGGCCTTCCTTTTTTAATAGGGGAAGGACAAGTGCATGTTTCCAACTCCGAGATATCCGGAAACTACTAATATCTTTCTCACTCCCCCACGCATATGCCCCCTTCCTCTCTGCCTCCCTGCTCCCCTTTCATCCCTCTGTCCATCCCTACCCTTACTCTCCCCCCTTTGCGCTGCCGCCCCGCAGGCAAACCGTACCCAATTTCTACCCAAGTGCCGAGAAGGGACCCCTCAGAAGGAGACATACAACACCCCTGTGCCCTAGACCCACCTCCCAGGTACAGCTATACCACCTAGGAGTAGAGCGAGTCCCTCCTGTGCTATAAGCTGACACAGAGATGGAGAGCACCTCCCCACCGCTTGCCATAACTCCTCCCTGCAGCCAGCTACCGTCTCGCACCTCTTGCATACGATCTCCCCTTCTCCTAGGGGCTGCCCTGACCCCAGCCTAATGAACGAAACCACAGTCTCCCGGGCTCCTCGCGCTGCACCTACTACCTCAGGACTCCACCACATACACACCCGGCCAGAGCACGGCCACCACCTGAAAAGCTACCGCCGACATGCCTCCCATGTCGCGGGGTCCTCTCACCCCACACCCTTTAGATACTTCTTTCAGCTCCTAAGGGGCACACGCCAAACAAGTTTTCGTTAAACTGTTTCCTCCGGCCATTGTATCTGTTTGGCCGATGCTAATGCTCTCAAGATGGAATTTCTTACGACCTGTAAATAATGAATTACAACTCAAAAAAAAGATCAAACAGTGATATGATCAGAAGATGACAGAATATCAACCTGCTCAGAATGTGTGGGTTGTTGAGTCAGTGGCTCACAGGGCCCTCCAGGACAAGTGGAACAGGCTCTTTACTGTATTGGAAAAGGTAAGCAAGGCTACTTCTGGTGCAGCTTGGCACCCCAGATACCACCACAGGGTGACCTATGTCAACTGTTTGAACCCTCACTTTGATGGGGCAAATGTGGCTATGTTGATGGTGACCACTGGGGGATGGGAGGAGGAAAGTGATCCTCTTTCAAACCTCCTGTCCCACAATGCCAATGATGGCTCAAGAAAGGGAGTTCTGCTCTACTACCTTGACACAAAAGCAGCAGAAGTACTGTCACCAATTGCTCTGGCAGTTACTACCTCCGACCCAGTGGTGTCTGAATGACATTGACCCTGGTGACAGCTTACATTTTCAAAACAAGATATACAGCTTGTGAGTAAGGGTCTGCATCAAGGAGGAATTAGCCAGGATATTTGCCCTTGGGGTTACTGAACCATCTTTCAGTTCTTGGGTCAGTCCACTGGTACACGTACCAATGGCCATTCCACCGGGGGAGAACCCATAACTGAGACTTTGCATGGTTTACATGGGGTTCAATGTGGTCACTAAGACTGATACTCACACCATATCAAGAGCTGATGAGCTGCCAAATACTGCAATATATTGGATCTGACTTCTGGGCACTTGCAGATTGCATGAATTTGAGTGGTCAAGAAGTCTGCATTCTCCATCCCTGAGGACCACTTTCACTTTAAGGTGATGCCCTTTGGGCTAAAGAATGCCCATGCCCCCTTTTGGAAAAATGGCCAGTAGGTTTCTGTCCAGGTTGGAAGACTTTAGTTCAGCCTATTTAATGATATTGCTGTATTTAGATGCACCTGGCAACACCACCTGACCTACCTCCAGGAAGTGAAGTACTTCAGGCCCTACAATGGGTAAGCCTCACAATCAAAGCCAGAAAGTGTCAGATACAATGTGGATCTTGTGTGTACCTGTGCCACCAAGTTTGTGGGAGACATGTGAATCCTCTCCATACTAAGATCCAGACCATTATGGCCTGGGAATATACCAAACTCATACTCAGATGTGAGGCTGTCTAGGTTTGACTGGATACTACAAGAGGTTTGTCAAGACGTGTGGTATCATTGTGACACTTCTGATCCCTTCTGACTGAGCTGGCCTCTATGAAGCAGTCCAAGGAAGTGATGTGAACAGAGGAGTTTTGGAAGGCCTTTCACAACCTGAAGGGAATACTGAGCATTGCACCAGTATTCAAGGCAGCAGTTTTCAGCAAAAGGTTTGTGGTCCAGACATATGCTTTGGAGCATGGTATAGGAGTGGTACTTTCCCAGATTAATAATGAGAGTCAGGACCAATGAGTAGCCTTTATTAATAGGTGCCTACGTAATAGAGAGCAACACTGGAATGCTATCAAGAGTGAAGCCTTTGCTATGGTTTGGTCCCTGGAAAAGCTGTGACTCTACCACTGTCAGAGTACAAACTGATGACAGACCTTTCAGCTATCTGATTCAGATGGGGAGTGTGAGAATTCAAAACTGTTGATGTGGCCCATTTCCCTATAGGGAATGGACTTTCCTGTTTAACGAAAACCTACAACTGACAATGCCAATGCACAAGACATTTCCAAGCTTTTCCGCTTGGATGATGAGAGCTCACAATTGAATGGATGTGTTGTATGTGGTGAAGGAAATATACCAATGTGAAAGAAAAGTTAAATGTCACCTGTCAATGCAGTACATGTTGTGCTATCCACTATGCTGACAAAGTAAACATGGCTTAAGGCATACCTTTGCAGCCGCATTCCAGTAGCTTTTAAATGCGCAGATGCAAACAACTGGAAAGAAAGTGGTGAACCAACAGGAACAACAGAAACCGAGCCACCCTCAAGCCAGCCATCAAAAACTACCACTGCCAGCTCAAAGCTACAAAAAAGGAGGCCCTGACACACTGAATCTAGACCAGTGCCAACCAAACCAAGGAACTCTTCCCCATCATCAGAGAGTTCACCTGCCCGTCAACCACAATAAATTAAATCCCCTGGTCACAGGAACTCTGCAACGCCCTTGCTGACCACTTTCACAACAAGATGAGGAGGGGCCAGCTTCAAGATGCAGGCCAGCTGGTGGTATAGGTGCGGCTGCCGGCCGCCAGAGGCGAGATGAGATCACACAGAATTATTTCTATGTGAGTAATGATGACACAATGCTACAGATTGGTGCAAAACTGTGTTTGTATTTCTTTCAGTGCAGGAAAGTTACCGTCACACAGCCTGACGTGCACACTATGTTTGTCCAAATATCTTGCACATGTTAAACACACAGTGCAAGACTTCTTCACAAACATGAGACAGTGTGCAATGGGTTACCTCACCCATTGCCATGTGCCACTCAGGGCTCTTCACCGTCTGCGTGCACGGCTCATTGCCCCTAGCTCAGGGTGCCCACTGCCCTCTCCTGAGGCATCAGTTGCTCTCCCCTGACGCGCACTACGACTTCTGCCCCGTGGGATGGGTGGAGTGATGCTGCTCCTGCTTGATTGCCCATCCTCCTCCAGTGAGCTGAGGGGTCCTGTGCCACCAGTGGCTGATGCCCGCAGCTGGTCCACCGCACATGTGACTTGCACCAGGCCCCTGGCTATGTCCTGGCAGCAGTGTGCCATCTCATGCTGCATGCTGACACAGCAAAGTGCCAGCACTGCTTTGGCGGAGGACAGCCGGTTTACAGTCCTTGTATACATGTCCAGGCGAGTGTGGTGGCGCTGTCTCTCCCTGCGCCTGTCTTCCCGCATCTCTGTGCACAGTTCCTCCAGGGCACTCGTCAGGCCCATGAAGCCCGCCCTCATTTGGCGCTGTATTGATTTTATTGTCTTTGCCTGCCGGCGCTGTACCTCCAGCATGTTGCCCTCAAGCCCTCCAAAGACCGTGTCCTCGCCTACGGCAGCTGAACTGGTGGACGGTCGTGCCCTGCGCCTCGATGACATTCCTGGAGTGGGACATGCAGGGGACTGTGCTGTGTAAAGTGAGGTACACTGGTCCTGGACTTGCTGGTCCTCCACACTTGTGTCCAGGGCATCTGCCTCCAGTGGTGGTACTGCAAGGCACTGTCTGCGTTTCACTGAGATCACTGGGCTGCCTTACTCCTCCTCCTCTTGCCCTGACTGTTCCGCGGTGTGGGATGCATCCTCCCCTCCTGCCATAGGTGCCTGTGTTTCTGGTGGTGCTGTGGCTGTGAATGCAAACATTAATTTGGTGTCCTGACTCGCATTGGTCATGCAATAAATTGTACAGTTTGGAGTTACATGGGTCCTATCTGTCTGTATTTTGCCTTTCCTGAAGCACACATTCTGATTGTACCTTGCTGGGTGTCACTTCTCCACTGTTTGGTGCATGTGACTACATCTCCCATAATGCATTGCTGTGTGTGCTTGTGTGCATGCTCTGGAGTTGCATTCCTGTTTGGTGCCTGGGTCTTTCCTGGGTGTGTGGGTGATGTGGTGATGCATCAGGGGTGTGATGGAGCTTTCCAGGTCAGCCACACCACTTACACTCTCCGGCAGCAGGGTGCCCTCAACCAACTCCTCCAAAGGCGTGGAATCAGTAGCATTGGACGTCCCACCACTGGTCTTTCTTGCCTCAGCCAGCCTTGCAGCCACCTTTTCTTTTGATCTTTGGCGCATGTCATACCAGTGTTTCCTGATGTCCTTTACGCTGCGGTGGGTCACGCCAATGGCGTTCACCTTCTCCTGGATGTCTGCCCAGATTTTCCGTTTGCGTGCCTCTGGCACACGCAGAGATTGCTTGCCAAACAGGAGCTCATGGCTCACCGCCATTTCTTGTATGAGCCCCTCCTGCTCCCTTTCACTAAACTTTTGTTTTCTTTTCCTGGCATTCTTTACCCGCTGCGTGTCCTGTGTGTCCATGTCTCCTAACTCAGAAGCAGTGCACTAGTGCCTCAGCTCTCCTCCCAGCCTCTCACTCTGCTTCTGGAAATCAGGTGCAGCATGGGCAGTCACACTTCCTGGTTGTAATGTCATCAAGCTGCACCTGAATTTCCGATTAGCAGATTTGCTATTCCTTATTTTGCGAATTCGCAAATAAGGAATCGCAATTTAGGTATTCCCATTAATTTTCTGCAAATTTTTGAGAATCGCTAAATATTAGCAAACCTTTATTTATATTGGGTTTTGCGATTCTCAAACTGCGATTCGCAAAAACTCGCAATTTGAGAATCACAAATTCCGAGTTTGATACATATGGCCCTTAATCAGATGCAGTTACAGGCCTGCCCTTCTGGAGGCTATAGAGCTCTATTAAAAAGTTTAAGTCAAAAGGTAGAAATCATTAATGGGTCAAGATGCAAAACATTTTCATCTGACATTAGGACTTTAGTGGCCGCAGAATTTTAATTTCTCTCACTCATTGATTTTCATCTCAAAATCAATGTCTTTAGTTGGACCTCTTCATTAGCTATCCTGCTTTGAGAAGAATTTAGCAGATACAGCCGTCAACTTTTCCCCACTGGTAGATTTTGACTAAAATTTCAGAGTTTGTGTCAGAAGGTAAAATCTTAGACCAGAATGAACTGACAGGCTACTACCTGCCATCTTTAGAGATTTCAGATAGCCTGGCAGAGATTTCTGTGCCTCTAATGGAGCCACCATCAAGGTGGTTCTTCTGGTGGCTCTGAAAGTGTGATGAGTTGCCTCCTTGTTTCTAGCCGCCGCTCAGCAAACTCTTTTTTGTTTTTAAACAAAAGTATTATCAGCCTCTAAGTTTTCTCCCAGGGTTTGGGTGTCATACTCTTTCCTCTTCTGAACCTCCAGGTTTTTCCTGGCTGCCCAAAAGAGAAATACAATACATCAGACTGTCCGTTCTAAATAAGCAGACGGTCTGCTGTAGTTGCACAATAGCCCCAAGTCTGCTGGGCTATTGATGTAAGGTTTCTGCTGGCACAGACAGTGGGGATATGGCTAGCAGAAACATGTCAGACCATCTTATTCATGGGCAAACTATTCATTTAGAATCAGTCCCTTAATGTCCATATTGTTTCTTTAAAATCTTAAAACCTTAATTCCTGAGACAAATGAATTTTTATAGGTGCACTCAGATGAGTCGCAAATGACCATAATGCATGTTCAGTACCCATTTGGGAAGTGACTTAATTTCATCACTAGACAATATAGCTCCTTTCATTGTCAGGAATTAGGTTTCCACCAGCTGATGACTTTCAGCAGGTAATGTTATTGATACTTGCTCCTTTGATCATCAGGGTTTACTTGTAAGTTCCTTACCAAAATTATCAGTCCTTACATTATACAACCATAAGGTATGTGTATATCTTCTTTTGATCAAAGGCCTGTTACACTGTCTAATTGCATGGATTCTGAGAACTATTTGTTTTCGCTGTCATCTTACCTTGGCTGAACTACGGAATGCATGACAAAAATGAATGAAATATATTTGTAAAGCATACCAATATTCAAAGGGATGTCCTGGTGCTGAAGCAGAAAGAACTATTTGAATGCTTTTTAATTTGCTTCTATGGCTGAAATGAGATGTATTGGCGCAGCTTGCCATCAATGAAAGACAATTCCAGTGCTTCACAGCAAGTAACCCAAAACGATCTGTCTCCAATTCCGGAACTTCTTAATCTGAGTACTAAATAAAGGTTGGCAACAGAGGAACATAGAGTTCTAGTAGCTGAAGACTGGGGTGTAATCCATTGATGGTGTGGAGGACAGGTACCTCGGAAGGACATATGCCAAAATCAAAGTGTTTTAAATGTTGAGCACTTAGTCACAGGCAGCCAGTGCTGAGAGGTAAGGTAAATAGAGACAGAGAAATGACGAGGGAGCTCCAGTAGTAGCCAAGCAGATATATTTTGTACTAATTGGAATTGATGAATGGTGCAAATAGGAAAATCAAAACAATGGGAATCACAAAAGTTGCTTTTGGCAATGATGATCATTTGGATGAGTTTTGCAATGTATAGATGGGAGGGAAGGTTAACTATATGTAACAAATGAAGATGTTACAAACAAATACAGCTACTTTATTAACATGACAGTAACATGACTAGATAAGTAAAAATATATATTAAGTGGTATTCCCAAATGGCATACCGATGTTGTTAATGGAGAGGGAGTCCCCCAACTCAGAGTACCACTTTGCAGAGGTCCAGGTTGAATAAGGACCAACATAAACGAGAAGTTCAGTCTTGTCCCTGTTCAATTTCAGGGAGTTAATTGGCATCAATTTAGCCACTTCCCACATAAGGAATAGAAGGTTATCAAAGATACCGATTACCTGTCTATCATTAAATATTATCTGGTTATCTGGATAGGACATAATGGAAAACCATAAAGATTTTATCAAAACAATGAGAGGGGGATGTAAAGATTAAATAGGGTATCTTTTTGTTAGCCTTGGACTCTGATCACTTTACCACTACTAACTAGTGCTCAAGTGCAAGTGTCTTTCCCCTAAACATGGTGACATTGGTATATACCTTATTGGCATTTAGTTTTCTTATAAATCCCTTTTAAGGTGGTATGCCATATACCCATGGCTGGTAATCTAAATGCTGAAGTACTGATTGTGCCACCCACCCAGGTAGTCTTTCAAAATTGTCTCAGACCTGACATCGCACGGCCTGTGTATGCAGTTTACTGCTGCTTTGACTTGGCATTTATTTTCACTTGTCACGTGCCTTAAGCTGCCATTTTTTTTACACATAAGTCACCCCTAAGGGCAAGGTGCTGTGTAGGTAAAAGGTAGGACATGTACCTCTAAGTTTTTCATGTCCTGGTAATGACAAGCAGCTACTGTGACGCCTACCCCTCTCATAGGCTAGCATTGGGAATTCCTTAAAAAATGTGTAAACTGTAATTCCTGATTAGAAAAGAGTACATAAATCATGTTTCATATCTTTCGAATGGTAATAATAAATCCCCTTTAGTGATAAAAATGAATTTGATATTGCTATCTTAAAAATGGCACTTCTAGAAAGTTGACATTTCTCTGCATTTAACTAAGTTCTGTGTGCCTGCAGCCTGTCTCAAATACCCATTGGGGCTGGGTGACAGCTAAACTTTTGTGTATTTCCTTTAATCAGTCAAAAACACAGGAAGGGTGGGAGTGGATGAGGCCTCATCTGTATTCCAATAGCCTTCCAGGGCAGGGAGGGGGAGAGGGAGCTGACACTTACATCTGAATATGCTGTGCCCTGTCCTCACACAAATGACTTATGACGCCTCTATTTGCCCTTCTCTTCCTGAGTTGCTCAGCTGAATTGAATCGAAGCAGCACACGCACGCAGCAGCGCTGGCGTTTGGAGCCGCGTTTGGACCTGCGGGCAGCAGGCTAACAGCAAGTGGGATTCACAGTGTACCGTGAGCCCCCCGTGAACCCCTCTACCCATTACTCCCTCCTGCCCTCGGTGCAAGTAGAGGGTCAGGGCAGTGGAGGAGGAGGTAGAAGAGAGGCTGCAGAGAGCTAGAGAAAGCAGGAACAGCAGGGTGCAGCAGGGTGCAGCAGGCTGCCGCGAAGTGTGGGCCCCAGGTGCCGCGTAGACGGCCCGGTTAGACTGGGTGCAGTTTGTGGCACCTCATGAGCGCTCCCACTTGCTGCTCGCTCTAGACATCTCCTGCTCTCCCGAGCGTGCCCGCCAGTGGACCAAGCAGTGTCTTTAACCAGGCCCACAGCGGCTCAAGTCCCAGCTCCGGCCCTACAACTAAGAGCTGGTAAGAGCAGCATCGCTGCCGCAACCCCATTTCCTGAGCTCCTTTGGACACATATTTTACTCATCCAACAAAGAGCCAACAGACCCATCCACAGCGACTTCACTTGCGACGAGGGCGGAGACAGCATGGAGGCGTGGAGGAGTGAGATGCAAGCTCCACTTGAGCTGCTCCACCTGAGCCTCTCTCATGCACCGTGACCAGCGACTGGCGACCCATGCCCGCTCACCCATCTAACCCCAGAAGGAGCAGAGGCAAAAGGGAAAAACAAGCGCAGCCGGCATTAGCAGGTGGCCGCTAAGTGTGCAAATCAGCGGCCTGTGGAGGAGGTCCGACCAGGATCGGGTGCGGCCTGCAGGTGCGCTACGCTGCCTCATGCCTGTCTGCCTGATACAGTCCGATACTCTAACAAAAGAGCCCAAAAGGACCTCAAAACTAACCCTCACCCTCAACACCCACTAACGGTGTTTAAGGCTGAATTCTCGACGGACATGCAGACCACAGAGGAACGCAGGCACCTTACATCTGTCTTGAGTCATCATGAGATCAGGTAAATATATCGAGAACCTCTAAAATCTGCAAAAAAACCCGCTGCTTAGTCTTCACTCAAGCAACCAGCACATACTATCCACACTACCGAAGGTGATATCATCTGCACAACTGAACCGCTCATGCCGTCCACCCTGCAAAAAACAATTGCCCCAGGATTTTAAAAATCACCAGAGCCAAGCCACGTCAATGTCAAACCTTGGGAGCTCAATCTTGTCCGATCCTCCAACAGACAACACTTTAAAAACATTTTCCAATCACACAATTGTTAAAGCTCAAGTGCATTCCACAGAACCTGAACAGCAAAATTGGTCCGCAGCTGAAGGCCCATTCCCAGCTATTGCTTTTGGGTCCAGCCAGCCCATACATCACTTCCCAAACTTACCTTCCCCCAATCATTGCTACCCTGGCACAAAAGAGCCAGACCCTCAGGACCCCTATTGGAGACTTCACCAAAGTAGCAGGACCTTCTACTTAGTCCATTCAAGGAAAATAAGGAGGAAGCAGTGGCTCATTCAAACACCTTTGCAATCTCTGGTCTCATGCATGGTTATAACACCCTGCTCTCCCCAATCAGACTCTGCTGCACAAAGGGCTCTGCCAGCCACAACCACATCAATGAAGAAACCTCAAAAGACACGTCCACAAACAACAAATCCCTTGAGAGTAACGCAACCCCATTTTTTTTTCACAAAGCAATTTACAAAGCAAGCCAGTTTGGCACTCTGTATCACTCCCATTGTCCTCAGCACCTCAGTGGACACCATTTATAAATACAATGGAGGTGATCACATCGGCCCCTAACTTCCATTCAGAAAAACTCGAAATTCAAGTTGAACTATTGAATATCTTGGCCACTCACGTATCAGGCATAGAACAAAACCTACAGGATTTAAATAGCCTAATAAAGCGAGTACAAACAGATCATGAGACTGTTTATCGCTCCTGTAAATGCACCTCCACCCTGGATCAATTAACAGCAATCCCAAATATTCTGTCTGACATCCTCAAGGAAGTTAAGTCCTCCAAGCTGTCTGCGGCAGCAGCAATTCCCACCACAGTAAACCTTGAAAGCCCACCCTATTATCTCCTACCAAAATTCCACCACCAAAGAATGGTACCAAGGCCATATGGGCTGCAGAGAATAGCCCTTGCTCCACCAATAGTGTGTCGCCAACCGGGACCATTAATAAACGAAATTCAAAGTGGGACATCTCCGGTCCACTCGGAGGGCCTTGCTTAACATCAGCAACATCAGCAACCTCTCCTAACTAAAAGGGAACGTAAACGCTGCAGGAAAGTGTATAAGTTCTCTATCCCCCCCAAACATCACAACATCGCACGACCAGTTAATGCCCAGCAACTCCCACCACAGGCCAGAGGTATACCCAATTTTTCAAATGCGCAAAACGACAACACAAAACAGCAAAGGACACAGCAAACCAGAACTGGTGTTCAAAACGAAACCCTCTTCGCAGCTAACAAAACCTTGCTTAGACCATAATAATACACCAATTGGATACAGTCGCCTAACCACAGGAAAATCAAGGCATCAGCATATGGATTTAAAAGTCCATGATGCTTCTCAGCAGGAGACTAAGGGGCATATTATCAAGAACGGCGTTAAAATTATCGCTGCTTTAGCGGCAGGAAATTGCCGCTAAAGCGGCGATAATGGGCTTGATAATATGCCCTTGAGAATTCCAATAGAAGCCCATGTTCTGGTTTGAACCTGGGCTTCTATTGGAATTCTCAAGGACATATTATCAAGCCCATTATTGCCGCCTTAGCGGCAGATTCCAGCCGCTAAAGCGGCAATAATTTTAACGCCGTTCTTGATAATATGCCCCTAAGAAAACTGGTGGGAATTTATACAGGCAGTCATTTTCCACAGAACACACGCCTTCCCAAAATGAGCAATGGGTGGAGGCGTGCACAGACACACAGCACATGAAGCTAGCACAAGACCATATCAAGGCACCGCCCATTCCACAGATCATTACATGCCCACGTTCACTCGATCTAAAGGCAATGCCATTCATCTCAGCTTGCTCCCCCTCCCAATCTCTCTCAGCCTTCGCCATTCACCAGGGCGACCACATCCCTTTCCCCAAAAGCTGGAGCAAAGCCCTTGCAAGCCTTCTGGGGACAGACAACACGCTCATTCATCTGCTAAGACAGCCTCCAGTGACAGCATCCAGCCCCTGACTCTTTCTGAAGCTCATGGAGTCATCTCACGGACACTAGAACTTATTCCTCTTAACAGGTCTAGAGCATGACATGATATGCTGAATATAAGTGCAATCCTGAAGCTGAATAATACAATAGAAGCCTTGACAAATGTGAAAACAGAAGACATAGATGGCATTGAGTTCAAACCCAATCAAGAGAGGGCAGGGCATAAAAACATGGTAGTCACCTATGCCAACACTAAAATTGCTACGATGGTTTGGCAACAAAGAGATTGTTTCTTAAACTGGGGCATTGAATTAAAAACTAAATAGCCGGAGAGGTACCCCAGCCCATTACAGCCACAGCAGAATCATTTATTATTTATTTATTTATTTGTGTTTTATAGAGCGCGAACTTGACCCGTGGGGGTATCAGAGCTCTTTACAAAAGAGCAAAACGATATACAGACAGATTTAGAATCAACCAATTACAGCTCGAGAAGCAGTGTGGTGCGGAGTATGAGGGTAAAGAGGAGCATGTATTTACAGTTTACGTAATCAATTACAAAAACGAGATACCATATTTACAGGGTATGTTTTCAGGTGTTCTGACCAGGTCCCAAGTTTCTGAAGTTACGGGAGATCCGGTAGTCAGAGGGGAGGTAGTCAGCCGCCATAGTTCGTGCCATAAAAGTAGTTAAGGCAATGTTAGACAAGAAATTTGCCAATAAGGAAGGTTTTTGCATCCTTTTTTAAACGAGTCAGTGAGGGGATTCTTCTGATGTCGGGTGGGAGAGAGTTCCATATTCTAGGAGCAGCCCCTGAGAACGCCCGATTGTAAGGTTTTTTTTTCCGAAAGGATGGAGCAGGAGATCTCTGGCGGATCTGGAGTTTCTGGTTCCTCCGGTGATCACGAGTTTCTGTGTCAGATATGCAGGGGAGTTAGAGTGTAAAGCTTTGTGCGTGATGCAAGCTAGTTTGAGCTGTATTCTTGCCTCCAGGGGAAGCCAGTTGAGAGCTTTCAGGTGTGGGGAAATATGATCGTATTTCCCTGTTCCGGTAAGTAGTCTGGCGGCCGCATTGAGGCAGGCTTTAAGAGGTGCCAGGGAGATCTTGGGTAAGCCCGAGAGGGTAGAGCAGCCGTATTCAAGCCTAGAGATGAAGAGTGCTTGGACTGCCATTTTTAGGTCGGGAGCATCAAGGAAGGGTTTCAATTTCCTAAGGTAGCTCAGATGGAATCTGGCTGTTTTAGCCATAGAGTTTATGTGGTCCTGCATGTTAAGGGTGGTGTCAAGGGTAATTCCCAGGGATTTAGCCGAGTTCACAATGGTCGGTGGGCAATTTAAGGCTGTAATAGCCTTAATCCATGATTGAATCTCTAAGTTGGCATTGGGAAGGGAGATCAGGAGAAATTCTGTTTTCTTTGCATTGAGTTTGAGTTGGTTAGATGCGAGCCATTGGACGGTGAGATTCAGGGTTTCGTTCAGGGAGAGAATCTCTTCGAGAGATGAGGTTTTGATGTAGATCTGGGTGTCATCAGCGTACATATGATAGGAGATATTGGCTGCGCGCAGTACTTCGGTAAGCGGTTCTAGGTAGAGGTTGAAAAGGGTGGGGGACAGGGTTGATCCTTGAGGGACTCCAACTGTGACCGGGGATGGTGATGAAAGGTTGCCATTGATCAGGAATCTCTGTGATTGGTTATGGAGGAAGGACCTAAACCAATCTAGAACAGTGCCATCTAATCCCATTCTGAGTTTGAGGCGTTCGAGTAATTTTTCATGGTTGACTATGTCGAAGGCCGAGGATAGGTCCAGGAGGATTAGGAGACAAGTTTTGCCTTGGTCGAGGGCTTGGAGGGCATCATCCACAATGTGGAGCATGGTGGTTTCGGTGCTGTGCCCTGGTCTAAATCCGGATTGAAAGTCATCGAGGAGGTGGAAGTTGTTGATGTGGTGACTTAGCTGCTGTTGCACACATTTCTCCAGCATTTTGGCTAAGAGGGGGATGTTGGAGATGGGTCTGAAGTTGGCGGGGGAAGCTGGATCCAGTGACGCCTTTTTCAGGATGGGTAGGACTTGGCCGGCTTTTAAAGAGTCTGGCATCGTTCCCTGCTGCAGTGAGGCGTTGATTATTGTAGTCCAGCTGGGAATAATGGATTGGGCGACGACCGCTAGGCAGTTGGCAGGGAGCGGGTCATTGAAATGGTTGCTCGGTTTTAGGGTAGAAAGGATTTTTGAGATGGAGTCTACATCATAGTCTTTGAAGACAGAGCAGTGAGCATGTATTTTGGGCGGGGCTTTTGGGTGCATCGCTGTGGGTGGGGGCGGGTCAGGAGGGGGTTGAGGGTGAGTGATGGCGCTGAGTTCGGTACCAAGGGCCAAGATTTTGTCAGTGAAGAAAGAGGAAAAATCTTCTGAGGATATAAGAGATCTAGGGGTTTCTTTTGAAGATTTAGCCAGTTTATTAGATTGATGTTTGACCAATTCGAAGAGCTTGTGCGGTCTGTTATTGCCTTTCTCAATTTCTGTTCTAAAGAAGTCTTTTTTTGAGTTGAGTATGTTCCTGTTGTAGGCATTTCTGGCCTGGCGGAGGAGTTTTAAATGTGCGGTAGAGGGGTGCTGCCTCCAGGATCTTTCTGCTTGCCGGAGGGCTCTCCTTTCGTTGTTAAAGGATCCCGTAAACCAGGGGTTTTGGTCTTTGATTTGGGTTCTTTTCAGCTTTAATGGGGCTAGCTCATCCAGGATGTTTGAGATGGTCGCAGAGTAGTGATCATTGAGGTCACTGACTGTTGTGATATGCGAAGGGGGTGGGAGGTTGGATTTACATCGGGCCACAAGTTCACATCGGTCCAAGTTCTTGGTGTCTCTGATCCAGTGTTTAGGAATCGTTGGTTGCGGAGCTTTTGTCTTGTGGGTGCCAGGTAGAAGAAAGGTGATGGCGTGATGGTCGGACCAATCGCATGGGTCAATAGAGATAAGCTTGACAGTTGATTCTTTGGAGATGATCCAATCAAGGGTGGCCCCATTGGAGTGAGTTGGTAGTGAGCAGTTTTGGGTCAGGGCTTGATCTGCCAGGAGGTCTTTGATGGCGTTGACATGTGGATCCTTGGGATTATTCCAGTGTAAGTTAAAATCGCCTCAGAAAATATCTTTGGGTTGGTGGGAATCTTAGCTGTCATGATTTCCAAGAGGTGGTCGGTGAAAGAGTCACTCCTGCCTGGGGGGTGGTAAAAGATGTGAAGGTTGCATAGTAGGGTGGAGTTGCTTCAAATATCAAGAGCGAGGTATTCGCAGGATTCGGTGGAGTCCGCCAGAAGTTCGGTGACGAGGAGGTTAGAGCGGTAGATGCAGGTGATGCCTCCTCCTTTCTTGTTAGATTGTCTGTCCAGCCTTGTGATGTTGTAGTTAGGGGAGACTAGGAGGTCCAGGTATGGGGATGAGGATTCATTGAGCCATGACTCTGTTAGGATTACTAAGTCGATGTTTTTGCAAAGGATGAGATCAGCAATATCTGCGGCGTGCTTAGCTGCCGATCGGCAGTTGATTAGAAGACCAGACATGGAGGATTTGGGTGGAGTTTTGAGGGTCTGGGCAGACTGGTGGACAGGTGCTAGATTGCTCATGACCATAGCTCAGTTATGGAGGGTGGCTGGCCATTTAGGGTTGATGGTGACCGAGCGGATGGGATGTTCAGAGTTCCCGTCAAAGGGAAGAGGGGTGGCAGTGGTGGGGTTGAAATCTCAGAGGATGGCCAGGATCTCAGATTCAGTGCGGTCTATTGGACTTAGAGTTGGTGAAGCGTTGTAGGAGAGGGCCAGAGCGAGGCTTTCTTCCTCTGAGAGGTGGCATGGATGTTTACGGGGACGAAGCTGTCTCAAGACTAGAGGAAGGGGTTGTTTCAGGTGCTCTGCCAAGTGCGGGGGCGTGGAAATAGGCAGGGACGTGAGGTTAGTGAGGGAGAGTTCGGCGATATGGAGAAGGTTTGTTAATTCCAAGATAGAGATGTGAATGCTCTGGGTAAGTTTGGTAGCTCTGGAGAACAGAGAGGCCATGTCCCTATCCGGTGGGGGTGAAAGAGGGCGGAGGGGCGGTGGTTCAGGGACCATTCTGTCTACATGTGTAGGAGATACGGGGGGAGGACTAGTACGGCCTGTGTTGTAGGTCATTGGGTCAGAGCTGGGGCTCCTCTGCGGGTAGGGTTGCGGGCTAGGAGAGCAAGAACGGCTAGTATCATAGGTCATAGGGGGCCTATCATTACCCAACAATCAGCATAACATCAGCCAGCACTCTAAGGGGCACAATAGGCCCAGTCAGAAAGCACCCTATTAACACCGAAAATCTGCACATTACCCACTTAGCTGTGCCCAGGGCCCCAAACTACATGAGACAGGATTTCACACAAAGACCACCGGCCCGCACCCAATCAGGAAAAACTGCATGATCACCACTGGGCACCACAAAGACCCCTACAAACAAATTGTAGAAACTCTGCTCTTGGAACGTGAATGGCCTTAAAAACAAGGTGGGGGAGTCAGACTTTATTTCGTTTTTACAAGAGTTTGACATTCTTCTCCTTCAAGAAACTTGGGTCGAGGATTCAACACCAATCATAGGTTTCAAAGGATATCAACAACAAGCAACAAAAAAATTTAAAGAGGGCAGAGCAGCAGGAGGCCTCTCAATTTATATAGCAACTGAACTCCAGATGTGTCAAGACATTGTAGACCTTGGGTTGGCACGGGTGCAATGCCTTAAGCTCTCACCTCACCAAGCTCTACGCCCACAAACTAACACTGTGGATGCCAACCTATTACTTTACAATGTTTACATTCATCCATCTAGAAGGGATAAACAGGACCAGAGCCTCTCACTAGCATCAATCCTAAAATCACTCCAAAAGACATTCCCACAATACAAAATCTTATTTACTGGAGACTTCAACATGCATTTACTACAAACAGATTCCCAAGAGGCAAACCAACGGTTCCCCTGGCCATCCACAAAACAATTACCTGTGGTAACAACAAAGCATTAAAAAACTGATCATTTCGGGAAATTGTGCATCACAGCTTTAGAAGCAATCGGCCTGTGCGCTCTCAACGGCGGCCTCCCACAAGACCAATCGGCTGAGCTCCAATAAAACCACATCTATTTTGGACTATACACTTGTGGACTCAGAGTTGTTCAACAAAATTTGGTCTTTTTCTATAAAATCAAGAATAGAAAGCGACCACGTTCCTCAGCAGGTCGAACTCCTTTTACACCCCTCAAGAGACCCAGAAACCAATGACATAATTGCCTATCCTTGTGCCTACAATTGAAAACGCCTTGCCTGGTACGGAAGGATGGCAGCAGGCATTATGAACTATATTATCACATTCACTTCTTAAACAAACTCTCTACAACAGACGACGTGGTCCAACTGGGAACTTCTATTAGCAGGTTTGGTCTCCATCTGGCCAGCAAATTCCCCCCAGACCTCCAAAACAACAACCAAGGGGGTCCTCTGGTTCACCGCAGCCCTTCGGAGAGAAAAGAGAGCAACCAAAAGGGAATTCAGGCAATTGCGCAAAAATAATTCAATATCTAATCATTCCATTACAGAGCAAATTGCGACCTTAAGGCGCACCTATAAAAAGGCACTCTGTGCGGCAAAAACGTCCCATCAGGAAAACATATGGATAAAACTCCTACATAAAAGCAAAACAAAAAACAGTAAAAAGTTCTGGGCAGAAATCAACACCCTCGCAAAACGGCAGCCATTGCGACCACAATGCCGGCATCTCTGAATCGGATTGGATAGAGCACAATGAGGCAGCCCGCTCTGAGAATTCCACCCACAGTGCCACTCCAAAAGAGGTAACTACCAAGGGCGTATTTCCCAATGTAAGTTCTCCATATGGTAATTGGCTGGAAGAAGCGTAGGTGGGGAAATCCCTGAAGAAACTGAGATCTGACAGAGCCCCAGGACCGAACGGACATTCCAATGCAGTATTCAAATACGACCAGGCCTTCTGGTCCTTGTATTTCACCCCCCTATTCAATTTGGCATCCACCTCCAATATAATTCCACCATCATGGAGAGGTAGCATCCTACACCCCATTTTCAAATCAGGCTCATGGTCAAATCTGGCAAATTATATATTAATCGCCCTGATTGACGTTGAAGCAAGACTCTACGCCACTAATCTTCTGATAGATCTGGAAGCATGGGCATCGGCTGAAAAAATCCTCCCGGCAACCCAAACGGGGTTCCGGGCAGGTATGAGTACAATCATTAACCTCCTGGCTCTCACCATCATGATTGAAAAAGTTACCCATAAGGCCTCAAATCTATACACATGTTTTATTAACCTAAAATCAGCTTTCGACACTGTCCCGAGAGGCCTCTTATGGGCACAATTGGCCAAATGGGGAGTGCCCCAAGCCATCATTGATCTATACTCCGATACCTGGGTACAAATTAAAATAGGTAAGGACGATAGGATGGACAGAAAGATCCCCACATTCATTGGCCTTTAATGAGATGCGTTTTAGCCCCATGTCTTTTCAATATTTATACAACAGACCTGGACACCCTGCTATCTGAAGTCTCGAGTGACCCTCCATAACTCGCACTAAGACCAGTGCGCAGCTTACAATATGCAGATGACATTGTTCTATTCAGCCGAACTTCCATCGGCTTGCAGCGCCAAATCACCATTTTACATAGTACAATCGAATCCTTAGTCCTGAAGCTAAACTACAGTAAAACCAAAGTCATCTACTTCTTGCCAAAAAACTCACCAACAACGCCGCTAAACTAAATCATGGTCGATGGATGAAGGTGAACTGGCAGGAAAAAAACACAGCTGGTCAGTCTTACAATCTTACAGCAGCTGGGGGCCCCAACCATACCTTATTTGCCACATTTCTCAAACGATCCAGCACTTTCATCTAAAAACAAGAATAGGTGCATTTCCATCAAAAGACCAGGTGCTGCCCTGGAAGCAAACATGGTCGAACTCTCTCTGCCGACTTTGCGGTCAATTCGACTAAAGCTTGCTACATTTTTTGTACATCTGCCTGGCACTTAACGCTTTGAGACAGAAACTACTCTGCCCTGCCTCCCAGGCACTCAATATACAATCATGCCATTTTGCAGTGCTGACATTACTAAACAGTAAATCAATTCAGCTTTCCTGCATGGCCGCCAAGTTCTTTCTACAAGTGACGCTTTACTTCCACCAAACGGGCCACCCCAGAAAGACAATAGCAGCCCCAGGGCAGGGAACCATGAAATGAGGATCTTGAAAGCTGCCAGTTGAACCGAGCGTCAATCTCCTTTCATTGATAAATAAAAAACATTTGTCGTCAAACTTCTTAGACCACTTGATGCACTACTGCTTCTTTTAGACTACCGTATGTTTTGTAAAGTAATGAAATCTTAATAAGGAATTAATTATTTTAACTTGTAAATGTTTTCTTACCTAGGCATTTTATGTAAATTGCAATGATTTTAAATAATCTGCAAATATATATTACTTACTTACTGACTTAGTGCCCCTCTACAAATGGCCTGGCAGACAGGGCTGGCATAAAAGGGGACCTGTGCACTCCAAGGAGCTGCTTTAAAGTCACCCCCACGTCAAAGGCATATTTTGGTATAAGGTTTGGGGCTCTGAACCTACCAAGAATGTACACTACTGGACCTGTGAAGAACTCTGGCAGGAGTAAGGACTGCTGTGCTACAAGGATTGTCACTCTGCTTGACTGACTTTTCTAAGGAACTACCTCACTGCTGTGCTGAACTACCCTGTTGCCTGATTATCTCTGCTCTTCTGAGGACAAGGACTAGACCCTTCTCACGTTAACCCAGATTGACTCCAAGAACTTGCTGTCTTACCTCCTGTTTTCTGAAGTCTCAGGGTCATAAAAGACATCTTGCTGGTGCTGCTGGACTCTGCCATCTGCGATTCCCCCCTTACCTGAAGTGCACCCTCCAGTCCTGGGCCTCAGAAGTGGGTCTGCAGCAATTTATTTACAAAAGTTGATTCATCATCACCTCTGTGCCAATCTAAAGTGGCGCAGTGCCCCTTGACGCTGACGCAGTGCTGACCCGAGGACTGCGAGGTTGGACTTAAATGAATAAACTTGACTGCGTGAATCAGAACTAACACATTGTACTGTCGATGGCAGCGCTTTGCTCCATCCAAGGTACTTTGTCAGTGGGACCCAGTGGCGGATGGTGAAGTTTGAGAGTGGTAAGGCTGGAGGTGGACAGGGAGGTTCACGTTACAGGGGCAGGGCATTTTTTGGGAGGCCAGTCATGATTTCCCATGCAAATCTTCTTTACATTTTTTTAAATTATAAAATAGCTGTTTTTATCTCTGTTGTTCCCAGCTTAATGTAGGACATTCATGTGTCAGATTTTTGTACTGCAGAGTAAAAATGGCAAAGGAAATCAGCAAGGAATTGAGCACAACAATAGTCGTGATAATCAAAAGCAAAAATATCTCCCTTGAAGTAAAAGGATTTTGAGAGACAGTGTTTAATTAGGTGGGTGATTATAACAGCTAGGTGCGATGCTGCTGAGAAAGTATTGCGTGTGTATGGCTATACATGCAGCATGGGTAAAAGCTTCAACAGACGATGTGTAAATTATTTTCATGACTAATCAAAGGTGAAATCAAACTAAACAAGTATTTACTTAAAAAGAGGAGACTCTATAAAGGTAATCAATTAAGAGTGTGGCTAGCTCGAGTTTATATCTAGTTGCAGTAAAAGCCGGATGTGTCATATGAAAAATTAACAGTAAACGTGTTTCCAATAAAGTTACGTAACATCAGCGAGACCTAGACCTCCAAACAAAGAAAGGTTGTTTCTTATAACTGTGGTATAAGAGCTGTTGTGGGGATGGCAAATGCATGAAATATGTTACTCTTAAGGACACAGTACAGCAAAAAGAAAGCAATTCACATCCCAACCACAGCTTTGATATCAAGATAAGTGGAAGCTTAGTGAGCCTCTCACATAGTCTATAATGCCCAAGTGTGCAGCTATGGGACAGCTTTACAGAGTGTCTCCAGGAGCTTATTGCCAGCCCCACACAAAGCCTATACACATAGCTAATTCTTCAACTCCAGCCAAATTAATAGCAATGATCACGTGCAAGGGAGGCTGTTCAAATTATTATTGCAACACACACAAACAGAAATCCAAAATATGTTCTCTCGTAGTGGCCATATATTCCATCTGTTAAACTTGGTGCACTGTGCTCTAATGAGAGCGTGTGTACTCAACAGGCTTGCTATCAAAGTGCTAGAAAACACATGTTGCCCACAAGCTAAGGGCCGCAGATCTCAGGATTAGTTATAGCCATCATATTTCAAAAGGCTTTCGGGGGGGGGGGACAGAAATCTTTGTTTTGCAGAAGTGTGTTGCACTCTAGAAGCAGCAACAGTTATCATGTGCATTCACTCACATGTTGTTGGCATTTTGGTTAAGGAAAGGAGTCCTGCTGGAAAATTCAACTTTGAGCTCTGTAAAGTAAACAAAGCGCTTATCTGAATCCCTACCTTCTGATTTCACAAATAAAGAGTGGCGCTGTTAAAGGGAGGACGGCTGCAGTTTATAGGAGGTCAGATTGTACATATTATTGGAGCTCCAATTTACTTGGGTTTTTAAACAGAAGGCCAGAAGAAATCAGAGGTCAGAAGGGGGAATGTGGAATACCAAAGTAGTACAGAACCCAGAAATTACCAGTCCGCGTGGTATCACCAATTATATTGCCGTGTGAAAATTAAGGGCCTGCATTAGCATACTGAGCACTGCAGAGGTCTGCACCAGCACTGCAGAGGCCTCCATCTGCAAGAGCACTGCAGAGGCCTCCATCTGCAAGAGCACTGCAGAGGCTTCCGTCCCTGTAGTGCAAGAGCACTGCAGAGGCTTCCGTCCCTGTAGTGCACCAGCACTGCAGAGGCTTCCGTCCCTGTAGTGCACCAGCACTGCAGAGGATTCCATATGCAAATGACACTGCACTTTTGACTTGACCGGAGTGGCTGTGAGAAAGATGAGGAGTTATGGGAGCTGCACAGAAACATGCATTTGGGAGAGAGTTATGTAAAAACATAAAGAGTGAAGCTTTTAGTTGGTGTCGCCAATGGAAGGAAGAACAGGTGTCAATAATTTTAAAGTGCCTCTCTTGGAGTTAGAGGACAGTAAATAAATTCAGGCCAAAAAGTCACTACTTCAAACAGGCCGGAACCGAGCGAATTGCTTACACACTTCCCCAGCTGCTAAGTTTTTTCATACCTGCCTGTCGTGGATGCGGGGCATCGTCTTGACTTGAGGGAAGCTTTAAGCTAGGTGACTCCTTCATTTAACCTTTGGACTGCATACACCATCTTAAGTGCGCCGCTTCTCCCCATGCCATGAACCTGACTGAAGCTGGAAATGGCGTCCTGCATATCTTCAACGTGGGAATCAGACACCTCGAGTCTGCGCAGTGTCTTCAAAAGTGTTTGTGACTGAGTGCACAGACTCGATTTTTAGGTCTCGCCTGAGACAACGCTTTAGCGCTGCTCTGGCGAGACTTATAGTAAGCACTTTTGGAAGTGCAAACGAGTGCTTTCAGGCCGCCAACTACTGTGCATGTGTGCCGGGCGCGCGCACCATTTGGCAGCCTGAAAGCACTCGTAGTCTTTCACTTTCGCGGCCGCTCGGCCGCTCACTTTCAGTTTCGCGCCGCTTGTTCTTGTTTTTATTGCAGCTCGAACACAATGGACTTATCCACAGCTGGTGGAGCGAAAACATCATGTGACCCGTGGCCTTCCTGCAACATGCCCTTTCACGCTTCGCAAATGGCCATTAACTCAACACCAGCCACGTCCTACCATGGCAACCGCACTCCAGGCATGCTACGATACTCCCCATGCGTCTCCAGCGAAACCAAGCCCACACCTCTTAAAGCAGCTGCCCTGGCACAGAACCCCCCCCCCACCCCACCACACACAACTCCCCCATGCCAGGAGCAGACGCGCTACAGCTGCTTTATTCCTTCATGGCGCAAACAAGGCCACAAGGCAAACTCTGTCATAACCGCCGCCCATGGCCCCCTGGCAACACAACACCAGCAGCACGCTTCAGCAATGCCCATCAACTTCACTTTAAACCCACAGCGCCTGCCTTCCCACCCGTGTACCCACAAAGCTCCATCCGCTCCGCTCCTCCCCTGCAATACCATAAATGTTTTATTTACACTCGTCTTTCTGACAATTGACTGACATCTTGTCTTTAATCACACTGTACACGCAAGCTATTTTATTTGTCCAGTGTTTATGAAGCTGCTGCAGCCTGCTAATAAACTCCCGCCTGGTTTGGACATGCTCTTGGGACACCAAGTCTACGGCGTCTCTGCACGTGACTACATTTCTTATCAGTCACACTGTTTACACGCTCCAGTCGGCTCTCTGATTGGGCCTCTATTAAAATCACGCTGCCTTCACGCCGACGTTACTGTCCCTCCTCCCCGCTGCAACAGCAGTGAGGCAGCACCATACGAGGGGGACTTCCGGGGACAGAGAGCCGTGCGTGTGCCCTCCTGTCTCGGTGTGCTTATTTTTAATCAATTAGCCGAATGATTTGCACGCGGGCCGCTTTTACTTTTGCGGTCCTCTGATTTCTGCCTGCCGTGTATTGCCACGAGGCAGGGACAGCCCATGGGCACACAGGGAGCGGCAGAGCTGCAGCAGCCAGGCCAGCTAAGCAGGCACGGAGCTCAGAGGTGCACACAGCCTGACTGATAAATAATTGCTAATTCCAACCACGACCTGCTTTTGGGGACCATATGACATGTAGGGGAAGGAAGACATGACTAGCCAGTCTGCATTATACATAATTTGTCTGCACCATGCTTCCGTTTGTAAATTGTCATTTAACATTCGTGTTTGTGTTGCATATTTATTCTGTTTAGTAGTCAGATGCCCATCGGATAACTGCTTCGCAGACTAGCAAGAACATATTTGCAGTACCAGTGTTCTGTTATCAAGTTCTGATTTTGTGGGTCAAAGGTAGACTGTGACAATTTCCCCCATAATTCTTTTTACGATCTCAGAAACAAGGGTTCTCTAATCGTGACGCTTCTGCAAACCTGCTCACATCTTTTGTACAATTGTTTTCTAGAAATGCTGATCTTTACACTGTGAAACATGCTTTCATGTTTTGAGAGAGAAACTGCTTTTGTGGATGAGGCTGAAATCGGCTGACCGCAGTGCTTAATTTGAGCCGGAGCTTTCCGGTGCTGAGCACTGGCACTTAATTGGTTTCCGGTGCTCGGCACCGGCAGCTAATTGTCAACACCACATTTAGGGCAGTCTGCTTCAAGGTGGCGGTGCTCATGTAATTTTGAGATGAGAAGTCTAACAGTTATTTAGGGAAACAATATACATTAAAAAATTACTAATACCTGCCTCCCCAGCCATTCCTTTAGGTTTGGGGACCTGGAATAATTGGAACTGTCGCATTTACAAGGGAGAGAGATGGTTAATAGTTGTTTTGGCAGCGATGACAGGGGCGATGGGTGGTACAAGCTGCAGTGTCCTCCTGGTCAGAGCCCTGTCACTTAATATTTTACAAATGAAGCACTGGCTGACCGTGCCTAATATTTTAAACAGTAAATGCGCTTTGTGTACATTTCTTTAGGGCTTGACTGCATGTTTTCGTGTTTTTACTTCCGGCACGGCTGGACAGCTCAGTGGAATTATGTGTGACAAAGGCGAATGCAGAGCTGATTTCATGTTTTTTTTTTTTAGCACAGAAACTTAACTGCTCCCTCCAACTTGCATGTATTCTCTGTGCTGGGTTTGTCATTGCTTGATTGTATGCATGCAATGGGCACTTTGCTCCGCCCCCTCCACTCACTGTGGTTCTGCAGCCTTTTACAGGTCCCACTTTGTTGCCTCCACCACCGTCCCGCGACGTTCACAGTTCCCCTTCCATAACATGTTGGTAAACATGTGTGCATGTGTGTAGTTAGAAGGACCTTAGCTGTCAGGCTGCAAGTTTAATCAAATCATTGGTTAAGTTGTTTTCCTTGTTCAACTTGCCAGGCTTTAGCGCCGGCAACAAGTTTGTGCATGAGATCCTGTCTCACCGATAAGGACAACGCATTAATTTTAAGCCTATTTTACTTCCTGGCAGCGCACACTTGCAGGCATGCTGGGTTTTTTATTTATTCTGTGGAATGCGACAGTCCAGTTTATTACTGACGGCTTTGTTCGCCCCATGAACTTGGAATGTAATCTTGTTTTTATAGCAGTTCCTTTCCCTAGCGTGAGCAAAAATTCTTAAATATTGCATCCCCCTAATTGACGGGTATTTAGGGGCTATAAAGGATAGAATCGGGACTATGTGGGCATTCTGATCGGGATTGTTAGCAAAGTGAGCACAAAAGGCTTCTTTGCAAACCTCTGCAAATTAGGAAAAAACACAGTACTTGACAAACCCCCACTGTCTAATTTTTTTAAGGCGATGTTCTAATAAACCCCGGATTTTTTATTTATCTTAAATCCAAAACCCTTTGGAGCGCATGTTACTTCTTACTCTCTCCCCTGTCTGCTACTCACATTTCAGATCTACCCCCCTACCCTCTACATGTGGCACCCTGACTCCCCAAAGTTTATTGCTTCCTGTGCCCCTCCTATGTGTTATTTATTTTACACGCAGCTAAGTCAGGTCCTACCTCGCTGCTCTCCAACATAGGTGTCTAACCATCTTAAAATGGTAAAGTAAAACATAGGGGAGACCATGTCCTGGTGCATTTGCACACACTTATACTGAAAAATGAACCCCTATGTGTCTGTCACCACGCTGGTGCCAGCCACTTTCCTAAAATTTGCACGTTCCACATTCTATTTATTTGCTTTTAAATGTGTATTTTTATTAACTAATAGGTAGTCCCTGTCACCTGCTACACATTGCACCTTGCATTTTAAGATTCTTTTTTATGTATTTTTATTAATCCATTCACACCCTTTACATTAATATAGCCAGAGCTTTACTGTATATTTGCTATAAAAGCTTAGCATATGATATACTGTGCACTTTTTGGCTTTAAATAATCATTTCACTGCAACAAAATCAAAATTGCCATTTACAATGCCAATAGCTCCAACTCTAACAAATGCGAGACCTATTGCATTGCAAATGCTTGTTCTGCTTCCCGCCTGCCTGCAGCCTCTACACCATCCTTTTCCAACTTGTCACCGGGAGGCACCCACCCCTCTGTGACTAATTGAGTAGGGGGGGTGAGCATGCTCTCCAATCCCTGATTGACGTGAAGTGGGGCATTATAGGGCTTCTGTCTAAGCTGCCTAGGGCTAATTTTACCCTCACGTCATCAGGGGGTGGAGACTGGTGCTCGAGAATATGTCTTTGCAGAGCTGATGACCTCACAGGCCTCATGGCTGTGATATCCTCAGCCCGGAAAATACTTGAGAGGCTAGGTCTGCTCTGGGGCAGCATGTTGTTGTTGTTCATGCAACAAATCAAGAAGCATGTGACTGCCAGTGTGCAGCAGCCCCTCAGCCAGCATGAAACGTGTGTAAGTGATTTTTTAAAAGAAAAAATAGAACAGATTTAGCGCAAACAAATGACTTCAATTTTAACCTGCCTGGGGGTAAAGGTAAAGGGGCGGAGCCCCAACGCCCCTGAGCAGAAACCGCCACTGGTGGGTCCTGTTTGAATTCAGTATTGGCCTGCCCTTCATTATGGTCAACCTGAACTTTGTATTCACCCCGGAATAGTGCGATTGCAAGTAACCTTTTAGTCAGGGGCGTCTCCTCCATGTGGGCAGAGGAGCTTCACCCCACTGCTTTCTCGCAGTGCGAGAAGCAAAAACATAAAATGGTATAGCTACCATTTTATTTTTCTGCTTCTCGCACTGCGAGAAAGCAGAAGAAGGGTTTGTTTGGGGGCGGGCAGGTCGGTGAGGAGTGGCTAGCCCAATGTTGTGGGCACTGACTGTTTGGTCTGCCCCAGGGTAGACCAAACCAGTCATGCACACTCTCCCTTTTTCTCCATGTAGGCTGCATGCAGGGCCTGCATGGAAAAAACGGCCTCCCCATAGACGCCTGTGCGGTCCGCGTCCAGCCAATCACAACGCTGCCATTGCAACATTGTGATTGACTTAAGGGAGGGGAGAGAGGCAGCCTGTGGCTACTTCCTGCCAGGACGACATGACGCGGGACCCGACCGCCAGAGGTACGTTTGAACAAAAACCAAATATTTAAAATTACACCCCCTCCGCGCGCCCCCCGCCCCCCCACCCTCGAGTCATGCCAGCCAAGACCGCTTTTAGTGCTATTATTGGTAAATTTTGGAAAAATTCAGAACTCCAGTTCTACTTATTGAACTTTGGTCATTTTGGTTGTTTCACTCAGATAAAATATTCTCTATTTTTCTAGACATGTGTAGAGTCTTTTTTTGGTGTTGTCATTGTGTTACTGTGTTTGTGTGTTGCACAAATACTTCACACATTGCCTCTTAAGTTAAGCCTGCCTGCTTTTTGCCAAGCTACCAAAGGGCGAACACAGGTTAATTTAAAATGTGTGTCTCTCATACTGTTAGATTAACAGAATTAACAACTTATTTGAGCTTACATTAATCAGCTCCCAATCGTCTGTAAATCGTGAAAATAAATGTGTAGAAAAAACCACTAAGTATTATTACAATATATTTATTTAGTAATTTAAAGGAACAATCATTAGAGGGTCAAGAAGGTAGGAAAATGTTCTAGGGAACGTGTAAGAAGGAGAGGTCAAGTGTATATATAGGAGTCAAGAGAGCTCAAAGTGTATAGAAAAGTAAAGGGCATATATTTACAAGACTGTAAAAAACTGATAATCAATAAACAGTTAGATGCAACCTGGCCACATGCAAATTATTCATTTGAATTTGTAAGGAGAGTTTCCTTAAGGCTGTAGACAGGGGTAACGGGGAAGGGGAAATTGGTCCAGGTGCGGTAGGGGGTAGCATCGATGTTTCGATCCGGCTTATCGGCAAAAGAGGGACTTTAATACCGCAGCCATGCGGATCTTCCTCAGGTCAAGGAGACGGGTGAAGTGACCCTCATCACTCTTGCAATGCTCAATTGGAATCCAAAACCTGGTTACACCAATGCCCGTTACGTGGCAAGGGCCAGCTAAGGACAATTCCCGTTATTCAGTAGATATAGACCATGGCGGTGGTGCCCAAACCATCCATTTAACGTAATTTTCAGATCCGTATTTGTGGCAAAAGTTGGCTTAATGAATCAGGCAATCCAGGGCACAGCGTGATTTTTACAACTGGAGACGATCTGATCGACGTCCTTACTCCATAGCAGTAATTGTATTTATCTATAAAGCATGCATTTGTAATTTAAATATTTTTGAGCTGGAATACTACATCTAACCCCTCCAAAGTCTAATACTTTCCTTACTTTTGCCTACACTACATTGGGAATAGTAAATCTTACCTCATCAAAGCCCAAATCTTTTCATTTATTGCTTAGATTGGTGTGGGACTATCAAATGTTACCCTTCCAAAGTCCAGTGATTTCCCTAATGTTGCTTAGACTGAACTGGGAATGATAAATCTAAGCCCTTGAAAGTCTAATGTTTTTTCTACTACCGTGCAGATTGGGGTGCAAATAGTCAATTCACCCTTGCACAGTCCAACACTTTTCTACTGATGGTTAAATTGGAGTGAGAATAGAATATCTACCCTTTCTAAAATCCATCACGTTCCCTAGTTTTCATTATGTTCCAGTTTGAATAGTACAACTAACCCCTCTAAACACTTTCCCTACTTTTACATAAATTGAAGATAAAATAGTAAATACGACCCCTTCAAATGTTTTTCAAATCTACCAATACTTTTGTGTCTGTCCTAGTTTTCAGACACTGATGTTCTGATAAATAATAATCGACTTACACAACTAAGTAGATAAAGTGGACTAAGCAATCCGTCAAAAAACAATAATATTTTGCAATGCAGCATACAACATGGGAAGCCTCAAGGTTTTTTTTTATAGATACCATGGACAATACACCATGAATGCTAAATGTTCTTCACATCTAGTGAATCTCAAATGTATCAAGTGCTCTTAAAGGGGGATATGCTGTTATAAGGTATCAAGTGCTGGGTGAATCAGGGGAGAATGATGTGGTAGCACTTTGTGCAATTGCAACTACTTTTAACTATAAAACCTCTGAAAACACAGTGACTAAAGATCAACACATAGATAGAAAATAGTAGAAAAGTTCAGGAGATGTCATTAGCTCTTACCCCTAAGAAAATGGTAGAAATGGATATTTGATTTAGGAATGCTGCATTCTAGAAGAAATACATTTTGCATCTAACTCTTATGGACATATAGGGATGACAACTGGGGATCATATGTTTAAGGAGGATTTTTGATGAACTGTTTCAAACAAGTATACAAAAAAGTGATAGATAAAATGCTTTATTTAATATCATGCACTGGTAATTACTTGGGGTGCATCCCAGTCCAATCGCTATATTGCACACCATGTCACTTCAGTTTAGACCCAGCCATATGTAAATCTATCTCTACCCTGCTTCAATGCGTAGAGTCAGGCCTGAAGTGTAATCATTTAAAAAACAAAAATGAGTGATTTATAATTATTGGGGAGTTTTTGTTTTAACTTTATTTTTTAGTTGTTATTACATTCAGTGGCACAGCAGCCATTACAGTAATAACAATGGTCAACAACAAATCCAGGCAGTGATTAGCAACTATCACACAGTCTGTGCATCCATACTTGTCTTCAGGTGCAGCAGCTCGTAGACATCATACACTACTACATGTACATTCTCATGTATTAACCTGGGAGATCACACCATTCCTTCCTGATCTCTAACCTCATCTTATTATTGCAGATGGTGCAGTTTACAGTCACATGCCCCGAGCTGACGACTTTTACATTATTCAGAAGGGTAGACTGAATCACCCAATCCCGGATCTGTCATGCCCCTCCACATCCTCCGCTTCGGCTGCCTGACATGCAAGGTATGACTGATACGGGCCCCATATGTTTTTGGGTTTGCAGCGTGTCAGTATTAGGGCGTTAAAATTGTCTGACTGGGTGTTGCAATAGGAAAAATCTGTGCACCATTCTATAACTGTGGGCAATGGACCCGACATCCATCTCATGGCTATTCTCTGTTTGACTATCAAAATTCCCAATGCTGGCAGTTTGTGCATACCCTTAGGCAATTCTTTGATGTACCCCAGCAGGGCTACCAAGGTGGACACATGGACTATCACCTCAGCCATTTCCTCTAGTTTCCGTCGAGCACCGCCAGCCAGAATTTGTGAATCCCCAGGCAGTACCAGGCAAGGTTTGTAAAATTCACCCCAGCTGTGCTGCACCTCACGCATCTGTCGTCCTCCCGTAGCCCATATCTATACAAACCTGCCGGGGTGTGGGACACTCTTTGCAGAAACTTAAAATGTATGAGTCGGTGTCTGCCATTTTGTGATATTGTTTTAGTGCCTGCGCAGTAATATACCCACTGCTCCTCTGATATCTCTATGTTCATTTCAGCGCGCCATTCCTGCAGAGATTTCCTATTTAGTGTGCTAGTGTCCAGCTTTGAGAGTGTATATAATATTGAGATTGTGCGCTGCAGGGTTTGAGCTCGCAATAAATACGTTAAGGGAGTCTATTTCCAGGGTTCTCGCATGTCTTCCCCAAGCAACGCACGCAGCGCCTGTCTAGCTCTATGATAGTGGAACTTTGTACGCATTGCAGCTTCCACTGATTGTGTTTGGAGCTGATCCCACTTCTTGACCACCCCCTCCACGAAGTAATCCCCCACTGTTCTGATGTCTAGAACATGCATGGCGAGAATGAATGCCCTCTCCTTGCCCAGTGGTAGCCATTCACACCATTCTAATGGTAATTTAGGGGAGTAGAATAGTGTGATTCACCGGGCGGTACCTAGTACTGTCCACCGAATTGATAACTTGATATCGCCTCTGTGACTCGCTGAAGAGATACTGAGGCAAGGTCATTGGGAGCACTACATCTCTCTCATTATGCAGGTGCAGGATGTCCTGTGGGCCATGTATCCAATAATATGCATGGATCAATTGGGCAGTGCAGTAGTACAGCTCGAAGTCAGGAGCGTTCAGACCCCCTGAGGAGTGTGTTCTGGTCAATATTTCCCACTGCACATGCAGTTGCTTTCCAGCCCAAGCGAGCCTCATCAAGTGGGATTTCAAGATGCGAAAGAATGATCTCGGTAATGATATGAGTATATCGACAGAGAAGAAAGCGCAAGAGTACTATCATCTTCATTAGCGAAATCTCTACCAACAATGACAGTGGCAATCGGATTCATCTCTCAATAGACTCCGACAGCTTCTGCATAGCCCTATCATAGTTTTCGCAAATAACCACCTCGGGTCTGTATGTATTTGAACAACCAGATTCGTCTGGGGATGCCGTGATTATCAGAATATAGTGGGGAAACCTTATACCTCGGTGGCCGTGATATTCGCGCAGCGCACATGCTAGTTGTTCAGTTGTAAGAGCATACAGCATGGGGGAAAGCGGGCATCCCTGTCTTGTCTCACTAGTAATCACAATCGGGTCTGATAGGAATCCATTCACGTGCACCCGGGCAGTAGGCCTAGCATACTGAAGATCCACAAGTCATACAAACATTTTGCCTACCCACACTTGTCTTAACACTGCTCTCAGGAAACGCCATTCCACCGAATCAAAAGCCTTTTTGGCATCCAGAAAAATTGCAGCGGCACGCATCTCCGCATCAATGTGGGAAATGGTGCTGAACAGCGCACACAGATTGCTAGTGAGTGATTGTGTGGGTACGAAACCAGAGGGCTCCGGAGTCACTTCTATCAGCAGCAGAGGGGCCCGCCGATTTGTCAGAATTTTGCAAAAATCTTGGTATCTGTATTGAGCAGTAATAAAGGCCTATACGAGGAACAATGCTCTGGAGGTTTATCCTTCTTGAGTAGCGTGACCAGGGGGGCCTCACACATACTGGCATTACTCCATCGGTCGCCATCTCTTTAAACAGGTTTACCAGATGGGACACCAGCTGATCCTGATAAGCCTTGTAAAACGCCACTTTTAACCCATCTGACCTAGGAGCCCCATCATTAGGCATAGATGTCAATGCTGTGATTATCTCAGTTGGGTGTAAAGGCGCCATCAAATGCTCTCTGTGAGAGTTGGACAGCCACTTCATTGCTATATACGCTAAGTAGTCTTCGTCCGTTTCTTATGTGCTGGAAGGGAGTGAAGTATATAGGTCTATATAGAACTTGCGAAACCTATTGTCTATCTGCACCGCACCATTAATTAGTGCACTGCACTGTCATCATCATCGTGCAGTTCCAGAACCTCATTTGTGCCTCTGGTCGGCCTGCCAACATTGCACTGGGTCTTTTCCCCTCCCTGTATACCCTTGCAGTAGCATATTTACCCAGGTGCACCACCTTTCGACTGGGCCAGCTCATTATATTTGCCAATTCTCACTCTTATCTGCACAAATGGTTCAGGGGAAGCTTCAATGTTAGTTTGTCGCTCCAATTCTTCTAACTCTGTCTCTAGCTTTTGTAGCCCTCCTTTAATGGAGCGAAGCACCCCGCCATGTTTCGAAATTACCTTGACCCGGATATAGACCTTGAATGCTTCCCATAAGGTTCCTATTTTGGGAACACTACCGAGGTTGGTATTAAAATAATGATCTATTTATTTAGATACCTCTTCTCTGATTACTTCGTCCAGTAAGGAATATTGAGGAAAACACCAAAACCGAACGCTGTGCTGTAGGTCGTTAAACTTCAATGTCAATTTATTTGGAGAGTGATATAAATAAGGAAATGGCAGGTGCACACAATCCACTATATGGGGTATTACATCTCGAGGAGCAAACCAGTAGTCTATACGACTATGGATGTCGTGTACAGACGAGTAATGTGCATATTGCCTGCCAGATGGTGTACGGTAGCGCCATACATCAACTAAACCTTCAGTTTCCGCAATTGCTGCAATGGCTTTGGTGGCAAAGGAGGGATTGTGCGCAGGACCTTTTGAGCAGTCAAGTGTTGGGGATTGTACCCAATTGAAGTCAACCCCCCCCCCATAGAAGGGGCATTGTTGGGAATGTGTTGAGCTTCTTATGCAGAGAGCAGTACTGTCGTAGTTTGGGCCATATATATCCACCGCCCGTATATCAAAATTATCCTTACAGCAGCGCACTACCACATACCTCCTGTCGTGGTCTAAATACACAGCTTGTATTTTTATGTTTGCCCCTTGTTGGACCCACTCAAGCACTCCTCTCGCATGTGTAGTGAAACCAGGGACAATGCAAATACCTTTCATTCTCTTCTGTGACAACAACCCAGAATTAGGCGCTAGATGGGTTTCCTGCAACACTGCTACGTCTATATGATACATGCATAAGTACAACACCACCTTATGAATCTTCCACTGGTCATTTAGACCCCTAATATTCCAGGTGAGAAAATGTATTGTGTGGTCCCTTGGCGTAGATGTCGAGACGCTCTCACCACCCATGCTCATAGTGTGCGATGAATGTACTTATGATCATGTGACTGCACGGGTTAAAGCATTTACGGTTATCAGGGCTGCTGCTGCAAAACAATGACAAATTCGTTACCCTCCCTCCCCCTCCCACATCATGTCCCCCAACCTTTGACATGACTGCATGGATCCCTCCCTCGGTTCCCACATTCCCACCCAAAAGCAGTGTGTAGTACACGCAGGGAGGTAGCCGCCCTACCAATTGTCGAAAAACCCAACCCTGTAGCAATTACTTTATCATTTTTGTATACGGCCATTGCCACTGTTTATTAGGCATCCCCAGAGAAGCACGCCCTCACACAGGATTATAGAACAAAAACATCAGATTATATAATCGGTATTTCAGAACTATACATGTGGTGACCATGACATCCCACCACCGCCCCATGCAAATTGCAGCTTACAACCATAAACTGCTGTAAATATCTATACATCGAACGCGCATCTGAATTTGGGATGTTATGATATACCCCACTATCCCACCCGTATCATTGCTGCTATGCCTGCAAAATATTAACCCAGCAGCTAGTGACTCAAGTCTATTTATTAGGTAGTCCCTCTTAAACATTGTCCCCTTCATGTTCTTCCTGTACCTGCGTGTTGGGCTGTACCTTATTGAGGCTCTTGAGCACCTGCAGTGCTTTACCAGGGTCCGCATAGATCCATGTTTTACCAACAAAAAATACTTTTAGATGAGCCGGGTAAAGCATGGCTTATTCGATGTTGAGTTCTATCAGCTTGCCCTTGATGGGGGCAAAGCGTCTGTGCGCTTCTTGAACCTGTGGGGTGAAGGCAGGGTATAAAACAGGACCAACCCCTCATGGTTAAGGGTATGCAGTTCTCGTGGTCTCCTCAGAGCTGCATCTCTGTCTCTATAATTTAATATGCAAGCTATAATTGGACGTGGAGGAGCATCCGGGGGAGCGGGAAGCCAGTGAGCAATGAGGGCGTTCGACCACAAATATAGATGAGAAAGTGTCCCGGACCAATAACGTTACAAGTAGGTTCTCCACGCACAGCTCCATATTACCCGTTGGGGTTGACTCGCATAGTCCAACCAAGCACAGATTGTTGCTCCTGGAGCACGCCTCGAGGTCTTCGGCCTTATTCTGCAGCGTCTCCAACAGCTTCCCCGTATTTTTCTGGTCCCGTGAGGCATCCGTGTCATGTTCTTCGATTTCCAAGACTCTCTCTCGACCATATCGAGTCTCTCAGCATCCTTACCCAACTGCTTAATATACAATCGATGCGGTAAGACAATGAGTAAATTTTACCATCGATCGTGGAGAGGCTTTGTTGCATGGACTCAAGTATACCGTTGAGGTCTCCATCTAGTTCCATGCCAGAGTTCCCATGTACCCCCAGCTTTGTATCCGAATCTTCGTCTCTGAACTCTACACTCAGCATGCACTCGCACCGGAGACCACTGTGATGTAATGCCAAGATATCTTCACAGTCACTGCATCCAAGCAATATCAAGCCAGCAGATCATAATATCCCATCAGCAGTTATACAAGCGCACTGCCCGCTGGGGCGATCCAGAGCCCCCCGGGCGTCCTTAGCAGTGCGCGCAAACTCCTCAGGCCTGTGTCGGTCTGTGGGTGGCAGTGCAGGCAGGCACCAGGTCACAGCAGTCACCCATCCTGCGGAGGGGAAATCACACAGCCACTTTCCCCTGGCGTTCAGTCTCTATGGGAGGATGCCCCCAGCAGGAAGCGTCCCCCGAGCCACTTCTATGCGCAACAATCTTGTGTGCAGGCCGCAGGTCCAATGCGGTTAGGCCCTGGAGTCCCCACCCCATCTCCACAGGCCCATCAGCACAAGAAGCACCCAGTAACCGCCTCAGCACCCAGGCCCCCCTCAACAAACAGGTCAGGTAGCCCGTGGCCTAGAAGTCCTGAACACTCTTGGCCCGAATCAGCATCCAAACTCCACGGGCACTGTGTCTGCCTGGTGATGCAAGGCGGAGTGCATGAGTCACTTCAGCAGCCAGCAAGGCCGCACGTCCACTTCCGCACCAAAGCGATGATGCCCGGCTTCCGTGAGCCCACCCCGGGCTGTAAAGGTAGCTAAGGGTAGTGCCTCCCTGGGAGCTTTACATTGCAGCTAGTTGATTGCGCCCATGGCCATGGGCGCCGCACATTTCTGAAGGATTGTGGCGACGTTATCGGGATTCCGGTTACGGCGCAGCCATCTTGAGGCCAGGCAAGCTCCGCCCCATTTATTGGGGAGTTATTGTATTTGTAGTGGTTTAGGGTGGAAAGTTACTACAATATCAATTATTACATTGTATTTTTAGTTAATGTTTTGTATTGATTCGATAAGTAATAGGTCATTAATTAAATGAAATATTTAATTGATTAATTGATATTTTATTTGTTTTAGTATAGTTTATGATTTATAATTTGTATTTACATTCTCTTTAGTTTATTAAGCAGTTTTTAATTTAGTAGTAGGTGGTTTATAGATTTGGAGGGAATTAGGGTAGGGTGTTATTGAAAAAATTTAATTTTTATTTTTATTTATAATTATTTTATAGGTGATTAACAGGGCAGTTGATAATAAACAATATGACTTATTTAACTGATTAATTACTATGTTAAATATTTTTTTTTAAACTTGGTAATTAGCTGATCAGTCTATTGGATTCTATTTTTAACAAGCTACATGTAATTATTTGCTTTTATTGTATTTATTTTGTTTTAACCCCTTCACTGCTTCGCTCCTCCCCCTTACGAAGCTTTTTCTCTTGGCAATTTGGGGTAGTTTGCGCTTCGGCCCCTGTAACATTTTGTCCACACAAGGGATCCACACCAAATGTGCATCCTTTTCTTCCAACATTCTGAGGAATCTAAAGAGACCCAGGGTTTGTGGTTTCCCATGGAGAGAACTGAGAAATTGGCCAACATACAGGTAATTATTTTTCTTTTTTAGTGCTGAAGAAGAAAGTTTCTGTCTCTTTCCCTGCAAAAGGTGTCAACAAAGGTTTTGTAGTGCTAAAATCATCATCTTACCAGCTTTCAGGAACAGGCAGATTGTTGGCAGAAAAACAACATTTTCTACACAGCTTTGGCATTTTCCTAGGACATAGCCTAATTTTCCTATTTTATTTGCTTTCAACCTCCTTCCAGTTAGTGGTAGTAATGGGTGTGGAAACAATAAAGGATCCCAGAAATCTTTACATTTCTAAAAAGTAGACAAAGTTCTGAATTCAGGAAAGTGTAATTTGTGCAGATCCTATAGAAACTAACAATTGAAATAAAGAGTTGAGAAAAAACAGCCATTTTTGGCAACATTTTCACCTGCAACAACTTCTAAGTATGGCAGATTTTTTAAAGCAATATACTGTTATGTCTGCTGGACCCTTTTGGTTGTGGGGATATATAGGACTTGTAGGTTCACCAAGACCCTGAGGTACCTAGAGAAAAATTACTGAGCTGTGTCTTGAAATGGTTTTTCATTGTTTACCAGGTATAAAGCAATTCATTTGGTGAGATATAAAGAGTGAAAAAAAGGTACCAAGGAAACGTATATATTTCCGAAATAGAAACAAAAGATAGAGTTTAGAAGCAGTGGTTATTTACATATCTGCAAAATTGTGGGTACCCTTACAAGCATGTGAATTAGAAGACATTTTTCAAAATTACTTCTTTTTTACACAGTGTTACACTTGGAAGTCAGGCATGCATAGGAAGTCAATTGGTAATAACACTTGTTCTACTATTATGTGTTCCCCTGAGTCTCCCTGTAGATATGGTAGCTTACTTGTGGGTAGGCCTAGTGCCTGCGACAGAAAATCACCCAACATGCAAGTGGACACATCACATTTTCTCAATGAAATTTGACCCTTTTTAAAAAAAATGTATGCTGTGAATTTTGGGGTCAGATGTACAACCATTGGAAATTGCAACTCGCAAAATGCGACAAATTGCAAGTTGCAAATGTTGAGTTGCAAATTCCAATGTACAACAGTGTCTGAGACACTGTTAGCGATTTCCAATGGGGCCGCAAATTTCATGCCTCATGGATATTAATAAGGCTGTCACAATTTGCGACCCCATTGGGAATGGCGGGCACTCCCAGGGATGGTGGCCTGCTGGGGTCAGCAGCCTTCCATGTCTGGGACTGCTTTTAAATAAAGCATTTTTTTTAAATGCAGCACGCTTTCCTTAAAGCAAAATGGGGTGCATTTAAAAAAAATATATATACTTTTCATTTACATTTTTTAAGGTCTGGAAGTGGTCTCTAGGACCAATGCCTGCCTGTAAAAAATGTTTGCGCATGCATTCCCAAAGGGGAAGGGGTGGTAAACTGCGAGTGTTTAGCAACTACAATTGCGGTCGCAAAACATTCTTACATGGCTTGTGGGGTCGCTATTAGGAAGGGAACGCCCCTTACTAATAGCGAGTCGCTAAACACTATTTTGCGAGTCGCAAATTATTTGCGATTCGCAAAATAGTGTTAGTACATGGCCCACAGGATTTTTGCTTGCGCAAACGGGTCTGATACCCATTTGCGCATACGAAAATCCACCGTACATCTGGCTCTTGGACTCTAGCTCATCTGTTTCCTAGGAAAACCTATCAACCTATACATATTTGAAGAACTAGACACCCAGGGGAATCCAGGATGGGGTGACTTGTGTGAATCTCACTAGGTTTTGTCATGAGATGTGACGTGCCCATGTTGCGTTTTGGGATGTTTCCTGCCACGGGAACTAGGCCTACCCACTCAAGTGAGGTGCAATTTTTATCGGGAGACATGGGGAATGCTGGGTGCATGGACGTTTGTGGATCCCTGCAGAGTCAAGAACTTTCCATCACAGAAATGTGAGGAAAATGTGTGTTTTTGACCAAGGTTGAGGTTTGCAATGGGTACTGGGTAACAGAACCAGGTGAGAGTCACACAATTCACCCCATTCTGGATTCCCCTGGGTGTCTACTTTTACTTAATGGGCAGCAGAACAGGGGCTATTGCCCCGATATGCTCCCAAGGGGGCAGAACGATAGATGCCATTTTTTGGGTGGAGTGGGGGCTTTGGCATGCTAATTCTGGGAAGCTGTGGAAATTTAGCTTGCAAACTGAACATTATCTGCGCCATCTTGCCTCTCCCCAGCGCCACGCACAGCGAATGCACGGCCGCCATTTTTTGCACCCCACTCTCTCCCCGCTCATTCTCGATCGCCAGCGCTTTCCCCTGGCACTGCAAGCATCCCCCGCGCGCCGGCCGCCCCGCTCTCTCATACACGGGCCATAAACCTTCTCCTTCTGCGCGACCCTGCTACGGAACCACATCCGACCGACATCCCATACATGGTCATGCCGCTCCTTTGATAACCCCCTTCCTCTGCGCCCCATTGTCCGAACTGGTCCCAGGCCATCACCTAGCCCTGCGGATGCAGTTTATTGCCCCTACTGTAAGGGAAACACCCCACATCAAAGGGATTACAGTGGATCAAAGCCCCTACCCCCTGAGACCCGGCCGGTCGCACACACCCCCGGGAATTGGCGGAATTCCCTGCTGCGCGATAGCCATCTCCTACTGCGGGTAGGGTGGGAACTTCTACTGTAGCTATGTGTGGGATCGGATCTGAGCCGGGGCTTCAGGGGATGTTCTCTCATACATCAAGAGAATCTCAAGAATGTACTATGTGTAATAAAGCAATAAACCGGTGTATAAGAGACCAGGTCTCAGAGATGCAGTTAGAGCACCTCGTGACGATACCTTGCTGTCTGATCTGATGTGTTCTGCTTCGACGGAATAAAACTTTGTTTCCTGCCTTCCAGTCTCCGGCGCCTGCCTCTTTCATTGGTAAATTATCGAGTGGTATGAGAGGCGATTACCGCCGGGCAAATACTTGAAAGGTTATCGACTGAAACTGCCGCTACCATTTAACAATTGGCGCCCATCGTTGGGCCCATCAACGACACGTGGATCCAGTGGGAGAGGTCCCGACGACAGAGTGAACGACTGCAACGATCGGGAGAGCTCCTGCCCAATAGACCCTCGTCTGGCAGCCGATCATCCGAACTTCACTGGTTCCGAACAGACCTCTCTCGAGTGATCTACGGTCCTGACTGGGAACCATCAGGAGTGCCGCGGCAAATACGGAGAGTAGAGGACGATCGGGCGCTGGAGGCGGAAGACGAGAAACTGTCCACGCGGTCCGGGTAAGGTCGTGATACACGACAAATTGCGAAATAATTGATTGATTGTCTGAAGCTTTGGAATACTAGTATTGCTCATTGATTGTGCTCATTGATTGTTCTCTTTGAGATATTCGCTGTCTACAAACGGGGAGGAGTAGAAATACTCTCTCTCTCTCTCCCTTTGCAGATAGTGAAGGGTAGGTAACGCAGACTTTTGTCCCCGTTGAAACCCGTCATGCCTATCTTTATCTCCCCACTGATTGATTGTCCGAACATTGATTGTTTTGAAGAATAGTGCTCTTTGAGATATTCTCTGTTTGCAAATAACGTAGAATAGGAATATTCTGTCTAGTCTTTGCAAATAGTGAAGGGTAGGTAACGCAGACTTTTGTCCCCGTTGAAACCCGTCGTGCCTATCTTTATCTCCCCATTGATTGATTGATTGATTGTCCGAACACTAGTTGTTCGATATTGGTTCTTTTGGAGGTATTCTCTGCTTACAAATAACGAGGAATAGAGATATTCTGTCTAGTCTTTGCAAGCAGTGAAAAGATAGGTAGTGCTGACTTTTGTCCCCGTTGAAACCCGTCATGCCTATCTTCTCCCCACTGATTGGTAGTTGGTTCTGCCCGGACCGCTTATTAGAGGTGAACCATCCGGCTCCACTGGAGGGCACCCCTAATAAGGACATGTTCACTAAATATGGACTAGTCGCCGTAGCTTATACCAAGCTATGGCATAAATATACAAAGAAGGACCCCGAGAGTCAGTGGCCACTGATGGGATCCTTCGACGACCATAAGATAGAAGTGCTAGAAATAGCTCTGCGTAGCAATAAGACAACGCCTACTATGCTTGACAGTATTGGCATGTGGCGCAAAGAAGCAACGCAACGGAAAAAGAGGGAAGAAGTAAAAGCAGAAAAGGAATTACGAAAGGCAGCTCACCTTGCCGCTAGAAAGTTAGAAGAAGAAATAAAGGAGAGAAGGGAAACTAAACTAAGACAGGAGCCCGAAACATCAGGCCAGTACGCTGTTAGGACCTCTTCTTTGCTCTACCCTGAGTTATCCTCTAAACAGCGAACGAATGATGAATTACTATTAGGTCCCCCGATTATTTACATGCCCCCTCCATACGCACCCTCCCAATCAGTAGTACAACACCCACCACCCCCAAACACGAGCGAAAGCAGTACAGGGGCCTCGGTCCTCACTGCCTCCGCGCCGGCCGAGCCTCCTGTACTGAACCCCACGTCGGCAATAACGTTGGATGACCCTGAGATTAGAAAGAAAGATTCCACCAGAATGAATCGACTAACGAAGGATGAACGAACAGGAATCGACAAAATAGTAAAGGCACTGGTGGGATCCTTTTTGACCTTACAAAAACTAAAGTAACGCTAGGAGTTAGCCCTTTGTGGGACATATGAAACCAAGGGAAGGAGCCAAGCTCATGGTCGAGACGGCCACGAGGTAGCCCGACTCCATTACTCTCGCCTACCTAAACATGTCTGCCCTACTGCCCACCCCGCCCAATAAGCATGACAAAATCCCGCACAAACGGAAGCCTGCTGGCACCCACCATCGACGTCACCAAACTAGGGCTAGATCGCGCGCAATTGGTCTATGTTATTTTTCCGATTGCACAGTAACCTCCTTGTGCTCGTCATCAGATTGCAAATATGTACAAACACTCCAACGAAGTAGTATAGTTATAACATTTTAATAACTTATAAGATATAACGAACACACCAACAGGGTAAACAGGTTAAAACACGTTTTAAAACAACTATTTACATGACAGTCTGCTGCAACCTCCATCCCAAAGCCTTAACGTCCACGTGACACCGTCCTCGCCTCTCCTTCCTCGAAATTGCAACATTGGCCTGTTTTGGGCGGTTCTTTTAGTTGACTTTGGGCTATAAAAGCCATGCAAAAATCCATTGACATCAGTGGCGGACGACTGTGCGAATAGGCCGGAGGCTATACGAAGCGCCGAAGTTCTGGCAACACCAAGGCGGAGTCCGCCACGCTGTGCGGGCCTTCCCGCTTTCTTTCTTCTTTCTTCAATAAGGGCTGATGCCCTGGCGGGGGGAGGCGACGCGGACGGGCCTCCCCCACCTCCCCAAGTGGAGGCTCACCAGCAGATGAGGGCACCCCAGCCATCTTTTTCATCGGCCTGCTAAATTTCACCCTGGCACGCTGTGCGGATCTTCCCATTCTCTTCTTCCTTCAATAACGGAGGGTGCCCTGGCGGGGGGAAGCGACGCGGACGGGCCTCCCCCACCTCCCCAGGCGGAGGCTCGCCAGCAGATAAGGGCACCCCAACCGTCTTTGACTCACCGGCCAGCTGAGCTGCACCCTGCCGCTGCACGCGACCACCGGACAACCGCCCAAGCACGGGTTCACCAGGATCGCCACTAGCTCCCGACGCGAGGAGTGGGCCCCCGCAGCCAAGAAATCGGGGACCCACCCCGGGGGTGATACCATCCAAACTGCTGTCGTCACTGCTACTGGAATCACCCCGGTGGCAGTACCATCCGAACTGCCGCTGTTACTGCTGCTGGCTCCTCTCCGGTGGCTGTACCGAAGAGCTGCTGCTACTGCTGCCCTTGAACTCCGGCGGTCGACTCCTCCGGATCCAGGCCTAAAGCCCGCCGTGAGACAATTCTGGACTCAAAAGCTTGTCTGCTTGGGCGTGGGCCCCACCCTTGACAAAATGCTCCCCTCAGCCTTGCAGAATCGGCTGGAGTCATTTGACACTCGACTCCCGCGGACTTCCGGTAAGGACAAAACCGCCGCCATTGCTCTTTGCCCCAGACGGCAGCCACCTTGCCTCCGCTTGGTGCAGTGAGAAAGACTGGTTCGAAGCGTCGGCGGAAGAACCCGCCTGCTGCCCCGCCCCAAGAACGAACCATGGCATTTCTACGGGGTCGCAGTGACGCCATGCTGACGCAAAGTTGACGCTAACGAAAGTTCTCGAACTACTGAAAGGGATTCTGGTCCAACAGCTAATTCATGGAAAGACTTAGACTGTACTCTGGCCCGACCTCGCCCCAAGATGGCGCCGATGTAGGAGAGGCCTACAAACCCTTGTGGCGTCCCAGTCACGTGACGTTTGTGTTAGAAAGATATATATATATATATATATATATATATATGCGATGCTTCCACACATGATGGTCGGGGAGGGGCGGGAAGGGAACCGATTTTATGCCGTAGTAGCGTTGCTCATGACACTCGACGCCTCCCACCACGTGGCCGGCCTGAACGGTTGTAGGCCCGTATCTTGTATGCTGACGTTGTTTTAAATAAAGGGTCTCTTGAAAGAATTACGGAATCAGTGCCATGACTAATCACATAGGTTGATAAAGATTTCTTCATTTGAATAAATGATTGTTACTCCCAAGCAATAGAAAACAGATAATGCAGTCCCCATTTGCCTGAATCTTTTTGATTAACGGAATTTGTACCCATCACATCTATCTTTTCCAAGAGTTGTTAAACAATGGTCAACCATAGCTCAGGGTATATGCCGAACGCAAGGTATGGTATCTTGCACCTTAATACACGACCGATTGAGAAATGCATGTATGACAAGGGAACGCGAATTTAGGAAATGAAATAAATTAGAGCATCTTTGTCTCGGACAAAAAGAATAATAGGTCTGTGGTATCACCCATTCCTGCGACTAGCCTGGTACGTGGTAAGTAGAACTTTTTCGTGTCTGCGCGCGCTGGGGTACTTTGAATACTGCACATCCCCTCCCCTCTTTTTCCCCTCTATAGGTCACAACGAAGCTCCGACTGAAGAATGAAGTGGACATGGACCGCACCGAGTTCAATATCAGGGAAAATTTAGGCAAACGTTGTGAGATAGTGCGTGAAGTGCAGACCACCATTGAGAACATAAGAAACTGTATGGCATGATTGTGCGTGTGTGCTATGATTACACGGTATGAATGTGTGTGCATCTCATGCTTAGGTCACTTGGAGAGAGCGTCACTGTATGATTGAAATGCTCACCATCGATCAAAGGGAGGAGAATAAAGGGTCCGACACCCCCTAGGATAAACTACAAAACACTGAAGGTACGCAGCATGCATAGGAAAGGAGGACAGGAAAGGAGAGGTCCCGATGCTCAACGTAGCCCTGAGTCTCCACCTTAAGTTTCTGCGCTTGATGCATGTACTGTCACACCCTATCCGGCATTTGTGTGTACGTGATCACCGAATTTATGTCTTTTTCCCCGCTTGTGTTTTCTTACATGGAACAGACCCATGCTACTCCATGTTGTGTGTGCACCAAGTGGCCTATTATCTTACCCATGTCTCTCTCGTTTTGTATCGTATGTATACCAAATAGCCTACTTGACGCACACCTCTCTCTCTCTCTCTCTCTCTCTCTCTCTCTCTCTCTCTCTCTCTCTCTCTCTCTCTCTCTCTCTCTCTCTCTCTTTCTCTCTCTCTCTCTCTCTCACTCCCTCCCTCACTAAAAAGCCTTCTTACCCTCTTTTCTGTTTGAATAAATTAACGACACATACCTCCTCGGTAAGTGTATAATTGGCCTGGAGCACGGTGGTGTTCGAACAAATTGACTGAAACAAAACGACCGTACTTTGCCACGTTACTACCTCTCCTTTCTACAAATCTTGGGCTTAATTGGCTGAGAAAAGAAGGGACAGGTAAGACGACTGATGTCTCCCAATTTGGCCCTCATCACGGGGACTATATGTCAGTGGTTTCCGTTTTCTCAGAGCTTTAATAACACCATCTCCACCGCCCAGAATTACCCCCGCCCAATTACCCCGAAATAGAATGTCTAAAAGTACCCCGTTCTCCCAAGATAACCCCAGCCCTATACTAGCCGCCTCAGAGTATTTCGTACGAAACAGCTGATGACCTTATTCACTAATAATACTTCGCCTAATCTGATAAAGGGCTATCTATTGTCGCCAGCAAAAATAATGCTTAGCTTATGTTCCTCCCCGAAATGGATACTCGTGAACACGTGACAGTAGCACCTCGCACTTTCTTTTTATAAACTTAGCAGTCCTCGGAAGGAAATATGTAGTAACAAAACTTGTGTTGAGACGAACGAGCCTCTGCCGGAGAAGCCGGTTCGAATTTTTAATAGACTAGAAGGTTGACAGATGTCAGGCTTCCTGCAACCAGTATCGGGCGCAGGAATCGGCACCTAGGGGGCCAGACGATGGACAGGGACACCCACAGAAACTTGCACCACAGCAATGATTAATAGATTAGTACCGCACACACTAACATCAGAGTTAAAAGACACCAATCATGCAGCAACCGATAAAAACATGTCCGCAACTACTCGGTGGTTGGGAGAGAGGTTGAAGTATGTAAATGTCTTCCCTGCCACCTCTCTAAGATTTTTGTTTCTTGTACCCATTTAAAGATAACGTGCTGCCATCGGAAGGGAGGGGTCGGACGTGACGCACAGCCTGGCTGCAGACCATGGAACATCTACGACATCGACCAAGGAGGAAGCTACGAAGCAAAAAGGGCGTGAGACGAGACACCATTTTCAGGATGATAAGCGCGAAGGGCTACATCGAGGCCTCCCTGCTCACCGACCAGCGTGCCTGAAGTCTCAACCCGTCGGGCCCGATTGATGGGCCCAGTGCTGGAAGATTCTGCTCCCCTTGGTCCACATTTTTGATCCGATCCCACTCCACCCCCTCTTCCCTCGGCGTCCCGAAGCACGTCACACCCTTCTCTCTCTCGCCATCTTTTATATGGATTATGAATCTGACTTACCCACAGAAGAACAAAAAGCAGGTACCCTGTCTCAAAGTACCTATGGTGAACTGTGTTAAGGAACAGGGCTGTGATCGAAGAACAGTGAATGATCACACCCTGCAACGTGAGAAATTGGATTTGAGCTGGACCTTAGCTCCACCCCCGGTGCTCAACAGTGCCAACGAAAGAAGAACAACAATAAGGGCTTACCAGTGATTGCTCTTTATAAAAAGGACACTGGAAAGAAGAACCCATGTCAAAGTTGAAAATCCTCTCCCAACCACCTTTTTACATTAACTATCTTCCTATCAAGTTTTCATGATGTTGCATCAATCACTTCCGACTATACACTGAGATGTTGAAGAAAATGTAACTTTGCATAGTGATATTCATACTACACCAGCCATGTACACGACTATACTGACTATTTTCGATCCACACAAAGTCTAGGCCTTAAATAATGTATGAAATATCTCTTGTTTTGCCAGAAACATCCTGTTTGCTTTACAGTATCCTATTTGTGCTCAAACAAACTCCCCTCCTCCGGTCCCTGGGCCCGACATGCGGCACAGCTGATGTAACTCTGTATGTACTACCTCCTCGCCTACTTTATCACCTGTATGTAACTATAAGCAAATGTGTCAGATTACTCCTGCCTGCCCTAAAAACTCTGTATCTTTAAGGAATGTACGAAAGACATTAACGATATTATAGCTGAAGGTTAACGAAGATAAATGACAGCCAGGCAAGCTGGCGAGATATGTTAAAAGGGAGGACTGTGGAAATTTAGCTTGCAAACTGAACATTATCTGCGCCATTTTGCCTCTCCCCAGCGCCACGCACAGCGAATGCACGGCCGCCATTTTTTGCACCCCACTCTCTCCCCGCTCATTCTCGATCGCCAGCGCTTTCCCCTGGCGCTGCAAGCATCCCCCGCGCGCCGGCCGCCCCCGCTCTCTCATACACGGGCCATAAACCTTCTCCTTCTGCGCGACCCTGCTACGGAACCACATCCGACCGACATCCCATACATGGTCATGCCGCTCCTTTGATAACCCCCTTCCTCTGCGCCCCATTGTCCGAACTGGTCCCAGGCCATCACCTAGCCCTGCGGATGCAGTTTATTGCCCCTACTGTAAGGGAAACACCCCACATCAAAGGGATTACAGTGGATCAAAGCCCCTACCCCCTGAGACCCGGCCGGTCGCACACACCCCCGGGAATTGGCGGAATTCCCTGCTGCGCGATAGCCATCTCCTACTGCGGGTAGGGTGGGAACTTCTACTGTAGCTATGTGTGGGATCGGATCTGAGCCGGGGCTTCAGGGGATGTTCTCTCATACATCAAGAGAATCTCAAGAATGTACTATGTGTAATAAAGCAATAAACCGGTGTATAAGAGACCAGGTCTCAGAGATGCAGTTAGAGCACCTCGTGACGATACCTTGCTGTCTGATCTGATGTGTTCTGCTCCGACGGAATAAAACTTTGTTTCCTGCCTTCCAGTCTCCGGCGCCTGCCTCTTTCATTGGTAAATTATCGAGTGGTATGAGAGGCGATTACCGCCGGGCAAATACTTGAAAGGTTATCGACTGAAACTGCCGCTACCATTTAACAAAGCCCCCACCCCTATGAATAACAACAAATAATCCCTGGTGCCTAAGGGGCTATCTTACCCCCCGGGGCAAATCAGGGGCTATTGCCCCATCTGCCACCTGTGGCGGGGCAGAAACTCTATGGTATTTTTGGGGGGGAGAGTGTGGGCATTGGCATGCCTATTCTGGGTAGCCCTCACCGCTGAACAATAAAAAAATATCCCTGGTGTTTAGGGTGCAGATAGACTGAATATGCCCGTTTTGAAATGAGGGATGCTGCAGCCCTTGCCCTGGGGGGCCTTTCCCCCCTCCCTGGTGTCTAGTGGTTGGATCCCTGCTTTGGGATTGCCCTCCCGCTGTGATCCCAAAGCAGGGATATACTAGGGATGGGTAACATTGGAAAGGGGGATTCTCCTCTTTCCAATGATACCTCTCTCATGTGTTTCGGTACTCGGGGGCTGACATAGCCCCACAAGCACTGAAACAATAAAACTGAAACTAAGTTTCATTTTCAATTTCAATATAATGACGTCAGCGCACCATGCACAGGATCATCATTACATTGGAAACAAAAAAAATGCCTCAGGAGGTTGCGGAAGCTCTTCCCCACCTCCCAAGGCAAAATCGCTCTGATGTTTACGATAGAGGGATTTGTGCTAGTGTGCACAGGACAGAATGGTTCCGTCATGAACACATGAGCACTGGTGCTCATGAAGGAACCATTCAGTCATGATCACTGAAGGGGTTAATGAGTAATTTAATATTAATAATGTTTATTTATATATTTCGTATATTTGATTTGTTCTTTGGGTGTTTTTTTGTAGTAGGTAGTGTAGTGTATTTAATGTAAATATTTTAGTTTTACCGTTTTTGAATTACTTTTGTAGTATTACACTTGTTTTCTGACATTACATCTAATTTTATTTATCTATAAAGTAAACATTTGTAATTTAAATATGTTTAAATAGTTTAATTTTGTTATATATTGAAGTGTGTTTTTAAAAGCTGGAATGCTATATCTAACCCCTCCAAAGTTCAACACTATCCTTGTCTTTGTCTACAGTAATAATTTTATTTATTTATTTAAAGTTTTGTATAGCGCAAACATGACCCAGGTGGGTATCAGTGCACTTTACACACGTTTTAGGTAGACAGTCGACCAGGCAGTACTAGAAAATCTGCGCCCTATCTCATTACTACCATTCGTGGCAAAGATCGCGGAGAAGGTAATAAACAAACAATTAGTAGACTATATCAACAAGAATGACTTTCTGCACCCTTCTCAGTCAGGCTTCAGAACAGCACACTCGACTGAGACAGCACTACTCATGGCTACTGAAACTATGAGACAATATGCCGACGAGGGGCAAACGGTCGCGCTGATCCTGATGGACCTCAGTGCGGCGTTTGACACCGTCTCTCATAAGATACTTCTCCAAAGATAAGAGGACTGTAGCATCAGGGGAAACGCACTGCAATGAGCATCCCCCTCCCCCAGGGTGTACCACAGGGGTCGATTTTGAGTCCGACCCTATTTAACTTGTATGTGGGACCACTGGCTGAGCGAGTGGATGAGCACAAGGTGTCTATTGTGTCATACGCTGATGACACACAGCTAATTGTGATGCTATCTCAGGTTAAGGAACAGGCAGCATCCCGCTTCTCTAAGTGTCTTGAAGATATTGCTATATGGATGTCAAACCGCTGCCTAAAGCTTAATGGGAACAAAACGGAGGTGATGATCGTGGGAAAAACTCCCACCATTTGGTCATCAGCCTGGTGGCCGGGGACACTGGGACAAATACCAACCCCTAAAGTGGAAGTAAAAAATCTTGGAGTTTGGTTTGACTCCGAATTTACTTTCGACAACCAAATTCGTAAGGTAGCAGGCAAATGCTATGGGACTATGAAAACCCTAAAAAAGATCCTTGACCTCTTGCCATCAAATGCAAGGAAAACCATAGTTCACACCGTGGTTACCTCAAAAATGGATTACGGCAATGTATTATACCTAGGAGCTTCCAAAAAAGGGTTGTCCAAATTGCAAACGGTACAAAATGCGGCTGCTCGCCTGGTATTAAGCCTCCCGAGAAGAGCCTCTGCTAAGAAAGCTTTAGACAAATTACATTGGCTACCAGTGGGAAAAAGAATCGTTTTCAAGGCAATGTGTCACTGCCACCACATTTTATTAAGGAAAGGCCCACGGTACCTGCAACCACTGTTAACACAGTATACACCAGGCCGGTTTTTAAGATCACAGGGTAGGGCACTGGTGACAGTACCCTGAATTTTTAAGTCCAGAATGGGCGCGCACTCCTTTAGATATCTCGCGGCAAAAGCTTGGAACTCTCTACCAATGGATCTAAGAACAGAACAATGTGAATCTAGATTTCGCAAACTACTGAAGACCTGGCTGTTCTCAACCAGTGACTAAAACACAGTCTCCGGGTCAGGTATGTAAATGTCGTCTATATCCTCTACGAAGAACCGTTTTAGCGCGGGGACACACCGTTGGTGTAACCATGTGCTCTACAAATGGCAAACTAAACTAAACTATACGGAAAACAGCAAGTGGAGAAAAATCAGGGTAACATTGGGACAATATACAACAGGGTCAAGCTGAGATTAAGGTGGACACCCGGTCGGGCAATATACATCAAGTTCAAACAAAACAATATGACAGGCGACAATGGGTTGCCACCAACGAAATGTATACAGTAAGTAAGAGGCAAGAGGAGCACAGTATCTAGATCAACGCATTTTCCATTAGTAGCGCTTTAACTTACCTTTTGAAGGCAAGGGTAGAGGGAATCAGTCTTGTTATTACAAGACCATAAATGAAAAAAAACCACAATACTGTACTTAAAATGGGAGAATTAACTTAGTTCTCTTTAGATGTTAAAATGCGACACTTTGAGTTCAGTGTACCTTTGGATGCGTAACACTATACAACGAAAGTGTTGCAGGGAAGGTGATGGGTCGGTTTCTTACTGCGCTTCCATGGCGATGTGGCCCGCAACGCCGTGATGCGATGAAGATCCGGTGCAATGAAACAAAGATGGCGTCTTCTTCTTGATGCAACACGATGCGTGCATGTCCAATGGCCGTGCTGCGACACAAGGATTCTTCTGACCCACAACAGGTCCTGCGATACGCTTCTCTGGTGATGCAGGATGCTTCGGTGATTCGATGCGACAGCTGCAGCGGCAACACCCTTCCTCAGTGATGCGGTGACAGAGGCTGCGGCAGCGACACTCTTCTCCGGTGATGCGAGACGCTTCTGCGATGCGACAGCTAAAGCGGTGACACCCTTCTTCAGTGATGCGACGACAGCGGCTGCGGCGGCGACACGCTTCTTCTTCGTGAGTCGCGCCTCCAGCTCCTTGCGACACGCAGTCTCTCAGAAAGCCGAACACAACTGCAGGCACTGGTGCAGATCAGAGCTTCCGAATCCCCTCTACTTCCACGGACGGAGTGATTTCGCAGTCACACGCACACACATACATCACACGCTGGTGGGGCCCATTACACCAACATTCATCCTAAAATTCTATCCGTGCCATGTATAAGGGGAAACCACTTTCCTGTACCTAACTGATCTGCATATACCTTGAGGTCAATGGCATCAACTAGTTGCTTTTAAATCTGGTGGAAAACCCACATCATAATATTCTTTATATTCAATAAGACATGACAATAAAATAACCACCCGACACAGTAATTCAAACAGAATATCGTTTATCTAAAGTTGCAAGAAAAGCCGATTAAATGCAAGTTCATTTCTCTCATATTTACCTATTCTGTCTAAAAGTCGTTTTCTAAGTCAGAACCGGTCCTCAGCAAAAGAATTTAGAGTTCTATCCGTCATGTTGCGTCACCGTCCTCTCCGTCAGCATCGGGACCTCTGATCATCAGTTCGGGAAGAAGTGGCACTAGACCTCTCTAGTCTACTAATATTTATACTAAAAGTTACATTCCAAATGTTACAATCATGTTATTAAAAACGGATGAACAGCGGAAATAATGTCGTCTTGTTACACCAAGAAAAGTTCACACATATTGATCGTCTCAAAAATGAATAGAAATAAAAATTCCATAACTAATTTGTTACTTCTACGGATGTCTCTTTTGGATAAATTGTATCCCATTTATGGGATCATTACGAGTTCATAAAGTCAGTATTTGATTTTGCAACATCTCATGTTCAGGGGCTCTCTGGCATCCGTCCCAGATTTGTCGTCATGATCATGGCTTTTCGGTTCACCCCGCAGGCAAGGTCACAAGTAGTGCGAAGCCTTCTTGCACACTTTTCCATCAACTCGAATGTAGGCTGCGGGTGGTGGCCATTTTATGGCAGGCCACAATGGTCAACTTAATCGAAGAAAACACAACACATAATTACTGCACGGAAATGATTATACAGTGTTATTCCCCTACTAATACCCTTATGTGTATGTACTTATCTAGCCATTTGCGACATCAAAAGCCATTAATGCATATTAATTATAAGCGCAAAACACAATAACATCACATAAGCAACATCTATTTCTGTCAGTTTGCTCACCAACTTAGTTCACTTATTATTTTAGCCATGCAATAGCATTCCCACGTGTAATTCTTCTGTTAATAAGGTTGATTAGTCTTGACATGACACATTTTATTACTTATTAATTAATCAGTAGTACTTTTAATTATAACATGCGAAAATGAAACAGGTATTTGGTTTTAAAGTAAAAACCCTGCTCCATCAATCCTCCCTTTGGTGATATCTTATCACCACAAAAATCAAAACCCCAAAAATCAATTTCATTTCCCCTTTTTGAAGAAATTCAAAATGTCTTCTTGTTTGTCTTTAAACCCTTGTCTCCATCTCATCCTTCTTTTTAGTTTCTATATACATGCTTTCTCTTAGCTCTTCTAATTCTATTTCTTGTAGATCTCTTTCTGGTTTCTTTTGTCTCTTTTTAACATTTTCTTGTTTTGTAATTTTCTTTTTATTTCTTCTATATCTACAACACATACACCCTAGTCTAAGAATCAATAATGCAACAACTACACATGTTAATGGAAATAATACCTTACCAAAAATGGTACTACCTATTTTAGCTATAAAGTTCTAAATAGCAATCATCTTATTAGCCATTTTAGTCCAGATACTTTCAGCTTCCAGTGGTACTAATTCTTCATGCAAATCAGTAATATTTTTGATATAGACTTTTAGATCTTTGCTTTCGTCAGGAATGTAAGTGCAACAATGTTAAACTTTCAGCATTCCACAGACTCCACCCTCTTTTGCCAAAAGAATGTCAAGGGCAAGTCGATTTTGCATTGCCATAGCACGTAAAGCAACCATTTCAGTATTTACCAAAAGAAAGCCTCCAGCGGTGCTTGCTGACAAGCGATCCACTACTGTTGACAGCTTCCGAATGCCAAAGGCATTCAAAGAAATTCCCACTGCTGGTATCAAAGCTCCAAAAATATCTCCTACAATTTCTGTCCATGTTTCTCTTCAATAGCGTGTTAATGGATTAGTTTGTTCAGCATTGTCTACTCTATCCATATGGAAAATCTTTGGAAAGACCAGGCCAACATAGCACGTGCCAAACCAATGGTCAGGCAAACGGTAATAAGCCTCGTTCCCACAAATATAATACACTCCCGGAAACACGGGATCTTATCCTCCTCTAAAACCCCATCCGGTTGCAATAAAGTATGTATCATGGCACTCACGGGTCCCTATGAAATAATAATCATACTGGGATCTTTTTCTGGTAATGCACAGTTTGCCTTTCTGTGGTGCATCTATAGCCATAGTTGGACTGGCTCCATCTTTCAATTCCTTTTCTTTCTCAGTGTCCCACATTGTTTCACTCATTTTATGCCCTTCTGCTTTCTTGTGCATGTTCAACCGTCTTCTCTCAACCATGTCTAGAAAATTCTTCTCTTCACCTTCCAAACTGCAAGTTAAATTGTTTTTAAAAACATATGCTAAGGTTAATTCTTTAGTTTCTATAAAAATCTCACCTAAAGTGTTAGCTTCTTTAGCAGGATTCAGTTCTTTATTCATAGGCAATTGCCCAAGAATATTATCTATGTTAGACATATTATAATCTAATTTCCCTAATTGATCAAATATACTAATCAACACACTACATGAAATTCCATACGTAACCGGAAGATGATGATAAGTCACTCCTTCCGAAACAGAGGCAGGTAATTGCATGCAAACGTAGCAATCCCTTACTTCCATTGTCTTTACGTATTCATACAACAATTTTGAAAAAAAATTGCTAGAAAAATCATTAATTGACCTATCTTTGTGAATATGTACATTGCTAGTTCTAGTTGGAACTATTTTCTGTGTACTCTTCCCTATGTTAGTCCTGTTCTCAGTATGTCCTTCTAAAGTGTCTATTGTTACTCTAAAAGAAATCAGTAGAGCCAGCACGCTCCAAAGCAGCATTAATAATCCTGTACAGCAGCAGCACATCTTGCACCATCTTTTCAAGAAGGTACATCTACTTTGATTATTCTCAGTGTTAGCCATCTTGTTAATTTGACCGTGTCTTTTGACTTAGCCTCTTCTACTCCACTACCGAACTCTTCAGGGCAGCAAGTACCCACCAGATTATTACAATCTATTAGTTCTTAATTTTACTTCTTCACTTTCTTCTTTTGGATCTATTCAATTTGGATTTTCATCACTTTTCACCGTTTCCTCATCATCATCAAACTGTATTAGGTCCTGAACATCCGTCTCTTCTCCAATGTCGGACAAGATAACTCTCAGGATTCCCACAGCTTCTTCTTCAGCAACCACTTTCAGCAAAGCCTCCTCTGGACTCCCTTGACTGTCTGCCTCTTCTCCTTGTTCAGGCAGTGCCACATACGTCCATTCTGGTGACTTATACTTCTGGTTTGGTTTTCTGATTCTTTTAGTTCCTTCAGATAACTTTGTTTCCTCTTCCTTTGTTGGATTTTGACTTGACACTTCGTTCACTTGTTCAGCTTTCGAAGAGTTAACTCGTGTCAGTCTATACCTCAGTCTCTTTATCTTGTTGGGCCAAAGATCTCCTTTAGCATTTCTCTTTTGTCTTCCTTCTTTATTGTTTCTTTCCCCAATCCAAGTTCTCTTTCTCAGAACTCGTCCTCCATGTATCTCTTTTTCACTTTCATCAGATTCTGTCTCAGTTGCTTCTTGTCCATCAACAGTTTTCTCTTTTCAACCGCTTCTTTTCTTCCAACAGTCTCTTTTTCCACCAATTGAGATTTCCCTACTTCTGTCTCTCCTCGGGTCTCCGACACGCCATCTTCTTGCTGTCTACTTGCCCCTTCACCTAGCTTGTTGTTGATGTTCCCTACACCTCCTCGGGGTTTTTCCGCAATCTGTCCCTCTCTTTCTTTTTCTGTCTCTTCTTCTTCAAGAATTATCTCAGGTGGAACTTGTCCAATTATCTCATTTGATTCAGGTGTTACCTCTGTTTGAATGTTCTTTCTTTCCTTTCTTTCTTTTTGTGTTTGTCACTGTCAGTTGGAACTTCAGGCACTTCTTCAGAATCTGGACTTGTCTCAGGAGTTTGCAATGTTCTTTTTAGAACTTCTTCTGGTGGCATGAAGATTTCTCTTGACTCACCTTCCCCACTTTCAGGATTCTTTTTTCTTCTTACTGCCTCACTATCTGCATCATCACTAGAATCTGATTCTTCAAAATATTCTTTTCCAGTGCCGTCTCTTGGATTTGGAACTCTCAATGTGTGACTTGCATGTATCCAATTTTTCACTCCAGCACACTTCACAGCAGTTGTTGTGGTCAGAATGACTTGTCTTGGCCTTCCCCACCTTGGAACCAGGCAATTCCTTCTTCTGTGGACTTTTATCCTTACCCAGTCCCCTGGGCTCAGATCATGGGCTGGTTTCTTTTCAAGTGTGGTGGCATCTTCTCCAACCTGGTGAAACACAGAATGAACTGCGTCAGCCAGGCCCTTACAGTAATCCAAAATCATGTCATCAGTTATAGTCATCAGCTTGTTGACTGGTACAAATGCATGTCTCATAGCACGTCCCATGATAATTTCATGAGGACTCAAACTTGTTGTTCTGTCTGAAGTAGACCTAATAGTCATCAGGACTAGAGGCAAGACATCGGGCCATTTCATTCCTGTGGCTAGGCACATTTTGCCAATTCTGTTTTTAATAGTACCATTCATTTGTTCAACCACACCAGAAGCCTTTGGCCGGTAAGCACAATGTAGCTTCTGCTGTACACTCAATGCTTCACAGATCAAACCCATGATTTCATTATAAAAATGTCCCCCTCTGTCTGATTCAATGGTTACTGGGAACCCATACCTTGGGATAAACTCTCTTAACAGCAACTTAGCCACTGTTATCCCATCATTTCTTCTTGTTGGATAGGCCTCCACCCACCTGGAGAACAAACAGACCACCACCAGGACATACCTCAATCTGTTGACTTGGGGCATTTCAATGAAGTCTATCTGCATTCTTGTGAAGGGTCCTCCTTCCCTGCCTATTGTTCCAAGGCTCACCACTGTTTTCTTTCCAGGATTGAATTGCTGACATATCAGACATATCAGACATCTCTGACAGAGACTTTCTGCTATCAGGCTGAATTTTGGACTATACCATGTCTGCTTAAAGGCCCTTATCATAGCATCCCTTCCCAGGTGTCCTTGGCCATGATACATCCTTGCCATTGTTGACAACATGCTATGGGGCATGGCTGGTCTTCCATCCCTATAGACCCATACATGATCCTTTTCTCTTGGCGCACAACCTGCTTTCAGCCAATCTTTCATTTCCTCATCTCCTGCCTCATCCTGCAGCAGTTTCACTTCCTCCCATGTTCCCACCTCATTAGTGAACATTAAGGAACAAGAAGACATTTCCCTTTCTTTGCTCCGATTAATAGAATGAGTATTCCTTGCACAATATTGTGCAATGTCATTTGCAAATTTATTCCCAACGGTGACAAAATCATCACCTTGACCATGAGCAGCACATTTCACAACTGCTAGTTCTTTAGGCAGCTGTATCGCCTCTAGCAATTTTCCAACCACTTCAGCATTCTTTATGGGAGTTCCACTTGAGGTCAGGAAACCTCTTTGTAGCCATAGCTGGCCAAAATCATGGACAACTCCGAAGCCATACTGGCTGTCAGTCATCACAGTCACTCTCACATTTCTCCCAATCTTGCAGGCTTTGGTTAGTGCCACCAATTCTGCCACCTGAGGGGATTTAACTCCTTTCAAAGGTGATGCTTCCACAACTCCTGAAACTGTACATACAGCATATGCAGCACTCAGTGTTCCTTCATCCGTTCTCAAGCAAGAACCATCGACAAACAACACATGATCACTCTTAGGCAGTGGCAAATCTCTTATGTCCGGCCTTGGTTTTGTACAGTAATCAAGCACATCCAGACAGTCATGATCAACTTCATTCCTCACTCCCACACATTCAGCATCAGGCAATAGTGTCGCTGGATTCACATTCACACATCTCTCCGGGCTCACATTTGTTGCACCAAGAATGACCTTCTCATATTTAGTCAGCCGACTATGAGACATGAACTGGGTCCAGCTCCTTGTTAAAAGGATTGCCACATCATGAGGTATGAATACCCGTACAGGGTATCCCATTATGATTCCCTCACTTTGTTCCAGACTTTTGCATGTAGCAGCTACTGCTTTCAGGTAACCTGGTAAACCTACAGCTACTGGGTCAAGTGTTGCCGACAAGTAAGCAATTGGCCTTCTCAGACGTCCATGTTTCTGGATTAATACTGAAAGTGCACATCTATTTCTCTCACTACAGTACAGCTCGAATTCCTTTTCATAATCTGGCATTCCTAGGGCAGGAGCTTCACATAGCCTGTTCTTTAGCTCTTTAAATGCTGCCATTTGTTCTGGGTTTAATTCTAATGGGTCTTTTACCTCACTTTTTGTCAATTTAATCAGGGGCTTGGCAATCAGGGAAAAATTACTTATCCACTGACGACAGTAACCAACCATTCCCAGGAACATTCTTACTTCTCTTTGTGTCATTGGAGCTCTCATCCCTCTGATAATTTTAATCCTGTCAATGGTCACTTTTCTCAGGCCTTTCTCAATATTATGTCCCAAATACTGGACTTCTTTCTTGCAGAATTGCAATTTAGCTGGAGACACTTTTAATCCTCCATCTGCCAAGTGATTCAGTAAAGCAATGGTGTCTACTTCACAGGCTTCACGTGTTTTTGATGCCACAAGCAGGTCATCAATGTATTGGACCAAAACTGAATTTTCAGGCATTGTTAGGCTCTCCAGAGATTTCTTCAGCAGTTGATTAAATATCGAGGGGCTCTCTGTATACCCCTATGGGATTCGGCACCATGCCAAAATCCTCTCTCCAAATCTAAATGAAAAAATCGGCTGGCTGTCATGATGCAACGGGATTGAAAAGAAAGCATGGCACAAATCGATTACTGTATAACATTCTGCATCATGGGGAATCTGATACAAAATCACTGATGGATTTGGCACAATGGGACAACATGACACGACAATCTTGTTAATTTTCCTCAAATCCTGTACTATTCTGAACTTTCCATTGGGTTTCTTCAGTCCCATTATTGGTGAATTACATGGGCTGCTCAGTATTTCCCTTAACACCCCCTGTTGAATCATTTTCTCAATTATGGGTGTTATTCCTTCAATTATTTCAGGTGTCAATCTGTATTGTGGAATGTTTGGGTAAATCACTCCCTCTTTTACGGAAATTTTTACTGGATCTACATTTCTCATCAGACCCACATCTTCTCCAGTGAAATCCCAGACCGCTGCTTTTACTGTCTGTTTTAATTCTGGGGATAATGCATCTGGATTAAACACAGCATATGTTCCCATAGCCTCACATTCCCTGTTATCCATTGTCATTCTGTATAGGGCATCCTCATCGGGTGTTTCAAAGGTTATTCCATCTGGAGTACAGAAAATAGTGCACTTCATTTTGCAGAGCAGGTCCCTACCTAGCAAGTTCACAGGACTAGAATCACACACCACAAATCGGTGCATTTCAGAAAATTTCCCTATTCTAACTCTTACTGGTTCCGTAAGATGAGTTTTGATCTGCGTGTTGGACACACCAACTACTTGGATTGCTTCATCCGAGAGAGGAAGATCCTTTATATCAGCTGACCTGACATTTGATCTCGTAGCTCCTGAGTCAACTAAAAAGGTAACACTTTCACCATTGATTTTCCCATCTACAAATGGTCCTGCCTGGTCTATTTCTAGAGTTGCGCCAAGTACGCACTCTCCTTCCTCTCTTCGGCACCGTCAGAATTCTCCCTCAGAGTCACTTCCCTCATTCTTCATCCAATATTGAGATACAGCGCTTGCGCGTTTTGGCTTGATTACCTGCTCTTCATCGTAGGACCCCGACTCTTGACTGTACTTCTGGGATCCTCTTCTCTGTGGCAAGGGTGGTTTTGGCACCTGATTCTGCTGCTCATCAGCCTTCTGCTGTTGCTGATGCTGACCACACCCCTCACTCTGCACCTGTGAATTCAATGATGGATTGTCATCATTAGTAGACGGTGGATTCTTACACTCGGATTTCCAGTGCCCTAATTTTCCACAGTTGTGGCAGGGGAACCTTTTCTTTGCTTCCTCGATGTTGCCTCTCCCTTTTCCTGTGCCAAACCTGGTTTTACTTCCTGGGTTATTTGCTTGTTCAACCAACTGAGCTTCCTGCCTTTCTGCAACTTTCACCTGTGCCCACATTGCCTTTTCCTTCAGTTTCCTTTGCTTTGCCTCAATTTCATCACTGAAGTATTTTGCATGTCTCAGGATCTCATCAATCTTTTTGCTCTGCCAGTCTACGGTATGCTGCCTTATCATTTCACTGATTTCAGGTCGCAAGCCATACACAAATCTATATACAAAATGGCTCAGATCCTTGTCACCCAGATGTTCCTCTCCACTGAACTTTTTGAAAGCCAGTATTAGTCTTTCATAGTAAGCGTGGACTGATTCTTTCACTTCCTGATGTGTTCGATCTATTTTAACCCAGTCTGTTTCCTTGGGGGGTTTCTTATTTTTCAGGAACGCCATAACCTGTTCGTACTTTTTCATAACCTCCGGGTCTGGAGCTCCTGTCTTTGGATCTCTTGGGTATTCTTTAGTGGGTCAGTCTATGACTATTTTACATTCAGCCCACAGGTCTGCTGGCATAATTATATCAAACAGACTATTCAGGTCGATCCACAGCACTTTTGACAACTTCACAAATCTGTCGACCTGTCTATACCACTCGACGGGCTTCTCCCTTAGTCGAGGGAAATCATTAGTAAATGACAAAATATCCTGTCTGGTCCATGGGACATGTACGTACCCACCTCCTGGAATCTCCCTCAAGGGGTAGGCTGTCACTGCTTTCTCTTTTTCTTTCAGGGGGAATGTTGAGTAAGTTCTGTCTGCTGCATCCTCTCGCTTTTTATACCATCTATCTTTCCGTCTCTCCACATCTCCCCATTTTCTCAACAAAGCAATCATCTCCTTAATCTGCCCTGTTCGCCTGCATGTTGGAGGATTTAAGAATTAGAGTCAGTGGTTCCAGGAAAAGGTTAAAGAGTGTGGGTGAAAGGGAGGATCCTTGGGGGAAACCCAGTGTGCAGGAACTAGGGTTGGAGAAAGACTAGTTGGATTTAACTCTTTGTGTTCTGTTGTTGAGGAAAGAGGAAAACCATTTAAGGACGGGGCCTGAGAGCCCCATCCTGCGTTCCAAAAGGTAGAGTAGATTGTCATGTTTGACAGTGTCAAAAGCAGAAGAGAGATCGAGCAGAATTAAAATGCAAGCTTCATTTTGGTCAAGTAAAGTGAGAGCGTCGTCCACTATGTGAGTGATGGCCATTTCGGTGCTGTGGCCTGTGCGGAAGCCGGATTGGAATAGGTCGAGAAGCTCGAATTGCTCAATGTGCTTGCGTAGTTGTTCATGAACACTCTAGGAGTTTTGCCAGGGTGGGTATCTTTGTGATTGGGAGGTAGTTCGACAGGGTCAGCCAAGGTTTTTTTGAGGATAAGGAGCACTAGGCCTGCCTTTAAGCAGTCCGGGATCTCACCTTGAAGAAGTGAGGCGTTGATCATCTTGGCCTAGAGTGGTGCTAGAGAACCTCTCATTTCTTTAAAGAAGTTGGGGGGAGGGGTCATTGAAGTGATTTGAGGGTTTCAGGGTCGAGAGAATATTGAGAATGGTAATGTCATTGAGGGGAGTGAATTGACTCCAAGAAGCATTGTTTTTGAGGGAGAGACCAAGAGGCGAAGGAAGGGGTGTGGACCCAGAAGAGACAGGAAAGGGCGAGAGATGAGTGCACCAGACCTTAGATCTGATTCAATTTTGTTTGTCTTTTCGAAGAAGAATTCAGCAACTGCATCGCAGTTTGGTTGCGGGCGAGAGAGGTGCTGAACTTGTGTAGAGGTGTTGTTGGATTGTCATTTAATGAGCTCAAAAAGACGTTTCGGGCAATTTTTGGCTTTGTCAAGTTGGTGTTTAAAGAAGTTGGCTTTTGCTGTTCTAATGAGTTTGGTGTAACGACTTCTTTTGAATCTTAAAGTTTTTAGCAGATCAGTGGAGGGAGTGGCTCTCCACTTGCGTTCAGCTAGTCTTAGACTGCGTCTGTCTGCATTTAGTCTGTCATTGAACCAAGGTTTGGAGTCTTTTATGGGGATTCTTTTAAGTTGAAGAGGGGCCGTATCATTCAAGGCAGATAGCATGGCGTTGTTATAGTGATTGGTAAGGTCATGAGCATCATTCATGTTTGCAGGCGGCGGAAGGGAGTAATTGCATCGCTCAATGAGCTCATTAACGCTTGTGTTGTGGAGTGGTCCTCTCCAGTGTTTTAGTTTCAGTGGTTGTGCACTTTTGTGGGTCCAACTTTCAAGTATCAGGAAGTTGATATAATGATGGTCAGACCAGTCACAGGGGAGGATGGAAACGAGCTGAATGGAGTTGAGGTTGGAGATGATGAGATCCAGTGTCGAGTACAGTAGATTGAGAATTGTGAATCTGACCGCTCCAAAGCCCAAAACTTTTCCTAGTGTTGCTTAGATTAGTTGCTTAGATCAGTGTAGGACTATTAAATACAACCCCTCCACAGTCCAAAGCTTTCCATAATGTTGCTTATTTTAAAGTGAAAATTTTCCTACTGTTAATAGTTAATTGACCTCTAAAATTCCAACACTTTCCCTACTGAGGGATAAATTGGAGTGGGAATAGTAAGTTGACCCTTTCCAAACTCCATCACTTTCCTTATTTGTGTCCATATTAGAGTGGGAATGGTAAATGTAACCCCGTCAAAGACCAACAATTTCAGTATTTTATGAAAATTGAAGTTAGAATAGTACTTCTGACCCCTTCAAAGTCCAACACATTTGCTAGTGCTGTGTTGTCTATTTTGGATTGCTGTTATTTTTTTTTACATTCTTTATTTCATTTTCAATGTTTAAATCAGTTATAAAAACAATAACTGTTAATGTATATATGTTTTAATTACATACTGTGGGGTTTGAAGGGGGGTTTACTAGTCTTTGTAGATTGTGCAGTTAGGAGTGCTTTGAGAATTATAACAGGAATGTGAAATACTGCTGAATTCCAGGTGCCGACAGGTGCTACCAACCTGAGGTGCCTGTCAGTTGGTTACCTCTTTAACAATTAACACACAGTTTGAAAAGACCCATATGTGTTGGAGTTGCATTTGCATACCGATTAAAACCCTTCAAACATCTTAAACATGGGAAAACCATGAAACAGCTACAGATGAGAGTGGCAAATCCAGTCACTGGAAAAATCCACAGAAAGTATTGAAATCATAGGAGAGGACACTGAGTAGCAAAAAACTTATATAAATCATGATTAAGAATATATAGAAAGGGGGTTAAGCAAGTTAACTTGAATTGTGAGACATAATGGTGGGCCCTTATCAAAAGGTCAAGTAAATGTATATTGAACTCCTCATATGGCGTTTAACTTCATATGCCATAGGTTCACTTTAGGCACCATTTATAATGGACTCATAGAGAAGTTAAGCAGAGCACACGAGGGACTGTTTTGCATTGGTAAACTTCATGGGGGCATATTCTCAAGGACTTATCGCCGAGTTAGCGTCACTTTATCACAGCCAAAGTAGCAGTAGATTTATTCCCCTATTCACAAGCTGGTGCTATCAGCCGATATCGCCAGTTTTCCTGCGATAACAGCCGCAAAAAACATCTCCACGGATGACACCGGCAACTAACGCAAATGAGATGCACCACACCTAGGCCTGCCAGCCCCATCCCCCCCGGACTTTCACAGAGGCAAGTCAGACAAAGGATCTGCAGGGCATGGAAGATCCCATCTACAGCTTTCTCGTGGGCAGCCGTGGTAGCCATTATTTGCGCCTGCATACGCTCCATGTTTTCCGTGACCCTACTTATGTTTCACAAATTATGGATGACATTGCTGTAGCCACTCTGACTAGACAGTTGTTGTTGTCTCAGAGTCATGACTCCAGCGATGCCAGCCATGGATTGTTGGTGGGCATGGGGTGGACTGTGGGTGTCCACTGTGGGTGTCCGTTAGGGAGTGTAAGTGGTCCCTGATGGGACTTAGACACCCACGTATGGCATCTAGTTTGGCTGCCATGAGTTTGAACCCCACCCGCCTCTGCAATGTAAAGGGGAGATGCAGTTTCACAGTGTGTTCCATGTATGTTGACGCGTTGGCGAAGTTTACATACAGACTGCATGACAATGTACATTGTGATTGTTTGTGAGGAGATGCCTATTTGATGCGGGACAGTGGACATTTGTACTACATCATGGATGTGAGGTTGAACTCGTACATTGTCCTCTCACATTTTCCTGCAATGCCGGATGTGATTGGCCATTTTGGACACACATGCCGCACCAGTTGTGTCCTGCTTTCTGTGGTGAAAGTGTTCTAGTTTGTACCACATTGTTGTCAATGTTGAGGTGCTCTTATTCTTATGTGTGTGTACTGCATTGTGGGCGAGTCGCCCCTGCAGCTCTTATTTGGCTGCACCTTATCCCTTTCAGACGGTGTGCCTTTGACTTCTGTGCTTCTACAGTGCTGAGATGTAGCGGACTTGGGTGAATTGGGCTGTTGCTCGAGTTGTGACTCTTGGGCATGGTTTGTCCGCAGATGTGTTAATGACCTCAGGGGTTGTTTGTGCACATGGATGTGCAAGAGTGTGACCTGCTCCTTCCCGGATGTGGTCCACACTCAGCCACCTCAGTGTTGTGACGTGTACAATGTCATGATGATTGGACTAGTGTCACTTGCATTGTCAGTGTGGCTCACAAATACGCATCTTTGCTGGGTTTCGCACATGTGCATGTGTTGGTGGTGAGATTGGTAATGTGTGGGGTGGGACCCCTTTGGGGACATGGGGTACAGGGTCCTACTTTGTGTTTGTATGTGTGCTGCAGTGTGCCACGGGAATCAGGGACATGATCCAGATTCATTGTGGGTGTGCAGTGTGCTCTACTTAATTGTGCATGTGTGCCATTGTGCCCATCTCCCCCCGTCCCCCTAGTCCCTGGTCGGTAATCACCCTGATATCAATTTATAGCCAAACTGTGTTTACCTAAACTATCTTGACGGAAACTGTTAACTTATCAAATTGAAATAAATTAATGGTACATAACCTTGTACAATATTACCATCAAGGAGTTCTGGACACATCATAAACTACAAGGCCAAATGACAAGTCATTTATAAAAGTCACCAGAACTGTAAAATGGTAATATAGGTCTATATTACACCTGCTACACGTTATGTTTTTTTTTATATTACACAATTACTTTAGGGTAGTTAACTGTTTTTTAAAGTTTAACCTTCCTTGATAAAAATAATTGATAATAGTGAGGGACAGAGGATTTATATTATAGTGTGGCCACTGTGTTTACTACATAGCTGTGGATTTACCACATTTGCAAAATAATTTGTCCCATCATTTATGAAATTACCAGATTTCACAAAAAATTATGTTGAAGTGTGCTGCATAATTAGCATTTTTGATAACAAATAAAAAAAAACCTTGCCTCCTAAGTAAGTCTTTCATGCTACAAAATCCTAGTAGGGTTTAAAGGATTAAAGTTCCACAGAGTCGTTTGGGGCAGCGTCTGCTCTATGGCGGTGCGACTGGTGCCTCTGCACAACGTGCTGACTTCTGGGGGCGCTGTGTTTGCAAGTATGTTATAGTTTTAAAAGCACCTGCTGCCACGTGATCGGAGTTTTGTTAAGTGGAAGTTTTGACTCAACCAAAAGTAGTGCAGTGGGTTAATGTGCCTGATGCAATGTACATGTACCGTGCAGATCACAAAGTGCATATAATGTAAAGAGGTCAGTGCTTTTGTCAGAGAGATCCTTTTGTTCCTTGCGGTGTTTGCAGTTTAATATAGACAGTTTAATATAGACAGTGGGCTAAAAACTGAAATCAAAAAGCTACATGCACACTGCAAGGTATATTAATTATTATTATAGTGTTATGCTTTTCACCCAGCCTTTCATTGTTCTAACCTTCAAAATAGGTTCATTTCAGTAAAAAAACAAAAAAACTAAATCAATTCTTACCATTAAATGTAACCCCCAACTATGGTGCTTTGTATTAAATTCTGAGTTTGTGCTTCTCCGAACCAAGCACTCTTAAACTATACTGTCTACCAGTATGGATGACATGTGTCTCCTACACCTTGTATTCCTCTGTCTGATGTTACATTTACTGTACACTGATTTACACGCATGTGATTGATTGTCTCTGTGTAATGTGTGTGTGATGTAAAGTGCTCTGACACCATACACTGGTATGAGCGGCACTATAAACCTAATTAAATGCATCTCAGTGAGTGAGTGGTTATGGAGACGTGAGGGGTACTGTTAAAGTGTGGTAGTGAGGGAATCCGTGGTGAAGATGGACATTGGGGGGCGCCAACAAACATTGTCGTACAGGATGCCACCAGAGCTAAAGCCGGACCTGATTTGGGGGCTGTCATTATGATGATAATGAAATACGTATTTCAACGGCAACCGCTGAAATATCGATTTTTAAAACAACCATTTAATGCAATAAATGCAAAAACATGTAATATACATAAAAGGTCAATAATGAACAAATTCTACAATGTACCAACCACGTGTAACGTCTTTCCTGTAAAGATATACAAAGAGATCACTGAACGAGGCAGCCAACAGGGATAATTAAAAACAACTGCATGGAATTGTTAATTCTCAATAAATAACCAGCATTATAATCAGCAGACATTTCTCCTTGATAAACAAGGAGAATAAAATATAAGGCAAAATAACAGCAGAAATGCTGCAACTGTTTGAGATGATCGGCAGGTGGGATTTTTATCGGGCAGCTCCTCAAGAGATAATATTACATTACTCTTGGAATGAAAGTTAAGATTTATGGCCTCATTTAGAGGCTTGGTAATAAGAAGGCTTCCCCAAAATATTTCACGTGTCCTCTCTGCCAACCCATCCAGGGCCGGACTGGGAACAGAAACCGGCCCTGACAAACTGCTCAGCCGGCCCCACCTGGGGTGAGGGGGTGTGCAGCCGAGCAGTTTATGAGGGCCCATTTTGTCCGGTTTTGTTACAGGGGGCCGATATTGCCGTCCCCTGGTAACAAAAACGACTCCCCAGGGGCCCTAAACCGGCCCCCACCCTAGCGGCCTACCGGTGCCCGCTATGGCCTGTCCGGCCCAGAACCCATCTGTTCTTCTGCCTCATTTAGAGACAGTGAAGCACCCTATTTCTAAGGAAAGAGACAGCACTTCTTTCGGAAACTCTCGCTCACCGGGAGGACTTAGACAGGCGATAAAAATATCGCTGCTTTAGCGGCAGACAACTGCCGATAAAATGGCGATAATGGGCTTGATAATATGCTCTATGGAATTCCAATTGAAGCCCATGTTAGATGTGAAGGTCATCTAACCTGAGCTTCAATTGGGATTCCGTAGAGCATATTATCAAGCCCATTATCGCCGTTTTAACGGCAGCTTTCTGCCGCTAAAGCGGCGATAATTTTATCGTCTGCCTTGATAATATGCCCCCTAATTTGTATAAGAATTAATCCTGGGCTCCAAGACTGTGTAGCCCAGATTCCACCCCATGCCTCTTTCATCTACCAACATGCACTTCCTGCCCTTTTACCTCACTTTGGCAGTTTTTTGTTTTATTTCTGCTTTCTCCCGTTGTCACTGTTTTTCCATCTTTCTCTTCCATCTTCTTTCCCCCTTTTCTCTCTCCTGTCTTGGTAGAAGTCCAGATAACAATATAAGTCCTGGGGCTCGAAAATGGGCGCCAGTGGACCGCACCCGCACCCACCAGCTAAATTTGAGGCACTGCCTGCTACACTACCGCTGATAAAGCCTCTCCCACTTTAGGGCCCTGTCAGCCATTTTGCTTCCTGTCTGCAGCAGTCCTAGCATGACAGTTATGGGGCAGGGAAAAAAGAAAAAAGCGTCATAAAAAAACTCCCACTGTAAGAAGGGATTAACTACGGGAACAAACAAGAAAGAAATCCATCTAGCCCACCATGACAGCGTGGCATGCTTCACCGCCACAGTTTCTGCTTGCTAAAAATGCGCCTGTCATGTCACGGGGAACTCTTTCAGAAAATAAGGAGTACCACCCGAGGGTGGAACGTATAGTACACTGGTTGGGGAAAGACGTATATAAGCGTGATACACCTGCCAAGAAATTACCAGAGATGCAATAACTGTAAGAAATGCGCCCTTTTGTGGAATACCACGAGGAAATAAAACATTTATTCTTTATCACGCTCTAAAATCATATGGAATTCTAGTGTGGCTGCTGACTATGAGCAGCTCTGAATACTTCTACTCTGGCATTCCTTCGTCTCATCAGCATTCGGCATTTAATGAAAGAATTATATTTCCAATAAAAAATGTATGCACTCAGTGGAAGGATTACAGAATTATTAAATCAATGAAGCTATTTATACAAGCATGCAACGGACCTGGTATTAATGCAACAAATCTCGGCTAATTGTTATTGCCCTTAGTTTAATATACTATTTTGATTAAGGATTGTTTTTTGTAATCCTTTTGAAAGATCCAGTGTGCGCTTGTTCATTTAACTGGCCGTAGATTACCTAATCCACGTTTAAGGCAACTCTGACAGAATGAGGACGCTCTGAATTAGATCCTCGGTGCTTTGTGAAAGCATTAGTTACCCTGCTGCAGACGTGATACCAGGCTGCTGTTCATTTTCATAGCTTGTTGGGAAAATAAAAGCCGCACCTGAAATATGCACATGAATAGAACGGCTTACTACATCAGGAAAAAGAGCAAACATGCGCCGCATGTTGAGGTCTTTGGCTGGTGACTAATAGCTTTCAAACAATGTACTTTGACATTTCACTTAATAATTCTACTCTCAGAAAAAAAGGACAGAATTGTCAATAGTACATCAGATTTTTTATTCCATTTTACCTATTTACGTGTGTTGTTTGTATTTAAAAAAAATATTGTTGTGAGCTTTTTCAATATGTCCATTAGAATGTGGCTGTGAAAAAAAACGAATGCACTCTCTACTCCATTATTTTTTAGCCCAAGCTGAAATGTCATGGCCTAATAATGTACTAAAAACACGCATAATATGATTTTGAAATGCGCACAGGACATAAAGGGGTATATTTACATGCCCCTTGCGCCTCTGTTACGTAACTTTTCCCCCATAATTAAAGTGACGCACCAGCAGCAGAATGGGCATGTAGATAAGCCCCAAATACTCTAAGGCTTATTTATGAAAGGCTTGCGAAGCCGGAGCATCACTTTTTGTGACGCTCCGTTGGCGCAAATGTCTCAATCATATCTATGAGGCGACGCAAAGCCACTCTGCGTGGCTTTGCATGGCTCATAGATATCGAGTAAGGCAAGGCAGCGCAAGTTGCTGCGTTGCCTTACTCTGCGTCGAGGAGGTGTTCCATGGGCAGTGCGCTGGGTTTTTCCATGCAACACCATAGATTTTGATGCTGCCCCAGATTTATTTAGTCACCGAAACCTGAGGCAACGCCAAACCTTACACCTCCCCAGAGCAGGCGCAACGAGGAGAAATAATTGTATTCCTCCTTATTTTTCCTCTTTCTATGTGTTCTGCATCTGCAGCACGCATAGAAAGAGCAAAACACATCTCTTCATGCCACTTCCAGCACAAAAACAACCCTGGCTGCAACAGAGGCCCCCTTGCAACTTGGTGCAAGGGTGCCTTTGTTGGCGCTAGGCAACAAATTGTGCACCAGCGCTGGGGCAAAAGAAAAGAAGGCACTCTATTTTACTAATATGGTGCATTCCTGCCCTTTCACATTGACGTAGGGTAGTGAGCAAGAAGACTTGGGACGCTGCCCTACACCAATTCCTCATAAATGAGGTGCTCTATTCTTGGTATAGTTTTGTCCACTTACCAGTGCTTTTTAAGAGGGAGCATGCCCCATTTCCTCTGCCTCAGTACTACAGCAAATATTTTCATTTTGCTACTTTTTATAAATTAAAATATTATGCGTAAGTAAGAAAATTATCAAAGGGGTGTAAATTAATCTATTATGCACATGTTGCGTTGCTATGAGCTCTTCCAAGTTAAACATTACACAGAATTTCGAAAATACATGTGTTCTTTCTCAAATCTTTCTGTAGACACCGTTGAAGATGAAGCCATACCTTTTACCTGTGTTACAACTGATAAGGTCGTCCTGCGACCTCCCGAGTGGGCAAGTACAGACATCAATTGTAACTGAAACACCAGTGTCTCATGCAATCTGTGCTCCTACAGTGCTGAGATGTAGCCGACTTGGGTAAATTGGGCTCTTGGTCGAGTTGTGACAGTTGGGCATGGTTTGTCCGCGGATGTGTTGTTGACGTCTGGGGTTGTTTGTGCACGTGGATGTGTCAGAGTGTGACCTGCTCCTTTCCGGATGTGGTCCACACTCAGCCACCTCAGTGTTGTGGCTTGCACAATGTCATGATGATTGGACTGCAGCCATGCTAATCGTCTTGTAGTGTCACTTGCATTGCCAGTGTGGCTCACAAATACGCATCTTTGCTGGGTTTCGCATGTGTGCATGTGTTGGTGATGAGATTGGTGATATGTGGGGTCGGGACCCCTTTGGGGACATAGGGTACGGGTGCCTACTTGGTGTTTGTATGTGTGCTGCAGTGTGCCACCAGGATCAGGGACTTGATCCAGAGTCATTGTGGGTGCACAGTGTGCTCTACTTAATTGTGCATGTGTGCCATTGTGCCCATCTCCCCTGCCCCCCAGTCCCTGGTCGGTACTCACCCTGTTGATGTTGTGTCAGGTCATGTTGAGCAGTGTCAGGATCCACAACTCCTGGCGCCTTATCCTGACTGATGACTGTGGCCACCATTTTCTCCATGTCATCCAGCTCCTGGTGTGCCACTGGACCCCCACCTCCAATCAGCGCTGCTGCTTTCATGTTGGCAGTGAGTGTCTTCTTTGTTTTGCCCTTCACATCATTCCAGCGCCTCTTGACCTCTTCCATTGTCCTCCTCAACACTGCAACTGCATTCCCATGGTCCAAGATAGTATGCCCTATTTGCATCTTTGTTGCCAATGACACGATGGAGGTGACGAACAGTTGTTGGTAGTGTTCTATCACCTCCGTAACGCTGATCCTGTTTTCCTGAGAGTGAACCGTGTCTTCTACTTCCTATTCTCCTTGGCCTTCCTCGACCCAGAGGTTCCTTGCCGGTCGTCTGTGGGGCTTGTGGGGTTCGCGTTGTCTTCGGCACTCGGTCCGGGTGCATCCATGGTGCTACGCAGTTTATTTTTTTGCCTTTTTCTGCTTTTATAGTGCATTTTCCCGCATGACGCATGGGAATTGCAGGCCTGTCAGTGGTTATCGCTGATTTTTGTATCCCGATTTGGGGCATCGCAACTTTTTTCGTATTTGTGTTTCACATTTTTTCGGCGTCACATTCATTTTAACGTTATCGTGAGACTATTATTGTGTCGCTGGGTTGAAATACAATGTTAAAACAGTGTTATTTTGTCGCTATTGACTGCGATGTGCAAAGTTGTGTTAAGCTAATTTTGCGATAATTATCACATGTTCTTGAGAATATCCCCCTATGAACAGTGTAAACATAAATAGTGGTTGAGTAAAATTACATATAAACTGTTTAGACCAAAAAAACAAGAATATGATAAAATGCGTCCTCTTCAATCAAGGCCACATGTAGGCATTGACTGCGTTTCAACCAGATTAAACTTGGGTGGTCATCATCAGGACAAACAACATTCAATATTAGAGCGTCCAGTAGAAAAATCCAGTTAAACAATCTATTCACAAGGAGTCTGCAGCAAAGAAAGTAGTGGGCTCCACTGGCATGTAATCCAAGCGCAGTTGCGCAAAACAAGTGAATCAAAAAATGTTTATAATCAATGTATGCGCCGCATAAATCAGAGAGGAAATCCAATCACTCTCCTACAAATGGCCAGATAGTATTTAGAAGGTACCTCAATAGGGCGTAGCTGCTCCAACTACGAGCAAGAAATCACGGTGTGCACCATGCTGATCGTACTGGCGTCTCGGAAAGAAACCAGAAGCCTTTTACAGTCTAGCACCCAGAAGCAGCCTGAGCGTAACATAGCACTATAGGCAACTCCAGTATAAATGAATGAGCAACTATGTCAGCACAATAAGAAATAAAAATAAGTAATGCAGTCCCTGATATGCTACATATGTGTAGTACAGAGAACTTGTGAAAAACAAATTTGTCAGCTATGAAAATTTTGCAATTAAGGGATTAATGGGCAAACCAAGTGGTTAATCAATGACTTGGATTAGCACTAAAGTGGGATTTCAAGGCACAAAGGTAGACGCAAAGATACATTTCAACTCTGCATTGATTATATACAGTAAATGCTACAGTCAGCTACAAAGAGACATTCTGTCATAAATCAGAATAATGTTCACAGTTCGCTACTGGATGAAACGTTTGCCATAGAAAGACGTCAGGGCATCTTCATAGTAATTCTAGGCAACTATAAAGCCAACATTTTAAGTGACAAACCTCGACCTGCTGGGGACATTTTGCTTCACCAACTTCAACCTGCATTATTGGTAAGCCCGGGCAGAGTTCGTGAAGTTCTGCTATGCGGAACTCCTCAAAGTGCAAATAAACTCTACAGCGCTATGCAGAGCTCCACAAGCGGCAGAGTGCGTAAAAAAAATGCAGTTTGAGCTAATTTTCAGTGCCAGATGCTTGTCCGCAATGTGCGATCATCACGAACAGCACCATGCACAGCACAAGTTACCGCTGCTTTCCTTTCTGCCTCTCAAGTAGATGTTTATTCGAGCGGCAGCTTTCTCAATGCGAAAGGACAGTTTCTCATCGCAAGCGGACACGATCATACACGACCACTCGTAATGAGAAATCTGACTCCCCTCGTTGAGAAATCTCGCCGGGAGGTTGATTTTCCACGCTTGCGTTTGCCAACTTGATGTTGACAATCGCGAACAAGGAAAAATCTCACCTGGAGGTGTATTTTCCTCGCTCGCGCTCGCCAACTTAAGGTTGACGAGCGCGAGCAGGGAATAAAACTCCGCTCTGCCGAGCAGAGCGGAATTTTTCGGAACCCCGTGAGCTCAGCTTAATGTGGTGTGTGGAAAACTCCGCAAACTCTGTAAGCGGAGCAGAGTTCACCTCCCAGACTTAATTATTGGTTGCTAACTGGGAGATGAGACAGAGATCACAATGCTTCTTGGGGCCCAGATTTACTTTTATTTGGTGCAGGTTTACATCACATTTGAGCACAGCTCTGATGCACAGCCATTTTTGGCATTTACTAAGCCACGCAAAGTCACTTTGTGTGGCTTTGCAGGTTTAGTAAATGCAAAGTATCACAACGCAGTGCGTAGCTGTGGTAAAGATGTTTCAAATAGGCAAATTTGTTAAATAAGAACGAAGTATTTATTCATCGGGTTTAATTTAATAACGCCCAATAAAGCAACACAAACACAAACACATGAAGGAAGTGTCTCTGATGAATCCTCAACAACTTCTCCTCTCTACATTTCATAAGTCATAAGATTTCGTTGAGCTCACATATCACCGGTAGGTCTCAAAGCGCTTGCGAACACCAGTGAAGGGCAAGATAGACGACTGACAGAAGGAGGAAAGTGATCAGAAGAGCCATGTTTTTAGCCTCCTACGGAAATATTTGTGGTCCATGACCATACGAAGCTGCAAAGGGAGTTCATTCCAAAAGACAGGAGCAAGATGAGAAAAGGATCAACCACCACTCTGGCGGTGCAAATCCTGAGGGGGGCTAAGAAGATGTTTAGTTCCTGACCGGGGCATTCTATTAGGTAAATACCAGTTGATTTTTTTTGGCAAGGTAGCTCAGTCCACTCCCATACATGTTATGTACCAGACTGATAATCTTGAACCCGATTCGTTTCCTGATGGGGAGCCAGTAAAGAGCTTTCAGACTGGGTGCAGACGGGGACCGTGATGGAAGATTTAGCACCAGTCTAGTGGCTGTGTTCTGCAAGACTTGGAGTCTGGTGAAAAGCTCTTCATTACTGGAAGCCATCAGGGCATTTCTGTAATCAAGCCAACTTACAATTAGACCCTGGACAAGCGGTTTCCTTGATTCTACTGGAATTCGTTGAAAGATCTTACGTAGGCTACAAATGAGTCCATAGCAAGTTCTCATTATATGGTTTACATGATCTTTCATGGACAGCTTTACTCCAAGGTTACGTACCATGGTGTGGGGGATGGACAGGGGCCAAGGCTCTGAGGCCACCAGTCAATGGACCAGAATTGATGTGCCTTCCTGAAAAGGATGACCTTTGTCTTACTGGCATTGAGTTGAAGGTGGCCGGTTTGCATCAAGTTGTTTAAGTGGGCCACGCAGTTTTGAAATCTGAGTCTGGTGTCAGTTGGATTGGGACCAAGAGTGATCAATAGCTGGGTGTCATCAGCATATGACACTATATCGAGCCGATAGGATCTAATCAGTTTGGCCAGGGGTGCCACATACAGATTGAAAAGCATGGGACTTAGACACAAAGGAAGAACAGAAATAGGGCAATAGTTACTGGGCTCCTTGGGATCTGCAGAAGGTTCTTTCAGAATTGGTTTGACCCTTCTTCAATCTAATAGGGACTATTGCTTGATTTCAGGACATATTAAAAAGGTCAGTAAGACTCTTGAGGAGTGCTGGGGCAATGATAGAAAGAATGTGAGGTGAGACTGGGGCGACCAGAGAGCCTGATTTGATCTCAAAGAGAGCGGTTCTGAATTCTTCTTGGTTGAGTTAGGTTCACTCTTCTAGAAGTAAAGTAAAGTGAAAGATGTCTGATTAGTGTCAGATTCGTTATAATGATTTTGGTACTGTGATGAATAAAGGTGTTATGAATGGTATTAATCTTTTCCTCAAGTAAGGTGGACAACATGTACACCCAGTCTTGCGAAGAAGGGTTGTTAGACTGACAGACAGGAGGATTGGTAAATTCCTTTAGTATTTTATGAAGCTCCTAATTTCAATTAGCAGCCTTGTCAATTCTATTGATAAAATACGCTTTTCTGGCTAACAATATTATCTAAGTAACATCTGTAGGTTAGTTTGTATGCCTGTCTGTCTTCAGTGCTTTTGTTTTTTCCTCAATTTGCATTCTGCTTTCCTACTGGCTAGTTTTTCAGATTTTAGTAATTCAGTGAACCAGGGTGATACCTTAGATTTAAGCTTGAACCCGAAGAGAGGTACAATGATGCCAAAGGCCTGTATAATTGCCTTCCACTCATCCACTGCATGATCTATATTCTCAGTGCTAATTAGAGGCGGGGGCTGAAATAGGGAGAAAAAGCAGCTAGACTAACTTTTCTCCCAGGCCTGCTCCAATTCTTCTCACTACTAGGTTTATTATTAGTGGTGGCTGTTTGTAAAGAGAATTTCAATAGATTGTGGTTAGACCTGATAAAAGGGATAGGGGACCTCGCTTTGATGCTGGCTGTATTAACAGGAGGTCAAGAGTGTGGCCTGCCAATTGATGGGTCCTGTCACCATTTGTACTAATCCCAGTGTGTTTAGATTGGAGATCAGTTGACTCGTGTCTGAATAAGAAAGAAGTACTGCATGGAAATTAAAGTCACCAAGAAGGAAGAAGTTGTTGGCTGCTAGTACGTGCGGAACAATAATCTTGATCAGACGATTGATAAAATTGGTTTTAGGTCTGGGAGGTCTGTAGACTAGGGCACCTCTTTAGGTTCCCTTAGTTTGTTTTTAAATTTTAAAAATACAAAACTCAGACCATTCTGAGGTGATTGTTCCCAAGATACTAATCTCCAATCCAGACCTAAAGGCTATTGCTATGCCACCTCTGCCCTATTTCTGTCAAGTCTAGTCAGTTGATAATCAGGGGGGAAAGCAGTTGTCGCATCGGGGAGGGCGGACTTGTGAAGCCAGGTTTCAGTGATAAAACATATATCTAGCTTCTTTGAGTCCAGCAAACTCCATATCTTGAGTGCATGTTTTGGGATTGAACATGCATTGAAATAAAGCCGTTGTTAGAAATGGGGGTCTCTAGTTGGTAGAGGTAGGTACTTTTGACCAAGTAGGTGCCCTTGCTTCTAGTTAGGGTAAGGGGGCTACACTCCTAAAATAACCCCTGTTCACCCCCTTGGTAGCTTGGCACGAGCAGGCAGGCTTATCTCAGAGGCAGTCTGTAAAGCATTTGTGAACACATACAGTAATACAGTGAAAACACTACAGATGGACACCACACCAGTTTAGAAAAATAAGTAAACTTTATCTAGATTTAAAACAAGACCAAACGACAAAAATCCACAATACAGTATTCAAAAATATGACTTTCAGATGGTAGAAATAGCTTAGTTCAATGTAGATGGTCAATCAATCAATCAATCAATCAATCAATGTATTTGTAAAGCGCGCTACTTACCCGTGAGGGTATCAAGGCGCTGAGGGGAGGGGGGGTGCCGCTACAGCTCGAAGAGAAAAAACAAAACCGGGTTTTGGCTCAAAACACTCAGCTGAACTGAGCCCAATTGACTAGCAAAACAGAACAAAAAGTTCAAGCTAAGACTGACTAAACCTAATGCTTTTATAACTCCTAAAATGAAATGAAACATGAGAGGAGGGTTTTATGAATTTCCTTTTTAGTCGATGGAAATGTTTTTAATTAATTTCACATTTCAAAATAATTTTGCGCTATAACATTGCTTCATTGCGCATTTATCTTATGTACAAATCCCTATCTGACATAACATATAATACATCAACATAATACTCATGATCCCCTAAGTGAATAAAACAAACATACATGCACTCCTCAAACAATCATGGCCAATATACTCATGCATACACCAAACTATACACACACTCTAAAAGACTTGGTCCTTGTAGCAACCTTTCTTCTCTGATAGATTGATTACAACTCAATTTGAACAACAAAATACGTTCTGTCTTTTCCGTTGAAACAATAAAGTTCCAGTATTATTTTTGAAACACACAAGAAGAGAAAATTTTTTTTTATGGACGGTGCAACACAAGGACCGAACTGGTCGACGCGTTTCGAACCACTATATTTTGGGTTCTCCTCAGGACCAACCAATTTCTGCAATAAACAATAAAAAATACGTTTTAGGTATTATACTGCAGCTCAGAATTCCTACAATGCACCACCAAGACCTAACATCACCCACCTTAGAAATTTTTTTTCTCTTCTTGTGTGTTTCAAAAATAATACTGGAACTTTATTGTTTCAACGGAAAAGACAGAACGTTTTTTGTTGTTCAAATTGAGTTGTAATCAATCTACCAGAGAAGAAAGGTTGCTACAAGGACCAAGTCTTTTAGAGTGTGTGTATAGTTTGGTGTATGCATGAGTATATTGGCCATGATTGTTTGAGGAGTGCATGTATGTTTGTTTTATTCACTTAGGGGATCATGAGTATTATGTTGATGTATTATATGTTATGTCAGATAGGGATTTGTACATAAGATAAATGCGCAATGAAGCAATGTTATAGCGCAAAATTATTTTGAAATGTGAAATTAATTAAAAACATTTCCATCGACTAAAAAGGAAATTCATAAAACCCTCCTCTCATGTTTCATTTCATTTTAGGAGTTATAAAAGCATTAGGTTTAGTCAGTCTTAGCTTGAACTTTTTGTTCTGTTTTGCTACAGCTCGAAGAGCCAGGTCTTGAGGAGTCTTCTGAAGGCGAGTAGGTCCTGGGTCTGCCGTGGGTGGGCAGGGAGGGTGTTCCAGGTCTTGGCGGCAAGGTAGGAGAAGGATCTGCCGCCAGAGGTTGTTCGTTGGATGCGGGGGACAGCGGCGAGGGCGAGGATGGCGGAGCAGAGCTGGCGGGTGGGGGTGTAGAAGCTGAGTCTGCTGTTAAGGTAGGCTGGTCCGGCGTTGTGGAGTGCTTTGTGTGCGTGGGTGAGGAGCTTGAAGGTGATCCTCTTATTGATGGGGAGCCAGTGTAGGTCTCTAAGGTGGGGGGTGATGTGGCTGCGGCGGGGGACGTTGAGGATCAGTCGGGTGGAGGCGTTTTGGATGCGTTGTATTAGTCGTAGGTGTATAGCTGGGATTCCTGCGTAGAGTGCGTTGCCGTAGTCCAGTCTGCTGCTTACGAAGTAGATGGTAAATGCAACACTTTACTCTCTAAGTACCTTGGATGCGTAACGCAATATAAACAAAAGGGTCGCAGGGAAGGTGATGCGTCAGTTCTTTGCTTCGGGGGAGGTGATGCGTCGATTCCTTACTGCAGTGCAGGGGAGGTGATGCGTCGGTTCCTTACCGGAGAGGGGGGATGCGCTGGTTTCTTACTGCGTTCCGGTTACGATGCGACAAGATGGCGTCTTGATGCGATGCAACTATCTGGTGCGATGTGACAAAATGGCATCTTTGATGCGATGCGACAACTTGGATACAATTTGTGCACGCCCAACGGCCGTGCGGCAAAATTTGTGGTTTCTTGAACCGCGACAGGCCCGGCGACTCGCTTCTCGGGTGATGCGAGGGCAACCTCTGCGGCAGCGGCACGCTTCTTTGGCGATGCGACACGCTTCTTTGGTGATGCGACGGCAAGCAGCTACGGCGGAGGCATGCTTCTTCGGCAATGTGACAGCAACACCTGCGGCGGTGACACGCTTCTTCCTCATTGCATCACGCTTCCAGCTCCCAGGGACACGCAGTCTCTAGAGGTCCTAAAACAACAGCAGGCACCTCTCTGCAGGTAGAATTCCCAGCAAGGAAATTCAGGGGGAGCTAAGACTTCAGAACAGGAGGCAAGCTCAGCTTCATGCCCTTGGAGATCTTCCTCAAGATGATAAAGTACACACAAAGTTCCTTTTCTCCTTTCCTTGGCAATAAGTAACCACTGCAGGCCAACCCCAAACAGTAACCAATAAAGGAGCAGTCTCCTCCTTCAGCTTCCTTGGTTTCTCTCCTTGGCAAAGGTTTGTCTTGATTGCCAGAAGTGATCTAAAGTTCTGGCGTCTGGGCCCCTCTTTTTATACACACAATTTCTTTGTTCTATGAAGGCAGAGATTCCAGCCTAAACCAGTTCTGTCCTCCCTGGTGCAGCTTCCTGGCAGGAGGTGGAGACAGCATTGTTGAAAGCAATCCTGGCCCAGGTAGCTATTCAATGTAGGCTCAGGCAAATGAAAGAAAATCTCCTCCACCTACTCTCTATTCAACCCAGGTCCTATTCAGCCCAGCCCTGACACATCAGACTGCTGGAGCCAAAGCCCTCTCCAGCCCCCTGTCACTCACAAACCAGACATGTAATACACAAACCCAGCAGAGGCACAAATCACCCACACTAAAAGATGTATTTTAACATTCTGAGTTCAGGAATACTAAAGTCGTTTTTCTACCTGGTTTCCTGGGTCAGTTAGGATTTTAAGATGTTATAATCAAACTGCCCATTCTAGCCTATGGGAACAGGTAGCCTTGCAGTAGTGAAAAACTAAATGGCTGTAATTCACTATCAGGACATGCCACTCACACCGGGGCATATCCTACCTTTCACATACAATGGACCCTGCCCATAGGTGTACCTTGGGCATACCTTAGGGGTGACTAACATGTAGAAAAGGGAAGGTTTAGGGACTGGCAAGTGGGTGCACTGGCCAGGTCGACATGGCAGTCCCAGACTGCACACAGGCTCTGCAATGGCAGGCCTGAGCCATATTTTACAAGTTGCTTCTGTGGGTGGCACAATCAGTGCTGCAAGCCCACAAGCAGAATTTGATTTACAGGCCCTGGGCACTCATGGTGCACTGTACTAGGGTCTGGCAAGTAAATCAAATAAGCCAATGCTGGAGTAACTAATCCATTACAACAATTTACAATAGGGAGCACTTGCACCGTGGCACTGAACAGCAGTGGCAAAGAGCCCAAAGCATCTAGACCAGCAAAAACATAGGAGGCAACAGCGAAAAAATGGAAGGGAGACCCACGCCAATGGTGCCAGGTCTAACACCTGTTAATGGTTTGAATTGCTCAACAATGTTTATGCTCACTGTGCCCTTAGACCAAGGTTTGGAGTGAGGGGTAGACTCATCTTGATTAATTCCAATTTTTAAAATGGATGCTGATAAAGTTGCCACAAGGTCCTCTGATACATTGGCCATGTAATGTTTGTTTAATAGTTTAATAGTTTAAGCTCTTCACTTGAGTAGCAGTAGGCTGTCATTAAATAGGGGCGTAGCAGTCCACTAATAGTACCTGAAATGTGAAGGGGAAATAAAAAAGAGCAGGGGTCCTGGCGACTGGAGGCGGTCAGGTGCCGATGAGCGCAGAAGGGTTTACATAAATCACTTGGCCAATTGGGCCATTGTCATAATCATCACCATCAGGCGGACCTGTAACTACTAGCAATATTACACTGAGCGTAACAAATTATGCAGAACATAATTATCCATAGTGCACCCTAGTAATAACCAGCACCATCAGCAGTAGTGCACTACAAAACACTTGCAGCAGTGCACCCTTTAGGAAAAAGCATTAGGGGTAAACCACATCAGTTGTGCACCATAATTACAACTTATTGAGTGCACACATCACATAATTACATCATGCCCACCTTATGCATATGGGTAAACATCAGGCAATCTGGCGTCGTCCTCGGGGGCCCAGCCCTGGGCTTTCCCTGCAAGGCCCCCTTTCAGAGTAAGGGCTCCTCCAAATATGTGTGCCCTTCAAGCAGCTGCCCATGATCTGATGGTGCAGCTATGGGCACTGATCCCATGCTCCCAAGCACAGAGTAACAAAAAGAGACTCTGAGCAGCGGAACAACGGTCTAGGCAGGCCCGCAACAGGACCTCGGCCCACCAACACGGGCTCCCTCACTTGTGCCAATGCAGGAAACGGAGGGGTGGGCATGCCCACCCCGTAGACACTACTCAGTGGGACCTCTTTCAACTTTGTTGGTCTCCTCAGTGAGACTAGCTGCCACTAGTGGCCCGCCTCTCTATCTTACAGGTGGGGGAGGCAGGAAGCAGCAGAATGGAGCCTGCGAGGCTCCGGTTCTCTTTTGCTGCACGAGGAGCCTGTGAGGCTTCATCTCTACCTTGTCGCCAGGACCCACCACCAACCAGCGTCAGGCAACACAGTGGGCTCTCCTCTTCCTCCCGGGAGCCTCACCCACAACCAGGCTTCCTCTGTCTGCTGTCCGGCGGCTACAGAGCGAAGTCTCCATCGATTTCGACTCCACACTGCCGCAGCTGTGGCACAAAGGAATGCAGAGTGCCCACTACGCTGTTGAAAGGTGCACCGACACACACACCGACTTCTTCCTTCTCCTCCTCCTCCTAAAGAAACTCGGCACTCCTCATGCACTCCAAGCAATGATAAACAGAGCGCTCCACCTGTCTCCAGCAGGGAGACCCAGAAAGGGGACTGAAATTTCTCCAAAACTGGACAGAGGCCAGCCAGCATACAGGGCCTCTTAGCAGAGGGCAGTCCCTTCAGCTACCTAGCAGGCAGCAGGTAGTCCCCAACAGCGGTTCCTCCTGGCACACAGCAGTCCACGTTGTGTCTTCTTCAATTCCAGGAGTTCACCAGTTCCCCAGACATGGAGTCACATCCCCAATACTTATAGTTCATATGTCTTTGTTCTTACCCCCTGGCACAGGGCTATGAGCCCAGTACAAACCAGTTCTGGGGGCACTTTCGCATATCTTTACAAGTTAACCACCACCTTCATTGTTTGTGTCAGCCTTGGCTCCAGACACAGCACAGGGGGCTGAGCCATCATTATGGAAGGTAGGCACAGCCCTATTCAGTTGCAGGTGCTACTCCTCCCACCACTCCACATGCAGACCAGGTTTATTCAGCCTAGCACTGAGTTACACATGCAGAGAACACCTCAACCCCCCCAGGCACTGGCTGTAGTGAATGCACATCCCCTCTCCAGGTCAGTCAGAACCAGACAGTCAATACACATCAGGCAGGCACAAAGACACATAGCACACAGAAATGTCCACTTCTAAAAGTGGAATTTCTAAAATTGTAATAATATATCTGCTTTCACTAATAAGCAGGATTTATCACTGCTATTCCAAGCATACTAAACTTGATCACGCTACCGTTGCCCCTCTCATGTCATGAATTACCACTGAAGCACATATCAGAGAATACCCAATGCATTTCTTTGAGAGGGCAGCCTCACAGCAGTGAGAACCCAGATAGGCTGTTTTTCACTACCAGGACATGCCACATAGATAAGGCACATGTCCTACCGTTTACATACAACGCACCGTGCCCATAGGGCTAACAAATGCCTACCTTATGGGTGACTTATATGTAGTAAAAGGGGAGTTGCAGAAGTGGCAACCACTTTATGTGCCACATCACAGCTTCAGTAAACTGCACATGCAGGCTCTGCAGTTGCAGAGGCCTGAGACAGGTTTGGTAAGGCTACTTTGGTGGGTGGCGCAAGCAGCGCTGCAAGCCCACTAGTTGTATTTAATTTACTGGCCCTGGATATATGGGATACCACTGTACAAGGGACTGATAGGTAAATTAAATACGCCAAACAGGTGTAGACCGATCTTGCCAAGTTTACAACAGAGATCACATGCACTTTAGCACTGAACAGCAGTGATAAAGTGCCCCGAGTCATACAACCACCAACAGCAGGTCAGAAAAAACACAGGAGGAAGGCAAAACGTTTTGGGATGAACCTGCAAAAAAGGGCCAAGTCCAACAATATATGTGTGTAAATATATATATATGTATGAAACAGGCATTTGGAGTGATATATTTACATATATTCACTGAAAACATAGGTTTCAGGCACATTATAGTTAGAAATTGGCATTTAAAAAACCATAGAAATGAACTGTAAAAACCATAGGACATCATCCAGTAACTGTGTGTTTCTGTAAAGTTTAATTTTGTTTTCTATATATGCCAAGCTGTATTGAGGAATGAATGGGTGTATAAGTGTCTGTATGGAGGATTTAGTAGGTACGTGACTGACTGTATAAGTGAGTGATTAAATGTGTCTTACTGAATGCATGGGTTAGTGACTAAACTGTGTATCAGTCTGTCTGTTGTTGTGTAAGCTGCTGCATGGGTTGGTGTGTAGCTGCATAAGTGTCTATATGGGTTATTGATTGCTTGCCTGAGTATTTGTATGGCTGCCTGAGTGTGTGTGTGGGTGGGTGGGAGATGTGTGACTACGCATAGATGTGTGAGTGGTTGATTCACTGGGTGTATGGGTTCAAGAGTGCATGTGGATACAGCTGTATGGGTGGGTGAGTGTGTGTATGGGTATGTTTGTGAGTGAATGGATGTCTCAGTGGTACATGTGCAAGTAAATACGTATGTAAAAGGCAGTATATGTTAGTGATGGTGTAGATAAATAACTATATGTGAGAGTCAGTAATTGTGAGATTGGCTGCATGGATGAGAGGGTATTTGTGTCAGTGATTCTATAAGAGAGTAATTATGTGTTAGTATCTGTATGAATAAGTGAGGTTGTGTCTGTATAACTGCATAGTTGAGTAAATAGAAGTATGATTGATTCTTTGCATGACTGTCTAAGTGTGTGAGTAACTCTGGATATGTGGCAGTGTGTGAGTGTCTGTATAGGTGTATGAGTGCATATGATAGTGTTGTATTGATGAGTGACTGCATATATGAGTGACTGTATGGGTGAATGAGTGGATGTTTGTGTAGACTTAGGAATCAGTCAGTGCGTATTTAGTAACTGGTATTGATGTGTCTATTTTTCGAAAATGGTAGTCTGTATTTTCGAGTGGGTGTTTCAAAGGTTATATTCAGGTGTGAGGAGGTGCATCAGATTTTCACGTGGATGATGTCATCAGTGATGTCATTAGAGATGTCATCAGTGATGTCATCAGTGATGTCACTGACCATGTCATGAATGATGTAATATGTGACGTCATCAGAAGTGCATTGCGGGGGCACGAGTAATAGTTAGCTGAACTAACTATAACGCCGGAAAATCTATGGTTTTGTACAAGTGAAATGTCCAACTAACTATAACGTTCCTGAAACCTATGGTTTTTTCAGTGAATTTCTATGTTTTTTTAAATGCTAATTTCTAACTATAACGTGCCTGAAACCTATGGTTTTTCCAGTGAATTTCATAGGTTTTTTAAAAGAAAATGTGTAAGTCTAATGTACCTCAATACTATGTTTTTTTATTTTATAGATATACATATTTAAAAAAAAATGTGAATAATTTTTAGTAAGGAAAACAATATTCATTCTTTTTTTTTCAATATACTTTACAGAAGTCGCGCACCCTTTGCGCACCCTACACGATGGCTGTGCTAATTCCGGTAGCCATTTTGAAATGTCTTGCTGGGGTCGCGACTTCGGCATAATTTGTAAAGTATGAAATATCTTTAAATTAATTATAAATAAAAGTGTCCTTTACGTTTTTGTCAAAATGTATTAATAACATTATTTTTAAAGTATTATTTTCAATATAATTTCGACAAAAAATTATTCGATTATTATTGGATTCGGAGGTTAGGAGGGATGGCCATTTTGCTCGATCTGTTTTGCAAGATTTTTTGGTCTAGTCAGGTGGACACCCTCCTCCTGGTGAGGTACAGCTTGAGGATTCTATTCTAAAGGTGAGGAATCAACAGGCAGAGGTATCCATCAGAAGAGCAAGTTACTTACCTTCGGTACCACTTTTTCTGGTGAATACAGTATCTTCCTGTGGATTCCTCACTGTCCCACCCGCCTCCCCGTTGTCCACCTGTTTCTACCAAAAAGATGCTTTTACTGTTTGGCATGAATGTTTTTAAAATGTCTTAATCATGCTTCTGTTTTAATAGTGAGAAATACTTGATCTGATGCTATTTCTTTATGCATTTATTGGTTATGCATTTGTGTATATCTATATCTATTTTTTTTTAGTATATGACGTCTTACTGTGTCGCGAGCGGAGCCGTGCTATTATGACATCGTCGTCCACATAGGAGAGCTAGGAAAGAATTTCCGCTGAATGCTTTCGCAGGAGATATTCACCTAAGTGTTCCGGCTAGGCCTTTGGGAGCAACTGTTTATGTTACCACTCCAGAAACGGAAACCAGTGATCCGAGGGCAGAGGTCCTGCAGATGGCACACGAGGTGGGGAGCCCAGTCGTGTGGACCGGCGGGGCAGCGAAGTGACAAGCACCACTACCCACAGAAAAGGTAATGAGGGCACTGAATAACACAGAATCTTCTCTTTGTATCTGGTAGGAACAACAAGGTTAAAATGCCCTGGATCCAAAATGTAGAATTAGTGCTACAACAGTCTTCAAGAGGACCTGCGATGGATGCTGCTTCTGCTTTCCGTACACTGGAGGTGGCACATGGGTCACGCTGTACGGTCATACTGCGGTGGGACGCACACTCGTTGGCCTCTCATGGCACTGCTCCACACTTCGGGGACAACGATTTCCATTAGCTGTGTTTTCTGATGACGTGTCGTGCCGGCCCCGTCCAACAGCAGAACCCCTTTAGATCCAAACAGACTCTTCCACTTTCTCACCGGAAGTAAAACAAGGCCACGCGGACACTTTCACAATAAAACAGCCAGGAATGCACTTTTCGGTAAAAAAAACACATTCCTTCCTCCTATTTTTTTAGAATGCATGGTCATTTACCACGGATGCCTTTACAACAAATTTTGTTGTAAAGGTATGTATGGTAAATGGCCATGAGTTCTAAAAAAATCAGGACAATCAACGTCATTGTAAGGAAACAGAGGCTGTTCGGTTTCCTCACAACGACGTGCACCGCCCCTCAGAGACGACATGAAGCAGGAACCATGAGGAGAGAGGAACCACAAGGAGTGATAGGTAAGGGGGATTGGGCATGGGGTGGTGGTTACTTTTCTAGAGTTTAGGGTAGTGCAGTGGTGTTTGAGTAGTGTAAGGGGTCGTGCTGAGGGTAGTGTTTTAGGGTTTAGGGTAGTGCAGTGGTGTTTGTGTAGTGTAGGGGTCATGCTGGGGGTAGTGTTTTAGGGTTTAGGGTAGTGCAGTGGTGTTTGTGTAGTGTAGGGGGTTGTGCTGGTAGTAGTGTTTTAGGGTTTAGGGTAGTGCAGTGATGTTTGTGTAGTGTAGGGGGTCGTGCTTGGGGTAGATTTAGGATTTAGGGTTGTGCAGTGGTGTTTGTGTAGTGTAGGGGGTCATGCTGGGGGTAGTGTTTTAGGGTGTAGGGCAGTGCATTGGTATGTGGGTAGTGTAGTGGGTTGTGCTGGGGGTAGTGTTTCAGGGTTTAGGGAAGTGCAGTGGTGTTTGGGTAGTGTAGGAGTTCGTGCTCGGGGTGGTGTTTTAGGGTTTAGGGTAGTGCAGTGGTGTATGGGTAGTGTAGGGGTCGTGCTGAGGGTAGATTTAGGGGTTAGGGTAGTGCAATGGTGTTTGGGTAGTGTAGGGGGTCATGCTGGGGTAGATGTAGGGTTTAGGGTAGTGCAGTGGTGGTTTGGTAGTGGAGGGGGTCATGGTGTTTTAGGGTTTAGGGCAGTGCAGTGGTGTTTGGGTAGTGTAGGGGGTCGTGCTGGGGGTGGTGTTTTAGGGTTTAGGGCAGTGCAGTGGTGTTCGGGCAGTGTAGGGGGTCGTGATGAGGTGGTGTTTTAGGGTTTAGGGCAGTGCAGTGGTGTTCGGTCCGTGTAGGGGGTCGTGATGGGGGTGGTGTTTTAGGGTTTAGGGCAGTGCAGTGGAGTTCGGGCAGTGGAGGGGATCGTGCTGTGGGTGGAATTTTAGGGTTTAGGGCAGTGCAGTGGTGTTCGGGCAGTGTAGGGGGTCATGCTGGGGGTGGTGTTTCAGGGTTTAGGGCAGTGCAGTGGTGTTCGGGCAGTGTAAGGGGTCGTGCTTGAGGTGGTGTTTCAGGGTTTAGGGCAGTGCAGTGGTGTTCGGGCAGTGTAGGGGGTTGTGCTTGGGGTGGTGTTTCATGGTTTGGGGAAGCGCAGTGGTGTTCAGGCAGTGTTGTGCGTAGTGCTGGGGATGGTGTTTCAGGGTTTAGGGCAGAGCAGTGGTGTTAGGGCAGTGTAGGGGGCCGTGCAGGGGGTGGTGTTTCAGGGTTTAGGACAGTGCAGTGGTGTTCGGGCAGTGTTGGGGTCTTGCTGGGGTTGGTGTTTCAGGGTTTAGGGCAGTACAGTTGTGTTTCTGTAGTGTGCAGCGAATGCACTGCGTCGCTTGGCAAGACCTAAAAAGCATTGCACCTTCAATCCAGGAAGTGTTGGAAGCCAATTAGAGCCTTAGAGCCAAGCTTGTGCTTGTGTAGTTAGGTGCCGCCCAGATATATAAAGATATTTGCCTTTAATATCTCAAAAACTACTGAACGGATTTACACCATTTAAAAAAAGGTCGCTTTATTAACCAAGCACTACCTTTTCGCCAAATTTGGTGTAATTCCGTTCAGCAGTTTCAGCTGTGACCGTGTCTAACGCTGCCCCTTTCGCTGGAAACATGGGACCCGATAGAGGTGGTCGCCCCGTCAGCTATACTAGTGAAGAGCTTCACCCCCAACTTAAAACGGGCCACGGTGCGCGTTTGCACAGTGGTGCAGGGAGGGGGCGGGGCCTGATGTGACAAGTGTGCAAATACGCTCTGTGGTGCATTTTTAGTTAGGGGATTAAATCCCCTTGAATCCTGAGGGTCTCTGGGGGCCAACTAGTCCACCCGGTACCTCCAGTATGTGCCAGGGAGCTGCGTTGTGGAGAGCTGTTCAGAGGCTATGCCCCTTTTTACACTTCTCTGCAACGCAGCTCTTTGGCGCTTACTGGAGGTACCTGGTGGGCTAGTTGGCCCCCAGGGACCCTCAGGATTGAAGGGGACTTAATCCCCCAATTTACAATGTGCTAGGGGGTGCATTTGCACACTTGGTATGTCAGGCCCCGCCCCCTCTGGGCACCACTGTGCAAATGCAATTCCTGGCGTGTTTTAAATTGGGGGATTAATTCCCCTTGAGTCCTGAGGGTCCCTGGTGGCCAACTAGCCCACCAGGTACCTCCTGCATGCGCCAGGGAGCTGAGTTGCAAAGAGGTGTTCAGAGGCCATGCCCCTTTTTACACCTCTCCGCAACGCAGCTCTGTGGCACTGTGTTCATTCGGTTTTTTAGAAGGGGGGCTGTGTGGCCCCCCTTCCTTTCCTATTTTTTGGGCTCTGGGGACCTCATCCCGATGGGCCTGACCCCTGATTTGTTAATTTTCATTTGAAAAAAACTTAAAGGGGGCCCCCCCTCCCAAGGCCATTATCGGCCCCGGGGACCCCATCCCCTGGGGCATGGCCACTATATATATTTGTTTTTAAAATATATTTTCAAAGGAGGGGGGCTGCGTGGCCCCCCTCCTGAGGCTTCTGTTAGCCCTGGGGACCCCATTCCCCAGGGCTCTGCCTGTTTTTTTTTATTATACTGGGGAGGGGGGCCACGTGACCCCCCTCCCAGGCCACTTCTGGCCCCGGGGACCTCATCCCCTGGGGCCAGCCCTCTCCGTTGGGGACCGTGGGGGGAGCCCCAATGTCCCCATGGTCTCTCCTGGCGCCCCGCCTCCTGCAGGAGCCGGCATTGCTTTTCCACATAAGGAGCTGCTGACATGCAGCTTCCCGTGTGGAAAAGCAATCTGCTTTGGATCAAGCAATCTGCTTTGGATTTTGGAAGCGAGAGCAGGTTTCCCTGCTCGCGCTTCCAAAATCCAAAGCAGAGTTTGCTATGACAGGGCGGGAGCCATCCTCCTACCCTGTCATAGCAAATAGCAGTGTCCTGGGGTGGGCCCACCAGGACACAGCAGGAGCCGTCCCTGGGAAGTGGTGGCCCCCAGGGCCCTCATGGGCCCCCCTCCCTTCAATTACAAGGCCCCAGGGAGGTGGTGGTCCCTGGGGCTCGGGGGTCTGTAACGGACCCCCAAATTTGCATTTTAGTGCCCCGGGAAGGTGGCAGTCCCCGGGTCTGTGGGGGGTGCATATGCCCCCCGCAAATAATTGATAAAAGCCATGGGGGTGGTGGTCCCTGAGGCTTGGGGGGCCTTGGAGGACCCCCCACACATTTAAGAATTAGTCCCGGGGTGGCAGTCCCCCGGGGCTGAGGGGGGCTGCGGGGAGGCTGTGTGCCCCCTGCAACACATAAAACAAGCCACGGGGAGGTGTTGGTCCCCGGGGCAGTGTGGGGGGTGGGGCCACCGAAAACACACATTTTTTCAGTGCCCCAGGACCTGGCCCACCCGGGGGCTTCAATACTACGGAGCGTGAGAGCCCGCGCTTCGTTTTGCTTTATGTTCTCGGCTGTATTCATGCACTCAGCGTGAATTTGGCCGATTCTTTTTTTTTTAAATGCTTTTTTGGCCCTGGGGTTCCTTTTGCGACCCCCTGAGCAGGCCTAGGGGGTCTGGATGTTTCTACCCTGCCCCCTTTTCTTGATTTTCGCATTTGTTTATCTCTTTTCTTGTGACTCGGTTCTACCGAGTCACAAGATGGATGCCAACACTTACAGGTTTGGAGTGTTGACAGCCAATTAGAATAAAGCTCATGGTCGGGAGGGTGTGCGGATCCACCACACCTCTAGATATCGATATCAATATATTATCAAGATTTATTTTTTTAATTTCTCAGCAACTACTTAAAGGATTTACACCATGTTTGAAAAGGTCGCTTTCTGAGCCAAGCAGTACCCTTTTCCCAAATATGGGGTAATTCTGTTCAGTAGTTTCGGCTGTGGCCTTGCCCAAAGTTCTCTATGGGAAATTGATTTTTTGACTATTATTTTTTTAATTTCTCAGCAACTACTGAACGGATTTACACCGTTTAAAAAATGGTAGCTTTCTGAACCAAGCTCTACCTTTTTGCAGAATTTGTGGTAATTCCTTTCAGCCGTTCAGGCTGTAGCCCGTCTCAAAATTTCCTATGGGAATTAACATGGGGAAATCGCGTTTTGGGACCCCCCTTTTTTCTCAGCCCCCGCTTGATGAATCATCCCCAACTTTCAGGATAGTAGCTGACCTGGATAGAATTTTTGTTTGGAGAATTTCGCGAAGATTCGTCAAACAAAGCCAAAGTTATTAGCAATTAATTATTTTCCTATGGAAACTAGGTTCTAACTATATATATATTCACTGAAAAAACCATAGGTTTCAGGGGCGTTATAGTTAGCTGGACTTTTCACTCGTACAAAACCATAGAAATTCCCCCGTTATAGTTAGTTCAGCTAACTATAACTCGCGCGCCCGCAATGCACTGCTGATGACGTCACATATTACATCGCTCATGACATGGTCAGTGACATCACTCATGACATCACAATGACATCTCAAATGACATCACTGATGACATCACTTATTACATCATCCAGTGAATGTGTGTTTTTCTGAAAATTACATATGTTTTATATATGTATATCTCAAGGTCGATGGAAGAATAAATGGGTATATAAGTGTCTAAATGGATGATTTGTTTTTGAAAAATTGATTGTATAACTGACTGATTAAGTGTATCTTAGTGAATACATGGCTTAGTGAGTAATGTTTAAATATGTAAATATCTGTATCAGTCTCTCACTTTGTGTATAAGTGGCTGCATGGGTTGGTGAGTAGCTACATGAGTGTCTATATAGGGTATTAGTTGGTTTTTTGAGTGTCAGCATGAGTGTCTGAGTGTCTGTATGGTTCTATGGGGGGTATTACGAAGTGCATAGATGCATGAATAAGTGACTCACTGTTTGTATGTGTTGAAGACAGCATGTGTGCAGGACTGTATGGATGGATGAGTGTGTGTATGGGTGTGTTAGTGAGTGAATGACTGTCTCAATAGTGTCTTTACGAGTAACTACATATGTTTTAAACTAGTATATGTGACTATTGGTGTATATAAGTGAGTATATGTGAGAGTGAGAGATTGAAAGAGTTCCTGTATGAATAAGTATGTGTTTCTATAAGTGATTGTTAAAAAGACTAAGTATGTGTAAGTTTCTGTAGAAGTAAGTGTGGTGGTGTGTGTATAACTGTATATGCAGGTAAACGGATGTTTGATTCTTTATTAGCATGAGTGACTATGTGTGTGAGTAACTTTATGGATGAGTGGCGTTGTGTAACAGGATGTATATGTGTATGAGTACATATGATGAGTGAGTACATGTATGAGTGGCTGTATAGGACTGTTGGTGAATGAGTGGATGTGGATGTGGATCTTACAATTACTGAATAGGTTGTTGTAGCTGGTATTGGTAGGTCCATTGTTTTGAAAATTTTAATTTCTATTTTTGAATGTGTGTATCAAAGGTTATATTAGGGGCAGAGGAGGTCTGCAGGGCAAAAGGGGGTGGTGATGGACGGAGCGTCAGAACCAATCTTACACTCACACCCAGTCAACAGATCTGGGTTTGATCCATCACCGTTCTTTGGCCCACTCTGCCACCCCAGTTCAGACATGGCCATATGCAAATCAGTCTGACCCTGTGCCTCATGGGAACAGTCCAGCCCGAACTGCCAAGCCATGCCTTCCCTGGACCGGAAACAAGCTCCCTAGGACCGGTTTCTGGCATTTCAGCTGTCTTCAGCCAGGCTTGCTTGAATCCAGGGGCAAAGTGAGCAAGGGACTCACGTCTGAGCATACCCTGCCAACTTATGGCGAACAAAGCAGTGCAAAAGGGGGTGGTGATGGACGGAGCGTCAGAACCAATCTTACACTCACACCCAGTCAACAGATCTGGGTTTGATCCGTCACCGTTCTTTGGCCCACTCTGCCACCCCAGTTCAGACATGGCCATATGCAAATCAGTCTGACCCTGTGCCTCATGGGAACAGTCCAGCCCAAACTGCCGAGCCATGCCTTCCCTGGACCGGAAACAAGCTCCCTAGGACCGGTTTCTGGCATTTCAGCCGTCTTCAGCCAGGCTTGCTTGAATCCAGGGGCAAAGTGAGCAAGGGACTCAGGTCTGAGCATACCCTGCCAACTTATGGCGAACAAAGCAGTGCAAAAGGGGGTGGTGATGGACGGAGCGTCAGAACCAATCTTACACTCACACCCAGTCAACAGATCTGGGTTTGATCCATCACCGTTCTTTGGCCCACTCTGCCACCCCAGTGATGGCCATATGCAAATCAGTCTGACCCTGTGCCTCATGGGAACAGTCCAGCCCGAACTGCCAAGCCATGCCTTCCCTGGACTGGAAACAAGCTCCCTAGGACCGGTTTCTGGCATTTCAGCCGTCTTCAGCCAGGCTTGCTTGAATCCAGGGGCAAAGTGAGCAAGGGACTCACGTCTGAGCATACCCTGCCAACTTATGGCGAACAAAGCAGTGCAAAAGGGGGTGGTGATGGACGGAGCGTCAGAACCAATCTTACACTCACACTCAGTGAACAGATCTGGGTTTGATCCATCACCGTTCTTTGGCCCACTCTGCCACCCCAGTTCAGACATGGCCATATGCAAATCAGTCTGACCCTGTGCCTCATGGGAACAGTCCAGCCCGAACTGCCAAGCCATGCCTTCCCTGGACCGGAAACAAGCTCCCTAGGACCGGTTTCTGGCATTTCAGCCGTCTTCAGCCAGGCTTGCTTGAATCCAGGGGCAAAGTGAGCAAGGGACTCACGTCTGAGCATACCATGCCAACTTATGGCGAACAAAGCAGTGCAAAAGGGGGTGGTGATGGACGGAGCGTCAGAACCAATCTTACACTCACACCCAGTCAACAGATCTGGGTTTGATCCATCACCGTTCTTTGGCCCACTCTGCCACCCCAGTTCAGACATGGCCATATGCAAATCAGTCTGACCCTGTGCCTCATGGGAACAGTCCAGCCCGAACTGCCAAGCCATGCCTTCCCTGGACCGGAAACAAGCTCCCTAGGACCGGTTTCTGGCATTTCAGCCGTCTTCAGCCAGGCTTGCTTGAATCCAGGGGCAAAGTGAGCAAGGGACTCACGTCTGAGCATATCCTGCCAACTTATGGTGAACAGAGCAGTGCAAAAGGGGGTGGTGATGGACGGAGCGTCAGAACCAATCTTACACTCACACCCAGTCAACAGATCTGGGTTTGATCCATCACCGTTCTTAGGCCGACTCTGCCACCCCAGTTCAGACATGGCCATATGCAAATCAGTCTGACCCTGTGCCTCATGGGAACAGTCCAGCCCGAACTGCCAAGCCATGCCTTCCCTGGACCGGAAACAAGCTCCCTAGGACCGGTTTCTGGCATTTCAGCCGTCTTCAGCCAGGCTTGCTTGAATCCAGGGGCAAAGTGAGCAAGAGACTCACGTCTGAGCATACCCTGCCAACTTATGGCGAACAAAGCAGTGCAAAAGGGGGTGGTGATGGACGGAGCGTCAGAACCAATCTTACACTCACACCCAGTCAACAGATCTGGGTTTGATCCATCACCGTTCTTTGGCCCACTCTGCCACCCCAGTTCAGACATGGCCATATGCAAATCAGTCTGACCCTGTGCCTCATGGAAACAGTCCAGCCCGAACTGCCAAGCCATGCCTTCCCTGGACCGGAAACAAGCTCCCTAGGACCGGTTTCTGGCATTTCAGCCGTCTTCAGCCATGCTTGCTTGAATCCAGGGGCAAAGTGAGCAAGGGACTCACGTCTGAGCATACCCTGCTAACTTATGGCGAACAAAGCAGTGCAAAAGGGGGGTGGTGATGGACGGAGCGTCAGAACCAATCTTACACTCACACCCAGTCAACAGATCTGGGTTTGATCCATCACCGTTCTTTGGCCCACTCTGCCACCCCAGTTCAGACATGGCCATATGCAAATACGTCTGACCCTGTGCCTCATGGGAACAGTTCAGCCCGAACTGCCAAGCCATGCCTTCCCTGGACCGGAAACAAGCTCCCTAGGACCGGTTTCTAGCATTTCAGCCGTCTTCAGCCAGGCTTGCTTGAATCCAGGGGCAAAGTGAGGAAGGGACTCACGTCTGAGCATACCCTGCCAACTTATGGTGAACAAAGCAGTGCAAAAGGGGGTGGTGATGGACGGAGCATCAGAACCAATCTTACACTCACACCCAGTCAACAGATCTGGGTTTGATCCATCACCGTTCTTTGGCCCACTCTGCCACCCCAGTTCAGACATGGCCATATGCAAATCAGTCTGACCCTGTGCCTCATGGGAACAGTCCAGCCCGAACTGCCAAGCCATGCCTTCCCTGGACCGGAAACAAGCTCCCTAGGACCGGTTTCTGGCATTTCAGCCGTCTTCAGCCAGGCTTGCTTGAATCCAGGGGCAAAGTGAGCAAGGGACTCACGTCTGAGCATATCCTGCCAACTTATGGTGAACAGAGCAGTGCAAAAGGGGGTGGTGATGGACGGAGCGTCAGAACCAATCTTACACTCACACCCAGTCAACAGATCTGGGTTTGATCCATCACCGTTCTTAGGCCCACTCTGCCACCCCAGTTCAGACATGGCCATATGCAAATCAGTCTGACCCTGTGCCTCATGGGAACAGTCCAGCCCGAACTGCCAAGCCATGCCTTCCCTGGACCGGAAACAAGCTCCCTAGGACCGGTTTCTGGCATTTCAGCCGTCTTCAGCCAGGCTTGCTTGAATCCAGGGGCAAAGTGAGCAAGGGACTCACGTCTGAGCATATCCTGCCAACTTATGGTGAACAGAGCAGTGCAAAAGGGGGTGGTGATGGACGGAGCGTCAGAACCAATCTTACACTCACACCCAGTCAACAGATCTGGGTTTGATCCATCACCGTTCTTAGGCCCACTCTGCCACCCCAGTTCAGACATGGCCATATGCAAATCAGTCTGACCCTGTGCCTCATGGGAACAGTCCAGCCCGAACTGCCAAGCCATGCCTTCCCTGGACCGGAAACAAGCTCCCTAGGACCGGTTTCTGGCATTTCAGCCGTCTTCAGCCAGGCTTGCTTGAATCCAGGGGCAAAGTGAGCAAGAGACTCACGTCTGAGCATACCCTGCCAACTTATGGCGAACAAAGCAGTGCAAAAGGGGGTGGTGATGGACGGAGCGTCAGAACCAATCTTACACTCACATCCAGTCAACAGATCTGGGTTTGATCCATCACCGTTCTTTGGCCCACTCTGCCACCCCAGTTCAGACATGGCCATATGCAAATCAGTCTGACCCTGTGCCTCATGGAAACAGTCCAGCCCGAACTGCCAAGCCATGCCTTCCCTGGACCAGAAACAAGCTCCCTAGGACCGGTTTCTGGCATTTCAGCCGTCTTCAGCCATGCTTGCTTGAATCCAGGGGCAAAGTGAGCAAGGGACTCACGTCTGAGCATTCCCTGCTAACTTATGGCGAACAAAGCAGTGCAAAAGGGGGGTGGTGATGGACGGAGCGTCAGAACCAATCTTACACTCACACCCAGTCAACAGATCTGGGTTTGATCCATCACCGTTCTTTGGCCCACTCTGCCACCCCAGTTCAGACATGGCCATATGCAAATCAGTCTGACCCTGTGCCTCATGGGAACAGTTCAGCCCGAACTGCCAAGCCATGCCTTCCCTGGACCGGAAACAAGCTCCCTAGGACCGGTTTCTAGCATTTCAGCCGTCTTCAGCCAGGCTTGCTTGAATCCAGGGGCAAAGTGAGGAAGGGACTCACGTCTGAGCATACCCTGCCAACTTATGGTGAACAAAGCAGTGCAAAAGGGGGTGGTGATGGACGGAGCATCAGAACCAATCTTACACTCACACCCAGTCAACAGATTTGGGTTTGATCCATCACCGTTCTTTGGCCCACTCTGCCACCCCAGTTCAGACATGGCCATATGCAAATCAGTCTGACCCTGTGCCTCATGGGAACAGTCCAGCCCGAACTGCCAAGCCATGCCTTCCCTGGACCGGAAACAAGCTCCCTAGGACCGGTTTCTGGCATTTCAGCCGTCTTCAGCCAGGCTTGCTTGAATCCAGGGGCAAAGTATGCAAGGGACTCACGTCTGAGCATATCCTTCAACTTATGGCGAACAAGGCAGTGCAAAAGGGGGTGGTGATGGACTGAGCATCAGAACCAATCTTACACTCACACCCAGTCAACAGATCTGGGTTTGATCCATCACCGTTCTGGCACCGTGGCATGAGTCCCTTGCTCACTTTGCCACTGGATTCAAGCAAGCCTGGCTGAAGACGGCTGAAATGCCAGAAACAAGTCCTAGGAAGCTTGTTTCCGGTCCAGAGAAGGCATGGCTTGGCAGTTCGGGCTGGACAGTTCCCATGAGGCACAGGGTCAGACTGATTTGCATATGGCCATGTCTGAACTGGGGTGGCATAGTGGGCTAAAGAACGGTGATGGATCAAACCCAGATCTGTTGACTGGGTTTGAGTGTTTGATTGGTTCTGATGCTCCGTCCATCGCCACCCCCTTTTGTACCGCTTTGTTCGCCATATGTTGGCAGGGTATGCTCATACGTGAGTCCCTTGCTCACTTTGCCACTGGATTCAAGCAAGTCTGGCTGAAGACGGCTGAAATGCCAGAAACCAGTCCTAGGAAGCTTGTTTCCGGTCCAGAGAAGGCATGGCTTGGCAGTTCGGGCTGGACAGTTCCCATGAGGCACAGGGTCAGACTGATTTGCATATGGCCATGTCTGAACTGGGGTGGCAGAGTGGGCTAAAGAACGGTGATGGATCAAACCCAGATCTGTTGACTGGGTGTGAGTGTTTGATTGGTTCTGATGCTCCGTCCATCGCCACCCCCTTTTGTACCGCTTTGTTCGCCATAAGTTGGCAGGGTATGCTCAGACGTGAGTCCCTTGCTCACTTTGCCACTGGATTCAAGCAAGCCTGGCTGAAGACGGCTGAAATGCCAGAAACCGGTCCTAGGAAGCTTGTTTCCGGTCCAGAGAAGGCATGGCTTGGCAGTTCGGGCTGGACAGTTCCCATGAGGCACAGGGTCAGACTGATTTGCATATGGCCATGTCTGAACTGGGGTGGCAGAGTGGGCTAAAGAACGGTGATGGATCAAACCCAGATCTGTTGACTGGGTGTGAGTGTTTGATTGGTTCTGATGCTCCGTCCATCGCCACCCCCTTTTGTACCGCTTTGTTCGCCATAAGTTGGCAGGGTATGCTCAGACGTGAGTCCCTTGCTCACTTTGCCACTGGATTCAAGCAAGCCTGGCTGAAGACGGCTGAAATGCCAGAAACCGGTCCTAGGAAGCTTGTTCCCGGTCCAGAGAAGGCATGGCTTGGCAGTTCGGGCTGGACAGTTCCCATGAGGCACAGGGTCAGACTGATTTGCATATGGCCATGTCTGAACTGGGGTGGCAGAGTGGGCTAAAGAACGGTGATGGATCAAACCCAGATCTGTTGACTGGGTGTGAGTGTTTGATTGGTTCTGATGCTCCGTCCATCGCCACCCCCTTTTGTACCACTTTGTTCTCCATAAGTTGGCAGGGTATGCTCAGACGTGAGTCCCTTGCTCACTTTGCCACTGGATTCAAGCAAGCCTGGCTGAAGACGGCTGAAATGCCAGAAACCGGTCCTAGGAAGCTTGTTTCCGGTCCAGAGAAGGCATGGCTTGGCAGTTCGGGCTGGACAGTTCCCATGAGGCACAGGGTCAGACTGATTTGCATATGGCCATGTCTGAACTGGGGTGGCAGAGTGGGCTAAAGAACGGTGATGGATCAAACCCAGATCTGTTGACTGGGTGTGAGTGTTTGATTGGTTCTGATGCTCCGTCCATCGCCACCCCCTTTTGTACCGCTTTGTTCGCCATAAGTTGGCAGGGTATGCTCAGACGTGAGTCCCTTGCTCACTTTGCCACTGGATTCAAGCAAGCCTGGCTGAAGACGGCTGAAATGCCAGAAACCGGTCCTAGGAAGCTTGTTTCCGGTCCAGAGAAGGCATGGCTTGGCAGTTCGGGCTGGACAGTTCCCATGAGGCACAGGGTCAGACTGATTTGCATATGGCCATGTCTGAACTGGGGTGGCAGAGTGGGCTAAAGAACGGTGATGGATCAAACCCAGATCTGTTGACTGGGTGTGAGTGTTTGATTGGTTCTGATGCTCCGTCCATCGCCACCCCCTTTTGTACCGCGTTGTTCGCCATAAGTTGGCAGGGTATGCTCAGACGTGAGTCCCTTGGTCACTTTGCCACTGGATTCAAGCAAGCCTGGCTGAAGACGGCTGAAATGCCAGAAACCGGTCCTAGGAAGCTTGTTTCCGGTCCAGAGAAGGCATGGCTTGGCAGTTCGGGCTGGACAGTTCCCATGAGGCACAGGGTCAGACTGATTTGCATATGGCCATGTCTGAACTGTGGTGGCAGAGAGGGCTAAAGAACGGTGATGGATCAAACCCAGATCTGTTGACTGGGTGTGAGTGTTTGATTGGTTCTGATGCTCCGTCCATCGCTACCCCCTTTTGTACCGCTTTGTTCGCCATAAGTTGGCAGGGTATGCTCAGACGTGAGTCCCTTGCTCACTTTGCCACTGGATTCAAGCAAGCCTGGCTGAAGACGGCTGAAATGCCAGAAACCGGTCCTAGGAAGCTTGTTTCTGGTCCAGAGAAGGCATGGCTTGGCAGTTCGGGCTGGACAGTTCCCATGAGGCACAGGGTCAGACTGATTTGCATATGGCCATGTCTGAACTGGGGTGGCAGAGTGGGCTAAAGAACGGTGATGGATCAAACCCAGATCTGTTGACTGGGTGTGAGTGTTTGATTGGTTCTGATGCTCCGTCCATCGCCACCCCCTTTTGTACCGCTTTGTTCGCCATAAGTTGGCAGGGTATGCTCAGACGTGAGTCCCTTGCTCACTTTGCCACTGGATTCAAGCAAGCCTGGCTGAAGACGGCTGAAATGCCAGAAACCGGTCCTAGGAAGCTTGTTTCCGGTCCAGAGAAGGCATGGCTTGGCAGTTCGGGCTGGACAGTTCCCATGAGGCACAGGGTCAGACTGATTTGCATATGGCCATGTCTGAACTGGGGTGGCAGAGTGGGCTAAAGAACGGTGATGGATCAAACCCAGATCTGTTGACTGGGTGTGAGTGTTTGATTGGTTCTGATGCTCCGTCCATCGCCACCCCCTTTTGTACCGCTTTGTTCGCCATAAGTTGGCAGGGTATGCTCAGACGTGAGTCCCTTGCTCACTTTGCCACTGGATTCAAGCAAGCCTGGCTGAAGACGGCTGAAATGCCAGAAACCGGTCCTAGGAAGCTTGTTCCCGGTCCAGAGAAGGCATGGCTTGGCAGTTCGGGCTGGACAGTTCCCATGAGGCACAGGGTCAGACTGATTTGCATATGGCCATGTCTGAACTGGGGTGGCAGAGTGGGCTAAAGAACGGTGATGGATCAAACCCAGATCTGATGACTGGGTGTGAGTGTTTTATTGGTTCTGATGCTCCGTCCATCGCCACCCCCTTTTGTACCACTTTGTTCTCCATAAGTTGGCAGGGTATGCTCAGACGTGAGTCCCTTGCTCACTTTGCCACTGGATTCAAGCAAGCCTGGCTGAAGACGGCTGAAATGCCAGAAACCGGTCCTAGGAAGCTTGTTTCCGGTCCAGAGAAGGCATGGCTTGGCAGTTCGGGCTGGACAGTTCCCATGAGGCACAGGGTCAGGCTGATTTGCATATGGCCATGTCTGAAATGGGGTGGCAGAGTGGGCTAAAGAACGGTGATGGATCAAACCCAGATCTGTTGACTGGGTGTGAGTGTTTGATTGGTTCTGATGCTCCGTCCATCGCCACCCACTTTTGTACCGCTTTGTTCGCCATAAGTTGGCAGGGTATTTTCAGACGTGAGTCCCTTGCTCACTTTTCCACTGGATTCAAGCAAGCCTGGCTGAAGACGGCTGAAATGCCAGAAACCAGTCATAGGAAGCTTGTTTCCGGTCCAGAGAAGGCATGGCTTGGCAGTTCGGGCTGGACAGTTCCCATGAGGCACAGGGTCAGACTGATTTGCATATGGCCATGTCTGAACTGGGGTGGCAGAGTGGGCTAAAGAACGGTGATGGATCAAACCCAGATCTGTTGACTGGGTGTGAGTGTTTGATTGGTTCTGATGCTCCGTCCATCGCCACCCCCTTTTGTACCACGTTGTTCGCCATAAGTTGGCAGGGTATGCTCAGACGTGAGTCCCTTGGTCACTTTGCCACTGGATTCAAGCAAGCCTGGCTGAAGACGGCTGAAATGCCAGAAACCGGTCCTAGGAAGCTTGTTTCCGGTCCAGAGAAGGCATGGCTTGGCAGTTCGGGCTGGACAGTTCCCATGAGGCACAGGGTCAGACTGATTTGCATATGGCCATGTCTGAACTGGGGTGGCAGAGAGGGCTAAAGAACGGTGATGGATCAAACCCAGATCTGTTGACTGGGTGTGAGTGTTTGATTGGTTCTGATGCTCCGTCCATCGCCACCCCCTTTTGTACCGCTTTGTTCGCCATAAGTTGGCAGGGTATGCTCAGACGTGAGTCCCTTGCTCACTTTGCCACTGGATTCAAGCAAGCCTGGCTGAAGACGGCTGAAATGCCAGAAACCGGTCCTAGGAAGCTTGTTTCCGGTCCAGAGAAGGCATGGCTTGGCAGTTCGGGCTGGACAGTTCCCATGAGGCACAGGGTCAGACTGATTTGCATATGGCCATGTCTGAACTGGGGTGGCAGAGTGGGCTAAAGAACGGTGATGGATCAAACCCAGATCTGTTGACTGGGTGTGAGTGTTTGATTGGTTCTGATGCTCCGTCCATCGCCACCCCCTTTTGTACCGCTTTGTTCGCCATAAGTTGGCAGGGTATGCTCAGACGTGAGTCCCTTGCTCACTTTGCCACGGGATTCAAGCAAGCCTGGCTGAAGACGGCTGAAATGCCAGAAACCTGTCCTAGGAAGCTTGTTTCCGGTCCAGAGAAGGCATGGCTTGGCAGTTCGGGCTGGACAGTTCCCATGAGGCACAGGGTCAGACTGATTTGCATATGGCCATGTCTGAACTGGGGTGGCAGAGTGGGCTAAAGAACGGTGATGGATCAAACCCAGATCTGTTGACTGGGTGTGAGTGTTTGATTGGCTCTGATGCTCCGTCCATCGCCACCCCCTTTTGTACCGCTTTGTTCGCCATAAGTTGGCAGGGTAAGCTCAGACGTGAGTCCCTTGCTCACTTTGCCACTGGATTCAAGCAAGCCTGGCTGAAGACGGCTGAAATGCCAGAAACCGGTCCTAGGAAGCTTGTTTCCGGTCCAGAGAAGGCATGGCTTGGCAGTTCGGGCTGGACAGTTCCCATGAGGCACAGGGTCAGACTGATTTGCATATGCCCATGTCTGAACTGGGGTGGCAGAGTGGGCTAAAGAACGGTGATAGATCAAACCCAGATCTGTTGACTGGGTGTGAGTGTTTGATTGGTTCTGATGCTCCATCAATCGCCACCCCCTTTTGTACCGCTTTGTTCGCCATAAGTTGGCAGGGTATGCTCAGACCTGAGTCCCTTGCTCACTTTGCCACTGGATTCAAGCAAGCCTGGCTGAAGACGGCTGAAATGCCAGAAACCGGTCCTAGGAAGCTTGTTTCCGGTCCAGAGAAGGTATGGCTTGGCAGTTCGGGCTGGACAGTTCCCATGAGGCACAGGGTCAGACTGATTTGCATATGGCCATGTCTGAACTGGGGTGGCAGAGTGGGCTAAAGAACGGTGATGGATCAAACCCAGATCTGTTGTCTGGGTGTGAGTGTTTGATTGGTTCTGATGCTCCGTCCATCGCCACCCCCTTTTGTACCGCTTTGTTCGCCATAAGTTGGCAGGGTATGCTCAGACGTGAGTCCCTTGCTCACTTTGCCACTGGATTCAAGCAAGCCTGGCTGAAGACGGCTGAAATGCCAGAAACCGGTCCTAGGAAGCTTGTTTCCGGTCCAGAGAAGGCATGGCTTGGCAGTTCGGGCTGGACAGTTCCCATGAGGCACATGGTCAGACTGATTTGCATATGGCCATGTCTGAACTGGGGTGGCAGAGTGGGCTAAAGAACGGTGATGGATCAAACCCAGATCTGTTGACTGGGTGTGAGTGTTTGATTGGTTCTGATGCTCCGTCCATCGCCACCCCCTTTTGTACCGCTTTGTTCGCCATAAGTTGGCAGGGTATGCTCAGACGTGAGTCCCTTGCTCACTTTGCCACTGGATTCAAGCAAGCCTGGCTGAAGACGGCTGAAATGCCAGAAACCGGTCCTAGGAAGCTTGTTTCCGGTCCAGAGAAGGCATGGCTTGGCATTTCGGGCTGGACAGTTCCCATGAGGCACAGGATCAGACTGATTTGCATATGGCCATGTCTGAACTGGGGTGGCAGAGTGGGCTAAAGAACGGTGATGGATCAAACCCAGATCTGTTGACTGGGTGTGAGTGTTTGATTGGTTCTGATGCTCCGTCCATCGCCACCCCCTTTTGTACCGCTTTGTTCGCCATAAGTTGGCAGGGTATGCTCAGACGTGAGTCCCTTCCTCACTTTGCCACTGGATTCAAGCAAGCCTGGCTGAAGACGGCTGAAATGCCAGAAACCGGTCCTAGGAAGTTTGTTTCCGGTCCAGAGAAGGCATGGCTTGGCAGTTCGGGCTGGTCAGTTCCCATGAGGCACAGGGTCAGACTGATTTGCATATGGCCATGTCTGAACTGGGGTGGCAGAGTGGGCTAAAGAACAGTGATGGATCAAACCCAGATCTGTTGACTGGGTGTGAGTGTTTGATTGGTTCTGATGCTCCATCCATCGCCACCCCCTTTTGTACCGCTTTGTTTGCCATAAGTTGGCAGGGTATGCTCAGACGTGAGTCCCTTGCTCACTTTGCCACTGGATTCAAGCAAGCCTGGCTGAAGACGGCTGAAATGCCAGAAACCGGTCCTAGGAAGCTTGTTTCCGGTCCAGAGAAGGCATGGCTTGGCAGTTCGGGCTGGACAGTTCCCATGAGGCACAGGGTCAGACTGATTTGCATATGGCCATGTCTGAACTGGGGTGGCAGAGTGGGCTAAAGAACGGTGATGGATCAAACCCAGATCTGTTGACTGGGTGTGAGTGTTTGATTGGTTCTGATGCTCCGTCCATCGCCACCCCCTTTTGTACCGCGGAGAGGAGGTCTGCCACTCTATCACAAGGATGATGTCATCAGTGATGTCATCAGTGATGTCATGAGTGATGTCACTGACCATGTCATGAGTGATGTAATATGTGACGTCATCAGCAGTGCATTGCGGGCGCGCGAGTTATAGTTAGCTGAACTAACTATAACGGGGGAATTTCTATGGTTTTGTTTGGGTGAAAAGTCCAGCTAACTATACCGCCCCTGAAACCTATGGTTTTTTCAGTGAATTTCTAAGGTTTTTTAAATGCTAATTCCTAGCTATAACGTGCCTGAAACCTATGTTTTTTTTCAGTCAATTTCAAACGTTTTTTAAATGCTAATTTCTAGCTATGCCTACAGAGATAGGACATGTGAAGAAAGAAGGAAAAACGCACAGAAAGAAAAAAAAGAAAGGCAGAAAGAAGCAACAGAAGTCCTCAAAGACGAAGAAAAGTGCAGGAAGAAGTATAACGTGCAGAAAGAACAAACAGAAGAGCAGAAACAAGCCTTGTTGCAAAATCATCCTGTACCCTCAACTTTTTCAGACGGATACTGGTGGTAACTGAGTCTGACTAACCAGTCCTAGAGCCAGTGCTATGTTAAAAGACACTCAGAATACAGTGAAAACACCTACATACACTAGGGCACACTATGTGTTGGGGTCCCACTGTGATTAGCATGACCTCCTCTGTAAGCCCCTAGTATATAATAGGGCAGGGGATTAAAACTACCTCTTAAAACGCACCACAGGGCGTGTTTGAAGACGTCACCTCATGCCCCGTCCCCTCCCTTCTCCACTGTGTAAACACGCCCTGTAGCCGTTTTAAGTTGGGAGATTAAGTCCCCTTGAATCCTGAGGGTCCCTAGGGTCCAATTAGACCACTAGGTACCTCCAGTAAGCGCCACAGAGCTGCGTTGCAGAGAGGTGTAAAAAGTGGCACGGCCTGCACCACCTCTCTGCAACGCAGAGCAGTGGTGCTTACTGGAAGCACCTGGTGGGCTAGTTGGACCCCAGGGTCCCTCAGGATTGAAAGGGACTTATTTCCCCAACTTAAAAACGTGCCACAGGGCCTGTGGGCGTTCTGAGTTGAGAGATTAAGTCCCCTTGAATCCTAAGTGTCCCTAGGGTCAAACTAGCCCACTAGGTACCTCCAGTAAGCGCCACAGAGCTGCGTTGCATAGAGGTGTAAAAAGGGGCGTGGCCTCAGAACACCTGTCTGCAACGCAGCTCCCTGGCGCATACTGGAGATACCTGTTGGGCTAGTTGGCCCTCAGGGACCCTCAGTATTGAAGGGGAATTAATTCCTCAACTTACAACTGGCCAGGGGGCGCGTTTGCAGAGTGCTGCAAGGAGGGGGCGTGGCCTCCGGCGCGATGCCGGTCTTTTATTTATTTATTTTTAAGAAGGAGGGCTGTGTGGCCCCCTTTCTTTTTCTAATTTATTAGCCCTGGGGACCCCATCCCCCGGGGCCGGCCTTTGTTTTTTATTTAAAAAAAAATATATATATTTATAGAAACACCTAGGACATGCTGGACAAACCGTATGTACCTATCACCATGACGATTTGCGTGATATTCCTTAAAAGGCGACTATGCATACAATGAATCCACGTAGAATGTATTCACACCGCTAGTGAAGCTCTGACATGTCTGACACCCTACTGTGCCTAATCCCGGCGCCCCCGCTGGCGGGTACTCTCCAAGTAGACATCCTTGTCGTTTATTTATACAAACATGGGTAGCTATTGACGGGCACATTTAATACACATGCACACCAAGCCATTCGAAAGGGGATTTGAGAAAAATTCGACCAAACTATGCAAGAAACCCCCTCACGGTTAATAAAACACACATCCACCGCCGGATGTTTAATACTTTTTATTTTACTCTCTGGAAAGGAGACAAACCTCACTTGAGAGTCACAGCGTGCTCCTGGCTGAGCCAAATGCTGTGTTACACCCACTAGTGCCCGCCGAGTGCCACACACCTCTGTGTTGTATTCCACCAGCTAGTGCGTATGCTATGACACTCTCTAGCCCATGTGCACTGTAACACCACCCCGTGAATATGTCATGCCACACTTGCCTTCGCACGGGTTATATTGACCCATCTAACGTGCCTTCCTCGATGCCTATGTTATAACGTACAACGCTATGCCATACATATTACAATCTGGGATCCAAATCTTTGTCACAGTGCATATGCAATGTTACGCTACCCAGCACATATTTTATATTACAACTTTAGAGACTACTTAGGTTACACAACACTGCCCTGTGCATATTACACTTCAAGGCGCATATCACATAGCAAGCGCTAGTGCCTGTGCTATCTCGCGCTCTCCAATGAATCTGTCATTGCGCACAATGTATTCAATATTATATTTCACGCCCCGGTTCATCTTATATCACACTTTTTGGTGCATAGTTTATACCATATACTATATCTAGCTTTCATTTTCAATCGTGCTCTCAGGACTATGTTCTATATAACACTGCGTCCACCTACCCTTTTCACTGGCATTACATTTTGCGATGGGGGGTGGAGGGTCAGGGGATGTGTCTGCTAAGTGAGCCTGGAGTCACAGTCCCAAACGTCCTCTTCTTCCTGAATAAAAGTGAGATTATGCTGCATACTTGTTCATATTTTAAGTAGTTCGCACAGACACTCATTTTAAAAACAATAAAGTTCCTAATACCCACCTTCTATGAACAGTTAGCTTGCTGCCCCATCCATCTCCTCCCTATCCTCTGTTGTCTGAATCCATGGACTAGCCTCCTCCCTCCTGCCATGCATGGTCTGATGTGCTGCCACTGCCCTGCATTTAGCATGATTTACCAGTCCACTCATCCTGCCCTCCATTGCCCAATTCTATGGCCCATCATTGACCTCCTGCTTAGCCTCTGTGCTTTGCTTGCTGCCCCTATTCTCCTTCCCCCTGCCCTCCGATGTCTTTGTGCATGCCCCTGCTCCATCCTTTTTGACCACCATGTTCCATGGACCTGCCACTCCCATCTACTCTGAGTGTTCTGTTGAGCTGCCACTCCCCTACCACCTGCCTAGCATTGTCAGGTGACTGTAACCTGTCCCTGCCACCACCACCCTGCCTGTCCACATGCCATGCCCCTATCCCCTTCCTCCTGTCCTCCATGGTCCATTTTACTGCCACACCCTTCTGCCCTCCCTGGTCTGTTGTGCTGCAACTGCTCCTCCTGCCTGCCCCGCGCGGTCTGTTGTGAGGCCCCTTCCCCTGAACTCTCTTGTCTGTGCCCAGGTCCTGACCCTCCCTTCTATCCTCCATGGTCCTTTGTGCATGCCCCTGCACCCTCCTTCTTGCCCATCATAGCCATTGTGCTGCCACTAACCCTCCCGCTTGCCATGCATGGTCTTCTGTGCTGCCATGGCCCCTCCCACCTTCCCTGTGTGGTCAGCTAGCTGCTCCTGACCCCCTCCCACCTTCCTTCCATGGTCTGTGTGTATGCCATCATAGTCTCACTGTTGCTCTCCATGGTGTTTCTAGTGCCCATCCTGCCTGACCTCCATGGTCATCTTGCTGCTCCTGCCCTGCCCCCTTGCCCCCAGCCCTCTGTTTCCATGTGCAGACCCATATTCCCTCCCTCCTGGCTTGTCGGTTCCATTGTAATGCCCCTGATCCGTCCCTCTTGCCCTTTATGGACTGTTATGCTGCAGCTTTCTCTCCTGTCTGTCCATTATGGTCAGCTAGCTACCATTGCCTCTTTCCCCTCTGTTGTCTGTTGTCCATGTGCATGGTCCTGTCCCCTCCCTATTGCTTTCTATGGATTGTTGTGCTGCACTCTCGTCCCGCATGCCCTGTGTGGAGTATTGTGCTGCTGCAAACCCTGACGCCTGCCCTGTAGGGTCAGTTTGGTGCACCTCTCAATGTCCCTCCTGTCCTCTGTTATCCGAGTCCATGTCCCTACCCCAATTCCTCCTGCCTACCATGATCCAATGTACCATACTTGCGAACATTTTGAACTTGGTAAGAGGGAGATTTTGAAATAAAACTGGGGTATTGATTTTCCCCTTTGAGTTACATTGAAAAAGAGAAGATTGTAGACAGGAAACAGATCAAGTAAAGCCCATTTGAGCTTAAAAGCATTGGACGTTTCCAGGCTGAAACGGGTCTGTTGGCATGTATGGTTGTATGACCACTGCCTCTTCCTTCTGCCCACAATGGTCTATTATATTGCCACAGCCTCTCTTGCCAGTCCTGTATTGTTGGTTTGTTGCCCCTGCCCCCCTTTCCACTGCCCTCCATAGTGTTGAAAATTAAAACAGCGATATGATTAAGCATTCACTAAAGACATGAATTCCCCTTACTTGGACCAAGTTTCTCTCCTTATGTTGACTAATGTCTGGATTCCATTTTGTATTGTCGTGTCTCCACGTGCTTAGCACGAGAAGAGTCCTATCTTCGTGTCAGTTGCTCTCATAATCTGCCTAGTAACAGTCTATAAATAGCTCCTTTGTCCTTCTGGCGCATGCCCACACTTGACCACATCTGTTATCAGTTAGTCCTTGCTTGACCATGTTTTCGCGGGCTTAGGAGTGTGTTAACTCCGCCCACATATTGATTCTGTATCGAAAATGTCCATACAAGGTAATATTCTTTACCTCATGTTGTATCCACCCACTTATGAGCCCCTCTCTGTTGTGTATAAAAGGGGACTGTGTATGCAAGTTCTTTGTGCTACTCTATGCAATACTGAAGAGTGTTGTATGGGTTGTAGGACCACCCTTAAGGGTTAATAAACTCTGTCTCTGTATTTGCAGTTTCCGTGCCAACTTCCTTCTAGCTTTCGTTACAGAAGGGCGAACCCTTGTATTTGCAGGCCTAGCTGGGGCCTGTATACATCAATTGGCGCCCGTCACGTGGGGCTCATCGGCGACTCGGATGCTCGAAGGACTGGTCGTGACGAAGGTGAGGAATTTGGCCGGGGATGTGATCACTGCCAGTGGCGTTTTAGTCCTGGCATCCCGAGGTTTTCTTCCTTCCCTTCCGAACTGACCTTCTGGGTGGCGCCGGTCCTCGACTGAGACCTCTTCTGTCGGTTTGCCGCGACAGCCGTTTGGGCGAATTTTGGAACTTGGCAGTTGGAACCTGGACACTCTTGATTGGTAAGAACCGTTGTACGGTACTTGCTCCCAGTTTTGAAGCCTGGGTTGGCTATTTGAGTTTGATTTGTGATGACCGGTCATATTTTGTATTGATTATTGTGAGAATATATGCGTTGCAACACATATAGGCAGGAAATGTGGAGATATTTCTCCGGAGCTGTGTAAATTTGAACGGCGCAAAGTTTAAGTGCCATTTTTGATAATACTGCATATTTTGCATTATTTTTGAGCATGCCTGCTTTTAGCGCACTCCGTAAGTGGTGCTGCTGCTTTGGAAACCGGTTAAACCTCGAGGAATCTGCTCCAGCCCCCCCAGAGGGGACTCCTAATAGGGATATGTATGTGAAGCATGGTCTTTCCTCTATAATGTACAGCACAGTGTGGAGGAAATACACCAAAAAGGATCCTGAGTTACGATGGCCTTTGTATGGATCGTTTGATATGCAAAAGATTGAGTATGTGGAGCAGTGTATGTGTAAACGGCGTGCCCGCCAAGACATGTTTGAATGTGTACGGTTATGGGTGAAGGAAGTGCGTGAGCGAGAGAAACGTGAGAATGCGCTGTTTGATAAAGAGCAACGGAAAAATGATCATGTGAGAGCGCAGGAAGCGAAGCGTCGGGAAGAAAGAGAACTGGCGGAGAGACAAGAGAAAGAGCGTAGGCTGCAAGTTTCGGGTCAATATGCTGTCCGCCAGCCACTTTATCCTGTCCTTACTAATCTTGAAGATGATTTTTATTTATTAGATCGCTCTCCGCCCCCTTATGTTGGCGCGTCTGCCCCGAGGTCACAGGCTTCTGGATCGGTTTCGGATAAGGTAGACACGCGGTCCATGTTATCAACTGAGCGTATGGGTGAGCTTCAGAATCTTTCTCTTCGTGCACTTAAGGGCAAGTTATCCCTTTCTGAATTGTTGGACTCTTTGGAACAGTGGCGGGATAGAGAGAAGTTGTATTTTCTTGAAACCTTTTCTGATGAAGTGATTGCTGCCTTTCGGAAATATTCAGAAGTTTTTGAGCCTGATGATGTAGTATTAGATGCTAAAGCATTACGTAACGGTGTTTTTTCTCCCTCTAAGGCACCTGATGCGGTCCGGCGACTGTTTGCATTGCGGGACGCGGCGAGTGAACTTAAAGAGAGAGCGCGCCTAAAGACAGGGGAGGAGGAGCAATCGGATTCACGTATCGGCGGCGACCAATCATCTACCTCCTACTCAGATAAGAGCGAACTAGTGCATGCTAAACCGATGCGAGAGGCGGCACCTTTGTATGTTCCTCCTAAAGGAGCGGGAACTAGTTCAGATATTACTTCCGCCGATGCTAAGGGATATTTTGTGTATAATTGGGTTTATACTCCCTGGCATAGGGCTGATATTATGGCATTAAAGAATGCATTGCCTGACCCCCGCAAGAATCCAGCGGCCTTTTATGAAGAGGTCGAAGGGGCCTTGAATTCTTGTACTATGACTTTAGCAGATATAGATTTGTTCTTTGGGCTCATATTACCACCGGATATGTGGAGATCTGTGCGGAAGGTGGATGATGTTCCCGCTTTTAAGGCTAGGTGGTCCGAGATTGAGGATGAGGATAGGGAGAGAAAACCCGCGCAAAAACCACCGCGGATTATTTTAGATCTTCCTGCTGCTATCTTGACCAAGTTGAAGACGATTATTCCCCCTAAAAAGATTGATTGGAATATGTTAGCCTCGTGTAAACAGAAGGTTGATGAATCAGTTTCAGATTTCTTTACACGCTTTGAGGAGACATTTCATGATTTCAGTGGTCAGTTGCTTACGGATGATACGGGCCGGCATCTTTTTGTGGATAAATATGTGGCGAATTTATTACCGGGAATAGCAGCTCGTTTAAAAGCGAGTGAAAGTTCTTGGTCCACCTCGTCTCCGGCATCCCTTCTGACTATGGCCCAGTATTATGAGCGTCAGGAACAAGAAGCGAAGGGGAATGAGGAGAAGAAATCGAAAGATTTGAAAACTAAGGTGATGTTAGCACAAGTATATGGTCCGCCTTGTCGGGGTGTAGAATGAGGTACGGGAGGATTCTATGGTCCCCCTTCGGGTCGGTCAGATGTAAATAGAAATCAATGTGCATATTGTAAACAGTCGGGTCATTGGGCCAGAGATTGTCCGGTGTTGTATGCATCTCGTCAGGGACGTGGTCAGGGACCCCCGAGAGGTAGAGGGGGCTTTTCGAATTATAGAGGGAACTCTAATGATCGTACTCGATTTGAGTCTAGCGTGCAGCAACGGGATAGGCCTAATGTGTTTGATAGGCAACACCAGTATCAAATGTCTAGGAACGACCGTTTTGGGTATCATGACTCACAGCATGCGTAGGATTGCGTTGGATGGGGGTTTGAATCAGTCGAAGTGCCGGTTGATCAGAAGGGTCCTTATGTTTCAGCAAATGTTTTGGGTTCTACTGATCGGTTCCTAGTTGATACAGGAGCTACTCGCAGTGCACTGTCCAAACAATTGGTTCCGAGGGCTCCCCCATCTGGCTTAATGGTTACATCGGTAGGGTTTGATGGTCCACTCTCTCGAAGCCCTCTTTCCCGACCCCTGGCATTCCATGTTGACAACCTTTCCGCGTCCTGTCCGTTTCTGCTTGCCCCGAACACGCCTGACAACATTATGGGTCTTGATATGCTCAAGTACTTCAGAGCAACGATCCGCTGCTCCCCTACTGGAGTACGTGTGATCTTAAATGATAATCACCCCATGACAGAACAGATGTGTGTGGTTGCGGAGGATACTGCATTAGCTTCCCTCCCTCATTCTTTGTGGGCCACTTCGGATACCGATGTGGGACAGATGGTGATTCTGCCTGTCCACATTAGTGTCCAGGAGGGTGCGGTGTTACCGCGCCTCCCTCAGTATCGTATTTCCCAGGAGGGGGAGGAGGCACTCATACTGATTGTGCAGGATTTGATTAAGGTGGGAGTAGTGGAGGAAGTTCCCTATAATGTCTGCAACAGTCCCATTTTACCCATTTTGAAGAAAGATACCGATGCCAGGGTTTATCGTTTTATTATTGACTTAAGGGAAGTGAACAAGATTGTGATACCCCAGTATCCAGTGGTTTCTGATATCACGACGTTACTTACTCTGGTCCCCCCAACGGCGACCACGTTTTCAGTTATTGTTTTGAAAAATGCTTTCTTTTCCATTCCTATCCACCCTGATAGCCGATATCTTTTCGGTTTCACTTTGGATAATAGGTCTTATAGATTTTGTAGAATCCCTCAGGGTTATACAGAGAGCCCTAGTATTTATAGTCAAGCATTGAAAAGGCAATTGGATTCCTTTGTTCTGCCTGAGGGTGTCGCCCTTATACAATATGTCGATGACATCTTGTTGGCGGCCGACACTCCTGAGTTGTGTGAGCAGTGTACGTTATCCTTGCTTTCCTTTTTGGCATCTCACAATCACAAAGTGTCGAGGAAGAAATTGCAATTTTGTAGACCAAAGGTGATTTATTTGGGTCACCTTTTGTCTAAGGAGGGGCGTGCACTCACACCAGATCGTATTCAAGCAATTTTGGACATGCCAGTACCTTCCACACAGAAGGATGTGCGTGCATTTTTGGGTCTTGCTTCTTTCTGTAGGCAATGGATATTGGGGTTTTCACACATAGCTAAGCCATTGTTAGCACTTTTGACAAAAGACACACCGATCCCTCTTCCCTGGTCAAATGAGTGTGAAATTGCCTTTCAGCAATTACGACAAGCCCTTTGTTCAGCACCAGTGTTAGGTACCCCTGATTACACGAAGCCCTTTTCACTGTACGTGCATGAGAAAGATGGATGTGCATTATCAGTTTTAGTGCAGATGCACGGCGACAAGCAGCGCCCTTGTGCATATTTTTCGGCTGTACTTGATCCTGTTGCCCGAGCATTGCCTGGTTGTTTTCGCTCGGTTGCGGCGACAGCTGTGTCAATACGCCAAAGCGAGGGAATTGTGTTATCTCATAAGCTGTTGGTATTAGTTCCCCATGCTGTTGACGCCCTGCTTAATCAGACAAAGACGCAACATTTGACCAGTGCCCTTTTAACGGGATATGAGTTGACGCTTTTGGCTCCTCATATTACGTTAAAGAGGTGTGCAACGTTAAATCCAGCCACATTGTTGCCGTTCCCGGAAACTCAGTCTGAAGCACGAAAAGCACATGATTGTATTCTTGTGACTGAGGAACAGACAAAGGGTCGTATTGATCTCCAGGATACGCCCTTTACAGATGTAGATGGAGAACTGTGGGTGGACGGATCATGCCTGAGGCTACCAGATGGTACGACTTCAGCAGCGTATGCAATTACCACATTACAAACAATAGTGGAGACTGCACGCATACCGCAGAAATCAGCTCAAGCAGCGGAACTGATAGCATTAACACGAGCATGTGAGCTCAGTGCAGGATTGTGTGTGAATGTTTATACAGATAGCCGCTATGCCTTCGGAGTAGCGCACGATTTCGGCCTACTCTGGAAGGAGAGAGGCTTTCTAACGTCACATGGAGCACAGATAATGTATGGGGAGTTAGTTCACAACCTTTTGACTGCATTAACATATCCAAAGAAGATTGCTATAGTTAAATGTAGTGCCCATAAGAAAGTGGTTGATAAAGTTGGAGAAGGGAATGCTTTAGCAGACCGGGTGGCACGAGAGACTGCGGTGCAGCCTGGTGCTACTGCAATGTATGTTGTGAAGTCACAGGCAGAAAGATGGCACGATGCAAGGAGAGAAGTGCTGGAAATACAGAGGACCGCTTCCGATAAGGAACGGGAGCAATGGTCCAACGATGGAGAATTAGATGATGAAGGGTGCTGGAGAAGTAAGCAGATGGATAAGTGGAAGTTACCCACTGCCTTCGTACAACCTATGGTTCAGATGGCACATGGACTAGCGCATGTCGGAGCTTCCGCAATTGTTAAATTACTCACACGAGTTTGGGAGCATCCGGAGATCGCTAGTATGGCAAAGAGGGTAGTGCAGACCTGCATGATTTGCCTGAGGTATAACCCGGGAAAGGGTACCCGAACTCCAGCAGGAGGATTTGTGACACCTACTGCACCCTTTGAGGTTTTGCAGATGGATTACATTCAGCTTGAGCGCTGTAACAATCTGAAGTATGTTTTAGTAGTGGTTTGTGCCTTCAGTAAATGGGTTGAGGCATACCCTACAAAAGACAGTACTGCAATGACTACAGCCAAGATGCTATTGAAGGAGTTCTTTCCTCGATATGGTGTTTGCAGATTGTTGTGGAGTGATAACGGACCTCATTTTATAGCGGACGTTATCAAGTATGTCCTGAAAGGCCTAGGCATTACCCAGAAGTTTCGTGCAGTATTCCACCCTCAGTCTGCGGGATTGGTCGAGAAATATAACGGTACTTTGAAGCTTAAGATCGCTAAGATTCAAGCTTCGACTTCTTTGACTTGGCCAGACGCTTTACCGCTGGCATTATTGTCAATTAGATCGATACCGCATTCTCGGACCGGTCTCACACCCTACGAGATTGTATTTGGACGCCCAATGAATATTTGGGGTCCACCAAAACCGAGGTTAGTGTATGATGTACCTTGTGTAATGATGAATGATTATCTGGCACAGTTAACGGATAATTTGGTTTCTATTCACCAACAGGTTCGAGAAGCGCTCCCTGATCGGTCCACAGGTGAAGGACATAACCTCCGGCCTGGGGATCATGTCATGATCAAGGTGTTCGAAAGGACGAACAGTCTGGAGCCGAGATGGGTTGGTCCTGAGCAAGACTTGCTCGCAACGAGGACAGCTGTGCGGGTTTCCAACCGGAAGAACTGGATCCACTCCTTGCACTGATGTAAAGTGCCGCCTGGATTGGTGGAGCCTGCTGTGTTGACCGACCATCGAGAAATCCTGACTGCGGAGAAAGGTCGTGCTGTGGAACCGAATGACACTGAAGAGCTCTTCCTGGACCAAGCGATTCCTGGAGGAAGAAGATATCACCTTAGACCAAGGAAGTGATTGCTGTATCCAAAGTTGTCAGAACGGCCCTTAGGTTAGTGAAACGGAGAGCCAATGTGGCAAGGGGGGGGAATCAGCCCTGCATTAGTGCAGTGACACCCGTCTTGGCCCGCTGGTGAAGAAATCAACGGCTGCCTAAGGGGAAGAGTTCTGACAACCTTTTAGTTTCAGGAAGATAGTGATTTCTTACTACAAGATGGAGAAGAAGAAGATTTTTTGTGCGACAAGCTTTATTATCATTGTGGCTATTTGTTGGTATAACCACATGGTTTGTTGAAGATGTGACTCCTGCCCGTGAGTTGCTTGTTTTGACCACTCCAGTGCCTGAGGAGCACTACTTTTATACCCTCCCGTATCAAGAATTGAAGCATCGCCAGTCTTATTTGAATAACACCTTCATCCAGATGTTGCATCATACCCATGTTGCTACGAATGCTACGAATTGTTGGATATGTGGTATGATGCCAGCTCATCAGAAGAAAGGAGGAACGCCATTCATACCTCTTCCTTTCTCTCACAATGGCTCGTGTAGAGCATGGTATACTTTGCTTTTTGCCACACGGAAACCTACAGTGGGACGATTACTCTTCAGACTTAATAAGGAATGTCATCAGGATAAAGATGGCTATCCACAAGCGAATGGGACAATATGGGAATGGGAAGAATACCGACCAGATAATGAATCGATTCCCTACATTTTCACGAACACCAGAGACACTACAAGGAATGAACAATTTGTGATTCATGTGGCACAAGCTCAAGCGGACCTATGTGTCCAGAGTGTGGTTTATATTCCAGTTGGTGTTAGTGACTGTATTATTGTTTTGAATATAGATGGTCTAAATAATAGTACTTTCTGAGCCTCCCACAACACATACTTTGTATGTGGGAATAAGGGTTATTATCGTTTGCCAGCCGGCTGGTCCGGAGTATGCTATGTAGCATTCCTATTACCTCCTGTATTTTTGGCACCTGCATCTTATCATAAAGATTTGAAGTTGTTGAATAATGTGACTGTAAATAGGTATAAACGTACTCTATCTATTGATGATGTTGATCAAACTGATACTAGTTTGCAGCAGTATATTGATTTTAACTTAGGATTGTTTTTCTTTGTTGGAGCTGCCCTAAATAGTAGGAAGGTTCGAAGATTAACAAGAGTTGTAGAGGCTGTGACAAATCAGACCGCTGCTGCTCTTGGGAATCTCACGGAAGAATTACAAATTACTAGAATTGTTGCATTACAGAATCGTATGGTATTAGATGTTATGTTAGCCGACCGAGGTGGAGCATGTAAAATTATTGGAAGTAGTTGTTGTGTGTTTATTCCTGATCATACGCCATCAGTTTATAATGCTATTAATAAATTGCATAAAATCGCAGCCGAAATCCATACAGAAAATGGCACTTGGACCTTTTCTGGATGGTTTTGGCCATTGATCACTACATGGGGATGGAAGGTTTTAACTGGTCTCTGCATTATTGTGGCAATTCTGTTTTCCTGCTGCATTTGTGTCCAGGGTGGTCCTTTACTCTGTTCTTTATGTGTGTCATTTTGTATTCCTGATAAGAAAGCTATTGCCAATGTCACCTATCAGAAACATTTAACTAAAGAGGTAGAAGAGATGATGAAAATTGACATATATGATGATTATCCTAATAAGCCGGATGTCTTCAGTAAATGCTGAAAGGGTCGTCTGTTGAAAATTAAAACAGCGATATGATTAAGCATTCACTAAAGACATGAATTCCCCTTACTTGGACCAAGTTTCTCTCCTTATGTTGACTAATGTCTGGATTCCATTTTGTATTGTCGTGTCTCCACGTGCTTAGCACGAGAAGAGTCCTATCTTCGTGTCAGTTGCTCTCATAATCTGCCTAGTAACAGTCTATAAATAGCTCCTTTGTCCGTCTGGCGCATGCCCACACTTGACCACATCTGTTATCAGTTAGTCCTTGCTTGACCATGTTTTCGCGGGCTTAGGAGTGTGTTAACTCCGCCCACATATTGATTCTGTATCGAAAATGTCCATACAAGGTAATATTCTTTGCCTCATGTTGTATCCACCCACTTATGAGCCCCTCTCTGTTGTGTATAAAAGGGGACTGTGTATGCAAGTTCTTTGTGCTACTCTATGCAATACTGAAGAGTGTTGTATGGGTTGTAGGACCACCCTTAAGGGTTAATAAACTCTGTCTCTGTATTTGCAGTTTCCGTGCCAACTTCCTTCTAGCTTTCGTTACAGAAGGGCGAACCCTTGTATTTGCGGGCCTAGCTGGGGCCTGTATACATCAATAGTCTGTTGTGCTGCCACTTCCCTTCCTGCCTGCCTAGTGTGGTCAAATTGTTGCCTCTGCACTCTCCTACCTGCCTTCAATTTTCAGAGTCCGTGCCCCTGGTTTCTGCCTCTCAACAGTATCCCAATGAACAACTAGATTGCTAACATTCTATATTTATTACAAAAGTGTGTAATGCCTGACGTCATCTTGATGTAATCAAAACTGTAATGCCTAGAGCATTTCCTTTAGAAATTACATATATGAGAGGGTCTTATTTGCATCAAAATTATGGTTAGTGCTCTAAAAAACTAAAATGAGGACATATTTTCTGAGTTTTCAAATAGCGACAAAGAACTTTTAAATTTTTTGTAATCTTAGTTTTTTTATCCAGTTGACCACTTGATTAAATGTTGCATCCAAGGGGAGAGGGTGTGGTGTTACTTCCAGAGCTGCAGACTTTGCAACTGGGGAACCAGGTTGGAGTTTCTGCTTCAGCTCAACATTCTGTGATTCTGGTCAAATCACTTAATCTCCCCATGTCTACAACCAAAATGAATTTGATCTTGTGTGATGTAACCAATGTTCATGTAAAGCACTCCAATACCTGACAAGTCTGCACTACATAAAACTGCAAATACACAAAAAATAAGTGTTTTTCACACTTCTGTCATTGTGCTACATTTGGGCTACATCTGGGTGATATTTGGGCTACATTTGAGCTCTTTTGTCTCTGGTGGCCATCTTGGGAGATTTATTTGTTATGAAGTTTCCTAATTTCCTCATTTACTGCAGTCTCCTCAGTAGGAAATACTTTCAGTTTTTTACTTTGATTCCATCAAGAAGGCATTCAGATGTGTCACACATTTTCCATAAATTCTGAATGTTAGCACTCTAGTTGCTCATTAGATCACTGTAGTAAAGCTACTGCTCACCAGGCAAGTCTGCTGCTGGTATTCAAAGTGCATGTTTCAGTCTGCATGTCAGAATGTTTTTATGAAATAAAAGAGGATTTCAGAAGTCAAAATGTTCCCTAGTTTTTCTTTCTCCAGCACTAATCATAATGTATATGGCAAAATGAACCCCCTCATTTTGTTCCTTTGTAAATTAAATGTTTTAAGTGTTACCACTTTATTCCAATCAAGATGGCTTCAGGTGTGCCATACTTTTGTCATAAGTAAGACTGTTAGCGCTCTAGTTGTTCTTTAGAGCACTCTGGGAAGCTGCAGTAGAACACAAAGGAATCAACTGACAGTCTCTGCCCTTGTTGGATGTACATGTTTTACTGAGAAAGTCAGACTTCATTCTTACATGACTGAGAAAGATAATGTGAATTTACAGAAAATATGCTCTCAGTTTAGCTTATAGATCACCTTCCAAACCTCTGCAGGGGTGTGGAATTTTCCAAATAATCTAGTTGTCCAAGGGACAAAATGCCACTGAGATCTACATGTCCTGTAAAATCCACTTGTCCCACCTACCCCCGTTCCACATCAAACCTAAGGGCTCCGGCTGACAGAGAAACATTAATATATTTTTGCTTTATTAAAACCAGTAAACCATTGAATGCTGTGCAATAATAATGCTAAAGGAAAACTTGTCAAGCAAAATTATCGCGTCCCTGCCCCCCTGCGCACCCTCCCCTTAACCCTGACAGCAATTCTTTTATTTCTATTCTCCTTTTTTTCCATTTTTTTGGGCTGTGTATTTATTCCCACAAAATACGTACATTTCAAACCATATGTAATGTACTAATTTACCGTCACCCTTGGCTGTGTATTTATTCCCACAAAATACGTACATTTCAAACCATACGTAATGTACTAATTTACCGTCACCCTTGTAAAAACATATGGGTGGGATATAAAAGGTGTCAGCCAGCGTGCCTCCTGCCATTTCCCCCTCACTTTTGCAGCTGGCCAGACGTGAGCCCTACGTTCCTTGCGAATCGGTAAGTTGTATCGAAAAAGAAACAGCAAAGTTGGGAGCTTCCTTTAATAATAAGAATCGTTTTTTCGCCAAATGTACCCTCTTTGCAACATTAATCAAGTGTGTAATGTCTATTTGTCGGTGTGTTTACGCAGTTATGGGCTGAAAGTTAATAGCTCACTATTCTATATTAGGACTTTAAGTTATAAATTGCAAGTCACCAACGGATGTCTTTTTTGAAAGCATTAATCTGCAGATCTGTTTCCATCCTATGCACTCTGTAATCGACTTCGTACATGTTCTTTGCAGCAGGCATAGTAACCCTCTGCACTAACTTCACCGTGGTCACAACCTCAACTATACAAAACACGGATCTTTTCCAGGATGGTAATTCATCACACAAGTTTCCTATACATTTCTGTGAGGCCTGGTAATTGCCGGCGGAAAGAAACGCTGCAGCAAGTGCTTCGAAAGCTTTTAGTGCTGGCTGCGCCGTGTGCGACAATGTTTTTTTGCCCATAAGCCAAAGGAGTGAAAGTGTAGGAGTCACATGTCACCCATACTGGTAGGCAGTAGTTTAAGAGGGCTTGGTGTGGAGAAGCACAAACGCAGAGTCGAAAAAGAAACAGCAAAGTTGGGAGCTTCCTTTAATAATAAGAATCGTTTTTTTCGCCAAATATACCCTCTTTGCAACATTAATCAATTTTGTAATGTATATTTGTCGGTGTGTTCATGCAGTTCTGGGCTGAAAGTTAATAGTTCACTATTCTATATTAGGACATTCAGTTATAAATTGCAAGTCACCAACGGATGTCTCTTTTGAAAGCATTAATCTGCAGATCTGTTTCCATCTGCGGTATGAAGGCTCCGGACCCGCGATGTTAAACCCGCGTTGCGATGGCAGCGCGTAAATCTGAATTTGTTGTAATGGGTGTTTCCCCCATGAAGCGGTGGTAGCGCAGCGCGCCTGCTTGCGATACGCTTTTTTGACATCCTCATCTGAGGCGCCGAGGCGGGCCAGGCCTAGGCTTTTGTACTAATTAATCTACCCACGCACGGTTGCTAAAAATATAAATAAAAGAAAATCGCAGCACCTCCGTCACAATATCACACAATTCAAGCGGGCACAACTGCTTATTGTACCTGAATGCTTATTGCAAGCCTCGTGGCCGCCACGGACTACTGCTTGCAGAGGCTGAGTGACGTTTCACTCCCCCAGCCAATCACTGGCTAGAGCCCAGTCATGGGCTGCTAGCTAATCAGATGCTGCCAAAGGCTCTCTGCAAGCTTCGGATTGGCTGTGAGCCCCAGAGTGCCCACAGCCTGTTGTTTTAACGTGATTAAAACGTGATTAATGTCTACATGTCCTTCGGACATAAATAGACAATAAATCTTCTTGCCCATCAATATAAACAACATGGTTCGGGCGTCGGGCGATATGATTCCCCCACCCCTGCCTCTGTGGGAAAAGTATGAGAAAATAGTTTTCTCTCAAACATGGTTCGTGATATCACAGCAGAAGGCTTTTTCACATGGTAAAATCACCTTAGAACACACCACAATTCCTAAAATGAGTATGGTACCATCAACAAATGATTTATAATGTAACTAAAGTCTTAAAACCTTCTATTAACTGCAATGCTTTTTAATGAGGTGCTATCATGTATATTGGTCCCAAGATGGCTGCCAACACTTCTTGGATGAAGTACTGACAGCCAATCAGATCTCACGATGAGATGTGTGGTTAGGCTCCGCCCAGATATGTATGTGATTTTACTTTTGATTTTCTCAGGAACTACTGAACAGATTGACACCATATATGCAAAAGGCACATGCCTGACCTGAGGACTACCTCTTTGCCAAATTTCAAGTAATTCTGTTCAGCCGTTCGGGCTGTACCTTGGACTAAAGGTCCCTATGGAAAATTGCATGGGGAAAATGCGTTTTGGGACCCCCCTTTTTTCTCAGCCCCCGCTTGACGAATCGCCCCGAGACTTTCAGGGTAGGAGCGGAGCGGAGCGCCCCACCTATTTTGAAAATTTCGCGAGGATTCGTCAACCGGCGCCAAAGTTATTCAAATAGAATTTTGCGGATTTCCTATGGAAACAAGGTCCTAACTATAACTATCTACTGGCGACCGCCAGTAGATAATATACATATATATATATATATATATATGTATATATATTTATATTTAATATATACACACACATACATATATTACCTACTGCCAGTAGGTAGTTATATGTAGGACCTTGTTTGTATTCATAAAGCGTTTTTTCTTTTGCAAATATCTTTGGTGTTGTTTGAGGAATCTTCGCGGAATTTATACTACTAATGGCCCACTCACTTCAGCTGCTGTGTTGGAAGCTTCAGAGTAATTCGTCAAGCAAGGGCCAAGAAAAAGGGGGGTCCCAAACTGCTTTTTCTCCATGTTAATTTCCATAGGAAACTATTGACCCAGCTACAGCCCGAACTGCTGAACGGAATTACACCAAATTTGGCAGAAAGGTGTCTCTTTGTCCAGAGTGCACTTTTTTTGTTATATGCTGTAAATCCGTTCAGTAGTTCCTGAGAAATGTAAACATTTCTCAGATATACTAATATGGCCACGGAGGATCCACAAACCCTCCTGATCTCGAGCCTCCGATCTGATTGGCTGCCAACACTTCAAACCAGGATGTGTTGGCAACCATATTGAGACACGGTTGAAATGAGTTACAAGACAAAAGGTCAAAAAAACATTAAAAACTAAGAAAAGGTGGCAGGGTAGAAACACCCTGACCCCCTAGGCCTGCTCAGGGGGTCCCACAGAGATCCCCTGGTCGAAAAAAAGCAATTTTCTAAGACTAATTGGCAGGATTTGATTTGGGCCCGAAAATCCGGCCAAACAAAAAAAAATGCTGGCTTTCATGCTTTGTTTTCTTTAAGCCCCCGGGTGGGCCTGGTCCTGGGGACAATTATTAAAATATATGTGATCATCGTGAAAACTTGCTCACCATTCACAAGTGGAGATAGATCATAGAGTGGAAAGTTGAAGAGGTTTTCATTTTATAGTTGCTTTTGTATGAGAGTGGAGTACCATTTTTTTGCTTAGTTTTTACAAATCTTAACAGTGTTTGTCAGTCAGTCAAATAAACTTTATTCGGTAAGTATTGACAATAAAAGCACCTACAAACACACAAGAAATACATGCTGAAACTAGTGAGTCCATCATAAAACAGGACACAGGTTTTATAGTTTCTATCCCTGAAGAAGAGATTGCAATTTTTAACACAGTGTGCTCTTAAAAATCCAGAGTATGTTTGTATATGTTGTCGACACACTCACTACAAGATTGAAACACAGACTGTTGACTTGTATTTAAGTGAAAAAGAAATTAATGATAACTGAAAAAAGTTTGCTGCATACTTATATGTAGAGGAATGTTTTTTCTTGTCCATAAAGCAAGTTATATGTAAGTACTGTTACAATAAATTAGAGGATAATAAAATGCCGGCTAAAGCTGTGCATAACAAGTTATTACGGGTTCCCATTCCAGAGCGACTTCAAGGTTTAAATTTGTATAAGTCAATTCATATTGAATGTATACTTCCATTTCAGGCTATAGTCCGTATGGAGCCAAAGACAGGCAATATACCACTAACAGAGCTGCAGAAAGGTCCAAAATGTAGAGTAGTGTACTGGATTGCTAGTGTTTTCTCAAAATGTTCAGCAGGATGCTCAAGAATTTGTAATGCTAATGCTACGACTATTAGAGGAAGAGGATGCGAATATCAATGAATTATTTGGTTTAACTTATTAATGAAACCATAACTGCGAACATTGTGAATTCACATCTAGCACTGACATTAATTCAGAATGATTCCTCTACTTGATGTTACCAGATTGTAAAGCTGTGGCCTTTGAAAATGTAACCAAAAACGCCCATCAAGATATGACCTTGCCAAACTGAGGATCAGAACTTAGGTGTACATTGTTACTACAAAGGTATGGGAAATATGTCAAAGGCATGCTGCAACGATGTACATTAAATGGTACTAAATTAAAAATTGAACTTAAAGACTTTGTAGCTGAACAAATTTCCATTTCAAAAAGAAGTTTCACAACTATAGCAATCATATTTTATGAAGGAGTTAATATAACCTCTACACACTGCACAATATATTTGAGATGTCAAAGATAGATAGAATTCAATGACAGAAATGTCATTCAAATCAAGACTAGGTAAAAAGTTACCAAACTTATATCTGTTATTTCTAGAACCGAAGTTCTGAGGACAATTTAGGATATCAAAATGTGGTATTGTGTTGACAAGCCTATGAACTATAAGCTTCCGAGACACTATTCGGCCTATTAGGGGTATTGTCTACAGCAAGTTGTTAGAAATAAAAGAAGGAATTTATAAAACATTACGGGACTACATTCTGTTACTACAGATACAAACTAACTGGAAGTCCTATGATACCAGCAGCCTTAAGTTGCATCTAAGAAGTCTCTTTTCCACTTCAACATTGTATCTTGTTTTGGTTGTGTAATGTTGAAAATGAAATCCTAATACATTTTTATTTTTTCACAGTGCTTGAACTTCTGCAATAAAAAGGAAAACAAATTTACAAGTATGGTGTTTCACATGCTGCAAAATTATATCTATAGACTGCTCCCCGGCTATTACGTTGGTGTTATAGTTCTTGCAGAATGTAGGAAAACACTTGAGTTCTGGTGTCATTTCACTGCATCTTCTTTCCACTCAAGCTGAAACTTTGTCGTCAGGAGCAGGGGCTGGAGTTCTGGAGACTGATGATCCCTCTCCTTTCTTTTCTCTGTGCAATTTTAATTAGCTTCTTCTGGTATGATTTCAAGTGTTTGTTGTACCCCATGAATAATTTTTTGATGTGCCCTATGATAATGTCTTCTTACGTATGCTGCACCTCACCAATGGGCATATTAGCTAGAAGTTGTGATATTTATCGCAAAATGCGCTTAGCGCGTTCATTTTTATCGCTGCCTATTGCCGGATATTTTAGCGGAGAAAACATGCTATTAGCAACGTTTATCTCCACTGTGCTAAAAAATCCAGCGATAGCGGCGAAATGCCTGAATATCACTGGAAATCCAGCGATATTCACGCATTAACGCCATGGTGGACTTAGCCTGATAATCCACCTCCCATTGGGGAATACAGATAAGTAAGGTTTCAAGCAGGTGTTAAACACTAGCGATTTTTATTGCTTCGCCTGCGTTGCTAATAGGCAATAGCTGTGTTAGCGACTGCTTACAGTCGCTAACAGTTTGGGTATGCCCACTTTGCTTGTCATTAGCGATAAATATTGCTGACATGCAAAGCGGGCCCCAAACCTGTCGCTATCACCTGAAAGCTGTCACTAACTGCTGTTAGGGACAGCTTGCTGATAGGGCGATAGAAATATCGCCGCTTTAGCGGCAAAAAGTGCCGCTAAAGCGGCGATCAAGCCCTTGCTAATATGCCCCTAATTTGGTTGTGGTCTTTGATTTACCAGATGGAATAGTGAAAAAATGGCAACATATATGCTTTGTTTCTTCATTGCCAGTTCTTTATCAGAAGACTGTTCATGTGCAGCTGAGTCCTCCTTGTGTTGAATAACTTACTCTGGTTCTTCCGATGCAATTTTGTTTTTGTAGAAATGGTCAAAAAGCATAAAAAACAGTACAGTTTTCAAAAGAGTTTGTGTAAGAATGGGTAGTTTGATGGGTGTTTGGTAGGTATGTGCTATTTGCGAGTACCGTTGTGGAAAGTTATTTTTTGAAACTGTTGTTTATTACAAATGAGCTGTTAAAATAAAGTGAAACCAATATATTACTAAACAGCTAGACTCAAATTTTGTGTAAAATATGTCTATGTATCTGTTTTACACTTTGTCATTTGTATTCGTTACTACTGACATCATTGTGACCTCCAGTGTTGCTGTGAAGAAGGAAAATGCATTTTTGATGTAGCATGTTCTGCAAATGGACACAAAGGGGAAAGTTAAATTAGTATCTTACTAAACAGCTACACTGAAACTTTAGATAAAATATGTATATAAATGAGTTTTAGACATTGTCAAAAACACGGTATTCGCGGTGTGTCCTTGGCAATCGAGACATTAATTTGAGAATCAAAAATATCTTGCAATAAGGTGATTAATATACTTTTTAAATAAAAAGATGACAAATACAACAAGTGGTGCACCATGCAGATGTAGTATTCAATATTTATTTATAGAATAAAAATACAGGTATGTTATAGTTACAAAATTGAATACCTTTTTTAATTGAAATTCAATGAACAAGACAAAGGTTATAAGGACATTATAGTTATGAATTAGCATTTAAAAAACCCTTTGAAATTCAGTGAAAAAAAACAAAGGTTACAGGGATGTTGTAGCTAGGAAATGGAATTTTAAAAAACCTTATAAATTCACTGAAAAAACCCAAAGGTTACAAGGACTGTATAGTTAGGCTGAGATTTCACTCGTAGAAAACCAGAGAAATTCAGCAGTTATAGTTAGCTGAGCTAACTATAACTTGCACCCCCATAATGCACTGCCTAATACCTCACATATTACATCACTCATGACATGGTCAGTGACATCACTGATGACATCACTAATGCTATCTCAAATGACATCACTGATAACATCATCGATGACATTTTAAATGACATCATCAAGTGATTGTGAGTGTTTTCTAAACATTACTGAGTGTTAAAGATAAATACTAAGGTAACTCATTGTGGAGGAGCCTGTATGGGTAAGTGGGTTGGTGTGTAAGTGGTGTATAGAAGAGTGACTGGGTATATAAAAGTCTGCAAGTATGAGATAGTGGGTGTGTAAGTTGTTTATAGGTGAGCGAGTGGGTGTGACAGTGCATGTATGAATGAGTGGCTGCATGAGAATATGTATAGTTGACTGAGTTGATGTATTAGTGGTTGTAAATGGTAAATGAGAGAGTGCATGTGTGGCTGAATAGGTGTTTGTGCAGATACATAAGTGTCTGTACAGGGTAAATAAGTGGCTTTCTCTGTGCATCAATGGGTGTGTAAGTGGGTGTATGGGTGAGTGAGTAGGTGTATGAGTTGCTGTATGTAAGAGCGAATGGGTTTTTGAGTGGGTGGATGGATAAGTGAGTGTGAGAGAGGTTGTATGGGAAAGTGTAATAATAATAACCTTGAATTTGTAAAGTGCACAGCTACCTCCGAAGTGGTTTCCCGGCGCTGGGGGCCCCCGGCAAGATTAAGCGAGCTATTGCCCAGAGTCACATGGTGCTGGGCTGACCTGCCACCGGCGATTGAACTGTGAACCCCGTGGTCCGGAGTCAGGCACCCTGGCCGCTGCGCCACACCTCTTCCATGTGGTTCTCTCAGTCACTGTATAGGTGAGTGAGTATATGTAGTAGTGTATGATTAAGTAGCTGAGTGACTGTGTGAGTAATTGTATAAATGCTTTAGTAGCTGTGTGAATGACTGAGTAGGTGTGTGAGTAAGTGTATGATTAATTCATTTACTCTGTCATTAGCTATATGAGTGTATGAGTAGGTGTGTAAGTGTATCTATGTCTCTATAACTAGATCTGTTACTTTCTGATTTTGTAAGTGAGTAGATGCATGAGTGTCTGTATATATGAGTTAGTTGTTTGGTTAGTGACTCTATGGATGAGTTGATGTGCTGTTGGCTGTATGGATGAAAGACGATATATGTGAGTGTTTGCATGTGTTCTGTGAATGAGGTTGTTAGTGATTGTGTGGGAGTGGATGTTTGACATGTTTCATGGGGATGTAAGTGGGTATGTCAGTGTTTCTCTGGATGATGTCTTCAGTGATGACATTTTTAGATGTCCTCAGTGACATCATCAGTAATGTCACTGACCATGTCATGAGTGATGTAATAAGTGAGGTCATAAGCAGTGCATTGCGGGTCCATGAGTTATAGTTAGCTCAGTTAACTATAACTGCTGAATTGCTCTGGTTTTGTATGATTCAATTGTCAGCATAACTGTATTGTCCCTGTAATCTTTAGCTGTATGGGTGGGTGAGTGGGAAATGTTTTCATTAAATGGTTTTTATGCTGTATCATTACAACTTTCTGCCTAATGTTCCACCACAAAATCAGATTCACTGTTTTAATGACTAGCAGACATTGCATTCCTCCTGTCATAGCCCTGTTCATGTTCAATATTTACTCTAGCCTCTATTTCATGTGGGATTGCATTGTCATACTAAACAAAATATTAATTTTCTCCAATACCTTATTTACTTTTCTATAAGACCTCTGAACATGTTTGAGCAATACCACTGTACTTATGTTCCACCGCCCTTTGTCCTTCAACAATAAAGAGCTATTTGTTACTTAATGCACTTGTACAGGTGATGAATATGCTGATTCACTTTTTTGTATTTTTACAGGTTTCTTATTCTCCAGTCTCTTCTTTAAATGTTTTTAACTTTACTTTATGAACTAAATCATGACAAATCTTAGCTTGCATCTGATAAAAAGTATGATCAGCTAACATGGTGATTGGGAAACCGGAGTCTGTCATGACATTCAGCTTATCTTCACCAATGTATACAACCCCAAGACATCCCTTTAATTTCCCAATAGCAGAATCAACAGTGAGCACATTTCATCAACAACATCTTCACATGCACTTATTTTAACTTAGCTGTACATATTACTTATTTTAAGGTTCCTGCAAAAAGCACAAAAGTGACCAATTTTATGACATTTTATAAAATTTTTACCTATGGCTAGAAATACTAAATAATCACCCAAATGCAACTTTGAACCACACCTGTAACAAAGAAGAGGTTTCCTAGAATTAAATCTACTAGTTTTAATTGTGTTCCCATCTGTGTCCTCAAGCACATCAAACATATCATAAAGTTTCATATTTCTTATCATGGACACTATATACAGCCGGTACTTGTGTTGAATCATGGGATAATGCTTTAGTGGATAACACAGATTGTTTTATTCCTTTGGCAATGTCAATGATCTCATCCAAAGTTGAGTTACTACATGCTCGCAGCCTCTCTTGCACCTTTTTTGTATAGCAGTACAACACAAACTGATCACTATCATAAGTGTCAATTATGGCACTAAAATCTCATGAGGTTGCTAAAATGCGTAATGAAGCAATAGGTTCCTCAATAACTTCTTGTTCATGTTTTCCCGCATGAAGAATCCATGCCTCTCAACCATGGCATTTGGCTCCTCTGTAAACTTTTTTTGATTATTTTAACTTCTTCCTCATATTCATTATATGGAATCAATTGTCCAGCTGGTGGTTGTATCTCAGGCAAGTTATCAAATATTTCTTGGCCTGTACTACCTAGAAGTCCGAACATTAGTGCTTTGTTTCCGATTCAAACTTTTCTCTATCAATGGCAACTACGTTATTCTTGAATACTCTATGCCTATATATCCACTTTATAATTGCCTTCCCTGGATTATGGAAGAATAACACTGGCTTATTTATTCCATTCTATTGTGCTGTTGCATAAACTTAATTTCTTTAACAATTCAAAATGCCAAATGTCATAGAGCAGACTTTTTTTCTAAATTACCACCAAATTGTAATATTGATGCGCTTTATGTATCTACTAGCATATGCAAGTTTAAAAATGTGTTCCAAATGCATCATACATATGCCATGCACAATGCTATTTGATGTCTTGAAATGTTTGAAAAATTAATAAAAAATAAATAAATATGTGAACTTACAGAACATAACTTGAAGGATTGATGTACTGCAGTACCTCAAAATACACTGTGTGCAACTTCCCAAGGTAATGATACCAACTGATTAGAATTCTGTGCGCCGCTTCCGAAGGTAATTATAACAGCTGCGTAGAAATATGTAGAGATACACTTGCCCAATGAGATGCACTTTCTCCAAAATGGTGGGTCGCAAAGGACACGTTATGTGACACCAAGTCAGGTTTTAAACAATGTGTTACAATGTCTGTGCACTTCAACCATGAGCTGCAATGACATTGCCAATCATGTCACACCCACACTGCTGCACATTTTAAAGGAATCTTCATGCCTCTGAATCACCTGATTATTTAAACTGGTACAATAAATGATTTTTAGCAATTGAATGGACTCTGGCTGAAATATTGCTTAAGAAAAATAGTAATGCAATTAGTACTCATAAAATAAATACTGCACTTGCTGTGGGTGCCTTATGATAGTGATACAATCAGGTGATAACCCCACTTGGTGGGCTTGCAAATTTACACTAGTCACCAAAACTGTTGCAAAGATGCTTTAAATAGTAATAGCTGGTACAAAAGAATGATTTGTTTATTTATCAAGCTAAATCCAACAAGGCCAACAAGCCAGCAACACAGACACGTGAAGTTAGTATATCTGATGAATCCCCAACAGCTTCTCCTCACTACATTCTATTGATGTGCTACATATATATCTCCACAACATTCTACATTCTTAAGTATTCATTAATTGCCCTAAAGAAACTATAGTACATAGATAAATGATAACTATACTGGTATATACAACAATAGTTCTGCCTAACGTTACTTTGCATCAGTAGGCGTTGCGTGGGTTGAGCATGGGAAAACCCAGATTCACAAACAGTTGTATGCCAAAATTATGTGCCCACCTGACAGAAGTGTAAAGAGGAGAAATATTTGTATTCCTCCTCATTACTTCCTCTTTCCATGCTGAATTCTGCAGCATATAGAGAAAGAGGAGTCTGCGTCAATGGATTATTTTTGTGCAAGAAGGTAACACAGGACAGTCCCAACATTTTATGTGCAGACACTCCACAGTCATGATGTTACTACTAGTAAAATACCTCTGTGAGTAGTCACAATTCTAAACTTACCCAAAAGTGTATGTTTACCTTTGTGAATCAGGTCCTCTTTGTGTTGGGCTTGCACTGCAAATGTGCTTTACTTTGGAAAGTTGCCTAAAGTAAACTTGTACTTTTTTGCATCTAGGGAGCATATCATTGGTGGTATATGTGCATTCCCTTGCAAACACCTATGGGTTTTGACACAAATCACTATGCACTAACATTTGAAAACAGGGATTTACTCCAAAAATTAATTCTTTTTTGAGGAAAGCAAAATATTCGAACAACTTTAAAAGTAATTTTTCCAACTTCGGATGTGTGCTGCATTGCAAAGTGCAACTTTTAAGTGGGGAAAGTATTAAAGCATAGTTGTTGTACTGAAATGGTCCTCTACAAGTTCAAAATCCATGCCTGCAGAAAACATTTTGCATTTTGATGCAAAGGTGTGCGAGTTTGCTCAAATCTACAACTCTTCATTTTTCAGTGTATTGACACAGTGATATCTGAAAATCAATTCCCACCATCTGAAAAAGCTTCTTCAAAAGCTTTAAGTTGACTATTAGCAGTTTGTTCAAAGACTAATGAAACAAGCCATTTAGATATTGACTGAATGTGTAGATCAGTTTACAGAAATACTAGTTTTTACACAAACTTTGACGACTGTGGCCAAACATCTATGTCTGTGTCTATTATACTCTAATTTTTATGTTGAATGGAACATGTCTAGACTGTGATTAGGAACACAAAATTCGGTTGAATTAGTCTTAACTGTGCAGCATCGTGTTGCAATGTGGGTTCCTTCATATAATCTCCCAGAATGTGTCACTTTTGTCTACCCGTGTTTTGGACTTTTACTATGAGTGAGCCTCACCTCCTGAGTCTCATTCCAGGCAAATTCAAACTGAAGGGACTGAGTGCGCAACATCAGTGTATGCGTTTTAAGATGAGGTCACAGTTGTGCTGCTATGGTATGAGGCTCTGGGACTATACCCGTGAAGATTTAGTGTAGATCATGAATGGTAACGTATAGGGTAAAATATGCAAATTAAACTTGAAAATAAATATAAAAAATATATCTTTATGTTAAATATTGTTCCTTTATTTTTGTCAATTGCATAAAAATATCCATCAACACATAAAAAAAATAAAAGAATAAAACATCTTCATTGGATCACATAAAAATATGAACAAAATCAGAATCCATCAGTTCATTGCAAATATTTGATCTGCATTAAGTACTAGTATTAGTGTTACATATACTTAGCTAACATTGGTAGTTTCTATTTCCCAGGACTTGACAGAGAAAGGCAATCCAAAGTACTCTCTGTTTTTGATATCTTGTACAAAAAAATAGATGTTATCACCCTCAACCACCCCCTTTGGCTCAATTTGGATTTTTCATTTCTAGTACCCTATAAGCTAGTAAATGAGGCAAACAGGAGAATATCTGATATGAATTGTATGTATAGAGCCCTGGTCGAAGGTGAATTAGTGCAAAATGCCAATACCTAGTATTCACAAATGTAGAAGCACCAGAAGGGATCAACGAGCGATTTAGCCAGTACTTGCTTAACCCCAGGTTGACCAATCAGCCCTTAATATACCTCAGCCTTGTGATCTTATATCCCAGTGGTCCATTAAAAAGCTCTCATACTGCCTTTCTATAAGGAGTCATATCATGTGTTGTCCAAATGCAGATCAAATATAAAAAAGGCTTAAAACTTGCAATACGTGCAATAGATGTCAGATATAAATCATTGTCTTAATGGGTTCAGCTGGGAGCTCACGGAGAGTTTCACTAATGATTTATTAAAGATTTTCTCACCCTTAGCTAGAGCATCCAGGCTGTAGTTTTCCCTGCCGTGGCCACTACAGGTAAGAGTGGTGGGGCCAGCTGAGGTGAATTTCGAGAGACGACCACGAGGGTAAATTAATTATTTATTTAATTTTCCATTGTGGTCATCTCTCGAAATCTCCCGCAGCCTGCCTCACCCCCCCACTGCTCTTACCTGCAGCTGCCGCGGCTGAGTTTCCCCTTAACTCTAAACCATAGAGGGCGGAGTCCACCGCTAGCACTTTATAGATTTCCAGGACAAGGGATATAGCATGAATGGAAGAATGATTAGCAATTCTGAGAACAGTGGCAGACCAACATTTCAAGACAAGCACGCTTTTCACGATTTGGGGCAGCTATGAATGTGAATCTGAAATTCTAACCCAATGTCAATAAAATTCTGAAACCCTCTCTAGTACTTTGTGTTCTAAGAAAACCTTGTGAAGATCACTTTTGTGGCTATTAGAAACATATAGTTTGTTTTTGAAATGTTATCCCGAATGTGTGTTAATCATAAACAGCTACTGTTGTGTTGGAGATATTACAATTTTATGGGGGCTCATCATAAAGCACCGCAATGTGTTCAACTAATTTTCTCACCTGTATGCAAACTTCAGGCCCTAGGCAATCCTCACAATCTCCATACATAACTATATATATATAACCCGCTAGTATCTTTTGCTTTAACAGCATCTAACCGATCTTCCAAAATTTTGCTCTTGCAATTAATCTTACTCCTTTTGATGGCATTTTTGTAAATCAGCATGTAATCGGCAATTCTGCCTTTATCTCTTCATTTAATAGCCATGATACGTATATTTTTCAGCTGCTCTACAGCCAGTTATGAACCATCCATGAGGCTTGTAACCATATATCTGGGATTTTATTTCCTTTGAAATAAATTGTGTCAGCTGGCTAAATAAAGCCTTAAGGAAGTCAATTTTTGCCAGTATGTAAGATGTCATTTCAGCCAATATCATGTAGTTCCTAGGAGTCCCCCAGGACCTGCGCGTTGTGGATGACCTAAACTGAGGGCATGGTGTCCCAACCGCTTCCGGACACCCCCACAGGATATGTCATCCATTACAGCAGCTAGCTCTACAGTGCCACTGCCACCCCCCTGTATTCTATAGTGGTGTTGGTAGTGTCTGGCAACCACTGAACATGACAACCCTGATTCCTCAGGGATCGTGGATAACAGTACAGTATGTTTCGCTCAGACACTCATGCTTGCTTTCTCTCAGAAAATACACAGGATGGCGATTAGGACATTTCAAAAAGTATTTATTGGCCTAGCGACAGCCTTGTGTAAAACATATGTACTGCAACAATCAGGAGACAGAGCATATGAAAGAGATTGCTAGTACCAATATCGTAAATAGTAGGTACCTTTCTACCATAGAGCTAAAAAGATTAACAGAAACAGTTCAGATAAAAACAGTAGCACTTACATATTCTTAAAACGCGCCCTAAGTAATTTGCTAAAATGTACCAAGCCTAACTTGGAGGTGTAGGTGTAAATGCATATAGATGTGTGTATCCGTAGCCAAGAAACCCCTAGTGATGAACCAGCCCCATCACCTGATGGTTTAGGACCCCATCTCTGCATCGAGGATGACAACCCACAAGGGATGTCAGACCACTGCTTCTTAGAGATTTGGCATGCAGGAACACCATTCTCAGCTTGGAAGGAATTCTCCTCTAATTTTTAGGGGGGAGCGAGGGTCTTTTATACTAAAGTTGTCACCCCAGGGTTTTTTTCTAGAATTGATATGTTTTTAAAACAATCATGAATGTTTTGCAAACAATCATAAATGTTTTGAAAACAATCAACAATGCTTTTCTAAACAAATGCGATCATGCACAGCTGGCTGTTGGGCTAGGATGCAAAAAAGTGGTGACCATTATACAGAATAAATCTGCTGTGCCTGGGGACATGTTAATGTACGTCAGGTCAGGGATTCTGTTAGAAGACGAAGAGCCTGGTGTCGAAGAGACAGGAGCAAGCTATTAGGTAAAAGGTCACCTGTTTAGAATTGTTATAGTAGTGTGGATAGGATATTGTATGTAAAACGGGGTATACATGATGAGACTATCCTAAAAGACATGACACCAAGGAAGCCAATGCTGGAATTAGTGATTTATGTATGGCATGGATAGTATGGAGTTTGGAGGGATATCCAGCCATTTCAAATTATCTGTTGTTAGTAAATGCAATATGTTGAGCTAGTGGAGACATGCAGCTTTATATGTCTCTGATTCAGTTAGTTTTGAGTTTTAACGCTAGTGGATCATGATCATTCTCAAGTCTCTGAATAACAGCCACATGTACCATTTCTTGACATAATCTTAAATTCTGGTATCTACTTTGGGGTGCCTGTGTGTTCTTAAGAACCTGGGCTCTACATGCTATATCACAAAAAATGGTACTCTGATGGACTCTCTTTATTTACAAGAAGAGAAAATATCAATATTTTCTTCACATAACATGCATACCTTTAATAGTGGCTAAATATGACTTGCGTAGTATGTTAACAGTATGTCATTGGATGTTGCATATTTGTATTTTCTTCCCTGTTGCAAATTGCTATACCACTGCTTGAGCGAGTTTTTTTTTTTGGGTAAGTTATTTTGATGAGCACTTTCGTTTATTATTAGCATTACTTTTGTCCACTATGTTACTGGGATCAGCTACTCCTGTGGCCTTGGACGATACCCTGTGTCGCCCCTCTTGCAAGTAGGCATTTGGTTCCCCCACCTCTGCATGCTCATTGGTTCAGCATATATTATTTTGATGCGTGACCCATCAGCATATGTTTCCCCTAAAGCCTAGAACGCTCTCTTGCATTGGCCATCTTGAGAGTGGGCCTCCCGCTACCCCTGCACCTGCATGCATGCAAGCATTGAGAAGCGATACATTCCTAATCTATAAACAAGTCTCTTCAGGGTGTGCTTCAAGACACTGTTGAACAAACAGAGAAGCTGCATTTTGGGTATGAGGCATTTGTTTTTATTGCAGTATTCTTTTAAATTTATGAGAGTTTTCTCCGTGGTTTCTTCGAAGATATTTTGTGCATCCTTATGGTAAGTGCGTTGTCTACTAATTCCACATTCGGTTTCTATAGAAATCACCATGGGCAGATTTTATTCATTTAATTTTTTTGCTTTACCTTTAGAAATTACCCAGATGTTTTAGCGCTGGGTTAATTTCCAAATCATTTCCATTTAGTAACCATCCTAGTAACGAAAAAGCGGTGAATATTTTCCCTCCTGTCTTGTGAGTTTGTCCATATATGTCAACTCTAGACTTTCAATTAACATGGTCAGGTATTGCCGAGTCCCCGCCCCCCAACACCCTGCTTTGATAGCACCCCAGCGATCATCTACCCCAGGGAGCTCCACCTCTCGGTGTCTTCCCACCCGATTTCCCCCCCCCCCCCCGAGGCACAGATCACACACAACAACTGTCAGAACCTTTAGGTTAGGGGTCGTAACAACCCAAGCCATATTTATTTACAAACAAGACATTATAATATTAGCATTTCACATTAATATGCAGAAACCCCCATGACAATCCATACAACATTATTTACATATTCGTGGATTGCTAACCTTAACAAAGACTCTAATACATAGCCATTACTAACCATAAACAAATAAACTTTACATTTTCTCTGCATATCCTGCATTGAGACTACGCGTAAGGTCATGACTGGTCCAACTACCTTTGAGTCCCCCTCCGGAGGGACCTTGCGCAGGAAGCCCGTCTGCCCAGAAGGTTACCTACCTCGGGCACCTCCTACAGCCTCAAGTACCACACCCTAAGGGGCTGCACTGCTAGCTTGGTGGGGGATTGTCCGTACTTCCCCACCCCCATACCCTATAGCTGACTTGCCGTAAGCACCCCCTGGAGGTCCCTGATAGACCGCTGTCCCCCACCTATCTCCATTACCAATGGGGATGCCTTCTAAGGACTGTAAATGCCCTACCAATCATGACATTACTACCACAATCCAGCATAGTTCCCATACTATCTGCCCTCCCACCTTCCCAAGGTCATGCATTGCCTTGCCCATGGGTCAACCATGCCAACAAATTTTCCAGGAAAAACTTCAAGAGGTGAACACCATCCTGTACAAAAAACCTCTACCCCCATACTCATCCTTGCGGGAAAGTCTGGAGGTTTGGGGACATAAACAACTTATCAATCTTTTTTATTAATTTGCTTAACAGAATGATTCAGGGCCCAGACTGACTCTCCCCACGACCTCAGGATGATATGGGACCATGCTACCTGAAAACTTGCATCTTGAAACAAGAAAGAGCATCAGCAGCGTTAATCAGGGCCTCTGGGACATGCTTGGCCCTAGACAACACATTTAGCTTCATGCATTTGAGCACCATCTCCATCAACAGCCTCAGTATCATCTTACATCTAGCCAGCTGCTGGTTAATGCACTCCATAACTGTCATGTTGTCAGACCAAATAATTATTAATTGTTTGCAAAGCTGGTCTTGCCATATGGTCAATGCCACCAGGATGGAGAAAAGTTTCAAGAAACCTATGTTGGCAGTCAACCCTGACTCCACCCAAAATGTGGGCCAACATGGTGTGCACCATGCTGGGCCTAGGATGGCACCCAAACCCTCCCTACCTGCTACATTGGTCAGTAGGCCCAGCACCTTACTGGACTTGGGGGGACTGGGCCACACCACAGTGCCACTGAATTCCCACAGGAATGCAATCCAAATACGCATGTACTGGCATACCTCACTGGACAACCGGGTGTGGGGGTGCTTCACCTTGAAACCCACATTGCCTGTGTGATGGAACGTGAAAATGGTTGGGCAATGGGGATGATTCTCAAAGCACTATTGAGCTGCCCAACAGTCTTCTGTAATTGGTGTAATGTGACCTTTTCTTTACTCAAACACTCCTGCAAAGTGAGGGAGAAAGTGGAAACTTTCCCCTGCAGGAGCCAGGACACCCTAGTTTTAAAATCTAGCTTGATACCTAGGAATTGAGGACCACTGACAGCCCCACAGTTTTGCTTGAAGCTAATGGGACTCCAAATTCAGCCACCAGTGTGCAGAAAGATTGTAATACCCTGCCACACACTGGCCAGTCCAGTGAGCCAAGAAACGGGAAATTGTCTATGTATGTATAAAGGAACTGAACCTCTCAAAGTAAGAGCAGGAGACAGAGCAACCCGTGGGCATGTATTTGTCCATTTAGTACCTCCCCTAAAACTGAAAACCTAGCAGATGAAAGTCCTGAATGTGCACTGGGAGCAATCAGATCTCTGACTCTATGTTGGACTTTGCGAAAAGGGTACCAGTCCCCAGCTCCTTGAGAATTTGTATTGCCTGGTCGTGGGAGGCGTACCTAACCGAGCATAATGTGCTGTCAAATGCAATGTTCGGTGACTACCCCTTGGGAGTGTGCAAGTTATGTACGAGACAAAGTTCACCCAGGTCTTTTTTGGGCCCAACCCCTAGCGGTGAGCAAATAAAATCCTCCACAGGTACCAACTCGAGTGGGCCGGCCACCCTCCCTAATCTCACTTCCTTCTCAATTTTTTCTGCCACCACTGCCCTGTTAGAGCTTACAGACTGTTGATTCTTGCAGTAGGGAACGCTCAAGTACCTTGGCGCTGGTATACGAAAAAACACAAAGAGGTGTCGTCTGAGAATAATTTGATAGCCCTACTATTCAACACTTCCACACACACCAAACCATACCTCATTCACCAAACATCCAAATTTGAGTGTTACTGTTCAGACCAAAATTCACGTGTTTACACAAAAACCTTCAGGCTGTACGTCTGTCTATTCAATTTATTATAAATATTTCATTAAAAAACTCTTAACGTAAAAGGTACTTTATATAGGGTAACAAAAATCAACATAAAACCATGATATGGCTACCAAACATTTCATACACAGTAATAATTAAAAACAATGTTAAAAACAAGGAACGAGATTTGGAGCAGACATTAATCTTTGTCATAAAGGACCATATCCATCTATGCAAATTGTTCAGATAAACGCTGATGCACTGCAGTCCATCGGCATCTAGAGTAACATCAGATTGACGGATTTATGGTGAACAGGCGTCGACGGGTTTCGATGGTTTAGTCTGGTTGGACCATCTTTATCAAAACTGTGAATTTATATACTCTCGATGAATTAATACATTACTAAGCTCCTTTGGCTTGTGGAGATTGCTTGGGGGGTTGTTCAGTTGATACAATTCCTAATTTCCAAATACTAGGGAGTGATTTGCACCTTTTACCAAGATTAGTGAGGCTTACTATAAACTTCTCATAATCCACGGAAATGATGGAATCATTGTTGAAATCTCAAGGCCTTAATTTCCGTGCTATTGTGACCCCGTCAATTTTTTCCTATAATAATTTTAAAGATGACTGCTATTTGTTTCTAGCACATTTTGTACCGGCCCTCCATGTGCTATAATTTAATTTAGAAGATTGTTGTTTAGAGACACCGGCGGCATTCGTACAGGTCTGTCCTCGTATTTTGCCTAATAGGGGCTGGTATACGAAAACCTTCTTTAAAACCCTCAAAAATTATTTGGGCTGTTGCCGGACTAATGTATCAATTAAGCCATTGGATCAGTGCCAGGTCATAAATCCTGCTCCCACCCCTTATCCTTTGATTTCTTAAACATTTTGATTCAGAGTGAGAGGTGAGGCCACAAAATGAGCAAGCATGCTTGAACTTACACGACCCGGGTGGCCTGGTGCAGCAGCACTTTTTATAGTCCCAACATGTCCCCTTTTTTTCACCTTCCCTTGTTGCTAGAGAGGCCTGCTCAAAAGGACTGCCTGGGGGTTGTGTCCTGGCGCACTTGCCTAATATGCCAAAGCCACATGATAAGATCGATCTGATCCCACGTTAAGTCAGGGAAAGTTGCCTTCGCCGTGCTAAACTCTTTGTCATATTCCATCCACCCCACGCCCCCGTGTTCATCATGCGTGCAGGCAATCCTGTCCTGGTAGTAGGCCATTTGAGCACCCAAGCCAGTGAAAGGTTCTGCCATAATCTCCTGATAAGTGGCCACATTCCCTGGAGTGTGCAGTCTCTTTGCACCTTTTAACTTCCTTCCTATCTCACTTGTCCAAGAGTAAATCAAACATGTCTACATATTCCCCATTCCAAATCTTTTCTTCCACCTCCCCTTGATATGTGCCTGCCCAGACGTTCCTGAGGAGACCATATCTCTCCCAAACCTAAACTTGGCAGCAGTTGTGCCAAACCTAATATTGCTGGTTCTTCATTCTTGGGGGGGAGCCCCCTCCACTGCTGCATTGCCATGAGCTGGTTCAGCGTGTGCTTGTCTTTTTCGACGTTGCCCGGGGTGACAGCCGGGTTGGCTGCTGTGCCACTTCCTCCTGTTGCACCCACAGCCCCAGGCTGGGTCCCTATCATCCTGGACCCTCTACCTGTGCCACCAGCTTCCTGGCTTTCTCCAAGCCATCTCCCTCTGGTAAAATGGCACCACACCCTGCCGTAGGGGTCCATGTCCCAAACTTGGACAACCATGAGAACATGGCGGCTAAATCAGGCTGACTAGGTGCTCCCGCTATATTCACCCCCCAGATGGCACGCAGCTTGGAGCCTCTGGGTCCGCAGACATGTGCGTCCTTGCCTCCTCCACTGTGTCCCTTCAGCCCGACCTTGAGCGGCCCGGGACCTCTTCCTCAGGTACCCGCGAGGGCCCTTGACCTTTGCTCCCGGCCTGTTTGACTCTAGCCTTCTTGGGCACTGGTGGAAATGCTGCTCGAGGAGCCACACCAGCCCTCCCAGGCCTTTCCTCTGACCCTCTCTGCCCATTCGCCTGAGGGCGGTTCCTCAACTCTGCCAACGACTGATCCATGGCATCCATCCAGCACATCATCGCCTCCATCAGCTCCTTCATGCATGTGCGCTCCACCCCTTTATTTGCCCTGGGCGGCATTCCAATACCAAAACCTACAGCCTTCTTGCACCAGTATACAATACAAAATCCTGCTGAATAGGATAAAGCGTGGAAAAACCCTGCAAATCAAGGAATTACCTGGCAAGCACTGCCTGAACACCTACAACTGCTTGCCAAAATTACTGCCTGCAGACCTTACCTGCTAAGAAACTGTAGTAATCACGCTGCAGACAGTTGCAAGTGGTAGATAGATTTAATGTCCGTCTGTCTCCACAGCCTCCAGGAAACAACTGCAACCTGGACATTCAAAGTATAACATTCCATCACCATGCCATTGACATCACAGTGACCATGGAGAAACACATGCAGATAGTACAATAATCAATATACACAAGGAAGATTACTACAACATCTCCCTTCTCTCGAGAAATCATAAAACAAAAAGGAAACATGAAACATGAGGAAATAATAACTAAACATAACTAAAACACAAAAACAAAATCCATAAGAAAACATAACCCACACATTCCCATAGTAAAAACAAACAAAAATGAATCACATCCCCAACTCATTTTTCACCCAATTAACAATAAAGATCTAAACGTTTGGGTGGAACACTGCTCCTAATGCTTCTTCGTGGAGGAACATATTTCATAACCAACGACTCCTCCCCCACTTGTGGTAATGCTTGACTCAAATCATCTGATCCTAAACCCAACCGTGTTACCACTTTCATTGGAACCTTATAAACTCTAGAAAGATTCCACCAATTTTTCCCATTCACTCTAATGGCAAAACGTGACACTGCGTCCACTTTAACTGGTGAACCAAACTTGGATAGACCTTTGGGAGTATGCAAAGGGGATTTAATTCTAACCCACTCACCTATTTTAATCCTAGGATTAAGACAAGCTTCAAGATCTCTTCCAGATTCAATAGCAGAACCACGTACACTTCCCTTGTTAGCATCAGAGCAGACTTCAGGATCCCTTCCAGATTCAACAACAGAACCACGTACACCAGATTCAAAAAGAGAGCCACGTACACCTCCCTTGTTACCCCCACTTCCACAATTCTTGGACAACACTTCCCATTTTTTCATCCAAGCCGGACACATATAAAAAGAAGCCTCCCTCCCTCGTAATAAAGAGAAGGGACTAGATCCAGTTGAAGGGTTGGGAGTTGTACGATGAGCCCACAACATGCTCTGTACTGCCTCCATGATGTCCACCTTCCCCGAAACAGCCCATTGAATGCATTCCACCAACACTCTGTTATTGCGTTCAATGAACCCATTGGCTTGAGGATGATATAAAGCCACACGTCGATGGATAATACCTGACTGAGACAAAAAATCTGACATCTCCTTTGATGTGAATTGTACTCCATTGTCAGAAATTATTTCCTTAGGAAATCCTTCTCTACCAAAAAGAACCTGAAGAAACTTAATAACTTCTCTGGAATTTGGATCCGTCATAAAATGCACGTCCCACCATTTGCTGAAATAATCAGCTACCACCAGGGCAAACTTATATTTATTTGGCAAAATGGTGAAAGGACCAACAAAATCTATAGCCAGTCTTAGCCAAGGACCCTCTGGCCTGTCAATATGTTGTACCGGCGGTGACACTACTTTTATCACTTTGTCACTAGTACAACACGTCAGACACGTTTCTACAACATCGTTTATTTGTTGGTCCATGGAAGGCCACCAATAAACTGCCCTGATCCTTCTTTTGGTGTATGTCTGACCCAAATGTCCTTCATGGCCATACTCAACTATACGATTCCTGACAGACACTGGGGGCACAAACTTGTCTCCCCGCATGATCATACCACCTTCTTCTAGCGACAGTTCATCAGCAACTTTTGCAAAAGGATGAAGATCAGAATCTAGGTGTTTTTCCTTAGGCCAACCCGACACTATAAGTTCTTTTACTCTCTTGAGAAGACTATCAGACTCCATCCCCTGAAACCAATCGCTTTCAGAAAAAGTACCAATACAACAAGCATCAACAGCTGCGATGATACACTCATCCAATACATCTACGTCACAATCATCATCTTTCAGAGGTAAAGGTGATCTCGACAAATAGTCAGCCCTTGTGTTCTTACCACCTGAAATATGTGCAACCCGAAAGTTATACTGCAACAATTTCGCACTCAACCTAGCAATCCTAGGCGTGTGATCTTTCACCACTTTCCCCTCTAATATAGGAATCAATGGTTTATGGTCCGTCAGTAGTCTAAACGTTTTCCCCCAAATGAAACATTAAAACGTTCGACCGCCCAGCAACACGCCAACAATTCACGCTGAATGACTGAATAATTCTTTTCACTTGGTCTTAAAGCCCTGGATGCAAATCCCACAGTAAACTCTTTCCCTTCTTTGACCTGAGAAATCATGCCACCCAAGCCATCCAGACTAGCATCCACCGAAATCGTACATTGCAAAAGCGGATCAAAAGGGGTAAGAATTTGACAAGTAGCTAATTCCTTTTTTACTCATTCGAACTCAGATTGACACTCAGCACTCCAACAAAAAACAGTCCTCCTCTTCAAAAGTTCTCTCATGTTGGCCGTCTTCCCTGCAAAATTAGGAATAAACTTGGCATAAAACTCACACATCCCCAAAAACGAGGATACTTTATCTCTAGAACCAGGACACGATGCATTAGAAATTGCGTCAATCAAACCCTCTCTAGGTACTATACCCTCACCAGAAATACAATGTCCCAAATATTCTACTGATTGCACTCCAAACGTACATTTGAGCTTATTCACTACTATTCCTTTGGTTTCTAACCGTTTTAAAACCCTACAAACATTCTCATCATGTTCAATCTTGTCTTTGCCAGCCACCAAAATATCATCCTGAAACACTACTGTGTTTGGGACTCCCTCCAATACTTTCTCCATAACCCGTTGAAAACTGCCGCCGCCGAAGCCAACCCAAAAGGCATTCTTCGGAACTGAAAAGTCCCAACTGGCGACACAAAAGCAGGTAGATGTTTGGAGTTCTGATCCAGTTCAATTTGGTGATAGGCTGACGCTAAGTCTATCTTTGAAAACCACTTGGCTCCGGCAAACTTAGAGATAATATCATCGATGCGTGGTAGAGGATGGGAATCCACCCAAATCTCTCTATTGAGGCTGCGCAAATCAATGCAGACCCTAAGACTGCCATTTTTCTTCCTGGCTACCACCAATGGACTCAACCACAAAGATGACTCAATAGGTTCAATAACTCCATTCTCGCACATTCTTTTGAGCTCAAGAGACAAATCGTCTCTGATGCTAAACGGGACATTGCGTAACCTATGCTTCACCGGAAAAGCACCATCTTTCACTTTGATTGCATGCCTGAACCCTGTGATGCATCCTAACTTATCACTGAAAACTTTTGGGAACATACCCAACCAAGGACCCAACCCCGGATCTTTAGGCTCATCATGCACAATAGAAACTTGCTCCAGAGTCCCAGGTCTGAGCGTCATTCTGAACAACCCCTGATGGTACCACCCCAAAATGTTCAGCCCTTTTTTTGCTACATAAACCTTCCCTTGAATGCATTTGTCCTCAAAAACCAACGAAGCATCAAAAAAACCTTTCAAGTCAATTCGTCTACCCTCATACGAAACGGGGCTTCTATCTGGTGGATTCAGAGGTTTATCTCCCCAAACTTCCTCGAAAAGTTCTTCAGTTATCATAGTCATTCTTGCCCCTGAATCGACCAACAATTTTAGGCACTTACCATCAACCAAAATGTCAACCACAGGGTCAACACAGTCTTCCAAATCATCCTTCACAACCACCACAAAATCTGTTAAGGAACTGATAACCTCCTCACAATCATCCTGTCTCGTGCCTTCTGCATACAATGCATTTACACTCGCGCGAGAGATACACATCTTTGCAAAATGACCTGGTTTCCCACATTTGCGACACATAGCATTCTTGGCTGGACAGACCCGTGAATCAGGAAAGTGCGAAGGGAAACCACACTTATTACACGCGTTCCTCGCATAATTGTTTTTTTTCTCCTAGTTTGCTTGAAACTAATTTATTCTGAGGAAATCTAAAAGCTTTCTGATCATAACTGACTTTACTCTTATCAGTACTCTCTTTCGAATCTTTTGATCCTTTGTCTTCATTACCTTCTTTTACTACACTGACTGTACTTTTCTCAGGTTTAAGTTCATTAGAAGATTTCTCAGACAATTCTATACTCTTCACAATACTAATTGTCTCTTCTAGGGAAGGGTTCTTTAGTGTGAGTAGTTTCTGTTGTACTTTTTTCTCACGACAATGAACTACAATTTGTTCACATTCAGACGCTAAAATGAGTAATGCTGCCACATAAGAAACTATACTCTCTCCACTTCCTTGTACCCTAGTAAAAAACTTATGTCTGGATACAACTAAACTGCTTTCTACGTCAAACTGTATTTCTAACATCTTTAATGCTTGATCGTATTCATTCAAAACCTCATCACCTGCTACTGTAGGTATCGGGGGTAAATGCTCAAGTACAGCTTGACCTTCAAATCCTAAATTGTGTTCTAGAATAAATCTCTTCCTCTCAGCACTGAATCTCGAACCCCCAATTGCCCCAAGATACTTTTCGAAAGCTCTATGCCAAATTTTCCACTTAACAGGTGGATCTCCTGGAAGCTGTAAGAAAGGAGGAGGGGCTTGTACATTTTGCATATTACCTTATTCAAAACACAGAGATATACTGTAGTGAAGTTGAACTTCTAAAAACAATAGACTAAATGGCTAGAACAGGCTATATATGGCGATCCAAAACATTCACCCCCCTTTTTTTTTTTTGCAGTATTTTCAAAAGAAAAATGTTAAAAATGGTCCGATTCTGCACCAAAAACAGAAAGGCAAAATAAGCAAATAATATGAATAACGAATTTGGAGGTTAGACACTTCCAACTTGTCTTGGCAGATTTCAGTTGCAGTCTTACTAGAAAAACGAGTTCCTCATAGATGATGGCACTAGCAGCTTGACACAGTGAAAATACAGTATGTGAACCTGTACTTAACTCAACGAACATCGATTGCACTTCCTCATGTGGTGACACTCGACGCTCGACACAACGAAGGATACACGAGGTCCCTTTCAATCAGTAGAACTTGACACTCGGCGAAGAATCAACACCCCAAGGTCCCTTTCAATCAGTAGAACTTGACACTCGGCGAAGAATCAACACCCCAAGGAAACAGCAGGTCTCCTTCAGTCAGTAACGCTTGATACTTTACGAAGAGCTTCCGTCGCTTCCTCGCACATGCGCCGTACGAAGAGCTCCCCTCGCTTCCTCGCACATGCGCCGTCTAGAAACACTTCTTGCGTTCGTCGGGCACTACTAAATCTTGGCCTGCGTTCCAGGACGCCACCTTGCGCTGACTCCTAGCGTAGGTTCCAACGCCTACGTTCCAGCACGTCACCCTCCGCTGACTCCTAGCGTACGTTCCAATGCGTCATCACTCCTCCCAGGACAGCGATGAAACAACGTCGATGAGCAAGATAAAATCCACTCCCAGGAACCAAAGAAAAGGGAACAGGACTTACACAGGATTGCTCGGAGCCTCTAGATGAACGTTGCCAGAGATGAAAGACGATTCATCAGGATACATAAAAGAAGGTAACACTGCCACCTCTTTCTTCCACAGCACCGCGTTTGTGTAGAGTCACAAAAAGTCCATTCGATTTAGAAATACTGGCCAAACATTGTCACTCGACACAGCGTCGTCACACTGCCACGGACCTCTTTTGTGTTCAAAAGAAAAATAGAGTACTTCTCATAATCTTCACGTAGATCAAGATAACTTCAGAGAACACGAAGTTAGAGACTGCTAACTTCACTAGGTAGACCCTAGTACGCGTGGGTGGAGACAGATGACTAAACTCGTCGCCAATTTTGTAGTAATCACGCTGCAGACAGTTGCAAGTGGTAGATAGATTTAATGTCCGTCTGTCTCCACAGCCTCCAGGAAACAACTGCAACCTGGACATTCAAAGTATAACATTCCATCACCATGGCACTGACATCACAGTGACCATGGAGAAACACATGCAGATAGTACAATAATCAATATACACAAGGAAGATTACTACAGAAACCTTCCCCACAGACCTTAACAGGATCAGCTTCCACAATGACCAATCACCCACAGCTTTTTCAAATCTGGCTGCACCTACCACAAAATATGCATTAGGCAGGAAGGAAAACACAGACTCTAAATCGCCCACCATTCAATGCCTAAACACAGTTACCACCAACAAAAAATGCCAGGTGCAATGGTAAAACAAAGGGCCAAACAAGGATCTAACACTCCCCCCTCACCTGGGCCTCTCTGTCAGAGCTGCCAACACAATTACCAAAATTGCCAGTCAAGCGAGTAAAAAACTCAAGTCCATGCTGCTCGCACCTGGCCCAGAAACACTCCTGTAGTCTGTAGTCTTTAGAAGTAACTAGCTGCTGTGGGGTCCCCACACGACTTTGCCCTGCAGGAGGACAAAGCAACAAAACAAAAAACAAAGACTAGTCTCGAGGCCCCCAATGAGGCAGCCAGCAAAGTATTGTTAGTGGGAGCAGTGAGCGGTGCAAAGAGACCGCATTACCTCTCTGCCACCCCTTTTAAAGGGGTGGGGTCCAGCATGAACTGATTTCCTTCTGACCCAGAAGTGCACATAATGCCCTTCAGGGTCACTACGTGGGGGGACCAATGCCGAATTGTATTGGGACTGGTGCCAGAGGCATCACTCCCCACCATCAATAGCTCCACCCCTTCCGGTGGGGAGCAGCACACCGCTGTAGGTGCGGCGCACACCGAGTCTGAGAGCGCCTTGGCAGATATTCCTGCCTTATTCTCTTCCATTATGTCCTGCAAATGTTTAATTAAACACAGTGAGGAAAAAATGCTATACAGACAACTTGACGAATCACTCTTTTTTCCCCTACCATTGATGATAATGATAGATTCACATCCACACAAGAGTTTCACTAATGCTTATTTAATATGCAGAGTGTTCCATTTAATTATCCTGCAGAAGGCCCCTCTTTAATGTGCTACAATCAGGTTTATTTGGCAGAATAAATTGTTGATGAAACCTTTAGCTATGCCTGTATCTTAAACATCAAATTCGGCCAACTGCTTTGGGAATAAAGTGGACAGTCCCAACTGTAGAGACTACTATGAACTTTGGGTTTGACCAGGCTTTTGTGTTAAATCATTTTAGACATTGCTCATGTATTATTTTTATTTATATATCACACACTGGAATACGCACAGCACGGGCACTTTCACACCAATCACGGAGCACCGTTTTACAAGATTATTGCAAAAAGTATCAATATACTTTTCTATAAATTGCTAACTTGTGACTTTTTACTCTTGTGTGTGTTCTGTGAAATAAATATATATATATATTTCGCCTTGTATATAAAATGAATCTGACAGAAACATTTTTGTGATGTAGCATAATCTCAAATCCAGCATGATGTAATCAATTACTGCTTATATAATCTCCTTTGCTAAAAGTGGGCCAAGCACTGGAGTCAGAGGATGAATGACCATTGCAAGCTCTTAAGCCATATAATAAAGTTATATCAACAAGCTGACGGGCAGAAATAAACATATGTTTCCTGCCATGGTTAGTTAAAAGTGGTATTCCCCAAATCTCATCTTCTTTCTTCGGAAGGTCTATGATTGTGCCAAGCCCCTTAAAGGTAGTATTAAAATCCCCCACTAATATAGCATGATATGCATCATGAATAGAATTTACGGTGTTATCATGAATTTGGAGAGTCCCCTATTTTGGATGTTTATTAAGAGAAAGGGTTTCCTGTGCTCAGGTGTCTTTCTTAAACCTGTTATACCAGGGGAATCTGTAAATATCTGTTTATTTGTGCATCCTAAAAAAGCTCTCACCCCAAGAACTAGGCCTCCCCCAATGGTCTCCCTTCATTTGAATATTGAACCTTGACACCATACTTATTGAAACCCAATCTATGGACTGGGCGGTAGCCCAAAGTTCTTGAAAAAGGCACAGACAGAAATTATATGTAAATTAATCGAAGTCGCTGTCACCTAATTTTGCTGTAATGCTATCTATATTCCAACCTAATAAAATTATATATGGGATAGATGTGAATTGGGCATTATCACCCTATACAAAACTTCCAGGGGATGCTTCTCCACCCAGTGGAACATAAGTATCACTTTAGGAGGTATAATAAGCTCCTAGAGCAAGGCCTTAAAAATAAAATACCACTAGGGTGACTAGCTTGGCCCTTTTTTCTCTGAGGCTGCAGTTTCGATTGCTAAAGAACTGAAAGTGAACACCACAAAAGCTGGTGATACTCAGTAAAATTGAGGTACAGGCATGACTGTTTATAAAAACCCACCACACCTATTCTTGTTTCATCAACCCCAAATGAGTGTGGAACAGCATTCCTTTTGTGGAATAGCTCTGTAATCACTAGCCTGATCAGTTGGGATGGGCTTAACACTTGGTAGCTTTAATTTAAATCAGATCTCTGAACCCTTGAGTTGAGTGGTAAGTAGATCAAACTTGGTTAAAGCCATCAGCAAGTTCTGCATCTACTAATTTCACCTTAGTCACATTGTTCCAAATGTGCACTATGATGCTTAATAAAAACAATGTCTGAATAAACAAATTAATAATAGTGATGAACAATCCGGATCCAATTAAATACTTTGGGCTGATTACGATGGTGGGAGGCCCGTCACCACCAGATGTGCATTGGTGGGCTTTCCGCCATCAGACCGCGATTTTCGAATCCGACCACGACCGTGGCAGGCGCAAAGACTGCCCGCCACGGATCCGCCACAGGCAATCAGTCCGATTGCCTGGCAGAATGACCAGCATCCGTTAAATGGTGGTGGTGCCTAACAGGCACAGTCCACCAAATTACTATGCTGCATCCCCGCTAGCCGGTGTATGGTGGTGGAACCGCCATTGACAGTCTGGCGGGGATTGTATTTGGGGGCCCGTTGTGGGTTCCCCTTGGGGCAGGGGGGTGGGGGTTGCACTGGGGTGTTCTCACCCGCTACATGTCCCTGCACTAAGTGGCAGGCATCGCGTGGTGCATGACACGTTGTGCAGGGAAATGTAAACAGTGCATTTTTAACATTGCGACGGGTGGTGCTAGCTGCAGCACCCGCTGCAATGTTAAAGATGGTAGATGCAACTGCCACGGTGGCGGTGGCATCTTAATACCACCGGTGAGACAGCAGCCTTGTAGGCAAACTGTTCCACTCCCCGGCACGATGGCGGACGGACTGAAGTACGTCCGCCATCATAATCACCCCCTTTGTTCTTTAACAATGCTCAAAGGCAATTTTGGAACTTGTGTCATAAGCACGGCCTTCTCTTTACCAGATACAAACCTGTGGCACCCTTGTGATGGATCATTTGTTGGATTTCCGGAGATGCTAGAGCAGGGGCGGCTCCTCCGCTAAGGTGGAGGAGCATCGCCCCACTGCTCTTTGAGCTGTTAAAAAAGGAAAAATAAAATGCTAAAAACAAAAATATAATTATCATTTTATTTTTCCGTGGCTCATCCGGTTAGGGGCAGGGCGAGCTCAAGCAGGATCAGGGGAGGAGTGGTAGTCACTCACTTTAAGTGCGCAGGACTGTTTGGCCAGCCCTCTCGGGCCGACCAGAACGGTTCTGCGCACTTTGCATGTTCTTCATCCAGGGCGTATTACAGCCTGTGTAAAGAACATGCCCAGGCCCCCAGTTTCTCTCTGAGCGCCGAACCACGGTGCTCAGACCAATCACGATGCTGCTTTTAAAATTATTTATTTTCTTTTGTTTACCCACGCCCACCTCCCCACCACCCCGCCCACCTCCCCACCACCCCGCCCCTCCGCCCCAATTAAGTTGCGGCTCTGACTGTGCTAGAGTAGTTACAACAGAACCTTAGGGCAAATCACAGATTATAAATGTGAATAAAAAGTGATGGCTTCGATATGGAAAAAATAATCCCATACTTGTGAGCTATGGTGGAACTCCCATGGTTGACGATTAAGGCCATGTCCCACCCCTGGAACATTTCTTTCTCAGACTTGATCTGTGTTCCAGAACATTGCCCAGTCTTCCCTTCACAAGGCACCATGGACAAAGATTCAGGATTAGGTTTATTAGGTATACTTCCAAATTTGTATTTATTTATTTATTTAAAATGTGCAAAAATATAAAAATACACTGGCATTATCAATTTACATTTGAAATAGGACTTCAGGAAATACATTCAATCAAAATATGTACATTTTCAGATTAAACACATTCTTAACAACTTCAGAAAAAATTGAGCATAAACAATAAAATACATACAGGAAGCAAAGTCACAGAATTCATAGTAATTAAAACTTCTTAATAAATATAAACCGACAATAAATTAAACACATAGAAACATTATTATATGTGGTAGACACAGAGAACACACCATTTTCAGAAGAGAAAATCCCAAAAATCATTAATAACACCAAAACCTGTCTCAGTTGAGAAGTCAAAGGTAATCAGTATCTCTTATCATATTCGTATAAGGTATACACAGGGCGTCATACTCAGGACCATCACAGACTGAGAATCATTACAACAATATTTAATCAGTCATAGGCCACTGAGTTCACAGCATTATAACTCTCAAAACCATTCACAGAAAAGCAATGCAAAAATTATATTTTAAAAAGTACAAATGGACAAATTCTGAGACCGGGACATTCTCAGATTAAAGGCCTGGCAGTCAAAATAATTGTTTGCACCATACCTAACACTACTGACATGGCCTAGAATATACAGCTTTTTTGTATAAGGTGCAATGTGCAGATGACACAAAATAAAGTCTCAGATATAACATCTCAACTACCCGATACAATTGTTGTATACCAGCATATATAGTCATTATTAACACCAACCAGCACAAATGTAGCAAATACTTGAATGAACAGCACATCCTAATGTGCAATGCAAGGTTGTGTAGAACAATCTCAACACTGCAAAATTACTGGAAGAACTAGGGGCTTTAATACCAATAAAAAGCGTAATATGCAATAGAGTAGAAATCACCTAGGCAACCACTAGGGCTTTGCATCTGATAGTCCACATCCAGCCCAGAAACCTTGGAAGAAAATATGCATATAGAGGTCTAGAATGAGATTGTAAAGTTCTCATGGCCACTTTGCAGTTTCTTGTGGCTGGGCTAATCCAGGTCTGCCTTGGATGTATGTAAGCTGTACAAACAAACCAAATATGGACTATATCTTCTTTGCGCCTTATACAGCATTGACCAATCAATGAGAACTCAGAGTGGGTGTGTGAATGACTTGAGTGGTAAAGAGCCTATACTACACTGAACATATAATTTCCTGTGTAAATGGTTGATAATGCAGTCCAGATATTTTTTATACTGAGGTCTTGACTTGAACTGCACAAAGTTCATAGAAAGAGACCCTCTGGAGCTGGTATCAGACTCTTTTTGAGCCACCCAGTGCCAGTACAGCTTCTTGATTTGATCTTTTGTGGGAATCAGCTCAAACGATGTAAACTCCCTAAAGCTCAGTAGGCCTAGGGAAGGCAACACCTTTCAGATGTTATTGCCTCACTCAAATTTGTGGAATCTCTGTAGCCTGATTACATCCTGGAAGGCCTCTGTATAGTTAGTTAATTCAGGAGTAGTTCTAAGTCTCTGTCAAAACAGTATTGGTTTAAGCCCTGCTTTGTCTGCACTTTGTGTCCTGCCTATGTTGAGTGGAAAAGGGGCGCCAAAGTTCCAATGAACTTACGTTCCAATATGGTCATTCCTGAAAGATTGCAAACCCCCTATAATTCCACACCATGTAGTACTGCAGCCACAGCTTTAGAATCATAGATCTGCAAGGGGGGGTGCCATGGGTTTACTACGTGGAGAAAAGTGCTCTGTTTATGCTTGAGGGCTGCTTTATCAATGTAGTGTTTCCATGACTTTCCAGATAATAATTTAATGCCCAGGTACACAAAGGCATTCACCCTTTTAAGTTCCTCCCCACCAACGTACGTTTTCCCTCTATGTGATTCATATTGATTTATAGACATAAATTGTGTCTTTGTTGCATTGACTTCGAAGCCTCTTAACGAGCAAACTCCTCAAAGTGGGATAGTAGAGTTTGCAGCCCTTTAGGTGTTTGTGACACAAGCAGGGTGTCATCGGCAACCAATGAGTGGAAAACTTCACATTGAGCAAGGCTGGCTCATTTAGGGATATCACTGAGATAAAGTGAACTACTTCATTCAAATAAAGGGAGAACAGGGTGGGGGTAATTGCACAGCCTTGTCAAACTCCATTTCTGATGGGAATTGGGATTGTAAGCTGCCCCTGTTCACCCCAACCACCAGTGACATAATTATCCTCATGGAGCTGAACAATAATTTAAAGATGGGAGGCATTCCCATCTGCCGTAACACTTGCCAAAGTTTTTGTCGGCAAACCGGATCAAATGCAGGTTTCAGGTCGACAAAAGCCACATATATGTGTCCCTTGCCGATAAGCACTATTTTCCAGTACAATACCAGAATGCTGAATACTACGGTCCACAGTGCTAGTTATTTCCCTGAAGCCTGATTGGAAGGGGAGAGAATTTGCCCTTCTACAATCAATATGCAAACGTTCTCTAAACAACCTCCTGTAGAGAGTCAATCAGACAAAATGGTCTGTAGCTGGATGGCAGTCTGCGATCCTCTTTTTGTAGATAGGTAACACCTTGGTGCCTTTCCATGCCTTAAGGATTGGCGCTCCTTTGCCTATAGGCTTGCTCAGAAATAAGATGTACTCAGTCCATTTTGCTTTGTCAAAGAGATAGATATCACTGGGGATGCCTTCTGGGCCGGGGCTTTTCCCTGTGCAATAGCACCTAAAGCAACTTCTACATCTTGGAGATCAAATGTCATCACAAGATGTGTCTGATCTATATTAATAAAGACCTGGTCTTCTCTGACACTGTCTGTCAGATTGTTGTAATATAAATATTGTAAATACTTCTCTTCCCCATGTGACTAGTGACCAACATTTAGTAAGATCTTTCTCATATTTTGCTCATGTCATGTAGATGGGAGCTCACGCTACCTTTGTTCTTTCCTATCACGCTTAGCTTTTGATTGAGCATGTTTATAGGCCTTATGCAAAGTGTGAAAATTGATTTATTTAATATATTGAAAGAAGCAAGAAATAAGTATAAATTGAAATATTACTTCTCAGCTGTTAATATGGATTAATAATGATTGAAGTGATATATAGAATTCATGGAAATTCATGTAGTTTTATTTAGAAAAATATTGTTACAGAGTATTGACATATTTTCTATTTAGATATGTACTAATTCTATATATTTTTAACATCACATTATATTTATTTATATTTATAACTATTAAGAATATTTCCTATGGGGGTTTATTTTAGTTTTCTACCCCCTTTTATATTCAGTGGAAGGTGGTGTCATACAAGTGGTTGACCACGAATCGTCCTGGACTTACTGATGTGGTTTTTAGCAGCAACTGAGCCTTGAATTTATTTACTAAGTTAAATGTAGTAAACTTACTAAAAAGCTATGTTGCCTGTGAAATGCACACCTACTCTGCACGCAGTCCAAATTTCCTCAGCACCCAGAGGTTCTGTGTGACTGAGCTCATAGTTCCCCACACAGAGTGAAAGACTTTAAAAGGCACTCAATAAAAAATTATCTGATTGACACAAGTGTATTCTCTTGACTGATGTGAAGGAGCACATTTGGTTAAAAGGTGGACGAGGGAAGACTGTCTTTCTATCCCTTGTAAGGTTGTAACTGTGACTGCTCTACCTATTTTAAAAAGTCAATTTAGGTGGGGAGATGGAGGGGGAAAGCTTATATCCTGTGCCTCTGAAAGAGCATAGTATGCTAAGAATAGGACCTACACACCACCTGTTTCACTTCTTTCGTAATATGCTGTTTACTGGGCCTGGGCTCTTAGCAGGCATTCTGGAGCACAGAGTGACGAGCAACTCCTCTGGCACATCAGGGAGCAGCAGGAGGCAGAATAAGGTGGGTATATTAATAAGAGATGGTAGATATTTGCACTTCTCCCTCACACCCTGTTTTGCCTGAGGGAGGAGGAAGGAAAGTACACGTTTTGCAATATTGCTGTAGTCAAACTAATGGGTGCCCCCCAAAAATATTTCAACAGCACTATTTCTATCACACATGCTCTCTTTTGCCTGCATTCTAAAAAAAGCTCTCACCCAAAGAATTAGGCCGCTCGATGGTCTGCCTTTATTTGAATTTTGAACCTTGACTGTATACTTATTGAAAGGAAGTCTATTGACTGGGCATTAGCCCTACTTTCTTGAAAAAGGCATAGATAAAAATTATATATAAATTGGACCTAGTCACTGTCAACTCATTTGGCTATAATGTTAGCAACATTCCGACTTATAAAAAATATATTTGAGATAGATATGAATTGTGCGTTATGGCAATAACTCAGACAGGGACTTGGGTTATTGCCAGACCAAGAGTGGGTTTAAGAGATGGGTCATTCTGCTTTTTCCTAAACCCATCACTTGTGTAGTGACTGGGGTTCTCAGACTTCTTTTCAGTGCTGAAGATTCACCACTGTTCAATAGTCTGCAAACACTTCTTGTGTTCCTGTCAGGCTTTATTTTGTTCCTTGAGCTACTGCCAGTGCAGCTAGCTGTTGGTTGCTCTGCCTTGGTGATTAGCCTGACAGTAGCCTAGTGTTTGATCTTATGTGGTTTCAGTTTGCCACTATGGCACTGCAAGGGCAGGGATTGCCAGCAGCAGTGTGAGAACTATTGGCATAGAAATGGTCCAGGGTTATGCTGCTCCCCATAGGCAATAGGGGCGCACAACTCTGCTGATGCTGCCGGCCAAGTATTCCCATTTACCTAGACATAAAATACATTCCCTGGTGCGTAAAGAAAGACAGCATGATGTGCTGAACATTTGCAGAGATGGTACAGGTAGGTGGAGCTGTGTGCACCTGGAGTGATATATTTTGTACTACATCAATTTATTGTTATACTTCTGCAAGTGTGCAAGTGTGTTAGAAAGCTGGCGAAAAGTAATTTTCCTAGAATAAATGTGTCATTCTTATATGGATATTTGTAAAGCACAACAGGCACATAGTGAAAAAAGGTATTGTTTATTCCACATGGGGGCTGATTTATCTGTTGACCATTAAAATACACCTTTGCAACCACGAAAAAGTATTGTTAGCACAAAAATAATGGCCCACCAGTGTAAGATCTATCAGAGAAATGGCTATATGTCCACCCAGCCAATCAAGATTTGTCCACCCACACAATCAAGATGTGTGGACATAAAGCCATTTTTTACTGTCCATCACAGCTAGGCAAATCTTGAGGGTGAGGGACAGTAAAATGTAAATTATGCCCCCCCTTGCCATGGGAGATGACTCCCATGGTGGGGGGAGCATCACATTTTTTATTTTCAAAAAGAAAATCCAGTTTCTGGATTTTTTAGATTTTTTAAATAGAGAATAGAAAACTGTTTGGTGCAGGGCTGCATCATGCTCACAAGGCCCTGCACCAAAACTCCACATGAAATGCATTGGTCTGATAAAGCATTATAAATGAATGCCTTCTTGGCGGTCATGTATAAATTTGATGGGCTGTCCCTCTGCCATGGGGATGGAGTATTTTACTCCGTACTCCTGGCAGAACGACGGGCTGTCCACCAAATTATAAATGAGGCCCTTAGTTCATTGTTCTGGGGCATTCCATCACTATCAACAAATAACTCTCAACTGTTTCACATAGCCTCTTTTCGGTGAAGTTACAAGACTTTATATAGCACCATGTTCAACACTGGTCTTCTTCACAGCATTAGATGCCACTTCTTATTTTATGTAATTTGCTTCCATAATTGTGTTCTACGTACTAGAATACAGTTCTACCTCTTGATCCCCAACGGCTTTACCGCAGGCTTTTTACTGTTTCATTGGGAAATATTATTCACTTCCTTCTCTGTTCCGATTAGGTGTTAAATCATATGTAGAGGTAGGGTGACAGGATCAATGTTCTTACATGTTTTCTCAAAAGTCCTTCGACATTGATGCTATTTTTATGAAGTAAGTTCAATTATCAGGTAGAATAATAATAAATGAATGTGCTCTATCTCCCACTTCTCTTCTTGCCACTGTATGACAAAGCAAAAAGAACTAAGACAGGAACAGAGCTTCACTCTGGTTACACATGCACAACAAAACACATCCTTAGTACAACACTCTTCCTACCTACTACGTTTAGCATGCTACCCATCAGCTAATACACTTTGCCTCACGTTCAGAAAGGGGTAAAAAGTGCAATGTTAAGGCAGCTACAATACCATATCATGTCAGCTGGATGTCTCATAAACTGCCCAACTACTGTGAATACTGAACAAGATGCCTGAAAAGGTTAACATGTGCATATATATCAAGCAGGGGCCAAGTAAAGGGGAGTTGAGGGGATTGATTTAATGTGTTATTTTTTAAAGGAAAAGTTTGTTGCCTCTACAGAAAAAAACATGATGAATGGAATTACATAAAATTAGGCAAAAAATTATAACTTCAATCACAATTTATGATTTCTTAATATTAAGTGTAAATCAGTTCAGCTTTTGTTTAAAAAAACAATTGTTTAAATAGGTACGCTGAGTGATCTGAAGGGGTAAAAAAACAATAGGCACATCTGATTTATTTGTGTCTTTGTATTCTCTGATCGGTTGCTTTAAAGGAGACTAGTCAATATGATTGGCTGGCCACAATCTAAATGATATTTCTTGACAGCCATAGCAGGACTCATACACAACACTTCTTTATAACACATTTAAAAAAATGTAAGGGTGTAGGTGGAGCACAACTTAACCCTAAGGGGAATGTGAGAGGGGTCTTCTTAATTGGCTGGCCACAATGTGGACAACAAATTGAGGCAGCCACAAAAGGACTTGGGGACATGACCCCTTTTGAAATGCATGTAGGGAGAGGCTGTTTTTGAGGGTCACAAAAATGGGCACATGTGAAAGGTGATAACACATTTTAGTCACAATATGAATAATTATTTGGGGAGACTATACTAATTTTAGGAAACATGGTGTATTCTAAGGTGAAAAATGCTGGTCCTCTGCTGGAACTTCATTAACCATGTTTCACAAAAAACTGTTTTCTCTCATGCTTTTCTCATTGAGATTGTGGAAGGTACTAGAGAAACTAAAATCTGGTATTCTGAGTAAAGTGTGTGTTCTTTGAAAAAACACAAAGGTTTAAGTGATGTCATAGTTAGATAGGTGTTGACGTAAGGTACAAACTAATGTTTAAAAACAAAAAAACTCAGAAATGTGCTTGTTACAGTTTATTGAGCAACCTCCATTGTCTACTCATGACCTCATATGTTACATCCTTCATTACATGTTTATAGACAGCATTGTTGACATCACTGATGACATCTCAAATGACATTATTGCCGGTAACACTGATGACATTATACAATATTGCTACACCGTCGTATTAGGTTTGTGAGCTTAAAGTTCCTGGATATCAGGAGACAACTTTCTATTCACCTAAATGGGATTCCCCTCTGAAAGAGTTCAAATGACCTGCAATTTTAAGATAACAGGTTGACAGGAATACATCTGTCACTGTAAAAGCACTTTCTGTCATCCCCTAAATAACTACATATGTATATTAACAAATGGTGTCCCCATTTCAGAAGCGCACTGCACTTTTATTAGGTTATGAATCACCCACATGCTACTCAATAGGAGCATCCCTCATGGAGTAGAACCTTCTCCTCATAGCAATTGATGAAGGCTATTATGAGAGTGGTACATTACAAAGCTCTGGGCGCTCTCTGGAATTTCAAGCAAACAATATAAAATATTATGGAAATCCATTCATGAAGCACTTACTCTGGTCTATAGAGAGACCAGAGTTGTTCCTATTCTGTAAAAAAGGAATCATAATTAAAAAAAGAGCTATTATAATAGTACTCTTTAACCCTATATCATACTCTCTAGCCTTCTCAATATACCACCCAAATAAATTTCTAAATGTAGATGGCAATTTATTGCCACAATCTTGACTGAAAGATTGATTACATTGCCTCCCCTTGATGGTGGCATTTTGCAAACATAGTGCGGGTCTTTATAAATAATCATTACAAACCATCTACCACAAATGTATTCAACCTAGAGAATTAGTTCAATTAATTTGAACTCTTTTGGATTACAGTTTTAAGGATGAATATGATTTGTGACCACTCATAATTCTCTTTCCATTAAGAATTTATCATTTAAGGCATTGAAGTAGGATAATGTGCTAGGCTATCAGCCAGAGTGAGCCATTCACAAAATTAAGGTGTATGCTAATAATCATTTGATCCACACCTCCGATGAAACCATACGTCAGCTAATTTAGAAGAGTTAGGGGCGTTTTTGGATATAGAATTAATAATTCCAAGCAGAGACTCAGACTTGCAATCCACAGTATTCCACGTTTTATTATTACAATCATTAAGGCACATACAATTCTGACAATACATAGTATAAGTGCATTCCAGCGATATACATTCCTACAACATTTTGCCTACTGTCAGCATTTAGACCATAACCTTCGACAATGTTACACATATGAGTCTTACATTTCCCCACCATTCTCTTCCTCTGAGGCCTCTTCCGACTGCACCCTGGGAGGTTCACAGATGTATCCCCGGAATTTATTCCAGGCCCCCCACACTTTATTGCATTTTCACAGACAACCTCGGTTAATGTATACTGCTTTTTCAGTCACCATGGCTGTGTCCATGTCTTAACACCAAGCTTTGAGTCAGTATCCCTCCGAGCCCCACTTTTGTGCGGTTACGCTTAGCAACCATTATTCCTAATGTAGTCCATTCCTGTGCCGGATGTGTAAGATCGTTGGTCCCCAAACATTTAACAAACAACTCTTGGGCTCCGGCACCAGTGACACTTCCTCTACTTGCGATATTGTCCTCATTACCGTAACCCAATATTCAGTGATTCTCAGACATTGCCATAGTGTATGATAAAATGTCCCCTCGTCCCCACAGCGCCTCAAGCAATACGGGTGTGAAGCTTTCCCTATCCTGCAGAGGGTGAGTCTGGTATAATAAGTACGGTGTAATATTTTGAGCTGCACCAACCTAAGCCTTGAGGGTATGCCCACCTCTCGCGGGGATGCTGTTGCTTCCTGCCAATCGGTGTCATCGAGTTCCCCAACATCTCGGGACCATTTTCCCCTGAGTGTCATAGTAGGGTCTGGTAAGTTGTTGATCAACTTTCAGTAGGTGAAAGAAGTGGATAGCTTTTGCATATAGTCTGTAAGTAATCTATCTTCTAAGGGGGTGGCTCCCGAACTTCGGTACCCGCTGGCATGGCTGCTTGCAGCGCATATTTTACCTGCAGATAGCGAAATTTTTCCAAGGGTGCCAGCTCGTATTGTTCCCTAAGACGTTCAAAGGTAATTATCTCCCCTTTGCTCCACATGTCGCCCACCGTGGAGATGCCGATTGCATCCCATTGGGCAAACCCGTTACTGTTCTTGAGCCGTCTCAGCCGTTTGGTATCCCATAGTGGAGTAAGTTGGGTTATGACTCCCTGCCAGCCCAATTTAGTGTGCGCCTTATGCCATAAACTGATTATGTGTTTTGTGGGTTCAAGCAATGAGGGGGGTCGTTTCTCATTATACAGCACTGACATCATGCCTTCTGCCCCTAGTCCATGTCTGTCTGCCTTAAAAGCGGGGTCCATGTGCATGGCGTGTATCCACTGATTGATAATTTTTAATTGTGCTGCCCAGTAGTATAACTGTATGTTTGGAAGCACTATTCCCCCGTCATACCACCCTCTAATCAATTTGCCCTGCGCAATACGTGCCGGTTTGTTCCCCCATAGCAGACAGGAAACCCGTTCCTCTATCGCTTTGAAATAGCTTGGGGGTACCAGGAATGGTGTATCCTCCAGTGCGTACAGGAATCGAGGGAGCGCCATCATTTTAAAAAGCGCCGCCTTTCCTAGGAGTGTCAGTGGTAATGTGCCCCAGTGTAACGCATCCCGTTTGAGACGCTGTAAAAGAGGCATGCGATTCGGCATATAGAATTCATCCGGGCTTGCGGTTATATAAATACCCAAATATTTAAATGTGCTATCCGCGACTTGCAGTGGGCAATCTCTGGGGAGCTGAGGTGGTGGGCCACGTAGTATAAATAAGAAAGATTTTGACCAATTTATGGTGTACCCAGATGCCCGATCAAAAAGTTCACATATGTTGAGGAGCACCTTAATAGAGCGACTGGGGGAGGCCATATATAATAGCACATCATCCGCGTATAGGGAGATGCGGTCCTCCCATTCTGCCGCCCATCTGATTCCCCGAATCATCGGTTCCCATCTAATCCATGCCACCAGTGGCTCCAGCACAAGAGCAAATAGCAGTGGCGACAGCTGGCAGCCTTGGCGTGTGCCACGTGAGAGTGGAAAGTCTTTGGAAATGTGACCATTGGCCATCACATGCACCACCGGGTTAGTGTACAGTAAACGTATCCATGCGCAAAATTTAGGACCGAAGCCCAAGTGAATAAGCACAGCAAAAAGGAAGGGCCATTCCACCATTTTAAATGCCATTTGAGCGTCCAGGGAAAGAATAACTGCTGGTTGATCAACACGGGCCATCACACCATGCAAGCGTCTTACGTTTAATGCCGTATTTCTGCCCGGCATAAAGCCGGACTGGTCTGGCTGTATCAGGGTCCCCAGGTGCGGTGTCAGTCTTAGCGCGCGGAGTTTCACAAGGATTTTTGCCTCTGCATTAATTAAAGATATGGGGCGATACGAGGTACACTCTTCGGGGGGCTTTCCAGGTTTTGGGATCATCGCTATAGTGACCAATCACTGATCTAATGGGAGTTCACCAACCTGCAGACTATCACAATACATATGTAACAGGTGTGGGGCAATTGTTCCAGCTATTTTTTATATAATTCAACAGGTATACCATTAGGTCCCACCGCCTTCCCGGATTGCAGTGAACCGATCGCCGATGCAGCTCTTCGATCGTAAGATCGGCCTCGAGCGTAAGGGCCACCTATGGTGTGAGTTTGGGCATAGCAATAGCTTTAATATAAGACTGCGCCTCCTCCATGGTCATAGTGGATGGCGATGTGTAGACCTGCTGGAAATGTCGCGCTAACGTGTGCACTATTGTACGTGGGCCGGTTACAGCCCAACCATCAAACGTATGGAGTCGTTCTATACATTTCTTCCCTAGTTCCTGTTTATCGAGCCATGCCAGGAGTTTCCCGGCTTATCGCCGGTTTCATAAATCTTATGCTGCGTGGCTGACATGCGCGACCTAACCACATCTCTGAGATATTCCCTGTGTTCTTGCTGTTTAAGGCGTACGCGCTGGGTTGTAGCTGGGGAGGGGTCGCGGGTGCATTGGGCTTCTGCCTCGTGTAACTCTAGTTCCATTTTATTTAGCTCCCGTTGTTTGTCGCGCTTGTGACCTGTGATAGCGGCAATGGCCTGTCCTCTGAGCGCGGTTTTGTAGGCTTCCCGCAGAATGGCCGGGGAGTTGACAGAGGAGATATTTTCCTGAAAGTAATGTGTGGTAGTGGTGATAGCTTTCTTGATCTTAGGGACATGTAAATATCCAGGGTGTATAGGGTAGATACGCTGCCGTATCTTGTGGCGGCTTGTGTATGTTAAGTAGAACAAGCACAGGAGTAATACCCGTAGACCCAACTGAGATGTGGGTGAATGCTATATAAATGCAACAATATCTCAGCGGGATATATTGGAGTTATTTTAACAAGTATGTACAAGACATTACCAAAACGCAACCAAAAAAGAGGAGGCTCAAAGTAGTTCTTATCATGAAACATAATCAGACACTTGTGAACATTTCGGCATTCCCTTTGCAGATAGCATAATTTGGGACAAAATAGCCTTCGAAATCCACAGTCCACCCGAGGTACTTAGGGTACCACATGTGTTTCACGTCTCAATAGGAGATGTGGTTACACATTACATACATTCTGACGATTGGGATGTACAAGCAGTGCATGCATTATTTTCTGATTTTAAATATTATGCTGCCTTTGATGCTGAAGATTTGTATTTAAATTCTGCCAATTACCCCATCCATTCCGTCTTTAGCTTAATACGACAATTGTAACTCTCATACAAATTATATTATTGAAGCATTGCAAGCTTTGCTTCAAAATGACACTTTCAATGTCTCTGAAATTGATTCTTCCGGGTGGTTAGTGTGGCGAACAAATACAAATGCATGCATTTTTATAATGTTACGCCAGGTTTCATTTTGACTAGACTTGATCCTCATTATCCGTTCACAGGTTTGGCCACAACATACTCTGTGGGTAAGTTATGCCAACAATGATTGGAACATTCCACATTGGCATCAGTGAAGCATCACCTTTCACTCTTGTCCAATGAGATCAATCTGGCTGATTTAATCTTAGGACATAAGAATCCTAGGTCTAAGAGGTTTATCTATGCCACTTACAATGAAATTTGGAAACTTTCGCAGATTGAGGCGGCCTTTCATCTGTGCCAAATTGATCAAGCCAATTTAGAAAAATTCCTTGTTGTAGTGGACAATAGTATCAACACACTTTCCTCACGGATTTTTATGTTGGATAATATTGTTTCATCTGTTATTGAATTTGTTCAGAGTGATGTATCGGTGTTGTATTATGGTCAAAATCAATTACAATCTGTTATGCAGTTTGCATGGACATTGCAGACCCTAAAAATGGGAAAAGTCCCTAGGGATCATTTAAATGCTACTGCTTTGTTTCTGCCGTTTAATCTCACTGATAAACAAAGATTTAAGTCCATGAAAGATGCTGCATATATGCTTTTGCATATTGAACAATTGGAGTCCTTGCCGTTCTCGGTAGTGGAAATGGACTCTGCTGTTTGGTTAATTTGTGAGGTTATTTCTCTCCCTTTTTCTCTGTTTCGATTAAAATCCTGCATGCAACATTTTCCAATTGGCCGCTTTGAACCACTTGGTAGTGCATTTCTCCATGAATTATGGTCCGTGCCTTTCACTTACAGATGTCAACGTGAGGATAAGGACGTTTTCCTAACAGGGGAGGACTGTGATTCCACGGTGGTTCATTCCTTAGTTTGGAAACACGTAAAATTGCACGCCGCGTGTAACGTGTCGGCGCCTAATCTGGCTTTTTTTTTTTAAAGGTATGCCAGTGCCATCAATAATTCCTGCTTTTACCCTGCTTACCAACGGCAGTTATCCTATTTTGAACAGCCAAGACTGCTGTGGTTTACAGCCAGGAATTCCCTATTTAGTAACAGTCTCACAACAAGTTACTTCTTGTAGCAATGTGCTATTTCCCCCCCTACATGGGAGTGTAGATAGTTCTATATGGCCTTCCATTCTCACTTTGAAAACAAATTTCAACAACTTAAGCAGGCTCAAAGCGCTTCTATTCCAACAAGTGATTGCTCTCACTTCGGCTCGAGAGACCTTCGATTACAGGTGGCTAGGACATCAAGTGAGATACAGTCCCTTCTAAACACTAACTTCCCACTTCATTTTGGGGAGCTTATACATCAAATATTTAATGCGTCTGACACTAAAGACCATGCACATTGTTTTAAGCATGTGGGATGCAGCCTTGTGACTTCCTTTCAGACGATATTTGGAATTATACCGGGTTGCATTCATTCCATTTTTTCCAGCGTCTTCGGCGGGTTTCCTTTGCTGCTAGCATTGGCTGGTGGAGTCCTGCTGTTTCTGTTCCTGCTGTTCAATGGCTGCTCATCTTGTGGTATTGCATAGACCAGGTCAGTTGCAACTGTACCATGACAGAATGCAACCCATTTTTGGAAGCTTGCCTCTGGCGACGTACAGCGTGAGTTATGGATTGACTTTAAGCTTTGCCTACTTTACTTGCGTGCAACCAGTTTTCTACTGTCTGCGCTGCCTCTTCTATTGGGCGAGGGATTTGTTTTGCTCCAATATGTCATGTCCAGTCCCGGATTTTGACCGGTGGATGGGTCCCTTAGAGGCCCATGACCAGGCTTGTTCTGGGGATGACCGTATGGAGCGTGCAGCTGCACTTGGAGTATTGGCTGAATGGGATATCTGTGCGGCTGCACAGAAATTCCTGCACCAGAGTTTCATCGAATATCACGCAAGTTCTACAGTGATGCTTTTGGAGGCATCAGATTATGAGTAGCACATTTGTTCCTTCGACTTACTTGATTGGATGGCATACCTTTTTTCAACTAACGATAGGGATGATCTTTTTGAGTGAATTGCATTCTTGGGTTCACGTACTTTGATGGATTAACCACCTTCTCCATTATACCTTTACCACTAAGAACATGCTTTACCACTAATATCAACGCCCATTTCAATATTTTGTATAAACATCTATTTTTTTGCAATTTGTTTGTTTTACATCACTTTTGAACTCTGCTGGAGTTCTGTACTCTGTTTTAATCCTATGTCTATGTCCTATGACCGTACCAGGCCCTTACAGGAAATTGTCGACATTGCTAAGTTAGCATGAGCTTTTCTGCCATGATGCTGCTTTTTCACCGTGTTACTACATGACTTTATTTTGTAACTTTCTGTTTATGCCTTTCACATGGGAACTGTTTGCTTTTTGCGTTCTCTGCCTTTCCTAGACATAACATGCTACACACAGCTGCAGTACTGAAGACTCGTGCTTTGATATTACGTTGTTGCATGTTGTTTTAACACACTTGGAGAAAGCCATTCCATGGAGAAGAGCTCTGCTGTTCCTATAATGTAAACCTTACATCCAGGCTTCCAGGTATGGGGTCTGCTATCAAAGCCCAGAGATCTTCCTTTATATAAAATAAACTTTTTCTAGCCAAGGGGCGGGTGGTTAGGCCCAATTGTCCTTTTTCCACAGTCTTGATATAATGACTTCCGCCTTTATGTTCTCTGCAATTGTAACAATGCTAACTGTGCTGAATTTATGCATTTTGCTGCTGGCAGTGGTTTGCATACTGCATTGTAGAGCACAATAGTTAAAATAAACATTTTGAACTATTTTCGTTGACTCTGCTAATTCTTATTGTGGACAAGTATGAGTGAGTAAGCGAAAGAGTACGTCTTGCTCCTGTGATTCCCGAGAGAGTCGGGAGTGTTGTGTTCTGGGTTGTCTAATCATTTGTAGCTCTGTGATATCTGGAGGAGAATGAATGAGACACTATAGCTAGTACAGGTGTGGGATTTTGGGCACTAATGTAGTAGGTTGGTACACCCTTATACACTGAGGTCCTGTTTTCCTGCGCATAGTTCTGTGTATGTGCAGAATCCCTGCAACAAATCAAAGGGAAAATGACAATCTTATGATATGGGGTAAGGTTGCCTCTAATCACAGGCCTGGCTTGAAGCATATACATTCTGGTCGTTGCATGGTCATTATCGGATCTGATGGAAAAGTCAACCTATTTACGCGAACACTGAACTGTAGTTTTTACCGAACTAAGGATGGCTAAAATTTAATAAAGGTAATGGTGCTTTAAAACTTTCTCTACTGATTCCAAGGTGTGCGTCTATGTCTGCTGAGAGTGAACATTCTTACTTTATTAAAGGTTAAACCCTCTTTTGTTATGCACAGTTATGAGTCCCTTTATGTAGTTTCAAGAGGAGATGGATAGGTAAAGGTTTCCAGTGTTCACCAGCATTCAATTTTTCCCTATTTAAACTGGGGTATGCAGGAAACCTTGAGGGAATCCGTTTAAGTTTGTCCAGAGGAAGAACAGTCAAAAGTTACAATTCTCTCATCGGGGAAGACCCTTTGTTTCACATGAGACCTGATGTTTGGGTTGAGAAAAAAAGATGGTAACCATTCAGAAGTTTTCATGCTCTTTTTTCCAACCCAGTTCCTTGACCCAAAGGAATAATGATTAGTTCATTACTGTTCAAAAAGCTTAAAAGTCCAGAAAACCCATCTAACCATTTCAACATGAAGAGGAATTAAATCAAAAATCCATTTGGTGGTCTTCAATCCCTATAAGCAATCACTGCAAAAATTGAACAACTTCAATGGGCTCCAATGGACTTCCAGGCACATGACTTGTTTTAGTGTGATCCGGGACAACTAGTGCCTGCTCCTGATCCAAAAGAATAAACATTATATGTCTTCAATACAACTCACTTAGAGAGAATTGTTAGCTTAATCTGATTGTCATTCTCTGTTTCAGTGTGTTGTAGTATTGGCAGTGTTGTTGTGCCATTAAATATGACCAATTCCAACTCCAGGAGACATGTGCTATATCAGTCAAGTGATGTAAAGGTTTTAATCATATATGTGCCTTCTCACATGAACCTATTAGCTTAACACAATGATGTATACTAGGCTACACTAGGCTAGGCTACGCAAGGCGAAAAAGCGGAACTGCAGTGACTTGGCTTCACCCAACTGATTTAATCCTTCTTTGGATTCTGTGCGTTGTGCCACCATAGGTATACTATCTAAGGCTTATCCTAGTGCTCATTTGTTCCCACAAGGAAACAGGGAAAAAACATTGTATAAGCTGTAAAATGAGTTTCTGTATTAAAAAAGTGGATGGAAAGTTCCACAAGAACCAATGCATCCGCAAGTTATACCTGAAGAAGTACAATAATTTCTGAGCAGAGTTTTAATATACATTAAGGGATATAAGTATTCTTTGACAAATGTTGTAATCAAAACCTATAATCCATTATTAAAATGGTGAAAGTCCTTTGTGTAGTCTATGGTCCTTATATCTTCCATCTTGGAAGACCTCTATTTGTCCTTTATTTGTTTATGACTATCATTGTTTCAATCTTGGAAGTCCTTTGCATTGTTTATTACCCATTGGCTTTCATTTTCTTTTCATTTAAGAACTCGGAGTATGAGTTTTACTTAGATAAACTTTAGAACGTTTTATTCACATGCAAATCTTTTAATGGATCTGGTTAAGTTGAAACACTATTGTATTTTCATTAAGTAGAGATTACTTTTTTTAGTTATAATAAATAGATTTATGACATCTTAAATAATTTGTTAATCATGTTACTGATGTGCCTATAAAATGTAACAGCTAACATATGCCTCACAGATATTTGTAATAAAATGTAATGAAAACAGTTTCTGTTAGTGTTTGCGTAGTGAACAATGTATACTATGGTCTAAAATAGTTCAATTCTAAACTTGAGCAGCCAAGCATGTGTTTTCTAAGGAAGGGCACAAATTTACAATATTACCTCATGAGCACCTTGAAACGTCTACTGTTAGTATACGCTCCCCCAGTGTGGTATTAAGCTTGAAGTTTACAGCCATGCTAGTAGCACAGACTTACATGCAGATAGTATGTGCGGTTTGCAAAAATACAATCCAGAGTACGTCCTACCTCTAGTGAAAGGCCCTTAATTAGGTAGTGAAAAACAACTGGTTATATGGTTTCCCATGAAGGGTAGTTGTAACCATGATCCAACTATGAATTTAAGCCCCCTAGAACTATCACATGATTCACTGAAAGTAAAAGAGATTCAATTGCATAGATATGTATTCAGAACATATCTTCATGACCAGGTGCTTAAGATTAATTTTGGGCCATAGGGAGTCATTATAACATCCCCACCATGCAGGCATTGGCTGCCATTTTGAAACAGTTACTGTCTGAACATTCTTGGAACACTGTGAAAGTGCATTGACCATCCTGGAACAGGAAAAGACAATAAACTTATTCTAAAAGTGCCGCCGGACCAGTGCCCAAGTAGGTTGTGCAGTACTGCAAGCAAGATTGAGCAGTCCAGTACCAGTGTATGTACGATGGCACGGCCCAAATGAAAGTTTGTTTCGAAGGCAAGCTGTAATTGCTCACAGAGCAAGGAGCCAGTAGCAACCATAAATGTTTGAACTATTACACTGTTGCCACATGCTGAAGGCTGTAGTGGGTGGCAGAAAAATGTGCATGACAGTGTGACTGACCAATGGATAAACACTTCATTGCTTCTAAATGTATATGGATTTTAATGACTTAAAAAAAACAACATGAACCCAGTGAGTAAGTACAAGCTGTCTGAAAGGCTAAACCCATATACTAATCATTTGCATTTTTCCTAGCTTTAGAAGGTACTCAATTAAGTTCACAACTTACAGTTCCCTGTTCTTAAAATCTTATGATTTTCTATGTAAAGTGGTAAAAGGATGCAATGACCAATAATCTGAGACACATTTTCCCAAAACATTGACTCCAACCTTACCTGTACATTACCTTACAAAATCTTTGCCATGTGCCAAATATTTGTAGCACTTGCCCTCACATTTTAGAGATTCAGGTAAAAATTTAATTGAACCGGTTCTAATGTATATGTGAGGTGAGTGCGGCTAGATCTAGGAATTGAACGAAAGGTAAAGTTTTTGGTACAAGATATCTTAATAAGGTTTAGACATTAGTAGCCTAAATAATGAAGGCTATTCTGCTGGGCTGCAGGCAGGAAAACTCGAAAGGTGAATCCTGGGAATGCTTGATTAAAATTTTTGTCGGAAGTGCCACAGATACGTGTACACTTATGCATATATCTCTGTCAGTGAAAAATGTACCCATGGATCCTGGGAGAGGATTCTAATGCAGCGTTGGATGTTGATCTCGATCGCTCCCACCCCTCTACCGGGCATGAGGCCTTACGAGCCCGGACCAAGGGATGGACACTCCGATGCTTGGCGCTGCCAGGAGGAGGGCATGCATGAGTAGTCATAATATTCCCCACCCCACGTGCTGCAAACATGACATGATAGTATACTCTGAACCACCACACTCCTAACTCAGATAAGACATACCACCTATCTCAGGAAAACACCCTTGGATCATAACCCCCTGGAGCTCATGCTATTCTTGGGTCAGGTGCATATACCAATCCCTGCATGGAGATTAGACCCCTGCCTCTCAGAGGACTTGATATTCCATGACACTTTAGCTAATACCATACACAGCGTCTTCATGGACAACACCAATACAGCATCTTCTCCATTGATATAATGGGAAACATTCACAGTTGTGATCAGAGTCACCTCAATCAGTTCAGTAGTAGGGCCACATAATGAAGTCCATCGTGAGCTTGCAAGGGTGGTGGCAGGGCTGTGAGCACTGAAGTAGGCTGCGGCGATTGACACATTTAGGGCAAAAGAGCTTCAGGCAGCGCAGATAGAATATGCAGAACTACTGGAGTGACTGCATGTAATAGACCAACGTTCCTGCATTCAGAAAACACATGCAGAGGCAGGCAAGTTGGGCACATTACTGGCCCAGCTGATCAAAAATGCCACTCCATGACCACCATTCTTGAAATAAACATGCTGGCATTAACAGACGTAACTATCCAGAGTGGGGTTAATGATGCATTTCATGAGTATTACAAAACTTTGTACACAGCCCCTCCTAAGTCCGGACCCCAAACCATTACTGACGTTTTAGATGCACTACCTCTTTCACAGGTAGAGGGTGCGTAACAGGAAACCCTAACTGCACCAGTGACCTCTATTGAAATTCGGTGGGTCAATAGAGAACTCCACAGAAATAAAACCCCAGGACTTGACCACCTGCCAGTGGAGTTTTACGCAAACTTCTTCACACAACGAGTTTCCCAGCTACAGCATCTCTACCAGTCCACATTGGACGGAGGAATACTACCTCCCACCACAGTACAAGCTTCTGTGACATCACTGCCGAAGCCTGGCAGGGATCCCATTGACATCATAACTTACAGGCCTTCAATGTTGTTTACTACTGAGTACAAAGTGTTGAGCAAGGTACTTGCCCGGTGATTACTCCCACTTTCATCAAAACTCATGAATACGGGCAAGTGGGGCTTCATACCCAGTCGCAATACCTCACTAAATATACCGAGATTCTCTCATGTAATGGATGGACTTACTGCTCCGCTTCATAAAACTTGACCTTTGCCAAGCATTTGAAACTATAAGGTGGGACTACATGCTGGTCGGCCTCCTATGGTTTGGCATCCGGCCTGCCTTCCTTAGATGGGTTATGTTGCTATACACTGCCCCCACTGTGAGAGCATGCACTGGAGTCCACATAGTGAAGGCTTACTCCATCCATCGTGGCACAAGACAGGGATTTCCACTATCCCAAATGTTATTTGTACTCATGCTAAAATCGTTAGCGCAAAAGCTGTAACAGGTCACTCACGAGTGGGATATCGCAGTTGTGCCTACAATTCATACATTGTCTTTATATGCAGAAAATATATTATAGTCTAAAGATCTGCAAAATATTCTCTAGAGAGTAGACCAAACATTCACGCTCTTTGAATCTATTTCTGGGCTGGCAGTAAGCTTAGATACATCTTATTCGCTTTTATTTGTGGATGATCTCCTGACACTGGCTGTCCCATTTGGTGACAGAGCTATCAGAGTAGCATCTACCACATTCAAATACCTGGGAATCCAGCTATATAGAGACACAAGGGATATGTTAGAAGGGAACCTGCCAAAAGCGATAACTATGTTGCGTTCACAAGGATCCTTCTGATGGATATATCTGCCAGTGGATTCCTCACCTTGTGAATATCCCCTGCGCCAGCATTCCACTGAACTTTTCTTTCCCAGCACTCCACGTCAACGTGGGCGACGTCACAATGCGCCGGCTCCGCTCGCGACTCCTATCGACGTCACCGGAGCCATAAGAAGCCCACGTCGGCGTGATGACGTCAGTTCCCTTTTTCCGCGCCTTCGACGCGCAACGGTTTTTTTCCAGTGCTCGTTGGCTACTTTGTAATTTAGCCGTGTTAATCTGTTGAATCCAGTATGTCTTCGACTAGGAAGTCGGGATTTAAGCCCTGTAGGGAAGTCGGGATTTAAGCCCTGTAGGGAATGTGGAGGTCTAATGTCAATGACTGATCCACACCAGAACTGTTTATGGTGCCTCTCTTCGGAACATGACATGGAGGAGTGCGGATGCTGTAGGAGCATGAACCCGAAGGCACTCAAGGAGAGGAAGACCAAGATCTTCATGAAGAAGATCGGTGAGGAGAAGAGAGGAAGGAAGAAAGAGAAGTCGAAGAGGGGGTTGTCGACGTCGAAGTCTTCGAGGTCGAAGAAGCACCACAAGAAGAGGAAACATTCTTCTCGACGTCGGTCCTCGAGGTCCAAGAAGTCGAGGTCGAGGTCGGCTTCGCCCCTTCGACGCCGGAGCAAATGCTTGTCTCCTTCTCCATCACCTTTGAAGTCACCGAGGTGTTCTCCTTCGAAGAAGCAGACTCCGGTTCAGTCCCCGACGCGGTCATCGGATCCGTCCAAGGAGTCGACTCCGGAACAGGTGGAGTCGGATGCTTCCTTACATGAAGATGAGCAGGAGGAGTCTGTTCCGGTGCCTGAAGAGTCTGAGGCTCCGGTTGAAGATACTGTGGAGCGGATGCCGGTGACTCCACAAGGAGGTACAGGACCTGTTCCTTTTCCTCAGTTCCCGGCTCCAGTTACCGATTCTACCGGTTTCTTAAATGCTATGTATGGCATTTTTATTAGGGCAGCCTACCCATCCGGAGCACCTACTGGTCCCGTGGGTCCGATGGTATTTACACTAGGGGTGCCGCAGCAGTACGCTCAAGCCCCCTTTATGCCGATGGCGCCAACTTGGCAGTTTCCGGCGCCGCCTGGGGATCCGATTCGACCTCGGAAGGACCAGCGGGCTTCGGAGCCTTTATCGACGCCGACGCCGACTCCATCGGCGCCGCGTCCGGCGCCGCCGACTCCACCTTTGGCGCCGCCGACTCCGGTACCTTTGGCGTCTCTGACGCCGCATACGGCGTCGTCGACGTCGGCCCCTCGGATCCGGTCGAGGAGGTGAGGTTCTGGATTTTTAAAAGTCCAGAGGTGTCAGGGAAACAACACCCAAAGACCCCTGAGTTCCTTCCTGTCTCGGTGCACAAATAAACAGAGACGCGGGCTTCTCGATGGTGGCGTCAGAGACCAAGTTTTATTTACTGCAGGGCCACAGAAGTCATAGGAACCACACAAAGGCAGAATCTACGAGACTGTTCAAATTGCAAGAAGTGGGTTGCTCCTTAAATACACAAAATATGTCTTTAGGCAACATTACACGAATATTTTTCATGCCCAACCCGGTATCCCAAACAGACAATAAACATACATCAAACAATAATTAGTCGTAGGTTTTCGGTATTCGATCAAATCTCCTTGTCAGTTTTCCATTCTTTGCCCGATCCTCCCCATCATAAAAATCATATCCTCCCCATTGTAAAAGCCCAGAAGGAGAGGAGCAGAGCCAGGTGTAAGGGATTAAAAAGCAGGATAAGAGGTGTTTATGGATCGTAAATGGGCACGGCTACCGTATTCGGCCTCTCAATCAGGACAATGGACGCGAGAACTAGTATAGCAGGATTGGCCTCAGGCAGGGGAGGCGGCTTGATTCTGCCTAGTCACGCAGCGTCAGCTTCCTTGGGCTTGAGCTTACGTGTCCTTAACAAGGTGATTCTGCCGGGGGTCATCGCTCGTCCATTGACTATGTGAGGTCAAGAAACAAAATGGGTGCCGTATCTAAAATGGATGCCATGATATTACAAAAGAATGCCCTATTTCTCAGTGAATTCATGCTCGTAGTGCGGCGAAAACACTGTCATGCATACAATGGATCATTTACGGTTCACTGGTACCAAAATCGTGTCAGTACTACGATACCGACTACACGGGCTCAGATCGCTACAGAACCTCAGACCGTCCTTTTGCCCTTACATAGGCAATAGCTTACTCTATATCAGAGTCCATCTCTATGTTCATCATGTCACTGATATGTTGCTGGAGCATTATTCTATCTCGTGGTGTATCTCGAAAAACAGGTGGTCTTCTTACGCATGTTGAAACACAAAGGCCACATAAGGCAAGACCACACTGAACAATGAGACAGAATGAGAATAAAAATACCAATGCAACACCAGTGACTATCCGAACCTTCCATCCCCATGCAGATAACAGACTCCAGAACCATCCCATTAGTGACCAGTTACCTTCCTCTACATGAATAGAGTCAGAGATTTTTGTGTAACTTGGAAATGGCCTTATATACCATTGGCGCATTATCTGGGATAAAAACACAGCAACTCGATTGGATCATCTTACATACTCCACCTCGATCTGCAAGTAGTACATCGAGGACCATACGATTCTGTAACGTCATGAGGCGATCCGCCTGAAGCTCAGCTGTCAGGTTACTAAGGGCACCCGCAGTTTCGGTAATAGTGGATTCAACTACCCGTGTTAGTTGACGTAAGTTTCTACTGTTGGCCATAGGCCCCCAGAACGGAAGGAAACCCTTGAAGAAGTCTCCTGCTTCTTGGCCAGCAGTGTCTTCCTTATTGAGAACACCTCTCTCAACTCTAGTTTTGTGATAATCCGGTGCAGCAGTGTATGTCGGAGGCAATAGTTGAGCGATATAACATGAGCCTGAGAAGTCAGCAGGTAGCCATGTATATGCTCTGTCTTTGCAAACAAAATAGGTGCCCTTAGCAGCTAAAAATGCAGGGGAGGACTGTGACAGGAAAACGTATGTTTCGGTACAGTCGCTCTTCCCTAGTCGAGCTTTCGGATTCCTCCCATTTCCTTGCAAACAGACCTGACCTTGGTGGGGTACGACCCAGATCGGAGTCGAGCTTTTACGTTTGTTCTCACCCAAAGTAATGCCATATTCCATAACATTCCAACCCATGTAAACGCGCAATTCATCCTTGGGAATAAACGGAGTGTTATTGACGTCTCTAACCATGTCAGTAATTCCTTTTACCAAGGCTCTATTAGCGGAGTTATACCTAGTGGAACGCGGAGGTCGCGGGGGATAGGTCTCTAGAGCATAGGCGAACATGGTCTGAAATGCCCAGAATGATCCATTATAACTAAAGGGCAGAACCAGATAAGGGATACCCTTGTCCATGGTATGTGGTATTAAGCCACACACCCAGCAGTTCGTTGTGTTTACTACTAGTTGGTGTTGGTGCAAGAGTTGAATGAAAGTGTTATTTATAAACTCATAGCGTCGAGCTTGCTCATGTGCAGGAAAGGGATGGAAAGAATGAGAAGAAACAACAGTCGGAGAAACAGAAACATGGGGAGATACTGTAGATGTAACAGGTGCAAAGATCAATTGAATACCAAAAATAATTCCGCCTACCAGAGTTATTAAAACAATCAGAAATGTCAGAGCACATTGCATTAGGAAACATTTGCTATACAATATTTCATACAGTTTTGTCTTGCGAGCATTTATGACGTTAGCCCGTCGCAGTTCAGGAAGCTCCATCTTCTACAACCGTTCGCAACGGATGGTTTGTACCTGTTAAAAATTGCTTCTGTCTACCCTGGGAGTTCCCAAAATAAACAGAAGAAACCGACCTTGCGTCTGGTTCCCTGCAAGTTAAAACAAGGCACACGTTACGACCCTACGGTAACCCAGATGGCAAGGTGAGAGAACAACAAAAACAAAAATAAAAAATTATAGAGCGAACTTCCTGACTGAATGGAATGATAAGATCAAAACAGTTTTCAAATAGAAAGGTAATTGTGCAATGTCATTGGTTCATAGAATGAGAACGTAGGTTATATCTGTACTTTCCGGGTCTTGTCTGATCTTGAAACACTTGTTCTACAGGTACAGTAATGTTTGAGTCCACAGGTGACGAATGTTCGCCTTGTATAGCACTTTGTTCAGGGTTCGAAGGCACAGTTCCTGGTGGGGTATCGGAGTTCTGTGTTTCAGTTCGTTTGTCCGTTATGTACTCTGCATCACTGAAGGGGATGAGCCTAGGAACAGGTTCTGTCTCTGATACACCAAATCCCTGTCCTACCCAGTTGTCGTAGGGGAGTGGGAGAGGGACACGCTTCGTATGGCTAGTGCACCCAATTCTTCCTTCCAGCTAGGCGTACAGCAGTTCTTGTGGCCAGGAGCACCTGAAACGGGCCCACGAATCTTGGCTGGAGGTTCCGGGTTCGCTCAAAATTCCGCACCCCAACTTGATCACCGGGTTTCAACGTGTGGCCTGGACTCTCTGTCAGTTTAGGCAAGGATTCAAATACCTGTTGATGAATAAGGCTCAATTTAGCAGTCAGGTCAAAAAGGTAATCAATCAACATTGGATATTCGATCTGTTTGAATTCCTTTGGCCTAGGGACTCATCAAACATTAGCAGGACGACCAAACACAATCTCATATGGGCTAAGCCTTACCCGAGAGTGTACAGTCGCTCTGGTGGACAATAAAGCTAAAGGCAGTGCGTCTGGCCAAGATAGGCCAGTGGAAGCTTGAATTTTAGCAAGTTTCAGCTTCAAGGTACCATTGTACCCTTCAACCAAACCTGCTGACTGTGGGTGATTCGCACTGTGGAATTTCTGGGTGATCCCCAGACCCGCACACACACTCTTCATAACTTTCCCTACAAACTCACTTCCATTGTCCGACCAAACAATCCGTGGCATACCATACCTGGAGAAGTACTCTTTGAGGAGGATTTTGGCAGTAGACATAGCAGTGTTATCCTTTAACGGATACGCTTCCATCCATCTTGAAAAGGCACAGACTACCACTAGGACATATTTAAGATTATTACACCTGTCCATGTGGATAAAATCCAACTGAATCACTTCAAAGGGACAAGAAGGGGGAGCAAAGTGACCAGCTGGGGTTGGTGTTCCCTTGCCAGGATTATGCATCAGGCATACCATGCAATTTTTCACGACTCTTTCCGCACACTTAGTAATTCCATCGTTCTTCCATACTGGAGCTAACATTTTACAGATCCCTTTCGAACTAATGTGCGCCACTCCATGCGCCATCGGGACTACCGCAAGCACATACGCATCAGGTAACATCCAACGCTGCTGTTCGGACAAATCAACCCAACATCCACTTGAATCCATTTTACCCGTTTTCTCCTTCCATTCATTCTTCTCATTTTTAGTTGCTTCATTCTGGATTGCCTTTACACTTTCAATCGTATTCTCACACATTCCTGATTCAGCAATCCATCTTGCAGACGTTGCAACGTACATTCGACTCATCATGTTCTTCGCCGTCTCTTTGGCGACCTCATCAGCAAACGCATTTCCACGGCCAACATCATCCGTAATCTTTCGATGTGCACTGCATTTCACAATCGCAACTTCATTCGGTAGGGTCAGAGATTCCAACAGGTCATTGACTAACTGTCCATGTTGGATCTTAGTCCCATGGGACGTGAGAAAACCTCTTTCTTTCCACAGACGTCCAAAGCTATGTGCTACGCCGAAGGCGTATTGGCTATCAGTAAACACATTCACTCTCTTTCCCTCAGCTAAAACACACGCTCTTGTTAATGCAATTAATTCTGCAGCTTGGCCGGAATTCTGACTCACTCTTGCGGTCTCAACAATCGTACTCAAAGTCGTAACTGCATACGCGGCCGTCACATCACCATTCTGTAGTTTAAAACATGACCCATCAACGTACAAAGTGCCATCTGGATCGAGTAACGGAGTATCTTTTAAATCAATCCTACCTTTTGTCTCTTCCTCAGTTCTAAAACAACAATCATGAGGCTCTGAATCACTCGACTCTTGAGTAGTCGGCAACAGCGTTGCTGGATTCAATATGTTGCATCGCTTGATCTGAATGTGACTTGCCAAAAGTGTCAGCTCATAACCTGATAGTCTAGCACTGGTGAGGTGTTGAGTTTTCGTTCGATTCATAAGTGTATCCACAGCATGTGGAACCATGACTACTAACATGTTGTTCATGACTAGTCCAGCAGACTGTCGAATAGACACTGCAGCTGCTGCTGTAGCTCTCAAACAACTTGGCAATGCTCTGGCTACTGGATCTAATGTGGATGAGAAATACGCACAAGGTCGCTGTTTGTCACCAAATTGTTGCGTTAAAACACTCAACGCACAACCTTCTCTTTCATGGACATATAAAGTAAACGGCTTACTGTAGTCAGGAGTACCCAACACAGGAGCTGAACACAGCGCATCACGTAAGTCGGAGAAGCTCTGTTGACATTCATCAGACCATGGCAAAGGGCTCAGAACACCTTTTCCAGTCAGGGCTACCAATGGTTTTGCCATGAGAGAAAAATTTGGGATCCATTGCCTGCAGTATGATGTAATACCCAAAAACGCACGCACTTCTCTCTGTGTGCTTGGTACAGTCATCTGCGAAATTGCTTTGACTCTCTCTGGGGTCAACCTTCTTCCCTCCTTTGACAAAAGATTACCTAAATAGGTCACTTCTTGGCAACAATATTGTAGTTTAGAAGGTGAAACCTTGTGATGTAAGTCTGACAAATGACGTAATAAAGAAATTGTAGCTGTTTTGCAAGTTTCCTTGTCATCGGCGACCAGTAAAAGATCATCTACGTATTGGATCAGAGCAACACCAGGAGGAAGTACAAGAGCATCTAATTGACTTTTTAATGCTTGGCTGTAAATTGAAGGGCTCTCACAATAACCTTGTGGGGCGCGCTTGAACCTGAAACTGCGACCACCTAAGGAGAAACCAAAAATGCCCTCTACTTTCCTCAGCTATCGGGATGCTGAAAAAGGCATTCTTCAAGTCGATTACCGTAAACCATGTGGCTGAGGCAGGAATCAATGTCAATAATGCAGTGATATCTGGTACCACAGGAAACTGCGGAATCACTATTTTGTTAACCTCTCTGTGGTCAATCACAAATCTGTAGATTGGAGGTTTGGAAGGGTCAGTGCATTTCAAAATTGGCAGAACAGGACTATTGCAGACATTTCCTCTAGTTTCCTCTATCACATCTTTCTGTATTAAGTCCTTCACGATCAGTAAAAGTGCACGTTCACCTTCATTTGAAATCCGATACTGTGGAATTCGTGGGAATCTAACATTCGCTTTCAGACTCACCACATAAGGGGGAATTTCCAAAAGACCTACATCATTAGGACCAGTTGCCCAAAGAGTATCAGGGAGAGAACGCAGCTCCGGTGGGAGCTTATTCATTGACAGGTACATTGGAGAAATGACTCTCTTACCCAACGTGAGCTGTACTCCCGAAGGAGAACAGTACAGTGTCGCATGCAGGCGTTTCAACAGATCTAAACCAAGCAGATTTTCATTACAACCGGTCGTTAGAATGAGGGGTGCTTCTAGTTCGCATGGCCCAACAGAAATTGACAAAGGACTAGAAACAGGATTGTGGACAGGGGCGCCTGAGAAACCTACTGAAGTGTTCGTTAAGCCAGACAAAGGTGCGCCAGGGAGTTTCGCATGCATAATTGAACTTTTTGCCGCACCAGTATCCAACAGAAACGGTTTGACCACGCCTGATGTAACTACTGCGACATAAGGTCCACTCTGATCAACTGGAACTGATACTACTCCCTCTCTTTGCCTATGGCTGTCCTAGTACTCGCTTTTATGAATCTCTTCATTATTTTCATAATAATCCTCAACATGATACTGTGAAGATCTACCAAGTTGCGTAGATTGTACATTTCACTGATTTGATTGGCGATCAGCCTGTGGAGTCATTGTACCACGTCCTCTACCTCTCGGAGCTTGCATAAACCCACCACTACTTCTCTGAGCTGGGACACCACTGGTTTGTGCGTGCAGTATTGGACACTCGTTCTTATAATGACCCTCCTTTTTACAATAGGCACACTGATTCCATGCTAACTGTTGTCGGGGAAGACCATAATCGAATCTTCGGGACATCCCTTGCTGGAATTGTGGCTGTTGCTGAAACTGGGGTCGCTGCTGTGAATCTGACTGATTTGAGCGAGGCGGGTACGCCTGTTGCAAAAGAACTTTAGTTTTCAGATCTTTTGTCTTCTTTTCTGACTTTTCCTTCTCTTCTTTCTCTCTATTCTCGTAATACTGAGCAGTTGCAAGTATTTGTGCTGTCGTCGACACTGCCCATGCACTTTCAGAATCCTTTAACTTGTTACTAAGCTCAGGCAGTAAATTAAACACAAACTTGTCGACAAACAGCCTCTGACCTCCCTCAGTACTCATATCTTGCCCACTGTGGTCTACGAAGGTCTCTTCAAATCTAGTGAAGAAATCAGAGACGCTTTCGTCTTTCTTCTGCTTGCCTGCTGATAATTTATCCCAGTTGACCCGTAACGCTGGCATCAGGGTTTTCATCAGATTAATTATTCTACCAGGTAGAGCAGCAATCAGAGTCTCAGGTTTAGCACCACCAACTTGTTGCGCGTCTGCCGCTATTATAGCTGCCCAATCACCTCCTAAGGCGACTGGGTGGTTCTCTTGCCGGATCTTGGCCCATATGGGTTGTGGCACTACATTACCAAATAGCATTTCGATGTCTGCTAAATTCATGACACACGCTTGAACTGTCTGCGTTAACTCTTTATAATATCCAGCAGGATTCTTACGCGGGTCTGGTAACGCCTGTTTTACTGCTAATACTTCGGCTCGCTTCCAAGGGATGTGTATCCACACTCTATGGAAATGTGCCGGAGCAGCTGCAATCCCATTAACCGCATCAGCTTGAACTGCTTCGCGCCATATGGGTGGAACTTCCCTCATCGGATATTGACCTTGTCTTTTCCTAGTAATCGGAGAACCATCAGAACCCCTTAGAGACTGAAGAGGAGAGTCATCCCTATAAGCTAAAATCAGTTCTATCGCTTCCCTTACTTCTGAACCTATCACCATTCCTGCGGCGAACTTTTGCTGAATATTTATCAAATCAGAGGGGACGGACTCTAAGTCATCATCGTCCCATTCCTCACGCACAAGAGAACACATCACGTCAAAGACATAACGTTGAGTTGGTTCATTCCATTGCATAAATGTATCTGACACTCTTCGTGCATCATACTTCGCAGCTTTCGACATCCACCTAAGAGCTATCGAATCTAACATTTCTCGTTCCTGGGGACCAGGAAACTGGCTACGTCTCTGTGTAGAGTCAGAAACGGGAGTCCCAATTAAAGACCTGTAGAGAGGAGTTAAGATATTAGTTACAGAGTCGGTTATTTTCCGACGAACAGAAAGCGGAGTCAGAATGGTTACAGAGTTCGGGAACAGGGCAGCCGGAGCAGATGAAATGGTAGGGGTGGGAGTAGCAGGTAAAACAGTTGGCGAAACGATAGGCAAAGGCGGAATAGGCAACCCAGGAAGAGGGGGTGCCGAAGGAACATTAACCACAGGAAGGACAGGAGCTTGAATCAAAGGGAGTGGAGCAACTATTCCAGGCTGACCAGCAGCTGGCTGTACAACAGGTAGTAACTGTGGCGCTGCAATACCCTGTGCATACGGTGGGGGTGATCTCAACAGATAAGACAACAGAGGATCCTTTTCAGGGTCCTCTATCGGCTTAGCAGGACAAGATGGCAAGACAGGGTAGCATTTGTCAATCGCCAAATTATGTTTTCTATTCGCCATCTCCATTGCTTTCTCAGTCTCGTTGACATGCAACTGTCTAGCAGACTCCATTAATGTCAACCCTTTCTCTTTCTGTTCCTTCTTCGTCTTCCTAATTTCTCTCTGTTTGGCTTCTTTACGCCACACACAAAAAGAATCAAACATTGCCGGCTGGGCTTTCTTTTTAAACAACTTCATTTCTAGATTGTCTAGAATTTCAATTTCAAAGCTACCATGCGGTGGCCAACTAAGGACACCATCTTTTCTGGTATAACGGACCCACACTTCATTATAAGCGATAGTACCTACACCGTGTTTACAATAGAGCTCATATGTAGGAGTTCCAATCGGAGGAACCGAACACGGATCCTCCAACCGGGAATCCCCGTTGCAACTTAACCAGGACAGGAAACAATTACTACTGTTAGTCATTATAAACTAAGAGCAGATTCCAACCAAAATGCGCAAAGAACTTTAGGCCTACCAAATGAACCAATACCAAAACAAAGATTATCTTAACAAGAGCAACCAATGATAATCTACGAATTCGAAAACAAACGTATCCAGAGAGCAAAACAAGAGCAACAAAGCACAACCAGACTGAGCGCAACCCACTTAATACTTAACTGAAATATGGAAGACGTCACCAAGGAGAACCCGTCTACGTCTCTCCGTACTAAGGTCTGCACCTCGGGTCCAAGACAGGGCGACAGTCAGGGCAGCGGTCCTCTGTAGCCGTCTAGGAACGGGAACCCTCGTGGAAGAGATCGTCGGGCCACTTTTACGACATACAGGGATCGATGAAGCGGGGTACCTCCCTCCGGAATCTTCACACGAAGCTCCTCAAAATTTTCAGGCTTTGGACCGGTACCGGATGACGTCGCCCTACGTTGGGCGCCAATTTGAGGTTCTGGATTTTTAAAAGTCCAGAGGTGTCAGGGAAACAACATCCAAAGACCCCTGAGTTCCTTCCTGTCTCGGTGCACAAATAAACAGAGACGCGGGCTTCTCGATGGTGGCGTCAGAGACCAAGTTTTATTTACTGCAGGGACACAGAAGTCATAGGAACCACACAAAGCAGAATCTACGAGACTGTTCAAATTGCAAGAAGTGGGTTGCTCCTTAAATACACGAAATATGTCTTTAGGCAACATTACACGAATATTTTTCATGCCCAACCCGGTATCCCAAACAGACAATAAACATACATCAAACAATAATTAGTCGTAGGTTTTCGGTATTCGATCAAGTCTCCTTGTCAGTTTTCCATTCTTTGCCCGATCCTCCCCATCATAAAAATCGTATCCTCCCCATTGTAAAAGCCCAGAAGGAGAGGAGCAGAGCCAGGTGTAAGGGATTAAAAAGCAGGATAAGAGGTGTTTATGGATCGTAAACGGGCACGGCTACCGTATTCGGCCTCTCAATCAGGACAATGGACGCGAGAACTAGTATAGCAGGATTGGCCTCAGGCAGGGGAGGCGGCTTGATTCTGCCTAGTCACGCAGCGTCAGCTGCCTTGGGCTTGAGCTTACGTGTCCTTAACAAGGTGATTCTGCGGGGGTCATCGCTCGTCCATTGACTATGTGAGGGCAAGAAACAAAATGGGTGCCGTATCTAAAATGGATGCCATGATATTACAACAGAATGCCCTATTTCTCAGTGAATTCATGCTCGTAGTGCGGCGAAAACACTGTCATGCATACAATGGATCATTTATGGTTCACTGGTACCAAAATCGTGTCAGTACTACGATACCGACTACACGGGCTCGGATCGCTACAGAACCTCAGAGGGAGGCCCAGAGGGTGTTGGAGGAAAAGAGATATCGGATGGATGTGGAAGAAGGTGAGGTTGACTCCTCCTCGGATGATTTCGAAGGTATTGATGAGGCTAGTGGTTTGGATACAACCCCAGAGTGGGAGCATGCATCTGCCAGGTCTTCTCCGCCTCAGGAATTGGCTCCTTATCATGTGGTAATCAAGAAGGCGGCAGAACTTTTGGATTTGCAGCTGCCTTCTGTGGAGTACAAATCCAACTTGCTCACAGAGGTGTTGCATTCTCCAACTTCGTCATCAGAGCCCTTGTTGCCTTTCAATGAGGCCATCTTGGAGCCGGTCTTGGAGGTGTGGAAGAAACCCCTTTCATCTCCGGCGGTGTGTAGGCAGGTGGCAAGAAGATACAAGGTTGCACCAGGGGATCCTGGCTTCTTGTCCACTCATCCTTCTCCGGACAGCTTGGTGGTGCAAGCTTCATGTTCCAAGCATGCTTCGGGTGCCTTCCCTCAGTCTCCGGCTGACAGGGAATCTAAAAAGGTTGATCAGGCAGCCAAGAAGACCTTTTCCACGGGGAGTATAGCGTTGAAATCAACTAATGCCACATGCCTGTTGGGACGTTATGTGCATGCACTAATGGACTCCATTAAGTCTTTGGCCCCTAAGTTGCCTGAAGGGGATAAGTCGTCCTTTTTGGAGGTGGTGTCGGACACTCAGGCGGCTGCCAGACAAGTTATCCAATCAGGGTTGGACACTGCGAACTCTGTGGCAAGGATCTTGGGGTCATCTGTTGCTGCAAGGAGGCAGGCCTGGCTCCGTACCTCTGGGTTTTCAGCTCATGTGCAGGCTACGCTGGTTGATCTGCCTTTTGACGGACAGAGCTTGTTTGGGGAAAAGGCGGATTCTGCCCTACAGCGGTTTAAAGATAGCAGGCAGACTGCGAAGTCCTTGGGTCTGCAAGCTCCTGCTAGGGGTTCGTCCTTTCGAAAATTTAGGGGATTTGGAAGATCGTCTTTTCGCTCTTACCGGCAGCCCCAACAGCAGCAGCAACAACAGCAGCAGAATACCCTCTATAAGTCCTATAGAGGGAGACAAAAGGGTCGGAGAGGATCTGGTCGCAACCCCTCTTCTTCCTCCTCCTCCTCTGCTCCCAATGAGGCTTCAGGGAAGCAGCCCTAGATCCCCCATCCTGGATCATGTAAGACCTGTGGGGGGTCGGGTGTCCTACTTTCTACGGGGTTGGAAATCTATTACAACAGACCTTTGGGTTTTGAACCTCGTAGAGACTGGGTACGCCCTTCCCTTTCGGGAGTTTCCTCCCCGTTACCCTCCTTGCCAAGGTTATTGCTCGGAAGACCATCTACTTCTCCTGCAGAAAGAAGTTTTAGCCTTGATTCAGAAGGGTGCGATAGAGGTGGTTCCAGAGCAGGAAAGGGGTCAGGGTTGCTACTCCCGGTATTTCCTGATTCCAAAAAAGGACGGAAGGTTGCCTCCGATTCTGGACCTCAGAATCTTGAATTTTTACCTGAAGCAGGAGAAATTCAAGATGCTGACCCTTGCGCAGGTTCTTCAAGCGTTGCAGCAAGGAGACGGGATGGTGTCGCTCGACTTGCAGGACGCGTACTTTCATGTTCCAATCCTGAAGTCGCACAGGAAGTATCTCCGTTTTACGGTTGGGGCTCAACACTACCAGTTTGTGGTCCTCCCGTTTGGTCTTACTACCGCACCTCGAGTCTTCACGAAGGTGATGGCAGTGGTGGCTGCTCATCTCAGGAGGTCGGGGGTTCCAGTTTTCCCCTACCTGGACGACAGGCTTCTGAAGGCAGAGTCCCCAGAGATGGTGCAGCATCATCTGCAGGTAACATCCCAGCTGTTATTCGACTTGGGTTTTTCGATCAACGTGCCCAAATCTCACCTGGTGCCCTCGCAACGCAACCTGTTCATAGGGGCGGTACTGGACACTACTGTGTGTCGAGATTTCCCTCCTCCTCAAAGGATTCTCGACATTCAGGAGATGGTCCCTTTATTCCACAATGGAGCGGTTGTTCCAGTTCTGAAGGTCCTTCGCCTGCTCGGTCTGTTCGCTTCCTGCATTCTGTTGGTCAACCATGCACGCTGGCACATGAGGGCGCTCCAGTGGTGCCTCCGCAAGCAGTGGTATCAGCACAACGGGGATCTCGGGGAGTCGATCAAGATCTCCGGAGAAGCTGCAGCGGATCTGTCTTGGTGGAGCGTGGAGGGCAATCTGTCTCAAGGAAAGCCCTTCCATCTACCTCCATCGGTGGCCACAGTGATAACGGATGCATCCACTTTAGGGTGGGGTGCGCATCTGGGGGATCTGGAGATCAAAGGACTTTGGTCTCCAGAGGAAAGGTTGCTTCACATCAACCTTCTGGAATTGCGGGCGATTCGTTTGGCGCTCAAGGCCTTCCTCCCTTCCCTTCGCGGTCAGTCTGTTCAAGTCCTGACGGACAACACGACCGCGATGTGGTATATAAACAAACAGGGAGGAGTGGGGTCTCTTTGTCTCTGCAGAGAGGCCCTGCGTCTATGGTCCTGGGCTCAGGACCATCGGATTTGTCTGATGGCAGATCATCTGGCCGGGGTGCTGAACGTGTGTGCGGACAGTCTCAGTCGGCAGTTCTCCGCCGACCCGGAGTGGAGGCTCCATCCGGAGGTAGTTCGTCACGTCTTTTGGACGTGGGGGACTCCTCGGGTGGATCTGTTTGACACTTTCGAGAACGCGCACTGCAGTCTCCAGTATCCGATGCAGGGGGCGTTGGGGGACGCGTTTCAGTTGAGTTGGGGCTCACGACTCCTTTACGCGTTTCCTCCCATACCCTTGATTCCTCGGGTTCTGAGGAAGATTCGCCAAGACCGGGCCCAAGTCATATTGATCGCCCCGGATTGGCCAAGAAGGGTGTGGTACACAGATCTTCTCCACCTCTCCTCGTGCCCTCCGCTCCGTCTCCCTCTGAGGGCAGACCTCCTCTCGCAATCGGAGGGGCAGGTTCTACACCCCCACCTCCAGAGCTTGCACCTTCATGCCTGGAGATTGAATGGGGCAACCTGAGTTCCTTCTCTCTCCCGCCTGATGTGGTGGATGTTATTTTATCGGCCAGGCGACACTCCACCAAGTCCAATTACTCCTACAGGTGGTCCAAGTTTGTTAAATGGTGTGGAGAGAGATCCATTGACCCTTTAAAAGCCCATCTTTCTAATGTGCTTCAGTTTGCTCTTTCCTTGGCTCAGAAGGGTTGTGCTGTGGCCACGGTCAAGGGCTACCTTTCGGCCTTATCGGCTTTTCTATGCCTCCCAGATCAACCGTCTCTTTTTAAGTCTCCGGTTGTTCTGAGGTTCATCAAGGGCCTTACAAACATGTTTCCTCCCACTCCATTTGTAATGCCTCAGTGGGACCTTAATCTTGTCTTAACCTTTCTAATGGGGTCCCCGTTTGAGCCTCTACATAGCTGTCCGTTGAGGCTGTTGTCCTTTAAGGTGGTTTTTCTTGTAGCCATAACCTCGGCAAGGAGGGTGAGTGAGCTTCAAGCTCTTAGTTCCAAACCTCCTTTTCTTACCTTACATGCTGAACGGATGGTTCTCAGGACCAGGGCTGCTTTCCTGCCTAAAGTTTTCACTCCTTTCCATTTGGGGCAGTCTATTACCCTCCCTGTTTTCTATCCACGCCCTCATCCTTCCAAAGAGGAGGAAAGACTCCATCGCCTTGACCCAAAGAGGGCTATGAGTTTTTATCTGGACAGAACCAAGGACTTTCGCCTTGATGACCAGCTCTTTATTGGCTACGTTGGTCGTTCTAAAGGTAAAGCGGTGCACAAGCGCACGCTTTCAAGATGGATAATACTGACCATCAAGATCTGCTACGCCCTGGCTGGTAAGACTCCTCCTGAGGGTATTCGTGCCCACTCTACTAGAGCTAAGTCTTCAACATCTGCTTTGGCTCGGGGTGTTCCCGTGGCAGACATTTGTAAAGCTGCGACGTGGGCCTCCCTCCATACTTTCGCGAAGCATTATTGCTTGGACTCAGAGATGAGGAGGGAGGGCCACTTCGCGCGCTCTGTGCTTCAGGACTTTTTGGTATAGAAGGATGGACACCCTCCTCCGGGAGTGGGGACTGCTGTGGGAATCTATTCACAAGGTGAGGAATCCACTGGCAGATGTATCCATCAGAAGAACAAGTTACTTACCTTCGGTAACGCTTTTTCTGGTGGATACAGTATCTGCCTGTGCATTCCTCACTGACCCACCCGCCTCCCCGTTGTCCGTCCTTCTATGCTTGATGTCCTGTTGCTTATGTTTCAGTTTACTGGTATTTCGAGATGTATTTATTGCTGCCAGAGGCATTATGTCTTTCTTTTGCCTTTTTATTTAATCTTCACACTGTGTGTGTTGCTTTGCATATTGTGTACTGTGTATGCTGTGTATGTTTATTGCTGTCAGTCCGTCCATGTGCCTCGAAGGCACGGAAAAAAGGGGCGGAACTGACGTCATCACGCCGACGTGGGCTTCTTATGGCTTCGGTGACGTCGATCGGAGTCGCGAGCGGAGCCGGCGCATTGTGACGTCGCCCACGTCGACGTGGAGTGCTGGGAAAGAAAGGTTCCGTGGAATGCTGGCGCAGGGGATATTCACAAGGTGAGGAATCCACAGGCAGATACTGTATCCACCAGAAAAAGCGTTACCGAAGGTAAGTAACTTGTTCTTCTGGAACCTCACTTCTGCTATCTGTGGATAAACGCCTGGCCATATAAAAAATGGCGATGACCTGTGCCTACTTCATTTCTTTGTCAACATGCTGGCAGTAGTTCTGATGTGATACTTAAAATCAATAAACACTATACTGACAGAATTCATATGGAGGAATGGCTGAGGACATATTAGTTTTGCAAAGCTGCAGTTACCACTAGACAGCAAAGGCAGGGTGGCACCAGATTTCAAAGCTTGCTGTCTAGCTGCACAGATACAATGGAGTTGCTTTCATACTGGCTGGTGGGCCGTAATCTGCAAGAGATAGCCTACACACCTCTTATGCTCATGCAGGGTGTATTACACAGACTGATCTGCCCCTGGGTAAGTTACTGTTAAAAGTGACTACCATATTGGAAAATGGCCCTGAAATACACTGCACAGATGGCCGCTTATGCCTCCAATATACCTTTATTGGGACTTCCTACCCCAGTGGGAACACTGACACAGCGTCGACTACACAATGCGAACAGGCAGGATTGACAACGGTGGGGGCATTGTTTGGAGATGGGATGCTGCTGAGTTATGCTGACTTTTTAAATGAGCAGGGGTTATCTGACTCACTGTTTCCCATACATCCAAATATCAGTAGATATGTTAAACTATGTTGGGCTCCGGAGGGAACAGAACCTCCCACACATGAATTTATATAGTCACTTCACCTCATGGAAAATGGTGGCACTACCGAGGCCTCCGCATGCATTTAGCAATATTTCTGGCACAATTTCGGACCCAGCGTAAACTAGACATGGATGAGAAATTGTGGGCATACTTTGCCCATATTTTCCCTGTAAAATCTTCAGAAAAACTAGATTCAAATTTAAACAATTCTCAATTGTCTATCGAGACTACCTCACTCCACACAGGCAAAACACATAATGTTTCTAGCAGTCTCTTTGCGGCATGCCCTAGATGCCTTCAACAGGATTCTACCCTATTGCATATGCTATGGACCTGCCCAAACCTCACATCTTACTGGGTGTAGATTGGCACAACACTGGAGGATATAGGAGTAGGAGGTAATAACTAGTGAACAACTGAGAGCTGTCTTTTAGGTCTCTACCCAAATCCAACAAGTTATAAGGTACAAGCAAGAATTACAGATTTGGCGCTTCTCCTCCACAATGCCTCATTACTGGGAAGTGGAAGTCAGCAGCTCCCCCCTACTTTCATGTTATGGAGGGAGGATGTGGAGTGATGGGGAATGGTGGAGAGCAGAGCACTCCACGGGGAAGAATACCCTGGGTTAGGGAAGAGGCCAATAGCCATGGACTGAGATTCAATACTAGAGTCCTTCATAGCTCTAGACTTGTCTAATGATTAATTGACATAACCTGTATTTCATGTCAAGGTTGGGACTTTGCTGGCACAAGTGGGGCACAGCATATCATTCTTACGCTAGTATTGGTGGTGTGTGTCTACAGTCTTCAGGTGTACAGAAATTGTACAGCCAAGGGAATGATAACACAAGAGCCTGTACTCCAAGATGCGTTGGCATGTTAAATTGTTTTATTTACTGATTTATTATTCAAGCAAGGAATACTCCCCTTTGTATGCATATTCTGTTATATGTCTGCCGTCAGAAGGGGAAGGGAGATTAGATGTTCACAAATATATTGGATTAACATGACAGTTATTATCCTATAATGCTATCTGTGAAAGGACACCTTTTATAGTGGATATACCGTCTTTCATGATGACACAAGTAGATGGGGTTCACGGTACAATTCTGGTACGATATAATGGATATTCTGGTACCCTGTTCTATTGATGATGTAACCAACTGTACTGTACTTATACATGTAATAAAGTAATATAGATTTCTTAGCAGGGTTGCTTATCTTCAGTACTGGATACTAGATGTATCCTATCAAGTACCCTGCTCACAAACCTAGGTGGCCTGCCATCTGTCAGAGCGGCACATGTAATTATGTCTGACACCCTGGTTGACTACCGGCCACCACATTTAGAGATTTCTGCCAGCCTAAACTAATGACCCTGATACCCTGGGAGTTTTCTTCCAGGGTGTGGAGTTCATTTGGAATTGTTCACTGTTTGGAACTGCCAGATTTCCCTGGAAGTCTTGAACTGAAAAAAGTACATTATACCATCTGTTCTAAATGGGGCAGACAGTCTGATGCCCCAAATGCACCTCCACATACTGCCACAACTCCAGCAGACAATAAGTGTAGTGTTTCTGCCAGCAGAGCCAGCCATCGAATATATGAGGGTTCGTCTGACCCTAAATAGAGCAGGCAGACTTAGCTTGGTGGGCAGGGTACTCCTTCGCGTTTGTGGTAGATTACTCTATCCTCAAAACTCTAAATCAGGCCCTAGGTCAAAAAGTAAAAACATTGACAGGGATGAACCGCATGGTGTAGCTGATCTTTGCTCCATTATCGTCAGCCTAAAACCATACTAAGGTCCCTGTCAAATGTGAACAGTTTTTAATCAGTAGTGCTTTAATATTTCTAAGCACTTTGTGCCTTTAAAAACTTAAAAATACCTTATTTCATGTTCTCCTTATCCAATTTGAAGGATCTTCGTGTGTTTTGTTCACTATATATTTTGCTATTGTTCTAAATTGGAAATTCTATTGTGTTGATTTCTTGATTTTAATTTTTTTTGGGTACTACTTAAAATTAACACATATTTTCTGGAAAATTGCCTTCTACTTGTGCCATGGATACCAGTCATTTAGCAGAGTTTCTCGTAGACTTGTGTTGAAAACTTAAGGGTGTACTTAATAAATTGGTAAGGATACCCTTTCCCATGACGGTAACTAATTTCTGCCATTTTTATCTCCATCGCCTTAATGCATTTTTGAATGGAATAAGGGATGAAAGCTATAAAAGACAGTACTTTCTAAAGGTTATTTTAAGGTGTTGCTTATAGGATTTCAGCAAAATGTAAAACGAAGCAGCTAAATACTTGCTATCTGTTTACAACTAAGACATGCAAAAGTATTTGTGGGGATGGCAGACAAAACCACATACTGGATTCTGCTAGTTATAATATACTGAATATTAGCTGGTTGCAGTTCTAAAATCTCTGCATATTTGTTACAACCAAACGCCTAATTTTATACATTAGCTATGGCATCTCGAATTGTACCCCAAACGTCTGGTGAGATGGTACTTAATGTAAGAAAGATGCATATGCTATATTTTAAATAAAATCTGTCTCCAGAATGAAGAGTCATTGAAATGTATTTGCCACATTGTAGTCAATTATGTGGTTACCTATGAAGATCAAAGACTATTTTTATCATTTATTTTTGGCAAATGATAAGAAAGTAAAAGCTAGTTTAACCAATTCATCAGAAATGTATTTGATTGGTTAAATAAAACTTTGTTTTAACATATGTAATGGAAAAATAAACTTTTAAAAAGTATGCTGTTTAGTGGCTGAAAGTCAAACAGAATGAAATCCATACTCATGGCCTGCCATTTTCCAGTGGCTTTTATAGGAATTCCAATTAGGGATGATGTACTGGGCTGCCAGTGAAATGATGGAATGGAAAAGCATTTATAAAGCGCATGGCTACCCGGAGGCATCCCAGCGCTAGTACCAACAGCAGGCGGGGGAACCAGAAACTAGGGAAAGAGAAAGGTTTTCATGTGTTTCTGAAAGGACATATGATCATGGGTGGCACGTAGATAGAGAGGAAGGGCATTCCTGAGTTTAGAAGCATTGTAGGAAAAGAGCCTACCACCACTTCTAGATCTCTTAATCCTAGGAACCTCAGTCAGGTAAAGATCATCTGACCTGAGTTTACGCTTAGCTTTGTATGGGCGAATCATGGTGGAGATTGAAGACGGGCCAAGTCCCTGCCTTATTTTATGCACTAAGCATAGGGACCTTGAATTTAATTAGTTCCTGAACCGGCAGCCAGTGAAGGGAGCGGAGGGCCGGTTCTGCTGAAAGTCTATTAGGGACCCCCAATAGAAGTCTCGCTGCACTGTTCTGAACAGATTGAAGTTTCTTAATAGCTGAGAGGGGGGCGCCCAGGTACAGGGCGTTCCCATAGTCTAATCTCGAGAGAACTAATGACTGAATCATTGCTTTCTTAGCTATGGAAGGGAGAAGAGGTAGGACCTTACGGGCCATTCTGAGTAGGCCATAGCAGAGGGCTGCTGTTTTCCTAGCTTGCGTTCTGAGGCTAAGGTCCTGGTCCAGCCATACCCCCAAGCTCTTAATCTCTGTTTTAGGAGTAGGGGCTGGGCCCATACATGTTGGCCATGGCTGGTTGGGATGATAGTGAAGGGAGTTACCCAGGATCATAATCTCGGTTTTACCTCCATTGAGTCTAAGTTGGGAATCATCCATCCAGTTTGAAATATCTTTCAGGCAAGAGTGGATGGTGTGCAATTCTTTATCGGTTTGGCTAAGTCCAACCACTAGCTGGGTATCATCAGCGTAAGTGATAAATCTGATTCCATAGGGTTCTATTTTGGCAGCCAGAGAGACATATACACGTTAAATAACGTAGGGCTAAGAGAGGAACCCTGACGAACCTCGTTCGGCAAATGTGTGGATTTGGAGACCGTGTTATCATTGAAGACCTGAAAAGTTCTATCCTCTAAAAAGGAGGATAACCATTGAAGTGCCGTGCCCCTGATACCGATATTCCTGAGCCGCTGGATCAAAGTCAGGTGGTTCACCGTATCAAAGGCGGCACTCAGGTCAAGGAGTATGATGGCTGCTGATCCTCCGAAGTCCAGGATCTTTCTGCTTTCCTCCATCACTGCCAGAAGCGCCGTCTCAGTGCCTTGGTGTGGCCGGAAGCCAGTCTGGGATCGGTGGAGGAGGCCATATTTCTCCAGAAACCCTGATAGAGTTCCATTAACGTGCTTCTCGGTGATCTTGCTAATGGCTGGGAGAAGGGATATGGGGTGATAGTTGCCTGGGTCAGTCGGATCCAAGTTAGGTTTCTTAAGGAGAGCCTTTACCCTTGCCTCTTTCCACCTAAGAGGGACTGTTCCAGTAGTAAGTGAGGAATTAATCAGGCTTATTATGTACGGAGCTATAATGGGAGTAACTTGTTTTCAATATGCTCATAGGGGCTGGATCAGCAGAGGAGCCGCTTTTTAGCGTGGTCCACAGGGGGTTGAAGGTTTCCAGTGACACTAGAGGGAGATTTTCCAAAATAGGGTCTGTTTGAGGATCCACGTGGGTTTGAGGGGGGGAGTCTTCCTCAGTCTTAATTGGAAGAGATTCAACAATAAGCTGCACTTTATTACTGAAATATTTGGCGAGTTTATTACACTGTTCGCCCGAGATATCAGGAGCTGCTCTGGGGGAGGGGGCTTTAAGGAGATTTTTAATAATATTAAAAGTTTCTCTGGAGGAGTTAGGTGCTGCCAGGATTCTGTTTTCATAGTATGAAGCTTGGGCTTTCCTTAATTCTTTTTTGTAAGCAAGAATAGAAGATCTATATTCCTTTTTTTTTTAATGGTAGGAAGTCTTTTCTCCAGTGTCTTTCTCTTACTTTACATTGTTGTTTTAGGACACGAAGCTCTGGTGTAAACCATGGTGCGTCTCGTGTCCCTGTTGATTTCCTTATCCTAGTTTTAGGTGCAGCCAGTTCTAAAGCTGTGAGGCTTGATCACATACTGCCCCCTTATTCAGGTTGAGGCATTTGGAAGGGGACAGAAACAAATGGCGTCACAAAGGACTGCAGCATAAACCTCTCTTACAACTAGAATATGTCAAGAGAGAACCCAAGTGACAGAAATCTTTTATTCAGAAATGACTCAAATCTCCAGCTCTATAAACAGGAGGAAGAAAGGCTGCTACCAGATCAGAAAGAGAGGGTTGTTCCTCATTTCAATAGATGTTGGTTTGGGATTCATAGCAGAGGTCCTGAGATGGATACCTGACTTAGGGCACCTTAATTGGGGCTCTCTGAAAAGTTTTGAGATTAAGCGAAATAGTAACGGATGAAAAAAGGGGTTATGTTTAAGGTTAAGTTTGAGTAGAAATTCTACTTGGACTGTGGGGCAAAGGGAAATCTCCAAACATTAGGTGCTGCACAGGCTACAAATGACATCTTACCCTCAAATACATTCTCTGTACATTCCAGGTACCTGAAAGAAACATAAGGATTAAGAAACGTGTATTATCTTCTCTGGAAAGAAGCCTGAAGGACTCCTGAATGCTACTTGTACCCATGGACTGGATGATCAGTTATTCGGCTTCCCATCAACTGACTCAGAGACATAAAAGGCTAAATAAGGACTCCATTCTAAACCAGTCATTCACTTATGTAGGAGTCAATTATGCTGGACATAGGGGTGGATAAGACCATAGTCAATTACATCCGTGAACTTTACTCTGGCGCTACTGCCAGAGTGAGGTTCGGTACAGGGGGCCAACTCTCTTCATCTTTCAAGGTAGAACGGGGAGTAAGACAGGGCTGCGTCCTAGCCCCCTTCCTTTTCACCATCTATACAAACGGCTTGGAGGCAGCCATGCTGGAAGGGAGCCAGGACCTACCCCTGATCAAAAACCGCCCGATCCCCGCATTATTATATGCCGATGACGTGGTAATTCTCGCCCGCACCCCACTAGAACTCCAACGCTCCCTGACCCGTTATTACAACTTTATGTCCACTCTTGACCTAAAAATTAATCCACACAAAACTTTCATCATGTCCTCTGGCAAAACATCACTAAAGGGCCCAGGCATCTTTATCACCACCACCAAGATAGAAAACACAACAACTTATCCCTATTTAGGAGTGGTAATAGACAACAGGGAGACCTGGAAAAGGGCAATTGAGTCGGGAAACCATCAATTTTTAAAGGCCACTATGGCTCTAGTGTCCTTTACCCAGAGACTCGGAAAGAGATCCCCAAAAGAAATCCTGGAAGTTTACCGCCCAAAATGTATTACAACTGCTATCTATGGTGCGGGTATCTGGGGTCATGCCCGAGTAGATTCTATACAAAAAACAGAAAACTCCTTTATAAGATATTTACTATCACTCCCTCATTCCTCACCTACCTACGCCTGCCACCAAGAACTTGGAATGCCATTCATCACTGACCTCATCCGACTACAACCGATTCTCCTGTGGCACCGCATCTGGACCTCAGACAAGACGTCTTTAACCAAAGAAATCATCACTGACTGTCAAAAGTTAGACCATTCTGAAAAAATTCCCTGGCTAAATTACGTCCGCAACTTCCTCAACGATTTGGGTTACCCTAATTTCTATTCAGCACCACATGACATGCTAAGACTTTCCCGCAAATCACTCAAGGCGGAATGTCTAAAGCATCTTGATAATCTCCGGTTAACCACAGAAGCACATAAACCTTCGGTCCAGCATTCCGTATTGATTCAAACTTCTTTTAAAATTGAGCCTTATTTGTCCTCTTGTTTTCCAATTTATGATGTTTTTTTACTCACCAGATTTAGATTTAACAATTTCCACCGACTAATTACCTTTCCCAACCCAAATGACTGGTCAAGGGTTCTTCCCACATGTCCCTGTGATGAACTTTCTCAACAGTCTCTTTTGCACGTCACTTTTTTTTGTAAATATTTTACTGAACCTAGAAAACGGTGGCTGAAACCTGTTTTGAATCAATTGTCAATACGTGAATATCGTCCAGCACTATTGGCTCTTCAAATGCTGGAGTCTCCTACAATCTGTTTTAATATTGATATGTTCTTAAAACTTTGTATAAGGCACAGATCAAATCTTTAAGCACTACAATGTCATTACATGTACTTTTTTTAACTTGCTGTATTTGTCGTATTTGTACCTTGCTTTTATGGATGTGCCTTGCTTCCGAATAAAGCTTTTATTGATTGATTGATTGATTGATTATGTAGGAGTCCTGGATGGGGATAGACCGAGAGAGAGAGAGAGAGAGAGAGAGAGAGAGAGAGAGAGAGAGAGAGAGACTCTCAGTCAGCAGGTTGAGTAGCGAAAGATCAGAACTGGTCTCTTTAACTCACAGAATAAAACAGCATCACAGATAAGAAATATGCAGAGCACAACATATCTGTCATAATAGAGAGATATAATACAGTATATAATCAAATATCTTACAAGGCAATAAGTTTGAATAGCTACAGTGAATTTTTACACGGAGCAAGGAGAAGTCTCACTGCAACTAGATCCCAAGCAAACATGGGACAGAGCCTGAAAATTGAGAAAGGGGCAAACTCCACCAGGGAAGCAGCATTATGCTATCATACACGGAGGAAAATCCAAGATAAATTCAGACTCAGGAAACTAAAGAGGAATACAGGAGCACAGTCAGGGATGGGATCCTAGAACGGGTCAAAGGAACTGACTAAAGAAAGAAAAATAAAGGTGAGGGAGGGAGTATGGCTCTTAAAGTGAGAGAACCATAACAAATGCCACTGCCAGATGCTTACCCATAGTTCAAATGAATCTTTATAGGGCTCACTTGGTCGGGAAATCAAATATTGGCCCTTTAGTGAGTATTATATATCTGAATCTAACTATATCTGCCCCTCAAGATCATATTTCCATTGCCCCAAGTTCCATCTCCTCCAGATGCTTTCCTAACCCTCTTGGGAGGTGTATTCCCTAGAAACCTGACAGTTATCTCAGTGGCTTTGAAATCTGACTTCATCTCACTCGGAGCTTTCCAGATTTTATAGGTAGATTACTACCCGCTTTTCACTTCTAGGACAGGGTAGTCAGCAGGGGTAAAGACAGAATAAGAATGTGCACTGGAATGTTAGTGACGAACTTGCTGCGTTCAAATAGGTATTTAAGAATATTGTTTATGTTCCTGAATTTCATCAAACATCCCACTTGTCAAACCTGCTACCCTTGCAGTATCCATCACAGCCTTCAATTCACTACCTTGCATTTCACATTCCATTGCCTTTATTTGTATTGACTGCTGGCAATCTCAAATCTCAATGATAAAGATACAGTCCTATAGACAGCCCACTTGGTACATTGACTAGATCACGGCCCAACTGATATTGAGATAATGTTTAATCTGTCCTCTGAAAAAATAATCTCTATCAGGCATCAACAATTTCTAACTCTAGCAGCAAACCCCAGATAACTCCAGCATTGAAAAACACCCTTTGCTCCCAGTGGAGCTAAAGATTAAATTAAAACATTTTTGCACAGTGCACAAAGCCTACTGGAACAAAGGCTTGGGGTATTTTCAAAATCTAACCATTTCAACTAAATATCTGACTTCAACATTTATAGAGTGCACTGTTATCCAATGATGGCTATCCTGGCACTAAAAAAGCCTACTGTTTGCTGAGCGTACAATGGCAGGAAGAGACTAACTAATGAGCATGAAGATGAGTCTCTAGCTGTTTTGAGAAGGCGATTTACAAGTCAATTGCCAGTTAAGGATGAGGAAGATTGTTCTAGGCTTTATCCTGAAAAATTGGAAACATCTTCCATTTCTAGCTTTGGCGATACCCAGATTCACTAATAGATTACCAGAAGCAGAACACAGAGACCTAGCAGGAAAACACTTCAAAAGAGATTTGGAAAATGCAAGTCCCCATTGGAGAATCTCTCGATTATAAAGGCAGAGATCGCTTTGTAAATACAAAACTGTAACCAAATTTCCTTATATTGATAATAAAACATGTTGCTGCATTCTGCAAAAATCAGAAGAAGGGAAGGTATTCCTGATAATCAATGACTTACTATTGCAGCAATCGCTATTGCAGCAATTGAGATTGGCCATAATGATGGTTTGGACAATAGTTTGGTGATGTCCCTTGGGAAGAACATGGAGGAGCTGTTTCACTTCTTTCAAATACAAAAGCATGAGGAAGTGAGATGTTCAAAAGAAAGACTGGAGCCAAAAAAGACACTCAAACTTCTAACAGATGAATCTGACAGGACAAAAGGACGCAAATCAACTGGCCACCAATCAGATTTCAAGATAAATGAATGGGCAATAACAAATATCTCAGCCCCAGAGGCATTAAGATGAAGAAACCTTTTTTTCCTCGAATTTACATTTGCAATCCTGCATTTCTTAACTGGTATTGAAGGGAGAGAGTATGTCCTTTCAGTCTTTCTTTATGAAGTGTATTTGATTATAATAAAATGACTATAATATTTCGAGTAGAAAATCATTGTTTAGCATATTTAAGACATTCATATTTGATCTGCATAAGATAATAGTATATTTTAGAAAAGCATACAATTGGGCAAATGGACTGTTGATTTTAAAAAACATGCCCAGAGGAGCATGGGCCTGATTCCGAGTGCAGCGGTTTTCTGACTTCTGCACTCGTGGTGGCACAGCAGTGGCAGTCCAATGTCTGCCAGATTACCACTTTCAAAGTCGTACCTGTGGTGGACTATTGTCTCCGTCAGGAAACAGTGATTCCCTGGCTGTAGCGGAGCTGGCCACAATGTCACATGCTCAGCAGGACTGGCGCAGTTCCGTTGAGCATATTATTAATTGCCAGACATTTCATGGCGGGGGACCTGCCATGAAAAGGCTGTGGTGCAGTGAAAACCGTCCATGCAGTGCTGGAACTTTTTGACTTTCCCGTTGTGTTGCCTGTTTTTCTGGCACTGACGTGGGAAAGGCAAAGGACCGTCTTCCTTACAAGAGTTCAACTCATATTAAAGTGGGTGGTCCTTCTGCAGCTTTGGCACAGCTTTGTCGGGTGATAGCCGGGGCAACTGAACCAAAGTCGTTATTGGGTCCAAAGTTTCCGTATTAACATCTGTATGAAACACAACGGCGGTGTGGACTTGTTAAATGTATAGAATTTCAATAACATTATTAAATATATAAATGTAAACAAAAGATAGAAATTTCAAACAAGCATAGTGCAATAAAGAGGTCCTATCACATGGGCAGACACACATTTCTTCATTGCTAAACTGACCAAAGGAAAAGGAAAGATGATTGCGTTTAGAGTCTATCAAAAATCTTGTGAGAAGGGCTCTTTCCCAAGGTTGTGTAACAAATGAAATATACTGCCCCATGCCTAACAATGTCTGCAGAGTTATATACTGCTAAAACAACAATAATGGGGACCACTTGAAGAAAGAGACAATATTGATTTTCCTCAATTCGAAGATTCCCAATGAGCTATCACCAACCCCATACAATCAGGGCACACTGAGTTTTATAGATCTCAAGAAATAGTGACATTAGATTGCTACCTATATCAGTAGTGGAATTAAATGAAATCCCTACCACCTGGCTACATTTTGGATATCTGCTTGTTAAACAAGGTACTCATGAGCTTGCAAAATCAAACAAAACCCCCAAATGAGAAAATTGGGGCACTTTTTTAATTAGCTTTCCTTTAACAGAACAACATTTTGATTTCTGGCCCTTTGGTACACAGGCCATGACATGGGTTTTAGAAAGGGTAGCCTCAAGATCATGATCATCCATGAACAAGACAAATATGCCTGTTAGACGTTTAATGATATTAGATGTACAAGACAGAAAGACAGTGCTGTCGGCATAAAGCAATGCTGGAATGGGTCTAGAATTTACCTGTGACAATTCATGTCCATAAGTCACCAAACAACAACTACAGTTATTGATATATAAAAAGAAAAAACAGGGGCAAGGGCAGAATCTTGGTTAACTCCTCACTTTAATTTAAAGGGGTTCTTGCACAAAACATGGTCACCGAATTGTACTGAAAGACTAAAGTGCAGCACCTGTAAAAGTCAAATACAGCAGTCTCAAGAACAATTTGTATTATAGTGTGACAGAGCTTGCACCTGTTCACACAATCAAACATGTTATTCAGGTTCATAAAGGTCAAGTGGACAGAGATCTCCTTTGCTACATTGTACTTGCAAATAATTAGGTGCATGTTTGGACATTGTTCCATAGTCCCCAGGTCTGAATATCTTGTTTATCTACCTAGGAAAAACATTATGTGCAGCATAATTTTTTATACCACTTTTTCTGTAGAGTCAATCAACGATATTGTGCTAAAGCAGGCTTCTCCAAGAGTAGCAGTTAAACAAAGAGAACAAGAAAAGAGCAACACTCTTGAGATGCCTCACAATTTTCGGGGTTAATTAACTGTTAGTCTCCTTGATAGGAAAACAATTTGGTTTGGGAAATAGTATCATTCAATAGCAAGTGAAGCCATGTTTATATATTTTTTATGTATTCAGAGTACAGGTTGAATTTTTTGGTGGCCAATTTATTTGGCTTCCCCTTTCTCCTCAGAGGTTATGGCAGTCAACCAAGGGGTCCTGCAGGGATCTTTATTAATCCCCACCCACTTTAACATCATCATGGCCCCTTTGGTCTCTGTATTTGAGCTGCTCGGATGTAGAATCATCTCATACATCGACGGTAGCTGGTTGCTCTTTGTCTTTGATGGCTCAACATTCCTCTATTTCAGCAACTTTTACAAATTGCATGCAAGCTGTCTTCGATTGGATGCAGAGCAGTCAACTCAAATGCAGTGCAGAGAAGACGGAAATAATTATTTTTGAATCACATAGGTCAAAATGGTGGGAATAACTATGGACACCTGCGTTTCAGGCCCAACCTCCTCCATCTGTAGTAGTTAAAAACTTAGCACTAAAACTGGACACCACTCTTTCCATGAGGCTACGTATTTCGGAGGTGGTGGGCCAATGCTTTGTGATGCTTTGCACACTTCAGAAATACCTGCCTCTCCTTACTCTCTACTTGTGTGTGGATTACGCTAACACCTTTATCAGGAGTGGTGGTAGCTCTGGTGAATCTCCTACAAGAGGTCCAAAAACACAGTGGCTATGCTCCTCCTGTGTTTTCCTAGGTGTGCTCTGATCTCGCTGGCATTGAAAGCTTTCCACTGGCTGCCTTTCAGGAAAGGGATCCTTTTCAAAGCCCTGGTCTGGATCACAGGGCAGTATATCTTACTAGCCCTGGTTATCTGGCAAAGAGATTTGTACAGTACTTCCCCTCCAGAGCACTGAGTTCTACCTCCAACACTCTCTTTTCAATTCCTCGTGTTAAGCATGTCCGTCAGGGTGGAAAAGCTTTCTCTTTTCGTGCTGCTAAGCATGGAATGAGCTCCCATGCAAACTGCGTTTCATCCCCTCTGAGCAAATATTTTGTCTTGTTGCAGTAAGTTCTTGTATGCTTATGGTATTGCTGGGACACTCCCTGGAGTAGTCACACACTCTACAAATCTCTAATTCATTAATTAAATACTTGAAAAACCTTGCCGGTGAAGGAGTGAAAGAAGTACTAGAGAAAGTCTCACAAACCGATGCAACGTCGTTCAAAAGATAAAAGAAGCGTTGGTGGCCAAGTTCAATCTAATGACAAATATCGACTATGAAAGGTACATTTTCAATTAAGCACAGCAACAGGCTGGTCAAACGATGGGTGATTTTGTTGAGAGACTTGACACACTTGTCAAATACTGTAAGTTCTGTGACTTTAATAATGTAGAAGCCATGCACTTCAGAGTCATCAATTGTTTCCTTTTAGACGTTTTCAGAAGATGCGTGTTGAGAGAGACACTCAGTTTAGAAAAAATACAAATGGCTGCAAGGGTAGACAAAGGAGCGGATTGACCACCTGCTGATAAGGAAGTAGGAAAGGCACTAAATTAATCAGCGTTGATCATCAAAAGTAAGCATATGCCCTGAACAGATGCCCACAAGTCAACTTCTAGAAAGAAAGAAAAGTTATGCATCAGATGTGGGTTTTCATTTCCCCATGAAGGTAAATGTCCAGCCATGGGACAGACCTGCAAAGGCCGAGGGAAAGAAACCACTTCATAATGGTCTGCCAACTGAAAGGAAAAACAAAGCATCACAGCAAGAAGAGAAAATGGACGCCAAAAGGTTCCAGAAGCATTCTCACCAAGTCCACAAGGCCTTAAGGCAACATCAGTTATGAGAAGTAGAAAAAAAACACTTGATCATCATCAAATTCATCACACAAAGGATCTTCAACATCACTATCAAGCCCTAGTGAAAAAGACGAAGTGCGTTGATGACAACTACCAAAGAATAACATGCACATGTAGGATTAGCTGCATGCAAAGAAAATCAAAGGTCAAAAGAGAAGCACCAACCAGAGTGAAACATTTCATTTGGACACTGCTCTAAAATAACATTAAAGGTGAATGGTTTCCTCATAACCTTCATTATAGACAGTGCTGCGTTGATTAATATTATGCGGGTAGAGAAATTTACCAGCCTATCTCCTGTGCACGCCTTATCCCATCAAACATGAAGGTATACACATGGGCTGCGACCAAACCATTACAGAGTCAAGGGTCATTTATAGCAACAATGAGAACAAAACAACGTCAGTGCAAGTGATGATTCATGTTCTTAAGGGAAATTCATCCAGTGCATGCCTACTTAGCTTTGCCACTGTTACTGACTGACTGATGTTCCTCAACTGCAACATCTGTGCTCAGTCTGGATTTAATTGTGAGTCAGTTCCCATAGTTGTTTCATGGCCTAGAAAGGCTCAAGATAATGAAAGTGCAACTACACATTAATAGGGTAATTTGCCCTGTTGCTTAAAAGCACCACTGAGTAGCTTTCCACTTACAAGCAGACGTTGAGAAATAACTAGAAATACTGTTGAAATATGACATCATTGAACGCTCTACCGGTCCCATGCCAAGGGTTTCACCCATAGATGCACAGTGGAGGTGCAGTGTGCATTTGTGTTGATATGCACCAGGCCAACAAAGCAATTAAGCAATCAAGAGAGAAAGACATCCAGGTACCCATATCACGGACATGATAATGCAGCTGAACGGAGACAAAGTTTTCAACCATGTTGACCTGACCAAAGGGTAGCATCAAATCGAGCTGGAAGAAAACTGTGAGAACATTACTACTTTTTCTACTCATGTTGGTTTGTTCAGATGCAAAAGACTTAGCTTTGGGGTATCTTTGGCTGCGTACATATTTCAGGTTTTTATCCACCGAATAATTCTACCTGTCACACTTGCTGTCAATTACAGTGATGATATATTGCTTTTTTGGTACAACACAAAAGTAGCATAACAAGGCCCTTTCACAAGTGTGCCAATTACTTGCTGATGTAGGTCTCACTCTGAATGTGGCAAAGTGTGAATTTCACGAAACCAAATTCAAATTCTTCGGGCACATATTATCTTATGGGGAATGACTCCCGACCTGGATAAAGTGCTGGCTTTGTCATCTACTTGCCCCCCACAAGATGTAACCATGCAACAATTCTTCTTAGGCATGGCCAGTTATTCCTCAAGATACATTTGTGACTTTGCTACAGTAAGTGGCCCATTTAGAAATTTAACAAAATGATATGTCCCATTCCAATGTCCTCCTGAATATATGACCAAAGTTTTAAAGACATAATACAATTGAGATTGCAACTGAAAAAGCCTACTTTGACCCCCAAGTTACATGCTGAGATCCCAGTAGATGTGAGCCTGGTGGGGCTGGAGGCAATCCTTGCACAACACAATGGCCATCTGAATGACCAGAGACACATTGTGGCCTATGCCAGTTGAAGGCTGTAAATGTGCATACAATCAGCTAGGGAATGTGCCCACTATCTGCCATAGAAACAGAGTCTGGCTGTTGTGTGGGCCTGTAAACATTACAATTGTGTTTTTTATGGGGAACATTTTACTATCATCACAGACCACCTGGTGTTGCTGACAATCTGTTGAAACGCAACAGCTAAGATGTATCCTCGCATTGAGAGGGGGAGGTTGCGACTGCAGAGTACAGCTATGTAATCATACACAAGCCAGGGAAAGATCAAAACCCCGCAGATTACTTTTAATCAGTGCCACTACATTGGCACAGTTCAACGTCCAAAGCAGCTGAAGAGTATCTCAATTTCATTGTTAGGTCCAGCACGCCAGCAATTCTGTCCATTGAACAAAGTATAGCTGCCACGAACGTAGATAATGACTTTCAAAGACATCATTTCAACACAATCTTGGAAGAAAAGTGTTCAACCCTTTGCTGATGATGTTGAATTCCAAAAATTTGAGAACGTACAGGATGAGCTAACTGTCACCCGACAGGGTATCATACTGACAGAAAATCATTGAACCGGCCCATGAAGACCATTGTGGCATTGTAGCCACCAAAAGAGCCCTAAGAGACTGAGTGTAGTTCCCTCGCCTAGGTTGAGAAAGAGTTGAAAGCGTGCCACATTTGTAACTGTTTATCTCCCAAGGTGATGCAGCATTCATTGACCATGTCTGTCCTTCCTGCGCAGGCCTGGGAGAGAACTGCAGCTGATTTCTTTGGGCTTCTAGGAAATGGACATCATCTCATGGTCTCATTGTGGTCATTGATGAACATTCATGTTTTTCTTTGGTGGAAGGCTTATCATTGACAACCCATGACAAAGTCATCTAGCGGCTTGATGACATTTTTGCAGTGTGGGGAATCCCTGCTATTCTCAAATCTGATAATAACCCACCTTTCAATGGCGAAGAATTTAAGGAGCTTCTTGTTCAATACAATGTCAAGCATCAAAAGAGTACCCCACTCTGGCTCCAAGCCAATGGTGTTATTGAACGATTCATGGGCAACCTTAAGATAGTAATTCAGAGGGCATCGATAGAGGGAATTTATCTCAACCAAGCCATGTGTCAAACCCTTCATACCTATCGGTCAACTCCTCACTCCACAAGTGGTGAGAGTCTGCAACCTTGCTAGTTGGGTGAGCCATCAAAACAAAACTATCGCAATGAACATTGGACGGGTGGATGAATGCTGATAAGGTTTGTGTCACCGACACTGCTTGAAAGCGCAAGATAAAAATATATCAGTGCTGACACGCCTAGGAAACAGTCTCCGACAAAGGGGACTGGGTACTGGTCAAACAGAAAAGGAAGCAGAAAACAGACACTCCATTTGATGTCAATCCTTTAAGGGTTGTAACGTGCAAAGTACACATCATCCCAGAAAGTCCATCTTACAGCACTTGTCACACTTTAAACACCTACCTCAATGCTTGTCAGCTCCTGATATCACTAGTGAGGCAATCAATGCCTGATTAAGGTGCACCTCAATTACCTCAGGCCACCCGATCTGGCAGACCAGTGTGAGAACCTTGATGACTCATTGAAGACTATGATGGTAACGCTGTCTGTATTTTTATTTAACAATGGAGAAAATGTAGTGTCATGAGATTATGCACACTAGCACCCTTGTGGTTCTGGCCGGGCTCTAAACAAGAATTACGTAATCTGCTGGAAGGTGTTAAGGTGTGGTTATAAAAGTTATAATGTAATGCATGCACTGTATGGTTGTGTGTTGAAAACTATAGACATATGTTGCAGAGCTACATGTGTGACATATTTCATTTGCATGCTCCCAGGGTGGGGAGAACACTACAACACTACTAGATAAAAAAATGTACCGAGTCTGTATGCTGCAAAGACTAGAATTGAAGGCATGTGTGATAATGTTTACTTAATTGTGTGCATGCACTCTTTAGTTTCAAAACAAATTTAAATGAACAATGCTTCTGCTGCGCACAAAATGCATCAACAGTTTAATAGGTGGCATCACGAAAGCCTTCATCTGTAAACGGAAAACCTAAATTATGTAATTTGATAATATAAGGCAGGAATCTAGCTTTTGCCATTTGCATTCTGGTAGTAGTAGTTTTGCTTTTACCATTTGAGACTACGAAGATGTAAATGCAATCGGTAAATGAGAACTGAATGAACTATTCACATTCCGTCGCCAAAGCAGGAATACGCAGCAGCATTGGTTACTTTAGTTTTTAGATTTCCAACACAGGATCTAGCTCTTGTGTATGAGGAGGCTGTCAATGACACCAGGGCAATCCATGGCCCAGGGACAGGGGTAGTGGGGGCTGTACCTTTGGTTTTGCAAGGCGGGTGATGTTGGCCAGTGCCCTTCGGGGGTAGATTGCTAGCACCGAATTCCTGATGATGTGAGAGCCCACAGTGAAGCCATTTTCTGCTGCTGGGATAACTCCTGAGGTTGTGCGATATGGACTTTGCCCCGAGGGACATTTCTGCTATTGGAGGGTAAAGTGTGTCTCTAAGTGTCACTCAAAGTGTCACATATGAGATCGTAAAATATCACACTTTAGGACACTGCCACAGGGAAATGTCACACACAAGCAGACTGGAAACGTGGCAGCGCTCTGTGTTCGAGATAACGATGACTACCGTTTGAGACGTGGCTCTGAGTCACATCCTACATCAGACAAGGGTATGGGTATGGCCATCATATTATGACATGAAATACTTCTGCTCCTGATTTCAGTGTGCTCTCTTCAACTGATGGCTTTGTGATACCTGTAGGTGTGAGTGGCCACAAAGCAGAATAACACAAGTAAATGTCACCATTCTCTAACCGAACCTATTTCATGTATTTTAAAGACACTCGTGACAAAAATGCGACAATACTGAGAAATAAATGTTTTCACTTCTCTTTTACTGGTATATCTGGACAAACTAGCGAATGACGGGTGCTTTCCTATCTACGTGCCTGAAAAATGCGCTGCGCGTGCTCGAGTTGCAAGCTTTGTAAAGATTACCGATTCACTGTGAAGGAAAATATGCTTCAGAAAAAAAAACATAACTTGTATGAAGAGACAGAACATTACGGTTTTTTTTTAGGATACATTATGTGCGCTGTGGTTTTTCAAATCACCCACCTGATTTTTTCAACAAAATAAAGGAACTTCAAACGTCCCCATTATGATTCATCTCGTCACTTCGCACGCCAACCCATGCAGTATAAATAATAGACATTACAGCTGTGTGTTCCAAGATGAAGGAGTAATAAAGTGTGATTAAAGTTTCTCAAAACTGCTCATTTGACACGGCTCCCACTGCTTCTCCTTGTCCCCTAGTGTTGGAGCTATTGCGTCATTGCGCACGTACGACAGGAAGCCGTAAATTAAAGGGTTGAGTAGTGGAACCGTGTTTTAAGATGCCACGTTGGATGGCTTGTAGAGACCTGCAATGCCCCTTAACGGCACAGAATATCTGTCACCCACTCCGCGAGGATGGCCACGTGCATACACAACATGTGAACAGATGTTCTCTTATGCACCTCCTAGGGATCGGCAACAATATTTGATCGTTGTGACTCTGTGGATATGGTAGTTCCAAGCAAATATGCAACTTGTATTTTACAACTCATGGACTCGAACCCCCCAACCAAACATTTGGCACATTTTACTAAAACAGCTTTGTTTTAGAAGGACTAGACACCATGGAAGCCAAGAGCAGCAAAGACTTCACCAACCAAAAAATGACCTGTCTATATATCATAATATTAGAGCACCATATTGCAATACCAAGTGCAATTGTCATACGACATATTTGTACACTTTATTTTAAATAAAAACGAGGTTAGGGATCATATAAAGTGCAGTCTCCGACTACTAAATATGTCATGTGTTTACTCTCTTGCCTGAAATTGTATCAAGGAATATATTCTTTTTAAGGGATGCCCTCAGCAAATTTTCACAACCCTATACCTTTTTGTTCTATCTTTTTTTATCAACCATGAACAACGTGACAGTTTTATCTACCTATCTATCTAGAAAACCGTAACAGTGTTATCTATCTATCTATCTATTCATCTATCTATCTATCTATCTATCTATCTATCTATCTATCTATCTATCTATCTATCTATCTATCTATCTATCTATCTATCTATCTATCTATCTATCTATCTATCTATCTATCTATCTATCTATCTATCTATCTATCTATCTATCTATCTATCTATCTATCTATCTATCTATCTATCTATCTATCTATTCTTAGGGAATCGTAACTGGCCACTAATGCCGGTTCATTGAGAAATCTGTGGTTAAATCTTTAAAATGTTGCCACTGTGTATGTTCTAGACTCAGGCTACTACAGAACCGGAACATTCAGGCTATATACATTGAAAAATACCAATCCTCGAGTAGTACTATTTACTCAGTTTACGTTGGGGAATCTACTCTTATTTAATCAATTGTTGTAATAATTGACAACTGTCCAAATGCTTTATTGGTGCTTCGGGAAATTGAATTAATTGATTTTTTCTGTTACCTGGTGTTCACCATGAAACTTTATTCATGTTAAAAAAACTCACAAAATGTAAAAACTACAGCTCCCAGAAGTCCATGGGGGGTATTTTGTTACACAGGAAATGCTTTAAATTGCAACAGGATATGGTGTCACCTACCGTGAACAAGGCCGACAGGGCTGAAACGCGTTGGTGTAACAGAAGGGTACTCTGTTAAAGAATAAAATATCTGCAAGGTTCCTGAGTGCGAGTGTCATTTGCTGTAAAATTGACTCTTGGCCGCTGGCTTGGCCCAACACTCGCACCCGCTGTTGAGCGATCCGAATCCTAGCCGCATTGCAGTACAACTATCTATCTATCTATCTATCTATCTATCTATCTATCTATCTATCTATCTATCTATCTATCTATCTATCTATCTATCTATCTATCTATCTATCTATCTATCTATCTATCTATCTATCTATCTATCTATCTATCTATCTATCTATCTATCTATCTATCTATCTATCTATCTATCTATCTATCTATCTATCTATCTATCTATCTATCTATCTATCTTTCAATCTATCTATCTATCTATCTATCTTTCAATCTATCTATATAACCTACTGGGCTTAGCCAGTAGGAAGTTATAGTTAGGACCTTTGGCCATATGTATGAAACTTTGGTCTTGCGATTCTCAAATAGCGATTTTTAGAGAATCGCTATTTGAGAATCGCAAAATGCTATGTATGTAGGATTTGCAAATAATTTTGCGAATCCCATATATTGTGAATCGCAAATTGCAATTCGCAATTAAGGAATACCTCCCCATTCATTCCTATGTACCTAGAGGCCCATAGGAATGAATGGGAAGACATTCTCAATTTGTGATTCTCTATTAGAGAATCGCAAATTGAGAATGCAATTCAAGGGTGCCCGGGTGTCAAAAGGACACCCTGTTGCACCCCTGAAATGTACATGTGTGCACATGTGGCACACACACATGCCCTAAGGGCATGTATGTGGGCCACATGGCACTTTGAAAAATGCAAAAAAGTGCATTTTTCAAAGAAATCGCAAATTACCACCAACTTGAAGTTGGGGGTAATTTCCGATTCCTTAAGGCCAAATTGCACTTTGTCTGGGCCTCTTACATTGCATTTAAGGAATCATAAACGCGATTCCTTAAATGCAATCGCAATATAAGGAATCGCAAATTTTGTGATTCCTTATTTTGCAAGGCTGTTTTCCTTTCATACATCCAACTTAGCTAAATTGCGATCGCAATCCTGAATGATACATATGGCCCCTTGTTTCCACTCGAAAAGTGTTTTTTGACTTGCCTTTTCTTTTGGCGCTGGTTAACAAATCTTTACATAATTTTCCAAAAGAAGTGTGCTGGTCAGTCTTATTGTGCATGTAAAGTTTTGGGGTGATACGTCAAGTGGGGCTGAGAAAAAGGGGCGTTCAAAAAAAGTGTGTTTCCCATAATAATTCCCATAAAGATTTTAGGCACTACTACAGCCTGAACCGCAGGACTGAATTACAAAAAATTTGGCAGGAAGGTAGGTCTTGGTCCTGAAAGAGCCCTTTTTGTTATTTGGTGTAAATCCTTTCAGTGTATCTAGGGTCGCAACGACTCGGTAAATATTAACAATCTCGTGCAGAGATCTGACTGGCTGCCAACACTTCAACCAAGAAATGTTGGCAGCCATTTTGGGACTCAACCTCAGCTGAGACTCAAACAGAAAGATAGAAAAAAGAAAAGGGGGAAAGGTAGGAATACCCTAACCCTCTAGCCTTGGTGCTGGGGTCGCCCAGGGACACCACCGTGACAAAAAAGCATTTTTTTAAAAAAATCGCCAAAAATCATGGAGGATTTGCAAATTCAGCAACAATGAAAAGAACAAGCATGGTCTCCCTTGCTTGTTCAGTTTAGCCCTCAGGTGGACCAGACCCCAGGGCCTGCGGAATTTTAATACACATGTGAAGTACAGTTTCACGGCACACATTCTGTGATGCACAGTTTGGAAGCCTACATGCTGTAATGCACAGTTTGGAAGCAAACACTGTGAGGTGGAATCGGAAATTACACCAGGGTGCACAGCTTGGAAGCATACACTGTAATGTACATTTTGGAAGCACATGCTATCAGGTGGAGTTCGGAAACATCCCCTGTGATAAACAGTTTAATAGAACTGTGATTTAATGTCAAAAAGCACTCACTGTGACGGGATGTACACTCAGGGTGTTGTGAATAACGCACACATTGTGATGTACACTAGAACAATACTTGCTGTCACATGCAGTGCAGGTGCACACACTGTGATGAATAGTGTAGGGCTGCAAACTGTAAAGTGCATTGCAAAAGCACGGTGAAGGGCAAGGAGGAGGGCACACTGTGACGTGCAGTGCAGGAGTACATTGTAACACGTAGTGCAAGTGGACAGACTGTGATGGGCAGTGCGGAGTGCACACTGTGACGTGCTGTGTAGGATCACACACTGTAATGGGTGGTGCAGGATCACACGCTATAACCTGCAATGGAGGAGCACACAGTGTGACATGCAGTGCAGCAACACAAAATGTGAAAAGTAGTGCAGGAGCACACATGGTACACCGTTGAATAGCACACACCAGCGAATGACCTACAACCTTATGCAGTACTCTGTGAAAGGCTATCAGTTCAGAATGGGGCGAGACAGAAATTGTGAGGTTGATGTAGCATGTGAAAAAACTGACTCTGCAACTTCAATGGCTCCAAACAATATTGCACGATAAGGTGATGGTTTCATGCAAAGAAGATCAAAGAGGCTTAGAAGTCTTCTTGTAGTTTTAATAAGATTACAACAAAAGGGACCACCAGCTCAGACAGTAGCACAGCTCCAACTGCCAGAGCCAGAGTTCTACAACATTCTCATCTGTTCATGTCATGACTCTTGGAATGTACAGACACATTCCAGCCACAGGAAAGGAAAGCAAGGTAGGACAGAAAGAGGAAAGAAAGTGTAAGAGAAAAAGGTATAGTAGCCCCCAACACATCTCCTACCCTTAAAATAAAGGATGATTAACTTGAATTAAAAATGCAAAGAACAGAATACAGATTTGAGATCAAAACAACTCCTAAAATAATCTAAAAAGAAAATGTTGAGCACAATATAGTCATCATGTAAATCTTAAGACATATGATAGTCTCTATGCCAGTTCGGCCTACATCTCAGTCTCCTGTGAGTGCTAAAACCAGGAAGACAGGAGGTAGCATCATTGTGGACAGGCTTGGAAACAGAGTCACTCGCTTGATCAGACTCACGAGCATCAACCCCAGGTTGCCACTTAACCAACCTGGATATGCTCCATACCTCACCAGAATTCAAAACAACCTCATTCTTCTTGACTTCCTTGATAATAAAGGGCCCCATAAACCGTGGCCGACCCTTTTTCAACAGACCAGGATTTCTAATTAACACCTCATCCCCTACACACCAGTGTCTAAAGAGAGAGGAATTCCTTTGATCAAATCTGCGTTTGTACTGCCCTTGATAGAGTCTCCGCCTAAAACCAGCCTGCTCATTCATCCTCAGATCATTCACATCCAACTTCAACCAAGCAGGACTCAGCTTGTCATGAGCCTTCCTACCTCTAAGAATTGAAAAAGGAGAAACAGAAGTCAGCCAATTGGGAGTTGTGCGATGAGCCCACCACGTCTCTCTGAGCATTTTCTTAAGAGAGGATCTAGTCTGCAAAGCTCTTTGAGCACAACACTTGACCAACTTGTTCATGCTTTCAGCAAGACCATTGGCTTGCGGTGAGTACAAAGCTTTCTTGAAATGAATGATGGATAACTCCTTTAAGAATCTGCTCATCTCATGAGAGACAAATTGCACCCCATTATCGGTGATGAGATATTTAGGGACGCCTTCATTTTGTTTCTAACAGCGGGGCTCCAGTACATTTGACTGCCTCCAGCCTCCAGCATACTGTGTAACAGACATGGTGGAAGTGCAGAGTCCAGCCCCTCAAAGTCGACCCTTTCACAGGGTTGAGTGTGTCGAATGACAAGGGAGGGGGTACAAAGGCAGGGTCATGCTAAGAAACACTCATCCAAAGTGTAAAAAACATGGGAAGAATGAATAAAAATACAAAAATAGAAGGCGAGGGAAAAACCAAAAGAGCCAACAATAAAGAAAATAAAAATATGTACAATTCTATTACAGCATTGTTTCAGGCAGCAGGTGCATGGTTCCATTACAGAGATTTCACACTTCTGCTACAAAACCTCTTATAATAATATTCAGATCCATCACTCACGTGTCAAAATAAGGGCATGCCAGGGCACAAGTATGGCAAGCTGTATAGAAAATCTGCTAAAACTAAAATATTTTTAAAAATCTGAAAAAAGACCCAAACAACAATTGATGTTTTAGCAGAAAGCTCGATACTCAAACAATCAACTTGGCAACACATTTGCTACAGAAAGCTGCAATCCTAGCTGCAAACTTCCGGAATGGTATAAAAAAAAATATGCTTTACAATAGCCAATCCTCATAGGAGCGCAGCATTGGGGTTTGCATGTTTTTTTTTTTTTTTTTTAATTCAGACTATAAATATCATGTAAGCTCTTTGCAGTGGTGTTAGTGGAATACAGTGAATTTATCCACAGGTTTCGGTGTGTAAAAGAGCTTCTATTAGAAGTAAAAATTCAAAATCCCTAACATAGTTTCAAGGAATTCGGCTGATGCAGTTTGAGGAATGATAATTAGAAAGTTTTCCAACATGAGCCCACACTTTGGAATGTTTTTTATATAAATCTTTATATAAACCACACAGCGACAAAAGTTATGACCTAATATAAGATTATTTGTAACACATGCACAAATAAACACAGATTAACACATTTAATATTATAGTGCTAATGTGTTGTTAGCAGAATATTTCTGACGTCACAAAACACAGTCCAATGCCTGGCAAATGTTGCATTCTGAAATCACTGTAGAGACAACATCTACTGGGGCCTTACTCACATGGCCTACCTATTGCGATTTTATCTAACTAGGCCTAGCTATTGTGAGTTTAGGGGCTAAACACAATTATTTTTTTAAATGCAACACATGAAAAACAGCATGAAGAAACTCCATATATGTGTTGTGATCACATCACCTCCCTACTATCAATAATTTATTTATATATATATGAGCTAAGAAAATAAACTAAAGCTGGAAGGTGAAGCTCACCCAAATGTCGGAGTCTGATTTCTGTAGTGAAATTGGAGGTGGTTTGAATATATATATATATATATATATATATATATATATATATATATATATATATATATATATATAATATATTATCTACTGGCAGTCGCCAGTAGATAGTTATAGTTAGGACCGTGTTTCCATAGGAAATCCGCAACATTCTATTTGGAATAACTTTGGCGCCGATTGACGAATCCTCGCGAAATTCTCAAAATAGGTGCGGTGCACTGCTCCGCTCCTTCCCTGAAAGTCTCGGGGGGATTCGTCAAGCGGGGGCTGAGAAAAAGGGGGGGTCCCAAAACACGTTTTCCCCATGCATTTTTCCATAGGACCTTTAGTCCGAGCTACAGCCCGAACGGCTGAACAGAATTACTTGAAATTTGGCAGAGAGGTAGCCCTCAGGTCAGGGATGTGCCTTTTGAAGGTCTCGTGTAAATCTGTTCAGTATTTCCTGAGAAAATAGCATTTAAATCAATATATATATCTATAGGCGCGCTCTGAGCGCGTACCGTAAGCTTACCGTACGCGCACGCCGCCGTGCGCGAGCGCGATTCTGATTGGTTGTTAGATCTTAGTAAACATTCGAATCGGTCGAAACCAGGAAGTGTCGGCCGCCATTTTGTCTCTCGCAGTCTGAGGGGGTGAAAAACAAAGGTGGAGAGCGTGAAAAGGGGGCAGGGTGGACAGTTCCTGACCCCCTAGCCTTTGTCAGGGGGTCCCAGAAGGACCCCCAAGGGCAAAAATTAATTGTAATTTTTTTTCGAAAAATCGCCAAATGCGCGTAGCGTACGCGTATGGCGTAAACGGAAAAATTCCGCGAACTTCGCGTAACAATTCCGCGATTACGCGCGGCAAAAAAAAAAATAAAAAAAAAAATACATAACTTAGCATTTAAAAAACCGTACAAATTCACTGAAAAAACCATAGGTTTCACACACGTTATAGTTAGGAATTAGCATTTAAAAAACCTTGCAAATTCACTTAAAAAACCATAGCTTTCACACATGTTATAGTTAGTAGGACATTTCACTCGTGAAAAACCAATGAAATTCCCCCGTTATAGTTAGTGCAGGCAACTATAACTCACGCGACCGCAATCCTCTGCTGATGATGTCAGATATTACATCACTGATGACATATGTGTTTTTCTGAAAAAAAAATATTTGTAATATATGTATAGCTAAAAATTAATGGAAGAAGACATGGGTAAATAAGTGTCTAAATACAGTGATGTAATATCTGACGTCATCAGCAGAGAATTGCGGTCACGTGAGTTATAGTTGCCTGCACTAACTATAACGGGGGAATTTCATTGGTTTTTCACGAGTGAAATGTCCTACTAACTATAACATGTGTGAAACCTATGGTTTTTTAAGTGAATTTGCAAGGTTTTTTAAATGCTAATTCCTAACTATAACGTGTGTGAAACCTATGGTTTTTTCAGTGAATATATATATATATATATATTTTTAAACCAAGGGTGCCCAAAGCATTTGAAAGCGCACACGACTCACAGAGGAAAACCTTCCGGTTTTATTTACATGAAGAACAGGCATCCGCTTTCAACTTCGTTTGTCCCGACGCGTTTCGAGGCTCCCTGCCTCTTAGTCATGGGTGATTTAGCAATTGCAGCAGATGGCTCCGATATTTCTTTTACCAGCAAATTCATTTAAATACCCCCAGTGGGCTTTGCGCAGTGCGTTAGTGTTTCCTTGTAATGCTGGGACTTGTAGTCCATATTCAGAGTCATTTTTAACTTTAAAACCCCCAGTGGGCTCCGCTGTTATATGCTTAAGTTTAATCCTTTGTTGCCCTTCAGTGAGCTTTTAAGATGACGCCAGTTCGAATTAATCTCCCCTGAAGTGCTGATGAATACTGGGAATAAAAAGATGCACCAAACAACTTTACTCAGAGGTCTAGACAAATCTTAGTATTCAAATATGCATTTGATTATCTCAGATCTAGTACCTTGGAAATGAGATATATACACACAGAAGGTTCTATAATCAATACTATGTGGTTGCGAAATCTTATTATCTGGTGTCTAGTTGTCTATTAGAGGAGAGTGTGTTTATAAATACAAACACATGTTCTCCGTGCACGTGGCTTTTAACAGTAGTTGGTGACACACTCATTCCATCAGGTCCAATCTATATGGAGACAAACAGAGAAGGGAAATATGATTAGTAGGAGTTTCACACCTGGTGATCTATAAACCCATAAACAAAAGTTGCTATATACATTTCTTCCCATATAATAATTCTCACATAGTACCTCAATATCAGAAAAAATAAGGAAAGCTAAGGAAACCTGAGCAAGCCAAAAAAATGTATAAATGTGAAAAGTTAAAAACATTACAGAACAGGAATTCCTATCGGGATATCAGGAGATTTGCCAAATAAACAAATTTAGAGATGCACATGCATTTCTTCATCAATGTTCAACCCTATAGGGGCGATATTGCCAGCTTGGAGAATAAACTTAGATTCTGATCTACGTAAGGCCAAGACTCTATTGCCCCCTCTTGGGTTTTTTGGAATGGTATCCAGTGCAAAGTATCTGGCCTTAGTCCAGTCTCCATCATGATGTTGATTGAAATGTCTTGCAGTACTGTAGGAAAAGTCTTTGTTAGTGATTGCTCGCCAATGTTCGAGTATCCTCTTCTTAACAGCGAAGGTAGTTGAGCCTATGTACCACTTGTCACAAGGACAGATGATAACATAGACAACAAATTCTGTGTTACATTGAATATGATTCCGTATGCTCCATTTTCTGTTTGTTCTTTGTAGTGTCTCCTCTCTCACATTATCACTGTAACTACAAGCTTTACATTTACCACACTTGTGGAATCCTCCCTTTCTCGCCAGCCAGGTTAGTTGTTTATTTTCCATATGGCTTCTCACTATTTGATCTTTTATGGATTTACCTTTTCTATATGATATTGCTGGGTGAGAACCTAGTTTGTCTTTCAGCATTTTATCTTGGAGTAATATATCCCATCTTTTCCTGACTATTTGGCTGAACAGGTAGGATTGTGAGTTGTAGGTGGTAATTAATCTAATTACAGAGTCAGATTTGGTGACGTTGGTTTTAGGTGGTTTATAGAGTGCTTCCTCCCTCTTTATTGCATCTGCTTTCTTCTCTCCTATCCTAAGCATATTATTAGGATATCCTCTAGCATGAAAACGTTCCCTCATTTCATTTTTTTTTATAGGCTGTTTCTGAGCTACAATTTCTCTTAGCATGGAGAAATTCACCGAAGGGGATACTCCACCTAAAATTAGGTGGATGGCAACTTGCAGTGTGTAACACTGAGATGCCAGCTGTGTTTTTTCTGAATACCTCAGCTACAAGTTTGTCCCTCTGAGCTGTAACTCTGATATCGAGGAAGTCTACACTCACTTGGCTATATTGCATGGAGAATTTGAGATTCACTGAGTTGTTATTCAGTTCTTTTGAAAAATTGAGAAGATCTTTCTCAGTACGCTCCAAAATAAAGAAGACGTCATCTATATATCTGAGCCAGATGTTAATCTTTTGAGTCCAATGTTCTAGGGTTTCACTCCAGAGCACCTGCTTCTCCCACCAGCTGGCCAAGAGATTGGCGTAGCTGGGAGCAAGGCGGGTGCCCATCAAAGATCCCTGTATTTGTTTGTAAGGAACTCCATTGAATATAAAGAAATTCTCCATGAGACATATTTCAATCATCTCTAGCAGCATTTGGGTGTGAGCCACTAGGTGTATGCTTCCAGTTTTGAGAAAGTGTCCGCATGCTTTCAATCCATCATTGTGTCTGATCCTGGTATATAAGCTTTCAACATCTAAACATACCAGCCAGAAATGTTTTTCTCAATGTATATTTTCAATTTTTGGGAGAAAGTCTTTAGTGTCTCTAATATACGATGTAAGATCTTTGACATAGTCGGCTAGAAAATAGTCCACATATCGTGAAACATTCTCTAGTAGACCATTTTTTGACGACACTATGGGCCTTCCTGGTGGTTGTCTGCAATCTTTGTGCACTTTAGGGAGGAGAGAAAAGGTTGGCATAGTTGGATTTTCATTTTTTAGAAATTTAACCTCGTCCCAGTTGAGTAAATTATCATCGGACCATTCTTTGAGGTGATCAGAGAGTTTAGTCTACAGCTTTGAAAAGTAGGAATGATCTACCTTAGTATAGCAATTGGTATTAGTCAGTTGCCTCATGGCTTCTTGGATGTAACTCTTCTTTTCCCAAAGAACGATATTCCCACCTTTATCAGATGGTTTGATAATAATATTGTCATCATTCTGAAGACCCTTCAAGGCTTCCATTTGTGATCGTGTGAGGTTAGATCTCATAATGGGCTTTTTTAAGAGTTGTAAGACATCCTGATTAACCAAATCATGAAAGACATCGATGTTATCTCTTGGGAGCTGCGGTCTATATTTAAATTTGGCTCTAAAAGGTGTACCGGCTGGTATCATAGTATCAAAGCCTACATTTTCAACTGTAGAGATGACATTGGGGTCTAGTAAATCTATAGATTGTGTCATATCTGTTTGATGTTCATTCATAAGGCTATCCAGTGTTTGAATAATTTCTATATCACTGATGGAAGGTGTGATACTAGTGAGATTAGCTCCCTGTGCTTTATCTCCTAAAAGCCTGTTCTTATGAATTTTAAGCAGATTTAACTTACGCACAAATAGATACATATCAATGCGTGTCTGCGCATAGTCAATAGGGAAATCTGGGCAGAAAGTCAGACCAAGTTTAAGAACCTGTTCTTCACTCTCAGTTAATTGTCTATTAGAAAGGTTAATTACCGTCAGTTCTTGTCCCTTTTCTTCCATTATTTTTCTCTGTGGATCTGGCCTTTGTTTCCCACTCCAGTGCTGTTGTTCTTTCTTCCGTCGCTCCCGACGTATTTTGCTCTTGTTTTTCCTCCTCAGCCTCGATATCTTGTTCTTCCACGTATTAATTGTTCGTTTGCCTCTAACATGAGGCGCATTTCCTCGGAAAAAAACATTACATCTGTATGGTGGGAAGTATTGCTGTCAATTGAGCCAACCTCAGAGCTTAGACTCGTGCCAGATTCCCATCTATCTTTATCGCAAGCCCCCAATGCTCGATCTTTGATGAGGGTTGTGCGTAATTTGTCAAATTTCCTTGCAAAGGTTAAAATTCTACCAGATTCATAGTCCCTTTCGTCTCTCTCAAACTTTCTCTGTTTTCTTGCAGTAATGTCTTTTTCAAAATTGATAATACCTTCATTCACTGCAGTCAGGACCTCCTTCACCTCATTTTGGTTTGAGTCTTTGGCTAAATCATCAAGGATCTTTTGTATTTCTTCTACCAACTCCTTGTGCTCTTCCCATGCATTCTTAATCAAAATTTGTAACATCGTTTTTGAGCATGCGTTTGTGTTATCTAGCCACGCTTTGAGTACCTCTGGTTTTGGTTTGTTCCAAGTAGGCACGATAAAGATGCGCAGTCCTCTAGGTATGCGATCAACTTCTAAATAGTTTTGAAGCGATGTAGCTTCCCACCAGCGACTAAGTTCTTTCTTGTGCAGCCTTTCAAGCAGATTTCCCTTTTGCTTCAGGCTCGGTGTCATTTGCGCATCATTAGTATCGTTTTCGCCCCTATTGTCGCCTGTTGTTTTTATCGTTTAAAAAAAAATGAATTCTGCTAAGGCCTCCCGACCCTTCAGGAAAACCATTGCCCACAATGCACTGCGGTCAGCCGACCGTCTCAGAACTGGATCGCGTCTTCAAACAAATTGTTCTGATGCGCCCTGGCAGCTCTCTCACCCTCGCGACGATCGCTCACCTTCCTTTGCATCCACCGGTGATTTCGATGTCAGATTCGTGTTCCGGATGAGTTAATTTCGTGCTGCCGGCGGGTGGAGAAAATTTGACTCACGAGTCAAGACGAACATTTTGCTGCGCAAATCTCCTCCCTTCCAAGCGGGCTGGGGCTCGTTGTTTTGAGCGGGCGCCACCGCTATATATATATATAAACTCCACTTGTGTTCAGGTCAGCCCACCACCTCCAAAATGAAGGGTGCGTCAGCGTTACGGACCTCCGAAACTCGGTCCAAATATGCTGCAGATTTCCAGTAAAGGAAAGTCGACGCCGTGTCGTTCAGTCAAATCTGACAACAAAACAGATTTGACTGAGCGACACGACGTCGACTTTCCTTTACTGGAAATCTGCAGCATATATATATTACCTACTGGCGGTCGCCAGTAGGTAGTTATAGTTAGGACCACGTTTCCATAGGAAATCCGCAACATTCTATTTTGAATAACTTTGGCGCCGGTCGACGAATCCTCGCGAATTTTTCAAAATAGGTGGGGCGCTACGCTCCGCTCCTACCCTGAAAGTCTCGGGGGGATCCGTCAAGCGGGGGCTAAGATAAAAGGGGGGTCCCAAAACGCGTTTTTCCCATGCATTTTTCCATAGGACCTTTAGAACGAGCTACAGCCCGAACGGCTGAACAGAATTACTCGAAAGTTGGCAGAGAGGTAGTCCCTAGGTCAAGGAAGTGCCTTTTGTAGGTTTGGTGTAAATCTGTTCAGTAGATTCTGAGAAAATAGCCTTTAAATCAATATATATATATCTGAGCCCGCTTACGGTATGCTTACCGTACGCTTACCGTACGCGTACGGTGGCGTGCGCGAGCGCGATTCTGATTGGCTCTTAGATCTTAGTAAACATTCGAATCGGCCGAAACCAGGAAGCGGCGGCCGCCATTTTGTGTATTTCACTCTGAAAAAAAGAGTGAAAACAAGAAAAGGGGGCAAAGAGGAGAGTTACAGACCCCCTTACATTTGTGAGGGGGTCAAAGAAGGACTGTAAAGTACAAAAAAAACATTTATTGTTTTTTAAAAAAATCACGGGGTACACGTACGGTGAGCTTACGGTAAGCGTACGGAAGAAAAATGGCGTGCGCGAGCGAGATTCTGATTGGCCCTTAGATCTTAGTAAACATTCGAATCAGCCAAAACCAGGAAGCGGCGGCCGCCATTTTGTGTATTTCACTCTGAAAAAAAAGAGTGAAAACAAGAAAAGGGGGCAATGAGAAGAGTTACAGACCCCCTAACATTTGTAAGGGGGTCAAAGAAGGACAGAAAAGTACAAAAAAAACATTTATTAATTTTTAAAAAAATCACGGGGTACGCGTACGGTAAGCGTACGGTAAATAAAAATAAAAATAAAAAAATGAAATGCAGAATTAAGAGTTTAGATATTAGGGAGCTCTAAAAAGAGCTGTTGTGTTTATGAAGTCATTTTTTTAGTGGTACCTACAAGTAAGTACCGATGCAGAGTCTAATGTTCAAAAGGAAGACTCTGTTCCCTTCATCATTGAAGTGCACACCATCGCCTCTATAAATGTCTTGCATGTCATAACGCAAGTTGTTGTGGTAAATGGCACCCATACCATAGTCACGGAGGAAAGCAGAAACAGATTTGTTGACGTGCTTTCTTGCTTTGTCAATCTGCGGACAGAAATGATTGGACCAGTTCCATTTTTGCCTTTGGCATATGTTGGAAAACACAAAGGCAGTTTTAGGGAAAAGTGAAAACAGTTGTGCAAAGGTGTCCTTCATAAGCATTTCCAGACCTACCCCAGTCAAAGTGCCTAGGTCATTGCCACCACAGTGCACTATTATGAGGTCAGGGTGTTGGATTTGCATGAAGGATTTCACCAATGGCATCAATTGGTGCCACTTTAACCCTCTCTGACCAATCCATTTAATGTCTACATTTGGCAAAGCAAGGTCTCTCACCATACCTGTTTTCTCTGCAAACGTTTCACTCCAGAAGACATAGCTGTGCCCTACAATCCACACTGTGAACATCTTCAAAGGAGAACTGGATGCACTCAGGAGGTGTAATTCAGTAGAATGGTAAAAAGAAATGAAAGACAGTTTGGAAATGGAGGCATACATATTTTTTTATTAAAAAAAAGAACTGATTGGCTGTTTCATACCATTCTAGAATAAAAACTAGGCTGTATGTGTAAATTTATAGAAGCATGTTTTGTATTGGTACAGAAAAATGTGTTACCAAAGAACAGTACTATGGATTTGCTGTAAGGTTTGAAAAGTCAAGCACTCTTGCTCTGTGGAATTGAAACATTGTTTGGCGAACTTCTGACCTGACTCCACACAGCAGTGTTCCATGAGCTGTTGCTATGGTAGCAGGCAGAAGTCAAGTTGGGGGAAGGGTACTAGGCAGAAGTCAAGTTGGGGGCAGGGTACTTTTGGAAAAGGGTTGGTTTTCAACCAATAGAAATGTGTGATTACATTTGAAAAAAAGGGGGAAGCACTGAGATTTGAAACTTACATGGACTATTTTTAAAAGAAAAATTAAGGTGTACTGGTAAAAATAAGGAATACTTTAAGGGTTTGAGGTTGGACTCAGTAATGCAAATACATTCAGCATCACTAAGGCTGGTTGCCCTTGCTGGAGTGTAGGCAGCCACCCAGGTTACACATGGTGGTGGTCTGAAAAAGCAGTTTGGACATGTGCATTTAAGAAAATCAAAAAAGTGGTTTCATAATGTGTCAGTCTGTAAAAGTGATTTTCACTTGCCAAAAAAAAAGAGCAGTAAGTGTGCTTTCAAATTGGCAAAGAAATTTCGTTTTGGGACTAATGTGAAAACATGACTCTGTGTGCAAAGAGGAATTATAGGCAGAGATTTATTGCGTTTTTTTCTGGTGATTTCACAGTTGCATTAGTAGGAAAAAGGGGGAGCGATTTTTTGGGGGAAGAAGCAGACTCTTAGCACACACCCATCTGCTTGCCATGTATAATCATGCACAGTATTTACAAGCGAGTGGGGTTTTCAGGTTTCAGTCTGTAATGCAAATACATTCAGCATCACTAAGGCTGGTTGCCCTTGCTGGAGTGTAGGCAGCCACCCAGGTTACACATGGTGGTGGTCTGAAAAAGCAGTTTGGACATGTGCATTTAAGAAAATCAAAAAAGTGGTTTCATAATGTGTCAGTCTGTAAAAGTGATTTTCACTTGCCAAAAAAAAGAGCAGTAAGTGTGCTTTCAAATTGGCAAAGAAATTTCGTTTTGGGACTAATGTGAAAACATGACTCTGTGTGGAAATAGGAATTACAGGCAGAGATTTATTGCGTTTTTTTCTGGTGATTTCACAGTTGCATTAGTAGGAAAAAGGGAGAGCGATTTTTTGGGGGAAGAAGCAGACTCTTAGCACACACCCATCTGCTTGCCTTGTATAATCATGCACAGTATTTACAAGCGAGTGGGGTTTCAGGTTTCAGTCTGTTAATGCAAATACATTCAGCATCACTAAGGCTGGTTGCCCTTGCTGGAATGTAGGCAGCCACCCAGGTAACACATGGTGGTGGTCTGAAAAAGTAGTTTGGACATGTGCATTTAAAAAAATCAAAAAAGTGGTTTCATAATGTGTCAGTCTGTAAAAGTGATTTTCACTTGCCAAAAAAAAAGAGCAGTAAGTGTGCTTTCAAATTGGCAAAGAAATTTCGTTTTGGGACTAATGTGAAAACATGACTCTGTGTGTTGCCCGCTGTAAAATGATGAATGCAATTGCTTTCACAATTTATAGTGAAATGCAATATATTCTGAAAACAGCAAAAATAAGGCAAAAATATTTTTTGAAAAATATGTAAATATGTGTACTGTATTATAAAATGTTTTAAAAATATTAATACTTTTTTCTTTTTTTTCAGATTGATATAGAAAATTTTCGAAAACTAGAACCATTTTTAAAGCTATTTTTTTTAAAAACAAATGAATAAATATTTTTTTGAGTGAGTATGGTAAGTCAATAATAATAATTGTAGTCTCTCCAGGACCTTGTAATGTGATAATTGATTTTTAGTGTTTTTTAAAAAAAAAAAAAAAAAAAGTACGCGCACCGTACGCGTACGGTAAAAAAAAAAAAGTTTTTAAAAACATATGTAAAAAAAAGATGAAAGATAAGGTTGGCTCTTAAAAGAACCGTTGTGTTCATGCAGGGACAGAGGAAAGAAAGCATGGGAAAATTATTCAAAGCGACAAATGTGCTGATCTATTTTGTTGTTCACTAGGGAAACACTGGTCTCCCTATGGCAAATTAGATCTTGACAAAAGGTGCATCGAATATCAACCCTTCGAAATCGAGGGTTCATTTCCAGAGGGCCAGCAAAAGGAGATTCTCCCCCCACAGATGAAGGGCTCACCTGACCTGCAGAAGAAGGAGTCAGCTCTGCAGATGATGGTCCAGGCTGAGCTGCTGTGGATGTACTTGCTTGTCTTTCTGAAGAGTTACCTCCAAAAAGATGACCATGTGTCCTTCTGTGTACATCCTGGAGGTGTCTCTTCATGGTATGATTCCCAAAGGAATACTTCCTGTCAGGATTACCTCTAGAAAGTACACGCTTACACAGCTTGCAAGTTACTAAGGGTGCATTCACCTTTTGCTGGCCTTCAGGAAAAGTAAAATAATCCCATACATAAGAGGGCTTTTGTTTCCTCGCTCTCTGCCTCAAGACAGTGCTGCTAGTGCTAGCCTCACTCTCAGAAGAGCTCTGCTGTTCTGCCATCGTATCACAAAGACAACCCAGCTCCTTCTCCTAAGGGATCACAAGCAGAAATGAAGGGAATGGGTGTGGTGTAGGAGAGTTCTAGAACTGAAAGTAGTTTCAACCAATCAAAAGTTGTGTTTCATGATCACATGACCTACCGTACGCTTACGGTACGCTTACGGTACGCTTACGGCAAAAGTGCGCATGCGCGTAAAAAAGACACGCGCTTGCGCGCATGCGCATAACAGTCACTCCCCGACACTTCCGCGTAACGTGCGCGTGTAGCGTACACGCGTACGCGTCCCACGCGGAGTACGCGCGGCTACGCAAATTGCGTAACTATACGCAAGCAGCGTAGGGAAATTACGGGCGTTGCGTAAACCGTACGCTTACCGTAAGCTTACGGTACGCGTACTAAAAAAATAATAACAAAAATAGAAAAAAAGTACTGCTAATAAATTTTACATGTTTATTTTAAAAAATATATTAAAAAAAACATATTAAAGAATTTTAAAAATGTAATCATAGTCTTTATAAAAGGTAAGAAAATTAAAATAAAAATATGTTAGAAAAAATAGAAGAAAAAAAAAAAAATTAGCATTTAAAAAACCTTGCAAATTCACTGAAAAAACCATGGGTTTCAGACACGTTATAGTTAGGACTTAGCATTTAAAAAACCTTAGAAATTCAGTGAAAAAACCATAGGTTTCACACACGTTATAGTTAGGAATTAGCATTTAAAAAACCTTAGAAATTCAGTGAAAAAAACCATAGGTTTCACACATGTTATAGTTAGCTGGACATTTTACTCGTAAAAAACCATTGAAATTGCCCCGTTATAGTTAGTTCAGCTAACTATAACTCGCGCGCCCGCAATGCACTGCTGATGACGTCACATATTACATCACTCATGACATGGTCAGTGACATCACTCATGACATCACTGATGACATCTCAAATGACATCACTGATGACATCATCCTTGTGATAGAGTGGCAGACCTCCTCTCACCCTAATATAACCTTTGATACACACATACAAAAATAGAGACTAAAATTTACAAAAGAATGGACATACCAATAACAGTTACAACAACCTCTTCAGTAATTCTAAGATCCACATACACATCCATTCATTCACCAACAGTTCAATACAGTCACTCATACATGTACTCACTTATCATATGTACTCATACACCTATACATCCTGTTACACAATGCCACTTATCCATAGAGCTACTCACACACATAGTCACCCATGCTAATAAAGAATAAAACATACATTTACTTGCATATACAGTTATTCACACACCACCACACTTACTTCTACGGAAACTTACACATACTTAGTCTTTTAAACAATCACTTATAGAAACACATACTTATTCATACAGGAACTCTTCCAATGTCTCACTCTCACATATACTCACTTATTTACACCAATAGTCACATATACTAGTTTAAAACATATGTAGTTACTCATAAAGACACTATTGAGACAGTCATTCACTCACTAACACACCCATACACACACTCATCCACCCATGCAGTCCTGCACACATGCTCTGATCAACACATACAAACAGTGAGTCAATCATTCATGCACCTATGCACTACGTAATACCCCCCACCGAACCATGCAGACACTCAGACTGATACTCAAAAAACCAACTAATATCCTATATAGACACCCATGTAGATACTCACCAACCCATGCAGCCACTTATACACAAAGTGAGAGACTGATACAGATATTTATATATTTAAACATTACTCACTAAGCCATGTATTCACTATGATACACTTAATCAGTCAGTTACACAATCAATTTTTCAATAAGAAATCATCCATTTAGACAGTAATATACCCATTTATTCTTTCATCGACCTTGAGATATACATATATAAAACATATTTAATTTTCAGAAAAACACACATTCACTGGATGATGTCATCAGTGATGTCATTTGAGATGTCATCAGTGATGTCATGAGTGATGTCACTGACCATGTCATGAGTGATGTAATATGTGACGTCATCAGCAGTGCATTGCGGGCGCGCGATTTATAGTTAGCTGAACTAACTATAACGGGGCAATTTCAATGGTTTTTTACGAGTAAAATGTCCAGCTAACTATAACATGTGTGAAACCTATGGTTTTTTTCACTGAATTTCTAAGGTTTTTTAAATGCTAATTCCTAACTATAACGTGTGTGAAACCTATGGTTTTTTCACTGAATTTCTAAGGTTTTTTAAATGCTAAGTCCTAACTATAACGTGTGTGAAACCCATGGTTTTTTCAGTGAATATATATATATATATTACCTAGTTAGGACCTATTATCCATAGGAAATCCGCAACATTCTATTTGGAATAACTTTGGTGCCGGTTGACGAATCTTCGCGAAATTTTCCAAACTGGTGGGGCGCTCCGGTCCGCTCCTATCCTGAAAGTCTCGGGGTGATTCATCAAGCGGGGGCCGAGAAAAAGGGGGTCCCAAAACATGTTTTCCCCATGCAATTTTCCATAGGTACCTTTAATCGCAGCTGCAGCCCGAACTGCTGAACGGAATTACGCGAAATTTGGCAAAGAGGTAGCCCTTGGTTCACACTCGTGCCTTTTGGTTAAATGGTGTAAATCCGTTCAGTAGTTGCTGAGAAAATCAAAAGTAAAATCATAGATATAGCTATGGCCTCGGAGTATCCGCGCACCCTATGCGCACCCAGCGGGCACCCTCATGATCACGAGCTGCATGCTAACTGGCTGTCAACTGGCTGTAAACACTTCAAACCAGGAAGTGTTAGCAGCCATTTTGTGCCTCAGTAGAAGCGAGGCTCAAGAAATCAGTGGATGAAGTGTGCAAAATGGATAAAGGGGGCAGAGTAGAAATACCCTGACCCTCTAGACCTGCTTAGTGGGTCCCACAAGTTTTTTGTTTGTTTTTTGTTTTTTTTAAACGGCAAAATGCACGCTGGGTGCGTGGATCCTGCCATAAAAAAAATACAACGAATCTCCTGCGCTTCTTAAATAATAAGCCCCCGGGGGGGCAAAATCCCAGGGGCAAAAATATTAAATTTGATGGGGGTCCAGAGGGGCCCCCCAGCCCCAGGGACTGCCACCCCCGGGGCTGTAAAATAAATGGGTAGGGGGGCTCAAAGGCCCTCCCAAGCCCCAGGGACCACCACCCCCTGGGGCTTTTTATATTGTGGGAGGGGGGCTGCGTGGCCCCCCTACTGGAGCAGTCGATGGCCCTGGGAACCGTCACCCCCCGGGGCCGGCTCCTGCAGTATCTCGGGGTGCCCACCCCCAGGACACTGCTGTTTGCTATGGCAGGGCGTGAGCCGAGGCTCCCGCCCTGTCATAGCAAACTTGGTTTGGATTTTGAAAGAGATAGTAGGAAACCTGCTCTCTCTTTCAAAATGCAAACGCTGCCGAAGGACGTGGGGAGCCGGCTGGGACCGTGGGGGCATGGGGGATGAGGTACCCGGGGAGAACAGAAATGAGTGATAGGTGCAATTTAGTTTTTTTTACGGGCAAATTAGGAGTTGCGCACCCGGCGCTGCACTCAGCGCGGCCCCTGGTGTGCACACGTTGGGTGCATGACTCCTCTCGCGGCCCCCTGGTGTGCACACATTGGGTGCACGACTCCTCTCGCATTGGGTGCACGACTCCTCTCGCAGCCCCCTGGTGTGCACGCGTTGGGGGCACAACTCCTCTCGCGTTGGGTGCGTGATTCCTAACGTGTCAGGTGCGCAACTCCAAGCAAAAAAAAAGTCATATTTTTCAGTGATCGAGACCGGTACGCATTGGGTGTGCGACTTCCAAAAAAATATAAAAATAAATAAATATAAATCATAAATATATTTAAAAAAATATAAAATATTTGAGCTTTCATATTTTTAAAAACATTTTTTTAATTTTACATTAAAACATGTAATGTAATTAAAAAAATAATAAAGTGTAAAAATAAGAAGTTAAAAAAATGTAGAAAAACAGTATAAAAAAACTAAATATAACAATTAGTATATTTAAAAATTATGATTTTAAAAAACCTATGAAATTCAGGGAAAAAACCATAGGTTACAGATATGTTATAGATAGGAATTAGCTTTTAAAAACCTTTGAAATTCACTGAAAAAAAAACATAGGTTTCTGGAGCATTATAGTTAGGAATTAGTATTTAAAAAACCTTTCAAATTCACTGAAAAAAACATAGGTTTCAGGTATGTTATAGTTAGGAATTAGCATTTAAAAAACCTTAGAAATTCACTGAAAAAACCTAGGAGTGTGCAGAAGAAGAAATGGCCATAGAACCAGTGAATTAATCTGAGGGAACTAGCCAAGATTTCAGCATTTTCCTGAAAAGCTGCCGGTTGGGTTGAAGTCTCATAGTAGATGGTAGTTGGTTCTACAGTCTAGCTGCACAGTATGATAGACTCCGGCCACCACATCTAGCGCTCTGAATTTTAGGAGTGTGGATGAGGCCCATATTAGTGGAGCTAAGCATTCTGGAGGGGGTGTACCAAGAGAACACTTTCTGGATCTCCGCCGCACCACCTCCATAGAGCGCCTTGTGCACCAAGCAGAGGGCCTTAAATTCCACTTGTTGCTGTTTAGGGAGCCAATGAAGTGCTCTCATGCCCGCCGAAAAGGAATGCCCATATGGGATGTTCATTAGCAGTTGTGCCGCTGCATTTTGTAATGATTGCAATTTCATCTTCTGAGATTTATCAATGCCCATATAAAGAGCATTGCATTAGTCCAATTTTGAGAGAAAAGGGGCTAATACTACGTTTTTCCAAAGTACCTGAGGGATGAAAGGGAAGATCTTCCGTAAGCTCTTCAATAAGAAGAAACAGGACAGTTGACATGGGCCACAAATTTGAGCTGATCATCAAAGATCACTCCTAGGTTCTTAACCTTAGCAGTGGAGCAGGGGCATTCACCTGCCTCTATCAACCACCAGGATTGATTTCACAGTGATTGGCCCTTGCCAAACCCCAGTACCACCGTCTTACCGGTGTTTATTTTGAGGAAGTTTCGACTCATCCAACTCATAATCACTGTCATGCAGGCGTGAAGGCTACTGGCAACGGTCTCTGGTTCATTGGACACCGATATTAAGAGCTGAGAGTCATCAGCGTACAAGACTAGTGTAAATCCGTGCTTTCTGATGAGTCTGGCCAGTGGAGTGACGTATATGTTGAAGAGCGTCGGAGACAGAGCAGAGCCCTGCAGTACTCCGCACGGGAGATAGAAGGTGTCAGATCGTAAATTGTCCCAATGTATGTTCTGCTCCCGTGCCACTAGAAAGGAGGAGTGAAGGACCAGAGCAGTGTCCTCAACTCCTACATCTTTCAGCTGCCGCACTAACACCGTTTGATTCACGTTGTCAAATGCTGACGAAAGGTCAAGGAGGATCAGAACAGCTCTGCCTACCCAGTGCATAGCTGTGAATCTCCTGCATAGCCATAATGAAAGCCATCTCAGTGGAGTGGCACGACCGAATTCCCTGTTGAGTGGAGTGAAGCAGATTATTGGAGTCGAGATATAAAGTTAACTCCTTGTTAATGGCTTAATCGAGAATTTTGGCTGCTACCGGCAGCCCTGTGTTTGAACCGTTATTTTTGGTCTCAGTTGGGTCAAGGGACACATTTTTAAGGATGGGCCTAATAGATGCTTTTTCCAAGCACACGGATAGATACCTGACTAGAAGGGGGTAAGATATATGCTAATCTTCCCAGAAGCTAGGTGCATAGTAGCAGCAGGGCATGGATCATTTGGAGATCCTGATTTTGCAGATAAAAGGAGGTTATTCACATCCTCCTGAGAGAGCACCCAGAACCTGGATAGCTGGCAATGAACTACCTTCTCCTCAACTGATGGCCTATTAGAACCATCCGTGACACCAGACGTGTTTAGGAGATCTTTGTAGATCAGTTGCACCTTGTTTTGGAAAAAGATAGCCAATTCGTTACAGAGTGCTTTATCCGGACTGAACTGATTAGCCTGCAGTGATTTGGCTAACAGTTGGATGGATTTAAAAAGTTCCTTAGGAGAATTGCTAGCCTCCTCAATTTTTGCAGTAAACTAAGCACGTTTGGCTTCAATAATTGCCTCTTTATATTGTTCTAGCAATAAATTATAGGCCACTTTGTGCTCTTTACTGTAGTCTGATCTCCAAATTTGTTCGCATTTTCTACATTTGACCTTGATACGTTTAAGGTCAGGTCCATGCCATGGCGAAGTAGCTGGGCCTCTTTTTACCGTAATAGTTTTTTCTGGAGCTACGCAATTAACTGCTGTACGAATCCAGTTGTCAAATTGGTGGACTGGTTCATCATTATCCCTACCCAAAGAGGGGGGGCACAGGTTAAGGGCCAGTTCTTGATCATTGCCTTGTATCTTACTCCACAACCGCATTTTCACCTTGGATTGTCTACTAGGGTGATAGTGAAGGGGCTAAGTTATCTTAATATCAAAGTAGACCGCCCTATGGTCTGTCCAGGGTAGTAACGAAGTTTTGGTCAGGTTAATGTTAGGGTTATTGGTAAAAATGCCATCAAGAATGTGGCCAGGTAGATGAGTAGGTTCCAACACTTTTTGGGTGAGTCTGTATGCTGCTAGATTGTCATGGAGTCTGGTAGTGTCCGAATTCTTGCTTAGCTCCAGATTATAATTAAAGTCACCCAAAATAGTGAGTGAGGGAAAGTCTACACATGACTCTAATAAGGTCTGAAGGGCTTGCGCAAAGGCCGCTCTTGGACCCGGTGGCTAGTACATGAGTAGGCCTTGGAACGTGGAGGTGTTGTTTAGCTTACTAGAAAAATGCATCGCCTCCACAGGGAACAGTGAAATGGATGATGTCATCAGTGATGTCATCAGTGATGTATTTTGAGATGTCATCAGTAATGTCATCAGTGATGTCACTGACCATGTCATGAGTGATGTTATCAGTAGTGCATTGCGGGAGTACGAGTTATACTTAGCTCAACTAACTATAAAGGCCGAATTTCTCTTGGTTTTGTACGAATGAACTGTCTAACTAACTATAACGTCCCTGAAACCTGTGGTTTTTTTCAGTGAATTTTTTAAATGCTAATTTCTAACTATAACATCCATGAAACCTATGTTTTTTTTCAGTAAACTTCTAAGGATTTTTAAATGCTAATTTCTCACTATAACTTCCCTGAAACCTATGTTTTTTTCAGTGAATTTCAAAGGTGTTTTAAATGCTAATTTCTAACTATGCCTACAGAGGTAGGACATGTGCAGAAAGAGGCAACAGAAGTCCAGAAAGAGGAAGAAAGGTACAAAAAGAAGCAAGAGATATGCAAAAAGAACCAACAGAGGTGCAGAAAGAGGTCTTGTTGCAAGGTCATCCTGAGCCCCCAACATTTTGCTGACTGGTACTGGAGGTAACTGACTCTGACTACCCAGAGCCAGGGCTGTGCTGAAAGACACTTAGAATGCAGTGAAAACACCTACATACACTAGGGTACACTATGGGTTAGGGTACCCCTGTGATTGGCATGACCTCCCCTGTAAGGCCTTAGTACATAATAGGGCCGGGGAATTAATACTACCTCTAACTCAGAGGTGCAGAAAGAACCAAGAGAAGTGCAAAAAGAGGCAAGTTTGGTGCAGAAAGAAGCAAGAACAGTGCAGAAAGAACCAACAGAGGAGCAAAAAGAGCCAAGATGGATACAGAGAGAGGTAGGAGAGGTACAGAAAAAAGGCAGGACGTGTGCAGAAAGAAGGGAGAGAAGTGCAGAAAGAGGCAAGAGAATTACTGAAAGAAGCAACGGAGGTGTAGAGAAAAGCAAGAGAAGTGCAGAAAGAATCAAGTAATGTGCAGAAAGAAGCAATAACAGTGCAGAAAGAACCAAAAGAGGCACAAAAGAGGCAGGAGGGTGCACAAAGAGGCAAGAGAGGTACCGAAAGAGGCAGGAGGGGCACAGAAAGAAGGAAGAGAAGTGCAGAAAGAAGTAACAGAGGTGCTGAATGAGGCATGAAGGGTGCAGAAAGAGCAAAAGAAGTGCAAAAAGATGCAACAGAGGTACAGAAAGTGGCAAGAGGTGCATAAACAGGCAGGAAAGGTGAAGAAAGAGGGAACAGGGGTGCAGATAGAGGCAATACAGGTACAGAAAGAGAAAAGAGGGGGCAGAAAGGGGCAAGAGATCAGCAGAAAAGAGCAACAGAGGTGCTGAAAGAGGCAAGTGAAGTGCAGAAAGGGGCAAGAGATCTGCAGAAAAAAACAACAAAGGTGCTGAAAAAGGCAAGTGAGGTGCTGAAAGAAGCAAGAGAGGTACAGCAAGAGGCAGTAGAAGTGCAGAAAGAAGCAACAGAGGTGCAGAAAGAGGAAAAAGGGGTGCAGAAAGATGCAAGAAAAGTGCAGAAAGAGGCAACAGAGGTACAGCGAGAGGCACGAGAGGTGCCGAAACAGGCAGGAAAGGTGCAGAAAGAGACAACAGGGGTGCAGAAAGAGAAAAGAGGGGTGCAAAAAGAGGCAAGAGATCTGCAGAAAAAAGCAATAGAGGTGCTGAAAGAGGCAAGTGGGGTGCAGAAAGAGGCAAGAGGTCTGCAGAAAAGAGCAACAGAGGTGCTGAAAGAGACACGTGAGGTACAGAAAGAAGCAAGAGAGGTGCAGAAAGAAGGAAGAGAAGTGCAGAAAGAAGTAATAGAGGTGCTGAAAGAGGTGGAAAGGGTGCAGAAAGAGCAAGAAAAGTGCAGAAAGAAGCATCAGAGGTACAGAGAGAGGCAAGAGTGGTACAAAAAGAGGGAAGAGAGGTGTAGAAAGAGGTAAGAGAGTTGCACCAAGAGGGAAGAGGGATGCAGAAAGAGGCTGGAGGGGTGCAGAAAGAATCAACAGAGGTACCGGAAGAGGCAAGAGAGGTACAGAAAGAAGCAAGTGAAGTACAGAAAGAGGCAACAGAGGTGCGGAAAGACGCAAGAGAGGTGCAAAAACAAGCAAGAGAACTGCAGAGAGAGGCAAGAGAATTGCTGAAAGAAGCAACAGAGGTTTAGAAAGAACCAAGAGAAGTGCAAAAGAGGTAAGTGAGGTACAGAAAGAAGCAAGTGCAGTGCAGAAAAGAACCAACAGAGGGGCAAAAAGAGGCAAGAGAGGTACAAAAAGAGGTAGGAAGGGTACAGAAAGAGGCAAGAGAGGTACAGAAAGAGGCAGGAGGTGTTCAGAAAGAAGCAAGTGGGGGCAAAAGGGGCAAGAGAGGTGCAGAAAGAGGCAAACGAGGTGCTGAAACAGGCAAGAGAAGTGCAGAAAGAGGCAAAAGAATTGCTGAAAAAAGCAACAAAGGTGTAGAAAGAAGCAAGAAAAGTGAAGAAAGAGGCACATGAGATGCAGAAACAGGCAAGAAAGGTACAGAAAGAGGGAAGACGAGTGCAGAAAAAGAAAACAGGGGTGCAGAAGGAGGCAAGAGAGGTGCAGAAAGAAGCATGTAAAGTGCAGAATGAAGCAACAGGGGTGCAGAAAGAGGCAAGAGAAGTACAGAAAGAAGCAACAGAGGTACAGAAGGAGGCAAGAGAACTGCAGAAAGAGGCAAGAGAGTTGCATAAACAGGCAAAACAGGTACTGAAAGAGGGAACAGAGGTGCAGACAGAGACAAGAGAGGTACAGAAACAGGTAAAAGGGTGCAGAAAGAGGCAAGATGGGTACAGGAATTTGCAAGAAAGGTGCAGAAAGAAGCAAGAGCAGTGCGAAAGAACCAACAAAGGTGCAAAAAGAGGTAAGTGAGGGGCAGAAGGACGCAAGAGAACTGCAGAAAGAGGCAAGAGAGTTTCAGAAAGAGGCAAAAGGGGTGCAGAAAGAGGAAACAGGTGGGCAGACTGAGACAAGAGAGGTGCTGAAAGAGGAAAGAGGCATGCAAAAAAAGGAAAGAGGTATGCAAAAAGGGGCAAGTGAACTGAAGAACGAAGCAAAAGAGGTGCAGAAAGAACAAACAGAGGTAGAAAAAGAGGCACGAGGGGTGCAGAAAGGGGTAGGAGAGGTGCACAGAGGCAAGAGTGGTACAGACAGATACAGGAGGGCTGCAAGAAAGACAAAGAAAACTGCAGAAAGAAGCAACATAGGTGCTGAAAGAGGTACAAAGGATGCAGAAAGAGACAAGACAGGTGAAGAAAGAAGGAACGGAGGCACAGAAAGAGGCAAGAGTGGTGCAGAAAGAGGAACGAGTAGTGTAGAACGAGGCAAGAGAGTTGCACAAAGAGGGAAGTGGGGTGCAAAAACAGGCAACAGGGGTGCAGAAAGAAGCAATTGAGGTGCAGAAAGAGGCAAGAGAGGTGCAGAAAGAAGCACAAGAGTTACAGAAAGAGGCAAGTGAAGTGCAGAAGGAGGCAAGAAAACTGCAGAAAGAAGAAAAATAAGTGCAGAAAGAAGCAACGGAAGTGCAGAAAAAGGAAGGATGGGTGGAGAGAGATAAGAGGGGTGCAGAAAGAAGCAAGACAGGTGCAGAAAAAAACAAAGCAAGTGCAGAGAGAAGGAACAGAGTTGCAGAAAGAGGCAAAATGGGTGCAGAAAGATGTAAGAGGGGTATAGAAAAAGGCGAGAGGTGCAGAAAGAGGGAAGAAGGGTGCAGAAAGAGGCAAGAGGGGTAGAGAAAGAAGCAAATGAAATACATAAAGAGGCAACAGACATGCAGAAAGAGAGAAGAGAGGTGCAGAAAGTAGAAGAGATTTGCAGAAAGATGGCAAGAGAAGTGCAGAAAAAAGAAATGTGCATAAAGAAGCAACAGAAATGCAAAAAGAGGCAAGAGAGGCGCAGAAGGAAGCTAGAGTGGCTTGCACACTATTAGTACCAATTCAACACCCACATTTAGCAACAAGTAACAGGTAACCATTTTAGGTTTGCTAAGGGCCTTCCACCACACTGTAACACTTGTTGCTGCATTTTTTGTAACGTTTGAGCCGTTTGAACTAGAAACAAGGCTTTTTTTGTTCAAATCTTCAAATTAGGGAGCAGATGATGAATTATGTGGCTAATGCAGAAAATGTATAACTGTGAAAAAGATGGTGCAGCCAAACAGTCGCATAATTCCAGGCACCCTGCTCATAGCTCTGGCTAGGTCCACAAGTCCTCCTCAGTGATTCCTTCATTTTTTGTCTCACCCAGTTCATAGTTGAGCTTCTAGGGAAATGAGGAAGATTAAACCTGACATTACCACTCTACAACACAGACTACCATACCACATAATTACTCTCCATAACACATGATCCCACTCCACCTAATTCCTATACACTAAATACCACATACTTTCTATCCTCATAATTACACTGCACAACATACCACATTATTCCACTACACGCAACATACATCCACACCATTCCAAAAAACATTAGTAAAAAACATTTACATTTACAACGGTAATAGCACTAATTCTTGCAAATCCGAAACCTATTACATTGTAAACACTTCTTTAACTAGTAGTGCCGTTTGTAGAGTGGTGGAGAAATGGTCCTGGGCCTCTGACCAGCGGTCAGGAATTCCGTTGCATAGGACTTACAGGAGGTACCAGGAGGGCTTCTTGGCCCCCAAACTTCCTCAGGAGTAAATTGGACTTCACCCCCCATCCCGTAGTCTGCCAGGAGGTGCGTTTGCAGAGTGGTGGAGAAAGGGGGGCATGGCCTCCGCAGACGTCTTAGCAATTCCACTGTGTGGGACTTACTGGAGGTAACACGAGGGGTAGTTGGCCCCCAAGGACATCCCACATGGCAGGATTGCTAAGTTCTCATAGCAGGCCACTCCCCCTTTGCCCACCACTCTGAAAATGTGCTACCTGGTGCACTCTTGGATGGGGATTGAAGTACCATTCGCTGCTGGGGGTCCTTTAGGGGCCAACTAGCCTACGTCTTACCTCCAGTAAGCACCACACAGTGGGATTGCTGAGAGGTGGACAAAGGCCAGGCCCCCTTTCCCCACTACTCTGCAAACGCACCTCCTGGCGTGTTGTAAGTTGGGGTATTAAGTCTCCTTCATTCCTTAGGGTCCCTTGGGGCCAACTAGCCCATTAGGTACCTCTAGTAAGCGCCACACTCCCGGGTTGCTGAGAGTGGTCTGAGGCCATGCCATCTTTTTACACCACCCTGCAAACGCGGCTCCTGGTGCACTGCTGCTCAGGAGATGAAGTCCACTTGTGTCCTGAGGTCCTCAGGACACAAGACGACCTCATCGTCCCACCACAGACCCCTGGCCCCGGGGACCACCAACTCCCCGAGGCTTTAGATATGAAGGGAGGGGGGCTGCATGGCCCCTCTCCTGGAGCCCTTGATGGCCCTAGGGACTGCCATCCCTAGGGCCAGCTCCTGCAATGTCCTGGGGTTCCCACCCTTGGGACATTGCCTTTTGCTATGACAGGGCAGGATCTCGGCTCCCGCCCTGCCATAGCAAACTCTGCTTTGTCAGTGATGTCATCAGTGATGTCACTGACCCTGTCATGAATGATACAATATGTGACGTCATCTGTAGTGCATTGTGAGGCGCGAGGTATAGTTAGCTGAACTAACTATAATGGCCGAATTTTACTGGTTTTGTACAAGTGAAATGTCCAGCTAACTATAACGTCCCTGAAATCTGTGTTTTTTTCAGTGAATTTATATATATTCACTCTAAAATCCAAAGGTTACAAGGACGTTACAGCTAGGCCTAGATTAGAAAAAAATAATATATATATATATATATATATATATATATATATATATATATATATATATATATTCACTGAAAAAACCATAGGTTTCATGCACGTTATAGTTAGGAATTGGCATTTAAAAATCCTTTGAAATTCACTGAAAAAACCAAAGGTTTCAGGGGCGTTATAGTTAGGAATTGGCATTTAAAAAACCTTAGAAATTCACTGAAAAAACCATAGGTTTCAGAGGCGTTATAGTTAGCTGGACATTTCCCTCGTACAAGACCCTAGAAATTCCCCTGTTATAGTTAGTTCAGCTAACTATAACTCGTGCCCCCGCAATGCACTGCTGATGACGTCACATATTACATCACTCATGACATGGTCAATGACATCACTGATGACATCACTGATGACATCATCCGTTGAGTATGTGTTTCTGAACAGTTTTAATATGTTTAATATATGTAGGGAAAGGCCGGTGGAAGAATGAGTGGGTGTACAAGTGTGTGAATGGATGAGTTTCTAGGTGCGTAACTGACTCTATAAGTGAGTCATTAAATGTATCTTACTGCAGACTAGTCACTAAACTGTGTGAATGTCTGTATCTGTCTATCAGTTGGTGTATAAACGGCTGCATGGTTTTGTGAATAGCAATATGAGTGTTTCTATGGGTTATTGATTGGCTGTCTGAGTATCTGTATGGGTGCCTGAGTGTATGTGTGGGTGGGGTGTGTGTGACTCTGTGCATAGATGTGTGAGTGGGTGATTCTATGGGTGCATGGTTTTAAGATTGCAACTGTGATGGACTGTATGGTTGTGTTGAAAATTAAAACAGCGATATGATTAAGCATTCACTAAAGACATGAATTCCCCTTCCTTGGACCAAGTTTCTCTCCTTATGTTGACTAATGTCTGGACTCCATTTTGTACTGTCATGTCTCCACGTGCTCAGCACGAGAAGAGTCCTATCTTCGTGTCAGTTGCTCTTGTAATCTGCCTAGTAACAGTCTATAAATAGCTCCTTTGTCCGTCTGGCGCATGCCCAGACTTGACCACATCTGTTCTCAGTTAGTCCTTGCTTGACCATGTTTCTGCGGGCTTAGGAGTGTGCTAACTCCGCCCACATATTGATTCTGTATCGAAAATGACCATAAAAGGTAATGAATGCTGCTGAATTGTATCCACCCACTAATGAGCCCCTCTGTTGTGTATAAAAGGGGACTGTGTACGCAAGTTCTGTGTGCTACTCTATGCAATACTGAAGAGTGTTGTATGGGTTGTAGGACCACCCTTAAGGGTTAATAAACTCTGTCTTTGTATTTTGCAGTTTCCGTGCCAACTTCCTTCTAGCTTTTGTTACAGAAGAGCGAACCCTTGTATTCTGCGGGCCTAGCTGGGGCCTGTATTCATCAATTGGCGCCCGTCACGTGGGGCTCATCGGCGACTCGGATGCTCGAAGGACTGGTCGTGACGAAGGTGAGGAATTTTGCCGGGGATGTGATCACTGCCAGTGGCGTTTTAGTCCTGGCATCCCGAGGTTTTCTTCCTTCCCTTCCGAACTGACCTTCTGGGTGGCGCCGGTCCTCGGCTGAGACCTCTTCTGTCGGTTTGCCGTAACAGCCGTTTGGGCGAATTTTGGAACTTGGCAGTTGGAATCTGGACACTCTTGATTGGTAAGAACCGTTGTACGGTACTTGCTCCGAGTTTTGAAGCCTGGGTTGGCTATTTGAGTTTGATTTGTGATGACCGGTCATATCTTGTATTGCTTACTGTGAGAATATATGCGTTGCAACACATATAGGCAGGTAATGTGGAGATATTTCTCCGGAGTTGTGTAAATTTGAACGGCGCAAAGTTTAAGTGCCATTTTTTTGATAATACTGCATATTTTGCATTATTTTTGAAGCATGCCTGCTTTTAGCGCACTCCGTAAGTGGTGCTGCTGCTTTGGAAACCGGTTGAACCTCGAGGAATCTGCTCCAGCCCCCCCAGAGGGGACTCCTAATAGGGATATGTATGTGAAGCATGGTCTTTATTCTATAATGTACAGCACAGTATGGAAGAAATACACTAAAAAGGATCCTGAGTTGCGCTGGCCTTTGTATGGATCGTTTGATATGCGTAAGATTGAGTATGTGGAACAGTGTATGTGTAAACGGCGTGCTCGACAAGACATGTTTGAATGTGTACGGTTATGGGTGAAGGAAGTGCGTGAGCGAGAGAAACGTGAGAAAGCGCTGTTTGATAAAGAGCAACGGAAAAATGATCATGTGCGAGCACAGGAAGCGAAACGTCGGGAGGAAAGATAACTGGCGGAGAGACAAGAGAAAGAGCGTAGGTTGCAAGTCTCGGCCCAATATGCTGTCCGCCAGCCACTTTATCCTGTCCTTACTAATCTTGAAGATGATTTTTATTTATTAGATCGTTCTCCGCCCCCTTATGTTGGCCCGTCCGCCCCGAGATCACAGGAGTCTGGATTGGTTTCGGATAAGGTAGACACGCGGTCTATGTTATCAGTTGAGCGTATGGGTGAGCTTCGGAAAATTTCTCTTCGTGCACTTAAGGGCAAGTTATCCCTTGCTGAATTGTTGGACTCTTTGGAAAAGTGGCGGGATAGAGAGAAGTTGTATTTTCTTGAAACCTTTTCTGATGAAGTGATTACTGCCTTTCGGAAATATTCAGAAGTTTTTGAGCCTGATGATGTAGTATTAGATGCTAAAGCATTACGTAACGGTGTTTTTTCTCCCTCTAAGGCACCTGATGCGGTCCGGCGACTGTTTGCATTGCGGGACGCGGCGAGTGATCTTAAAGAGAGAGCGCGCCTAAAGGCAAGGGAGGAGGAGCAGTCGGATCCACGTATCGGCGATGACCAATCATCTACCTCCCACTCAGATAAGACGAACTAGTGCATGCTAAACCGATGCAAAAGGCGGCACCTTTGTATGTTCCTCCTAAAGGAGCGGAAACTAGTTCGGATATTACTTCCGCCGATGCTAAGGGATATTTTGTGTATAATTGGGTCTATACTCCCTGGCATAGGGCTGATGTTATGGCATTAAAGAATGCATTGCCTGACCCCCACAAGAATCCAGCGGCCTTTTATGAAGAGGTCGAAGGGGCCTTGAATTCTTGTACTATGACTTTAGCAGATATAGATTTGTTCTTTGGGCTCATATTACCACCGGATATGTGGAGATCTGTGCGGAAGGTGGATGATGTTCCCGCTTTTAAGGCTAGGTGGTCCGAGATTGAGGATGAGGATAGGGAGAGAAAACCCGCGCAAAAACCACCGCGGAATATTTTAGATCTTCCTGCTGCTATCTTGACCAAGTTGAAAACGATTATTCCCCCTAAAAAGATTGATTGGAATATGTTAGCATCGTGTAAACAGAAGGTTGATGAATCAGTCTCAGATTTCTTTACACGCTTTGAGGAGACATTTCATGATTTCAGTGGTCAGTCACTTACGGATGATACGGGTCGACATCTTTTTGTGGATAAATATGTGGCGAATTTATTACCGGGAATAGCAGCTCGTTTAAAAGCGAGTGAAAGTTCTTGGTCCACCTCGTCTCTGCCATCCCTCCTGACTATGGCTCAGTATTATGAGCGTCAGGAACATGAAGCGAAGGGGAATGAGGAGAAGAAATCGAAAGATTTGAAAACTAAGGTGATGTTGGCACAAGTATATGGTCCGCCTCGTCGGGGTGTAGAACAAGGTAGGGGAGGATTTTATGGTCCCCCTTCGGGTCGGTCAGATGTAAATAGAAATCAATGTGCGTATTGTAAACAGTCGGGTCATTGGGCCAGAGATTGTCCAGTGTTGTATGCATCTCGTCAGGGACGTGGTCAGGGACCACCGAGAGGTAGAGGGGGCTTTTCAAATTATAGAGGGAACTCTAATGATCGTACTCGATTTGAGTCTAGCGTACAGCAACGGGATAGGCCTAATGTGTTTGATAGGCAACACCAGTATCAAATGTCTGGGAACGACCGTTCTGGGTATCATGACTCACAGCATGCATAGGATTGCGTCGGATGGGGGTTAGAATCAGTTGAAGTGCCGGTTGATCAGAAGGGTCCTTATGTTTCAGCAAATGTTTTGGGTTCTACTGATCGGTTCCTAGTTGATACAGGAGCTACCCGCAGTGCTCTGTCCAAGCAATTGGTTCCGAGGGCTCCCCCATCTGGCTTAATGGTTACATCGGTAGGGTTTGATGGTACACTCTCTCGAAGCCCTCTTTCCCGACCCCTTGCATTCCATGTTGACCACTTTTCTGCGCCCTGTCCGTTTCTGCTTGCCCCGAACACGCCTGACAACATTATGGGTCTTGATATGCTCAAGCATTTCAGAGCTACGATCCGCTGTTCCCCCGCTGGAGTACGTGTGATATTAAACGATAATCACCCGATGACAGAGCGGATGTGTGTGGTTGCGGAGGATACTGCATTAGCTTCCCTCCCTCGTTCTTTGTGGGCCACTTCGGATACTGATGTGGGACAGATGGTGATTCCGCCTGTCCACATTAGTGTCCAGGAGGGTGCGGTGTTACCACGCCTCCCTCAGTATCGTATTTCCCAGGAGGGGGAGGAGGCACTCATACAGATTGTGCAGGATTTGATTAAGGTGGGGGTAGTGGAAGAAGTTCCCTATACTGTTTGCAACAGTCCTATCTTGCCCATTTTGAAGAAGGATACAGATACCAGGGTTTATCGGTTTATTATTGATTTAAGGGAAGTGAATAAGATAGTGATACCTCAGTATCCAGTGGTTTCTGATATCACGACGTCACTCACTTTGGTCCCGCCAACGGCGACCACGTTTTCAGTTATTGATTTGAAAAATGCCTTCTTTTCGATTCCTATTCACCCTGATAGCCGATACCTTTTCGGTTTTACTCTGAATAATAGGTCTTATAGATTTTGTAGAGTTCCCCAGGGCTATACAGAAAGCCCTAGCATTTACAGTCAAGCATTGAAACGGCAATTGGATTCCTTTGTTCTGCCCGAGGGTGTCGCCCTTATACAATATGTCGATGACATCTTGTTGGCGGCCGACACTCCGGAGCTGTGTGAGAAGAGTACGTTATCCTTGCTTTCCTTTTTGGCATTTCACAATCACAAAGTGTCGAAGAAGAAATTGCAATTCTGTAGACCAAAGGTGACTTATTTGGGTCACCTTTTGTCTAAGGAGGGGCGTGCACTCACACCAGATCGTATTCAAGCAATTTTGGACACGCCAGTGCCTTCCACACAGAAGGACGTGCGTGCATTTTTGGGTCTTGCTTCTGTTTGTAGGCAATGGATATTGGGGTTTTCACACATAGCTAAGCCATTGTTAGCACTTTTGACAAAAGACACACCAATTCCTCTTCCCTGGTCAAATGAGTGTGAAATTGCCTTCCAGCAATTGCGACAGGCCCTTTGTTCAGCACCAGTGTTAGGTACCCCTGATTATACGAAGCCCTTTTCACTGTACGTGCATGAGAAAGATGGATGTGCATTATCAGTTTTAGTGCAGATGCACGGCGACAAGCAGCGCCCTTGTGCATATTTTTCGGCTGTACTTGATCCTGTTGCCCGAGCGTTGCCTGGTTGTTTTCGCTCGGTTGCAGCGACAGCTGTGTCAATACGCCAAAGCGAGGGAATTGTGTTATCTCATAAGCTGTTGGTATTAGTCCCCCATGCTGTTGATGCCCTGCTTAATCAGACAAAGACGCAACATTTGACCAGTGCCCGTTTAACGGGATATGAGTTGATGCTTTTGGCTCCTCATATTACGTTAAAGAGGTGTGCAACGTTAAATCCAGCCACATTGTTGCCGTTCCCGGAAACTCAGTCTGAAGCACGAAAAGCACATGACTGTATTCTTGTGACTGGGGAACAGACAAAGGGTCGTATTGATCTCCAGGATACGCCCTTTACAGATGTAGATGGAGAACTGTGGGTGGACGGATCATGCCTGAAGCTACCAGATGGTACGACTTCAGCAGCATATGCAATTACAACATTACAAACAATAGTGGAGACTGCACGCATACCGCAGAAATCAGCTCAAGCAGCGGAACTGATAGCATTAACACGAGCATGTGAGCTCAGTGCAGGATTGTGTGTGAATGTTTATACAGATAGCCGCTATGCCTTCGGAGTAGCGCACGATTTCGGCCTACTCTTGAAGGAGAGAGGCTTTCTAACGTCACATGGAGCACAGATAATGTACGGGGAGTTAGTTCACAACCTTTTGACTGCATTAACATACCCAAAGAAGATTGCTATAATTAAATGTAGTGCCCATAAGAAAGTGGTTGATAAAGTTGGAGAAGGGAATGCTTTAGCAGACCGGGTGGCACGAGAGACTGTGATGCAGCCTGGTGCTACTGCAATGTATGTTGTGAAGTCACAGGCAGAAAGATGGCACGATGCTAGGAGAGAAGTGCTGGAAATACAGAGGACCGCTTCCGATAAGGAACGGGAGCAATGGTCCAATGATGGAGAATTGGATGATGAAGGGTGTTGGAGAATTAAGCAGATGGATAAGTGGAAGTTACCCACTGCCTTCGTGCAACCTATGGTTCAGATGGCACATGGACTAGCGCATGTCGGAGCTTCCGCAATTGTTAAATTACTCACACAAGTTTGGGAGCATCCGGAGATAGCTAGTACGGCAAAGAGGGTAGTGCAGACCTGCATGATTTGCCTGAGGTATAACCCGGGAAAGGGTACCCGAACTCCAGCAGGAGGATTTGCGACACCTAATGCACCCTTTGAGGTTTTGCAGATGGATTACATTCAGCTCGAGCGCTGTAACAATCTGAAGTATGTTCTAGTAGTGGTTTGTGCCTTCAGCAAATGGGTTGAGGCATACCCTACGAAAGATAATACTGCAATGACTACAGCCAAGATGCTATTGAAGGAGTTTTTCCCTCGATATGGTGTTTGCAGATTGTTGTGGAGTGATAACGGACCTCATTTTATAGCAGACGTTATCAAGTATGTCCTGAAAGGCCTGGGAATTACCCAAAAATTTCATGCAGTGTTTCACCCTCAGTCTGCGGGATTGGTCGAGAAATATAATGGTACTCTGAAGCTTAAGATCGCGAAGATTCAAGCTTCGACTTCTTTGACTTGGCCAGACGCTTTACCGCTGGCATTATTGTCAATTAGATCGATACCGCATTCTCGGACCGGTCTCACACCTTACGAGATCATGTTTGGATGCCCAATGAATATTTGGGGTCCACCAAAACCGAGGTCAGTTTATGATGTACCTTGTGTAATGATGAATGATTATCTGGCACAGTTAACGGATAATTTGGTTTCTATTCATCAACAGGTTCGAGAAGCGCTCCCTGATCGGTCCACAGGTGAAGGTCATAATCTCCGACCTGGAGATCAGGTGATGCTGAAAGTCTTTGAAAGGACGAACAGTCTGGAGCCGAGATGGGTTGGTCCTGAGCAAGTCTTGCTCGCGACGAGGACAGCTGTGCGGGTTTCTAATCGGAAGAACTGGATCCACTCCTTGCACTGTCGTAAAGTGCCGCCTGGATTGGTGGAGCCTGCTGTGTTGACCGACCATCGAGAAATCCTGACTGCGGAGAAAGGCCGTGCTGTGGAACCGGACGACACTGAGGAGCTCTTCCCGGACCAAGCGATTCCTGGAGGAAGAAGATATCATCTCCGACCGAGGAAGTGATTTTTTTTTGCATCCAAAGACGTTGTCAGAACGGCCCTTGGGTTAGTGAAACGGAGAGCCAATGAGGCAAGGGGGGGGGGGGATCAGCCCTGCATTAGAGTAGTGACACCCGTCTTGGCCTGCTGGTGAAGAAATCAACGGCTGCCTAAGGGGAAGAGTTCTGACAACCTTTTAGTTTCAGGAAGATATAGACTTTTTGCTACAAGATGGAGAAGAAGAAGATTCTTTGTGCCACAAGTTTTATTATCATTGTAGCTATTGTTGGTATAACCACATGGTTTGTTGAGGATGTGACTCCTGCCCGTGAGTTGTTTGTTTTGACTACTCCAGTGCCCGAGGAGCACTATTTCTATACCCTTCCGTATCAAGAATTGAAGCATCGTCAGTCTTATTTGAATAACACTTTCATCCAGATGTTGCATCATACCCATGTTGCTACAAATGCTACGAACTGTTGGATATATGGTATGATGCCAGCTCATCAGAAGAAAGGAGGAACGCCATTCATACCTCTTCCCTTTTCTCATAATGGCTCTTGTAGAGCATGGTATACTTTGCTTTTTGCCACACGGAAACCTACAGTGGGACGACTACTTTTCAGACTCAATAAGGAATGTCATCAAGATAAAGATGGTTATTCACAAGCGAATGGGACAATATGGGAATGGGAAGAATATCGACCAGACAATGAATCGATCCCCTACATTTTCACGAACACCAGAGACACTACAAGGAATGAACACTTTGTGATTCAAGTGGCACAAGCTCAAGCGGACCTGTGTGTCCAGAGTGTGGGTTATATTCCTGTTGGTGTTAGCGATTGCATTATTGTATTGAACATAGACGGGTTGAATAATAGTACTTTCTTAGCCTCCCATAACACATACTTCGTATGTGGGAATAAGGGTTATTATCGTTTGCCCGCTGGCTGGTCCGGAGTATGTTATGTAGCATTCTTATTACCTCCTGTATTCTTGGCACCTGCATCTTATCATAAAGATTTGAAGTTGTTGAATAATGTGACTGTAAATAGGTATAAACGTACTCTATCTATTGATGATGTTGATCAAACTGATACTAGCTTGCAGCAGTATATTGATTTTAACTTAGGATTGTTTTTCTTTGTTGGAGCTGCCCTAAATAGTAGGAAAGTTCGAAGATTAACAAGAGTTGTAGAGGCTGTGACAAATCAAACCGCTGCTGCTCTTGGGAATCTTACGGAAGAATTACAAATTACTAGAATTGTTGCATTACAGAATCGTATGGTATTAGATGTTATGTTAGCTGACCGAGGTGGAGCATGTAAAATTATCGTAAGTAGTTGTTGTGTGTTTATTCCTGACCATACGCCATCAGTTTATAATGCTATCAACAAATTGCATAAAATTGCAGCAGAAATCCATACAGAAAATGGTACTTGGACCTTTTCTGGATGGTTTTGGGCATTGATCACTACATGGGGATGGAAGGTTTTAACTGGTCTCTGCATTATTGTAGCAATTCTGTTTTCTTGTTGCATTTGTGTCCAGTGTGGCTTTTTACTCTGTTCTCTATGTGTTTCATTTTGTATTCCCGATAAGAAAGCTATTGCCCATGTCACCTATCAGAAACATTTAACTAAAGAGGTAGAAGAGATGATGAAAATTGACATATATGATGATTATCCTAATAAGCCGGATGTCTTCAGTAAATGCTGAAAGGGTCGTCTGTTGAAAATTAAAACAGCGATATGATTAAGCATTCACTAAAGACATGAATTCCCCTTCCTTGGACCAAGTTTCTCTCCTTATGTTGACTAATGTCTGGACTCCATTTTGTACTGTCATGTCTCCACGTGCTCAGCACGAGAAGAGTCCTATCTTCGTGTCAGTTGCTCTTGTAATCTGCCTAGTAACAGTCTATAAATAGCTCCTTTGTCCGTCTGGCGCATGCCCAGACTTGACCACATCTGTTATCAGTTAGTCCTTGCTTGACCATGTTTCCGCGGACTTAGGAGTGTGCTAACTCCGCCCACATATTGATTCTGTATCGAAAATTACCATAAAAGGTAATGAATGCTGCTTCATATTGTATCCACCCACTAATGAGCCCCTCTGTTGTGTATAAAAGGGGACTGTGTACGCAAGTTCTGTGTGCTACTCTATGCAATACTGAAGAGTGTTGTATGGGTTGTAGGACCACCCTTAAGGGTTAATAAACTCTGTCTTTGTCTTTTGCAGTTTCCGTGCCAACTTCCTTCTAGCTTTTGTTACAGAAGAGCGAACCCTTGTATACTGCGGGCCTAGCTGGGGCCTGTATTCATCAGTTGGGTGAGTGTATGTAAGTGTGTTTTAGTGATTGAATGTATATCTCAGTTGTACATGTGACAGTAACTACATATATGAAACACAGTGTATATGTGTATAAGAGTAAATAACTATCTATATGTGAGAGTGTGTGATTGCGGGACTGGCTGTATGGATGAGTGTGTGCTTGTACTAGTAATTGAATAAGAGTGTCAATTTCTTTTAGTTTTTTATGAGTAAGTGAGCTTGAGTGTGTTTAACTGTATAGGTGAGTCAATTGGACTGTGTTTAATTATTTGCACAACTGACTAGGTGTGTCAGCACCTCAATGGATGATTGGCAGTGTGTGAGTGTCTATATATCTGTATAAATGCATATGATAGTCTTGTACGGAGTGACTGTAAGTATGAGTGACTGTACAGGTGAGTGAGTGGAGGTGCATGTAGACCTAAGAGTCAATGAGTGGGTATGTAGTTATTGGTATTGGAGAATCTATGGTCTTCAAAATGGCCGTCTGAAATTTTGAGTTGGTGTATCAAAATTTATATTAGGGTGTGAGAAGGTGTACTAATTTATCACATAGATGACGTCATCAGTGATGTCATCAGTGATGTCATTTGAGATGTCATCAGTGATGTCATCAGTGATATCGCTGACCATGTCATGAGTGATGTAATATGTGACGTCATCAGCAGTGCATTGAGGGGGCGCGAGTTATAGTTAGCTGAACTAACTATAACAGAGGAATTTCTAGGGTTTGTACGAGGGAAATGTCCAGCTAACTATAACGCCCCTGAAACCTATGGTTTTTTCAGTGAATTTCTAAGGTTTTTTAAATGCCAATTCCTAACTATAACGCCCCTGAAACCTTTGGTTTTTTCAGCGAATTTCAAAGGTTTTTTAAATGTCAATTCCGAACTATAACGTGCATGAAACCTATGGTTTTTTCAGTGAATTTCAAAGGTTTTTTAAATGCTAATTCCTATCTATAACTTATCTCTGAAGATATCATGAAAAACATTCTTTTTTAAAAGTAGGGTGCACATTAGTTTTGTGGAAAAGCATCTTTGTGATTGGTTTAGAAAAAGCAGTTTCAAAGTGGAGTACATATCAAAGGATAAAATTTGCTCAGATCAACCACACCTGCTACTTGCATTTGGAAGGCACTGTTCGAACTTAAAACAATCGTCAACTTTTAACCTGCACGTGTCGTTAAACATTCAAGAAAATGTTACAAGAAAATATCGTTATGTTTTAAAAAATTTAAGAACTTTTAACCTGCACGTGTTGTAGAATGTTCTAGAAAGTGTGTTGATAGAATACGTTGCACTTCTGACTTCTATGTGTTGTTGAATATTAAAAAAACGGTTCATATGGAAAATTAAAAAGAAACCAATAGAGAAGTTTTGAAACCTAAAAGAATCAAGGAACTATTCTAATTTATTCTTTACATGTATTTATGTGTGCAGCAACAAAATTATAGACACAACAGCACTAGGAAGAGGAAGAAGGAAGAAGCAGGGAGTGGGGGAGGGGGGAGATGGGCAGAATGGCACACATGCACAATTAAGTACAACACACATATAGACTAACAATGGCCAAAATGAAACACACCAACAAGCAGCACAAGTCACACAACCCGCCAACATCACACCACTGAACGAGCATAGAAGTGAAAACCACGCTGCATTCATACAGGATGTGTACAAAGGCCAGTTGTTGGTGTTGTGGGATGTCTGCGACCATGGTCATCATGGATGAGATGCCCAGCATGTGGCACATGGTCGAGTTCACTGTGTGTTATGTTGCCAAACGGCTGCACCTCCCTCCCACGAGCCCCCACACTTTTGTACGGTGCACTGCTGTATCTTGTGCACTCGTACGGCACATCATTGTAATGCCTATTTGCGCATGTCCTGCTACATTCCAACTACAACATCACAGTGCCGTTTGGAGGTGGTGCATGCCAGTTTACAACATCAACTGCTGCGGCTCTTGTAGCAGGCCACACCAGAACACAGAGACAAACTTACTGCACTTCCTGTACACGGACATGTCCGAGACACCCCGTTCCCCTTGCCGGATAGGCACACCCCTGCACTGACCTGTGAACCCCAGACCAGCACACGCCAGTTGTGCATGCAGGAGGATGCGTGTGTAGCTACACATCCAGGCTCACTGCCAACGCTGAGGTGACAGCACACTGTGATGTTGCAGGGATCGTGCCTATCATACTAAGACAATGACCACAGGGACACACTTACTAAGATGTGGGTTTGGGGGGCATTGGCGGTCCTGGAGTTGTTGAGATGAGTCTTCTGGCCCTCATGGGTATCCCTGTATCATGCTCATTGACTCTATGGTACCTGTGGGTGTTCTGGTGTGGCTCATGGCTGTGTTCCCTTTCATGGTGCAGGTAGTTGTCCTGCTTAACACCAGCAGAAAGCAGGTGTAAAATCCCTGGTGCTAACGTGTCTTATCGCCGGAATTTGTTTCGCATTGCAATTGGTGTGAAAGTTGTGATGTGATTTTTTTCGTGTGCAGAACAATATACGAACTGAGCAATGTATCTCATCATGATCCAGCACCTGACGCACTATTCCCAATCAATATAAATACAATGAGATTTCTTAATAGATTTTGTGTGTACACTGTAAGTGCAGCCAATACCTCAGTGCAATTCAATACAGGATTTTAGTATTTAGAATCAATCGGAAAGCTGCACCTCGTGTCTTTTTGCATGGGAACGGCTACTCTCCATTTCATTATCAGCACTTTAACGGAAGTAAAGTTGAGATAAATCTAACACACTATTCAGAAGTTGGTGCAAACTGCAGATATCACCAGTATTCCAGCGATAAGTGCCCCAAAATTTAACACCATGGTGGACTCCATCAAATAACAGTAATAAGAACAAGAAAGAGTCACACAGCAGTTAAGAGAACAACCAAAAACGTTATTAATTTTTTTTTAACTTTCTTTTTTATAATAATAAATATATAAACTAAAAACTATTTTCAAACTTTATTTTTTTATTAACACATATATGAACAATAAACTAATAAACAAAATGTAACAACAATAATAAAAAACAACAAGGCGGAACACTACTGTGGGGACAATGGATGTTGACGACAGACCTGGAAAATAAGAAAGATTGTTAAAAAAAAACAACATGGTATTCTCAACAAAATACCACAATAAACAAATCACAGATATATAAAATGCATACAGCTAACAAAAGTTTAACTTACAAAAACTGTAAATGTTGCCGCTTTAAAATATTTACTGAATCTGAAGAAAATGTTTTGCAAAAGGCACCACACCAACAACGTTTTTCTTCAGTGGTGAGGAAATTTTTTACTTTTTCCAAGGAGCAAACAAAGACCAATGCCACCTTCGTCACTCGCAAGATTTGCCAAAGAGTTCTGTTACGAGGAGATCCTAACAAAAAATACTCGTGCGGCACAGCAAGTATGATGAAACACCTAAGGACCCTTCATCCAAACAATCTTGCACGAGAAGAGTGCAAACAGAAGAGAAACACTCCTGTTCTGTATCTGTAAAAAAGAATGACAAATAAATGTATATTAATAACTTTCAAATTTATACTATTCCATTTCTGTACAAACACATTTTATATACAAACTGACTATGAAACTATAGCCCTGAACCACAAGTGTGACGATCATTAAAACACTACATGCATAGTGCATACTACTTTGAAGCAGTTCATGCCCTAAAGCCTACCTCACTTTGGGCCTCATGTAGGTAAATACATTTTACCGGTTCTTAAATACCGAGCCGTACCGAATCGGTAAATTAGAATCGGTAAGTTATATGTAGGTAAAAATTCGGTAAAAGTTACCGATTCGGTAACATTCGGTAATCACGAATCGGAATTCACCGAATCGGTAAATACCGAGGTGGTATTTACCGAATCGGAAAATACCGAGGTGGTATTTACCGAATCGGAAAATACCGAATCGGTATGTACGGATTCGGTAAATAAAATCACATGACTTGACGAAACAGCTAATCCTGTGCAACGACAGCCCACCCAACCAGGAAGTGGCCACACCCAGGCAGGTGTACATAATTAGCCGACCCTGGAGAGGCTTTGAGTGCAGAGGAGAGGCAGGGAGCCGTTGCCTGTGCGAGCGGGAAAACGAACAGCATGTCCAGCCAGAGAACACAGAGAGACGGAGGGGAAAGGAGGAGGAAGCTGAAATTTAGCCCCAAGGAACTCCAGGTGCTGGTGGAGGAGGTGGTGAAGCAGCACCAGAAGCTGTTTGGAAGGCAATCCCTGCAAGTGCCTGAGGCTGAAAAGCGCAACATATGGCTGGCCATCCAGGCGCAGGTCAATGCTGTGGGAGTGACCCACAGGGACATTGAGGTCCTCAAAAAGCGCTGGTATGACCTGAGGATTGTAACCAAGAGGAAGATGGGCGACATCCAGAAGGAGGCCAGCCAGACCGGAGGTGGAACCAACAGGGCACCTGCCCTCACCGAACTGGAGGAGCTGGTGGCGGCCACAATCGAGCAAGAGAGCGTCGTGGGTCTTGGGGACGCCGACAGCTCTGCCAGAGCCGCAACACACCAAGGTAAGACGAAAGCACAGCAATGTAGCCCCCCCTACCCCTATCCCACATCCCCCATTGTGAAACGAGAATCACACTGCAGTCCACACGTGTCAGTGCAGACAGGCAATGCATTCCGGGAGATGTAGTCAGGGTAACACTAACCATGACGTAAATGTTACAGGGCAACAAGGCATGTCACGCACTCGAGGCACAAGGAGACAGAGGACATTGTGGAATGTGAAATGATTTATTGTGACGCTTGCAATGCAGCCCTTCGGGGACACTGAGCCAATGTTGTATTTCTGTCCACAGATGTGACATCATGCAGGACAGGGCATGCTGCAGGAGAGACGGCACACCGGCCACAAATATCACCTCTAGCCAGCACAAGTTCAGACCAGGGAGCAGGCCCACTGGCAGCCGCACCACCAACACAGCCAGCCTCGCCGCACCCAGAGCCAGCATCACCTCACCGAGAGCCAGCATCACCTCACCGAGAGCCAGCATCACCTCAACCAGTGCCAGCATCGCCACTCATGTTCGAATCACCGGCCACATCTCCGCTTGCAGGTGTGAGAATGAGGAGGCGTCCAGCAGCCAGGCTACGAGCCCTAGACACCTCGTCAGACGACAGCATGGGCCCAGAAGACCGCACCAGGCCCCAGGAAGGGAGCCATGCCACTGTGCCCCACACCTCACAGGCAGCACAGACGGGAGCAAGAGGGCGCCGCAGGTCGCGTGTCCAGAGTCCACCAGCACCCATTGACGGCCATGGTGTCTTCTTGGGTCTCGAGGGCCAAATGTTGAAACAACAGCGCCTGCAATCAAAGGCAGTCATGTCAGTCCAGAGGCACATGCGGGTGATGAAAACAACATTAGTCAACATGGACAATAACATTAGCGGCATGGCTGCGGGCATTCGGGACATGTCCCAGTCAATCCAGCAGTTGTGCAGCAAATTAGATGCTGACATCGAAGCACGGCGCCGGGAACGCCAGAGAAGGGACACTACCAGCAGGGCACTCAACCGTCTGGCAACTGCGACTTCTGTACTGTGCCGGCGCTCTGTGACGATGCAGGAGGGCCTAACACAGTGCTGCAGCGACCTGTCTCGGGGGATGGTGCAGGTGACAAGTGCACTAGGGGTGCTATTGACTAGTCAGGCGTCGACAACTGCTGCAGGGGATGCTGCGGAGAGCATCGACACCAGCAGCAGGAGCAGCATCACACCCCCCGTCCCAGAAGCACGCAGGAGCAGCAGGCGGCTTGGGGTTGGCTCTAGTGAGGATGCACAGGCCGTGCAATCCACCACTGCAGCGCGTATGCGCAAACATTGATGTAGCCCTGCCTAGCCACTTCCCATTGGGTGACGTAACCCTGGACTTACTCCTTGTATAGATGGGATATTGCCAGATTGGCTTGTTCATGTGTTCATGGCGTGGTGCCACATTAAAACTACGTCATGACTTCTCACAACTCGCTGTGTCCCCTCACTTACTCAGAAATAGTTGCATGTGATCTCTGCCCGTCTCTCTCTCCCATCGATTGCAGTTGGCACTCTAGCTGCGTTGCCCTCTGGCTGGCCTGACTCATCCTCGTTGTCCTCAAAATATGTTAGTTCCACATCTGTACCTTTTTTCGTGGCAAGGTTGTGCAGCATTTCACAAGTGGCAATAATCTTGCAGCAGGTGATGGGTTTGTACTGGCGTGCGCCTCCGCTCTTGTGCAGGCAGCGGAACCTGCTCTTCAGTAGTCCAAACGTGCGCTCCACCACATTGCGTGTTGTTTTGTGTGCCACGTTGTATCGTCTCTCACTCTGGGTTGCTGGGTGTAGGTAGGGAGTGAGGATGAATGACCGGCATGCATATGCACTGTCGCCTAGATGAGTAAAAGGGAACCATCAGTAACATGCCTCTATACACTATGATTTGCAGGTTTCAAGGGGCGTCACTGTTACTTACCTAGCAGGTATCCCTCTCCGAATTCTCCGGCACTCAGTCGTGTGTAGATCCCACTATTCTGGAAGATGTAAGAGTCGTGGGTGCTCCCAGGAAACTTTGCAACAATATCTGTGATGATGTTCCCTGCATCACAGATCACCTGCACATTGATGGAGTGGGTGGACTTCCTGTTCCTGTAGATGTGCTCTGTGTCAGCTGGTGGACAGATTGGGATGTGTGTACCATCAATACAGCCGATGACATGGGGGAACTGTGCCATGTGATAAAAGTCTGTTTTTGTTTTCTGCAGTGCAGCCTGTGTGTTTGGGAAGCTTATGTAGTGGTGCATTCTCTGCATCATGGCATCCAGGAACTTCCTGAAGAAACGTGACAGGCAACTCTGGGTTACCCCACCCACCGCAGCTATCACCACCTGATAACTGCCGGATGCCAGCAGATGTAGGCTGCAGAGCACCTGCACATGTGGGGGTATGGCGTGCGCCCTTCTTATTGGCTGGTCCAGGAGTGGGTGAAGGTCCCTGATTAAGTCCATGATGGTTTCGGGGTGTAGCCTGTACCTCTCATGTATCTCTGCATCAGTCAGCTGGAATAGTGTGATGCGCTGTCTGTAGATGCGTTCCTCCCGTCGCCAAACCCTCAGTCCTGCTGCCTGTAGACGTAGGCGCCTTGCAATGACGTACATAGCGCCCATGTTGTCCACGCTGTTGCATTTTGGGATTGCTTATCTGCACTGTTGATGGTTACCACCTGCTTTCAATCCGTGTTAATTACCGACTCTTATTTACCGATTTTCTTGGATTTCTTAATTACCGAGTGCTCCTACATGTCATTTTAATTTTTACCACTTCATATTTACCACTTCATATTTACCGATTCGTTAACCCCTTCAGCGCTGGGCGAATTCCGCCGCGGTGCTGAAGGGTTCGAGCGCGGGCGGGCTCATGACGGAACGGTTCCGTCATGAGCACAGCTCAACCGTGGCTCATGACGGAACCGTTCCGTCATGAGCATGGAAGGGGTTAATTATGTATTCGGTAAATCTGATTCGGTATTTTGGAATTCGGTAAATATGAATCGGTATTTACCGCCTCATATTTACCGAAAAGTGGTTTTTGGACTTCTACATCTCACTTGTCTGAATACCGGTCGGTAACGGCATATTTACCGAAAATCGGCCGTTACCGACCGGTATTTGGCTACCTACATGAGGCCCTTAAAGACTACATGCTAACCGACTAAATGATTACAGTACTATAAGGAGACACACTGGGTGACTCACAGGTTGTTTGCTAGAAGAGTATGAATACTAACTAGGGAATAGAAGGTGTGAAACACAACTGTGTAGGTGATTAGAGGACTGCATCCATACTGCATAGGCATTTAAAGCAGTCCATGTGCTAAGGCCTGGCTCACTGCATGACTACTTGGGTACTGACTGAATGATTATCGTACAGCAAGGAGAGTGCCTAGGTGAATTTATAAGTGCTAGGCTTTTCGCACAGGGAATAGATTAGTACTTGGTACTGAATGAGTCACTAGAGGAGTGCAAAGGCAGTGACAAGTGCTGGACTGTACTGTATGGATGGAAATTGAAAGTGTGAAAGACAAGTGTCTAGGTGGTTAGAAGACTGCATGCATAGTGCATAGGGGTTTGAAGCATTCCATGTGCTAAGGCCTGGCTCAGTGTATGAATACTTAGGCACTGACTGAATGATTAGAGTACTGCAAAGATAGTATCTTGGTGAATTTATAAGTGTTTGGGTTTTAGCACAGTGAATGGATTAGTTCATGGTGCTGAATGGGTCACTAGAGGACTGCAAAGAGAGTGACAGGGTATTTCCTGGAAGTGTATGGATACTGACTAGGGAATTGAAGGTGTGAAAGCCAATTGTGTAGGTGGTTAGAGGACTGCATACATAGAGGATGAGGGTTTGAAGCAGTCCATATACTAAGGCCTGGGTCACTGGATGAGTACTTGGGTACTGACTGAATGATTGGAGTACTGCAAGGAGAGTGCCTGGGTGAATTTATTAGGGTTTGGCGCTGTGAATGGATTAGTACATGATGCTGAATGGGTCACTAGAGGAGTGCAACGGCAGTGACAGGGTGTTTGCTGGAAGTGAACGGATACTGACTGGGGAATTGAAGGTGTGAAAGACAAGTGTGTAGGTGGTTAGAGGACTGCATGCATAGTGGATATGGGTTTGACGTAGTCCATATGCTAAAACCTGGCTCAGTGCATGAATACTTAGGCAGTGACTGAATCATTAGAGTACTGGAAAGAGAGTGTCTAGGTGAATTTATAAGTGTTTGAGTTTTGGCACAGTCAATGGATTAGTACATTCTGTTGAATGGGTATCTAGAGGACTGCAAAGGAAGTGACAGGATGTTTCCTGGAAGTGTATGGATACTGACTAGGGAATTGAAGGTGTAAAAGACAAGTGTATAGTATGTCAGAACACTTTTATTTGAAGCAATCTATTTGGTACTTAGAAGCTGACTAAATAATCAGACTACTTCTAGGACAGTGCTTAGGTAAAACTTTTAAATTTTCAGTTCTGCCACAGTGAACAGAATAGTACATGGTACTGCACCTTAGTGTCAAACCCTGACTCATTTTATCAATGCATAAGCAAAGACTGGATTTTAATCCTACTAAAACTTCACAACATGACAGGTTTTAAAACAGTTATCTGTCAGCAAATACATGATGTTACCAAATGCTTCTCTCACAGTGATCCCAAATACACACTAACTCACAGTGTGATTCTAGACAACAACCACTATCCCTATGAGTTTACCAAAACTCATTCACTACAGTGCAAGTGGTAAGGGAACTGCACACAATCTACATATTTCACAACTGCAATTAACTGTCAATGTCTGACTCATATAATGAAAGCATAAGCCATAACTGTCTTCTAATGCTACTAAAACTTGACAACATGACACGTTTTACAACACTTATCTGTCAGCAAATACACGATGTTACCAAACACTTCTCTCACAGTGGTTCCCAAATACACACAGACTCACAGTGTGATTCTAGACAAACAACACTATCCCTAGCAGCTTACCAAAAATCATTCTCTACAGTGGAAGTGGTAAGGGAACTGCACACAATCTACATATTTCACGACTGCACTTTAGTGTCAATGCCTGACTCATTTAATCAACGCATAAGCAATGACTGGCTTCTAATGCTACTAAAACTTGACAACATGACAAGTTTTAAAACAGTTTTCTGTCAGCAAATACACAATGTTACCAAACGCTTCTTTCACAGTGGTTCCCAAATGCACAAAGACTCACAGTGTGATTCTAGACAAGCACCAGTATCCCTAGGAGTTTACCAAAACTCATTCACTACACTGGAAGTGATAAGTGAACTGCACACAATCTACATATTTCACGACTGCTCTTTAGTGTCAATGCCTGACTCATTTAATCAACACATAAGCCAAGACTGGCTTCTAATGCTACTAAAACTTGACAACATGACAGGTTTTAAAACAGTTTTCTCTCAGCAAATACACGATGTTACCAAACGCTTCTCTCACAGTGGTTCCCAAATGCACAAAGACACACAGTGTGATTCTAGACAAGCACCAGTATCCCTAGGAGTTTACCAAAACTCATTCACTACACTGGAAGTGATAAGGGAACTGCACACAATCCACATATTTCACGACTGCAATTTACTGTCAATGCCTGACTCATATAATGAAAGCATAAGCCAAAACTGTCTTCTAATGCTACTAAAACTTGACAACATGACAGGTTTTAAAACAGTTATCTGTCAGCAAATACACGATGTTACCAAATGCTTCTCTCACAATCCTTACCCAAATGCACACAAACTCACAGTGTGATTGTAGACAAGCAACACTATCCTAGGAGTTTACCAAAAATCATTCACTAGTCTGGAAGAGTTAATGGTACTGCACACAATCTACATATTTAAGTACAGCACATCAGTGTCAAAGCATGACTCATTTAATCAACATATAAGCAAAGACTGGATTCTAATGCTACTAAAACTTCACAACATGACAGATTTTAAAACAGTTATCTGTCAGCAAATACATGATGTTACCAAATGATTCTCTCACACTGATCCCAAATACACACTGACTCACAGTGTGATTCTAGACAAGCACCACTATCCCTAGGAGTTTACCAAAACTCATTCACTACGGTGGAAGTGATAAGGGAACTGCACACAATCCACATATTTCACGACTGCAATTTACTGTCAATGCCTCACTCATTTAATGAAAGCATAAGCCATAACTGTCTTCTAATGCTACTAAAACTTGACAACCTGACTGGTTTTAAAAAAGTTATCTGTCAGCAAATACACAATATTACCAAATGCTTCTCTCACAGTGGTTCCCAAATGCACACAGACTCACTGTGTGATTCTAGACAAACAACACTATCCCTTGCACTATATCAAAACACATCTAGAAGTAGTACTACATTTTAGTATAGAAACATAACATAACTCATTTCACAAATTCGTAAACAATGACTGGTTTCTAATTCTACCAACATATAAACACTGCACAGTTATCTGTCTACAAACACATAAAAAACACAAATGCCTATCACAGAATGGTTTCTACATGCATACACATTGTAGAGAAAAAAGTACTCCCTACACTTTAGCACCAAAAATACATTAGTCTGATTAAAATCAAAATAGTCTACATACATCCCCTCACAATTAAATAACTCATCTTTTAAGTTCTTTTGTAGATTAAGGAGTATATCAATCACTCACCATATTTTCTTTTACAGAATCTCTGCACTGTGCACCTCTCAGCAAAAGCAAAGAATGGAAAAGTTTCCCTTTCATTTTCCACACATATACATGTAAACATCAAATCACAATCCATCGCACATAAACTCAAAAGCAAACACACATTTCTATTGGTTAAACATTTCAACCCTTTCCAACTGAAATACATTTCAACCCTTCCCCCAATCTGCCTTCTGCCTGTTACCATAGAAACAGGTCATGGAACACTGCACTGAGCTCACAGGTCACAAGTTCAGCACACAATGTTCCTACACAAGACAGGAAGTGTGCTTGACTTTTCAACATATCAGCTTATCATATATAATGTTCCTTGCAATCTGTTTTTGTTAACCAATAACAATCATACCTTTAAAAAACAAAAATATACACCCTACCTTTCAGTGTAGAAAGTTGTTATACAACCAATGATTTCTTGTCGTTTTTCAAAAAACGTTGCCGTGGATCCGGGCACCCACCGTGAGAGAATCCGTGCATCCAACGTGATAGGAAGCGGACACCGTGCTCGCATTTCGCCGCTTTTTAAAAAAAAAAAAAAAAAGGGGGCCACAGGGGGTCCTTCTGAGACCCCCTAAGCAGATCTAGAGGGTCAGAGTATTTCCACTCTGCCCCCTTTATATCTCTTGACTGGGGGAGAATGTCTGCATTGTCAGCATTCCGTCCATCATTTGTTTGTTGTAACGCTTTTCGCCCTAAGTGGGATGGGTATTCCCAGACGTGGGACCCGTGCTCACTACGCCACTGGAGTCAAGCTATCCTGGCTGATGATGGCTGATAGCCAGAAACCGGTCCTAGGATGCTTGATTCCTGTCCAGGGAAGACATGGCTTGGCAGTTCGGGCTGGACTGTTCCCATGAGGCACAGGGTCAAGACTGATTTGCATATGGCAATGTCTGAACTGGGGTGGCGTAGTGGGCAAAAGAACGATGGATTTAACCCAGATCTCTTGACTGGGGGAGAATGTCTGCATTGTCAGCATTCCGTCCATCATTTGTTTGTTGTAACGCTTTTCGCCCTAAGTGGGATGGGTATTCCCAGACGTGGGACCCGTGCTCACTACGCCACTGGAGTCAAGCTATCCTGGCTGATGATGGCTGATAGCCAGAAACCGGTCCTAGGATGCTTGATTACGGTCCAGGGAAGACATGGCTTGGCAGTTCGGGCTGGACTGTTCCCATGAGGCACAGGGTCAAGACTGATTTGCATATGGCAATGTCTGAACTGGGGTGGCGTAGTGGGCAAAAGAACGATGGATTTAACCCAGATCTCTTGACTGGGGGAGAATGTCTGCATTGTTAGCATTCCGTCCATCATTTGTTTGTTGTAAAACTCTATCTAGAGGCACCAGTAAAAAGTACTCTTGTGGGATGACATCAATGTCCTACCATTTAAAATATTTCCATGGAAATCGCCTAAAGTGAGCACTGAGAGAGAGAGAGAGAGAGAGAGAGAGAGAGAGAGAGAGAGAGAGAGAGAGAGAGAGAGGAAGCACATCTTCTTCATCATGTCCGCCAAGCAGACCTGGCCAGCAAGCTCCTTATGATATCACCACTGCTGATGAAGATATTTCTCCTGAATTAAATCATGTAGCAACTTACTGCATAGACTGCAGAACAATATTGAGTTGGGAGAGCGGTTTATCACAGCACTTCACAATGCTGCTAAGAATTACAAATGCAAATTCTTCTTAATGAACATTATAGTTTTTCGTGAGTGCCCATTGTTCAAGATTTTCCTCTCCACTTTGCCATTTTCCTCAGCATCAAAATAATGAAAAAAAATCTATAAACATTTAACACTCTTAAAAAATGTTGGAACCAAATTTCACTTTTAAACCTTAAAAATATGCTGTATGAGTGTATACCTATGTGATTGCATCAGTGCATCTGCAATGTTGCTGGAGGCATATATCAGTCCTGTATGAGTGATTGGATGGGTGCATGTGCAGTACCTGTGTGATTGGATGACTGCCTAGGTAGTGCCTGGGTGATTAGATGAGTGCCAGTGTAGTGCCTGCGTGATAGGATGAGTGGAAGTGCAGTGCCTTGGTGAATTAATGAGTACCAGTGTAGTGCCTTGAGGAATAGATGAGAGCTAGTGTAGTGCCTTGGTGATTGGATGAGTGCAAGTGAAGTGACTGGGTGAATGAATGAGTGCAATTGCTGTACCTGGGTGAATGGGTGAGGGCAAGTGTAGTACCTGTGTGAATGATTCAGTGCATGTTTGGTGCCTGGGTGCTTGCATGACTGCATGGGTAGTGCCTAAGTGAATGAATGACTGCATGGGTAGTGCCTGAGTGATTGTATGAGTGCAAGTTCAGCACCTGGATGATTGGATAAATGCAAGTGCAGTGCCTGGGTGAATAGATAAATGCAAGTGTAGTGCCTGGGTAAATGAATGAGTGCAAGTGCGGTGCCTGGGTGATTGCATGACTGCATGGTTAGCGCCTGGGTGATTGGATGAGTGCACGGGTTGTGACAGGATGATTGCCTCAGTATTGCCTGGGTGACTTAATGAGTGCCAGTGTAGTGCATGCATGAATGGATTAGTGCATGAGTAGTGTATGGGTGTTTGAATGAGTGCATGTTTAGTGCTGTGTGATTTTATGAGTGCAATGGTAGTGTCTGTCTGAATGGATGACTATACATGCAGTGCGTGAGTGATTGGATGAGTGCAAGTGCAGTGCCTGGATGATTGGATGAGCGCACGTACAGTGCCTGGGTGAATGGATATGTGCAAATGCTGTGCCTGGGTGAATAAATGAATGCACATTCAGTGCCTGGGTAGCTGCATGACTGCATTGGTAGTGCCTGAATGAATGGATGACTCTATGAATATCACCTAGGTGATTGGATGACTGCAAGTGTATTGCCTGAGTGAATGGATGAGTGCAATTGTAGGGCCTGGGTGAATGGATGAGTGCAATTTTAGTGCATGGGTGAATGGATGAGTGCAAGTTCAGTGCCTGTGTAAATGAATTGATGCAAATGTAGTGCCTGGTTGATTGCATGAATGCATGAGTAGTGCCTGAGGGAATGCATGAATGTGTGGGTAGTGCATGGGTAGTGCCTAGGTGATTGTATGAGCGCAAGTGTACTGTCTGGATGTTTGGATGAGTGCAAGTGCAGTGCCTGGGTAAATGGATGAGTGCAAGTGCAGTGCCTGGGAGAATGGATGAGTGCAAGTACAGTGCCTGGGTAAATTCATGAGTGCAAGTGTAGTGCATAGATGATTGGATGAGTGCATGGGTAGTGCCTGAGTGATTGAATGAGTACATGAGTAGTGTCTGGGTGTTTGGATAAGTGCATAGGTAGTGTGTAGGTGATTGGTTGAATATATGGGTACTGCCTGGGTCATTGCATGTGTGCAAGCATAGTTTGTGGGTGATAGGTTGAGTATATGAGTAGTGTCTCAATGAATCCATCACTAGATTAGTGATTTGACACGCACAATATATCCCAATCTGCAAACATCATGAAAAAATATAACAGAAAAAAAAATATTAGGATGTAATTTTCAACATCAGGCAACCAAAATAAGATGCAATATTTTTTCTCCAAATCTTAAATGCAATGTTTTTACTGTCAGTATGAAGCATCATCATCAAACAATGTGAAAAACCAATGGATTGTAAAAAAAATGGACAGTATTACATAGAAGTTGCTGTAGCAAAAACAAAAGGGGTCTTTTATTTAGTGAGGAAGAGACTTCTTTGAAGCCACTTAAGGCTGCTAGCATTATGTTACCTCCATTTAGTTCATATCTGTAGTAACAGAATGTAATCCTGTAATGTTTTATAAATTCCTTTCCCGCAGTTAAAGAGAGTCTTTCATTTCTAACTCAGCCTGGAGAGGGAGAAGAGGTTGTCCAGCAGAAGGAACAGGAAGTTCAGGAGATTGATTAATGGGAATCTGAAGAGGAAAAGGCTCCTCAAAATAAATCCAGCGTTGCCTTGGATTTTTTTGGAATCCCACCAGGAAAATCAAAAATAGTAGCAAAGTTTGTGCAATGCACACTATGCGATAAAACTCTATCTAGAGACACCAGTAACAAGCACTGGCATAGCCAATAGGTCTCGTCTTTGGGACATTATAAGTGTTTAGCCATGCAACAGTTGCATACCTAAATACTTATAAGGTCCCAAAAGCGAGACGAATTGTCTATGCAAAACGGCCGTGCGGCCACGAAAGTGATCGCGATCACGATCAAACATAAAAGCGGCCGTGCAGCAGCGAAAGTGAAAGTAAACATGGTAAAGCGCGGCGTGCGCACCCACGCACATGCACTGTAGCTCTAGGCTTGGCCTGGTAGCACTTTTTGGAGCCCTCTCAATAAGCCTCGCCAGACCAGCGCATGCGCTGGGTCAGGCGAGACCTAAAAATGGCAGTGTTTCTCATTTTAAACATGTACTGACAGTATTCATCAAATAAGTAGACAACAAACTATGTTAATTACTTCCACATCATGTAACTTTTTTTTCTAATCCGATTAACACATAGAATATTTGCTGCCTGAGTCAAACAATCTCTAAGCTAATACCAAACTCAAGGACTTCTATCAAAAGAAATGACTTAGAGGTGGGCAGACAGCTTGAATACACAGTCAAAAGCACAAGGTTAATATCACTATTGTTTAACGCCCTTTTACATCGAACAAAGAACTGGTGATTCCATCGCTAGCCCAGTGCAGAATGGTGCTTTTTATTTCCTTTTTAGTGTTTCTACCAATACAGTTTGGAGGCCTGTGATGTGACTATTGTTTCTTGTTCCCTGTCCTCCTCTATAAAAGAATGGCTAACGCCTTCCGTAGCCGCATCACAATGCAGTCGTAGTATCTGCGGACATGCTTATTGCCCCTTAAGTAATTGGTTTAGGGCGCTTTACATGAGCACCAGTTGACTCAGAGAAAGACGCTTGCGCCCTTTGGCTCACGACAGGCCCCCGCGATCCTTGACTTGCCCAAGGCTCTCCCAAACCTAATTTCTTTGAAAATAATTTTGACTTGAAGTCCAAACACATTGATTACATCAAGGATATCAAAATATGTCCTAGGAAGTAATTAAAAGCAGATGTCATTCCATCTCCATCTCCATTGTGACCTGTGTTGTAAAGACATTGAAGCCGACATGTTTCTGTGCGAACCGGGAAGCTTGCACGCAAAAGCAAGAAGAATGTCGAGAGCTTTTTGTAAGGTCAGCAGATTACTGTGTACTCAGCCTGTTATTGTGAGCCGGGTGGTTGCTTAGCAACGTAATAATCAGTGCAACCTGGAGGATGGAGTGAATATTGTTTGCCTTTATTAGCAAAGACTGGAGCGGAGTGCTGGAGAGAAGAAAGCGCCGCACAGCCCAGAGTGGAAATTACATCATACACCACCGAGTTACTTAACCCGCTCGGTGCTGCCGTGCTCGCCGGTGGGAAGAGTGTGGCTGCGGTTGCCATGGTGACTGCTGCAGCAAAGGACGTCTACTCCTGCCCAACAGATGTCAGATGTTGTGGAATGCCTACTTAGCACATATTTCAGCAGAATGTGCTGCAGTGTTCCCACTAGAGTAGCCCCGTCCCTCAGGGCAACGCGCACGACACACAAACTTGGCAGACCGAAAGGAGTGCACCCATGCGTGCTTTTGCCCTTTAGAGGTATGCCAAAAACTGATAGGGAGAGCCCAGCCATGGGTCTGCTCTAGCCCTGAGAGCTCACGCGCGAGCCGAGCCCTCAAAATATTTGACTTGTAAATTATGCAGCTAACATCATGTAAGGGTATGATGAGGCGCACTCAATTTAAAACAAGCATTGGCTGCGCGGCAGTAAAAGTAACGCCGCGCGGCCATAAAAGCGAAAGTCATCACGATCGCTCTGAAAGCGAAAGTTATCGCGATCGCGATGACACGCTAAAGCACAGTTTTCAAAGTGCTGCTGGCAGCCAGCTACGCGCGTGCACGATCGCGTGAACGCAAGCGCTAGGCCAGCCAGCAGCACTTTGAAAATCCCACATACAAAATGTCTCTACGAGCCAGCGCATGCGCTGGGCTCAGCGAGACCTAAAAAGTACTCTTGCAGGACAACATCGACGTTGTAACATCTAAAAACTTTCCATAGAAATGACCTGAAGAGAGCCCTAAGAGAGAAAGAGAGAGAGAGAGTGTCAGGATTGCTCTGGACCAAAAAACTACTAACATGGCCACCGATCCAGAACGCGCAAGCGCGGAGACAGGTCAGGCAAGCTAAAGCCCGGCCCTCCCCGATCAACAGCGCTTCGTGTTCTAAGTTGCTGGACCTCTGACGCCTTATCTTACCTGAAGCTCTTCCGGGTCATCGCGCTCCTCGCGTCGGACTTGGCATTTTGCTTAGCGTTCTTGTGGCGGGTCGTCTTTCCGTGGTGTTCCCATCATCTCGTCCTGATCTCCGGTTGCCTGTATACATAAAGTGAAGAAAAAGAAGATAAAGGCACAGCATAGACTTATGCGGTAACAGCGCTCTGTGCTGATTCATTATTTAATTCATTTTGTTTTCCTCTTACCTGATCTTGTGCCCTTGCCTCTGCAGAAACCTACACCCCCCCGTTGGATTTTGCAGACATAGTGATATCGGCATGCATATCTAAGGATAGCAATAAGTGGACAAAGGAAAAAGAAGCATTATTAATTCAAGCAAATCCAGTACTTGGCGCTAACATTTTATTCCCACTTTCTATAGATTAGTAGCAGGATGGCCTGAGGAAAAGCATAGTGCTTTGTTTTACAAAGGGTTGAGAGAGGACATAAAGGATGCATTGGCACAAGTAGTAGACCCTCCTGAGTCTTGTACAGCCCTTGTTGACTTGGTGGTCAAGTTGGATAATAGAATTAGAGAGCGTACGAGAGAAAGAGGCAGGTCAGAGGGGAGAGTTTTTGCATATCGTGAAAGGAAACCTGATCCTGAGAGAATAACAGAGGAACTTGAACCTATGCAGATAGGAAGTATAAGAGGGCCCCTCAGTGAAGAAGAAAAACAGAAAAGGCGAGATAAAAAATTATGCCGTTGTGGGAAACAGGGCCATTTTCTTAGGGAATGTCCTGTCAAACCAAGAAAGATAAAGTGGTCGGAAAACTAGGAAGCCCGAAGTCTCAGGAGACAAGGACTTCCGGTAATTCAGGCTTAATTGTCTCACCTATGGAGGATGCGGCATCCCAGCCACGTCACTTTCTTCTCTCCTCGCGTTTAATATGGGGACAGCAGGCGGTAGAGGTACACATAATGGTTGATTCTGGTGCTTCGAGTAATTTCATGGATGCACAGTGGGCTCAGAGTCAGAAAATTCCTTGTGTGTCTAAATCTTCTTGGGAAGATGTTACAACAATTGATGGTAGTACTCTGAAGTCTGGTCCCATTAAACATGCTACGATTGATTTGACGTTGGTTATTGAGAAGGAACACCAAGAAATTCGATTTTGTTGTGTGTAGATTTAGATCCGTATATAGGTTTCCAGATTTATGCCCTTATATAGGTACAATTCATATTGCCCTTGTTTAGGCATAGAAAATCCAGCCCTTATTTAGGCATTGTCCATGCTAACCAAATACAGGCATTGTCTCCTACATCCGTCAATCCACGTCACAACGAGTTCTTGGAAAACCAGACTCTTAAGCCTTCAGGAATTTCCCTTGCTTGAATATTGATTTCTTCAAGAACTCATTTATTATGCATGAACATCTATTCCTTAGGGGTTCATTCATGACGTTCTGATGCCCAACTTTTACATCAGTACAGGCATTCCTAAACACCTCCAAGGTATAAATATACCTGCACTTGCCCTTGCAAACCACGGTTCCGGTATGGTCCAGTTCGACTGCCTACTTGCGGTTCGCCACGGCAAGTTCGGAAGGAGATCGAGTTCCCGCCTGATGCACTCACCAGACACTGTCATCCTCCTCGCAGAGAATCCAGCTCCAGTGTTTCTGATTCCCCTTGCAGGGTGTTAGATATCGAGTCCCGAAAAGAGATTCCAACCTCACACATTCTAAGGTATGGAGCAGACTAGAACTTAGAGAAACGTTTGGCAACTCTTGGCAAAACTAAAACTATAGCTAGCTATACTTCAGAAAACAGCACATACTTCATACCTTGTACAACACTTCGGTTAGTATTCACATTTTAGCCTGTGTTATTTATGTATGTATTTTTTGAATATATGTCATAGCTGCAAACCATGCTATTGCAGTATTATTTTATCTTACTGCTAACCCTGTACGTATTGTACTTCGCATCATGTCTCACAATTGTAGCAGTTCATATCTCTTGCATGAGAAATAAGACTGTTCAATAAACCCCTTTTTATTGAAATGCCCGTCTCTCTATTTCTGTGCAACCCTGTAGAAACGAAGCATGCACAATTGACTGAGTGAAACTGTTATCTATTGTTTCCACGGTTCTGAGATTGTTCCAACTCTAAGGGAAACAAAGTTGTCATGTTTATGCGGTTGTCAGAAACTAATCACTTCTTGTATATTCGAGAATTTTCTAGTGACCTCTAAATTAGCTGGCACACACAAGTAATTAAGTTTAATGTACTCGATAGAGACATACTGACCTCAGTCCTATGTCAAAACTATAATGTATATTATTCCAATGCACAGAGCCTATCAGGGATATATAGGAACTACACTACAATCTGATACAATATCCCCAGTGTCCGGTCATCGTGGGTCTACCCTGGTTATGTCAACATAGTCCAAATATTGATTGGAAGTCTTTGTCATTAACTTTCAACCACAACCTTTGTAAGGAGCATATTCGTCTTGATCCAAGTGCTCCTGAGAAGGTCTTTCATTCACAGGTAACAATGAATGTGTGTTACCTTACGTTTATCAAGACCTCATGGAAATATTTAATGTGGAACAGGCCACTAGTCTCTCACCACATAGGGTCTATGACTGCAGAATTGATCTGCAGCCTGGAGCTCGCATACCGTGCAGTAGAGTGTATTCCTTAACAGAAAAAGAGAAAGTGTATTTACGAGAATATCTGGACGAAATGTTAAAGATAGGGTTTATCTGTCCCTCTAGATCACCTGCTTTGTCTTCTTTTTTTTAATACCAAAGAGAGAGGGGGGCCTTCGATGCTGCATAGACTATAGGGCACTGAATACCATTACCATCAAGAACAAGTATCCCTTACCACTGATATCCTCCCTCCTTGACCAGATTAAGAACGCCCAAGTTTTCACTAAGTTAGATTTGCGAGGGGCATACTATCTTGCGAGAATCAAGGAAGGAGATGAGTAGAAGATGATTAGTGGGGTTCTGGATTCTCAATCACTCACCAGGAGATGAGCCAATTGTTTTATAGCAGCAACCCAGGCCTCTTCACCTCTAGGGGCTTCTCTTCCCCTACATTCCAGATCAAGGTCAGCCTGTTGCTGTCTCACCTCCTCCCCTGGGTCAAGACATTTCCCAAATCCTATTGCTTTCAAATCCAGACAGTCAATCCACAGCCAGGCAGAGACACACAGAAATGTCAGAGCACAACAACTCAGCCACTTCTAAAAGAGTGACTTCTGAACACACACTGCAAAAACCACCTACATAAAAAGATGTTATTACATTGTGAGTTCAGGCATACTAAACTTCACCTATCCATCTTAAACCTTTGGGAAGATAGGCTGGAAAACATATTACACAGCCTTCCCCTTCCATCCTATAGGCAAGATGGCCTTTCAAAAATGAAAGACAAAATCGACATTATTTCACTGTCAGGACATGACACCCACCTTAGTACATGTCCTACCTTTCACATGCACTACACCCTGTCCAGGGAGTACCCTAGACCTACCATAGGGGTGTCTGATGTGCATAGAACACATTTCTTCTTGATTTCGACTCCTCCTACTAGTCTCTAGCTAATTCATATTTCCTCTCTTCTAATGCTAGCTCCCTTTCTCTTGGGACATCCCTAGCCCTTGTGTGGGAGAACCTCCTCTCTCACCTCTGAAAATCATGTACCTACTACCGGGAGCAATGGAGGAGGTATCAAACTCACCCTACTGGAAGATACTGGGAGAATCATCCTTCCCCACCCCTTGAATCTCTGCAACTACCCCAGCCTAGGCCTTCGGGGACTTAATCAACTCTGCCTTCCTTATCTTGTGTGATACACTCTGCCCCCTAGCCCTACACTGTACCTTAAGCTCAGTCACAACAACTAGCAATTAGACTTAGAAACATTTTGGAAAAATCAAAACAATGGTTTAAAATCAATTTAGTCCAAATTACTTAAATTCACAGTTTTGTTCTTAGACAATTTAGAGGATTTTTTAAATCTTAATTCACTTCACTGAAAGGTGTACTTTTAAACACAAGTCCTCATTCATGCCACTGAACACCAAATGTTGAAAAGTGGGTTATTAGTAGCGGTAAATATGCATCTACCATTGGCAACAAGACCACTAACATGGTCTAGGGCTCAGTATAGGTCTCAATAAATGATTCCCATGTTCAACCCTTGGTAGCTTAGCTGCGAACATGCAGACTTAACTTGGGAGACAGGTATGTAAAGCATTTAAAAACAACAATTCAGTAGATAATTAGGACAAAACACACAATCAAAATACCTCACCAATTTATAAACAAAGGTAAAATTATTATTGTTAAAATGACATCAAAACATCAAAAATCTAATATATGAAAGCGGAGATTTGAATTTTAAATATTTAGTGCTATGTAGCACTTAGGAACATATAGCGCCAACTTGAGACATCTGGTCGTGCTTAACTGGGACAAAGTCAACGTATCAGGCCAACTGCGATGAAGTCCTGCTTGGATTCCCCTTGAAGTAGGCCTCGATCGTGATTTTAACTTCAGACTTGAAAACTTTTCTGGAGGTTTTTCTCCTGTGGTCCCTCGATGCTCTTCACTAGTCCAAATTTGGTGGAGTTTGCTGACTTGCTTTTCAGGGATCTCCTGGTCAAACTCTGGAAGTCGGACCCCTAGAGCTTTTCAGCAGGACAAACCAGCAGGTCAGGTCGACTCGCAGTTTAAGGTGGCTGACATGGCTCTTACGTTTCGCTTATGGAGCTTTTTAACAAAGTTGCTCCAAACTTCTACAAACTTCTGGTTCTTCTTCCTGAAGTTCTTCTTAAGGGTCCAAAGTGTCCAAAACACAATCCAAGGGTCTTGAATCTCCAAGATGGTCCTTGAAATGTTGGGGCCACAATTCCCACAATGCACCTGGACAAAACCTTTGCAAAACCACTCCAGGCAGGGGATTCTTGGTGGTGATGGTCCAGGTGAGCTCAGTTATCCTGTAGCTTACAGGGAGTCCCTCTTTATTCCTCTTGAAGCAAGGTACATCAAGAGGGTTGTAGTTCCAAATATTGCAGCAGGTGCAGTCAGTCAGAATGCAGGGCCTGATGGTGCAAATCAAGTTTACAGCATGGCGAGCCTTCTTCTTCTTTTAGTTTGAAGGAGCATATCTGAGCTGCTCTTCTCCTCTCACATATGCATTCAGTGTTCTCTGGGGTCACGCAGGAGAGCACTCCTGTACATTGAGGTGCAGGGCAACACCCCAGAGCATGACCACTTCCTACAAAGTGTGTCATAATCTTCTCCCAGAAGCACTACTCCTCCAAAATTCAGTGTGGCTGAGATCTCAGAGGAGGAGCAAGAACTAGTTAAACCAATCTCCAGTATGGCTCATGTCCATAGCTCTCCTTCCTCTACCATCTGCAAATTCCGGCATTAAACCTGCCTTCTGCCTGCGTCAAAGGGGCTAGTGGGGTATATGGACCTGGAATTCACTGCCTGTCCTTTTTCTCCTTTGAAGCTCATGCTTTACAACCCCTCTTTCCTGCTCTGACATTCCTGTGTAGCAGAGCTCTCTCCAACAGATAGTCTTTCTCAGGGTGAGGCACTTATCATTTCGTCAAAGCATCCAGGCTAATCCTGTTAACTCTGACCAATCAGGGGAGACCACAGGAAGGCTGAATATGTGCTTACAGACAAAGTCTTACAATTTATTTTCTGTATATTTTAGGATAAATTCAACAATAGCATATTGTTGGATTTATCAATACCATTTTCCTAAGTCATTCAATGATATTTTCTTTGATTTCTAACAATAGTTATGCATTCATAAACTATTACAATGCTATCCTTTGGGGCTAGGTATCTACAATGGAGAAAATGAAATGTGCTATTTCTCCATCATCACAGCTTATTAAACATATTTTATAAAAGCCCTGTTAATAGTTACATGACCCTCCGCCTCTGGGACACCTAGCAGAGGCTTTACAAGTACTGAATATGCAGAAATAGTATGGATCTTCACCCCACAGTGCTCCTAGCACCAACGTCGATTTTGGGAAGCACTTTAATAGAAGGGGGGGGTGAAATGTGTCATTTCTTGATCCCCAGGGCATATAAAAGTCTTTTATAAGGCCCCTCCTTATAAGTACATGAGGCCTGGGACACCTAGGGGAGTCCCTGGGAGTACCTAATATGCCACATTATTGTACAATATCACTTTTTAAGTGCTCCTACCACCAACGTCAAGTTTGGGCACAATTTACATTTTAAAATAGTGCTGCAACAGAGGGCTGCTTGACAATGACCACAGGCTCTGTGCTGTGCACAAATGCAAGTGCAGAAAGGGCTACTGGCCTCTAAACCGCCATGCCCTATTATATACTACGGACTTATAGATTTCTTAATTCTCCTGCCCTATTATCTGCTAGGGACATATAGGGTAGGTCTTGCCAATTATAGGTGTACTATATACATAGTATATCCTAATATACATGTGTGTTTTCACTGTGTTTTCTATATTGGTTAGGCAGAGCCCAGGGACAGTCAGAGGCAGTTGCCTCCAGTCCCACTCAGCAAAAAATGTGGTTGCACAGGGGATGCAGGATGACTTTGCAACGCTCACACACCCACTGGCAGACCCACTCAAACACTGTCACAACCATTGATAGACCTAGTTAGACACTGAAGTGCCTACTCACAGACCCACACAGAAACTCACACCAACTCACAGGCTCACTCAGACACTCACACCCACTCACAGGCTAATTTACATACTTTCACTCACAGACCCACACAGACACTCACGCACCTACTCACAAACTCACACATCCACTCACAGACCCACTCAGACACTCACATGCCCATGGCAGACCCACTCAGACTCACTCAAACAACTACTCATGGATCCATTCAAACAATTGCACACGTATTCACAGACACACTCAGACACTCACACATCCGCTCAAAGCCCCACTCCTTCACTCATACAGCCACTCACAGACCCACTCACTCACACACCCATTGGCAGGGTTACTCACACACTCACATACCCACTCATAGACTCACTTAGACATTCTTGCACCTACTCACAGAACCACTCAGACACTCATGCACCCACTCACATACCTAGTCAGACACTATCACACCCACCCTGAGAACCACTCAGACACTCATAAACCCACTCAGACACTCAGACACCCACTCACACATCCACTTACAGACCCAAACAGCAACTCACATGCCCACTCTCTGAACTATACAGCTACTCACGCACCCCAGATTACAGGTTATAGTTAGGAAATAAAATGTAAAAAAAACCTTAGACATTCACTAAAAATGGTTACAGACACCTTATAGTTAGGAAATAATATTAAAAAAATTAAGGTTGCAGTGTTGTTATGGTTACTAAATAGAATTTACAAAACATAGAAATTCACTGAAAAAGACAAAGGCTGCAAGGATTTTATAGTTAGGTTCAGATTTCTCACACACAAAACCAGAGAAATTCAGCTGTTGTAGTTACCTGAGCTAACTATAACTTACAACCCTGCAATGCACCGCTTATGACTTCGACGTTCTGTCCTATGCAGATGATACTCAGATTCTGGTCACGCTGGGCCCTGATTCCAACTATACTAAAAAGCGTTTTAAAGACTGTTTGACCCATGTGGACAAATGGATGACATCGAATCATCTTCAGTTAAATGGGACCAAGTCTGCGATCATGCTTTTTGGTAAAGCGTCCAACCACTGGACGCAGGACTGGTGGCCATCCAGGCTTGGCCCATGCCCTCCCCACAAGAACTTAGTCCGGAACCTAGGAGTCCACTTGGACTATTGTTTGTCCATGAGGGGGCATGTAAATCATATTATTGGTACCTGCTTCGGTGTTATGCGGAGCCTTCAGAAAGTCTTCAAATGGCTCCCCCTCGAGGCCCGTAGACCCCTAATACAAGGTCTTATAATCAACAGAATGGACTACGGCAACGCTCTTCTGTTATCCATCAACTCTGATCTCCTAGACAGACTTCAGGTTCTCCAAAACACTGTGAGGCTGGTCCTCGACCGCCCTTATAGATCGCCGTCGGCACCCTGTCTTAAAACTCTCCACTGGCTTCCAGTGAGAAAACGCACCCTTTTTAGGGCCTTGTGTCTTACTCACAAACAAATGTATGATAAGGGTCCTAAATACTGGGTGCAAAAACTACAATGGTATAAACCATCCAGAGCACTGCGTTCAAGTGACTCTGCCCTGCTCACCCCTCTCAATATCCACACTGCTAGACAGGGTGGGCGTGCTTTCTCATTCCTGGCCCCTGCTTCCTGGAATAAAATGCCATTTGAACTTCGCAGCATACCAGACCACAACTGTTTCCGTAAAAGACTGAAGACCTGGCTGTTTGGATAAGAGCCGTGGGTCCCTTTTCTATCTGCTCTCTGCAGTCTGCAAGCGCCATGAGATTCGTAAGAGTGATATGTGCGCGATATAAATACCCATGACTTGACTTGACTTGACATGACCTTACATATTACATCACTCACGACATGGTCAGAGACATCACTGGTGACATCACAGATGACAACTTAAATGTTATCACTCATGACACCATGCGCAGAAACACTCACTTATCTATTCGCACCCACATACAACCTCTCATACACCCACTCACATACACAGACAACCACTTATATACCCATTCACAAGCCCATACATTGTTCACATACCCACTCACTCATCCCTAGACCCACTCACATCCCCACTCACTATATGATATAGTGAATTAACATAATTGCAATGGAAACCAATTTCACATGTGTTAAAAAATATTTTAATGTGTTTTATTTATGCCACATTTTCATGCAAAGATCACAAAGTGACACTGTTGGGAATAATATCAGAATGGGTGCCTACTGATGGCAGCTAAAAGGGATATAACTCATTATAGGAGGGTGCCATCCATCCCTAGGAAACACACCAAAATATGAGGAACCTGGTGGGTCAAATTTAAGACAAAAGAATTCAAAGTGTGAGTATGGAATCAGGTTTGAGAGAAAGATGGGCATTAGGCATAGAGGTCAGTCAAGATGGAAATGTATAGTATATGGGGCATAAGGTATGGAGTGCAGTGCTTTCATTGCTTTTTGTTGTATTTGTGTTTGCATTATAAATACCTATAGAAAGAATTATAAAATGGAAATAATACGCAATATTATTATGGGCCTGATATAGCGTTTGGCACATGGTTATAAGGGTTAAATGCACTTCTAATAAGGCAGATATTACATTCATCAAGTTTGTGATGGCAAAATCTATATCAAGCCCTATCTCTCCGAGAGCAACTTTGCTGGTCGAATCTTTAATATCTTTCAATTACATAATATGACTACCTTCCCAGCAATTCAGCTAAATTAACAGTCAGATAACATTCCAAGCAATTATGTCTTTTTATGGTGCTAACTCACATGAGAGATTGATGACATCAGTGACTTTGAGCAATGTGTTTGTGATTATGTGACAAAGTCCAAATGGGAACTTCAATAGGATTCAGCAGTGAAAACCATTTAAAGTGCTTATTTAGCTCAAGAAATCTGACAAACATAAAGGCTGAGCAGTACATGTACATGTACTGAGTAAAACAAAGATCAGCTAGTCCAGAAGGAAAGCAAGTGGCTGTGGTGTACTTCTCACTATTGACTTCTTTATTAGTAACTCAACAGTAACTTCTTTTTCAATTAAAACTGCCTGGTTACAACTAGCAGATTCCCTTTAGCCTCCATATATTTTCCCAACATGTTACCTTTTCAGTTAATTTAATTTCACTTGTAAGTCAGAGGTTGTGGTGTGTTTTATATGCTAGTTACATTTTGAATCATTACAATGATATTAATTTCTGGGGACATTTCATCATAGATGATATTCTTTCAATTTGGATGGGTTCTTTATTACAATTAAATGAACTTTATATATATCTTTAAAGTCTCTGATGAAGTCCCATGGTGGGGACGAAACATGTTGCCTGGGATACCATTGTATACACAGAAGTTTTGTAAAGAATGATGGAGGGAAACTATATGTGTTGGACAACTACAGATAGAATCTCAAATAAAGTACTTAAGAAAAGTTCCTTGACTTGGATGCTCCTTGTCTATTAATGAACTATATGGAAACACACCTGACCATCACCAAATAAACTTTACTGATGGACAGTTTATTATTTTAAACAAAACATGTAATAACTAATTATTTGTGTGCCTTCCTTTCATTGGAATAATGATTATAAAGCCACAGCAAACAATGTGTAACATTAGCTTGTAGTAAATACAGAAGGAAAGCAATTATACACAGAATAAAGGCACAATAATCTGATGCAAAGGTGAAGACAAAAAGAATGGAAAAATCAGAGAAAAATGCAGATTGTCACCATGGATTCATAAGTAGATATCTAACCTTAAAGAGAAAGAAGGGAAAGCGAAAGGAGGTGCTACGAAGTGAAAGTCCTAGACCTTTGGACAGTACGCCGCTCCCTTGCTGCCACCAGTCACCCTTTTAAATACCTGGTAACTGGGATGGCCAAAGTCCCTAGTGCCTAGTAACCCCTCTGTTGAACTGTTTTTTTTATTTTTTTTATTGCCTGCTTGTTCCTTTCTCTGTATTTTGCCTACTTGTTTTTATCTGGTTTTCCTCTCCTGCTGTTGTTCCCTGCTCCGTGCTGCCCACTAGCCCTTTCCAGCTCCCAGGACTACTAATGGAGGTCACAGCAGCTCACATGAGCAGTTTTAGAACTGTGGTCAGTGTACCACTCCCCCACTGCCACCATCCACACTTTAAATATGTGATAACATGGACTGCCATAGAAACATTGCATTGCTTGCTTGTGTCTTTCACTGTATTTTGCCTACTGTTTCCTTTTACCCCATTTGCTGCTCTCACTGGTTCCCCCATTCTGAGCTGCCTGCTAGCCCCTGCCACCGCCCGGGACACCTGATGGAGGTCGCAGCAGGAACACACACAGCGGGTAAATCCACCGGCATGCCAAAGGCAAGCCTGTCTGCAGCTGTCTGCCTCTGGACTGTTCCCTGTGCCAGGATCTCTGGTCCAACCACCACCCGTAGATACACCCACACGTTGCTACAAGCCCTGGACCGGAAATGTCCAAAAACAATTGCTGACACAAGTCTCCCCGATCCGGGACAGGAGTGTTAACATGCCTGCTCTGTAGCTTTTCGTACATCACCAAAGCTCCAGTATGCACGGTGACAACCACCATGCCTGCCTTGACAACCCAAGAGCATCTCCACTGCCTCCTGTTAAACACACAACCTCACTGCAAGCACGCTACAGAGATTTGGGACAACATCACATCCCTCAGCCCTGATGTCATTTTCTTTACCGAGACCTGGCTAAACCCCGGTTCTGAGCCCAACATTGCCACAGCCTCGCCCAACGGCTACAAGATGGCACACCGAGACTGCATCAACATGCTCTTAGGCAGAAGCACCATTATTCACAAGGAGACTATCCACTGCACTACCACCGCAGACAACAATCAACCCGAACATGGAATAATAATTGCCCTACTGTTGGCAGTGCACCCGGAACAAATTGAAAGCAACTGAAAACTCGGAAGAAGGAACACCACATACATGGCGCTACAGCATGTTTTAATGAACAATAGCTTAATTTTGAAAGGTGGTTACAGTTTGAGAGCGAACATATGGACTGTTTATATTTGTGGAACGTTTGTACTGCGTATTTCGTTTAGTTTTTGTTTTAGCATTTTTATTCACGATGGTGAACACAATGTAGTGATGGGAGTTGAAGTAATGGAGAGAGCTTTGGGGAGTGGTTTGAGTCAGGTGTTTAATTGCTTGATGTACTGGGGGAGGAGGGTTGGCTTTAATTGGTGGCTTCATGGGGTGGAGATTTTATTTGCATGGAGGTGGACACTGAGTGTTAAGAGGAATACGGTTTTTGGCAGGTACGTGTGTAGTTAAAGGGTGCGTGAGGATTTGCTGGTTTAAATTTGAAGAATTAGGAGCGTGTGAATTCATGCGGTTAATGTTGTGAATAGATGAGGGACAAGAGTGCGGTGGGTAGGATTGATTATGAGAATGCAGGAAGTCATAGGAAAGTGGGGAAGTGACAGAGACTGGTGATGAGGATGGGTGAGTTTAGAACACATGGAGGGTTCGATTTAGAGATCACATAAGTGAGAGAATGTGGCGAGATGAAGAAAGGGTTAGACAGAGGATGATTACATTGGAGGGTAGATGCGTGGTAGTAGGTGGGAATGTGGTAAAGTCAGCATAGTTCAAGGGTGGGAATGGATTGGTTGGGTATAGAGGGGTAGAAGTTAATTTTTATTTTGAGATTGTTTTGATTTAGAGTTATATGCACGGGAGACTATCCACTGCACTACCACTGCAGACAACAATCAACCCGGACATGGAACACCCCAAATTCAAGAAGCGAACCAACAGCAACACCACCATCAGAGGCATCCTATATCCCAAGGACACCTCTCTGGATTCTGCAATGTCATTCCCAAATTGCCGCTGTGCTTCCGAAAACCACATCTTCCTTAGTGACCTCAATTTCCACCTTCCGGACCCCAACAACACCAACACTGCCAACCTCCTTGAAATCATGAGCAACATCAGACACAAACAACTGGTCACCAGCCCCACCCATATTACAGGATACACACTCAATCCAACTTACACAGCCAGTGACAGAATTACATCACCGATTTCACCTGGACTGACCACGCCATTGTCAACTTCATAATCTTGCAACTCCCTGGCGCTGCCCCCAAGCCACCCACAGGACACACCACAGTTGGAACAAAATCTGACAGAGCCAATGGACCAATGCCCTCAACACTTCCCACCAGTACACCACAAACAACTTAAAAAAGGCAGTCAAGAACCTCTCTGCTTGGGTCACAGACTGTGCCGTTAGAGTTACCGCCTGTAAACCCACCAAACACAAAGGATTCTCAAAGCAAGCCAGTTGGTACATGACAGAACAAAGAACTATAAAGAGCACCTGCAAAAGACTCGAAAGGAAATGGCACACTAGCATGGCGCCCATGGACCGAACAACTTTCAAATCTGCTCTCAACCAATAACGCTAAATATTAAAAAAGGATAAAAGAATGCCCTGGCTGACCACATTGAAGTGAGCTCCAACCACTGCAAGGAACTCTTCATCATCGTCAGAGAGATCTACAGCCCCTCAGCCACTGAAAACATCATCATCACCCCTTCACAGGAACTCTGCAACTTCCTGGCGGATTTCTTCCACAGCAAAATCTCCACCATCTTCAGAAACCTCGAACCTCAATACACAGACCTCTTCAACAATCTCAATCCCGCAATCAAGAACTCAACGACTTGCCCACTACTTAGAACCAGCTTTTCACACAAGACACCACTGCCATCATGAACTCCCATGGACCTATGCTCCCAACACATCTTCAACCGCAACGCATCGATCACCACAGCCACTTTCATCAAAGAAACCATCTGCCTACCCGAACGATCTCAAGAACTTCCACCTTATCTTGCTCCCCTACTCCACTAAAATACTCAAGAAGGCCTTTAACCACCAACTTACAAAACACCTGGAGAACCAGTACCTTCTGGACACTTCCCAATCAAGATTCTGCACCAACCATAGCACTGAAACAACCGCCATGATTGTGGCCATGGATGATGTAAGATTCATTCTTGACCAAGGAAAAACAGCAGCTCTGATCCTCCTTGACCTCTCAGAGGTTCGACACACAGTATCGCACCAGACTCTGTTCAAAAGCTTCACAACATCGGAATCCAAGAAAACCCCCTCAAGTGGATTGCTTCAGAGGTCTGCCTCACAACCTACACATCGGAACCTAGGAATAACAAGTTTCATCCTGCAGCCCGACCCTGATCAACACCTATATGACTCCCTTAGCCAATATCGTAAGATCGCATGGACTCAACTTCATATCCTACGCTGACTACACCCAGCTCATAATTTCCCTGTCAGAAGCCCCCTTCACCACGCAGACAAATTTCTACAGGTGAATGACAAACATCATGGACTGGACTGAATGAGGAACAACTGCCTACAGCTCAACACAGGCAAGATGGAAATGCTGATCTTCGGAAACACCTCCCCATGGAACGATACCAGGTGGCCCTCTGAATTAGGACCAATGCCAACCGACAAAGCCTGCAATCTTGGCATCATCTTGGACAGTAACTCACCATGAAAAAACATATCAACTCTGTCTCATCCACCTGCTTCCTCACCCTCTGCATGGTCTGCAAGATTTTTAAATGGATGCCCTTCAACACTAGACACACCGTCACATAAACCCTGATCACCAGCTGACTGGACTATGGCAACTCATTCTATACAGAAATCACCTCACACCTCCTCAAGAGACAGCAGACGATACCGAATGCAGCAGCTTGACTTGTCCTAGACCTCCCTAAAAGAACCCACATCATCCTCCACTTCAAGAAGCTCCACTGGCTCCCCATTCAGAAGAGATCTCAGTTCAAGATGAAGACCAATGCCTTCAAGGCTCTACACAACCATGGACCAGTGTACATCAACCACCGACTGAACTTCCACCATACCTCCAGACTCCTGCACTCAACCTCCCACTGCCTCTCCTTCACCACTGCAACCACTGCAGCAACTGTTTAGGATACTCCTTCTCTACCTCGCAGCAAAGCCCAGGAGCAACCTCCCACTTCACCTACAGACTTCATCCTCTCTACTGGAATTCAGAAAGGGACTCAAGAACTGGATGTTCGCCTAAGCCAATGCCGCCTGAAGACCCGCCTAGGTGCTTAGCCGCGCAAAACAAATCCAGATTGTTTGAATGATAGAGAGCCACCCCATGAGTTTTCAAGTGTTGACAAAAATGTAAATCATATGTGAATATGTACTACTTATTCATAAGGTGTAAAGCAGTAGTTATACTAGAATGGAAGCCTAACCAAAATCAAAGAGCTGGGGGTATTCTGAATGTTGTTGTTGGTGATCTAGCTGGAGGTAGAAAGTCTAACTTGTGAGAGAAGGTTTTTTCAGATCCTGGAAGTATTGCCAGAAGAAGAGAGAATCTATTGTTGTAGACTTTGTAGAGTTTTTTATTCTGTATTTTGTAAGTTTCTATGAAAGAAAGGTGTTTATGGTGGATGGTTTTAACAGGAAGGAATGTTCTTTTATAGGTAGACGGACCCTCAGTGGTATTCAAGAATAGAGCCTATCCAGTGAAATGTCTGATTATTGGTGGCCAATCAGGATTCAGAGTGTAGATCTGGGTTTAGAAATGGTAGATGGATCTTAGGGAGCCTGCTGTGGAGGGCTTCGCTCTACTCAATTTGAGTCATCACTTGCATGTGTAGCTGATTTAACAACATAGCTAGTGATGAATGACTTGATATTACTCAACAATTTCAGTTAATACCCTCTATTTCTAGTAATTTCCTTAAAATGAAGCTCAGACATTGAAAGATGTTTACAAAATGAAGTCACAAGATGTAACCCAAGTCCAGACAAATTACAATTTTAGTTCAAATGTTGAGTTTCCTAAATGTTAGTTAATTTCTTAGAAATTCAAAATGAGACACTGGGAGAGATTAGTGGAATCTAAAGACTGTGGTGTTGGGTTTGAGTTTCATCTGGAACTGCTTTCAGATTTGTAGTGAATTAAAGCACGCAAAGCCATCAGTCACCCAACTGTGCTGACTAGCAATCCCATGTAGAAGGAAAGTGATATTAGAATTCCAACATAGTTTGGCAAGCAGCTCAACATTGAGGTTAAAAGTATTGTATCCAGTATAAAGCAATATTTATCCAATGCTCTGAACACTGATTTTGCCACTATGAATGTGAAACATAGTTTTGTTATTAATAATATGAGAAGCCGCAAATAAATCAAGTAGTAAAGTATCCACAGATTGACTACAACTTTTTGGAACTTGGATGTTTCTTTTCTGTGACCAGACTTGGAATTTAAATTAAATTTGCCGGCAAACTGGTTGTTAGAAATACTTCTTTCAAGTGAGAAAGAAAAGGTTGATATGTCTGTAATTATCAAGGGGATCAGAGTCATAGCTTGTTTTCATAGGAGATAAGAGATATGGGCAATGGACTTTTTCAAATGAGTAATGAATGATCTCAAGCCACGTGGGGCTGACTCTTCAAACTCCTTGGAAACAGGATAATGTTGTTTCATAGTAGTATTGCAAATGTTGGTAGGACCAATTGCAAGGTTAATCCACTTTTTTAGTATTTGAATTTTTGGAAATACAGAATTCTCTTAAAGTGTTACTGTTAAAGAGGATCTGCTTAGTTTCAGAAAGTAGATGGAGACTGTCTTTACTCTGACAGATGTTATGAATTCTTTCAGCAAAGTGACTGATGATGTCCTCACAGTTAGTACCCTTAAGAGGGGTTTAATTATTCTAATTTCCTATAATGCTGGAGAACTCTTTAAGTCTGCCTATTAATTTCAAGAATCCTATTTTGAACAATGCTGATTTAGTCTGGCAGCGGACTTTTCAGCTTATAAGGTCAAAGCCTGGTGTTGGATGCAACTTGCATCCACCTCATTTTATTATTGTGTTTAACAAATCTGAAAGCTGTCATACCTGTTATTCTGAGCATGGTGCTAGCCATATAAAATCACAGTACATAGTATATAGTGGTGTAAAATGCCTTGCTGTAAAATACATATTTGTCAATGATCTTGATGTATCTGACAGTGGATATGGTTCTGTTAGTTTTGTACTGAGGAGAATTGCAGTAGAATATTGAAGGTGGGGAAAAGTAATGTAAGTAGTACTCATGAAGGGTGCTTGAAATGTCAATGATGTCAACTTTTGAGATCACTAATTGTAATTTAGAGTCATTTATGTGGATGTACTTCTCAGAAGGTCGTATTAGAGAATTTTCATCTGAGAAGTTTTTATAATTCCATTGATGAGTATCATTGATGACACACTACTACCAGAAAGATGTGGAGGATGATATGTGATCTGAAGCGTGCTCGTCAATCATTAGAAATTATATATATGCATTGGTATGACTTGAAAACAGGTGACACTCTGAGCATTGGGAAGTTGAAAAGAGAACATTTGGAAATGGTGGGTATGGAACCTCCCGGATTCCCGTAAACTCAAATTAGCTGTAACATCTTACAGCTCTCTAGTAGTAGGAAATTAAGGAGTGGCACAGATGAAGGGGAGTTTATGAAGGTATATCAAGATTATATGCTAGAAGTAAAGGAAGGATGAAAGCAGAGTGAAATATACCAGATTTGTATTTCATCAGACCTCTTCTTATCTGGTGTTTGGTTTGTGTGGTAGAACTAGCATGTGATGAATCATCATTAACCTAATTGGGGCGTGCATTATTATTTGGCCCGCAGATCTATTTGGTCTGGGTCTGGAAATAGTGTGAATGAGTTTGGAACCTTGCCAGTGTGTTCATAATTTAAACTATCAACCTAGTTTAAATAAAATTGTTTGTGGTATAATTGAAAGGTTTAGATAAGGAGATGATCTCATCATTGGGTTTAAGAAATCATGACAGTGCTAGATAATTCCTGGTGCATTCGGTTAAACTGCTATAGTTGGGCAGTGGTAGAAACAGAAAAGGATGAGTGCATAGATATTGCAGAATCCTTTCTTTAACACACGGTGTAAGTAACAATGTACAATATTTTGTTAAGGGCTGATATTTTATTTTTTATGATCTGAGAAGTCAGGAAAATATGACCCCTAATGGGTGATGCATTGTGTTCCAGGTTGTCTGTGTTGATTGAGAAATGTCAGTGATTTAGGCTGATACACAATGGATATGGTTGTAAGAAAGATTGCAGAACCAAGCATGCAAGAAGCCTCAAAGAGAAGATGTGCTCTGTTTTGAATCAAATGAGTGTTTGAAGAAGTCACAAGATGTCTATGCAGGGAAGCTCATATAACAATCCAAAAGATGGATGACCTGCATTTCAACCTCTTCCTGTTTTGAAAGTAGAAAAGTAACAGAATCCAGTTTGGAATGTGGCAATGTCATGGGTGGCAGTGTCGAGAGTAGAATAAGATGTGGTTAAGAAGGTAAGACAATAAGAGTTAAGTTGTCATGAGTCTGGGGGCCAAATGTAATGGAAATGGATTCACAAAAAGCAATCACAAAGGGCCAGATGTACAACCCTTCCATATTGCGAGTCACAAATTGCATCGTTTCGCGACTTGCAAAATGGAATGTACAACAGTGTCTCAGACACTTTTTGCGATTCCGAATGGGGTTGCAAATGGTCTGCCTCACTAATATTCATGAGGCAGGTCACTATTTGAGACTCCATTGGGAATGGCCAGCACTTAGATGGATGGTGGCCTGCTGGGGTCAGCGGACCACCATGTCTGTGACTGATTTTTAAATAAAGCAGTTTTTTTAAATGCAGTCCATTTTCCTTAAAGGAAAGTAGGATGCATTTTTTAAAAAAATAAACGTTTGTTTAATTTTTTGAGTAGGTAGTGGTCCATGGGACCCCTGCCCGCTCTTAAAAAATATTTTCGCTGCCAGTCACAAAGGGAAAGGGGTCCCATGGGGACCCCTTTCCATTTGCAAGGGGCTTCCCACCTATCTGAAGTAGGTGGTAAACTGTGAGTGTTTTGCTACCCCAATTGTGGTTGCAAAACTATCGTACATAGAAGTGCAACTTTTTATTAGGAAGGGATGCCCTTGGCACACCCCTTCCTAATAGCAAGTCGCAAACCCTATTTTGTGAGTCTGTAATAGATTACCAACTCGCAAAATAGGGTTTGTACATTGAACAGACCTATTTTGCGGTTGCAAATGGGCTGAGTTCCTGTTTGCAAACGCACAAAATGGCTGTACATCTGACCCAAAATGCACAGCAAAAGTTTGCGAAACCAGTCTGACTTTGTGAACCAACCTATGTAAAATTTTGTAAATCCCAGAGTTTGAAACCCCAAAATCCCTGAGTACATTTGGCCCAAGTTGTCAAAAGTAAACACTGTAAGTGGATCAGAAGGGGCAAAATGGCATATTGTTCTACTACTTTGAAGCTAGAATGTGATAAGATACAATAAACCTGGTTAACATGATTGGAAGTGGGTGAAGAAATGTTCGAGAAATTTATGAGCGAGAACCGATTGGGAAAACATAGATGTTTTTGTTGGGATGCTGAATTCTAATCATGCTGTTGATGTTCATGTTGATATTTTGATGTTTTGGCCTAAAAAGTAAGAGATACATGGCATTCTTCCATTTGGGAAATTCCATTACTGGGCATTGGAAAGAGTTCCCAAGAAGTTTAAACATTTGGTGAAAAAGAACAGGTTAGATTTAATTTCATCTGTTTTGATGCAGTGTGATATGTGTGTGTGTGTTAGTAGTTCAGAGTTTGATTAGACAACCTTTTTTTTTTGTCCTCATTAAAGAAATAAAGTGAGTGGTCGTAAAGCAGTACCATGGCACCCTCCTGAGCCCGACAGAGGGGATACGCAACCCTATAGCTCTCTTTCCACCTCAAGGGTTTTTAGGGACGCCAACCGCATGACACTTGGGAATTTATAGAGGATAGTATCGAGCCCATAGTTTATACATATACAATTTCCCATAAACTCACTTGTTTCATAATCATTGGACTTTTTTACATACCAGGAAGTTGCAGAGCCCAAATTGTTTGTCCAATTATCCCATAGCCCCCAAAATCTAGTTATTTTCTTAGCCTTACAACCCATATTTAGTTTGTGGATTCTTTTTAACAGATGACACCCAATCCAAAAACTTTGGACAATTTGGTGAAATCCAATGAAGACAAATTTCTCTTCTTGCCAAAAGAATTAAAACACACAATAATGAAGCTTGGAGATTTGACAGTTTGATATTAATACTGTCTTCAGGTAAGATTCCAAAAATAATTAATACCAACCTTACCTGGATTTCTTGGCCCATTACATCTGATATATTCTTGCCAACTTGCCTCCAGAAGCCCTGGATCTGAGGACACTGCATGAACATATGCACATCATTCGCACTTCCCAGATTACATTTCACACAGAACTTCTCTCCGCCTCCCAACTTGGAAAGCCTCTTCGGGGTCCAATAAGCACTATGTAGTGTGAACAGATGATTTCTCCTCAATGATGTAGCCTTAACAACCTTCCTCAAAATGCATATAGATACTTGCCAGAAAGCTGAGATGTCGCTGTGAGGCAGTTCTCTTCTCCAGGGCTCATCCATAGGCATCGGTGGCGGATCTCCTTTAATCAAAATCCAGTACCATTTTGCCACTTCTTTACTTTGGTAGCACAGGACTAAAAACGTGCTCTCTAGTTCCTCATTTATAACTCCATCTTTGCCCTGATTTGTAGACCAGCAGGAGAGTTGCTAAAATTTAAATCTGGATAACCTTTGATTTGTTCGAAATTTGAGCTCATCCCATGACAGAAGTTTGTTATCACGCAGTAATTGGCCCCATTTCTGATATCCATTTTCCCATAAAGGGGCTGATAATCTGTCATTTAGGCATTCTGGAGTACCTGGAGAGTTCCATATGGGAGCACTTTCAGAGTAATATTGAATTTTAAGTATCTTCCTCATCTGGAACCATAATTCACAGCCTGAGCGTATTACCTTCAATTTAATTTCTTTAAAGTATTTAGGATGTCCGAATTTAAAAAGAAACCCATCACCCCCCTGCAGTACACCATTAGACATAGCTAAGAGGCAAGGCGTATAATGGGTGTAATCAAGAAGAAGGGATCTCATGTTCTTAAAAAGGAAAGCCCAACTGTAAAATCCAAAATCGGGACTAGCTGTTCCCCCGGCTGCTTTCTCACATCTCAGTTTCTTCCATGCAATCCTAACCAATTTGTCAGCCCAAAGGAAACTATTTATGTCCAACTCCAAGACTTTTAAAGCGGCTGGACTAAATAGTAGAGGGATTGCATCAAAGATGAATGTCATTTTGGGCAAAACCGACATTTTGACAAGATTGGACCGGCCAAGAATTGACAATAGGAGATTACACCAAGATTTCAATAAAGTTCTGATCTCCTTCTTTTTAACCTCTAAGTTAACCTGAGCCAATTAATTGATGTTCTGAGTAATTTGAATACCTAAGTATCTTATTTGATGGTGTAATAAGGGCGAGCTAAATTGCCAATTCCATGACATAATCTCGTTTTTTTGTGGATTAATTTGGTAACCCGATATCTTCCCAAAATCTATCAGGAGTTGTTCTAATTATGTTAGGATCGCTGGTGATTCTTTTGTAAAGATCATCAGGTCATCTGCGTGCAGGGCTAACTTTTTTGACCATCCCTTATATTTGAATGGCACAAAGAACTCACATAGAACCACTGGCACAAATCATCAATTTGTGCCAGTGGTTCTATGTATAGATCAAAAAGGAGAGAGGAGAGAGGACTACCCTGCCTAGTGCCACACTCTAACGTAAATGAATTGGTTAAGTTTCCATTAACTATAAACCTAGCTGTGGGAGCTTTATAGATGTTCCTAATAGTTCTTGAAATATTTTCTCCTAGGCCAAATGCTTGAACTAAATAATGTAGAGAGGACCAGTTCACCCGGTCGAAAGCTTTGGCTGCATCGAATGCAAAAATTGTAAGTGGCAGATTATTGGCTGAAGCGATATCAATAGCGCCTATCAGCTCATCGTTAAGTCATGCAGATGGCGCCCTCTGATAAACCCCTTTTGATCCGGGTGACCTATTTTCCCATTATATTATTCAATCTCCCTGCTATAATTTACGCAAAGATTTTATAGTCACCATTAAGCAGGGAAATGGGTCTGTAAGACTCACATTTTTTGTAATCTTTATTGGGTTTCAGGATCAGGGTAAAGGCTGCCTCTCCAGGAACTGGGAATTGGGGAATTGGTTGAAAAATACTATTAAATAGTTTATACAGGACCGGGGCAAGCGTCTCGTTAAGGGCGATCTAAAACTCATTAGGAATAGCATCTAGTCCTGCCTCACTGCCTCTCTTTAACTTTTTTATTACAGTACTAATTTCAGACTGAGAGAGCTTCCTATTAAGATGTTGGGCCTGGTTTTCAGGTAATGACTGTAAGAATGTTTTATCTAAGTAGTTTTTAATTTGGGAGTCAGTGACTACTAGGTCTTCAGTATACAGGTCTTTAAAAAATAATTCAAACGTGTTTTCCATCTTGGCCCTATATGAAAATATCTCCCCTGTTTCTATATTGCAGATCTCTTTAATCACATTTCTTGTCAGGTTTACTCGAGATTTCCAGGCCAGGAGCTTCCCGCTGCCTTCTTCATATTCGTAATTGGCAAATTTGCTAACTTCCCATCTTCTTCTGATAGTACTGTCAAGATAGTCTACCATGTCTTGACGTTTAGCTGGTAGCTCGGGACTTTCCCCTCTCTGTTCATTATTCCGAATGGTTGTTTGGTTAAGCAAGGCTCTGAGAATTTAAGCTTCCAATAACTTACATTTTTCTTTATTTTCCTTATTAATTTTAGCTGAGATTATGAACTCGGTTATGGACCCATAATATGGCTGCCAACACTTCCTGGATTGGAGTATTGGCAGCCAATCAGAATTGAGCTCTTGCTCGGGAGGGTTCGCGAACCCTCCTCGGTGCTCAGATATTGAAACATTTTCTTTTTTAAATTTCTCAGGAACTACTGAAGTGATTTACACCATTTAACAAAAAGCGCTCTTTCTGAACCAAGACCTACCGTTTTGCCAAATTTGGTGTAATTCAGTTCAGCAGTTCGTGCTGTAGCTTTGTCTAAAGTTTCCTATGGAAAATTACATGGGGAAAATGCATTTTGGGACCCCCCCTTTTTTCTCAGCCCCCGCTTGACGAATCACCCCAAAACTTCTAAGACAGGAGCTGACCGGAGCGCCCCACTAGTTTTAAGAATTTTGGGAGGATTCGTCAAACGATGCCAAAGTTATTGGGAAAACAAAAAACGCTTTTTTAATAGAAACGAGGTTCTAACTATCACTACCTACTGGTGAATGCCAGTAGGTAGGATATATATATATATATATATATATATTCACTGAAACACCCATAGGTTTCAGAGGTGTTATAGTTAGTTGGACATTTCACTCGTACGAAACCCGTGAAATTCCCCCGTTATAGTTAGTTCAGCTAACTATAACTCACGCCCCCGCAATGCAATGCTGATGACGTCACATATTACATCACTCATGACATGGTCGGTGACACCACATATGACATCACTGATGACATCATCCAGTGACTGTGTGTTTCTCTAAAGTTTAAATATGTTTAATATATATAGGGAAAGGCGTATTGAAGAATGAGTGGGTGTATAAGTGTCTGAATGGATGATTTACTAGGTGTGTGACTGACTCTATAAGTGTGTTATTAAACATATCTTACTGAAGGCATGGGTTAGTAACAAACTGTGTGAATCTCTGTAGCCATCTGTATGTTGGTGTGTAAGCGGCTGCATGGGTTTACAAATAGCTACATGAGTGTCTATATGGGTTATAGATTGGTTGTCTGAGTATCTGTATGGGTGCCTGAGTGTTTGTGTGGGTGGGGTGTGTGTGACTCTGTGCATAGATGTGTGAGTGGGTGATTCACTGGGTGCATGGTTTCAAGAGCATCTATGATGGACTGTATGGGTGGGTCAGTGTGTGTATGGTTGTGTTAGTGAGTGAATGTATATTTCAGTGGTACATGTGTGAGTAGCTACATATGTGAAAGGCAGTATATATGTGTGTTAGAGTATATAAATGGCTATAAGTGAGAGTGTGTGATTGTGAGAGTGGCTGTATAGATGAGTGTGTGCTTGTATCATTGATTGTATAAGAGCGTAAGAATGTGCTAGTATTTGTATGAGTAATTGAGCTGGTGTGTGTATAACTGTACAGGTGAGTAAATGGCAGTGTGATTAATTATTTGCATGACTGCGTAGGTGTGTGAGTACCTCTGTGAATGAGTGGCGGTGTGTGATTGTCTATATAGGTGTATGAGTGCATATGATAGTCCTGTACTGAGTGACCATAAGGATGAGTCACTGTACGGGTGAGTGAGTGGATGGGTGTATAGACCGAAGAATCAGTAATTGGGTATGTAGTTATTGGTGTTGGAGTGTCTATGGTTTTGAGAATGGCAGTCTGTAATTTAGAGTGGGTGTATCAAAGCTTACATTAGGGTGTGAGAAGATGCATCAAATTATCACAGGGATGATGTCATCAGCGATGTCATCAGTGATGTCATCAGTGATGTCACTGACCATGTCATGAGTGATGTAATATGTGACGTCATCAGCAGTGCATTGCGGGGACACGAGTTATAGTTAGCTGAACTAACTATAACGGGGGAATTTCTATGGTTATGTACGAGTGAAAGGACCAGCTAGCTATACCACCCCTGAAACCTATGGTTTTTTCTGTGAATATATATATAGATATAGATATATATATATATTCAATGAAAAAACCAAAGGTTTCACACATGTTATAGTTAGCTGGACATTTCACTCGTAAAAAACCAATGAAATTCCCCCGTTATAGTTAGTTCAGCTAACTATAACTCGCGCGCCCGCAATGCACTACTGATGACGTCACATATTACATCACTCATGACATGGTCAGTGACATCACTCATGACATCACTGATGACATCTCAAATGACATCACTGATGACATCATCCAGTGAATGTGTGTTTTTCTGAAAATTAAATATGTTTTATATATGTATATCTCAAGGTCGATGGAAGAATAAATGAGTATATAAGTGTCTAAATTGATGATTTGTTTCTGAAAAATTGATTGTATAACTGACTGATTAAGTGTATCTTTTTGAATACATGGCTTAGTGAGTAATGTTTAAATGTGTAAATACCTGTATCAGTCTCTCACTTTGTATATAAGTGGCTGCATGGGTTGGTGAGTAGCTACATGAGTGTCTATATAGGTTAATAGTTGGTTTTTTGAGTATCAGTATGAGTGTCTGAGTGTCTTCATGGTGCGGTGGGGGGTATTACGTAGTGCATAGATGCATGAATGAGTGACTCACTGTTTGTATGTGTTGAAGACAGCATGTGTGCAGGACTGTATGGGTGGATGAGTGTGTGCATGGGTGTGTTAGTGAGTGAATGACTGTCTCAATAGTGTCTTCATAAGTAACTACATATGTTTTAAACTAGTATATGTGACTATTGGTGTTTATAAGTGAGTATATGTGAGAGTGAGAGATTGGAAGAGTTCCTGTATGAATAAGTATGTGTTTCTATAAGTGATTGTTTAAAAGACTAAGTATGTGTAAGTTTCTGTAAAAGTAAGTGTGGTGGTGTGTGTATAACTGTATATGCAAGTAAATGGATGTTTGATTCTTTATTAGCATGAGTGACTATGTGTGAGTAACTCTATAGATGAGTGGCATTGTGTTACAGGATGTTTAGGTGTATGAGTACATATGATGTGTGAGTACATGTATGAGTGACTGTATAGGATTGTTGGTGGATGAGTGGATGTGTATGTGGATCTTAGAATTACTGAATAGGTTGTTGTAACTGTTATTGGTATGTCCATTTTTTTGAAAATTTTAGTCTCTATTTTTGAATGTTTGTATCAAAGGTTATATTAGGGTGAGAGGAGGTCTACCACTCTGTCACAAGGATAATGTCATCAGTGATGTCATTTGAGATGTCATCAGTGATGTCATGAGTGATGTCACTGACCATGTCATGAGTGATGTAATATGTGACGTCATCAGTAGTGCATTGCGGGCGCGCGAGTTATAGTTAGCTGAACTAACTATAACGGGGGAATTTCATTGGTTTTTTACGAGTGAAATGTCCAGCTAACTATAACATGTGTGAAACCTTTGGTTTTTTCATTGAATTTCTAAGGTTTTTTAAATGCTAATTCCTAACTATAACGTGTGTGAAACCCATGGTTTTTTCAGTGAATTTCAAAGGTTTTTTAAATGCTAATTCCTAACTATAACGTGTGTGAAACCCATGTTTTTTTCAGTGAATTTGCAAGGTTTTTTAAATGCTAATTTTTTTTTTTTCTTCTTTTTTTTTTTACATATTTTTATTTTAATTTTCTATCCTTTTTTAAAGACTATGGTTAAATTTTTAAAATTCTACAATATGTTTTTTTTAACATTTTTTATAAAATAAACAGGTAAAATTTATTAGCAATACATTTTTTCCTTTTTTTTTATTTTTTTTAGTGCGCGTACGGTAAGCTTACGGTAAGCGTACGGTTTACGCAATGTCCGTAATTTATCTACGCTGTTTGCGTATAGTTACGCAATTTGTGTAGCCGCGCGTACTCCGCGTGGGGCGTGTACGCTACACACGCACGTTATGCGGAAGTGTCGGGGAGTGACTGTTATACGCATGCGCGCGAGCGCGTGTCTTTTTTACGCGCATGCGTACTTTTGCCGTAAGCGTACCGTAAGCGTACGGTAGGTCATGTGATCATGAAACACAACTTTTGATTGGTTGAAACTACTTTCAGTTCTAGAACTCTCCTACACCACACCCATTCCCCACATTTCTGCTTGTGATCCCTTAGGAGAAGGAGCTGGGTTGTCTTTGTGATACGATGGCAGAACAGCAGAGCTCTTCTGAGAGTGAGGCTAGCAGCACTACCTTGAGGCAGAGAGCGAGGAAACAAAAGACCTCTTACGTATGGGAGTATTTTACTTTTCCAGAAGGCCAGCAAAAGGTAAATGCACCCTTAGTGACTTGCAAGCTGTGTAAGCGTGTACTTTCAAGAGGTAATCCTGACAGGAAGTATTCCTTTGGGAATCACACCATGATGAGACACCTTAAGGATGTACACAGAAGGACACATGCTCGACTTACTGAAGGTAACCCTTCAGTAAATCAACCAAGCACATCCACAGCAGCTCAGCCTGGACCATCATCTGCAGGGCCGAGTCCTTCTTCTGCAGGTCAGGTGAGCCCTTCATCTGTGGGGGGAGCATCTCCTTTTTCTGGTCCTCTGGAAATTAACCCTCGGTTTGCGAGGGTTGAAGTACGGTGCGCCACTTGTCACGATCTAATTACTTATAGGGAGACCAGTATTTCCCTAGTGAACAGTAAAATAGATCAGCACACTTGTCGTACCGTCTAATATTCCCAATCTTTCTTTCCTCTGTCCCTGCATGAACACAACGGCTCTTTTAAGAGCCAACCTTACCTTTCATCTATTTTTTATATATTTTTTTTAAAACTTTTTTTTTTTTTTTTTTACCGTACGCGTACAGTACGCGTAATTTTTTTTTTTTTTTTTTAAAAACACTAAAAATCAATTATCACATTACAAGGTCCATGAGAGACTACAATTAAAAACTGAAAATGTGATTGTAGAGAAGTGGAAAAAAGGGACCATGACATTATTGACTTACCATACCCACTCAAAAAAAGATTTATTCATTTAATTTTTTTTTTAATTGCTTTAAAAATGGTTCTAGTTTTCGAAAATTTTCTATCTCAATCTGAAAAAAAAGAAAAAAGTATTAATATTTAATAAAACATTTAATAATACAGTACACATATTTACATATTTTTCAAAAAATATTTTTGCCTTTTTTTTGCTGTTTTCAGAAAATATTGCATTTCACTATAAATTGTGAAAGCAATTGCATTCATCATTTAACAGCAGGCAAAAAAAAAATTAACAATCTCAAAGATTGTTTTTAAAAAAGCCCACAATCTCTTTTTGCATAAACATAACTTTATAGAAATGCATAATATTCTTAAAAAATATCATCTAATATCAATACTTATTTCTTTAAAATACCATCTGATATTTTTGTTTCAGAAGTATAATCACAATAATATATGTCAAATAACTCCACAATACATCTGGTTCCATTTCCTTTAGGCCAAATAGTAATTTTAAAATTCTTTTTTTGTATAATTTCCAATGGTAATCCAATAAAAAACAAAAGTTTAAATTGTACAGATGTCACCGATTCTCTGTAACATTTTGGTTTCCGAAAGATTAATTAATAATTAAATAAGTCCACAATAGAATTGTTTACTTTTCCGCATGGCCAAATAGTAATTTTAAAAATCTTTTTTGAAAAAATTTCCAATGGCAATCCAATAACATTCCAAAATTTAAATTGTGCAGATGTTACCGATTTTTTCTAAATTTTTGGTTTTCCAAAGTTTCCTTAAAAAATGGAAAAATTCCACATTACAATTGGTTACCTTTCCATTAGGCCAAATGATAATTTGTTAAATCTTTTTATTTGTAAATTCCAAATGGTAATCCAATAAAATGGTAAAATTGTTTTGTCCAGATGTTGTCAAATCTCTCTAAAATTTAGGTTTCAGGAAGATTAGATAGGAATTTGCTAAATCAAAAGGCAAACGTTGCTTAAAAATCAATTGGGAATCATTACACAGTGTCCAGCCTTTTTCACATTTAAGATAAACTGTGTAATGACCAGAAGTTACAGTAGGTCCATCATGGAAAATTATTGCAACTGTTACAAAAGTTTTTCCTGAAATTGATAATTGCTGTCCTGTAAACTTCTTTATTAAAGTATCCAATTTTGAACCATCAGCTCTACATCGTTGCATCATTAAAATTACATACTGTCTGTATTCCTTTAAAATGAATGTTGAAAACATGTCAGATTTACACACACCGCATTGCATGCTATGATTAGCATCTTTAACTAATTTAGCAAAAGTGACTGTTTTACTCTCTGGCAATGTTAAATAAATAAACCTTTCAGAATCAACATTAGAGCCACATATATTATAACAGTTTTCACAACTATGTTCCCATTTATAAGAGAGACCAAATAAATTTTCAATGTTAACCCCTTCTTCTTCCAGTACCTGAAGAAAATAAATCAAGAATTCCTGTGCGTCTTGCTGTACATTTTGAGAAAACTGTGTTCGTCCTGAACATACATTTAAAACTTTTCTAATTTCAGTAGCACTTTCTATTTGAGTTTTATCATTACTCAGCTTTTCAAAAAGGAGACTCAGCACAGAACAGAATCTTTTTCCCTGATTTACTATTATCTGCTCTTGCAAACTTTCCAGATAAAATGCAACATTCAGCACTACATTAGCGTAGCAGTTGACACCAGAGCTATTTTCAAAATAACATCCTACAACCTGTTCTTCATTTTCCTTATTCTTTTTGCTTGCAATTACATCACTCCTCTTTTTTTTCCTCCTCTCTACATCTTCATTACAGATATTCTCATTTCTCCTTTTACGAGAAACTACACGTTTCTCCAACACAGGATACTGACCTAAATGAGGAGCATAGCTTCTTCTTAATCTATTATACTCCTTTACACAATTTGTATCAGCACTAACTTTTGAATCTTCAAAGTCTATCATGAATAAACCTGATAATGTTTTCACTCGTGACAAAGCAACATATGCCATACCTTCTTTGAACACAGTTGAACCAATGTTCACAAATGCACAATCTACAGTCAATCCTTGAGACTTGTGAATAGGTACAGCATATGCTAGCAAAAACGGAAACTGCTTCCTACGTACATATAAGTCTTTCACAAGCATGAAACAAACTGAACAATGACAAATGTCTTTAACTTCTTCTATCTGATCAAATTTTATTTTTAAACATTCAATTCCATCTTTTTTCTGATAATTAATAAAACCCACAACTCTTCCCATAGCTCCATTAACTAAACCTTTTTCAACATCCAAATTTCTCCTTAAAAATACTCTACAGTTCATGCAAACATATAGATTTTTTTCTAATCCAGCTGTTTTGGAAATCTTCTTCTCTAGTGAATCCAATTTATTTTTCAGTGTGCCTGTTAATGTGACAGTAATTCTTCCATCCTCAATTTTGTCCACTGCTTCCAATTTCCTGATATCTTCCTTTTCCAATTTCAAAAGCTCCTCATTGAATATTGAGCATTCACGTAGAGTTGGCATTAAGCAGATGACACTTTTGTATTCTGCAATGTTCTTGTATATCTTCTCTGCAACTATTTCTTCCTTTGGAAATAAATTATGTAGCAGCCGAGTCTGTAATGCTTTTTTGCCAGCTTCTGTGAGTAGTCCAATCCTGATATCTTTCAGAATACTTCCATATTCTTCATCGTTTGCTTGCCTCATATTAGTTGTAAGTTCCTTGTACTCAAAGAAGGACCAAATATTTGTATTACCGATGCTTCCCAATGACTTCTTCGTGTCTTCATGTGTCACAGTATTAAACACTGGTTGTCCTTTAACTGGAGTAAGTTGCAAAAGATCTCCAAAAACTATGACGTGTTTTCCTCCAAATAACACGTCATAGTCTGACTTCAGAATTTGCTGCATTCTTAAATGCACAAAGGCAAGCATTAAATTCGATACCATGCTCACCTCATCAATAATGAGAACTTGCATCTTCTTCAATACTCTTGAAACTTCCAAGCATGCTTCTCCAGTTAGCTTGTTGTATTGTATTTTGTTCTCATGCTCCACTGGTAACATTAGCAAACGATGTAAAGTGATTCCTTTTATGTTATATGCTGCTAACCCAGTTGGAGCAGTAACCACACAAGACAAAGTAGAATCCGTTTTTTGCTGTAGGTAGCTTCTGATTACTTTTATTAGGAAACTTTTTCCAGTTCCAGCTTGTCCGCTTACATACATCCTGATTGGATGAAATGATGTGCATGAGCACTCTTTTTTTTCATGTAGAAATCCGTGATCAATTTTGTTTCTGATCTCTTCATAAATTTGTTGCTGCTCTTCGTTCAGTTGTCTTTCTAAATTTTGTAAGTCTATAAATTCTCCTTGAGCTTGATTCATAGCCGTTTCCACTTCATTCATGGCTATTGATGCTTCATTTTCAACGATTGGTTGTCCTAGGGGATCTTGACTGAGTGTTCCTGAACTTTGGCTGTCCTGAGAACTGTCTCTAGCTATTTCTGCTGCAATTGTAGTTTCCTGTTCAATTTCTTCATTTAACATTTGCAGATAAGTTGTGAATGTATTGCATTGTATGCTGTCTTTGCAAGCATTAAAAGAATCTTCATAGCTTTGAAATTCTCCCAGTAGTTCATCCTCTGTATGCCATGGTTTAAACAGCTGTAAAAGAGCCAAGTAGTAAAATTCCTTTTTGTCAGTAGTGTCGCAACTCAGCTTCCGGTGATTTATCAAACTTCCTTTTGTTTGCTTCACCAAACATCCTTCCTCACCAATGACTTTATATTTTCCATTGTTGATGTCTTCTGCGGCTTTCCGTGAATAAATGTAGTTCTGCAGCACTTCATAGAGACACATGTTCTCCAGATGATGACTTCTCTTTGGGTAATATGTGTCCAACATGTTTGATTTCAAAATATCTGTACTTTCTGGGTCATTCTCGGCCAAATATTCAATTTCTCCAACAGATTTCAGTACCCGATTTCTCATTGCTGCAAGGCCTAAACTTGCCCAAATTATTCTTCTTGATTTCGAGTAGAGACTTGCAGAAGATAACCTATCTGAACATTCGTAGGATCCAATTTCTCGATGCGATAACATCTTCAAACTGAAACTGTACAGCTTCTTAGTGACAGTCTTCTCGTGAGAAATCTCTTCCCACATTTCCTTCAATTCTGTTTTTTCTGATTTCGTAATGTAAGACGTTACATATCGAGCAACAGCAATGGAATTGTCAGCTACATACTGTATATCCATGTTAGCGTTCCACATGGATAAAATCACTGGGTTGTAGTCGTTTATATTTTTTGATTCTTCTTTTCTTTTAAGGTTGTAGGTATTCTTAGGTGATTTTCTTGTGATAGTATGTCTCACAGATGACATAAAACTGTTAACTCTTCCATTTGAAAGAACAGGTCTAGGAAATCCAAATCGACATTTAGTGTAGTATTTATCTTTGCTCTTGTATTTCCGTCGACAGTATTTTCCACACCGATGACTTTGGAAACGTAAAACTTGCTCCTTTAACTTTTTCTCTTCTGTGCTTTTTGGTATAGCACATGTTGCATATTCTTCAATGTAAGATAACACTGCTTCATCAGTATCTGTTCCAAACTTTGGGGCATCCTTGATCCACAACAGCATATGAATATGAGGAGCACCTCTTGCCTGGTACTCTTTTCTCCAAAAGAAATCCACTACTTCTCCTAGAGGTGGTTTTTTTTTATTGCAGATGAAGGACATCATAGCCTCAAATCTATGATTGAAATATCTGCAAACATTAACTGGATCCAATGAGCACAGTTCTCCTGCTGTCTTGTATTCGATGTTTTTAATGTTTGAATTTGCCTCTCGTAGAAAATCCAGTAAATCATCCCAAGCGTACTCGGCACAGCTTAGGGTAAGGAACCATGTTGGAGTTCCTAAATTCCGTAACATGCATTTTAATTCACCATGGCGTCGGTACCAATATTCATTTGTCCCACGCTGACAAGCCATCAGATTGATCAGTTGTGTTTCCAAATGATCATCTCGGTGCCGCACTTTCTCCATAAAATCCTTAGCAGACACATTTTGTAAATGTACTCCACTTTTTAAAATGTGATTTACTGCATAAGACAGTGCAGACAAGTCGCTTTCAAATAAAAGATGAAACAAATAAGGAATACTTTGTCGAAATCTGGGATCTTCAGCATATAGTCTTGTAGTCCGATACTCAGAAGCTGGAATCTGTTCCGGACGTTCATCGTATCGTCCTCCTTTTCCTTTAGGAAACAGCTGGGGAAAACATCGAGCTTCCAAGCTCTCCTCCCATACACTCACGGGAGTTCCTTTTGCTTTCTTCATCTGAAATAGATCAATATTATCTCCCATAACTTCTTTTGAATGAAGAGGATGTATGATAAAATGTTCATAAATTTCTTCTTCCTTTGACTTGTCCACTTTTTCAATTTGTCCAGTTGGTGTTTCTGTGTCTTCTTGTAAATCTTCTTCTTCTTCTTCTTCTATATAAATTGATTCATACCATTTGTTATTCCTTTTCAAATACAAATTTGCTCTTTGTACTTTCCGTACATCTACCAGCTCCTGCCAAATCTTCTTATTCTTTGCAGGTACACCATTAACCAGAATAATTAATGGTTCAGTTTCCAAAGTATCCGCATCAATAGTTTCCATATTTTTTTTCAAATCCAAGGGCAAATACACCACTCTACCTTTTAAACCTCTCAGTAAATCTGAAGGAGGTAATTTACCAGTTTTGGGCTCCATACGTACTATGGTCTGGAACGGATGAACACATTGAATGAGTATAGACTCATATGTATTTAATTCAGAAAGTTCAGCAGGAATAGCATCCAATTATAAATTATTATGTACAGCTCTGGTCGGCATTCTATTTTCCTCTAACTTGTTGTAACAGTATTTACAAATACGCTGAACTTCACCCAATTCAAAACAATTTTCAAGAAATATATATGTGGCAAAATCCTTCCACTTATAATTATCTTCATTTTCACTCTTTCTGTAGAGATCAACATACCTGGTTTGTTTTCTATAATGAGTTCTGCGGCAACAAATACAAGTAATATTTGGTCTTTCATTAGAGATTATTGCAAATTTTGTTATGTGATCATTAAATGTCTTACTTACAAAGGGTTCTACATTCTCTTCCACTTCTTCCTCATTTACTGTGTCCTTCTCTGCACTGTTTTGTTCAGGACCAAAGTAACAAAACTGAATTTCATCAACAACCTTCTCTACATCTGATACCGTTCCACGGAACAGAGCCCTATTCAATTCATCTAACTTTATTGCTGGACTTTTAGCAAAATACAACCGTCTCAAAAACTTTCTCATTTCAGTATGATGAACAGCCAGCATCCTAAAATGATGGAAAACACTATTACACACTTTTCTAGATAGACAAGCCAGAGAATGACCCTGCAAACCAGTATTCTCTCTCACTCTGCATGGATCCAAACTTTGAAGCACCTTAATCTTCTGTTTTACACTTTTTTTGCTATATTCTCTTAGAAACTCACGAAATTTATCAATAGATTCCTGACGCACAGTGCAAATACTGCTACAATTCCAAGTGTACACTGGGGCTTGAGGACGTCTCCCCATAGCCTCATCCGCCATCACTTGTACCTTATCTCTTGGAACCATTATCTCCTTCTCCATTATGCAACCATTTTTCACTTCATAAGCACGACCTCTGGTGTCAACTGCATGCAGCAAACTATTACTTTGAAAATAACTCTCTTCATTAAAAAAAGGTTCACTACTTGAACTATGCATCCATTTTCCTAAAAACACTTTAGAAAAGTTTGTCCTGTTCACTACTCTTTTCCTTTTGCTATGTGATTTCAGTACATTAACCATTTTGTCTAATGTACGCATCCTATTCAAAATTAAAATGAATAGTTTCCTTTTTAATTCTAATGCCTTTGCTGCAATGGCTTCAATTTCTTTTTTTCTCTTATAAAACTTAGTCTTTTGCTTATATTTCTTCACATCCTTTATCAAATTGGACATAACTCTTCTCTGAAACATTTTTCTACGTATCTCTTTAAATGCTGTTTTTCTGTTTAAGTTAATCTTTTTAGTTGCAGAAGGTATATTTGCATTAACTAAATTCTCAATTTTTTCCTGTGCTTTTCGATTGAAATCATTCTTTCCAGTATAGACATTTTGTACATTTTTCCTTTTTTTGAATATGTTTTTTAGAAAAATTTTTGTGTGCTTACCAGAAGATGTTTTCTTTTTCCCAACATGAGCATATTCAACTAACTTAGGTCCTCCAGTTGTCTTCAAATATAGGTTTTTTTTGTGGTCTTTTTTTACTCTGGATTTTGTAGGCATCTTAAATTTTGTTCACTGCTCTTCAGCAATACCTGAAAAAAACTAAAAAAAAATTCCTTTATTTTATTTAAATATATTACTACATTTGTTTTCACATTAGTCACAAAACGAAATTTCTTTGCCAATTTGAAAGCACACTTACTGCTCTTTTTTTTGCCAAGTGATAATCACTTTTACAGACTGACACATTATGAATCCACTTTTCAGATTTTTTAAAAAGCACATGTCCAAACTGCTTTTTCAGACCAGCACCATTTGTAACCTGGGTGACTGCCTACACTCCAGCAAGGGCAACCAGCCTTAGTGATGCTGAATGTGTTTGCATTACTGACTGAAACCTCAAACCCCACTCGCTTGTGAATACTGTGCATGATTCCACATGGTAAGTAGCTGGCTGTGTGCTAAGAGTCTGCTTCTGCACCAAAAAATGGCTCCCCCTTTCCATCTAATGCAACTGTGAAATCACCAGAGCAATACGCAATAAATCTCTGCCTGTAATTCCTATTTGCACACAGTCATGTTTTCACATTAGTCACAAAACGAAATTTCTTTGCCAATTTGAAAGCACACTTACTGCTCTTTTTTTTGGCAAGTGATAAACACTTTTACAGACTGACACATTATGAATCCACTTTTCATATTTTTTAAAAAGCACATGTCCAAACTGCTTTTTCAGACCAGCACCATTTGTAACCTGGGTGTCTGCCTACACTCCAGCAAGGGCAACCAGCCTTAGTGATGCTGAATGTATTTGCATTACTGACTGAAACCTCAAACCCCACTCGCTTGTGAATACTGTGCATGATTCCACATGGTAAGTAGCTGGCTGTGTGCTAAGAGTCAGCTTCTGCACCAAAAAATGGCTCCCCCTTTCCATCTAATGCAACTGTGAAATCACCAGAGCAATACGCAATAAATCTCTGCCTGTAATTCCTATTTGCACACAGAGTCATGTTTTCACATTAGTCACAAAACGAAATTTCACATTTTCCAACCTCAAACCCTTAAACTATTCTTTTATTATACCAGTACACCTTAATTTATTGTGAAAACATAGTCCATATTATTTTACTTGTTCCTCACATTTAAATTTCTCCCAAAACAGAAAATAATAAACACAACTTCAACAAAAAGAATTGCATTTCGATTATTCATTTCTTAATTTACCATATACATCCCCTCTCAAACTCTAAACTCACCTTTAAAATTAGTTAGTTGTGAAAGAAATGTGGCACTCAAACAGCAGATTATCAGAGCCAGGATCTCTGTTCTTTACACCTCTCTCCTCTCAGCAGAACCAGATAATGGCAAACTTTCCCTCTCTTTTTCCACACATAGACATGTTAGTTTCAAATCTCAGTGCTTGCCCCTTTTTTTCAAATGTAATCACACATTTCTATTGGTTGAAAACCAACCCTTTTCCAAAAGTACCCTTCCCCCAACTTGACTTCTGCCTAGTACCCTTCTGCCTGCTACCATAGCAACAGCTCATGGAACACTGCTGTGTGGAGTCAGGTCAGAAGTTCGCCAAACAATGTTTCAATTCCACAGAGCAAGAGTGCTTGACTTTTCAAACCTAACAGCAAATCCATAGTACTGTTCTTTGGTAACACATTTTTCTGTACCAATACAAAACATGCTTCTATTAATTTACACATACAGCCTAGTTTTTATTCTAGAATGGTATGAAACAGCCAATCAGTTCTTTTTTTTATGAAAAAAATATGTATGCCTCCATTTCCAAACTGTCTTTCTTTTCATATTGCCATTCTACTGAATTACACCTCCTGAGTGCATCCAGTTCTCCTTTGAAGATGTTCACAGTGTGGATTGTAGGGCACAGCTATGTCTTCTGGAGTGAAAAGTATGCAGAGAAAACAGGTATGGTGAGAGACCTTGCTTTGCCAAATGTAGACATTAAATGGATTGGTCAGAGACATTGATGCCATTGGTGAAATCCTTCATGCACATCCAACACCCTGACCTCATAATAGTGCACTGTGGTGGCAATGACCTAGGCACTTTGACTGGGGTAGGTCTGGAAATGCTTATGAAGGACACCTTTGCACAACTGTTTTCACTTTTCCCTAAAACTGCCTTTGTGTTTTCTAACATATGCCAAAGGCAAAAATGGAACTGGTCCAATCATTTCTGTCCGCAGATTGACAAAGCAAGAAAGCACGTCAACAAATCTGTTTCTGCTTTCCTCCGTGACTATGGTATGGGTTCCATTTACCACAACAACTTGCGTTACGACATGCAAGACATTTATAGAGGAGATGGTGTGCACTTCAATGATGAAGGGAACAGAGTCTTCCTCTTGAACCTTAGACTCTGCATCGGTACGTACTTGTAGGTACCACTAAAAAATCACTTCATAAACACAACGGCTCTTTTTAGAGCCCCCTAATATCTAAACCACTTAAATCTGATTTTCATTTCTTTTTTTATTTTTTTTTTACCGTACGCTTACCGTACGCGTACCCCGCGATTTTTTTTTAAATCAATAAATGTTTTTTTTGTACTTTTCTGTCCTTCTTTGACCCCCTTACAAATGTTAGGGGGTCTGTAACTCTCCTCCTTGCCCCCTTTTCTTGTTATCACTCTTTTTTTTCTGAGTGAAACACTCGAAATGGCGGCCGCCGCTTCCTGGTTTCGACCGATTCGAATGTTTACTAAGATCTAAGAGCCAATCAGAATCGCGCTCGCGCACGCCACCGTACGCGTACGGTAAGCGTACCGTAAGCGCACCGTAAGCTGGCTCAGATATATATATTGATTTAAAGGCTATTTTCTCAGAATCTACTGAACAGATTTACACCAAACCTACAAAAGGCACTTCCTTGACCTGAGGACTACCTCTCTGCCAAATTTCTAGTAATTCTGTTCAGCCGTTCGGGCTGTAGCCCTGTCTAAAGGTCCTATGGAAAAATGCATGGGAAAAACGCGTTTTGGGACCCCCCTTTTATCTCAGCCCCTGCTTGACGAATCCCCCCGAGACTTTCAGGAAAGGAGCGGAGCGTAGCGCCCCACCTATTTTGAAAACTTCGCGAGGATTCGTTGACCGGCGCCAAAGTTATTCAAAATAGAATGTTGCGGATTTCCTATGGAAACGTGGTCCTAACTATAACTACCTACTGGCGACCGCCAGTAGGTAATATATACAGATATAGATATAGATTTATTTATACTTTTACCTATATATATATGTGTGTGTGTGTGTGTATATATATAGATATATATATATTCTCACAATAAACTACTACAAAATGTCAAGTAACTTTAACATATTGTTAACTTAACACAGACAATCATAAACCATTACAGAAGTATACAAAATGGATATTATATCCAACTATTTTGGAAAAACTCTATATTAAACTCTTAAAAAAACTACTTTCTTACCTGTAACATTCTGTATCACAATATTCTTGTATCCACAATATTAATTTGCTGATATATGTGTCTCACAATATTTTTCAGACAATATTAATACTGTGCATTGCAAAATGGGGTTCACTTGTGTTCTACTTAATGGACATTCTCCAAATCTAAGAAGCCCACCCACTCTTCAAAAGTGTTGCGACTACCTACTGATGATCCCTCACATAAGATAAACTAGAAAAACAGAGCACAAGATAAGGGAGAGACCTTTTTTCAAAGTCAGTCAATGTGCTGAAGCTCAGATAAAATGTTGTGTCAAAGGGGCAGTGTTCTAGAAAGAGACAGAGCCATTGAGATAAGAGCATGTTGGCATGTTTTCTCAAGCTGAGGGGTTGACCAATCTGACATAGAGTTCCATCGTTCAGTTTGCAATCAATTCAAAGTATCTACCTTGGCTATTAAAAGTTTCACGTTATGTCTACTGATGATACCCCTATGTCAGACCTCCTCCACAATCACGCAGTCAACACAAGGACGCAAGGAGGAAGGGCTGGCATTTCAGGTCACAGGAGCCTTGTCCAGGCCGGATCGCAAACTCCCTGAGTTTACCCCCCATGACTTCCTCTAGTGACTGGGGGGGTAGACTCCAACACACCCTGCACCTTGCACCCTGCACCCTGAAGGAAAGGGGAAACCCAGCTTCGGTAAGCTCTCAGACAGCGGCCACGGAAAGTGAGGCTCGGGGGGTGCAGAGGCAGCCTGTTTAGTCCGGGGTGCAGCCTGTGCCTATCCGGTGGCGCCCCATTTGTCTTACATGTCCTACTCACTGAGAATCCTGCCTTAAATCCAGCCATTGCTCCGGAGCTTGTGATTATCTACTGTCACACTTGCAGCTTCAGCAGTTCCTGCAGCCAAACTTGGCATTTGCCCCTATGTAGGAGGGAGTAAAGTGGATACCCGCCCTCTACTCCAGGGGCCCCATCTGGTCCAACTTCTCAACGGACTCCACACTATGCCCAAGGGGGGGGTCATGGGGGTAGCAAGGGGACCACGCCAAGCCCAGCCTGACCAGTAGCTGGTACCCAGAGGGAGCCCACGGATAGTGGTGGAAGTGGTGGAGAATTCAGCTTGCACCCCCCACTATTAACTTGAAAATCAACAGCACTGGTATCGGTAATACTTATGTCCCAGCCAAAAACATCGGGAAAAAAGTCACACCTGTGGGTACTAGTAGCCAAGACCGAAAGACCAAAACAAGAAAAAGGATGGTCAAAAAGAGATGTTTGGGTAGAAGTATGGTTAGGAAGGGGCAAACAGAGCACATGAGTGAGTGCCCAGGTGCAGCTGATGGAGGGAAAGATAGTCCCTTACCCAAACCTCCGGGTACCAGTCACGTACATCTAAAAATTCATCCAATAATGGAACTCGCAATGGATTCCCAAATTAAGACTGACAATCATCTGAACAAGAGCCCATCCAAGGAGGGACTTCCAATCACACCTCCACAGGGCAAAATCTAAAGCTATTTCAAAAGAATCATTCATCCTTCATGCCCCACCGTTAACCTCAAACACAACTGCAACATTGAGAAGGGTGTGAAAAAATCAACCAGATGCCCCCAATCTTCAAATAGGACAGCCTTGCTGAGCCCAGAGCTGGCCCAGCCCAAAGAGGGCGTCCTAAGGAGATCAAACTCACACTTACGCTCCATCAAGTCTGCGACCCACTCTGATCGGCTGAGGGAAATACCCACACCTTAATAACAGTGCGAGTTCATGCATGTTTCTCAGCACAGTGAATGGTTTCTCAACTAAGCCTGCCAGTCTCCGAAGAACTACAAGCCTCAAAAGGGGAGCAGAATCGGGCGAATACACTAGAACTTGTCCAGGGGGCCCTATCACAGGAATTCTTGACAACTCTAGAAGCCAAAATAGATGCACAAATGGAACCATCCTTATCCTAAACACCTGGGCCAGTAATCACGCGAGTCGCTAATACTAATTATCACTTGCCGCTCCATCTGTATGAAGAGAGCAATGACCAAGCCAGCTTGGGAAGCCCAGCAGGTTGCAATCAGGAAGATTTCTCTTTTCATAAACAAGATACAATAGCTAAAGCACTACTATGGCCGTCGCAAAAAATGGAGCTGCAGATCGACCTTTTTCAGTCGATAGCAACAAGCATAGTGGTTATAGGGAACAGGCTAACTACGATCGAACACAAACTTGATCAGACAGAAGTGGGCCAACCTTGTTCTTGCACTCAATTAATGGACAAATTTACCACACTACCGGAAACTCTGTGGGCCTTATTAGACAATGTCAAGAAGAACTGTTCACCCGCGAACACCTAAAAGGATAACAGAGAGGCACCAACTAGTACCCAAATGCCTTCACGTGAACCAGCATACCAGGCGGCAACTTCTTGCCGAAATGAATGCATGAATGCAAATGTCCACTCCAATGCAATCTTAGGTTACCACACAAACTCATATTTATCTACAAGCTCCACCAAAGAAGCTCCCAATGCTCACGACCCAGAAGAGCCCTGTCTCAGCTCCTTGCAAGTCCCCAACACTCATGCATCAGGGGAGCCTCTTCTATCGAGAAGAGCAAAAAAGAAATTGAAAAAGCTCTTAGAAAACAGCACCTACAAAAAAGGTTCCAGGTGACAACAGGCCTACGTTCAAGAACATGCACAATCTTACAACAAGGAAAGCCAATCAAAATATTCCCCATTTTCAACAAGAGATCTAATCTAGGTACCAGCTTGAATTTTAACAACTCAGACGTAAAGGACATAGTTGTCAGTATTCAGAAAAAGGAACAGTCTCCCATATTGGGAGCCAATCAGAGCACTCAAAGAAAACCAAACATAAACAAACTTCTACACAGCACCCAAAGCGACCTGCCATCGATCCTAACTGGTTGACAATCCATGCACCAGGCCAGAACAGGAAAATTAATAAACAACCAGAGTCTACACTATCTTTCAAGCCAGTGTGCAGTTCAAATAACCGCTCCTGGCCTCCCCTCTTGTGCAGAAATATCAGTCACACAAAACGGTGTTCATACCATCTCCACCTTGCCCTCCTCTTCGGTCAGTTCGTCGTCGACGTCCACTCAAACTGAACCCCATCGAGGAACCCTCACTCACATGATGGTCAAATCCACGAGGAATGACGAATAGCAGGAACACTTGCTGAGGGGGTGTAAATGCTCGGGACCTTATAAGAATTCCTTGTCCATCCCAACTCATAAAACTATCCACGGAGAAAAAGTTCACATGGGAGCACAATCATAGCCCCTGATTTACACACAAGGAAGGACCAGCTATAATTGTGGGCTCTGGCACCCAGCGTCAAGGGATCACAAGGAAGCAGGCCTGCAAGAAAGTGAAAGCTCAGCACTCTAAATTAAGCCATCTGGAGAATCGTCACATCCCCGTACAAAAGAGGACCTGCAAAAAGAGGCAGTAAACTCTTTGGCTGGTCTAATATTCGTCCCTCATGCACGCCCCGCATTTAAGGAAATCTCGACAATTGATTACATGTTCATGTCAAGTGGTTTAATTAATCACCTTCAGAGCTTCCACATCGCAAATCACTCAGAAAGTCATTATAATTCCCTGGTGTTAAATATGAATTTAAACCACTAGACAGCAGACATAGGCCAGGGCTTGGCCACTTTACAGAGGATGAACTAAAGAACAAGGTTAAGCAAATCAAGTGACAACCTTTCCACTTGCCCAAGGAGATTAAATGGCTTGACAACGTGAATCTTCGATTACATGATCAACCAGGGAATCTTCTCCTAATAAATTGGGATCTGATGACCAGAGTGCTGGGAGCACTTCTCCAGGGCCAGAGTGGTGCCTTAAAGCGATTTCAACAATTCACAAATTACATAAATAAACCTCTGTAGGAACGAAGCATTAACCTCACGTGGAAGAACTTCAGGAAGAAAACTCGCCTGCTCAAATGTAATCCAACACACGGAAATATACTGGCAGTAAAGGAAGCACGCAAAGCCCACAAAAAAAAACTTATGGGCCCTGAAACGTGGTCAGCAAGAGGAAGAATGGAAAAAGATCTTCTTAATGCTCAAAGAAGGATCCTTAGTTCGAATCTGACAGTACATGAACACCTTAAAATTCCTTGGACCCCCGAGGGCAAATGGTCCCAGCATCTGTGTGGGAGAACCACGTGAGAACCCAGTTCCTGGCTCACAATCTCACAGCTACAACGATAACAGCCTCATCAAACGGAGAAGAACACCAAACCCCAATTCAATCGAGGGAAATTGCAAGACCAATAAAATCTATGAAGTCCAGCGGCATGCCGGGCCCAAATGGCCTCCCTGCGGCGATTTTTGAATCTGCTTCAGAGTGCTAACAAAGCAAACACAAGGAGATGATGGACAGAGTGTTGCAACTTTTCAGACACTCACCCCCAGTCACAGATCTGGGTTGAATCCATCACTGTTCTTTGGCTCACTTTGCCACCCCAGTTCAGACACAGCTATATGCAAATCAGTCTTGACCCTGTGCCTCATTGGAACAGTCCAGCCTGAACTGCCACGCCATGTCTTCCTTGGACCAAAAACAAGCATCCTGGAACTGGTTTCGGACTAACAGCCCTCATCAGCCAGGCTAGCTTGAATCCAGTGGCAAAGTGAGCAAGGGTCCCATGTCTGGGCATACCCTGCCAACTTAGGTCAAACAAAGCAAACACAAGGCGATGAAGGACAGAGTGCTGAAACTTTTCAGACACTCACCCCCAGTCACAGATTTGGGTTGAGTCCATTATCGTTATTCAGCTCACTTCGCTACCATAGTTCAGACACAGCTATATGCAAATCAGCCTTGACCCTGTGTCTCATGGAAACAGTACAGCCCGAACTGCCAAGCTATGTCTTCCCTGGACCGGAAACAAGCATCCTGGGATTGGTTTTGGGCTGACACCCCTCATCAGCCAGGCTAGCTTAGGCAGCACTGCTCACTCCACTATTCAACATCGCATATACTCTTGGTAAAACACCTGAAGCTTGGAGGGGCTCAATACTATGCCTGATTCACAAAAAAGGAGACCGTCCAAATCCAAGCAATTATCACCTAATAGCCCTGTTAGATCTGGAAGCTAAAGCATATGCACGCATCCTTCTGGAACAACTGGAATATTGGGCAGAAGAAAAGGAGTTGCTCCCTTCTTTCAAACAAACTCCTGAGGTGGAACAGCTACAACCGACAACATAATCGCGCTATCTGCCCTCTACTACCAGGCCACTCAGCCGCACAAACTCCACCTTTTTTGCTGCCTTGTTGATCTAACAGCAGCCTTTGAGGTTGACAGACAGTTGCTGTGGAAGAAACTGGCAAATTGGCACATCCCATCTTCACTCCTAAAAGCTATAATGTCTACTCGGAAACCTGGGTACAGGTAAAAACAGGTTCGACATCTCTCTCAGCTAATCACTAACCCTTGAGGCCAACTTTCTACAATATTATATTTGAATCCTGAAATCTCAGGAAGAATCCTTAAAGAGCTGCCTCAGAGACATACTTGAAAAAATTGGCTTGACATGGAATAGGCAGCTTGTAAGAGTCATGGTTTCCAATGAAATAAACAAACCAGCACTTGCTCTGCCTTGTATTTCATACGCCACCTGGAAATCGCGTATCAATAAACAAGTTCAACTAGTTTCGTATCAGCAAGACCAGGCAACATTAAAAGCATTATCCTTCCTGATCCCGCTGAATGACTCATATTTAGGAAATAAACCTCAGCCCTACCTTACCGCCATGCTTAACCCTAAAGCCAGAAGAGAGATTGTGTTCATGCGATTGCTGGCACTTCCAATTATGGATTTCAGCCGGGCCTGGACAAAGGAGGAGCATGAGGACTGTGTGAATACAAACGAGAATCATGGATACGCCTCCTGTGTTGTTGCCCGACCTTAGCAACTGCAGCGATCCTTCTTAAAGAACTATACCTGAGGGAAAAAGTAACCACCTGCCATGAAGCCTCTGCAGTATGTTTCATACAAAAAGATCCCTATATCCTGGCTCACTGTGGAAGATTTGTACAATCTATCAGTGGCGCTATGTACCTGGACACGGCCTCCCTACCTAGCCCTTGTAATCTCCAAATGTTGATACTGGATTATTTTAAATACAGGACCTCGAAATAACACTCACCTATACAGTCGCAAAACACAAGCACTTTACAAGAGAATGAGCACCAGCAAGTAGAATGGTTGCAAAAGTAGTCCTGGTGATTTGAGAAGCTAGTCGGGTGATATTCTCCTACGGAATACTGAAAACATGATATGAAGCCCCGAGTCAAAAGTTTGCACTTAACTATTACACCTTAACAGAACTTTTAACCTTTATGAACTGTGATGTTTCTTTTTCCTTTTTATTGATGCTTTTATTGTAATGCAATGGTTTTAATTAACTTATGCAAATAAATCATTTACCAAATTTACCATTTACTGATGATATCCCTCTGGAGAGCAGAAAGGAAAAAAGATCATGAATGTGGAGCCGATTTGTTCCCACTTCCCCACCTCACTGAAACTCAACCGAATTATTATGGCCAAGAAGAACTGGGTTTTAAGAGAGAAAATAGTCTGGTGTCATTCTGCCTGTCTTTCCAAGGTGGGCAACACTTATGTTTTATCTCTTTCTCTATTCACATGTTCTATATGAAAAAGGTAACAAAAAAACTCAAAATGATGGGGCCCGCTTGAAGAATGTGATTAGGGGGCTGAATCTCCCATATTTCACAGCTATTAATTAGCCTCGAGCTAAACGCCTCCCTCTCGAAGGTTTTGAGGGGACCTGCACCTCAGGAGCTGCAGGGGCCTGAGTCACCCCCCTGATAGCCCCAAAGCAAATGGTAAATCTGTCCCTTGAGTTGCTAAAATCTGCATAAGCTCATTTATTTTTCCTACTACATTTTTCATTACTGAGCATTCAAAATAGAGCTATTTAAAAATCTTAGAACCATGCTTGTTTACATGTAATGGTTCTTAATTACAGCACGACTAAATACCCGAACATCAATATTTCTGCTTTATTTGTTGTTACAAAAGTTACATTTCGATTCCACACATCACACAAAGACATATTGTAAAGTGTAATCAAATCACATGAGACAGAGATACATGTATTCTTCATTCCTGTTCTTAACTAACTAGATTTTTGGGCAATGTGTAGTGCAATTAAGATTGCATTTCCCTATAAGGTGAATGACCTGTTTCAGTTCCAATATTGCATCTGAGTAAGGGTTTAATTTAGGGCCCAATATACAAAGAGAATCATAAATTTGCACATTTAAAAGAACCTATGTGCACAGCTGCAAACTGTTGACTCTTCACTATTTACCCACATTCCCAGTAGCATGACTGAAAGCTGTGCCAGTAACAGTTTGCCAGGCATACTAGTGAGAATGATATGTGGCATTTTTCGTATTGCTATTTGCTCAGAGTAGACAATTCCTTACAGGTACAATTCCGCATAGGGAAAACACAGCCATAGTGTGCAGTTTGCACATATTCTTATGCCTTTCTTTTCACCACAATGAAGACATTTTTTCCTGTGATAATCCCCTATTCTTCCATCTTCACTAAGTTGGCTGGTGTTCTAGTCCACTTCATACCTTTATGTGAAAGGGTCAGAAGAGGGTTCATGAATGCTCAGAAACTCAGAGGTTTCTGCACATTCCCATAGTCACAATTTCCCCATATCCAGACCCTTGCATGAGATTCGAAAAAGAGAGGGGTCCTTGTCCTCGGACCCTCCCCCTCTGCATGGGATTACTCCTGGTGGCCACCGCCCTTGGCAGCCCCCCACAGACCATGCCCAAACCTCAGCATCGTACTCGACTCCTCCCTCTCCATGACCAGTCAGGTCAACGCCGTCACCTCCACCTGCTTCAAGACCCTCGGCATCCTCCAAAGACCTTCAAATGGATCCGTACCGAATCAAGGAACACCATCACCCATGCACTCATAATCAGTGGACTGGACTACTGAAACGCCTTCTACGCAGGGATCAACAAGTCTTTGCTCTGCCAACTCCAAACCATACAGAACACCACAGCCAGACTTATCCTCGGCATTCCTCGACACAAACACATCACCCAGCACCCGCGTAACCCCCACTGCCTCCCCGTCGAGCAAAGAGTAACTTTCAATGCCTACCAACCCATGCCTACAAATGCTTCCACAAAACAGGACTGCAATACCTTAATGACAGAATCTCCTTCCACGTACCCAAGAGGAACCTTCGATCCTGCCGCCCTCGCAGAACCCCCACGCATCTGCAGAGAAAGAATGGGTGGAAGATCCTTCTCCTACATCACAGCCAAGACCTGGAATGGGCTGCCGATCAATATCAGACATGGCCCTGCTGGAGCAGAGTTTTCTGTTGAAAATCTATTGGGTTTTTAATGCTCTGGTTTGTCTATTGTCAAAAGAAATTAAAATTATTAATTCATAATTACTAATTATTTGTTTTGTGTAAGTGTTCTAATTAACCAACAAGAAATAACAAGAGAAAACTACACGTGGGGAAGCATTTGTGTTGTTTATTAATAATGTGCATGTTTATTAATAAATGTTGCTGAGTGCTGTTTATTTTAAAGCACGAAAATGCTTTTTAAATGTCATGTACTAATGCTTTTCTTGTGTTGCAAAGGCTAGATAATTACATACACATAAGGGTATTAGTGGGGTTGACACTGTTTAATCACTATGCTGTGGTAACGTTATTTTTGTCTCTTTTAATTAAGATGATACGTTCTGGCCTAGTATAAAATGGCTGCTGTTTGCAGCCTGGCCTCGAGTGAATGATTTGTGATGAGAAGGCCTTGCTGAACATGGTCGAGAGTCATCTGACCACAGTCTTCGCCTGGTTAAAGTTTTCCGTGAGGACAGCAGCTCTGGGCGAATATCCAAATACATCTGAGCAACCTTGGAGGACAAAGGAGCCATAATGAATGAACTCTGAGATCATAATGCTGGTTCCGAGGAAATGTGAACATGAAAAGATACTTTTTCAAATTCTAGTTCCGTGTTCCGTCTTTTTATTTTTGTGATTTTTCTGAGCGGAGATTTTCCAAATGTAGTGATGCTACATCCTTTCCTGCTCGCTTTGCTCAGCGGTTCAGCGGATATCGTAAACATTTTATGTTGCCTTCTATTGTTTCATTTATTATAAATATTGTTAGCCTAGAGAGGGTTTTTGCCACTTTGCCACTTCTTTCCAAACCTGCGTTGGTGAGGGTCTATGCTGTGAGGACGGCGACTCGGGAGACTTCTACTGAGAGACCTGTCCTGACCCATTCTGACATTTAGCTAGAATAGGTAATTATGAGAATAATGATTTACTTTGATTGATTTTTCTTTGACTAATTTTAGATAAAGAATCATAATTTTAAAATACAGTGTTGGTTATTATTTCCTGTCAATTATTGAGTACTCTATTTTGATTATTGTTGTATAGATTGTTTAGATCATGACTCAGGACAGTCACAATTAGGTTTTATCGACCTTAGTGTAGATGCAGGGTGTTTAGAAGGTTTCTTTCCACAGGTTCAGTGCTAATGGAGTAATCTGAGTGTATGTTAGTGAAATGGGCCCAAGCGTATGATGAGTGTATGTGCGTGTAACTGTGAATTTACTCTATCCGTGGAAGTAGGGAGAATTAGTACACCCCAATCTGCACCAATTTCCTGGTAGCAGAATTTGATGGTTATTGATGATTGTCTTGATCTGATTAGATTGCTTGTACATTGGCTTTTGATTTATTGATTATTGATTGATGTTGGTATATGTACTAATACTATATGTTGAAGTCGTCATGTTGAGTTTTATGTAGTGCTTCTGGAATTTGGGAGCTGGTAGCAGTTCCGTAGTAGGGCAGAGGGAAGTATATGCTGCTCTCGGGAAAGACGGGATTGTTGGTCCTGTACGTATGCAGGAAAAACGTGTGACAATTGAAGTTGCGCGTCACATTGTCTGGGTTCGGAATTAGTGACATCGTTGTGTGTTACTATTAGAAATATTTCTGGTATAAAAGGAGTGTGTATGGTAGCGAAGGTTATTTGTGAAACTCTGGTCTTAAGTCCCAGGGATCCGTAAGGTTCACCGTTAAAGCTTATCGCGGGAGGAGTAATAGGTATTCTCTGAGCTTGTTTGAAGGACTGGGCAGAGGTAAACACTGCTTGGTTAACGTATGTTATAATTCTGTAGTGGGACAGATTGTTCGCTGTTCTCGGGAAAAGCAGGATTCTGTGTGTATGTACTACATTTTCTTGTATGAATGTGCGTGAATGCTCATATATTTAGTTAATTGTAAAACTCTTTGGAGCAGTCCTAGAGGAAACAGTTAATGAATGCATGCTACTGTGTCAACAGGATTCTTGTGAAATAGATTTTCTTTACTATTCTTTGGTTAGCGAAGCAGACAATGGAGATGTTTATATGTTGTAACTAATAGATTTAGTAGAATCTGACACGAAGTCTACTGAGAAGTTTTGTAAAGGAGGGGTAGACGACTGACAGGAGACAGGAGCAGGAGAGACTGCAGCGACTGCTGACGTCAAACAGACCGCGCTCTGATTGGATATTAGATCAGAACAGGGCTCGCGCTGAGATTGGTGCGTTGGTGTGAGCCGCGCAAGGATTGGAAAGAGTCACCTTGTACTCTAGTGACGTAGACGCTCCAGGATTGGTGCGTTAGTGTGAGTTGCGCTGTAATTGGATAAAACATCGTACTATTGAGTTGTATTACGGAAGGGATTAGAAAAGTTTGGTAAAAGCTATAATGTATTACCAAGAGGAGAAAAAGAAAAAATATTTGTTCAGAAAGATTAAAAATTGGTTCGACAAGGATAAAGATGTTAAAACAAGAGAGGGTGAATTGTTACCTCCATCGAAAACGCCTGCATCCTTCATGGCTGTGAGATATGGGTATCATACCTGTATATGGTTGGAGAATTGGGTTAGGTATACAAAGGAAGATGGTGTTCTAGCATTTCCAGAACATGGTTCATTTAATCTGGCCGTGTTGAAAAATTTGCGGGAAAAGATGTTATGTCTTGACCCAAGACCAAGGCCGACACAGTTTGAGGCTTTAGTGGAATGGGAAGAGGAAGTACATGAGCGAGAAAATCAGAGGTCTGGGGGAAATTATAGGTACATGTTTGGAAGGAGACATGATCATGAAACTCATCATGATCGAATGAAGAGATGGCGAGATGCTAGTATGTCAGAGGGATTATACCCTATGAGAACAATTGAAGAGAAGGGTACAGAAAGGGTTCCTGAGGCAGAAGTGAGGAGATATGGAGTTAATGAGTATGAGGAGGAAATCTTGAATGACATGATTTACAAAAGACCACCTCCATATAGACCAGAACCAGAAGAGAGCACACCAGTTGTTTCTCCGATAAGAGATACATTGCGTATCATTGAGACAGAAAATATGACACCTGAGTTAAGAAGTGGTAATCCTTTCAGGGAAAGAGAGAATAGAAGCAGTGGCGAGAATACGAGAGAATTAGCCAGAACTACATCGGAGTTGACTGAAAAGATTAAAGAGCTGACAAAGAATCTAGATGCTGTTACGGTGCCCGTAACCATAGGTCCGATTATGCCTGTTTTTGATAAGCAGAGGACAGGTGAGAATGGTTTGGTGATTCCATATGTTGGGAATAGATTGACAAGTTTGGCTGGTCCTTCAGGAGATTCAGGAAAAAGGACAGAAAATGGTGATTTGAGACGATCCAGACATGAGACATGTAGTGAAGGATTAGAGATACAGTCTAATTCACGATTGAATGCTGGTGAAGCTAGTTATTCAGGGATGCCGATTTTAGAACCGCAGAAGAAAGTGGTTCCAGTGAGAAAATCTACTGAAATAACAGCTGAGGATTTGAATGAATGGATGAAAGTTCTTCAAAAGAGGGATAAAGATTCACATTGATGTGGCTAGATTACGTGTAGAATTAGAGCTTGTTGCAGGGACAGTTCCTACAGAAATTCTAAAAAATCATCATGATGGTGAATTGTTATTTATGTGTAAAAGTATCACCTGGAGAACTAAAAATACACATGATAGATTAAGAGCAATAGCGAATGAGCATGGAGTTGACATTGATAAAGTGAAAGCTTTGCAGAAGTCTTACAGGATGGATTTCACAGATAAAGACATTGAAAATCTGAATGGTGCTGGTAGAACAGGACAGATTAAAGAGATGATCGCTTTATTGCGAAAATGGGGTGATGTTGAGAAGTGGAAGGATAGGTGGTACAAGAAAAGAGAGGAATCAGGGAATAAGACTTATTCAGCATTTCCTGTGAGAGAAAAAGAGAAAACTGAGGAGGCTTATCCTATGAGAGAAATACCTGGAGGAGGATATGTACATGTTCCATGGACCAGACAGTATATTTTATCATTTACGAATGATTTCCCTCGACTGAGAGAAAAGCCTGTCGAGTGGTATAGGCAGGTAGATAGGTTTGTGAAATTGTCAAAAGTGCTGTGGATTGACCTGAATATTCTGTTTGATATAATTGTTCCAGCAGACTTGTGGGCTGAGTGTAAAATAGTTGTAAGTTGGCCTATTGAGGAATATCCAAGAGATCAAAGGACAGGAGCACCAGATCCAGAGGTAATGAGAAAGTATGAGCAGGTGATCGTATACCTGAAAAATAAAGTACCTCCAAAAGAGACAGACTGGGTTAAAATAGATCGAACACATCAGGAAGCAAAAGAATCGGTTCATGCTTTTTATGAGAGGCTGATACTGGCTTTTAAACAATTCAGTGGGGATGAACACCTGGGTGACAAGGATTTGAGTCATTTTGTATACAGATTTGTATATGGCCTGAGACCTGAGATTAGTGAGAGAATTCGTGAGCATACAGTGGACTGGCAGAGTAAGAAAATAGATGAGATTTTGAGACATGCAAAATACTTCAGTGATGAAATTGAAGCAAAACAGAGAAAGCTGAAAGAGAAAGCAATGTGGGCACAAGTGAAAGTTGCGGAAAGACAGGAAGCGCAGTTAGTGGAACAGGCGAATAATGCAGGAAATAATCCAGGGAATAGACCTAGATATGCAGGGAAAGGAAAGGGGAATCTTGAGGAAGCAAAAAAAAAGTTCCCGTGTCACAACTGTGGCCAACTGGGACATTGGAGATCTGAATGTACCAATCCACCATTAGCGAATAATGAGAGTAAATCCTTAAATCAACAGGTGCAGAACGAAGGGAATAATCGACAGCAGCAACAATCTTCTGTAGTGAAACAGCAGAGTCAAGAGCCAAAACCGCCCTTGCCGCAGAATAGAGGATCACAAAAGTATAATAAGGATTCGGGATTCTACAATGATGAGCAGGTAAACAAACCAAGGCGTTCTAACCAGGTACAGCAGTACTTGTTAAAGAATGAAGGGAGTGAGTCTGAAGGTGATTATTGACGGTGCCGAAGAGAGGAGGAAGAGTGCATACTTGGTGCAACTCTAGAAATAGACCAGGCAGGACCATTTGTGGATGGAAAAATAAATGAAGAAGGTGTTACTTTTTTAGTAGACACAGGTGCGACAAGATCAACTGTCAGGTCAACAGATATTAGAAATCTTCCTCTCTCGGACGAAGCAATCCAAGTAGTTGGTGTAGCCAATACACAAATCAAGACACGTCTTACTGAACCAGTAAGAGTACAAATAGGGAAATTTTCAGACATGCACAGATTTATTGTCTGTGACACTAGTCCAGTGAACCTGTTAGGTAGGGATCTACTTTGTAAGATGAATTGTACAATTTTTTGTACACCGGATGGAATAGCTTTTGAAACACCAGATGAGGATGTTTTGTACCGAGTGACTCTAGAAAATAGAGAGAGTGAGTTAATTGGTGCATATGCTGTGTTTGATCCGGAGGATTTACCTCAAGAGCTGAGAGACACAGTGAAAAGGACAGTTTGGGATTTTACTGGAGAGGATGTGGGATTGATGAATAATGTAGATCCTGTGAAAATTTCAGTGAAAGAAGGAATTACTTATCCTAACATTCCTCAATACAAAATGACACCAGAAATAATTGAAGGAATAACTCCTATAATTGAGAAAATGATTCAGCAAGGAGTTCTGAGAGAACTATTGAGTAGCCCGTGTAACTCACTGATAATGGGGCTAAAGAAACCTAATGGGAAGTTCAGGATTGTACAGGATTTGAGAAAAGTTAATCAAATTGTGGTGGCATGTTGTCCTATTGTGCCAAATCCGTCAGTGATTTTGTATCAGATTCCACATGATGCTGAGTGGTATACAGTGATTGATTTGTGTCATGCTTTCTTTTCAATTCCATTGCATCATGACAGCCAGCCGATTTTTGCATTTAGGTTTGGCCAGCGTATTTTAGCATGGTGTCGTATCCCACAGGGGTATACGGAGAGTCCTTCGATATTCAATCAGTTATTGAAAAAGTCATTGGAGAGTTTGATCATGCCTGAAAACTCAGTACTAGTGCAATATATTGATGACCTACTTGTGGCATCAAAGACACGTGAAGCTTGTGAAGTAGATACCATAGCTTTACTGAATCATCTGGCAGATGGAGGGTTAAAGGTATCTCCAGCTAAATTGCAATTTTGCAAGAAAGAGGTGCATTATCTTGGACACAATATTGAAAAAGGTCTGAGAAAAGTGACTGATGACAGGATCAAAATTATCAGAGAAATGAAAGCCCCAAAGACCCAGAGGGAAGTGAGAATGTTCCTGGGAATGGTGGGTTATTGTCGTCAGTGGATAATTAATTTCTCGCTGATAGCAAAGCCACTGATTAAGCTGACAAAAAGTGAGATGACAGATCCATTGGAACTAGATGGAGAACAAATGGCAGCATTTGAGGAGCTGAAGAGCAGAATGTGTGAAGCCCCTGCTTTGGGTATGCCAGACTATGAGAAAGAGTTTGAATTGTACTGCAGTGAGAGAAATGGATGTGCACTTTCAGTGTTAATCCAGAAACATGGATTACTGAGAAGGCCTATTGCGTACTTCTCATCGACACTTGACCCTGTAGCTGTGGGTTTACCAGGTTGTCTGAAATCTGTGGCTGCAACATGTAGAAGTCTGGAACAGAGTGAGGGAATCATAATGGGATATCCTGTAAGGGTATTCGTACCTCATAATGTGGCAATTCTTTTGACAAGAAGCAGAACTCAATACATGTCACATAGTCGGCTGACTAAATATGAAAAAGTCATTCTGGGAGCATCAAATGTGACTCTTGAGAGATGTGTGAATGTGAATCCAGCGACATTGTTGCCGGATATTGAAAATGTGGGTGTGAAGACAGAAGATGATCACAATTGTTTGGATGTGCTGGATTACTGTACAAAACCGAGACCAGACATAAGGGATCTTCCCTTACTTGAGAGTGATCATGTGCTGTTTGTGGATGGATCATGTCTGAGGAATGATGAGGGTGTGCTGAGTGCAGCATATGCAGTGTGCAAGGTTTCAGAAGTGATGGAAGCATCATCATTGAAAGGAGTGAAATCTGCACAAGTTGCAGAATTGGTGGCATTGACGAAAGCTTGTGAAATTGGGAAAGATCTGAGAGTGACTGTGATGACTGATAGTCAGTATGGATTTGGAGTTGTGCATGATTTTGGCCAACTTTGGCTACAGAGAGGTTTCTTGACGTCGAGTGGGACTCCAATAAAGAATGCTGAAGGGATTGGGAAATTGCTTGAGGCGATACAGCTGCCTAAAGAATTAGCAGTGGTGAAATGTGCTGCTCATGGACAAGGAGATGATTTTGTGACTGTTGGCAATAGATTTGCTAACGACATTGCACAATATTGTACTAAGAACAATCACTCGATTACTAGGGAACGAGAAGGAGAAATGTCTTTTTGTTCTGTGATGTTTACTAATGTCCTAGAAACGTGGGATGAAGTGAAACAGTTGCAGGATGAGGCAGGAAAGGAAGAAAAGAAAGACTGGATCAAGGCAGGTTGTGCCCCAAGAGAAACAGACCATGTTTGGGTCTATAGGGATGGCAGACCAGTCATGCCTAATTCCATGCTGTCGACAATGGCAAGGATGTATCATGGCCAGGGACATTTGGGAAGGGAAGCGATGATCAGGTCTTTTAAACAGACTTGGTACAATGCAAAGTTCAGGACAATTGCAGAGAGCATCTGTCAGAGATGTTTGATTTGCCAGCAATTTAACACTGGCAAAAAGACAGTGGTGAGTCTGGGAACAATAGGTAGAGAAGGTGGTCCTTTCACGAGAATGCAGGTAGATTTCATTGAAATTCCCCAAGTGAACAGACTGAGGTATGTTTTAGTGGTAGTCTGTTTGTTCTCAAGATAGGTGGAGGCCTATCCGACTAGGAGAAATGATGGAATAACAGTGGCAAAGTTACTGTTAAGAGAGTTGATTCCTAGGTACGGGTTTCCAGTAACAATTGAGTCTGATAGAGGTGGACACTTCTATAATGAGCTCATGAGTTTGATTTGTGAAGCATTGGGCATACAGCAAAAGCTACATTGTGCATACAGGCCAGAGGCTTCTGGTGTGGTTGAGCAGATAAATGGCACAATCAAGAACAGGATTGGTAAGATGTGTTTAGCCACTGGAATGAAATGGCCTGATGTCTTGCCTCTAGTGCTAATGACTATTAGATCTACTCCAGATAGAACTACTGGTTTAAGTCCGCACGAAATCTTGATGGGACGCGCAATGCGACATGCATATGTGCCTGTCAATAAATTGATGACAATAACTGATGACATGATTTTGGATTACTGTAAAGGCCTGGCTGACGCAGTTCATTCTGTGTTTCACCAGGTTGGAGAAGAAGCTACCACACTTGAGAAGAAGCAAGCTCATGATCTGAGTCCAGGAGACTGGGTGAGGATTAAAGTACACAGAAGAAGAAATTGCTTGGTTCCAAGGTGGGGAAGACCAAGACAAGTTATTTTGACTACGACAACTGCAGTGAAGTGTGCTGGTGTGAAAAACTGGGTACATGCGAGTCATACTCTGAGAGTTCCAAACCCAAAGGATGGGACTGGCAAAGAGTATTTTGAAGAATCAGATTCCAGTGATGATGAAGACCCAGAACCAGTAAGAAAAAATCAAAGTTCAGGAAAAGAAGCAGAAAAGACTTCAAGAGAAACATTGAGAGTCTCAGAAGGGAGATCAGATTCTGTAAGAGAGCCTGAAGTTCCAAAAAGCAGTGGAGGAAAAAGAAGAGAAAAGAGTAATTCCACAGAGACTACTCCTGAATCAGAGGAGGAGATTGAAGAACCACTTGAGATTATATCTGAAGAAGTAGGGTCAGAAGAAGATAGTGAGGGACAGATTGCGGAAGACCCCCGAGGAGGTGTAGGGAACATTTCTGATAAGCTAGGTGAAGGGACAAGTAGACAGCAAGAAGATTGCGTGTCGGAGACTCGAGGAGGGAAAGAAGTAGGGAAGTCTCAAACAGTGGTGAAAAAGACTGTGGAGCGAAAGAAAACTGCTGAAGAACAAGAGGCATTTGAGACAGAATCAGATGAAAGTGAGATTGAAAAATCAGATGGTCGAGTTCTGAGAAAGAGAACTTGGATTGGAGAAAGAAATAATACAGAAACAAGACCGAAAAAGGTTGTAAGAGGAGATTTTTGGCCTAACAACAGAGTAAAGAGGCTGAGATACAGACTGATAAGAGCAAATACATCGAAAGCTGAACAAGTGAATGAGGTGTCGAGTCAAAACGAAGTAAAAAGGAAGGAGCAAAAGGAGTCAAAAGAACCCGAGGAGATAAAGAGAATTAGAAAACCCAACCAAAAGTACAGATCACCGGAATGGTCTTATGTGGCACTGTCTGAAGGAGGAGAAGAAGAAGAAACAGTGAATCGAGACAATCCGGAGGGGATCTTGAGAAAAGTGGTTGAGGAAAAGGAAAAATCTGTTGGAATCTTAAAAGTTATCCTGACTGACATTGGAGAAGAGTCAGATGCACAGGATGTTGTTGATGATCTGATACAATTTGATGTTGCTGAAGAAGAAGGAGTGAAAAGTGATGAATATCCAAATTGAGTGAACTGAAGAAATCACTTGGAGGAAAGTGAAAAGGAGAAAGTCTGAAATTCAGCTGTTTGAAGTAATCCAGAAATAAAGAGTAATACAGTAGTGGAGTAGTAGAGGCTAAGTCAAAAGACACGGTCAAAAGTAGTAATATGGCTAACATAGAGAATAATCAAAGTAGATGTGCCTTTTTGAAAAGATGGTGTAGAATGTGCTGTTGCTGTACTGGATTATTAATGCTACTATGGGGTGTTTTAGCTTTATTAGTTACATTTAGAGTTACAATAGGTACATTTGAAATACATACTGAGAATGAGACTAATGTAGAGAAAAGTTCACAAAAAGTAGTTCCAACTAGAATTAGTAATACTTACATGCATAAAGATAGGTCAATTAATGATTTTTCTAGCAATGTTTTTTCGAAGTTGTTGTATGAATATGTGAAGACAATGGAAGTGAGGGATTGCTGTGTTTGTATGCAATTACCTGCATCCGTTTCAGAGGGTGTTACTTATCACCATTTACCAGCTACGTATGGAATTTCTTGTAGTGTGTTAAATAGTATTTTTTATTTGTTAGGGAAAATAGATTATAAGATGTCTAACAAAGATAGTATTTTTGGGCAATTGCCTATGAATGAAAAGCTGAATCCAGCTAAAGAAGCTAACATTTTTGGTGAGATTTTTATTGAGAAAGAAGAACTAACATTAGATTACATTTTTAAGAATAATTTACCTTGCAGTTTGAAAGAAGAGGAGAACGCTTTCCTAAACATGGTGGAGGAAAGGAGATTGAGCATGCATGAAAAGGCAGGGAAATACAAAGTGAGTGAGACAATTTGGGACATTGAGATGTGAAAGGAATTGAGAAATGGAGCTAGTCCAACTTTAGCTTTAGATGCACCACAGAAGGGTAAGCTGTGTATTACAAGAAAGAAATCCCAATATGATACATACTTTTTTGGGACTAGTGAGTGTCATGATACATACTTCATTGCAACAGAATGGGGTTTTAGAGGAGGAGAGGATCCAGTTTTCCCAGGAGTGTATTATGTTTGTGGGAACAAGGCTTATTACAAACTGCCTGACCATTGGTATGGCACGTGTTATGTGGGCCTGGTTTTTCCAAAGATTTTTCATATAGATAGAATAGAAGATGTAGAACATATTAATTTACCAACACGTTTTAAGAGAGAAACTTGGTCGGAAATAGTGGGTGACATTTTTGGAGCTTTAATTCCAGCAGTGGGAATTTCTTTGAATGCTTATGGAATTTGGAAACTGTCAACAGTGGTGGATCGCTTATCGACAAATACCGCTGGAGGGTTTGTTTTGGTGAATACGGAATTGATTGCCGTACGTGCCATGTCTATGCAAAATCGACTTGCCCTTGATATTTTATTGGCCAAGGAGGGTGGGGTCTGTGGAATATTGAAAGTTCAACATTGTTGCACTTACATTCCAGACGAAAGCAAAGACCTGAAGGTCTACATCAAAAATATTACTGATTTGCATGAAGAATTAGTACCACTGAAAGCTGAGAGTATTTGGACTAAAATAGCTCATAAAATAGTTGCTGTTAAGAGTTTTATTGCAAAAATAGGTAGTACTATTATAGGTAAGATATTGTTTCCTTTGTCTTGTATAATTGTTGCTTTATTGATACTAAGATTGGTGTGTTTGTGTTGTAAAAACAGAGGAGGGAAAAAGAAATTAATTAAAAGAAATATTGAAAGGAGAAATAAAAGAAAAAGAGATCCACAAGAAATAGAATTAGAAGAATTGAGGGAGAGTGTTTATTTGGAGACAAAGAGGGATGATGAAAGGGAGTCTGGTGTCTAGTGTTGTCAAAAAGAAAAAAGACATTTCCAGTTTCTCCTAAAAATTGGGACTTAAATTTTACAATTTTTTTTTTTTTTTTTGGGTTGTTTATTTGGTGATAATATCACCAAAGGGGGGATTGCTGGAGCAGAGTTTTCTGTTGAAAATCTATTGGGTTTTTAATGCTCTGGTTTGTCTATTGTCAAAAGAAATTAAAATTATTAATTCATAATTACTAATTATTTGTTTTGTGTAAGTGTTCTAATTAACCAACAAGAAATAACAAGAGAAAACTACACGTGGGGAAGCATTTGTGTTGTTTATTAATAATGTGCATGTTTATTAATAAATGTTGCTGAGTGGTGTTTATTTTAAAGCACGAAAATGCTTTTTAAATGTCATGTACTAATGCTTTTCTTGTGTTGCAAAGGCTAGATAATTACATACACATAAGGGTATTAGTGGGGTTGACACTGTTTAATCACTATGCTGTGGTAACGTTGTTTTTGTCTCTTTTAATTAAGATGATACGTTCTGGCCTAGTATAAAATGGCTGCTGTTTGCAGCCTGGCCTCGAGTGAATGATTTGTGATGAGAAGGCCTTGCTGAACATGGTCGAGAGTCATCTGACCACAGTCTTCGCCTGGTTAAAGCTTTCCGTGAGGACAGCAGCTCTGGGCGAATATCCAAATACATCTGAGCAACCTTGGAGGACAAAGGAGCCATAATGAATGAACTCTGAGATCATAATGCTGGTTCCGAGGAAATGTGAACATGAAAAGATACTTTTTCAAATTCTAGTTCCGTGTTCCGTCTTTTTATTTTTGTGATTTTTCTGAGCGGAGATTTTCCAAATGTAGCGGTGCTACATCCTTTCCTGCTCGCTTTGTTCAGCGGTTCAGCGGATATCGAAAACATTTTATGTTGCCTTCTATTGTTTCATTTATTATAAATATTGTTAGCCTAGAGAGGGTTTTTGCCACTTTGCCACTTCTTTCCAAACCTGCGTTGGTGAGGATCTATGCTGTGAGGACGGCGACTCGGGAGACTTCTTCTGAGAGACCTGTCCTGACCCATTCTGACATTTAGCTAGAATAGGTAATTATGAGAATAATGATTTACTTTGATTGATTTTTCTTTGACTAATTTTAGATAAAGAATCATAATTTTAAAATACAGTGTTGGTTATTATTTCTTGTCAATTATTGAGTACTCTATTTTGATTATTGTTGTATAGATTGTTTAGATCATGACTCAGGACAGTCAAAATTAGGTTTTATCGACCTTAGTTTAGATGCAGGGTGTTTAGAAGGTTTCTTTCCACAGGTTCAGTGCTAATGGAGTAATCTGAGTGTATGTTAGTGAAATGGGCCCAAGCGTATGATGAGTGTATGTGCGTGTAACTGTGAATTTACTCTATCCGTGGAAGTAGGGAGAATTTGTACACCCCAATCTGCACCAGCCCCACCCTACACATCTTCAGGAAGACCCTCAAGACCTGGCTCTCTGACTAACTGGATCTGCTCCCCGCCCTCAGCTCCTTGCGACCCTCTCAGGTGAGTAGTGCGCTTATAATCACCATGATTGATTGATTGATTGATTTAAACTCCTCAATAAATTTACATAGTCCTGGGATACAACTTCATGGGTGTAGATGGATGTTTGGTGGCTAGGTCACCTTTTCTGAATGCAGTTGTAAATTCTTCATTTTTTGCTCATAAATCTGATTTACAAGTGCAAAGGGCTTTGATAATTGCAGTCTTAAGCCCATGTTTATCAATATTTCACGCAATGCAGCAAGCCACCTTGCTGTGCTGTGTGAAAAGGAGAGGACCGGAATGCACCGCATTTAATATTATAAGGTGCATTCCTGCTGTCTGCTTGTGCTGATGCACAAACTGCTACCTATCATCAACACAAGAACCCTTGCACAATGGTGCAAGGGTGCCTGGGTGGTAGGCAGGATTGCTTTTGTGCAGGGATGGGTACCTTTCTGCTCAAAACCAATCCTCAGAGACATGTTCATCTTTCTACGTGTGCTGCACAATATTTCTACTTACTGAGCCTCTGGTGGGGAGGGGGTGTACAAATCAGATGCATTCTCAGTTCTACCAGTGTTGTTAAATCTGATAAAGTGTCAGAATGCATTGGTGGATGCATGGAAACACCCAGGCTCCACCCTTAGCACGGCTTTCAGCTGCAGAGGAGCACAAGGCAGTGGTTTGCGCTGACTTGTGTTACTCTAGATTTATCAAGCCACACAGGGCCACGCAAGGTGGGCTTGCTTGGCTTGTTAATTCTCATTTAGGCTTTGCGTCACCTTTGTGCCCTCTTGCAAGCGTGACCCAAAACCTTGATAAATATGGGCCTTAGATTTTATTTTTTATTTAAAGAGAACATGGTTCCTTTCATGCAATACACTGGTGGGATTTCCTCCACTACAGGACTACTATGGCTGTGAAAAGTCACCTGGTAAATCTCCCACTAGGTCTCCAATTTCCTATGTAAGATGCAGGACTGTCTATTACCACCACAATCCTAACAAGGTCATCAGTACTGAAGACAAATGATTTGAAGCACAATGTTAAAATAATGGAAAAAAGAGCTGTTTGTTCAGCCAGGTAGGCTGTAAAAAGAAGCAGACCCGACGATCAAACAACCTAAACGACCATCAAGATAATTACACAGATAGAGAGTCAATCATAATTCCAGGTAAAAGAAGGTCTCCACCGGTTCAAAGAGATTCTACTGAAGCATCGTTGCTTGTCCTGCTAATATCAGTCACATAGGCCAGGACTAAAAGTTTTTCCGGCTAGAAAAGGTTGTTCCATATCTTAATCACTCTTTAGAACAACTCTCAGAAAATTCAACAAGTTTAACGAAGTGTGAACTTCACAAAATTGTGAGTTTAAACCAGTCGGCCGGTGTTACACTAGATTTCGGTGTCAAATGCCTTGCTGCATGAACATGTATTTCCACTGTGGGATCAAACCTGTCCATCTTCAGATCAGCAGTGTAGATCTCTTGCTGGACACATATTGCGTGTTGATCTCGCACGGCGGGATATTGTTGATCCAGTGGCATTTTCAGTGCGTTTTTGCAAATGTTGAAACGCATTATCATATTTGTTGTCATTTTCTTTTTATACTGCTCTGGTTAATAAACACACAAACTGGGTTTAGCGCTCTTTAGTGAAGGATGCGTACAAGCTGGTTACTACTGTGTTGCATTTCTCAATTTGATGACCGATTATAATACTTGAGTTCGAAAACAAAGTTTATTACATCTGTTTTATAAATGTATAATCATTAATGAGTGTATAGTTGTAAATAGGAGCACACTTGTGTAACACGTGCCTCTTTGCATAATCTGACTTTGACTTAATGATTGTTTGTCACATTTATAATAAGTATTGACATGCTCCTCTTTTTAGACGTGGCTGGCGTCTTTCATTGTCACTTACGGCACTTTATGTAACTGATTTGCCCAACAGCAATAAGGTTGAACTTTGCTGACACCTATGTGTCCTTTCAAAGTCACCGAAGTGTAATTGTCCATACAGTCAGCTGTAAGATACTGTCATGTGTGAATGTGCATTCAGTCTGAGTGCAGCCTTCTGCGTTAATGCAATTAATCTAGTCTAGACTTCAAAAGCTATACCATCATTTATATAGCATACGTTTCTTTTTCTTTTAAATACTTTACATCCTTGTCCTCTCGCTGAATTTTCCAACCGAATTTGGATTGGATTTTAATTGTCATTTTAAAAGTGTTGCTCAAGTAATCGAACATACAAAATGGTGGAAGAAAGGGCCAGGAGGCCTGGACAGACCACAACATTGTAAAAGAGGACATTCCGTGTACAAAAGGCTGGCATGTTGTTGGGGGGAAGAATACGCTGATTATTAGAACTCACAATGGCTGAACAAACAGCTCTTTTTTCCATTATTTTAACATTGTGCTTCAAATCATTTGTCTTCAGTACTGATGACCTTGTTAGGATTGTGGTGGTAATAGACAGTCCTGCATCTTACATAGGAAATTGGAGACCTAGTGGGAGGTTTACCAGGTGACTTTTCACAGCCATAGTAGTCCTGTAGTGGAGGAAATCCCACCAGTGTATTGCATGAATGGAACCATGTTCTCTTTAAATAAAAAATAAAATCTAAGGCCCATATTTATCAAGGGTTTGGGTCACGCTTGCAAGAGGGCACAAAGGTGACGCAAAGGCTAAATGAGAATTAACAAGCCAAGCAAGCTAGCCTTGCGTGGCCCTGTGTGGCTTGATAAATCTAGAGTAACACAAGTCAGCGCAAACCACTGCCTTGTGCTCCTCTGCAGCTGAAAGCCGTGCTAAGGGTGGAGCCTGGGCGTTTCCATGCATCCACCAATGCATTCTGACACTTTATCAGATTTAACAACACTGGTAGAACTGAGAATGCATCCGATTTGTACACCCCCTCCCCACCAGAGGCTCAGTAAGTAGAAATATTGTGCAGCACACGTAGAGTGAGACTGAGAGCGGGGCTTTGGCTTTAAAAAAACACACTGGTGATAAATAGTATTTTGCACTTCACCTATGTGATGGTATGGTTTATGCCATGCCGGGAAGCAGTGCTAAACAAATGTACCTACCCATAAGCAGAGTGAAAAGGATTAAACAGTAAGGTATAAGGCAGTGCAGTAAAATAGAATCATAATATTTAGTCCTTGGGAGGTTGGTGCCTTCTCTTTTCTTTCCCATACTAATGCTGAAACGGAATCAGAAGCAATGTTATAATGAGGTTCCAGTAAGGTGTTGGAATGAGGGGTGACCTAATATCTAAAAACACACACTGCAATACACCAGCTATACTTTAGTGAATGAACTATAAATTGCACCCCCATCTATATTACATCCCTCATGACAAGTTAAATATAATTATTGATGATATCACAGAATACATAGTTAAATACAAACGGAGAAAGTGGAATTATTAATTGGGATGGATGGTGGTCCACCGCAAATTATACTTACACTATTCTTGTTAGGTTTAGTAAAGGTTTGCGTATTTTTTTTTTTGGTTTAGATTTCTTTTATTGGTTGTCAATACAGAAGAATCAACAACAAGACAACATGATCTTTGGTCATCGGAATGCAATCCGGCATTAGAGTTATTGCTTTTGGCATATCATACACCAACAATGAGAAAGAATTTCTTTAGTCCAGTGTCGGAATCTCTCTGAGTCCAGTCCCGGTGTCAAGTCAGGGTTATGAACTATGGGTGTAATCGGGGACGAAAAGGTCATGAGCCCGTTAGAGACAGCCACCCTGTCCCAAGCCAAGAGGACGGGACGGGTCACCTCAGAGAGGAAGGCAACCCCCATAGAGGCTGACCGGCGAGAGACCTATCCATGAATAGCCAATGCTTTTCAGACTCTGGGCGGGACCACTCAACCAGCACTCTCATCTGGGGAGCCCGCCAGTAGGCCTGTAGGTCAGGGACTCCAAGGTCCCCCACTACAGGTTCTCTGTAGGTGAGCTCCCTATGGAGTTGAGCCCTTTGATCCCACCAAATAAAGCTCTCTATATCCCTCTGCAGTGAGATTATGACTCCTGTCGGGGACACCATTTGGAGCCAATAAAGAATTTTGGGTAGTGTCATCATTTTCACCATCGCTATGCGGCCCAGCCATGACAACGAGTGCGTTCTCCATTTCCGGAGGCATTCTCGGACCTGCCGTAGCATTGCTGTGCAATTTGTCACATTGGTGTCCCGTACAGTAGCGGAGAATTGCAGACCCAAATAAGGAAGAGAATCGCGCACCCACTGTACAGGATAGGATTGCTGCAACAGCCCCAGCGTGTCAGGTTCCAGAGAGAGGTTGAGAGCGTGTGACTTATGCACGTTAATCTTTAAGCCCGATACCGAAGCGAACCTGTCCAACTCAGCTAGTAGAGCAGGTAAAGATTCCCTGGGGCGCTCTAGCATGGCACCACGTCGTCTGCGTAGAGGCAGAGTTTGTGCTACGTCCCTCCAAAACGTGCCCCCATGATGCTGGGATCATCCCAGACCCTTTGAGCCATGGGCTCCATATACAGAGCAAACAAAAACGGTGACAGAGGACACCCCTGTCACATCCCTCTACTTATGGGGAATGCCATCGATATGGTCCCGTTCACTCTCAGCGTGGCAGTGGGATTGGTGTAGCTGTCAAATACCCAATCGATGAAGCAGCGTGGTAGGCTGAACTGAGACAGTGTCGCTTTAAGGTATGGCCAGTGAACCCTGTCAAACGCTTTTGTCAGCGTCAACAAAAAATATAATTTGTTCCACCGGGAAGCGCTCAGATCTATCCGCTAGGTGCAGGAGCCACTTGGTATTATCGGAACACTGACGTCCGGGGGCACACCCAGATTGATCCGGATCTATTAACCCAGGCAAGTGGGGAGAGAGTCTCTGTGCCAGGATCTCGGTGAAAATTTTTAGATCCAAGTTAAGGAGGGATATAGGGTGAAAGGATGCACACATACGCCTATTCTTACCCGGCTTGGGTATCACTGTATTCAGTGCCTCGAGCATGGAAGGTGCGAGGGGGGCGGCAGGGGCGGCCCGATCGAATTATAAACCCGGATCAACAGGGGGGCCAGGATAGCGCAGTACTTTTTATAGAAAGCGGAGGAGAAGCAATCTGGGCCAGGTGATTTGTGAGGTTTTAAGTGAGAGATAGCAGAGATGACCTCTAGCCTAATAGGAGCTTCAAGCTCCTCTGCCTGACTCAGTGCTAGTTTGGCCGTGGAGACCCCCTGCAGATAGCAGACTGGGCCATTTCCGGGGAAGGCCTGGGCCGCGTACAGAGTCTCATAGAATTGTCGGAAGGCATCTGCGATTTCATGGTCAGTGTCGTGTTCTTGTCCCTGTTGGTCCAGGATCCCATTAATGTGAGACGTCTGTCGCTGTGCGTGCAACCTGTTAGCAAGGAGCCTCCCGCACCTATCACCCCCCACATAGAATGCATGTTTCAGGCAGAGGGCAGCGTATTCAGCCATTTCTATATCCAAGCAGGCTAACTGTGCCCTGGATGCCTTAAGCTGCTTCCTAACTCTGGGTGCCCCTGTTGGCTAATGAATTCGCTATAATTCGACAACCTCCCCAGAGAGCCGCTTCCGTTTCTCCCTCCTGTCTTTATTGTCGGCTGCTGCGATTCCCAGAAATTCCCCTCTGACCACTGCTTTCAGTGCCTCCCATAAGAGTGTTGTGGAGATGGTTGGAAAGTCATTAGGGTCCAAATAATCAGTAATATATTTAGTAATTTGCTGTACTACCGAGGGGCGTAGCAGCATTGTCTCACGCAGATGCCAAAACCTATGAGGGGGCTGATGATGGAATAAAGACAGGGTTGCCCGCACCGCCGAATGGTCAGATAAGGGGCAGGGAAGGATCTCTACCTCCCATGTCTGCTGCATCAGTATGTCAAATGTGAGCACTTAGTCAATCCTGGCATATGTCTTGTGTGGGTGCGAGTAAAAAGTGTATTCCCTGGACCCTGGGTGTCGCAGTCACCAGATGTCTGTAAGCCCAGTCTCCGCCTGAAGACGCCTACCACCCTCCAAGAGCACCCCAGCTTGTCCCCATCACTGCACAGAGCGGTCCACTGCACCATCAAAGGCCAAATTAAAATCCCACCGAAAAGCAACGATCTATCTGGGAGGCAAGTTAGCTCATGTACCACTTCCCGAATGAACCCCTCTTGTCCCTCATTGGGAACATAAACAGTGGCCCCAGAGTGTGGGACCCCAGCGTGAAGGTGTAGGCCAAAAGTCTGCCCTTAACCTTGGCCTGCTTGCTGCCTATCCGACCCGGAAACTTAGCAGAGACCAGAATCGCTACCCCCACTGTCTTAGAAGCCCGAGAAGAGAACAGCTGGCAGAGAAAGGCTTTGGACTGCAGTCTATGGGTGTCAGTAGCCAGGAGGTGCGTCTCCTGGAGGAGGCAAATATGGGGGTCTGAGTTTTCTAAGAAGGACAGGACAGCCCACCGTTTGATAGGTTTACTCAGCCCCTTAACATTAAGGGACAGAATATTAATGTTAGCCGTCATGAGGGGATACGAGAGGGTGTGCCAGGAATGGCTGCTCCCTCACCTGCAAAATCAAATATAGGACCCAAATTGCAGATAGCAACCACCCGCCATGTCTGGAGGAAGGAGAAGGAAACCCTGTACCCTTAATAAAGAAAAAACAACGAGAAACAATGACATATGGAGTCCACAAGTGTCCTGGGCAGTCTGACACTTGGAGAGTCGTGAGATGTATAGCAGGAGCCAACCGTTGACCCCACCCTGCACAGAGCCCAGCCAGCTAAACCCATATGGAACCCATTAGAAGTTGAGGCTTATGCTACCGGAGCTGATGTGCTTCAATCTGCGGCAGTTGGGTCCTCTGACAAAGTGTCCAGCAAAGGCTTATGTTCTTTAGCCATTGCCTCCGGGTCCAGGCGAAGGCGCAGGGGAGGTTCCCAAACTCGTTGCCATCTTGCCGATCCATCGCAATGCAAAGTGGGGCCCTCCCGCTCTGGAGTATCATGGTCACCCTCTGGCAGGTGAAGAAGCAACGAGGCCTCTAAAAGTGACCGGCCCTGGCGTAGCCTGCCCTCCCACTTGAAGATGAGATGGAACGGATGGCCCCAGAAGTAGGAATTGTCTTTTGAGTGCAGGATCGCCGTGACCGGTCTAAACTCCTGTTGTTTCTGCAAGGTAGAGGCCGCCAAATCTTGGAATAGGAAAGGTCTGCAGGAGCGAAAGTCTGTGGGGTGTTTGGCTCGCTGCTCCCGCAGGATGCATTCTTTAATTTGAAAGTCATGAACGCATGTCAGGATATCTGGAGGGAGAGCAGTTGCCGGTCTCTTGGCTCCCACCCGATGGATCCAGTCCAGCATGATCCGCTGTTCCTGGGGGGCCCCCAAGACATGACGGAACAGTTCCTCAACAAAGGCTTCAATCTTATGCCTCTCTGACCCCTGAGGGGCGGCCCGAATTCTGATATTGTTTCAGCAGGAACGGTTCTCGAGGTCCTCTGCATGAGCTTGAAGATCTATGTGTTGGTCCTGTAGGAGGAGGACCTCCTGCTGAAGCTGTGCAATTCTTCATCTCGTGACGATGCTTGTGTCTCCAGCTCGTCGACTCACTCTCCCACCGAATCTATGTCCCTGCATATCTCGTGGAGCACCGAGGTCCGTTCTTTTTTCATGGTGTGGAATTCCCCCCTGAGGGAAGCAAAGAGGGATTCAAGGACTCTCCGTGTGACCGGACCCTCTGAGTTTTTCTGGTCTTGTTCAGCTTGAGGACCCCCTGCGCCGCCGGCGCCTCGTCCCCCTGACACCGGCCTTGATGAGAAGATCCCTCACAGATCTATCTATCCTGGATTTGGCAGTGGCCATCATGAAGCGACTATTTTCCCTTGAAGTCCGGGTGTGGAGTAATGTGAGAAATGATAGGAGGTGGCAGAGCTTCTGGAACCGAGTAGGCACTTATTCAAGCTACGACAGCCTGCAGCCGTCTCTAACCGTATTCCCAGAGACCAGTACAGTCAAATGCGACGGCACATGGTTTCCAGCATGTGGCTTCTTCGGCAGACCCCCTTCACTGAGCCACCACTGGAGCATCCATGTTGTGCCTCTCCTCTAGCCCCGTACTGGGGTTTCCAGGATTTACTCCCGCTGGGCCCGCCTACCTCTAAGGGCCGTCGGCTGTAGCTGTCTCACTGGTTGTGCCTAGCAGTGCTGCCCCCAAGTTTAGGCTCTGTCACTCCACTGCCCTCCTCTCTTGGGGGTCCCAGGCCTCTCCTGGTGGTGCGGAGGGCACCGCGCCCATGAGAGTCATGGCCTGCTGCTGTGCAGGGTGGCTGATGAGAAAACGCCTGCAGGACTAGGCGAGGGAGGGGGTCTGCCAGGGACCGAACGTGCAGCCCAGACATCGCCGCCACAGATCTGCCACTCAATGCACGCAAGCCTGGTGTTCCCAGCTGTTCCAGGCCTCACACCGTCCAAACGCTGCAGGAGGGGGAACCCATAATTCAGGGGGCCAGCAGTACCTTGATGTCATCAGTCTCGGGCTCACCTGCGCACGCCGGTGGTCCAATCTCGCCCAGTGGCCCAAGGCTCAGTGCTGTGTCATGCTCTCTGGCGATTGGAGGGGGCCACCGCCTTGGTGCTTCCTCACTCCTCAGTCACGTACCTTCAGTAGGGCAGAGATGCCCTGCCATCCAGGGCCTAAGCACCTCTGCCCAGGTCCTCTCAGGCCTCCGCTCGTCGGCGAGCAGTGGGGGCCTCTGCCTGCGTGTGTCTTCTCTCCTCTGTCATGGGCCTCCAAGAAGGCCGAGGCACCATGCCATCCAGGGCCAAGCCACCTCGCTCGGGTCCTCTCTGTGCACCGCCGCTGGAGCTCACTCTCGGAGCGCAAGGCCGTCCCTGCGCGCCTCCCACGCCGTCTGGTAAGCAGGCCATAGGCTGCGCAGCACCGATCGGAGCTCCAATCGTGGTGAGAAAATGTTGGTGACACCCCACTCTCAAAGCCCAGACTCTGAAGATGGGCACCGGACCAGTGTGGGATCCAGGGTGCTGTCTGTGGGTCCGTTATTTTCCGCTATCGGGATCAGAGCGACGAGCAGGCATGTCCTACTCGGTCACCATCTTGGCCACGCCCCCAGATTTCAGTAATTTAAACCTGAGCTCAATCCATCATACGTATGGCACAGAGCAGACAGACTTAACTTAAGAAAATGTGTAATGGTAAGCATGTAGAAGTACCATAACTGTAAAATCGACAAAAAGACAAAAGAATGAAAATCCCACTCCAATATATAAAAATGTGAAATATTTTAATCAACAGAATGAGACCAAAATGGAAAAAAGTCTAGTAAGGTGAATGTTAACAGTTTGGATTACATTTTAGCAACAAAAAGCACAAAGTGTCAACTGCATGCAACTAGTCATGCAGGACTGGCACAAAGGTAAGGTGTAAGGCTGACCACGATGGAGCGTGAGTTAGATACAAGAACCAGGCAGGTCACGGTCAAAGAGTTACTTTCGGACTTCATATTTTTCTGAAAATGTAGAATCCTCAGCAGAACCAGGCAGCAGGCGGAATCCAAAGATGAGGGCATCGATGATTGGTTAGTGAACAATTAGGTCTTCATGAAGCCATCAACGAAGGCAGGAAAAGCTCAGAAGGCGAAAAGTCCTGATTTTGTGCTCAGGAAGCTGTCAACATAGATCAGACACTACATCTTTGTCGAGTCTATTGAAGACTTCGGGCCTGATTTAGATCTCAGCGGATGGGTTAATCCATCACAGCTGTGATGGATATCCGTCCGCTGAAATATAAATTAAAAAAGATACATGGGACTTTTTTATTTCGGTGGATGGGATGTCTGTCACTGTTGTTATGGGAAAATCCATCCACCGAGATCTAAATCAAGCCCTTAGTTTCTTTTTTCAAAGTTATATTCTGTCAGCGGGGCAAGGCTGCAGGCTGTAGTTGAAGAGGGTTTGACATCATTGCATGCTGCTTAGTGTCAGGTCCGTTGAATCAGGTTTTTTGCAGTTGAGAAGAAAGTGGGCTTCTTGCAGCTTTTGTGTCCCTGTAGTTTAACAGGTGGTCAGCCAACTAACCTTTCAAGTCCACCTCTCAGTCCTGGGTAAAGGTCATAGCAGGTCCAGTCCCAGGGGCTAGCCTCACAGGTTATAACAGCAGGTACCGGAGGGTGGCAGAAACTCAAATCACTCCTTAACGAATAGGATGAAGGTTCATGGGGAAGACCCTACCCACTTTTGCAACACTTCCTGTGTGTTTGCTAAAAAAAAAATCCCTGTGCCCCTCTCTACCTAAACCCCGTGCCCCTCTCTACCTAAAACCAACATGGCACATCATTTCGTACCCTGTGCAGAACACGCTATGTCCATCCAGAGATGTGTTTATGATCATTGGAAAACCCTTTCTTGTGATCATTGAAAATCGTTTCTGGCAGTAGACCCTCTCCCACTGAGATTCCTAGCTGGCTGGTTAGAAGGAAACTAGACTTGGCAGTCCCAGGAGTGAGGCACATCTGCCTGTGACAGGTGAAGTAAATTAAGTTCCTGGATATAGACCAGATGGCCATTATGTGAAGAAGATTAGCATCTCACTACACCCAAGTATTTTGTCCACTGTCTAGGAGGAAATAGGCATTTCACCACTGGGGAGCAATCAACAGTCAAATGGAGCTGAATACTGGCAAAAACCCACATGTGGCTCAGGCAGAAAAAGTATACATTTATCAAAGGTTCATTTTTCAAAATAATAATATGAACTCAGACTTGACCTTTAATTTGGATTTAAAATTATCACTAAAATGAGTCCTTGAATCATTTTTCTAGTTATTCCCAAACTGAAGTTAAGCATTATAAGGTGTTATAATGTAACCCAATTATTTCCTATGGCAGAGCCAGCCTTACTAGAGTATGAAATGACTATGGAGATTTTCACTACTAGGACTTGCCATACATAAGTACGTATGACCTAATTTATGAATACCATGGACCCTGTCAAATGGATATGAAATGTCTACTTTAGAGTGACTTGCAAGTTTAAAAAGGTAAGGTTTCAGCCTGGCTAAAGGTATATGTGTCAGGCTGAATTGGCAGTTTTAAAAGTGCTTACCCTAGCTGCAGGGGCAGGCCTGGAAACATGCTTTGCATAGTCATTCTTGTGGTGTCACAAAATGTGCTGCAGTCTACTAATGATATTTAACTTACAGGCCCTGGGTGCACTTTTGTACCATTGACTGACGACCTGTAGGTAAGTTAAAAAAGCCAATCAGGAGTTTAACAAATTCCAATGAGAATAACAGTGCCCCACTATATAGAGTGAAAAAACTAGTAGCATCAGTCCAGAAAAGATTTAGGCTGACCATGCAAAATTTACCACAACATTGTTAGAAATTAGTAACAAGGTCAACCAATGATTCTTACTATGTGCCATAGGTTTGCAAATAAGTAGTAATATGACAACCAAAATTGATGGTGGGAATCATAAGCTTGTCTGTAAGTTTTCAACATAAGACAAAATAATTTGATATTTGTGAAGCACATATTACAGGTAGGTCACTTGTGGAGAGCTTGCTGCTGAACATCGCTGAACATCACTGACCCTTTAGTAAACTTTTGCTGTGAAAGGCTGAAGTCTGAGCATGTGGGGTGATGGAGGGGTGGGCGCAAGGCCTGGACAGTGGTGTTGCACAGTTGGGGTTGGCCACATGTGAAGCATTGGCTGAAAACTCACCTTCAATCCCCTAGTGTATGTTGGAGGCAGGGTCTGCTGTAACACAAGGCACTGCTTATATCCTCCATTCTGTATGTCCAAAGTCTGTGGATATTGGGAGTTTGATGATGGGGAGAGTTGGGTGCAGAGCCTCGGCACTGAGTCCAAGTCTTGATGAGAATTGGAACCAGGGTCTTGCCCGAGGCTCTGATTGAGATGCCAATAGTGATGTCATCAATGATGGAATTTAACATGCCATGAGTCATGTAATATGTGAGATAATAAGCAGTGAACGATAGGGTGACAAGTTATAGTTAAACTGTGACTGACATATGTATTTAATTAGTATTGCCTTCATGTCTCATTCCAACACATAATCATATTCAGGAAACTCCCCCAAGTGCATGGCCTCTGGCCAGGCCCTGCTTTTGACTCCTATGTGTGCACTCAACCTTCTGCTGAGCACTGCCTTCAGACAGCGGGATGTTAGGTACAGGACCTGGCCTCTGGCCATGCCTAACGCTGTACCCCCACTGGTGTCCATTTCTTCACAGACACCCAATTAACATTTTATTTTTTATTTCTATCAGAGAAGCTTGAACAGTACTGTGGTACCATGGGATGAAGCTTGAGTGGTTGCTCCTGCAAGAGTACCATGGGAAACCATGGAAAGACAGCGACCCACAGCAAAATAATATTATCTTCTTTACTTGTTGCCATTACGGAGGTACCTCCAGGTCCCTCCCAGAAGTGCCTGAGGGTCAGGTTGTCTCTATTTTGCCCCCTTATAATAGTTTGTTTTTAATTCAAGACATACTGACTGAGGCCTTGAGACCTGTAATGGCCTCTGTCAAGTTTTTCTCTTGGTTGCTGCCAACTAATCAGATCGCTCGGTACAGTGAGACTGGTATCAGTCTGGTGGTACCAAAAGAGCTGACATGAGAAAAGGCTCCCCTAGAGGGGCTTTTAAAAGTTTTTGCACGACAGAAGTTCATCCTTGTATCCCTATTTTTCAACTCCTTAATAACCACCCTGAACACAAAAGGTTATGTAGCAGTCCTTACTTCACTAGCAATTAAGTCCTCATTTACACAGTTCTTAATTTAGCTGGATAACTATTAATGAGGCTTTATCTGCCCTCTCTGTAAAGCAAGGTGTACAGCACAACTTGTCTACAGATATTCAATTGAAGTGTGAATTAATATTCGGAATGTTAACATGGTCTGTTAATGCTCATACTGAAAAAGTAATAATAAAACCTTATACACAAGCATTCGCCTGTACCTTACACACAATTCTTGCATGCTTCTATGATAGCCTTTGCCTTTACACATTAATTCATGAACTGAGACGAAACTGAGAGAACTGTAGTTCTGAAGCACAACTTTGTTACAACTCCCAACTTCCGTAGTAATGTCAACTGAACATAATCTGGATGAAAGGCTAAAAATAGAGTCAGATGAAACATCTGTCACACCTAGAAAAACAGCACAGAAGAAGGGGAGAGTTGAATGCCGCACCACAAAGCCCTGTTCATATAACAGGTAACACAACATTAAATTCTTATGTTTGTGCATTAGCTTGCACTTTGCATGCATTGCGCAACTGGCAAGCTTCAAAATGCATGGACAATAAACAAATTGAATCCCTAACTGAATCCCTAACTGGCCAACTACCTATACTTACTTAGATCTTGTCGTCCCTGTAGTCAGGCAGTTGCTGACATTGTAACTCTGGAGCTGATGAGTCCTAGCACCTCGACACTGGCAAGCACAATGAAGCGCTGCACAAATGTAGATGAAGTGCTGATATCGGCTGTTCTGAATTCTGAAGAGCTGGAGGCTGAAGGGATGCTAATGCCTCCTTTTCAGGCATCTCAATGACAAGCAGAGAGAGCCAGACAGGGTGTAACATTCATGCTGAGTGACATCAATGAGCTGTAACCAAACCCAAAAGGAAAAGCCAGAAAAAGTCTTACAGGGAAGCAGAGATTTCTATAGTAGATGTGTCTTTCAATCTGACACCACACATATACGAGGGTACCCCCAAATATTACTTTTATGTCAGCAACAGGGGTTGCAGAACCAAATCAAAAGGTAATTCTTTCCATGTAACGTCTATAGCTATATATAATTAGCACAACATTGCATGATCTGTGACACATCACTAGCACATATAATTTCACAACAAATGCTTATTATACGTCACAAATCTATATCATAAATCATTTCAAACTCAATACATTGTATGATGAATAAATATTCATTTAGGTGTATAAAAGTAATCTACAAAATGTATTTTATATACTAGCTCTTGAACGCTAACTCCCGTCATTCACATACTCATGCTCAATCATCTTAAAAGCTATGTTTTCCAGATAGCATCAAAGATCTCCAAAACACATTGTACATCAAATTGTAATAACCATTTTAACACTGACTTTCCATATCTTATGAACTCTAAAGCAAACAGGTCGGTACACATGTCAGTGGCTGAATTTACAATGCCATCATCTCCTTCAGGATAAGCATCCTATTGCCATACTTTAAATGCAGCATTGAACAGCTCGGATTTTATTCCCAAGGCAAACACTCAAAGCTTCGACAGTGGAATTTGATGAAATGTCATATACATCTTAAGTTTAAATTTTTTTGTTACATATTCAGTCTTCAGATATCCTCTAACAATACCTTTAAGATTTCTTTTCATTGTCGACATTTCCAAGCAAGTTCTATAGTTTCACATTCCACTGTGTACTCTTGTGATAATTGCCGCTGTAACCAATTCATGCAGAATGCCATTTAAATTAAGGGTGTTAGACCTAGAATCTTTTGGCGTGTTTCCCCAGGCTTTTTGCTTTCTGACCTCCCGGTTTTGACTCTGTTTTTGCTGGTTTTATATCTCTGCATACTTTCTCACTGCTGATCAGTGTTAAAGTGCAAGTGCTCCTGTTGTAAATTGTGTTATGGATTGGTGTTTACATGATTGGCATATTTGGCTTACTATTAAGTCCCTAGTAAAATGCACTGAGAGTGCCAGGGCCTGTAATACAAATACTGCTAGTGGGCTTGCAGCACTGATTGTGCCACCCACCCAAGCAGCCCTGAAAAGGGGTCTCAGAACTGCCACTGCAGTGTCTGTGCGCTGTTTGTAACTAACATGTTGACCTGGCAAGTGCCCCCACTTGCTAGGCCCTAATCTTTCCTTTTCGTACATATTAGTCAGCCCTAGGGTAGACCCAAGGTACCCCTGTGGGCAAGGTGCTGTGTAAGTTAAAGGTAGGACATGTACTAGTGTGTGTGACATGTCAGGTAGTAAATTACAGTGTATTTTGTTTTTCACTATGCAAAGGCTATCTGTCCGATAGGATAGAATGGAAATTTACTAATAACATCTTATAAGCATAACTTCCCATTGGGGCAAGATAGGAAATTGGAGTTTAGTATGCCTCGACTCAGAATGTAAAAATGCACCTTTTTAGTAAAGATTATTTTTATGTTCTGTGTTTTTTTGTTTAGCCATCTTGTGTGCCTCTGCTGGGTTTGTGGATTGACTTTCTGTCTTTGGAGTGACAGGGGCTGGGGATGTGCATTCTCTTCAGACAGCCACTGGGGGACCGAGATGTGTCCCGCCTTCCTTGGATGAGTCAGGCTGGGCTGATAGACCTGGGCTGTATTTAGAGTAGTGGGAGGAGATTTCCTTGCACCTGAATGGGCTTGGTCTTTCTTGGACAATGCTGTCTCCACCTCCTGCCGGTGCGCTGGGCCAGAGAGGACAAAACTGTTTTTTGCTGAGCACAGACACACTCTGCCACAAGAGAACAAAGGAATTTTGAGTATAAATAATGGGGCCCAGACCCCAGAACTTTAGAAGTCGGTGAAATCAAGGAACCTGCCAAAAAGAAGAGCTGGAAGAGCTACCAGGAGCAGTACTGCCCCTTTGCTGTGTTGGTGCTTTGTTGGGATGGCCTGCAGTTGCTGCTTCTGCCTTGGGCAGTGAAAGGATTGGTTCCAATTTTTTTTATGTGTGTTGAGTCTCTCCAAGGGGTTGAAGTAGAGTTTGCCTCCTCTTCTGTAGTCTCAGGGACTGAAAATTCTTCACCAACCTCTGGGTACTGCTTCTGGAACCGTTGTTTCAGTTGCCACAGAGAAGAGAAAGGCAACTGACTCTGTCACCAACTCCATTGATAGCTCTGTGTCCTGAAGGCACCGCAAAAGGCACCGCTGCATCTCGCACCGCAACCCTCTTCTCACCGACAACCGACACTGCCACCACCAAGCCACTGCTTGAACTGTCACCTGTGGGCACGTACGTCATTGCTGCCTGTAACACCCATGAGTGGGGGCACTGCTCGTAAGCTTTACAGCACACCGCCTCACCCCACACCACAGTCTGGGCCAACCGACGCCAGCTCCCGCTAACCATCCCTGTCGCTTGCATCGTGACCTGCCAGCACCGCAACGACCACTGCCTCACCACTGCCTCTCTCCGTATTATATTGCTGCCTGTAACACCCATGAGTGGGGGCACTGCCCGTAAGCTTTACAACACACCGCCTCACCCCACACCGCAGTCTGGGCCAACTGACACCTGCTCCCGCTAACCGGCCCTGTCGCTTGCATCGTGACCTGCCAGCACCGCAACGACCACTGCCTCACCACTGCCTCACTCCGCATTATAGCCTTGTCACGCTGACGCCGCTGGCCGACCATCACCGAGCCGCTGCCTATACCGTGCCTTGATGGCACCACACACTGCACTGGTTCACTTCACATCGCAACCGCGACCGTTGCCACAGCCGGCCCACACCAGGGTGTTGACCACAACACAAAAAGTACTGTTTGCGAGTCTGTTGATGCCCCTGACTGATGCGGTCAGACAGAACTGTTGGATTCTCTTGTTTATAGCACTGCGGTGGCCCCGGATGGAGCTACCGACTTGGAAGAACTGTGTTTTCAAGTTATATTTGCAATTTGAAGTATTGTTGCAAAGTGCATATTTTTAAGTAACTGTATGTTGTTTTTATTGTTTTTGACCTTTTTCTGAACTGGTGTGGTGTCAGTTTGTAGTGTTTTCACTGTATTACTGTTGGTTATGTGCAAATACTTTACACACTGCCTCTTAGATAAGCCTGACTGCTCATGCCAAGCTACCAAGGGGGTGAGCAGGGGTTATTTTAGGAGGGTGACTTCCTTACCCTGACTAGGAAGAAGGGTCCCTACTTGGACAAAGGTACCTACCTCTGCCAACTTGAGACACCCGTTTCTGACAAAGGGTCTGTAATACATTTGTAGGCTTATGTACAAGTGATGGCCGGCAAAGTTTCCTTGATATCCTTGTTACTTGAACATGAAATGTCTTGAAAAAACAAGACGTATTTAGCAAAACAGTAACAGTTTGTTTAATTAAACATTGCAGCCAGGAGAACAGTTACAGGCACAGGGTTTGAGGACTGTCTCAATTTACAATCAGTGTGCGGCCTCCATTCATACAGTTTAAATACAAGTGGGACTTGACCTTGCATGGATACAATGTGGCCAGTGGGTGACGTGTACAGATGTCTGGCATGGGGAGTGCGTGATCACTGCATGTGCTGTGTCCTGATTGCCTATATGTTCCAAACTCATGTGACATCTGACCTTATGGTGTTTTAGAAGTGCTGATACTCCGGACATATGTGCTTTATTGGGGCCATTCTCCTTTGACCACGATAGTGTAGCGGGCGTATCTTTTGGATTGATTAAGGTATCCTGTTCATGCATTTGTCTGTCTGCTGCGTGCCATCCCACCTGTGACCTCTGACCTCCTGGCCATAGTCCCGCTCTCCGCCCCAGCAGCTCCACTTTTCATCGCCTGTTGCTGCCCCTGACACCTCCTCCTGGTATGTGTTTGAGTCACTCCTATTGTCTGCCTGCGTGTTGTTCCCTTCATTTTCATGCATTATTGTATTTGCCTATAATTGTTTGCCTCTTTTCTGCCTGTTGTATTTTATTTTTCAGGCCCCGGTCTTTGTCGAACTTTTTCCCACCACTGACCTCCCACGGCTCCTCCCCCCTGCCGATTCCCATTCCTGCCTCCCAGCTGCGCTTCCCTCCCATTCTCTATTTAATGGTGGTTGCTGTGGGGATAACTTAGCAGGACCTCTGACCTCCTGGCCAGAGTACTGCTCCCCACCCCAGCAGCTCCACTGTTCATCACCTGCTGCTGCCCCTGACACCTCCTCCTGGTAGGTGTTTGATTCCCTCCTGTTGTCTGCCTGCATGTTGCTCCCTGCTTTTTCCTGCATTATTGTAATTTCCTGTATGTGTGCCTTATTTTTGCCTGTTGTGATTGTATTTTATTTTTCAGGCTATTATCTTTGCCGACCTTTTTACTGTCGCTGACCCACCAGCGCCCCTCCCCCATGCCGATTCCTGCTCCTGTTTCCCAGCTGCTCTTCCCTCACCTTCCCTATTTAATGGCAGCCACTGTAGGGATAACTGAGCAGGACCTCTGACCTCCTGGCCAGAGTCCCGCTCTCAGCTCCAACAGCTCCACTGTTCATCGCCTGCCTCTGCCTCCTACACCACCTCCTGGTAGGTGATCAAGGCCCTCCTAGTGTCCGCCTGCATGTTATTCCCTGCTTTTTCCTGCATTATTGTAATTGCCTGTAATTGTGCCTTATTTTTGCCTGTTGTCATTGTATTTTATTTTTCTCGCTCCGATCTTTGACAACCTTTGTCCTGTTGCTGACACCCCACGGCCCCTCCCCCCTGCTGATTCCGGCTCCCGCCTCCCAGCTGCGCTTCTCTCCTGTCCCCTATTCAATATCGGCCACGCCCCTGGCATGCCAAAGACAAGCCCATCTGCACTCGTCCGCGTCACAACTGCAACCAGCGCCAGGGACCCTGGATCTCTGACCACCCACAGCTATGAACCAGCTGCCCTCCTTGCACTCAACCCCGGGAGGAGCAACAACTGCCAGCTGTTTACGCCGAACATGACCCATGGCCAGTTCTCCTGCCGTCACTGCCGCCAAACATTCACAGCCCTCCACACCCCCACAGCCACCACGCAGGACGCCAACACCACCGAAGCCCTGAAATGCATCCCCCTCAATGTGTGCTCCCCGCACAGACACGCCATAGAGATCTGGGACCTCCTCAACACCCTCTTGCCAGACGTCGCCTTCTTCATGGAAACCTGGCCCAACGCCTCCTCCAACCCTGACATCCCCAATGCCATCCCTGATGGCTACAAGATCCAGAGGATGGACCATCTCAACTGCCCGGGAGGATGACTCACCATCGCACACAAGAACTTCCTCCAACTCTTCACCTCCACCACGAACGACTCCTCCGCCACCACAGAACACCTCCACATCCAAATCCAGACCACTCCGAGAACCACACTGCGTGGCACCCTCACCTTCCGACCCACGGATCCCGCGCTTCGTTCGCCACTACCAATCACTGACCTTGTCGCACCCATGCCATCTCCTCCATGGACTACATACTCATCGGAGACCTGAACAACCTCAGTGACCCCAAATTCACTGCCCTACTGGTCAACCTCACCAACATCGGATTGAATCAGCTTGTCACCCCCCCACCCAAAAGGCAGGGCACACCCTCGACCCCATCTTTGCAGGTGAGAACAACATCTGCTTCAGCCACACCATGCAGCCTCCCTGGACAGACCACCACAGTGTACACTTCTCTTTCAAAACCACCACCGCTCTCAATCCCACTCCTTGCCCTCCACAAAGGAATTGGAGCAAGGTCACTGAGGAGCATCTCAACTCCACCCTCATCCACGACCCCCCCCCCACCACAACCGACATCAACGCTGCAGTCAAACAACTACACCGCTGGATCACCAACTGCACAGACAAACTCCCACTCCTCCGCACCACTGACTGACAACGCCACCTGGTTCAGCACCAACCTCCAAGAAACCAGATGCTCCTGCAGACGTCTTGAAAAGAGATGGAGAAACAGCAAAACCACGGAAGTCCTAACCATCTACAAGAACCCCATGACAGAATACCACAAATGCATATGATCCACCAAGACTTTCATTCGGAACAAAATCCTCACCAACATCAGCAATTCAAGAAAACTCTTCAACATCATCCAGCAATTCACCAAACCCCACAGCGAAGCCACTGACGTCACTCCCTCCCAGGACCTCTGCAACAAGCTCAGCTCTTACGGCTCCTCTACGACAACTTCAGCGAGCAAACCCCCGGAAACCACCCTTCCCTACAGCTATGACAGCTGGCCCACCATCACCACCTGGACCCTGGCCACCACCGAAGATACCACCATGAAGAGGACTCACTCAGAACCGCTGCCACCATATCCCCCGAGCTACGATGCACCATCAATGCCTCCTTCAAACTGAGCACTTTCCCCTACAATTGGAAATGCACAGAAGACAAGCCCCTCCTTAAGAAACTCTCTGCAGACCCGATGGACCTGAAGAGCTATCAATCCCTCTCCCTCATTCCCTTTGCAGCCAAAGTCACAGAGAAATTTGTCAACACCCAGCTGACCAAGTTCATAGAAGAGAACGCCATCCTTGACTTCTCCCAATCTGTATTCTGCAGTAACCACAGCACCAAGACCGCCCTCCCCACCGCCACAGATGACATCTGTACCCTCATCCTACTAGACTCATCTGCAGCCTTCGACACAGTTTCCCACCGCACCCTCACAGCCAGGCTCCACGATGCCGGCATTCAGAGAACCACCCTCGACTGGATCAGGCCCTTTCTCACCGGCAGAACCCAAATTGACCAGACTCCCACCCTTCCTCTCCGAACCCACAGAGATCAACCGCGGAGTACACCAAGGATCATCACTCAGTCCCACGCTCTTCAACATCTACATGGCCCCCCTCGCTGCTATCATCAGACAGCATGGACTCAGCATTGTATCCTACTCCGAGAACACCCAGCTCATCCTCTCCCTCACAAGGGACCCCGAAACCACCAGACTCAGATTCCAAGAAGGAATGAAAGACGTTGCAACTTGGATGATAGGCAGCTGTCTGAAACTCAACTCAGAGAAGACAGAAGTCCTCATCCTTGGACCCACCCCCTCAGCCGGGGACAACACCTGGTGGCCCACTGCTCTCGACAGCCCCCAGCCCCCATGGACCACGCCCAGAACCTCGGCATCATACTTGACTCCTCCCTCACCATGACCCGATAGATCAACGTCGTCGCCTCCACCTGCTTAAACACCCTCCGCATCCTCCACAAGACCTTCAAGTAGATTCCCCTAATGCCAGAAAGACCATCACTAATGCACTCTTAACAAGCAGACTGGGCAACAGAAATGCCCTCTACACTGGAATTCCTGCTACACAAACTCCAGACCATTCAGAACACCGCGGCCAGACTCATGGTCGGCATCCCACGACATGAGCACATCACCCAATACCTGCAAGAACTCCACTGGCTCATCATCGAGAAGAGAGCAACCTTGATGCTACTCACCCACGCCTACAAATCCCTCCACAACACTGGACATTAAATACCTCAACAAAATAGTCTCCTTTCACGTACCCAAAAGAAACCTCCCCTCCACCGACCTCGCCCTAGCAGAAATTCTGCACATCTGCAGAACCAGAGCGGGTGGAAGAGCATTCTCCAACATCGCGGCCAACACCTGGAACGAGCTCCCAGTCCACATCAGATGCTCTCCTACTCTGCATACCTTTAGGAAGGCCTTCAATACCTGGCACTTCGACTGAACCAGATCTGAAACCTCCCCCTATGCCTTGAGACCCTTGAGACCATCACAGGTGAGTAGAGCGCTCTAAAACCCCTGATTGATTGATTGATTGATTGATTAATTGATTGATTGACCTATAAATCAGTGACCTCGGGACTAGGTCTCAGTGCTTGCCTGACTATGTATTTGAGAGTCGGGGCTGATGTGGAGTTCACAATTAGCAAATTTGTTAAGAAAGACGCAATTTCATTCACATAAATAAATGCATTGTTTTTCATATTAGTATCAACTTTTTCCATATTAAAATTACACCTTCTAGTTGATTTTTATAATTACAATGTCAAACTTGTAACTTTTGACAGTTACTTTATTTGGGGCCTGTTGCTCTTTATGCTCACTATCGACAACCACTACCTACCTAGTTACTTGCACTTTTTGCAGTTTGAGGACTTTTTTTCACAGCAGGTAATCCCCAATTGTACAGACCTGCACACAATGAGAAACACAATGAAAACTAGCAACAGCTATTTCAACAGACTGAAGATCTACCAGGAGAACCAATTTGAAAACCAGTCCTGATCAGGGGCATCTCCCTCCTCATGCATGTCTCTTTGTAAGTGGTGCAATTCTCTTATGGCAAGTGTCAATGTCCCATTATCCATATCATTCCCTGGAATAAAGGTATAGCAGGCTTTACCGATCTTGGCACACACCCCTCCCTCCATCGAGGTCATTAAGTCCAATATATATCAGCACTGCATTACCATGGGGCAGATTGCTTGCAGTTCTTCCTCAATCAAATTGAGGCCAAGCTCAGTGCTTTTCATAATTTTGAGCATTTTCCACCTTGTTGTATGTAACAAGTGGGCTTTGGTTTTTGTCTGCAGGGTGAAGAATTGTATCGACCCTCCTGATGACACTTGGGCATCACTTAACAGTCTGAATTCTTCTGCAATGTCTTTGTACTGAGCCTTGTCAAAATTGTCCACAGTTCTCTTCTCACAAGCCTGGTGCAGCAAGGTTGTCTTCTTCCTTCATGGGTGCTGATATGAGTCTGATAGTTCTTCTCCAGGAATGACCAGGGTCCAGGTGTGTATGGTGACCAGGAAACTGCGGGCCCGATTCACAGAACTAACTTAAGACAAAATCCTAAACTTACTACCATTTTGGTATTCACAGAATGCACTTACTGCTTTTGGTATTCACAGACTGCACTTACTACTTTTGGTATTCACAGAATGGATTTACGACTACTAGCTTTACGTCCGCACTCGGGCCGGAAATTCCATCCCAGAGGCTCCGCCTCTGGCCCGGAAGCCCCGCCTCCGGGATGGAATTTCCGGCCCGAGTGCGGACGTGAAGTTAGTAGTCGTAAATCCATTCTGTAAATACCAAAAGTAGTAAGTGCATTCTGTGAATACCAAAAGTAGTAAGTTTAGGATTTTGTCTTAAATTAATTCTGTGAATCGGGCCCTGCGTCTGTGGCTTCCAGGGATGAGCTGAGTGTAGGCAAACTTACTGCACTGCCAGTGATATGATAATCCATCAGCATGGAGGTGCCCCATGGCATATTCCGAATGTGCATGATCGCTCCGCATTTAGCATTCATGTAAGGAATACAATGTAAGTTTCTGCAGAATTAAGGGCTGTCCCCTCCCTTCTAACCAAGGTTATCCACTCACCTCAGTGTCCCAGATTTCCTGACATGCGGTAGTCATGCTCTTATTCAACCCTCCCCCATGTGACTGATTACCCTTTCTATCCTCAAGCTGGACAGCCCTACACAGGAACTCCATTTCAGGGGCCCACTTATTGGTAAAGAACACCACCCCAGAAACACTAAGGGCCATCTTGGTCCACAAATAGATGCAGGAGTGGATGTGTTTGTGCATTGCTTAGGGGGTTTTGCTACCTCCAAGAATCACTTCTCTGAGAAAAGAAATCTCGGGGCCAAACAGTATCCTCCTCTTTGGTGCCTTTTCTACGCATCCTGTCAAGCTGAATTTGGATATCACTATGTTCAGTAAAGAGGTATAAGGCAGTTGGGTTAGTGTCACATTGAGTCAAATTTACTACTATCCTGTGTGGTTCCACTTTGTTGGGTGGGATCCTGAGCCTTATTCTGCATAGACATAGGTGAAGAAGCATTTTGCTTTCTCTGGGCCGCCTCTTGGGATAAGTAAAGTCTGTCTGCTCCTACTGCATGTGGAATCAATGAACAAACGTAACATGACCTGGCTGATGTTTGGGAGCCAACTGCGGTCATGTGGTGATACCATGTTTTGTGCAAAATGGCGCTTTATAGTGCATGTGGAATGCTGGTGTTCTGCTTAATGTAATTGAAGGTGACATGAGAACGGTTCCTACTTAAGCACTTTGGTAGCTTTTAAATAGATTACATTTTACTCAGTAGTTCCTCAGCAGTGAATACATGTGGTATCACCCATAGTAAACAGAGGGTACATAACAATGCGATCATAAATAACTTTTTATATGATATTGCAGGTTTTGGTATGGGTCCCCTCGGAGGGTCTGTGGTCCTCTGGTAGCTGAGGTTTCCCTTATCAGTTGAAACAAAACGTTTGTGATGTTAAAGTTTCAAATGTAAACTTCTTATCCGGGCTGGGGTATTTGATGTGGCAGCTAGGTGTTAGTGCACTTGAAGGTTCGGCGGTTAACCAACCTGTTTATCTTTTTGATAGTTTTGGGGGAATAAGGTGGATTATTGGTTATCTAGGCAGGTTAATCTCTTTATGAGCCGTTGAGCATCCCCCCCCCTTCATTTCCAACTCGATGCTTAGGTTAGGGCAAGATATTTGTAGGGTGGTCTCAGGAGCATTGAGATGGATAGCATCATGCTTTCGCAGGAGTTCCGTGGGTGTCACTAGTTTTCCAGGAAAGTGTCTTCCATGGTGCGTGCATGGAGGTGCTGTTGGTCTGAGTTGCATAGTTTTTGTTTACATGTGCATGGGAATATGTGATGAGGGGGCATGTCGCTATTTAGTGCCAGTGGTGGTTGTGACCTGTCCTGAGATCATGTATGTATGTATCTCTCAATTCCCGGCATGTGGCACGCCGTGTGACTTTCCCTTGTGGTGCCAGGTATCTCTTCCTGACTTTTATCTGGAAACTTAGTTGTGGGCTAACTTTGGGCTATTTTTTTTTGTTATGGGCATTTCCCTAAGTCTTGATTGATCTACTGCCTCATTTGCCATGTGTGGAAGGTAATCGCAGGCACTTCATGGCTCCCTTTTTACCCCTAGCTATGCTTCTTTGTGGTGTCTAAGGTCGGGCCAACTACTTTCCATGGATGTGCATGCAAGATTTGGAGCATTTGTTAGACAGTATCTTCCACCCAAGAAGTACAGCGAGAACACAGGACAGTGTGCTCTTCACATGAGGGAAGCGGGTGGAGGGTAAAGGGCACCGATCAGGAAAGAATCAAAGGCAGAATTAAATGAAAGGCTTTTAGTAGGAATCAGAGCCTTACCAATCAGTTGACAAAGGAGAGGGGATAACCAGGAAATAAAAGACCAAGGCAGCCTGGTACTAACCCAACCTAGCTTGATCTGGGGGTAGGTGCATCCAGTGCTTTACCTTCATCTGGAGCTGCAGTGGACATTTGGGATCCCTCTACCCAGGCAACCCCCTCTCCCTCGGACCAACCACAGCTTCCTTTTAGTGTCCGTGGTTGCGCATTGTAAGGGCATGGCACAGTGACTGAACTTCATAAAAGCGGGATAGTTCATAAGGCATAGAAGAAGGCTGGCTATGATAGTATTTGCCTTCCAAATGTGGAACTCAGGACTTTTGATCAAAAAAAGAGTCGGCTGGGTTACAATAAAAGCAAAAACCAGGGGACTGCATCAGCAATTCCAGGACACCTGTTCACCCGGTGAACCCCCCTCCCAACTGGAGGCCTGGACTCATGCGGATGCCTCACAGCTTATTAGTGTGTGGGCTGTGGAGTTTTTGGGGTTCTAACATTCTAGGAACATGGGAGTCCTGGTTCCTGCCACTGAAGACAGCTTCATTTTAGAACTGAAAGGAGACCTTCATTGGACAGAGGCTTCTAGGTCATTGGAGGAGCTGCTGGGACTACACGTCATGCAGGAAACATTGGTCCCAGGCTGGATGCCTGAGAATGGGGATCTTTTGACTTGGTGATTGGAACCGGTCTCTATTAACTTTGGATGCATGGAGCTGGATGTCTGCTTTTTAAAAACATTCTTTGGGTGCCGGCCTGCCCCCTGGTCAGACTGCCTTCTCCCTGGGGTGTGGTCAGCCGACCCCGCCCTGGGAGATTAGCAGCAGAGTTGGGCCTTAGCTCCCGGAGGCACCGCTTGATGTCGAACTCTAGTGAGGACACCCATTCGACAGAATACATATAGCAGCAAAACGATCCTGAACCTCAATCAAATCTATGGATCAGTGGAGGCAAGATGGCGTTTGAGTAGCATCCCGCTCATGACGCTCCTCAATCAGACCCCCAGAACAGCTACAAAACTACATAATGCACTATTAAAGCATGGCAAATTAAATATCTAGGGATCAAGATCGCCTTGGTGTGCCAATACGATCAACACGGAGTGTGTGGGGAGAGTGATCTGTCTGCTCCGCAGCCAGCTCCAGCATCCTCGCGGATCGATCTGGTATCGGTGGAGTCTCCTGGCCTGTGGTGGGCTTCAATTGAACAGCTGATCAGAGCACTCTCTTTGCTCCCTAGGGCTCTACAGGAAAATCCCCATCTCTGCCGCCGAGCGGTCGGCACGGAAGAGCTTTTCCTGGTTGTCTGCACCAGCGCCGCTCACAGGAGATACATTGTTGCAGAGTCCAGGATTGTGGAAGACTCTGTACACTACAAGTAAGGATGGCAGGACGGGGTGGGAAGAACGCTAAAACCAAAAGTTCACAATTTTCTCTGCCGATAAAGGCTGCAGCTATCCAGCCTCCCACGCTGTCTGTTGAAAATTGGGGAAAGAGGACTGATACACGTGGGGGCAAGGGGAAGAGGGGCGAAGTGTGAAAATACGGAGAAAATTGAGACAGACAAAAAAGCTCCGTTAAAGAACCCCAGGGACTTGGTCTCCTGCCAGCCATTAATCACCAATATTTTTGGCCTAACAAAGGGAGGCGCGCAAAGGTCTCTGGAAAAAAGGAAGGGGACAGAGCTGCAAAATAAGCAAATCATGGTTGCCACCACATCCACCCCAGGGGTGGAACCTGGACCTAATCACCAGCCAAACTCCACCCCTGACTCAGCACTAAGTACTGAAGATCCTATTCTTGGAAGTTCCATCCAAGGCCCCCAAGATGACCAGCAAAAGAGCCAGGACAGTCTGGAAATAACTGGGGAGTGCTTCCTGGCTGGTAAGGATGCCGGAAATAAAACTGGAAATGCAGCTAATAATGATGTTGTAAATAACCCTCTGCTCAAGGCTAGATCTCCTGACACCCTGGAGAAATTCTATTCCCTAACTGATGAATCAGAAATATCAGACCTGAGTATAACAGCCGTCACCAAAGAAGAGGAGCACATCTGGAATAGCAGCAGTGGGTTGGAGCTTCCCTCAAAACTCCAGGGACGGAAGAAAACCCTAACAAAGAAAGAGAACGGGAGAAGGAGGTGCAAGACCCCCGAATGCGGAAGTATTTGGGATCTGAGAAGGAACTACTCAACCTCGCAACTGACTACTATCTCAGACAAAACAATTAGTTCAGGGGGAAATCTCACTATTGCAGGCAATGCTGAGATTGAAGGGACTGGGAGCCAGAACGGTCCTGCATTAGCAGTGGTGTTACAATCAATTAAGAGCTTTCAGTAGGAGGTAAAGATAGACAACCAAAGAGCACGCCTGGCTGAAAAAAAACTGCAAGGGGTGGTCCGGAAAGTGGGCAGAAAATGTCTGGAAATCTCAGATAGAATGGCCTTGGTGGAGACTCGGACTGAAAATTTAGAGAAGGATATTGTCACACTGAAAGCACAAAGTGATCCACATGAGGGGATAGTAAAAGATTTAATGTGGAAAATGGAGGAGTATAGAAACAGACAACGCTGCAAAAATCTTCATGTTCTTTGCATACCGGAGCCGAAGGGAATGACGCCAGGAAATACATGATCTCATTACTAAATGGGGCCTTTCCAGGACTGCATACCTGTGACTGGGACAAAGAGATCCAGCGAGCCCACAGATTCCCCTTAACACCGCCAAAACGTCCCCAATCCACTTCTGAGCAGCCATGCGCAAAGCTCCTATATTTCGGAAACTTTTTGCTCCGGCAGTCTATTTATCGTCTGGCCAGACCAACTGCCCAAAAGGAATTCGATGGAGTGAGCTTCTTTATGAGACAGGACTTAGCTCATGCCACCGTGGATGAAGCTGGAAGCTTAGACAATTCTTTGCCCCTTTTCAGCAGCTTGGGGCAGAAGTATACTTGCAGAATACATCTAGGCAAAAGGTTGTTTTCAGGGGGAAAACCTGCAGCTTCATCTCCGAAATTCAGGCCCAAGAATTTCTAAAGGAGATCTCTGACAGAACTGAGAGTGGGGTCTAACAGCAGGCAGAGCTAAATTTCAAGGCACAGAAGCACCGCCTTCTTTAGGCTTCTTTGGCTTCTTTGGTTTCTCTTTACTCTTGTATTTCACTTGCTTTTCTGTGATCACAGCTATAGAAGGTTTCTCTTTTTTTCTCTTTTTTTTTTCTTCTCGCAGCCTATGGAAGCAGGCTAACATGATCTCTTTAACAGAAACTGATTTATAAAAATGATTGATAAAAATGTTAGGATATGATTCAGTGCTTTTTAGGGTGGGCTTTTGAGGGTGGTCTGAGGGGGGGAAGACTCAAGGAGCGAGCAAGATTATGATTACTCTGATGACATCATCCTGGCTTGGGCTGGCCCAGGTCACCTCAGCTATAGGTGGTGGGAGGGGGGAGGTTGGGGTGGGAGGGTTTCTGGATGGGTGGGAAGGGGGCTGGCACAAGGGGCAGCAGTCCCATAGGTACTGTGTTTCTTTACATGCCAGATGGGTAAGATACATAGAGCCACTATTAATATTTGTGGCCTCTATGACCCTACAAAGAGACAGTACTCAGCAGCTGGGCTGTGGCTAGTGAAGGCAGAAATCCTCTGTATTCAGGAGACTCACATTGAAAGGGCTCAACTGCACTTATTAAACTCACTTGGTTATATGTTGGTGGGGGGATGACACAAAACACAAGGGGGTATATTCACAAGAACGTGTGATAACTACCACAAGAGTAGCTTAATGCAACTCTCAACAGTGCAGCCTATCATGGGAAAATAACCTCATGTCAACGTGGAATTCACAACAAGGCGGTCCCATGCAATAGTTTGCCGAAACCACAGCCAATACCCGTGATACAACCACCTCGACGGAGATAAAAACACAAACCCCAACGCCAAAAAGCCTGCAATGGGCCAAAGCGCGATAAGAAAACAGTGACAACTAGCGCGAGGGCAGCAATACTCACACATAATGCGGGAAAAAGCACAAGACCATCATACGGAAAATGTCACAGAAAAAAATACATCAACAGCGGAGTACCACGGATGCACCCTGACTAACTGCAAAGGACAACATGTACACCACAACATCAAAGCACCATGGAAGAACAGAACCGACAGGCACTCCACATGAAAGAGACCAGTGGCAGACAAATCAGAGCCACAGGAGCGACTCACCCACCATGCAGAATACGCACATAAGCATAAGTGCACCTCGACATTGACAACATCCCGGTACAAACAGCAACCCCACCACAACAGAACACAGGACACAACTTGTTCCGCAAATGTGCACAACATGGCAAATGACGTTTTAATCACACATGCAGTGCTATTGGACATCTTCTATTCTGATTGCCATGGACGGCCACAATGTGACGTGCTCATGAGAAGTAAGTGTCAATGATGGAGTTTCTACGGGCCATTCCTGCAGCAGCTGCAGTGGGATGTGGGCCACCTGCCCCATCATCACCATCATCGTCCGGTACCTGTGGAACTGGGATCCATGGGGCATTGGTGCGAACACAGATGTTGTGCAACACACAACATGCAACGATCATCTTGCACACGAAGTCCGGGCTGTACAGGAGCTTTCCACCTGTGCCGTCCAGGCACTTGAAACGTGACTTCAACACGCCAATTGTGCATTAAACGATGTCCCTGGTGCGTATGTGGGCCACATTGTACTGCCTCTGGGCGGGTGTGTCTGGTTCTCGGAGGGGTGTCATCATCCAAGGGCAGAGTGCATATCCTTGATCACCTGTGACAGTGCAGGGAGAAAAGAGTCAATAATTGGTTTGGCAGGATGTGATGGCAGGCCCACTAATACAGTGATGCCTGTGCTGGCTGTGTGTGGGGTGAGTATAAATCAGCCCTCAGGGAGTAGCTGGTGCTGGCAACAACTCCAACAGTCATCAGGCACTCAGAAAGGCAATGTCAGTACAACAAGGGGGAATGACTCGAGTCGCACAGGGCTAGTGGCCCCGGATGCACAACGGCCAACACGGGCCCACCACCACGGGACACTGACCTGCGGGAGCTTGGGTTAGGGTCATGAGGGCAGAGCACGGCCTCGAATGTGTCATAGGTGCCTTCCACGGAGTGTCACAGGGGAGAATGGAAGGCCCACCCCAGGGCATGATGCAGAGGGCACATGCCAGCTGTGTCCGGCAACATGCGGGATAAGTATGCCACAGACCCAGGCCAGACACCAAGTCCGTACCTGTCCGTTGCTGATAACAACCCCCAGGCCACAGGCTCAGACACCAACGATGTTCCGCCGGAGGCTGACGGTCACTCATGGCGCACAGGGTTAGTGGCACCACGTGTCGCAGGCATATGGAATTATGCTTCACTGATCGAAGGGAGTCTGGTGCTGTGGCCGCTGTCACGGACTTGGGGTCACTGCCAATCAGGACTCAGGGCACTGTTCCACATGTGGAACCTACTGGGCCAAAGAGGAAGCCGGTGGAGCATGTTATAAGTAAAGAGTGATGTGGACCAGCATCAGGGGGGCCAGCGATGGTCTGTGGAGGCTGCAGAGGTCGCAGGACTGGGGCTTGGAGATTGCACCGGCACGTGTTGGGCCCTCTTTGACAAACAACAGTGTCGGCAGGTGAGCAGCGTGGCCCTGGTGCGCTGGGGCGCACTGCCTGGTCTGTGCATCAGCGTCCTGGAGTGCAGCAGGTGCAAAGGGTCGCAGGTCCCGTTACTCACGGCATCGGCCTCATGGCAGGCCGCGCGGCGCCACACTGTCAGTGAAGTTGGCCTTCCCGGGACTGAACCACGCCCTGCGCAATGGGGTTTTTCACCACACCCCTGCAGAGCCCTGGCGTACTCAGCGCCAACCCACTACGCTCATGCACACGGGGGGGATGCAGCGTGCAACACTTTCGCTATCTGTTCCACGGCCTGGGGTGACATGGCTGCGTCCACTGCTCACTACTCTCCAGTCACCAGCAGTTGTGGTCTGCATGGACATACAGTTGTTTGCATAGCCATGTCTGCACATCCACGCCTCACTTCTCGTTGTGTACATTCCCACTCACGGGTCACTTGCATCTTCGCACATGGCTGCATTCTGCATCTCCACACGTTCAGCTGTTGGGTGGCTGTGGTGCCATGAAATGTCTGTATTGGGTGCAGGGGTAGCCCAGGATGACCATGGAGTGGTGGTGTTGTGTCTGGTAGGTGGTCGTGTAGTTTGACATGTTGTATGTGGTTTGGTCACGTGTGCATTCCCACAGTTGCGCGTTGTGTGTTGGTGGCATTGAGGTGTGTGGTGTGTTGATTTGGCACTTACCAACAAGCAGTCCCATTCCATATGTGCCATCCTGGAAGCGCTGGTTGATGATGGACTGTCGGAAGATGAAGGAATCATGCACACTGCCTGGGTAGTTGGAGACGACATTGGTGAAGAGTCCCCAGTGGTCCACTATTGCCAGCACATTGATGGAATGCTGATGCTTTCTGTTGTGGTGGTGGTGTGCAGTATCCGCTGTGGGGACAAGTGGGACATGTGTGCAGTCGATTGCCCCCAACACGGCCGGGAATCCGACTATGGCATAGAAGCCTTGATTTGTCTTTAGCTGTTCCTGCACAGTGTTGGGGAAGGTACTGGGGTATGAAGCTGATGATGGCATCCAGGACAGGTGTAATGAAGCTTGATAGGGCTGGCTGTGAGACCCCTCCGACTCTGGCAGTTGTTGGTTGGAGGGTACCAGAGGCCAACAGGTGCAGCACAGCCAGCAGCTTTGTCTGCGGAGGGATGTTGGTTCTCCGCTGTGTTGGGACCGTCAGCCTGTGGGCGATGCGGGTCATGATGATGAGGATGGTTGCCCTTTAGGCGTAAGGTCTGTGAGAGTGATACGTTTTCAGAAGGTCCGCTGTCTTACTCTGCGCTGCCTCTGTGGCGGTCCAGGGGCTGCTGGTCCGGGTCCCTGGGGGTGGTGGTGGTCCTGGGAGTGGTGGCGGTGGGTGTTGTGGGCCTGTTGGGGCTCCGAGCTGCATGATGAGTAGCTCCATGGCGTCGTTTGTTCTTCGGGTGTGTCTTTGTGCAGGGCTCCATTGCCTACTGCAGGTAGTCATCCATCTTTACACCTGCTTGAGGCAGGTGTTATTTACCAGCGGCTACCGTGGCTTATCGTCTGTTTTTGGTGCGCTTTGCATATCTGGCACTTCATTGTGAAAGTGGTGTTGTGGTTTTTTCATGTGTTTTTGCACCGGAACCCCTACTCTGCATCTCATTAGGGTTAGTTGATGGTGTCCACCGTGGTGATAAATTTTGGGGCAGTTATCGTGGGAATAATGGCGATGTCTGCAGTTTGCACAAGCTTGTGAATGGGGTGTTAGGTCTATCTCCACTTTTGATGCGTTAAGGTGGAGATAAATCGGAGATAAGTCCTTGTGAATATGCCCCTCAGACAAGTGGGGTGGCGATCTTGACATCTAACACTCTCCTACAATTGAGGCGAACATCGGTGGACCACCTAGGAAGATGGGTAATAACTGAATGCCGTAAAAATAATGGGGAATTATTCACTATTTGCTTGATTTTTGGCAGTACCTTGGATGATCCAGGAGTGTTTGAGCATGTAAATAGTGAACTTGCTGCCTGGCTGCTCCCCATAATTCTATGTGGGGATTTTAACAGAAACATACCTGCCGACAAAAAACTTAGCTCAGAAACTTATTGGACATATTGTGGTAGGAAACCGAAAGTGTTCCAGGCATTAAGGACTCTATGCTTAGATCACAGGCTCTGCGACGTGGAATTGGCAAAATCCCTCTGATCTTGGTTTTACTTTTTTTTCTTTTCCACACAGTAAGCACGCTAGACTTGATTTTATATTAGTGTCCTATTCCCTGCTCCATCATTGCTCTATTGAGATAGCTCCACATATTCTTTCTGACCACAACCCCCTGGTGGTTGAGATCAAGGGGAAAATGTCTAAAACTGGGGGGGTGAAATATGGAATTTTGAACAAGCCCTGCTTGTGAATGAGGAATACAGTAGTGACATGAGGAAATGGATCCCTCAGTTTCTTAATGAGAACTTAGGGAGCACGGGAATCGATATTTTATGGGACACCTTAAAAGAGGGAATATGGGGGGAAAACCCTTAAATTCTCCCTGACTTTGAATTAAAAAAAACTATTGTTTTTATATGATACACGAACTAGATTGGCAGTCGCAGAAGAGGATCTGAAAAGAGTGCTTCAATTGGGTGGGGATGTCGCAGAAGCGCAGGTAAAAGTGGCAGCTGCTAAATCTGCTATTATGGAAATCATTGCGAAAAATGCCGTGGATAGACTTACAGTATGGTGAGAGAAAGAATACGAGTGCAGTGAGCAGGTAGGGCAATACTTGGCAATCAGAGCTAGACAAAAAGCAGCACATAGCATAATACACGTAATTAAAGACTGAGTGTCGGGTGTGTTTACAGATCCCAATGAAATGATAAATGTTTTCCAAACATACTATCAAAATCTATATCAAGAGGAATCACCTGGAGATCTTGGAGAAGCTAAAGCATATCTGAATTCAATACCAGTGGAGCAATTCTCTCAGGAAGAACAGCTACTGTTAGACAAGCTCCCACAATGGATTGAGATGTTGCTATGTATCAATAGTCTCCCTAATGGTAAGGCTATGGGCCTGGATAGCATTCCTCTGGAATTTTATAAAAAATTCTCGTAGCATTTTCCTAAAAAAAAAAAAACACTATGGAAGCCTGGTTCACCCCATAATACTGATTAACAGTGATAGTAAGTTTTATTCAAAAATCTTTGCCAGCTGTATTGCATCGATCATCCATAAGGTAATCGTTATCCAGCAGCATGACTTTACAACAGACCACACAACACTTTACTACTGGACCACTACACTATTACACAATCTAGTTCTAATACAAGAGAAGCCGAAAGATAGAGCAATTGAAGAGGTTCCATTCACCCTAGAACATATAATGGGAGTGGAAGCTTGGGGATGGATTTGGGTTTGGCGGTGCCTATATGGCAACCACTACACAAAAGTCTACTTCAAAACAATAAAAGGAGGGTTTAAAATCTGGAAGTCTGTTCGAAGACTGATAGGAGTCGGTCAGCTTAATTTTTATACACAACTTTTTTAATAATCCAAATCTGCCAGAAATCTTCAAACGCCTCATAAATAAAAGGTGCAATTGATAAAACTTGGTTAACACTTGGAGCTTTTCTCTCACCACTCAGTCTGGTCTCCTTCGAAAATCTTACAGAATGGTTTGAATTAGATCGGAGGGATTTCTATAAATACCTCCAAATAAGAGACTTCCTAAACAAGAAAGGTGGTGGACCAATAGGATTCGCTAGCAATGATACAAATGATAAACTGATAGAAAACAGAGATCTGTTTATACGGGCAATTTACAATCTTTTTAACTCACTGATGAAAGATGACATTGAGGAATTGGCGTTAAAGTGGAAAGAGGAAATTGGGGTCTCAGAAGATTTATTCTTTCACTCATTGAAATTGGCACAGAGTATTTTAATTAAGGCCCTGTTACAGGCACAATATTACAAAACTTGCTTTTCACTATACAATACTCCAAACAAAATTGCCCAATGGGGGACTGGGAAAGAGACATTTTGTCCGCGGTGTGCATTATTTCAGGTAGACTTGATTCATATCTTCGCCTCCTGTAACATGCTTAGCAAGCTAAAACAAGAGATCACAAATTTACTTAAGGAAGCTTTAGGAGTGGAATGCTCTCTCTCTCCGTCCCTGATAGTGCTCGAGGTAGCTCAAGATATATGAGGGCAAATCGGAGAGGCATTGGTGTTTATAGGAATGGCGATTCTCCATCTATGTATAGCATCGGCATAGTTAGATTCCAATCTCACTGGATTCCAGCAGTGGCTTTCTCGCCTGCTGGCAAACTCGAATCCAGAAAAGGCTATTTGTGCAAGGAGGGGAACACGTTCACAAATGAAAGGTTTAAAAATGTGAGCACCATTGACTAGATGTATAAGGAAAGTGGGTAAGGGTAACTAATAAAAAGGAAATTAACATGGTGATGGAATGACATATTCTTCCTCAGTGGCTCACAAGTAAAGGAAGATATCGAAAAACACATGAACTATAGGACTGACTATCTCTAATTGGCAACTTCGGTTAAATCTGTACTGGGATATTGCAATGGAGTCATCATATAAGACTGTGTTAAATGCAGGATAACAGAGTGCGAGGTTATGACCAATTCCCCAGGGTGGGGTGGGTGGCTGTATGTGGGGTGGGTGGGGGAAAAAAATAAAAAAATGAGTAATTGCCTTCTGATAATGAATTTCAATGTATTCTCACATTTTTTTTTATCTTGCAATAAAAATAAAACATAAAAAATTAACTGCATAGCTGCTGCAGTTCCATGCTGGGCCATTCTCTCCTGTTAGCAGCCCTATCATCAGCAGGCAAGAAGGCTCCTTGAAGAAGACTGGTCATCGCCACGCTACAAATAATGGCAGAGATCTACTGGTCTTACCCATCTAGCTGACCTGGAAAAGTGCACAAAACCTGTTACCCTTATGCCATGCCTCACATTGTCAACTAAGGCATGGGACCACATACCTGAGGAGCGTGCGCCTTTACCAACATGTGTATTCAGAAAAATCTCTTCTGGTCAGGTATCTGTTCAGAATGTAAACAGTCAGATGCTTACCTAGATTACCTGCGTGAGCAGAAATCCATATCTACATACATACGGGGCATACATTGAGACACGTTCGTCTTGGTCCATCTTTGTATGTTTGCACTTGGACGTGTCTGTCTGTGTCATTCTCGCTCTATCCCCTTCTCTGCATTTCTACTCATAGATACACTCAATAAAATATCGATAAACATATTCATAAATGACATTGCACATGACATGAGCATACTGGTTCTATTGTTAATGATCGCCTTTTTTTCAAATAAAACATATTATTAAAACAAAAAAAACAAAATATATATATATATATATATATATATATATATATATATATATATATATATATATATATATATATATATATATATATATATATATTACCTACTGGCGGTCGCCAGTAGGTAGTTATAGTTAGGACCCCTTTTCCATAGGAAAACCTCAACATTCTATTTTGAATAACTTTGGCGCCGGTCGATGAATCCTCGCGAATTTCTCAAAATAGGTGGGGCGCTACGCTCTGCTCCTACCCTGAAAGTCTCGGGGGGATTCGTCAAGCGGGGGCTGAGATAAAAGGGGGGTCCCAAAACGCGTTTTTCCCATGCATTTTTCCATAGGACCTTTAGAACGAGCTACAGCCCGAACGGCTGAACAGAATTACTAGAAATTTGGCAGAGAGGTAGTCCCTAGGTCAAGGAAGTGCCTTTTGTAGGTTTGGTGTAAATCTGTTCAGTAGATTCTGAGAAAATAGCCTTTAAATCAATATATATATCTGAGCCCGCTTACGGTACGCTTACCGTACGCTTACCGTAAGCGTACGGTGGCGTGCGCGAGCGCGATTCTGATTGGCTCTTAGATCTTAGTAAACATTCGAATCGGCCGAAACCAGGAAGCGGCGGCCGCCATTTTGTCTCTCGCACTGAGTGTTGTTTATCAAACAAGATGGCCAAAAACATGTTACGGGGCTGTTTTGACAACTCCCTCCCACATAGTCATGTTGAGGGAGTCCCCAAACATCCCCCAAGAGCAAAAACGGTTTTATTTTTTTTTCGGCAATTTCGCCGAGTACGCTTACCGTACGCTTACCGTACGCTTACCGTAAGCGTACGGTAAAAAAAAAACAAAACAAAAAACACTATCCACACTTACCCCACCCCCTGTGCTTTTGGTGGCCGTAGGCCACCAAATGTACAGGGCTTATTAATAGGTAAAAAAAACTAAATTTTTGCAACATGAAATTATAAAATTGAAATAAAAAAACACTATCCACATTGACCCCACCCCCTGTGCTTTTGGTGGCCGAAGGCCACCAAATGTACAGGGCTTATTAAAGTTGATAAAAACCGTGCACGGAACGAACTGCGTTAAGTGGGCGCGCACGCCTCGAATGGCGTAAAGTAACTTAGCATTTAAAAAAACGTACAAATTCACTGAAAAAACCATAGGTTTCACACACGTTATAGTTAGGAATTAGCATTTAAAAAACCTTGCAAATTCACTGAAAAAACCATAGGTTTCACACATGTTATAGTTAGCGGAAATTTTACTGATAAAAAACCAGTGAAATTGCCCCGTTATAGTTAGTGCTGGCAACTATAACTCACGCGACCGCAATCTTCTGCTGATGACATATGTGTCTTTATGAAAAAAAAATATTTGTAATATATGTATAGCTAAAAATGTATGGAAGAAGACATGGGCAAATAAGTGTCTAAATACAGTATTAGCATCAGCAGAAGATTGCGGTCGCGTGAGTTATAGTTGCCAGCACTAACTATAACGGGGCAATTTCACTGGTTTTTTATCAGTAAAATTTCCGCTAACTATAACATGTGTGAAACCTATGGTTTTTTCAGTGAATATATATATATATATATATATATATATATATATATATATATATATATATATATATATATATATATATATATATGGATCGCTATTGTTGCAGGTTTGTCTTTTTTTACACTTCTCTAAGGGGGGGGATATTGGGTGTATCTGCTAAGGTTTTTGTCATTATTATTGGTATTACTTTTTTAAATCTACTGTGATTTTTGGTTCGGAGGTTGCATGAGGATGCTGCCTTCCCAGACTGTTACCCCTCCCTGCCGAGACTGTTGCCCAAGTCCCTCATGAGCTGAGTTCCCTATCTGTGGTTGTTGCTGCCATGTGTTTGTCCTACTATCTGATCCCTGCTGTGGACTTGTGGCAGATGGCAGACTTCCCTGAGGGTGAGTGTAGGGTGCATTCTGATTTCCCTGGGCTTGGTTTTGTAGATGGATATTCGTGCGGCTTTGTAGTGGCTGGCTCTGGCTCATCGATCTCTACTTATGGTATGCCTTTAACTGGCATTTGTCTGTCAGGTGGCCCAGCCCATGGCAAAAGTAGTACTCCCTAGGGTCTGGTTGCTGCCAAACTTCCTGACCTCTATCGCCATAGCTGGGCGGGAACCCTCTGGGGTTTCCCAATGAAGTTCCTCTTGAGACTGGTGCCATTTGCACGGTCACGACCAACGTGGCCCCCATCGAGGGCGGTATTTCTCAATTTGTGTTGGACCAATTTAGCAGTGTCTCTTTGGGCTTGCTCAGGTTTTTCTCTATCCTTTTCGTGCTTCAATTTGTGGTAGTGTATTATATGGCTTGTATCTCCCGCCAGGGTTTATTATGTAACAAAACCACGCTGTCCAGCCTGCTTTCCATCTCACTGGGTAGCCCTTTTTTGAGACTATTGTAGAAGAATGCAACTTATGTGCCTGTATCGCTCCATGGTTGCACTATCTTTTGTCCCCATTGGTCTCTCATTCTATCTAAGAAATTGATTATACTCTCTCCTGGCTTCATAGCCTCTGCCTTTATCCCTCCTATAGCTGGGCGGTCAGCGAACATATCTCTCAGGGTTGTCCATATCCGGTGCCTGTATGAATTAAATGCAGCCCCATCATACTAGGAATTTGTTAGTGTAATTGCTGGAATGTGGGCATGGACGAAATCCACATTGGTATTTTTCCCAATCAGGCTACTTAGCAGGTTATTAATGTCTCCTATCGCTAAGTTGATTCCTGTGGTGTCCTTCTTGAAGCATTAAATCAATTTCACTGCTCCATCCAGAAAGGAGGGTGACTTTGTCCTTAACCCCTCTGTATTGATCTGAGCCCATGGCACAAAAATACTCTCTGACATGCCCCTCTGTAGTAATGGGTCAATTCTTACTTCAGGTGACTCTTCAAGGTTTTCCCTTACATGATGTTTCCATCTTTTTAGGCATTCCTGCAGTAGGGAAAGTTCCACTTAGGGGCTCCTCCTTTATGTCGGATGCAATCCTCCACTATAGCCATGTCCCCTCGCTCAAATGATCCTTTCTTCGGCCAATGTCTATCATATTGGTCCCTTTCCTCAGTCGAGAAGATTAATGGGTGGCAGAATGGGTGCACAATGATCTCACCTTCGTGACTTCCTACTGTCTCCCTCTGGATTAACTTCTCCTTGTCATGCGCTCATGCGGAGCAGCGCGCATCGTTGTCATTGCTACCCGTATGTGCAAGCAAAGGAGCTATCTATTTTTCATGCATCTTGGTTGGGTTAGTACAAGGCTGCCTTGGTCTTTTATCTCCTGGTCAGCCCCTCTCCTTTGTCAACCGATTGGTAAGGCTCTGATCCCTGCTAAAAGACTTTCCTTTAATTCTGCCTCTGATTCTTCCCTGATCGGTGCCCTGTTCCTACTCCAGCTTCCCTCATATGAAGAGCATGATGTGCTGTGTTCTCGCTGTACTTCCTGGATGCTAGTTGCTGTTTAGTTGCCTCCTTCGCTTTGAGCTATCTGCAGTTCTTTTTGGCCATACTTCGCCCTCAAACTTGTTCTCTGACGTATCCTCTGCTACCTGGGCAAATTCTGTAGCCTCACCCTCGTCATAGATTCCTGGGGGGCTGGGACTCCCTTCCTCTCACTATCTAGAACCACCACAAACCTCTGTGTCACTCGTGTATGCTCAATCGAACCAGTGGGCGTGTGTGTTTTCCTGGCTGTTGAGGTCCTATGTGTTGGACATGGTAGACGTGGGGTCAGGTTTTTGGGGATCTTTTTCAAGAGACTTAGCTTGCTCTGGAAGCAGCCCTTGGGCTTATCATGCCTGGGCCTAACTGTCTGTCTTTCAGTGAGGAGCCTGTCAGCTACTATTATTGGAGGATTGGAATATTCTAAAGCAGGCAGGGTTGGCCTGAGCACCTCCATTCTTGCATATGATGGGGGAGGCACTGACGCCTTGCTTTCTATAGGCAGTGTTTGGCTATCACTCTGGGCTTCTTCGAAGATGGCCTATAACTCTAGGAATGCCTCTGTCCTGTCTCTCTTTTGAACTGCATGTTTAGTTTTCATGTGTTTTAGTATTCTCAAGTGCGTTAGTGTCAAAGGTCCCCTCCCTAGGCCAGAGACATGTGTGTGCCTTCATATAAGCATGCCAGTCTTGGCAGAACTTATTAAGCTTTTGTGTCTGTGTGGGGAACCTGGTTTTCATGTGTTTTAATGGGGAATCCATGACAATTGTAGTGGTTTTGTGGAAAAAATACGACTCAAATCTTTTGGGAGTTTTTGTTTGCTCTAATTGTGGGGACACATGTATGTTGTGCACTCTTACAATTTTACATACTATGAGCTCAGTGAGATTCACAGATGCATCAAACAAATCAGCTTTAAAATAGCAATAAACATAGATGGCAATGCATATGAAAGTTTGCAACATAGGTGACAAAGATGCAATAAAAACGGCATCTACGCGATATCAACTTTTGCGCAAAATACAGTTTGCAATGAATAACAGCATCCTCATATTAAGTATTGAAACATGAGCGAAAAAACATGCAACATTAGGACAGTTTTTGTATGATATCAATTCTTGCACAATTTTGTAATAAATAATTGCACCTTAGCATCATATTTACATCAAACCAACTCAACAAAGGTTGACGGAAAAAATGATTGTTTGTCGCAAATTTCTTAGCCCTCTCTTAGTGCATGCTATCTTGTAAACAGGGGAAGCACTGCACAGTACACTGTACTAAGCGAGCCTGATAGTCTGCCAATATCGGCTCCGGAACAAAGGTATTAGTAATAGGTACCGAAAAAAAGAGTACCGCAGGAACCTCAGGCCCCTCTTGGCCAAACACAAGGTACACCTAGTTTACCAGGTCCAAATATTTTTCCCTAATGTCCAAATCACACCCATATCACACTCAGGGTCCAAGCGTACCGAGTGAATCATGCCCAGTGGAAAAAGCATACCATCTGATTTACACTCAGCGGTCCAAGCTGTTATTACCTATCACTCATTTCAGGTACCAATGGTGTTAAGAAACCAATTGGACTGAGAAAACCTTTTAAACAAAAAAATGAGGCTGAGGGGCCAATTGCCCCCAATCAGGATAGCTCTATCACAAAAACAGCATTTTGGGAGTTATCAAGGGTTATACAATAAATATTCACCTTTCCTAGCAGGCTATTGAAAAAAGGTGACTTCTGCAGGATCGCCTCTGAGGCTGCCTTGTGACTACTCAGCTAGACCATATAAAATAGGTAATATGCCCGATTCGGTCAGTGAAAGGGTGCTCAGGTTATCTTTTTAAGCTTCTCCTTATTTTATCATATGCCAAATGCTTTGAATTAGGTTCTGATGTAGTCTCTTACCCTCTGTGATGGCTGCTTTCAGTATGGTCGTCCTCCTTTGGATTCAGCCAAACTGCCAATCAATTGCAGTGACTTCTCACATGTCTTGCTGTGCAAATGTGAATCCATCAGGGCAGGATCTCCTATATTTGGCTGCAGTCGGGTTCGAGGGACCAATCAGCTTCAATGGTGGCTCGCCAAAATGTTACTTGAACATTAAATACCTTGAAAAAACAAGAGACGAGGCATTTGGTAACACCAGAATAGTTTATTTAATGGAATATTTTGGCTTGGATAACAGTCACAGGTGCAGGGTCTGCAAACTGTCTCAATTTAGAATCAGTCTGCGGAATCCATTTATATATTTGGGGATCATCAAGATGGCGGCGAGTCGGAGAGGAGCTTGAGGAAGAAGCTCCCGGGCAGGAGATAGCTTTTTAGTGAAAATTCCTGCAAAGCTCAATCACAATCTCATCCACACCAACAATTATGTGATGAATAAGCTACTCACAACCATTGGCACCTTGGCGGTCCTTGGGGCAGACGGGAACGGCGATGCTTCATCTGGATCGCAGAGGTGGCGAGGGTGAGAGGAGGTTCAATCCTGAGTGGAGTCTGCTGGGAGGACTGCCCAGGGCATTGGGCTGGATCCAGGAAGACCCAGTGAGGTGGGATCCGACGCCTGGATCTCCATCCTATCATTGGGAGGTTGAGGGTGGTACCCTCCTCACCCACCGTAAGAGGTAGGAGGAGGCAGGGGTGCTGATTGAACCCACCTTCGCAGCAAAGACAGATCGCACTTTGATCAGGAAGTAAAGCCATAGCTCAGCTCCTTTCCAGATCCGAAATGGGCGAGACGAGGTGAGGCGAGGTGCGGCATTGCACTGCACGGGGGTTATCTCGAGAGAGCCGGAGTGGCTATGAGAGGGCGCCTCATACTCTAGCATTGTGGATTGAGATCTGGACAACATGGCAAGTTTCTGGAGTCAGCCTATGGTGTTGCGGGGCAACCGGGTGATCGGTGCGATTTGGGGACAGTAAAGCGATAGGAGCCTCTGTTCTGATTGCAACACCCTGACATTTTGGTGTGGTTTGTTTTCAGTGTTCTCTAACATTTCACCAGCAAGAATTAAATAAATAAAAAGAAAGACCAGTTAACAATTAAGGTCAGAGTTAACTCTCCCTCACAACAGTCACAGAAAGAGGACTAAGTATAAGGGAGATAGGTGGAGAGAAACTGAAAAAGGACTGGTACCAATTAAACTGATAGGGGACAAATATTAACCAAATCCAGTAAAGAAAGATAAGTTGTAATAGGTCTACTAATATAAACTTTTTAAGAGGAACCAGAATAAATACATTTGCATATAAATAATTAAATAAATAGGAAAGAAGAGATGCACCAGAAGAAATTACTATATAAACAGATTAAATAGTTATGAATGAAGATCGTCACCAGAGACATTTGTAAAAAATAAATAAATAATTGTACCACATAAGAGTACAAACATCGAGTGAATTAGGAAAGTTTGATTAAATGGAATAAGCCAGCCATATTATTATGCTAACATAGTGGCTGACATTCTCCGTTCTAATGACATTGATCAACATCTTAGATAATGACAATCAGCGCTGCACACCCATTAGTTGTAATTACTCTCTAATCACCCGGCTTAGAACAAAAATCTTAGGCAAGGTAATGGAGGCAACTTCAAAGAAGGAATTGTATATACTAACTACAAAATGAAAGGGTAGAATCTGTTACCTGTAGGTAACAATTCCTATTCTATAGCATACCCTTCCATGCTCTCTGGAAATGCAAACAAAACCTTTAAATACAACCTGCTCAGAAAAAACCCTGAAACACTCATTTCAGATCCCTCCTTCAACTCTAAAAATGATGTAATTCGATCTAATTTTCTTCACTAGATCTCCGGCTAAATGGTGCACTACGCTGTCTAAACTGCTATACATTAAGGAGTCAAAAAACATCCCATACGGCACTAAGTTGCTTATAACACCCTAAAAAATGTAGGGACCATACTGAATATAACATACTACAGAAATGGCACTGTCCTCGGTCAAGCAGCTAAAAATATTTGATGACTATTTTGCCATGTTAAAAGATGATGTTCATAACATCCCTCATTCAATTCACCAACATGGCAGCACCTCAAACACTATCACCCACACTCCACGAAGTGCACTGGCTTAGAGGGAAAGGGGTTCTAATTAGGAGAGTCAGCATACATCAACCCCTAGTACAAGTGATCAGGAGAGTCAGCATCCTTGTCAGCATCCAACAACCCCCAGTAAAAGTCACAGTTCAAGGTCATGCTGTATAGCCACCAATCAGTTATTGGGCGTACACAAAACAGTTAGCAATAATTCCCGAGAAGCAAACCAATTCAATTCTAGCTTGCTGTCCAATCTTCACGCCTGGAGCAAATAACCCCACAACTTTTCAAATAGTAGATCTCTCGGATGCAGCATCCTTCGATCAGAACTTCAGGAGGGTAAATAATAATACCACTATTTATTTATTTATTTATTTGAAGGTTTTATATAGTGCGAACATGACCCTTGCGGGTATCAGAGTGCTTTACAAGAGAAGTAGTTAACAAAGGAGACAATATACAAGGGAAACATAGGATTTCAGAAAAAAGTCTTATGTTCCAGCTGGTTGTTCTAAGAGTCCGCATCAATATTTAAGTACATTTCGACATGAGAAGAGATTTGGCTTCTTTTTTTAAATAGACAGTTGAGGGGTTGAGTCTGATTTCTGGGGGTAGTGCATTCCAGATCCTTGGAGCAATACCAGAGAAAGCGCGGTTATATGTTTTCTTCTTGGCAAACCTTTGAGGCTTCAGAAGTAGGTTACTGGTGCTCCTAGATGATCTGTTTCCACACGAAAGCTCCAGTTTCTGGGCCAGATAACTCGGTGTGTTGTGATGGGTGGCCTTATGCGTCATGCAGGCGATTTTTAATTGAATTTTTGCTTCGAAGGGTAGCCAATTGAGCGCTTTGAAGTCAGGGGAGATGAGGCTATTTATTTTAGAGCCTGTGATGAGCCTGGCCGCTGAGTTGAGTGATGCTCTTAGGGGGGCAGTTGCAGATCTAGGTAGTCCACAGAGAGTTGCACTACCATATTCTAGTCTGGGAATTACTAGTGCTTGGACTGCCATCTTGAAGTTGTTTACTGGGAGGAAGGGTTTTAATTTTCTCAGAGTGCTCATCTGAAAGTTTGCTTCTTTTGCTGCGGCACTGATGTGTTTTTGCATGTTTAAGTTACCGTCCAGAGTTACTCCCAGATACTTTGCTGAGTCAATTATAAGAGGTTGGCAGTTGAATGCTGTAAGTTGTTTAAGCCATTCGTGTATGTTGGATGGTTGATTAGGTGGGCTGATTAGTAAGAATTCAGTTTTCAGGGTGTTTAGTTTGAGGTGGTTTTCGGTCAACCATGACTGAGTATTTTGTAAAGTTAGATTGAGAGATTTAATGTCGTCTGGAGAATTTATCTTTAAGTATAGTTGCGTGTCGTCTGCGTACATGTGAAAGTGGATATTTGATGAGCCGAGAATCTCAGTGAGTGGCTCCATGAATGTGTTAAACAGTGTAGGTGAGAGGGAGGATCCCTGCGGGACTCCTAATGTGACTGGGACGGTCGTGGACAGAGATTGGTTGACCTTGAACCTTTGGGATCTATTCAGGAGGAAAGAGGTAAACCAATTTAGTACTGACCCTGATAAGCCCATTCTGTATTGCAGGAGAGCTAGAAGATTTTCATGTTTGACGGTGTCGAAGGCCGAGGATAAGTCAAGCAGGATAAGTAGGCAGGTTTCGTTCTGGTCTAGGATTCTTAGTGTGTCATCGACTATGTGGGTCATAGCCGACTGGGATGTTGGAAATAGGTCGGTAGTTATTTAGGTCCGTGGGGTCAGCTGTCGTTTTTTTTAGGATGGGGGAGACTTGTCCTGCTTTCAGAATTTCTGGAAGGGTTTCTTGGACTAAGGAGGCATTGATAATCTTTGTCCAAAGTGGTAGTAGCACCAGTATGAGATCTTTGAGGTAGTTTGCAGGAAGAAGGTCTGAGAAGTGGTTGGAGGGGTTCAAGGACGTGAGTGTATTTAGAATAGCTTCTTCGCTATAGGTTGTGATGGTGGCCCAGGATGCGTTATTTTTTAGGGCGAGCTTAGGTGAGCTGATGAGTGGGGTTGCTAGAATATGAGATGACAAATTCTTTGGAGTGGTAGATTGAGCCAATGAGGCCTTAAGGAGATCCGTTTTCAGGAGTTCCGTTTTTTTCAAGAAGAAGGAGGAAAATTCTACAGAGCTGGGTGGTGAGCCTTGACCAGCTTGAGGAGGGCGAGCTACACCGCTGGATTGAGATTTGACTAGTTCAAATAGTCTTTTGGGTTGGTTCTTGGCTTGATCTAGCTGATTTTTGAAAAAGTTTGCTTTTGAGTGTCTGATCTTTCTATAGTACGAGTTTCTGGTGGAGCGGAGCAGATTGAGATGAGCCGTGGAAGGCGAAGACCTCCTGCGCCTTTCGGCTAATCTCAGGGTTCGTCTGTCCTCATTGAGTCTGCCGTCATACCAGGGTTTGGAATCTTGTGGACATCCTTTTCAGTTGTAGAGGTGCGGTTGTGTCTAAGATCGAGGACATGGAGTTAAGGTAGTGTTGTGTCAAAGCTTGAACATCCGTTAGGCCTTCCGGGGGAGCAGGATGTTGACGCTGGCGGATGTGGAAAGGTCTATATGGGGCTTTTTCAGAATCCTCTTCCATATTTTAGGTCTCGCAGGTTGTACTGAGCGTAATTTGACTGATTCCTTGATGAAGGTGATGGCATGATGATCGGACCAATCACATGGGAGGATTGTGCTAAGCTGTATAGCTTCTGGTTTGGCAATAACCAAGTCAAGGGTTGAGCCCTTGACAAGTGTGGGGCTATTGCAGATTTGGGTGAGGTCAAGGGCGGAAAGGAATGTTTTGAGGCTATTTACTGCCGGGTCATTAGGGTCGTTCCAATGCAGATTGAAATCGCCAAGGTATATTTGGGTATTATGTTGACCAGTGTGAGTGGTAACGATATCCATAAATTGCTCGATGAAGTTGATGTTATCGCCTGGCGGGTGGTAGAATATGTGCAATAAGCAAATTGGTTTGTTATTACTTGTGACTTCTAAGCAGAGGTATTCACAGGAGGATAGATCCGGTGAGGGTGAGCTGTTCACTGAAAGAGTGTTCCGGTAAATGCAGGCAATGCTGCCTCCTGGTCTATCGGGTCTATCTAGTCTGGTGTCATGATCGGGTAGAACCAGAATGTCTAGGACGGCGTGGAAAACTCATTTAGCCATGTTTCAGTTAGGAATAGGAGGTCGGGATCATGAGTGAGTATTAGGTCCGCTATGTCAGCTGCATGTTTTGAGGCTGATCTGCAGTTTAGAAGAATGCATTTGAGACGCGGCTTTGTGGTGGAAGGAGGATCCAGTGTTAATGGAACTTGCAGCAGATTCTCCAGGGTTATCCCTCTGTTGTTGTGAGTAGGGCCTCTATGTGTTGTGCGATGTATGGTTTCAATTTGGGAGGGTTTAATCAGATTGAACGGGTCAGCTGTGGATTGGCTGGGTTAGGAGGGATCGTAAGAAAGGACTAGGGAGTGTATATCATTAGCAGTTCGAGTATTTATCCTGCGGCACGGTCGGGTATTGGAATTGCGGTTAGGTACTGTTCTCCATCTTAGGAGTGGCTACTTAGGGGATCGTAGATGCCTCTGGTGTTGGAGAGTGGGGCTGTTGCTGTGATGGTTTCCAGGTCTTATCATCGGCATATCGTCTAATCATGTGTTGTTGCCCGATCAAGTTCCGTAGCTTTTGGAGGTCATCCTTGATAAATTGTAGTGAGAGAAGGATTACATCAAGTCTAGGGTCTGGTGTAGGAGGCGTGTTAATTGTTTGGTCTAGGGGGAGGGTAGGGGTGGATGGGTTTGTGGTGCAGATTGGAGGGTGGCAGAGATCTGAGGCTGCGTGGCAGGGTATACAAGTAAGGCTGTCCAGGGGAGGGGAGGGGGGAATAGCCAAAGTGGGAGGGGGAGAGGTATGTGTTGGAGGGGTGTGCGTCGAGAATTGTGTTGTGGATGGGATTGGGTTGTAGATGGGAGGGTTGCATTGATCTGAGTCTTCATAGTGTGATCTAGCTATAAGGCTGTCCCGGGAGGAGGAGAGGGGCATAGCCAAAGGGGGAGAGGTATGTGTCAGAGGGCTGTCTCCTGGCATTGAGGTGGGGGTATGGAAGGATAGGTTCGTAGGAAAATGCCCTGGGGGTGTTATCGGCGTGGACATGGGGGGCGTGATCGGCATGGGCATGGGGGAGTTAAGGAAATAGGGGTGTCTGTGGCGGGGAGAGGGATTAAGGACTTTATCTTTGATGAGAGGAAAGATGTTGTCGAGTAGGGTTAGGTTTCGGTCGGATGATTGCATAAGGATGGTCCCATTATGATAAATGGTGATTGTGGCTGATGCATTGTAAAGTGGGGAGGGGCTGATAGCGATCTTGAGATCGTGTGCTGTTTTCCTGGATGAGGAAACAGAGAGCAGGGCGTAAAAGGCTTTCCTCCATTGGGCTCTCCTCTTTGTGTAAAAAATAATGTCGTTGGATAAAGTGCCTTTATTTGTAGAGTAATAGGGGTCTGATATTGGGGTTTCAGGGTAAGTTTTTAGCAGCGAGTGTTTGAAACGTTTGGCTGCTTTTTTCGAGAGGTTAGGGGGGTATTTGATATTATAAGTATATTGACCTGCGCGCTCCATCGTGCTATTGGTGCTTAAAGGAGGGGTAGACAGGTAGGGGGAGTGCACTAATAGTGGGGGGGTGATGTGCAGCGTGGGATGGGGAGTATGTGGGGTCGTAAGAGGAGTCTAGTGACGGAGCCGGTCCTGTGCGGTTAGGGTTGCGAGAGGATAAGAACCATGTTCGGGAGAGAGGAGATGGGAAAGGGAGAAGAGTGAGAGGAAGTGGGAATGGGGGGAAGCGCGAGGTGTGCGGACGTGCCTATTAGTTGAACTGGATGGAATTAGATAGGGTGCTGTAGTGAATTTTATTAATTGTCCAAAGATTGATCCAGAGTCTGCTCGTAAATAGCCCAATCCTAAGGACATTAAAGCCAGTACAAGATGGCCACTGTATTTGTGGTCCTATCACTCTTACTTGAGGGTGCAGTCCTATATCTCTCTCAATGTACTCTGAATTGGGTTGGTCCTTTTTCCCTTTCCTTGTAGGTTCTTGAGGGGAGAAGTCCTTTCACTCTTTCCACGCTCTGCACTGTCTGCATTGGATCCGGCGAGAGTCACCAAAATGGGTTACAAAATGGACCCCCTGTGTGTCCCCGCAAGCAAAGAAACGAAAGAGTGGCACTCCAAGAGTCCACAAATTGGGCGAAGGAACAATGGCCCCAAAGCTCGGATTGCGGGCAATGCGATCACCGCTGACCGGCTGCGAGTGATGGGGGGTCACAATCCATTTTACCACGACCTCACAAGCGGGCAATGTGTGCAGGCTTACCCGCTCTCGCGCTGGTCCCTCGCGTCCGGGGCGGGTCCCGTCCTTCGTGACTGGGGCGGGACCCCACAAGCCTTGAGCGGGGGTCAGGCAATGGAGGCGCACCCTCCGAGATACTTCGTGCCTGCCTCCCTCTCGAACATAGAACTTGCGGGAGACATCCAGGACTGCTCAGAGCCCGTTAAAGTGGCAAACTGTCTCTGGTGCAATCGAACGATCGATCGCAGCCCACCTCACCTCACCGCTAGACTGCTCCGGTCACCCTGCACCGCAACGAGAGGTCCGGATCCAGTGATGTCCGGGCTGCTCCGGGTTCGTTCAAATCCTCCACCGCGATGGGACAGCCTTCCAAGGGTGAGTGATTCTGAATAGTCCGTTGTTGTATGCGTGTCATTTGTTCCTGTTGTCTTCCTGTTGTCTGGGCCAGGCTGGGGGCTAATAGGGATATATGAACAATTTTTCGATCCCTAGCCTCGGAGCTCCCGTTTCCGAGCTCCTCACCCGTCTGCCATTTTGGGGGCTCTATTAATTCTGGGCTAGCCCCTCAGATTAAAGAAAAAACTACAGATGTAACTAATGGTATCCACAATCACACTGAACATGATCCAACCAGCATACCATTCCACAGGCCAGCAGCCATGCTGCAAAAGCATTATCTCTCTCCTCCTTCAAGTAAGGAGCTAGAAAGTCTCATTGCCCAGATATCGTAGGTTAACTATGGACTTGCAAAAAGCCATTATGAAATTGAAGAATATTTTAATTCTCTCAGAAAGCTATCCCTCCAAAATTATCCATATCCAAAAATCAGTTCACACATTCCACAATAAGCATAACACTACCCCTCTGTCTAATAGGAGTTCTTGTCTAAGTAATTTCCTGAGATATCGGACGGACACTGAAACACAATCCTTCCTATTATCTTACGAGTCAACATCTACTCTACCCACTAAGATAGTTCATCAGAAAATTAAATTTGTCCCAATTAATGTAAACAGAATAACACAATCTAATAGCAGGAAGCTAAACCCCAGCAACCTAAAAGAAATAGCGCTAATCACTGTGTGACATGACCCTAGCCAATACAACCCTCTAAAATTGATTTCCTGCCTACTACTAAATTGCCGTTCAGCAGTAAAACATACTGCTGACATTGCCGAATCAATCTTGAACCAGGACATTGATGTGGCTGTTCTAACGGAATGGTGGCTCTCACAATCTTCTTCCCCATGCCTTGACTTACTTGTGCCCCCAAAATACAACATTGTAAGATTAGACAGGCTAAACAACACGGATGTAGGTGTGGCCTGTATCCACGGATCAGACACAGTCATCTCTAAAGTTCTCTCAGACCCCATGGATTCATGCGAATAACTCAGGCTCTCATTAAGTTTTAGAGATAATCAACACTACAAAATGCACGCGTTCTACCATCCCCCAGGTAAAAACGTAATTTTCAGAGACCAGCTAATGAACATTATTACAGCAAATTTGGAACCTCACTCCAATGATATTTTCCTTGGGGACTTCAATCTTCATTGGAATAACCGCAAGGACAATCAGGGCAATATTTTCATAGAATTCCTAGTTGACCATGCTCTAGTGCAGGCTTTTTCCCTTCCAACTCATTCTGAAGGCTAGGTTTTAGACTGGATCATCTCCAAAGAAAATGTGGTTGAATCAATTTCAATTGTTCCTTGTGACTGGTCAGATCACCACATCATCACTTTCCAAATACCATCCAGAAAGAAGAAAACAGCGTCATAATTAGTCAAACCCAAGCAGTGGCTTAGAGACACTAAGGGACTAAACATGGAGAGTCTGTCAGCGCGTTGCAAGAGTGAACTTCTACCTCCTTCTGAACTGGAGGATGTCAGTGAACTTACGGATCATTACAATCATACGATATCTAAAATAATGGATATTATAGCTCCTCTTGAACCTAAAAGAATACAGGTTAAGCATAAAAAGGAATGGTTCAATGGTTCTCCTAATAAAGAAAGATGAATACTCAGACTAACAGATCGGAATTGGAGACAACACCCATCATCCCCCCATCTAAAACAGTTAAGAAAGACCAAGAAAGCCGACAATAAAAGCATACTTAATTCTAAAAAATAATTTTTTTAAAGTGAACTGGATAATGCAAAGAACAGACTGAGAAAGCTCTTTGAACTGCTAAAAGATCAATCTAACAAGTTGACCAAATCCTCCCTCCTAACACAGAAATCAGAATTGAGCTGTAAAGACTTTTCATCATTCTTTACAGCTTAAACCAGCCACTTGAGAGAGAACTAATGGTGACAAAGCCTGGAATCTAAGGAGTACACTAGAGGAGCATCCAGAACAACCTGCATATACAATGCCTAAAAATAATTCTCATTGTTCAACATTCAAGCTATACGATCAGAATAACATAGCCAAAACCATACTAACTTTGAAACCGAACAACCATTACAATTATCCTCTTCCCACAAAATATTGGCCTTCAAACAACCACAAGGTCATCCCACTTTGGACTAAGATAATCAATGCTTTGATAGACCAAGGATCCTTTCCTGACTGCCTAAAAACTGGCCAGGTCATTCCTCAATTGAAAAAACCTACTGAGAACCCTTCAGATCCTAACAACTTTCGGCTAGTACCAAACATTCACTTACTAGCCAAAGTACTATAAAAATGCACTCAACAACAATTGTGCCAACACATTACTGAATTTAGGTTACTAAACGATTGCCAATTAGGGTTCAGTTCAGATCACAGTATGGAAACAGCTATTCTACACGTAGTAGATGACGCTCTTCTTGCTCTTGACCAGAACAAAACTTGTCCCTTTGTCCTTCAAGACCTATAGTCCGCATTTAACACCGTAAATCATGCCAAACTTTTTGACCGTCTGAAGAACAGGATGGGTCTATCGAGAACAGTCTTAAAAAGGTTTCATTATTTCTTAGAGAACAGATTGCAGAGATTCCTGGCGAACCACAAGCTATCTACGCCCTGCCCAATTCAATTTGGCGTTCTACAAGGATCAACTCTATCCCCTTCCCTTTACAATCTGTCCATCGAACCATTAACAGAAGTATCAGAACAGGCTAACATTTCCTTCCACATGTATGCAGACGACACTCAGCTGTATATGAAGATTACATCATTGGAAGAGATCAACACAATGAACCAAGCACTACAGAAGACCGCTCAATGGCTATCGGGCAATCATCTCAAGCTTAACCCACCAGGTTTAAGGAATGGATCAAGACAATCACTGCACTAAACGGTTCCCTGATTCTGGTAGATTCAACTAAGTCTCTAGTAATCACGCTGGATAAGGAATTAAACAGGCATACCCACATTAACACAATGGCATAAAATGCCAGCTTTCATCTGAGCTACCTTATAAAATTAAAGCCGTTTATTGATACAGATGACATGAAAATGGCAGTGCAGGCGCTGGTCATATCTAGAATTGTGTATGGTTGCTCAACTTTATCTGGTCTTCCTAAGATTTCAACAGCTCCCCTAAAAGCTTGTCTTAATGCTGCAGCTAGACTTATAACGGGTTCCCAAAAATTTGACCATATCACTCAACACCTGAAAGCCCTCAATTGGCTATGATACGAGGCAAGAATACAGCTAAAGATTGCATGTCTAACACACAAGGCACTACACCACACAACTCCACGTTAATTTGCCCAGAAAATTAATTTGTCTTGAGGTAGTTGATCCTCAAGGGGTGCCGGAGATTTTTGACTAAAGCCAGCTTTCTTCCATAAGAAAAAAACATATGATAGAGCGTTCGCTGGAGCTGCACCTAGAATTTGGAATTCTCTCCCACCAAATATTAGAAGGATCACCTATGTACCCCAATTGGAGAAGGAGAGTAGGGGGCTCATTATGATTGCGGAAGGACTGCCACCGCAGGGCCGACAGTGGCGGTCCTTCAGCCATCACACAGGAAATTCCCACGGCCAAATTAGGATGGCGGTGAGAATTCCAAAGTGTCCGCGGCAGATGAAAAGTCTGTCCGCCCAACATCTCCGCAAGGCGGTCCTTTTATGTCCGCCTTGCGGAACCAGGACACAGGGCAGCATTGCGGCGGTGCCTTGCAGGCACTGCCATAGGGATTACGAGATCCCTTTCCGCCTGTCTTTTTGCAGCGGTCATCCCGCTGCAAAAAGACAGGCAGAGGCTGGATTCAGGGGCCCGCTGTGGGCCCCCTCTTTGGGGGTTACACTGGGGGGTACCCATGGTGCCCCATGCATTTCCATGCACCAAGTGGCAGGCACCGTGTGGTGCCTGCAACGTAGTGCAGGGAAATGCAGTGCAAGCACTTTTAAGATTGCGCACGGTGCTGCAGCCAGCGGCGCATCCTCATATGTGTGGTGGGACCGCTGCACGTCTGGCGGGCGGTCTCAGTACCGCAACGATGAAAGGTGGCCTGATGTCTGCCCGCCATATCAATGAGCCCCTGAGTACTTTCTGATGAGTAAATTCCTCCCATACCAATACTAGGGATCTGTACGAGACCTACTGACAATCCTTTGATCTAATACATCCAGTCGTTCAAGTAGGCGACTGTAAGCAGGAGTAAGGGCCTGCTAATACACAGAACAATGAAACGGGGGTCTGTGCAAGCAAGTTTTCCTTCATTGATTGGGCTCTACTGTCTACAAGCTGCACGGTTTGAAATTTTAAGGCCTTGCTCCCATCAATAGCGATGAGGTCTAATGTCAGGTAACTTGACCAATTCACTTTCGTTCTGGACTTGTCATGCAATACTCCAACAATTGAGGATACCTAGTCAATTTCAGTATTTGTTTTGTTTTGAAATTAAGTTTGAAGTGAATTATATCATTTTAATTCTAGTGGATGTTTAGTAATATTAATTGTGTGTTATTGTAAGTTGTATAATATGCCGCTGTTATTTGTACACCTATTCCCTGTTGTAGGTGTTAAAGAATGGGATATTATCTGAATTTGAATGCGGTTGAACTGTAAAGCGCTCTGACCCCCAAGTTTTTGGGTCATGTTCACACTATAGAAAACACTGAATAAATAAATAAATATAAGTATTGTTCATCGTAGGCAGCAAAATGATTCCAGTGATCCATGTTTTGTGAGGATTGTAAGTTGCCGCCTTTGGAGTTATAAATTGTCTGATGGAAAATTTAGATGGGCCTTGACCTTGCATGGACACAATGTGACCAGTAGGTAATGTGTCCAGATGTCTGGCATGGGGAGCTTGTGATCACTGCGTGTCCTGTGTCCTGATTGGCTATATGTTCCTAACTCATGTGGCATCTGACTTTATGGTGTTTTAGGAGCACGCATAACCCCTTCGGCCATTTGTGCTTTTTTGGGGCCAACCTCCTTTGAACATTATAAAGTAGATGTGCGTATCTTTGAGAGTAATCTAAGGTTTCCTGTTTGTGCTTTTGTCTGTCGGCTACTTGCCGCCACACCTGTGACCTATCAATCAATGACCACAGGCCTATGTCCTAGTGCTTGCCTGACTACGTATTTGTGAGTTGGCATTGATGTGGAGTTCACAGCGGGCAACTTAGTGATTAAAGACGTAATTTTGTTCTCGTAATTGAATGTAGCATTTTTCATGTTAGCATCATCTCTGCTGTCATGCCCCTCGAATATGAGGCTGTGTGCTGTTTGTCTCTTCAAGTGTAGGTTTTAGCCTGATACTTTAGTGAAACTCTGATTAACCTAGTCTATTTTCCTTTAACAGCTTGTCAAAGAATGTTTGAAGATATTCTCCTTAACAGATTCCAATATTAGTTGAGATTTGATCTGCCAGGGGATAGTATAACCTGTTTTGAGCCTGGCCATACCATTGGACAGGGTAGCACACCAGTGAAAGAAATGCCATTTAAGTACGGAAGTAAAGCGAGGACTTTGGGACCTATTGTGTTACTTGGGGTAGTAGAACTGATATGAATTTAACTGGGTTCATTGGAATATCTTCTATTTAAAAGTGCAATGTTATCAACTTATGTGGATTGTTTTGATGAAATACCTTACTTGTTTACACAACTGCAGAAGGTATCAAGCATTACCCACCTAAAAAAGAAACAATCCAGTCATGGAGGAGGGGTGCTTTAACATGTTTGCGTGATTTCCATTTGTTACAAGTCTATATCACCATTTTCATTTGTTTATTTAGTCCCATTAAGATTTGATCAGGGTTTCTTTTTCATTTTGAGCATTACCAGGAATTCCTGCTGATTAACCTTGAGTGCCTAATTTCTAAAAGCGTCTTAAGAGAAACATTTATGAGGGTTAATGCATCCTAAATCATTACAATAGGTTTTCCCATTGACAGTTTCTCTTCTTAGTATGCCTTTGTTTACACATGTACGTTTTCAATGTATTAATTGAATTTGTATTTCATTGGTTGGTTACATGTTCTAACATATGCATGTTTCTCTGCAGATGTATCTTGCTATGCAGGATAAACTACTGAAGTCTTGCCAGCCATACCCTTGGAGAAACATTTGTTTTCTCCTACAGGTTCTTTTCTATAGGCAATGTGGGGCACAGTCATACCTCTCATCATGGCCCACACTGAAACTGGCATCTTAATACAGATTCGATTTGTATTTTGAGGGCAGGGGTAATATCTCATAACGCAATACCGCATGCAGAATAACCAGGGATAAATCATGTATGTCCAAGTTGTAGGAATTTCTGAGGACACAAATCTACTGACTAAAGGAGAGCCATAGGAACGATTGGCATCGAGTATGGTCTAATACAGGACCAAGAAGAGAAGCAGAGAGTTTACTAGACCATAATATATGTTATTTGGTTGGATAGGGGAAGAGAGCACTGGAGCCTGATGAGCAACTGCAGTAAGAACACGTCAGTGCAAGAAAGAAATAAGAATGTATTACTGTGAGAGGAGGGTGGTGAGGCTAGAGGTATGACCTTCAGGGGAGTAGAGGATGGAGATGGTAATGGAAAACGGGACAGGAAAAATGGGCAAGATGGCAATAGATGGTGATCTACACAGCATAATGAAATATCAATGGTCGCCACACATGCATTTATCCTGCATGCTTTTACTTGCATGTAATAAAAAGCACTGAACTTTTTAATGCATTGTATTATAAGGTGGTTCTCTACCTCACATATATATTTTAATTCTTCTATTCCTCTAGACCCCTCTTTACTACAGCATATCATTAACCTTTATTCCTAACCTTAAAACCCTAATAACACTTCACCTGTACCAATCCTTGAACAGTAAGTACCCTTTATAACCCTTTACTACTCCTACCCTTCCTTGAACGTTAAACCCCCTTAATAGCCATGCCCTTACTCTACCTTGAACCCTAGAAAACCCATACTACCCCATACCCTAACCCATCCCTGAGCTCTTATAACCCCGTCCTACCTTTTACCACCCCTAAACCATAATGCCTGCTTACAACCAATTAATACCCCTAGAAACCCTAACAAGCCCATATCCTTACCCATCCCTGAAGCCTAATAACCCATTACTATCCATTACCCTTACCCATCCATGTACCCTAAAACAATTTACTACCACTTACTACCCCCTACATTTAACCATCCCTGAACCCTAAAAAACCCTATCCACTTGGTACCCTTACCCATTCCTGAACCCTAGAAATCCCTTACTGCTCCTTACTACCCCTGCCATTACCCATTCCTAAACTTGAAAACCCATTCTACTTCATACATCCCTGTAATTCCCTTGAAAACACACTTGGTAGCATGTTAAAGTATTATGTTGTACATTGCCAGAAAATGGCATGCATGGTACTTACTTGCATTGTAACTACGGCGTTGTAAAACTAACGTGTGGTAACACCCACTTTGTAAAGACTGTATACTGCCTAATCATGTACATATTAAGGCTAGCCGTGTTGGCGCCTCGAAGAATGGTTGGATAGGATAATCTTTCACTGAGATGCAGGTTGTACACATTGGGATCAGAGATTTTGTGAGAATGTCTTCTACGGCAACATGGGGAGATGGAGTCGAAGGAGTGTAACAATTAGGGCCTAGCAGGTCCAGAATTTCGATTCGTCCTAAGAGGCAGGATTAGAAATAGGGCTATCGGACATCTCTTCTCAATGCAGAATGGATGTGAGCCTAGCCTTATGTGTTACACTGTTTTGGCAAATGGGATGATCCTAATCTTTATATTGAGAGGGCATCTCAGGTAGAAGACCCTCAGATGGCATATTGAGGCAAAAGGGCACCCCTGCAAAGTCTGTAGGGTCTTGTCTTACCTCCTGCTACGTGAGAACCAGGTTATTTGAGGATGGGCTGGCAGGAAACAAAAAAAATGTATTGTCCTTCAAAGCATGGTATCTGCACTAGGGGTGGGCGGAATTTGCAAAATTAACTTTCGCAAATTATCGCGAAAATGCTAAAAATCTCCGCAAACACACCGGAAATATCGCGAAGACGCAGAAGTTTTTTTCCCGCCTGTTCGCGGTAATTTTTGCGTGATCGCGGGTCGCCAACTTACCCATGCGGTTGCTCACGGGCGCGGCCATCTTGTTTTCACTTGTCCCGCCCTCTCGCGATGCTTACTTCCTGTTCCGGGTCGCGCAATGCATGTTCGCGCCCGTTCGCGGTAGATATTTCCTGTTCGCGACCGCTTTTACTTGATCGCGTTGCTTTTTGCTTCCTCGGGGAAAAAATATCGCGCAAACTTGGGCATGTGGTCGCAATGGGCGCGGCCATCTTGTTTTTCACTCTATTGCATGGTTCTGGGGTCTGATTTTGAATCCTCCCTACATCTTTTCAATCCTTTGTTACTTTTTTTGATCTTTCTTATCTATTATTTCTCTATTTTCCTGCTTATATATTTTTGGTTTTTGTCTCCTTTTTTTTGTTTTTTAGCTACTTTTTCTCTTTCTATTGCCTGCTATTATTTATTTCCTTTACTTCTTTAATTTTATTACCTTTTCTTACCCCAGAACCATGTCTAAGGGTAGGGCTGGTCGCCGTCGCAGCCAGAGCTGCGACCGCCTTCCTTGCGGAAGGCGGCACCCGCAAGGGGTGCAGGCACGGGCCTTATTTGGGAGGTGGAGTTGGCTGCAGGTGGCAGGCCTGGGTCTGGGTATGGCCTCCGGCAGCGTCAGCAGTGGTGGGGGAAGGTGCGCCGGGCAGTGTCGCGCTTCTCTGGGGTCCGGCGCACCCAGGCGCAGCTGACGCACCGGTGATCCGACATCCTGGACCGTGAGCAGGACCTGATGGACCTGCTAGGAGTGGAGGTCCCGGAGCTTGGTGAGTAACTATTTAATTATTACTACTTTGTGTCTGTTCTTCTGCTCTGTGTTATATATTGCGAATATCTTTTTTTTCTTCCAACCAGCTAGAATGTTGCTGCTTACATTCCAGGTTAATTACGTTTAAAAGTCTTCTGTGATTATGACACATGTGCTCTTCTGCGCTACTACTAATCTTACTTGTTTGCAAGTTTGCGTTTGCGCTCGCTTAGCGTGATTCTGTACTAGGCCTGGGTGGTAAATTCCGTTCCGTTCGCGGAATTTGCAGAATTTGGGTAATTTCGCGTTCTGCGGAGACCGCGAAATTGCCCAAAATTCCGCTTTCCGCGACTTCGCGAAATTTTTGCTTGTTCGCGTTCTCAAAATGCGTGTTCGCAAGATATTTCTCCCCGAGCACGCAAATAGGGATTGTGAACAGGAAAAAAGCACCGCGAACAAGCAATTCCGCGTGTTCGCGGAATTTCTGCGTGTTCGCGGAGATTTTTTACCGTTTCGCGGAGATTTGCGTAACGCGATTACGCAAATTCCGCCCACCCCTATTCTGTACGAGTTTATTTTAGAGAAATTAAGTTACGTAATGCTACAGTGACTCTAGTCCACTCCTTACTTTGTCCTGTCACTAATAGATAGGGGCGGATTGATACTTAGGTTTAGGTACTTTGTATGAGTTTCTAATTTGTTAGTGGTATGCGTGATGCCCCCTCAGTTACGTGGCATGCTGCTAGTACTGCAGTCTTTATTAGAACCTTTTCTAGTTTGTTCAATGAGTGGTGGTAATTGGCTTAGCACTAGCAGAACATCAGCATCAATCAATCAACCCAAAATTTGGTGTATACAAAAAATATAGTCATGTGTCCTCCATTTGACCATATGCATTATTGAGGAATAAAAGAAGTGGAAATGCATACTTAATGTACAATTGGCATGCCTGGAATAGGTGGTCTAGGTTGGGTGGTACGTCGTACTTAGGCTTAGTTGTAACTTAGTATTCTGGAATCAGAATGGAAGACTGGATTACTGATGATAAATAGTAACTTAAGTAGTCGATCCGCGAATCCCCCGATACTACTTGTTGACCAGATGAGATCGGTCAATTTAGTTATTGCAATTGTTGTTTACATAAGTATTTTTTGACCGTTGTTGAAAAATATTGTATTTGTTTGACACCATTCATCAATGTTTGTCTCTTTCTTATATCTTTCCTGTTCATCAGCACCCGGGGGCAGACAGACAGGGAGTGGGGAGTCAGCGGGACAACAGTCCGAACAGCACCACCAGGAGGATACCAATGAGGGCTCCTCTGCTGGCACCAGTAAGTCTTCTTGTTTTTAATAATATTTATTATTCCTTAACTTTTACTGCACCATATTTTTCACGAACTAGTGTTTCAGTTTCCAAATGCTATTTTTTTACCAACAATTATCCTTCAATCTGTACGGTTTCAAAAATCTTATCCCTGCCTCTGCTATGATGACTCTCAGTACTACTACTACTATCAGTCTGTCTGTACTGTAGTAGCTAAGCTTGCCCAGTTGGCCAGTGCCACTCTTTATGTGAAAGGTTGTAATATAAAACTCATATTCACCGGTAGCTCTAGCCATTGAGTCCAATCCTTTGGGTCGTCCTCTTGTACTACTTCTAGTCTTATTGATCTTGAGTCTTTGTTAATCTTGAGGCTTTGAAAATTCACAGCAACAAAAGCCCAACCAAATGTATTACTATTTTGATAGGATAGCCTATAGGACATACTACTACTGTTGTAGGGATCTTGCACATACACAGACCTTTGCACAAGAAAATAGGATGTTCGTGATGGTAGGTTGGACCTTCCTCACACACCTCAATCAGAAATTCAGAACCCACCACAATCCCCTGCTCGACATTAGTAATTTCTTGTCATAACTATTAGGTCTCCAAACCCTCCCCCCAAGATACCCAACAAGTAGACAACCCAGAACATAACACACCCAACCTCTCATTCGTGGAAGCAATGCACATGCACACCCTGACTTTAATTTGCTCACTCGTGTAAGTTAGTCCACACCAAATACCACCAAGCCTATGTAAGTTCAAAATGTTTTTTTGAATTGAGAAGCTCTGTACATTGTTCTATTATAAAATGCAGCACCAACCGGAAAATCAATAACATTAAAACAATAAACATTGTTACACTTACTTACAGTTGGGAATTAAATCATGATAACTGAACAGTGGTGGAAGGCAGCACAACCATCCCCTAGGAATTTAGTTTATATAAATTTAGAAATGAAGATGTGAGTGAAGGGACCCCTCACCTTAGAAGACCCTAGTACTGGTAGTTGTTGCATCATTCAGAAGCTCTGCAAAGCTCTGGTTCGTAGAAGGGAATCTTCCATCTGTAATGCAAAAAATGAAATGGTGCACGTTAGTATATTGCAACTTGTAAGCATTTCTCAGCCGTGCCAAAAAGTGTAGCATTTATGGATAAGCAATATGGACTAACAGTACATCAGTACTTCCTAAAAAAGTGGCTTGTTAATGTTTTTGTTGACCGCTTGTACGCAGCGCGTAGACTAGACAGTAGCAGTGTGAGGCAGGTTATGTGGGCTCAAAGGTGTCTTATACAAAAAGCTGCAAAGTAACGTCACATGTGCAAAAATAAAAAAGACAAAGGTAAAATGGTTGCATGGCTCAGCCTAACTAAGCAAAGGATAGAATGACCATATATAACTATCAGTGTCTACTACTACCTGATTTGTACTAGTGATGTATGTTAGTATTAACTCATTTTTCAACCTTGCTACTGATCAATAGGGGGGAGGTGCATATGACGCCTAATAAATGTGTAATGTTTTCTAGGCGCACTACCGACCACCATTGCCAGGGCCAGCGAAGGCGACGCGGAGGGAGAGGATGCGGCAGTTTCTGCAGATACCAACGGAGCGGTAGGGGGAGTGGCAGCACCAGTGGCGGGCGGTGGTAAGTTAGATTCATAATTCTTAACTATTGTTGAACTTGACAGTACACTCACTGCAAGGGTGTACTGTATGTATATGTATACTGTACTGTTGAGACTTAAGGCCCCATTAGGATGGTGGGCATATTGCCGCCGCCGGGCCGGCGGTATGCACCGCCGACACCACAGGGGCAAACCTCCCGCCATCCCTGTAGAAAAGAGTCAGACCCCCACATGTCGACCAGGCGGAAAAGAGTTCAATATGGCGGTGGTGTCTCTCTGAACACACCGCCAGCCATATAATCTGCATTTTGGAATGCCTTTGCGTGGCGGCATTGCCGTCCGCCACAGAAAGGCATGCAGACATTGCAGAGTATGCCTTGGGGGCCCCCATGGAGGGTACCTACCTATGCTATGGTACCCCCCCTGCCTTTCAAAGCAAAACGTGACAGGCTCCGTGCGGGGCCCGTCATGTTGTGCTTGGAAAAGCAGCGCAACATGTATTTTTAGCATTGCTTTCGGCACCGCCAACCAGAGTGTAAAAAAAACAGGATGCGCCCGCCACTGTGCCGGGCGCATCATCCTAATTAATTGTCCCCACGGGACCCCCACCCTTTTTAGCGTGAGGATGGCGGGCGGACAAAGTCCGCCCGCCATCCGAAGTCGTAAGTAAGCATGAGTTGTTGTGAACGTTTGAAGAGTGAACTAGAAGACTAGAATCCCTTTAATTGGCATAGGAGCAGGAGTATTGAGTAACCAATGGCCTCATCTATCTGATTTCAACTCCGCTTTGAAAGTTTTATGGAGAAGAGCACCTGGTGCACTGTTCAACTAAAAAGTGAAAGACGGGTGGAAGGAAGAATGACGGGCGAGATTTAAAATGTTATGTACTACTGTGCTTTATAGTGCTACTCTACCATGCCACTATGTGTATAAATATTTAACTTGTCTTACTGTTTTTCTAAGAGTATATTTTACAATTGTCTTGTTGTTTTCTTTTTGATACACAGCTACTCCTAAACTCAACCGAAAGGAGTTGGCCGCCAAGGCACGGCGCCGGAAGCTGGAGGCAATCCAGCGGGAATACCTGCGGCTGGTGGTCTTAGCAGAGGAGGAGGAGGAGACTGCGGCAGCAATTGAAGCCTCCTCCAGTGCCCCCGGGCCCCAGCCACCGCCCTCCAGCGGTACGGCGCCACCGTCTGGCAGCTGCCCGCCACCACCGTAGTGCCATCTCTCGTTTCCCCCCCACTGTGGCTGCAACTGCCGCGCCCTCAGACGCTGCGTCGCCCGTTTAGAGGAGCAGATGCGTGTCCTCCATTGAGTCCCGCCCCACAACTTAGTCCCTGTCATCAAGTTCTGCCCCTTTTTTAATTCTTGTTTGGGTGGGTGGGAACTGGTTTGGGCGTTGGGTTTGGGTTTTTGCTTTACGGACTTTTTCTCCTGGACTTTCCTATGGACATTGGTTGGGGTTAGGGAGGGGGTTGGGGTTAGGGAGGGGGGTGGGTCAGCTTTTGTGGGTTTAGTTTATTTTAGTTAGGGTAAATTAAATATATGTTTCTATGTTACATGCAATGTTGTTAATGTTTTGGAGGTAGGGTAACTGTTTTACTTCACACTGTTTCCTTGCTGGTGCAGGGCTGCCCAGAGCCTGTGTTTGATTTAACCCCTTCAGCGCGGCGGGAATTCCCCCGCGGTGCTGAAGGGTTCGAGCGCGGGCGGGGCCATGACAGAACGGTTCCGTCATGAGCACAGCGCAACCGATGCTCATGACGGAACCGTTCCGTCATGGGCATGGAAGGGGTTAAATAATTGTCTGACTGTGTAAGACACAAACAGATAGATGCGACATACCTCACTGATTGACTTGTCCTTCTAGTACTTTCAGTCTGTCCTCTAGTCTATGCATTCTTTATCTGGACTGGTGTGTGAAATTGAAATCATTGACAACATGCCCAATATTAATTCTGCCTCCCCCAAACTTCTCTCTTACCTGTGCTTGATGTTTATGTTTAACTTTGGCACAGCAATGGCTGCATGGTGAAGATGGTTTCCTTTTTCTAACATGCCATGATTGGGGTGGTGGTGGTGGTAGTATAGTAGTAGTAGACACTGGCAGGGCGGCAGCATTTGCAAAAAAAGAAAAGGAGACAGTCAATCGCCTTTGAGAGACGGTTGGAGGAGTAGTAGAATGAAGTACAGTACAGAACTTACCGAGCAACAATAATATGCTAAAATATTTTACAACAAAACATAATGGTGGTTGGGATAGCCTACTAGACAGAGTTACAAACTATAGTTGTGTCGAGTCACTTGACTAGGCCTACAGCCTAACAGTTAGTGCTGTATATGAGGAATGACAACAAACAAATCCAATCAATGCCGGCAATTAATGCTGAAGTATATGTTCCTTTGTTAAATAAAATAACCTCTAAAATATCCTACTCATGGGTGGGCAAGCAGAAGAAGATCATCGCTCTGCCTTGAAATTGAGGTACTGTTGCTTTCGCCACATCCGCCCCAGCAAGTGTGTGATTAAGTATTGGTGTACATTTAATTTAGTCACACTTCGACAAAAAGTCACACAGCCCGGGGGAAGAGGGTTAGTGTTTGTTGAATGGATAGGAAGGGGGTTTTTGGGAAAGGTTTGACATAGAAAAACAGTATGCATGGACAAACAAACGACACTCATTGAAGACTACCATATCCATATGTTAAGGGAGAAAAAGGAAATGCATGCATGATGACCCGGATTACATACACTTCTAGTTCTTGTTCGGTTGTTCCGGCCTTAATACTCCAAGAACACACTGTTGTAAAGATTGTATATAAAATATTAATCAAATTATTTGAAAGAAGATAAAAGTGGATACTGTTACTGTGTTATCCTGGTAAAAAATGTGGACTGGATTTGCATCTTGCCATTCCTCGTGGTCCTCTCGTCCATCAATCTTGGGTGTGTCGCCTCGCCACTCGCCACTGCCCGGCTGGAAAAAAAATGTCGATTTATTGGTAAGGTAAGTGTGCATTGTAATGTTTTCCAAAGAATAGGGCAAGGCCCGGCCTGTAATTGTAGATAGAAAACCAAAGGGGATATTGAGAAACAAAAATGAAACAAATGCACAAGTTATGGTGTAGTGCAACAAGAACACTTTCCGAGGTGGCATGTATGCATCATCTCTACTCTAGTCTGTTTCCAGCATTGACCTTCAACAATAACAGGAGAGAGCAGGCCCACAGTGCTTAGCAGTAGCACATCCTACGTTAAGACTTTAGAGTACGTTTTTTTTTTTTTTAAAGAGTTGGACAAAGGCAAAGCACAATATCCATTCCAAACATAACATTTTACAGTTTAAGTTAGTAAATCAATGCACCGCAGTCATCCCACCGCTACACTCTATTCCACTTCTACACAGACATTTGGGTCTGCTGTGGTTGTTGTTGACGTGTTTACCTTTAGGCTATTAAGTTTTATGCCACTCATGAAACGTCCTCCTGACTTCATCATCATCTCTGATACTTTTACTGACGGACTGTGAAGATCGGCCTGCACTAGAAGTAAAATTTTTATGACACAACAAGAGTAGAAATATTATTGACTTGAGTCAGTCTTTAGTGTGTACAGAAAGATAGATTACAAGTACACTTTGACTTCACATTGTGCACAACAAACAAACAACAAAAACACAAAGACCAATCGCTCAGAGTCAGGTGTCCAATGCATGCATTAATTGTCATTACCTGTTCCTTCTCATCTTAAGTTAACGGGCCGTTTATTTCGCCATCATCATGATGGACGGTGCTGTTGTGTGAATCATACTCATTGCGCAGATTGAGTGAGTCCCCTTCCTGTATTGAATTAAAAGCAATGTATCACCAAGCTGCAGAAGAAGAACAAATTTCTTATTTGCAAGAAGGGGAAAATTGAATTCACCTTGAGTTAAGTTTAGTGTGTTCTGTAGAAAGTTGATTAGTGGCAGTGCACAATTACATAACGTCATGCACAACAAACACAACAAAATCATTCAGTCTGCGACTCTGCATCCAATGCATGGCATCAATCATTACCTGTTCCATCTTATTTTCAGTTAATGGCCAGTCTCTCTCAGCTCTGAAAGGAGGATAGCTTTAGTAGTCATCTGATTCATGCTCCACTTCTTTTGGCAGGACTAGGAAAGTTTGAATTTGTTCTTGTAGTATTTTACCATCATCCATTTATCAATCATGAGGGCAATGGATTTGGGCGGGAGATTCAGTATGGTGGAGCGGAGGAGCTGGATTCGGAGAACTGTACTGTCAAATTGCAGACACCTGAAAATTGTATATTAAATAATAAGAGTAGAAGACGGTGGTAATGGATTTGTTGTGATTCACAAGTTTGTAACCGGAACGACAGACACACAAATAAAGGTGGGAAAAAAGGGAGGAAGACAGTAAGTGCAAGCCTAATTGTCAGGGAAGTATAGCTTGTTCTCAAACTCTGGGGGGTCAGCCAGTAGTAGGTAATAATCATCATTTGACACACTACTTCCATCACTTGAGCCGCTGTCCTCATCTTCCTCCATTGCTTCATGTATTGTGTAATTCGGTGGTATGAAGTGCTGATTCATTTTGATCATTGTTAACCTCTCCACATTTTTAGGCGAGAGACTGGTCCTTCTCAATGTTACAATGGAACCAGCAGCACTGAAAACACGTTCGGAAGAGACACTTGTGACAGGGCAAGCCAGATAGCTTATCGCCAGCCTGCTGAGCTGTGGCCATTCAGACCTTTTCCTATACCAATACTGCAATGGGTTTTGATCAATGTACACCTCTGTTGGGTCGTCCAGATAGGCCAGGACCATCCGCTCAATGTTCAGGGTTGCTGCTGTTAAGCTTTCGTGCTCTTTTCTATGTGCATCAGCACTGTGCTTATTAATACCTACTTTACATACCAATCGTGTAATGATTGTACTCGGCCTAATGATCCAGTTATTGTTGCTGTGGTCGATAGTGATGGTGAGTGTTGTGATCCAAATGCTCTGCCCTCAGCCGACGAAGTTGCACTTGATACTGCATGGCCTGCTGCAGTACTTCTTGTGGGTTGATCTTGCGGGCTTTTAATTAGCAGCCGTTCGTTTTCCAACTTACTGGCTGCTTCAGCTATACAAGTTTTGTAGCGTGCAACATCAATCTCGGAAAAAGCAAAGAATGTCTTCAGTCCAAATTTTGCACGTGGATCCAGAATTGTGGCACAAATGTAATGTTCTTGTGACAAAATTTTATTTTGTATCCTTACATTTTCAGCTAAGCGACGGGATAAGCTCTCCACCAAGTCATGGGCTTGCCTTTTGTCCTCTACACCTTTGTATGGTTCAGACACATTATTCAGCTGATGGTCTAGCATTTGCAATAATGGGATAGCTTGGCCCATTGTACAGTCCTCCTTGCTGACTTCACGTGTGAAGACCTCAAAAGGACAAAGCATCTCAGTCAGGCATTTAATTAGGCTCCATTCCTCCATCTCAATGTTCATGCCTTTAACAGTAGCATCCCCTCTTCTTTTCCAGACATATTCATGGAGTGACCTGTACTGCTCATACAGACGATCAAGCATATAATACGTTGAGTTCCAACGTGTTGCCACCTCCTGGATGAGTGCCTTGACTGGCATCCTATGTTCACGTTGGATGATCCTCAGCTGCTTCCGAGCTTTAAAATAATGGCTGAAATGAGTGCATATTCTTCGGCAGATGGCCAGTAAATTGCTGACTATGGGTTCTTTTTTCAGAAAGTCTTGAACTATAATGTTTATGCAGTGTGCCAAACACAGAACCCTGAAATAGGAACCAAGTTCCATGGCCTTAAGTACATTACTGCCATTGTCTGTGGCAACAAAACCAATACCAAGCCCTCTTAGCTGCAGCCATTCCAAAACCTTGCTGCGAAACTCGTGTAAAATGTTTTCAGCCGTATGAGATTTCTCCATGGCGAACATGGCTACAGTTGCATGTTTCTGAGTACCTTCAAAAATCGCAGCTGTGCCAACAGCACCTCGTGCAGATAGCTTACGTCTAACCCCCACAAAAGAGATCCAGTGTGCAGTGATGCACATGTAATCTGTGGCTTGGCAACTGGTCCACGTGTCTGTTGTCAGGTGGATATTGTGAACAGCACTCTGCTGCAAAGCTTGTCCAACCAATTCCAGCACATCATGATGTAGTGCCGGAACAGCAATTCTTGCGAAATAGGACCGGCTGGGAACCTTCCATTTAGGGCAGATGGCAGACACAAATTCAAGGAAACCCACCCCTTCCACAAATGACAAAGGAAGAAGGTCCAGCGCTAACATTTTAGCCAGCTTCGCATTGTACAACCGTGCCGTTGGGTGGTTGCGTTGGAACTGTCCCTCCAACCTAAACATGCTCTCAATGGTAGGCTGGATTACTTTGCTTTGTAGTGCTGTTTTCATTAACCCACTAAGGCTCAACGACACAGATTGTCTCATTGCGGTACTCGGTCGCCTTGGTGTCTCAGCCTGACTCTGAGTATGGCTCTTACTGCGGTGCCACTCTGATGTTACTGAGGAGGATGTGGGCGTTACCACTGCACTACTGGGGACAGGGCTAGAAATGCCTCCCTCTTCTTCACCTTCCATCGCAATAATATCGCTCCCTGATTCTTCCTGACCAACTTCAATGGGTTGAGTTTTTCTACTTTCTTTTAACTGAAGTAGGTGATCATCCCACACGATAGTGTGGTGTATTCTGAGATGACTTGCTTGTCCTCCGGTACCATAGTTTGTACCAAGCTTACCACGCCGAACACCTTGCCGACAAATTGAGCATATAGGAACGTTCTCCTCCTTGGCGCTAACAGAAAAGAAGTCCCAAACTGGGGAGGAGAACTTTCTGGCACTGCTGGATGTGCCACTTTCAATACCAGATGAACTGGAGAGTGTGCTTGAAGTGTGACCCTGTGCACCTAGACTGTGACTTTTACTACCACTACCTACTGAGATGGTTGAGCTGGATGTAGGTCCCTGCCGGGCCTTGGAAAATATGGCATCTGGAGGTATTGGTGGTGTAACCTGTGTTGGTGATATCCATGCTACATCCTGCTCAGTAGCAGCCTTTCTGGATAGGGTGAGAATGTTGGTCTCCAATCCCTTTGGGGCAGGAGTAATGTGCGTGATGACTGGCTCGTCTTCATCAACATCATCACCCCCCTCTTCTACATCTACCTCCATAACTAAGTTTTTCTGGGACCTTCCTTTTCAGAAGCATTGTCTTGTGGCGTATATCACTCTAAGACTGGGCTGGTGGGAGCCAAGTGGCATCACGATCATCAGATGCGGGGCTTGAAGAAGAAGATGATGGACTAAGCCTCCATTTCCTTGCTGGTGGTCTGGAAGACAATAGATCTTCTGAAACAGTGGTTTGACTTTGCTCCACTTTGTCTGCAGGAAGCTTGATTTCCTGAAATGCCCCTACGTCAGGAGCAACAGCTACTATGGTGGGCTGTTGCGGCCGCTGCTGTTCTTGTTGCGGCTGCTGCTGTTCTTGTTGCGGCCGCTGCTGTTCTTGTTGCGGCCGCTGCTGTTCTTGTTGCGGCTGCTGCTGTTCTTGTTGCGGCTGCTGCTGTTCTTGCTGCGGCTGCTGCTGTTCTTGTTGCGGCTGCACACTTATCTGCTGAGTTTGCACTTGCGTTGAACTTGATTGTGTACTACTTTGCGGTAATGACATTTCTTCAACATCGCTGCTCGTTAGTAGACTGGCTACCGCTGCGACACTAAAGCCCTTGGGCATAGGTTGGTGGGGTTGGACCACTGTGATGCTCCCAGCTTGGTTCCTGGACAACGCTGCTGCAGGCATAACTTTTTTGGTGCCAAAAAAAACATTGGCCGGCACACCACCAGTCGTGGTTAATGGCACTTCCTTTTTCTGTTCCTTCTTCTCACCGGCAACATTCTTGGTACTGGACCTGGTACCTTTCTTTGGGGCCATCTTCTTCAGACGTCAGGCAGGATGCAGATGCACAAAAAGTTCTGGTCACACGTGGATGTGATGCGCAGCAGGACTTCTGTCTGGCTGGCAGTACAACGGGTAGCCGGGTGATGCTGATGACACCTCCTCCTCTGTCATTTGTGCACCTAAAAGCAAATAAGCCAGGAGACGAACATCAGTGAAATGTTGCATTTGTTGTTGTGGTTCAGTTACTTAGTACTGTACTAGTGCAAACAAAAGATATAGTCTAGCCATTTATGACTTTTTTTTAACAAGGGCTATGTTATACTACTGTGTACAGTCACACACTACACTCTCAGGAAGGATAGGAAAGTTAATAATAACCACCAAAATAAAAATGTAATGGAAGTGGGATGGACCCTATTTGCCATTAAAATATTTTAGCATCTCAGCATCCATGGAGCTGCTGCTGGCAAAGGGGGTGGATGGATGGAAGCAGTAAGCCAAATAGCCAATAGGAAAACCATGCAGGCCTATGGCAAAAGCAGGACACTAATAACTTCCAGTCCAAACACAAAAAAAGGCCACCAGCCACATGGACACTCACAAATCACAAACAAGCAGGGTGCCTGGGAAACATCAGGAGCTGACAAAATGCCTATAAAAGCCAGGTAAAGGATGCATGCTAAAGCACACTGCTCTGCCGTTTTAATGCAACAAAATGGAAATACGAACATTCACAGGCCCCAAAAAGTTCTGCAGGGTGCATGGACTGCACACCAACACACCAGACACATACAACAAAAGCATGTCTTTAAGACAACCAACATCAGAAAGGCCACCCCAAAAAAACACACTTCCCCAACTCAATCCAATGCCATCCATGCCCTAAATGATGTCTAAATTCAACAGACCACACAGAAAACACTTGATTAATAGAGCTGTGGCTACCTGTTCTGATCCTAGTGGATGAAAGCAGGCCTGTTGGAAGACAAGGCCAGGCAAGCTTGCACGCCTAGGTGTCAAAATGGCCACCAGCCACATGGCCAGGCCCAACAACATCAGAAAGGCCACCCCAAAAAAACACACGTCCACATCCAATGCCATCCAAGACATAAATGATGTCTAAAAATTCAACAGACCACTCAGAAAACACTTGATTATTAAAGCTGTGGCTACCTGCTCGGATCCTAGTGGATGAAAAAGCAGGCTTGTTGGCAGACAAGGCCAGGCAAGCTTGCAGGCCTAGGCTTCAAAATGGCCACCAGCCACATGGCCAGGCCCAACAACATCAGAAAGGCCACCCCAAAAAAACACTTCCCCAACTCAATCCAATGCCATCCATGCCCTAAATGATGTCTAAATGAAACAGTCCACACAGAAAACACTTGATTACTAAAGATGTGGCTACCTGCTCTGATCCTAGTGGATGAAAAAGCAGGCCTATTGGCAGACAAGGCCAGGCAAACTTGCAGGCCTAGTCTTCAAAATGGCCACCAGCCACATGGGCAAGCCCAACAACATCAGAAAGCCCACCCCAAAAAACACACTTCCCCAACTCAATCTAATGCCATCCATGCCCTAAATGATGTCTAAATTCAACAGTCCACACAGAAAACACTTGATTAATACAGCTGTGGCTACCTGCTCTGATCCTAGTGGATGAAAAACCAGGCCTGTTGGCAGACAAGGCCAGGCAAGCTTGCAGGCCTAGGCTTCAAAATGGCCACCAGCCACATGGCCAGGCCCAACAACATCAGAAAGCCCACCCCAAAAAAACACACACTTCCCCAACTCAATCTAATGCCATCCATGCCATAAATGATGTCTAAATTCAACAGACCACACAGAAAACACTTGATTAATAAAGCTGTGGCTACCTGCTCTGATCCTAGTGGATGAAAGCAGGCCTGTTGGTAGACAAGGCCAGGCAAGCTTGCAGGCCTAGGCTTCAAAATGGCCACCAGCCACATGGCCAGGCCCAACAACATCAGAAAGCCCACCCCAAAAAAACACACTTTCCTAACTCAATCCAATGCCATCCATGCCCTAAATGATGTCTAAATTCAACAGACCACACAGAAAACACTTGATTAATAAAGCTGTATCTACCTGCTCTGATCCTAGTGGATGAAAAACCAGGCCTGTTTGCAGACAAGGCCAGGCAAGCTTGCAGGCCTAGGCTTCAAAATGGCCACCAGCCACATGGCCAGGCCCAACAACATCAGAAAGCCCACCCCAAAAAAAACACACTTCCCCAACTCTATCTAATGCCATCCATGCCATAAATGATGTCTAAATTCAACAGACCACACAGAAAACACTTGATTAATAAAGCTGTGGCTTCCTGCTCTGATCCTAGTGGATAAAAGCATGCCTGTTGGCAGACAAGGCCAGGCAAGCTTGCAGGCCTAGGCTTCAAAATGGCCACCAGCCACATGGCCAGTCCCAACAACATCAGAAAGCCCACCCCAAAAAAACACACTTCCCCAACTCAATCTAATGCCATCCATGCCCTAAATGATGTCTAAATTCAACAGACCACCCAGAAAACACTTGATTAATAAAGCTGTGGCTACCTGCTCTGATCCTAGTGGATGAAAGCAGGCCTGTTGGCAGACAAGGCCAGACAAGCTTGCATGCCTAGGCTTCAAAATGGCCACCAGCCACATGGCCAGGCCCAACAACATCAGAAAGCCCACCCCAAAAAAACACACTTCCCCAACTTAATCCAATGCCATCCATGCCCTAAATGATGTCTAAATTCAACAGACCACACAGAAAACACTTGATTAATAAAGCTGTGGCTACCTGCTCTGATCATAGTGGATGAAAGCAGGGCTGTTGGCAGACAAGGCCAGGCAAGCTTGCAGGCCTAGGCTTCAAAATGGCCACCAGCCACATGGCCAGGCCCAACAACATCAGAAAGCCTACCCCAAAAAAACACACTTACCCAACTCAATCCAATGCCATCCATCCCTAAATGATGCTTGAAAATGACATACATTAAAAAAACACCAAAGGAACAGTTGCTTCATCATGCACACACCCATGAGGCCATGCCCATGACTAGCTCGGGCCTACTACTGACTACTACTAACCACAACATTTTTTAAAAAAAGGAATGATGATAGTTACCAAAAATAAATTGTAGTTACAACAACTGCAATGCCCACAATCAAACAGACACAACAACCACTTACTTGTAAAATATCCAAATCAAAAAATCCTCAAATCCAATTGCAATGATGCAGCAGACAAAAAGAGTGATCTTTACAGCTCAAAATCCAAAGGCAGAATGAGCAGGAGATGGACAAAGCACTGGGAGGAGCCTGCTGGACAGGAACAGGAAGTTGGAGATTCTGTGTCACTTCCTCCCTCTCCCCACCTTTTTAAAAAAGGACTCCTTGCACAAAAAAGGACAGCCAAATGTTAATCTGAGGAGTTGTTTTCATCCAAAATCATCATTTGCATAAGGTTTCATGCTGCTAGAGCTGATATTCTTCTCCAAATTGAAAATGTTACATGTTCGAGTTCTCAAGCTTCACATTACTTCCGCCAGATTTCGATGGCGTGTTGAAAGTGACTTGATCGCGTTCTCTCGCTCCCTGTCGCGTTGGATATGACGTGTTTGGGGTCTCTTTATCCTTTTCGCATTCGATTAGACGTGCCCGCGTCCTCACGCTCTCGCTCGCGGTGGAGAATGACGTGTTCGAGATCTCGATCTTCTCATACTCACGCGGTGCATGATCGCGAGAAGAATGACTTGATCGCGCGACAAATGACGTGATCGTGCGACAAGTGACAATAATGCGAGCGCGAACTGTTGCGAGACAGCGCAAAATGGCTACCAGCAATTAAATATCTCGTGGAGAACGCGACCGGGTCGGGAAAACTTGTCAGCGAACGCGGGGATTCAGGTAAGGCGATCGCGCGCCCGAGAATGTATTTTTTTACAGCGCGAGCAAGAAACAAATTATCGCTAAGCTGAGGATTGCGGAAATTTTGACATTTTTGCGCTTTCCGCAGAACGCTAAAATGGCAAATTATCGCAATTTCCGTGAACGGAACGGAATTTTGGCCCAGGCCTAATCGGCACATTACCACAATTGTGCTAGGCTCCATATAAAATGTGAATTCTGATCTGGAGGCATATTGATGCTTTTTTTCATCTAGCACACAAATTAGTGGGAGTGCAGTCTTCCATGTTGAAGATTTCAGGCAACCTAATTACCAGCAGTCAGCCCATGGAGTAGTCTGTTATCACTGGCTGCTATTGTTAGCAAGTAGGCAAGATGGCAGTCTACTAACGGTAAACTGAAAGCAAAAAAGTAGACAAAAGCCTTTGGGAGCAATGTGCCAATCTTTTTGTGAGGGTTCACACGGAAAATGGGTGGCCCAATACCTACCAGCATCTCGGTGGAGCCACTGGCCTCACCTGATTAATGATGTCTTAATAGTTTATACATTAACGCTTTATTTTTTATGGTTTAATCTATATGTTATACTTCCATGGCCCTTTTTAGGACTTTTATTAATAGTTAGGACTTTATTTGTTTGATACCTCAAAGTTGAGTGACTTGGCATTGCTTGGCTTCAAATGTTCTTATGCACAAAATGAAACATTTGCTAATTGGTTTCTGATACTCATTATGCAAAACCAATGATTACATTGATTTTTAATGATGGATATTTAGAGGCCTATTGACAAACTGTTTTTTCAGTATGTTAAGTAGTACTACAGTAGTACTGCTCATGTACTAAAACATGGTAACCACAAACCTATGACCAGCCATCTCGCCTATCTAATCTGTGAGAAGATTTCTGCTAAGGTGGCAGAGATCTCCACAAACATAGCTACACATGTTTGTATCAAATGTAGGAGAGACAGGGGAATGGAATGAAAAATGAGCAACACTTACTGCTACCTGTGAGCGGTTTAGGGAAATGTAAGGGCGGGTTTAGGAAAGGGCAGGCTTATACAAACACATCAACAAAAGAATAAGACCATTGTTATTCACAAACTACGAGCGTGATTCACTGATGGCATTATGTAGTACATGACATTAAGGAAGGGTTTAGGGAGGAACAGGCTAACAGCCACCCACAAAAGAGTAATCCCACTGTTATTCATAAACTGCACTTGAAACATTATTACAGCCAAAGTGTAGCCACAAGAGCCATACATCTACTACAGCTCAGAACTGGAGTCCACATCCAAACATTGCCACTCAGAAGCATTGCAATACATTTCTATAAAAAAGAAAAATGGAGGTTGGGACTTACACTAACACCCCATAAGAAATAATGTTAGAAAAATACATCATTTCGAATTTTAAATTACATACATATAATTTTTTAAAGTGTAAACAGTTAAATTACATTTAAAATTATATTTGAATTATATGAATGAATAATTCTTTTTATGTTTTAAAAATAATTCAATAAAACATCCTAACACTGAATAAAAAAAAACATTTTAAAACAAATATGCTGTAATAAAATGTACTAAATTATAATTACACATATTTTAAATAATAATAATTATCTATTAAATGAATATATATTATTTACTCAATTAATATCAAAAATTCACGGCCTCATTTATGACATTTTTTTTGGCATAGGGCAGTGCAACAAGGCACCGTGCTGTGCTGCCCGATGTCAAACTGAAAGGGCAGAAATGTACTGCATTGAAGCACGATGGTGCATTCCTGTTCTTTCTGCCTGTGCGTATTCCATTTTGCAGCCTAGTGCTAATGTAGGCACCCTTGCACCATCAATGTTTTTTGTGCAGGAAGGGGCACATAAACAATCAGGGGACGGCTCCTCCTCAAGAGCGGGTTAGCATTGCCCGCCTGCTGCAAGCGCTGCAGGCAAACACAAGTTATTAAAATGGCATTTTAATGCCAATTTATTTATTTCCCATCGCACAGGCTCGCGCTGCGTAAAGCTCAAGGGTGTGGGCTGAATCCTGCAAATGCAGGATTACAGCACTGTACTACAGTGCGCATGACAGATTTGGCCATCCGTCCACAGCAGAATGATCCAACATGCGTAGTGCGGACCCAGCAATCGAAAGGCTGTGAAACATCCTGGGGATTGCTGGCACAGTCCACCCACCTCAAAATGAGCGCTAGTGAGCCTGCTCCCACCAATCCTGAATCACAGCATTAAAGCAGCTCCAGGATTGGCTGGAGTACCGTTCCACAAGCAGGAAGGAAGTCCTTCCTTTTCCTGCTCATGGAAGGGATAAGTGCTGCAGAGGTTGTGGCCAGATAAGGGTGGGTAACGCCTTTGCGGCACACACTTTTTATTTAAGGCAGCCACCACTGCATGTAAAGTTACCTTTCTGAAGAGGCCGCTAAGTTTTTTCTCTTACCGGCTATACATTTCAATGGAGCACGTATTCTTAAGTGCATTTTGTGCTATAAATACAGTTGAACTGAAATCTGTAAAGAAAAAAACAACATTAGGGCTACTTATTTTAAAGTAGGAATAAGAGGTTAAACCCGAGACTTTACCAACCTTTAGAGGAGAGAGCCAGTAAATTAAAACAGCTTGAAATATTCTACATATATCTCAGTGCTGCCTATTATATTTCCGACATGCACAGGGATACAATAGATGGTTTATTTCTCATACCGGGTACAGGGGGAGCTCACGTAAACAGCATGATTCTCGGAGGAATTTTATGTGAGCATAAAGCATTTCAGGAGGTATAAATAAAGAATCCTTTTACCTAGATCTTCCTGTAGGTAAAATTTATATTAGTCTTCTGTAATAAAAGCACAGTCATCGATAAAGTTATTGACTCACTAAAGAAGAGTTATCTTGACAGAGGATTGCTCACCTAACATGATGACCACAGCAATCAACTGTAACTAGAGCTCTCCCGGAAGAAACATGGCACCTATCCCAAGTACTATTTATAACAAAAAATGATTGTGATGTTTTACGTGAAAAAAGAACATTGTTGTAGAAAGCATGAGTCAAGTGTATACCAAGGGGTTCATTTAATGGATCCTTTTATAAAAGCACCGCACTGGTTATTTTCTTTAAGGTTCTGTCATAGAGAAAGGCTTTGTTTTAATAAGTTTGATTATAATAATGTTCGTGTTTTTTTGTCTTAAATTCATGCTTCACAACTAAAGGAAGTTAGACATTTTAATTGAAGGGAGCACTTTCACAAAGCCATTTAAATAAACGAAGAACAGTATTCTAAGCGTACAACCGCAATTCACTCGGTCTTTGGGAAATGCACTCATGGTGGAAGCTTAGTCCATTCCCCCCATCCCATCATGCGTATTACCTTACCACTAGTGTGAAAAACTCAATGAAAAAGTAGTACCTAGGAGCAATTGAAGGTAGGGGATAAATACTACAAGAGGCACCAGGGAAAGCTTAAGGAGGGTCACAAAGAAGGAGATGTAAATCCAGCAACACACGTAAAAAAAGTTCACTAAATTGGCACTTTCAATTATTGTCAACTAGGTTTAGATGTACTGTAATACAGCCCTGCAACTCCCACATTACACAAGGCCACTTATAGGAACTGCAGTTGATTTTGAAATCTCTTTATGAGAGATTTCTGCTTTCCCTACCTCCTCTCGGAAAAGAGTTCCCCCATGCTCTTAGCTCATCGAGATTTATTCTTCTTATTCCTAAACGGAAATCAGTTAAACAGCTTTGGAATGCTCTGCTTGGCTTATGGTGTGGAAGCAAATTATGTTTAAGACTCTTACATGTGCCCACTCGAAACCTTTGATCAATTAGTTGGTAATGTACTTGTCACTTTTAGTATCGCAGGGTGCAATCTAGGAGGTAGGGCTTTCTCCTATCTCACTGCTAAACTGTGAATTACACTAACCCCCCCCCCACCTGTGAGTCAATTTAAACTATGTTTTATTCAGGTAAAACATCAAAACTTAGTTATGGCTGGGCGTGGCTTGGAGCCCACAGAAGTTGGCTTAGTCCGGGTAGACCTCCTGGAATCGGTGCAGGATGTGAGCGTATCTATAGCTCTCTCTACGAGTCCAGCATGAGAGTCAGACATGGGTGAGACCTGACATTGTTTCTCTTTATTCACCATTTTGCATTCTGACACAGAGCTTCTGTTTTGGCTGCCAGTTTGACTGCTGCATGAGGGAATGCTTTCCCTTCGTGATGAAGTGAATTCCTTCAGGAGCCAACAATTACTTTTTCCTCTTAATGCCTAAGGATAAGGAAAGCTTTTTGGTTTGCTCTGCTCCTGCTTTTTGTCTTTTATTTTGTGTACTGCTTCTCACCTGTCTTTTCATGGATTTTCCTTGCATTTTCGTCATAAAGGTCATTTTCTCCTCATAACATTTATCTTTATGAGCAGTTGTTTTATAGTCCCCTCAAATATATAATGCCGGAGTGTATGTTTTTGCGTCGAGGTGCTGGATTTTGGTGATATTTCAGTTTTTAACACTCCCTATCCCATATTCCAGTACATTTATGGGACTTTTGAAAAAGGCGAACTCCTCATTTCCATCCTCGGCTCATAAGTTCATTAGGAACGCCATTATGTTCTCAACATTTTTAAATATCGAGGACTCTTTGTTTTTTTTTACACAAAGGTAGTTCTTCATCTGGACCCAATGGAACCCCTGTTTATCCACCATTGGGGAAGGCTACTACCAAACGTGTGAAAAAGAACCCACCCTCTCCCACAAAATCTCATCCAGCTGTATCCATAGAGCTATTTTTGGAAGAGATACATGCATTAGACCAGTTATAGAAGAAACCAACTCTGAATTGCAGCATCTTACTGATAAATGGTTCCAAATGGAGAAAAGGCTTAATAAGGCAGAGCATAGCATCCTTTGGTTTTGCTACCTTCAGAATTCAATCTCTTCAAACCCAGGTCTCTTCTCTTCAACAGCATGTCTAAAACCTGGAAAACAGGAGCTTCCTTCCTTCCCAAGCTTTTGAATTTGCCTGAAGATATTCATCTTAACATTCAGTGAACTCATAAGTTGGGCCATCATTCAACATCTGTTTCCCATGCACGTAACCCAAGAGGAGTCATCATGTACTTTCTTGAATATACTGACCTCCCTGAAGTCCTTGCTGCTGTCAAGTTACTGAAACACATTTCTTGATCAGAGAACCATCTATTTTTCTCCCAGGACTACGCTAAAACTACTGCTGACAGGCGCAAAGAATTCCTTAATTTGAGGCCTGATCTTCGTTTACTTGGAGCTCATTTTGACTTATTTCACCCATGCCAGTTTAAAGTCACGTACAAAAACAAGACTACTACATATGAAGATCCGATCAAACTGAGGAGCTTCATCAACGCGTGCAAGATTGAAAACATGGACATCTCAGGACCATCTGCTTCTTAAGTGATGTTCTTTTATGTAACCTTGTTTTTTTCACTAAGGAATCTCTGATTCAGAGTTATTATAGCTATATGATTTTTTTTTTTAAATGTTAGATTAGGTTCAATTTCTTTTTTTTTGTTTAAATTTATTGAGCAGAATTAAAAAGATCACACAAAAAAGTCCATTAAAGATAAAAGATCAATATACTAATGCAATTCATACTCATCCTTTTCATTAGAGAAGTAATCCTCACTAATATTTATGTGCTAACAAGAGATCATGACATATAAACTAAAATGTGCATGCTAGAGTGGCATAGATTCGACAAATGTATTTCCTCGGTGATCCTTTTCCATTTAATCCAAATACATTATATATTAAACACTTCTATTGATTAAAAGAGAGATATAAAGATCAAAAATATTATATACTTAAGAAAAGATCATCACATATTTAACTAAAGTGCAAGTGCTAAAGTGCAAAAGAACCAATGAATATATTGCCCCTGTAAATCCCTTTTTTTCCCTTTCCATTAGAGGCAAACTCAATTCATGCTGTACAATAGTACTGTTTATAGAGGAGATATAATCATCACTAGTAATATATATAAGAGAAAGAGCATTTAGTACGAACTAAAGTGCAGGCGCTAAAGCTGGCATCGATCCAGCCGGCATAATACCCCTTGAAATCTTTTTTCATTATATCTAAAATACAACTCATACAAAACAATCCTTTAGATTAATAAGCAAAATGTGAACATCCCAATATTGTATAATTGATAACGATAATTTCCAATCGACTAAAGTGCAAGTGCTAAAGTGCGATAAAACCAACAAATATATTACCCCTAGACCTCCTTTATCGTTAGATCAAAATTCAGAATGTACTAAACAATTTTTCCCACCAGACTAAAATGCCAAGCTAAAGTAATATAAATCCGACAAAAATGTTACCCCTGGAAATCTCTTTCCATTTGATCCATATATTTCCAGACTGAGATAAATTTCCTAATAGCTTTTTCGCATAAGCTTCTTAAAAAATCCTCACTCGTTTAATTTTATTATACCAATCGAGAATTTTCGGGGCTTTGGTTGTTTTCCAGTTCTAGAGTACTAACGAACGTGCCAGCAAAAAAGAGATTGATAAAAACATCTCCCCCCTCTTGTCAAAACTTGGTTTAAGCTCTGTTTTAATAAACCAAATAGTGCCACCTCCGGCTCTGGTTGTATATTACTCCCGAGGGCACGGCTGAGCTCGGCACACATTTTCACCCAGAACTGGCTCAGCCTTGAGCATGTGCAAAAAACATGTAACCAGCCACCCTCCCCAACCTGCGGGCAGCAAAAACACTTATTTTCAACCTCTGGATACATTTTGTGCAAAGCATATGGGGTGTAATAGGCCGTCCATCAGGACTATTCTTTTGAATTTTGCTGCTCTCAATGCCTTATTGCCATATAAGCAAATCATTTGCCACTCTCTAACTGAAATGCTGCAAGACAGATCGTGTTCTATTTTTTCCAGAAAATTGGTAATAACAAGGGGATCCCCTTGTTCTCGAAAAACTCGGAACCAATTCCCTATTCCTCGCAGTTTAGTTCTGAACACAGCAGTAAGGACAGAGGGGGTACCTCTATTTCCTAGGGTTATATATTTTTTTTATCAATAATCTAATCTGGAGGAAGCTAAAAAAGAGAAACCTGCTCTGCATACCGCATCTAGCCTGAACCTCCTCCCAGTTAATACATCTACCTCGTAATACAAAATGGCTTAACTCTTTAAAACCTTTTAATTCCCAAAGTTTGGCATGACTATTATGGATGAACAGGCCCAAACTTCTGGCCTCTGTTAAACTCAAATGTCCCAATCCCGAAGACTGGGCCTTTTGGGAATAACATTTCTGAAGTCTGTTAGGAAATGCTTGAAGCATCTTGTATCGAGCTTTTTTTAGAAAGTTTTAATGTTCTTTGGAAAACCGGAAGCTGAGTTCCGGCTACATGAACCATCTTACTGACATAAAAGCTATCCAATGATCCTCTATTGTCAAGCAGCCGCACTACTCTATCCATAAATGCTGCTTCATAATACGTACGAATATGGGGGAGTGCTAACCTACCCCAGCTAAGGTCAAGTTGAAGAATTGATAGTTTTACCCTTGACGCTTTTTTATTCCATATGAACTGACAAAATAGTTTTTCCAACTCTCTAAAGAAACTTGCATTGATTTTGATTGGAATATTTGTAAAAAGAAATATTAATAAGTGTAGAACTGACATCTTTATTAAAGCAACACGCCCTATCAAAGTAAGTGGGAAAAGTATCCACTTACCCAATAAATCTTTAATTTTACTCAGTGTTGCTCCGTAGTTTAACCTAAATAAATCCGCATATTGTTTTGAGACATAAATTCCCAAATAACGAATCGGCTCAAGAGAATATGCTTGTTGTTTTAAATTGTCCGGAAGAAAATTACAGCATGCATTAAACGTTAATACTTCAGTTTTTTTAGGATTAATTTCATATCCTCCAATAGCCTTGAATTCAGCAAACTCCCTTAAAATCCCATCAATGAGGTCATCTGCGAATAATTTTATTTGCGACATCCCCTCTATTGGTGTTTTTAGGTCTGTATTATCTCGAATCCTTATGGCTAGAGGTTCTATAAAGAAGGTAAATAAAACTGGCAACAAAGAGCACCCCTGCTGGGTCCCGCGTTTAATATCTATTACCCCTGCTGATTTTGAATTGATCCTAATCTGAGTCTGAGCTCCTTGATATATATTCTGGAGAATAGTAATTATTTGCGCCGGAAACCCAAACCTTTCAAGACCATAGAATAGTGCCCCCCAATTCACTAGGTCGAATGCCTTCTCGGCATCGACAATGATTATTATTGTGGAAATTTGGTGGGTATTAAAATAATCAGTTGCTTGAATTAAGTAACCGGTGTTTGACGACATTGACCGGCCTGCGATAAAGCCAAATTGATCCCTATGTATTGCATAGTGTGCCACTGATGTAAATCGATTGGCCCATATTTTCATCAGTAGTTTATAATCAACATTTAGGAGGCTAATTGGCCTGTAGGAGCCAACCTCCCTAGGTCTTTTGCCCTTCTTAACGAAACTAACTATTGAGGATTCTTTAAATGCCACTGGGACGTCCCCTCCCGCTTTAACCTGATTGAATAGCTGGAGCAAGAATGGTAATAGCTCTTCCGAAAAAATCTTATAAAATTCAATCGGAAGACCGTCATTTCCACAGGCCTTCCCCCAGGCATTGAGACCAAAGCGCTGGAGATTTCTTCTGCAGAGATGGCGGTCAGTAGAACCGCTTTCTGTCCGGTAAAAAGCTGAGGGAGAGCTAAATCATCAAAGTAGCCCTGGATAGCTGATTTAGATACCTGATAGTCAGTTGAATAGAGATCCTTATAGTTATCAACAACATTTTTAGAGATACTATATTTTTCGGAAACTCTTATTTGCGTCCCCGGTATTGCCATTTCATCGATTACCGCCGCTTCTTGCTTGACTATGTTCAATTTCCTGCTGCTCCATGTGATGGTTCCGGAGTTGTCAGCTCCTACAACATTACTATTGTTAGCATTAAAAACAAATATTTATTTGCTTCTCTTGCAGGTATATCATTCGTGTTTGTGGTCTTCCATGTGTTATGTAATATGTGTTGTGCTCCTCTAGTGCTCTCCTCATGGTCTCCTGACGTACAATCTATTCCATGTGGCCTCAGCCCCTACCACCCTTCTTTGGATTACTACTCTTCATAGGTATGTTTTGCTCGTCATTCTTCCTGTTATCATTGTACTCCTTCTTGTTTAATGGATTTTTTTTTATCTTTTACTATTTTATTGTTTCTTCCTTCTCTTTCTTTCTTCTCTATTCCTTTTCCTTTATCATCTATGCTTTACGTTTTTTTGGTATATGCATGTCATTTAATGGCCTACATTTTTTCTTGTTTAGTATGAATTGTTGCATTTTTTATATTTTAAAAGTTGTTTATGTCCTTAAAAAAAAATTCTTGGAATGTCAGAGGTTTAAATTCTCCTATCAAAAGGCAACATGTCTTATCACATTTATCTCATCTGGGTACCAATATAGCACTAATTCGGGAATTGTATCTAACAGACCAGGAGTCCCTAAAACTGAAAAGAGGATGGGTAGGTGAGATATTTTTTCCCCAGGAGATGGTAAGAAGAATAGGGTTATCACTTTGTGTTATAAATTGTTAGGTGCTAAGCTGACTTCCCAGAAATCCGACGATGCTGGTAGCTGGCTTTATACAACATTATTGATTTGGAAGGTTCCAGTCTCTTTATTAAAGATCTATGCCCCTATTGTCAACGATTCCCGTTTAGGTCTGGCCTGAATCAAATTCTTGTAAAGTACCCTGACAAGAAGTTTATTCTGGCTGGTTATTGTAACCAGATAGTTGATCCCTTCATAGATGGTAATTCTACGGTTACTTTTATACCAAATAATACTCACAAACTTTTTGTCCATACTGTTAAGCAAAGGAAGCTAGTAGATGCCTGACAACTCTGCTACCTTACCTTGAAAGAATACACTTACTTCTCCCCTACACATCAAACTCAATCTCGTATTGACTACTTTTTTGTATTACACAGTATCTCACAATCTCTATGCTCTGCTGATATTGGATCAATCTTAATATCTGATCATGCTCCTATCTCCCTCCAATTGGATCTACCTTTCTGCTCTCTCACTCCTTGCCAATGGCGTTTTAATAATTCACTCCTCTTAGATCCCAATTTCACCTCCATCTTTGAATTCTTTTTTCAGGATTATTTTCACTTTAATCAAACAGATAACGTGCAATTTCATATTATTTGGGATTCATACAAGTGACATTTTGGCTCAGATAAAGAGACTGGAACATTCCTTTTATACATCCAAATCAAAAGAATGTTTATCAGAACTTACTTGCACTAAACTCCAGTTTAATACGGAATCTACTGTTGTATAGTTCCTATAAAACCTATACAGGATCTGCATGTTTAGACAACATACACAGTGGGACTTGTATCCAGACTGATTCAGACACCCCCACCGGGTATGTCAGCCTGTATACCAACTAGCTCACAGTGCCACTCGAAACTCCTTTTACTAAGGAGAGAATAGTTCTTGGCAACTATCGAACATGATAACCCTGATCTCTCAGGACCGTGGAAACAGTAAACTACTTTTCGCTCAGTCACTCATGCTCACTTGGGGGTTCATTAGGATGTAGGGCGGATCTCCACCGCCCGCATGGAGGTGGCGATCCGCCCTACATCCTTCCCCGCCCGCCACCCAATTCCCCCCACCATATTAGTATGGCGGGGGTACCGCGGTGGATGGGATAACCGTCCACCGCTTTTCCGCCCGGTTGACAAGTCGACCGGGCGGAAAAGGGTTTGCATTTTGTGCATGTGAATGTACAACATGCATTTTTGGCATTGCGGCGGGTGATGCTGAATGTTTAAAATGCAGGATACGCCTGCCAGTTTGGCGGGCGCATCCTAATCAACCCCACGGGACCGCCGCACTTATGGTGGCCGGTCCCTTTTTACGTCAGGATGGCGGGCGGACAAATTCCCTTAGTCTCAGAGAGATACACAGAATAAACAGTAGGGACGTTTTCAATAAGTATTTATTGAACTGTTGTTCTTCTAGTGTAAAATAGGTGTGCTGAAACAATCATTAGACAGTAACAGATATAGATGATTAGAAGCACTAGGAAAGTATAAGGATGGTAGAGTTCTACCATTTTGCTATAACCATACATACAGGTAAGTACATAAAATACATGATAATAAAATATGTACTCCTACAATGCAACCCTAACTAAATGTACCTGAGTGTACCTAGCATGTATGTAGGGGTTAACCCAAGAATCCCTCTAGGATAGAGTCAACCCCCATTACCTGAAGTTAGAAACTGTGGGACCCCGTCAGACCATTGCGAGCTGGAGTATCTGCATGCAGAGGCTTCAGTGTCTCGCTTCAATGTGTCGACATGGAAGTCCTGATCTCCTTGCTCTATCTCAGCAAGATGTGATGTTTATATACCCAAAGGTATTCCCAGGGGTTCTACCTTGCTGTACCACTGTCTGACTTATGATGACGTTGGGAGGGAACCTTGTACATAGTTATTATGCAGGAGATGGTAGTCCTGCTGAGATTCCAAGAATTCAAGGAACCTCATGCATAATGTTTAGGGAAAACTCCACGTTCTGTAAGTAATACCATAACTAGGTAAAGGGTCACTCTTAGCAGCCCATTATGTATGTAGTGTAAGGATGAATATAGATGAAAGGTTGGGATGCTACCGAGCCTCTATTGGGGTACCTATATGGAATATAACACCCACTCCTCATCCCACTGGACGACATAATCTAATTATAACGTACTACCTGTCTAGGTATTGGTACGCAAACGTATGTAGAAAAATCCCATAGTTCTCCTAAAAAATATCTAATAAGTGCTAAACAGAAAAATTGTCACTCATGTCATAGCTCCAATATGTCAGTATGTATAACTCGAACAACTACAAGCATCGGAAAGCCATGCACGTCATAAAAAGGGTCAATTTGTTTTGGAGTTCCAAATTCAGCTCTTGTTTTTTTTTTTTTTAAACTAATTTTTCCCAGCACACAATGAGCCAAAAGTTTATGTGTCCTGACTGGTAGATACAACATTGCTGTTGCCTACCACCGCAGATGACGATCCCTGTAACACCTCGCAGAGTACGTCAATCGAGCACAGGTGATCTTCTGTACTCCCAGCAGCCGATGCTGGGGCTGACTGTGCTCCATCCAAGGCCTTGGTGTCAGTGGAGGAGCCAGTATCCTATGCTACAGCATCAGAAACTACCTGTAAAGGCTCCAAGAATGCAGCCATCAACATTAAAATACGCTGGGGACAATGCAGAACATGGGCCGTTATCGGGTCCAGTAGTGCATCAACGTCCAGTGGCGCAATCAATGGAAGTGTCAGACAGAAATCCAACACGCATTCTTCTCCGCAGAACAGGCATAGGAGAACAGGTAAGATGCAGTCCATCCAGACTGGTCTAAATGACAGGAACCAAGATGCACTCAGTTCCCATAGGCGAGGTGTGCCCAGATGTTGAAACATGAGATCACAGTATTTGCGTTCCAGGAGCACCGTTTCCATTTCTTTCATGACTGGGACGTCCATTGCATAACAGAAAAATTACAATCAGAATACCTGTGATTAGAAACAGGATCAGCGGAAGTCCTCCAAAAATGTTTCAGAATACGGAGTGTATAAAGTTTGGTATAACTTTGAGGATCGTCTGAAAGGTGCTTAGCAGTCCCGAACCTATGGTCTTAAATAGGTGTTCTATACCCGTCGTATCAGACATGTTAAAGATATGATTCACAATTTCTACGAAATGAAAGGGGCAGTTTGGAAGTATGAGTGACTGTATCTCAGCCGAGGATGTTGAGATCTGGAGATCAAAAGTCTCCCGGGCAGGGTTAGGGGCAAGGTTTTCTGTAAAAGCATGGCTTTCATTCTGCTTAGAGTATCAAACCGTATAAGAGAAACATTTTATGAAGGCCATCATAGCACCTCCCTGACTGCATGTGTTGGTAGAAACAATACTTGCATACAGCAAGTAACCGTGGAGCTCACGATTACTAGATATGCGATGCCTGGAAGCATGCCACAGCAACCTTGATCATTCAGCATCAAGTAACTCCCATTCAAAAGTAGCTTGAATACTAGAGTAATCACAGCTGCTGGGCTACCCCTCAAGTGGCAGGACAAGTTTGCTACTGAACCCTTGCAGGCCCCATGGAACATATCATCCTGGCATATGAGAGATCCACTCAATGCGCTCTCTCCATTTGTACTTCTTGGTAACACTTCTCGATCCCCACTCCTGCATTGTAATCTGAACCGTAATTCCCAATATTCCTTGATATATTCCCTACCCATTTCTTCATACCTGCCTGCCTTTTGTTGTTCTAGGCAGTACTGAAACTGGAAAGTTGTGACCGCTAATGTTATTTGGCCATGGATCGATCAACCATTCTGTGGACGGTCATTCTGCCACTGTAAAAGGTAATCTGTCCAGTTTTTCAATACACAGCATTGTATATTTTGCTCCCGCTGTGCCATTCTCATCTGTTTTTCTGTTAGATTGTATGCAGAAAATAGTGACGTACTGTTGACAAAAAGCCAAGGCACATAACCTGCGCGCAATTTTTGCAGCGTCCAGCTTAATAACTTAATAGAACATGATTGTGACTGTCCGTGAGGTAGCATGGACAAACCTTGCTCTAGTACATCAAAAGCAGAGGATACAATGTTGCCCAGTGAATAAATCCTGGATGTTAACATAGTCATACCATTGTCAACTACGCCTAACGCCTTTTCTAAATTGATCCTATCTATTTCTCATAGTCTCTCCTCTGCTTCTTGTTGGGAGATTTTCCAAATTTCATTATAGACAGTATAATAGAAACGTTTTTGAAGTGGCTTTCTGGGACCTAGTAAAAAAAAACCTAGGTTCACACCCTCTGTGAGTAAGGATAAGTGTTGTTTCACCTGTGTTAGTGTTGAGGTTCTTAGCCAATCGAGGCATAACTTCTCAACTCTGTACGATGTCACAACCCCCGGATGTTCTCTTTGTACATAGCGTGGGTCTGGCCTATGGATACTGAAACATTCGGTGGTACCCCTGAATCTTTCTTGACACCTATTAGTGTCTGTGGGCATCCCTTCCAATTGGGGTCAGTTCTATTGTACTGAAAAATGTCATCTAATGTAGCCCCTTTTAGTGATGTTAGTAAAATTAGTAAAATTGCCCTCGGCCTGTGATGGTTTTGGAATTCGAGGTGTATTTAAATCCTTCTTCTTGGCTATACCAAGGCAGAAAGTCTGTTGCACAGTCTCATTTAGAAAAATCATCTGTTGAGGAATGAGGCATGCTCTAGATAGTGCCTCTTTTCCCTGGACTTGCCAGTCTCTAGAACCCCAGACCGATTTTATGTCTATAGTGTCTTTCCTCAAGTTGAAACCCTGTTCAGACAGTTGGATGATAAAGGAAGCAGAGTAAATCTGTTTGGCGTTAGTCAACATATTTTTCTGTGCAGGTGTAGGTGCAATCTTATAGTAATATGAGGTTGGGTCTGAAATATTAAACCCCAGAAAATATGAAAATGTTTGTACAAATGCTTTCTAACTACTTTTCGGTGGTGTTGGTCAATGCTCCCATTGGTGATATGTGAAAACATTTCAAGGGTTACTGGATTGTATAGAAAATGGTGACCATAATGTTGATAACAATACATTGTTGTTAAAGTCTGATGTGTCTTCTAACATTTAATTGCTAGAAAATGCGTCAAATTGTTCTAAATCAGACAACATATTATTCACAGTTTCAAAATTCCAATCATCGGAAAATGTACAGGAGATAATCATATCATTCAGGGACATTTTTTAAAAATTAGGTATTTTTAAAAGTTTTGTCGGTCCGAATATATCATAATCGCACTTGTCACATACTATACCATCGGGTATAGGAACTGCTATAATGATGCAAGTCCCTTTGTTCACGATGTGAGGAAACATAAGGTTTCAGGAGCAAGTTCACTTTTGATGCTGCAGAGCTTTGGCGAAGGTAAGTTCCATTAACAAGTAAGCAGAAGACAGGTACTAAGCCTAATCAGAAGAGAAAGAAAAGTATCTCGGTGCTTACCCAAAGTTCTATCCAAGGTGAAACCAGGTAAGTCTTTTTAAGAAAAGTGTAGAAGTCTTTGATTTGTTGTTTGTGAGAAATTGGGGCTGGCATTGTTTCAGCCCGCTTTGTTCAAAGAAAAGGTATCAAAGTCGATGAAATAGCCAGATGCAGTTTGATCTATCTTAGGTAGCTCAGCAGGTTTTGTTGAACTTGTAGATGGTGCTTTTTGAGACATATTTATTTAGACATCGGTGTTAGGTCGAATTGAAATTTGTCTTTCTTCTTGATTTTGTATTCCTTGTTCAAGGGGAACTAGTTCAATGGCATTATTGCTAACATCATCATTCTGTATGGGCGGCTCTTCGAATGTGATGAGCCTTTCTGTTTGATCTTCCTGTATGGTAGCAAGAGGGGTACGTCAGCTACCCAGGAGCCAACAAGACCTACTATTCTGTATCGGCCACATAGTGTTGTTTTATCAGATCAATGGAAACAAATCTTTTCTCCTTTTTTCTGGAAAGAGGCGTCAGAAGTACAGTTCTTGTTCCTTCAACTGCCAGGACAGGTACAGGCCTTCTGTCTGATGGCCCATATTCTTTTTGGTGAGTTAATTTTTCCCTGACCAGATCCCCAACTTTAGGAATCCAGACAGGTCTTGCCGTAACCGACTTGACTTCCCCAGCGGCAAACCTTTTCATTTGGACATTGCTCTGTGGTGCCCATGATTCATTTGGATCCTGTAAAACAGACAAACGTGTATGGATATCAAAAGGTTTTTCATCCGCCACTGTGCCTTCACAATCAAGATCAGTTACCCACATTCTCGTCCCATATGGGACCTCATAAGGAGTGACACTCCCTAGAGAGCTTCTTGGCATGTTATTAAAGGCCCTCTGAACCCCATATAAGTGATTGACCCAACTACCTCCCGTGTCTAATACTCTAGCTCTAAATGATTGCTTTAAGTCCCGGTTTTTCCTCTCCACAGGATGGTACGGAGAGGAGTACTGCAATGCTACACCTAAACCTCCCATGGCCTCCTTGCAAGCCCTAGAGCTAAACGCGGGCCATGGTCAGAATGTAATGTGCCAACTGCGTATGTCCCTATAAAGACTTGCAAATCTTTGTTAACAGTTCGAGGGGCAGCCGAGCGCTGAGGCCATACCCATAGGAATCTCGAGCAGGAATCCACTGCAACCATTTTCCTTCATCCTTGGTGAGCAGTGCCTATTGTGATGCAATGTCATCCTTGGCTTAGATTGCGAGCCCTGTCGGATACCCCTGCATTTCATTTATGCAGGGTCAACTTGCACTTAGGGGCACTTTAAGTACCCGTCTAAGAATCGCAGTTATGGTGCATATACAGCGACAAGGCCTAGAAAGAAGGGCTAAGAAGGGAAGGTGACAACAAAATCTAAACTTGTTGAGCTGAAATTTCTCAAGGGAGGTGGCTGAAAGTTGCTCAATGGACTGGAATACCAGCCAGAAGCCCAAGTCAAGCACTTGGCAATGGGCTTTTACCCTTTCTCTCAACTGCTGCGGGGAATAACGGATGGAGCCCCTTCTTTTGGGCTTCTGTTGGAAAACGAGGCAATATCTGTGAGGCCTGTACAAATAACATGACTATATTTGTCCTTTCACTGCGAACCAAACACCCAATAGTAGCACCTGACTCTCAGAGGGTAGTGTTGCAGAGCAGTCTGATGCTTACTTAAGGGAGGTGGTGTGGGCAGAAATAACGCTCAATAATGGATTGTCCAGTCTATACTTTGCTTTATAAAAGTAAAAGTACATTTATTAAACACACACTCCTCAATACTACGCACCAATTTACCAATATACATAAGCTGTTGGAATTACTTTGTGACACTGCATAACATCTCCACCCCTCCCATAGGGGGGTGGGGTCTAGTACCATCACTCCCATGTATGCACATCATCTTGGCCCCTAATGCAGTTAGTTGAACATAACCTGGAGCGAGGGCCCTGCGTACTGGCACCATCCCAGTGGCGACCCACTCCATTACCTCAACAAGCATTTAAGATAGGTACCCCTACCCTGGTGACACATAATCCTGACTGAGCATTTCCCACTGACCATATAGAATACACCTCTACATCTTATGGGCTAACAGTCTGGATTGCTCTTCATTTAAGCGCAGCAGCAACAATACATGTTTAAGCATCACTTTAGAATGACAGTACTCATCACATTTGTTGATCATTGTAATGCATTGCAATTACAGCCCCTAAATGTCTCACAGGCGAATCACAGGATTAAGCATAAACAGCCAGACATCCTAGCAGGACTGTCTGGCAACATAACCCCACTTTGCTCATGACATCACCTTACGCAGGTACTTCACATTACACATGTGACTTTTAGTCCTTCTAAAAGAAAAACCGTTAGTAAATGCAGTTCTGGTGCAATTACACCTCTTCACCTCCAGGGGATGCCCTTCTCCAGAGATCCCCCACTCAGCCCTTCACTCCTTGAGGCAATCCATGAGGCACCCCCAGCTGTAGAACAAAAGTTCCAGACATGGAGATGCTGATAAAACCTGGCTGAGCCCTTGAGGGGTTATTCTTTTCACGTCCCCATGAGGCTTAGGGAGGGACTTTTCTTGTTTGTGCTGGGGGAGGATGCATTTCTCCTGCAGCTCCCCCTGCACCTCTCCAGCAAATGGGGGTGGCCCCTCTCCTCTGGGGGCCACCCGACGCCCAAAACAGTAGATTTCCCCATGCCTTGCAAGACATTATGGTGCGCTACGTATTCCTTGCCGTGAATAGTTGAGTAGTGGCTCCCCTGCTGCGTAGGGCAGAGCCACGCTTGTGCTGCCGGCAGCTTTGCTGCCTCTTCCTCCCTGGATGGGGGGCCCGGTCCCACCCTGACCCCCAGGGGACGTTGTGCAGTTCGGGGAGCCCACCCCTGGCTACTCCTGCCGTGGTGAGTTTTCTGGGTAGCCCGGGGAGCCCACCCCTGGCCGCTCTTCATCTCGCCGGGGCCTGGTCCCACCCGGGCCCCCACATTGCCATGTGGTTGGATGGCAGCCCGAGGAGCCCAACCCGGCTGCCCCCACCGGCTCCCTGCCCGGCCAGCACCCTGGCATGCTGCCGCAGGAGCCGGCCCTTCCTTTCTAGTCTGCCCGCTCCGGCGGGCAGACCTGCCGGTTACCGCTGTGTGGGAGTGGCCACGGGGAAGTGTAACGGCACTCCCCCTTCCTCCTTCCAGCACTCGGAGCCCAGAGATGGGGTCCCGGGCCCCCAAAGCAGCTTCATGGGGAGCGCGCCAGCGCTCCCCTACTTGCCTCTTCTGCGGCGGCAAGGGTGGGCTCCTGGCACCCCGTGACAACCACTTCCTCTTCTTCTTGACCCAGGGATATGGTCCCGGGCCCTTGGGCCTCAGTTCATGGGGAGCACGACACCGCTCCCCAACTTCTCTTTCTTCAGGGCCTGTTGATGGGGTCCTGGGCCCCTTGGGCACATTTTCACGGGGAGCGTGACAGCTCTCCCCCACTTTCATCTTCGCGGGGGTGCGACGGTGCTCCCCCACCTCCGTCTTCCTCACACAAGGCCCGGAGATGGGATCCCGGGCCCTTCCCCCTGCAATTCTTCACAGGGAGTGCACCGGTGGTCCCCAGCTTCATTTTTGGCGCGGGCCAGGGTGGGCTCCTGGCACCCCGTGGGGGCACCTTCATGGGTAGTGCAATGGCACTCCCCGACTTATCTTCTCTTGGGGGCAGCCCCTGGGTCCTGACCTACCCCGGGGGCATTTTCTGGACTGGCGGCAGAGCCCCACATGCTTCGTCATCTGTGGACCAAGGGTCATAGTTTGCCTACCTTCTGGGGGCCTATCTCAGCCCCCAGGGGTCCGATCGTCGTGATCTTGGCCTCTTCTTGCTCCTGGTGATGCTCCCCAGCCACTGGGAACAATCTCCTTTGCCCTCCTGGTCTCAAGGAGGGTGCATTCAGCAGGGAGCTGTCTTCACTGACTCCCTGTGTCAGCCTTTCGCCTAGCTCTCCTCCTGGGCCTCTCTTCTCCTTGCGCAGAGGCCCCTGCTTCTGCGCACTGGTCCTTGTCTCTTCTGCTGGCGAGGTTCAGGATCCTGGGACAGTCAGGGGGTTCCTCCTCCCCAGGCTCCAGCACCCTCTGCCTCAATAGACCTGTTCAAACACTTTTTAAAGTTTGGGGAGGGGGCTGGCAGGAAGTCTCTGTTTGTCCTATCAAACAGCGACACATCACTTCACTGCCCCTGCTCCCTCCTTCCTGCCCAGGCATCTGGGTTGGTTCAAGATGGCGTTGTCCAGGGGTCTCCTGCCACATGGTCTCTGAAAGCCCCTTTCCCCGTGCTGCCTTCTTCCTTGTGCAACCTGGTGCCTGGCACCCGGGGACAGCTGCTGATGGATGAGCATGTAGCTCCACCCATCTTCTCTTCTTTGGAGAGAAGGCATTTGCTCTTGGAAGGAAGGTCATTAATCCAGCCTGCTGGGGTGAGCCCCCAGCCAGGCCCTGGTTATGGGATGACTCAGAGAAATATGACATTTCTGGATGACCCAAAAGCAGTACAAATACGACTTTGGACTCTGCAGGATACTTCTTCTCACACCAGTTACAGTGGACTTTAGTGCTTGTCTGGAATTTGTAGGCCTTAGGAAACTGAAACTAGCCCATGAGCCATACATACCATTAGGAGAATAATGAGTGAAAAAACAGTAAAATACACTGACCATCCCAGGCATGTTTCTTTCCAGTGTATAAAGCCTATTCCATGTCACCACCCAATACGGCATAAGTTCTGCCTCACCATTCACTTTGTATCTGCTCCTGGGCTGCGCACGCCAGGAATCTCCCCTGTGCTACCTGTACATGTGTGCACACGCATGTACACATGTGTCTACATGTAACCAGCTTGGTGCCCCTTACTCCAGTTGCGCATCGGCCTAGTCAAGCTTGATGGACACTGATAAAAACCACATGCAGTCTCTTTCATCATGAGTTCACTGTGGGTGAGTCCCAATTTATGAGGCTCTCCCACAGTAAAAGCTCAACAAATAGGTGCTCAAAAAGCGAAAAATCCGGGTGGCTCAGAGTGACAGAACCACCTTCTAACAGCCTCACATAGCTTACCCATGGTTGGGAATCCTAGAGGAGGCCGCTGCATCTGTCCTCAGGGCTTACTAACACAAAAGTCCTTGAAAACTCGGCGCAGTAGTTTGTGCAGTTGTTTGGCCCTAGACAGCTGCCCACATTGCCCATGCCTAGCGCCCGCCCTGATTTGTACTTGAGAGTGAGCCTTGCATTTGGGACAGATCCATTGTAATTGTCTGTATATGAACCAGCATTAACTGCCAGGAAACTGTAACTGACAAGATATCTGTGCCTCATTAAACATCTCACCAGAGAGATCTCTGCAGATCCTGAGAACAATGGTGGTCAAAGAGGATTATGCTTGGCCTCAGAGATCCAGGAGAAATTGGTAGATCTGTCTTGCACTTGTTAGGTGAAATTTCTAAAATGACGCTATTGCACTTCTTTGCATAATAGCACATTATTCGCAGTAAGAAGTAGCCACAAAAGGGCATTCACAGTAACTTGATCTCACCTGAATGAAAGGGAGACAAATCCTAATAGTAAAGGAGAAAAATGCATCACAAGATTGGTATTATACCAAAACCAGACTAGAAACATTCAGAATATTCTGTCCACTCCCAACTAGATCTGTCAAACATAAACATGAAGGCAAGAAAAGGATAGCACGTGTATGTTTGTTCTGTTTGATATTTGCTAGTCTGACCTGCTCAAAACTGCGAATAGTATGAATTAAGCAAAACACAAGTGTTTATCCAGATAAATGAAAAGGTGGCATGACTCCTAAAAATCCTTTGCCCAATGTCCTTACTAAATATGTGCCCACCTCCTGCAAACTCCAATACCTTCATAATTTCTCCAAGAACCTCAAACAGTGGGTACTGAGAGAAATGCCAGAGACACTCATTCCTGACCAGTACCATTGAATAAAGAATAGAAAACTAAAACCTTTAGCTGAGAATATTAAGTCTTTCTGTTGTCTTTACACCACTCAAGGAAACACAAGGACAATGCAAAGGCTTCTGTAATACTTACAGAGCCACACAAAGGGCATTTTGCACAGCCTTGTGTGGCTTTATGAAGACATTTTACTCAATCAATCTGCTTCCGCTGTCTTAAGTTACGTTTCAGCTTGGGAGGCGTTCCATGGGTGGACCATGGACGTTCCCATGCACCCATCCATGGATTTTGGCACATTCCCAGATTTACTAAAACTAGGTGTTAGACCTAGCACCTTGGCGTGGGTCTCCCTTCCATTTTTGCTGTTGTCTCATGTGTTTTTGCTGGTGTTAGTTGCTCAGGGCACTGTGCCACTGCTGTACAGTGCCACAGTGCAAGTGCTCCCTATTGTAAATTGATGTATGAATTTGTGATTCCATGATTGGTTGATTTGGTTTACCTGTCAGACCCTAGTACAGTGCACCAGGAGTGTGCAGGGCTTGTAAATCCAAATACTGCTGGTGGGCTTGCAGCAGTGGTTGTGCCACCCACAAAAGCAGCCTGTAAAAGTATGTCTAAGGTCTGCCATTGCAGAGCCTGCGTGCACTCTGGTACTGTCATGCTGACTGGGCAAGGGCACCCACTTGCCAGTCCCTAAACCTTCCCTTTTCTTCATATCAGACACCCCTATGGTAGGCCCAAGGGCAGGGTGCATTGTAAGGATAAGGTAGGACATGCCCTGGTGTATGTGGCATGTTCTAATAGTGAATTACAGCCATTTTCGTTTTTCACTATTGCAAGGCTACCTGTTCTCCATAGGCCAGAATGGGCAGTTTGATTATTACATCTTATAATCCTAACTGACTCAGGGATCATGGTAGAAATTCGAATTTAGCATGCCTAAACTCAGAATGATAAAATACATCTTTTAGTGAAGTTGGTTTTAACATTTTGTGTTTGAAAATGCCACTTTTAGAAAGTAGGCATTTTCTTGTCTAACCATTCAAACCTGCCTCTGCTAGGCTGTGTATTCATTGTCTGGAGTTTGAGTGACAGAGCTGGGGAATTCCAGGAGACAGGGTGAGGAGGCCCAGTGGTGAATAGAGAGATCTGCATTTAGATGGGAGGGAGGAGTTGCACCTGGAACCTGAATAGGGCTGTGCCTTCCCTCCACAATGCTGGCTCCACCTCCTTTGGTGCGTCTAATATCTCTGCCCTGCACTCTGAAAGGAAAGAAGGAGTCAGGTCAACAAAGTGCTCCAGGACTGACCAGAACCGGGTTGAACAAGGATTTGGGGGGTATAAGTATTGGGACACTGATCCCAAGAATTTAGATCACTTTGGGAAAGCTCTGCTGTGGAGAGGAACCAAGAAGAAACTGAGGAGAGACTATCCCTGAAACTTGGGGATTGGCCTGCAGGGGTTGCCTACTGCCAAAGAGAGGAGAAGGGAACTTTGTGTGACCTTTTGCTCAACTTGTTAAGGATCTCCAAGGGCTTGGAAAAGAGCTTGCCTCCTGCTGAAGTCTCAGGAACAACAGACTTCAACCACCAGCTCCCCAGAGTTCTTTGGAAGTGCCTGCTGCAGTTTTGGGGGCCTTCTGAGGAACTGCGTGTCGCAAGGAGCTGGAAGCGCGACTCAAGAAGGAGAAGCGTGCTGCCGCCGGAGCTGCTGTTGTTGCATCGCGTAAAGGGGTGACGCCACTGCAGTTGTCGCATCGAGCGGAAGCATCTCGCACCTTTGAAGAAGTGTCTCGCAAAGCCGAAGAAGCGTGTCGCCATCGCAGCCATCGTAGCTGATGAATTGCACCGCATCAAGAGAAGAGTCTCGCATCGAGGAAGAAGCGTGTCGCCCTCGCAGCCATCGTAGCTGACGCATTGCACCGCATCAAGAAAAGCGCCTCGCATCCACGGAGAAGCGTACCGCCGTCAGAGCTGTTGTCGTCGCATCGCGTAAAGGGTGTCGCTGCTGCAGTTGTCGCATTGAGCGGAAGAGTCTCGCAACATTGGAGAAGAGTGTCGCCACCAAAGCCGCTAGCATCGCATCGCGTAAAGGGGTGTCGCCGCTGCAGCTGACGCATCGAGTTGAATCTTCTCGCAACATCGGAGAAGCGTGCCGCATCTGGAAGATCTTCACGTCTTTATTTCTTTGCACCAAACTTTCATCGCACCAACATCTTGCAACACTTTCATTGTCCTGCGTGTCACATCTAAAGGTACATTGACTTAAAGTGTTGCATTTAAGAACTAAAGAGAACTAAGCTAAATTCTACCATCTTAAAGTAACAGTATTGTGGATTTTTGTTTTTTATGGTCTTGTGGTAAATCTATATAAAGAATACTTATTTTTTATATAAAACCTGTGTGGTGTCCCTCTGTAGTGTTGTCACTTGATTACTGTATGTGTTCACAAATGATTTACACACTGCCTCTGAGATATGTTTGTCTGCTCGTGCCAAGCTACCAAGGGGGTGGGCAGGGGTTATTTTAGGAGTGTACCCCTTTACCTTGACTAGAGGCGAGGGTCCCTATTTGTCACAAGTGCATACCTGTGCCAACTAGAGATCCACAAGTCTAACACTAGGAAACCTGGGATGCATCAAAATGCTACACCTTCCCTAGTGTGGAGTGATGCAAACAATATATTTATTACTCCTTGTTATTTCCTCTTTCCATGTATTCTGCAGCTCACCTAGAAGGAAGAAAAATGTTTCTAAGGATTGTTTTTGTGCAGTAAGATCTCCCTTGCAGCACAAACACAGGCACCCATACACCATGGTGCAAAGGTGTCTATGTTGGCGCTAGGCAGCACAGAGTGTGCAAGCACAAAGTAAAAGTAGAAATGCTCCATATCTTTGGAAATATGGAGCATTTCTGCTCTCTCCATTTCATTCAATGCAGTGCAGCAACTTTGCTTGCATCCCGGCTTTGAGTGAAAGTTAGTAAACATGCCCCATTATAGTTTTTTCCTACATTTCCTCCTGGAGTGAAACATTCTCAAACGGACCAAATCAATCTAAAAATGCTAAGCTCCTATGAAGACACCATGTATAAATATTTCATTTATGTTGTTTCAGAGTTAATGTTACGATAACCATCTAAAACAACGGGACAATTCTGATTTGATTCTCAGAGATGAACCTAGCGTGATATAGTCTCCACTTAACACTCTTTACCTGAAGCTTCGTAAAACCCTATCCCTGCGCACTCCGGCCAGCCCTTTACCCCTTTACTGCCATCTTTGATAACTGAACTGCCTACTCTCTTACAAATCTCATCATCTCCTTCTCAAACATTCTTATCACTTCCCAGAAACCTATTTCACCTCCTCCTTTTTCTCCACCCAAGCCTATGCAGCCAGACACCTATTTTAGTCCCTTCTCTCCTATAATTTCATGACACATTGTCTCACATTGATGAATACAGGCCCCAGCTAGGCCCGCAGGACACAAGGGTTCGCTCTCCTGTAATGGAATCTATAAGGAAGTTGGCACGGAAACTGCAAAGTACAAAGACAGCATTTATTAACCCTTAAGGGTGGTCCTACAATCCACACAACACCCTTCAGTATTGCATAGAGTAGCACAAAGAACTTGCGTACACAGTCCCCTTTTATACACAACAGAGGGGCTCATAAGTGGGTGGATACAACATGAGGCTGAAGAACATTACCATTTATGGTCATTTTCGATACTGAATCAATATGTGGGCGGAGCTAACACACTCCTTGAGCCCGCGAAAACATGGTCAAGCAAGGCTAACTGATAACAGATGTGGTCAAGTCTGGGCATGTGCCAGATGGACAAAGGAGCTATTTATAGACTGTTACTAGGCAGATTACAAGAGCAACTAACACAGAGGTTGGACTCTTCTCGTGGGGAACACGTGGAAGCATAACAATACAAAATGGAGTCCGAACTTCGGTCAACATAACAGAGAAAACATGATCTATAAGAGGGGAATTAATGTCTTTAGTAAATGCTTAATCACATCGTTGTTTCAATTTACAACAGACGACCCTTTCAGCATTTACTGAAGACATCCGGCTTGTTAGAATAATCATCATATATATCAATTATCATCATCTCTTCTACTTCCTTAGCTAAACGTTTCTGATAAGTGACATTGGCAATAGCTTTCTTATCGGGGATACAAAATGATACACATGATGAGCAGAGTAAAGGACCACACTGAATGCAGATACAGCATGAAAACAGAACCGCTACAATAATGCAGAGACCAGTTAGAACCTTCCATCCCCAGGCAGTAATTAACGCCCAAAACCATCCAGAAAAGGACCAAGTGCCGTTTTCTGTATGGATCTCAGCTGCAATTTTATGCAGTTTATTGATGGCATTATAAACTGATGGCGTATGATCAGGGATAAACACACAACAGCTACTTCCAATAATTTTACATGCTCCTCCTCTGTCAGCTAGCATAACGTCTAATACCATACGATTCTGCAATGCAACAATTCTAGTAATCTGTAATTCCTCCGTAAGATTCCCAAGAGCAGCAGCAGTCTGATTTGTCACAGCTTCTACCACTCTTGTTAACCTTCGGATCTTCCTACTGTTCAGGGCAGCTCCAACAAAGAAAAACAGTCCTAAGTTAAAATCAATATACTGTTGCAGACTGGTATCAGTCTGATCTACATCATCAATTGATAAAGTACGTTTATACCTATTTACAGTCACATTATTCAATAATTTCAGATCCTTATGATAAGATGCGGGTGCTAGGAATACAGGAGGTAATAGAAATGATACATAGCATACCCCAGACCACCCAGCCGGCAGACGGTAGTAACCTTTATTTCCACACACAAAATACGTATTATGGGAGGCCAAGAAGGTACTATTGTTCAACCCATCAATATTCAAAACAGTAATGCAATCACTAACACCAACTGGAATAAAACCCACACTCTGGACACACAGGTCCGCTTGAGCTTGTGCTACTTGAATTACAAACTTGTCCTTTCCCACAGTGTCTCTTGTGTTCGTAAAGATGTAGGGAATGGATTCATTGTCTGGTCGGTACTCTTCCCACTCCCAAATTGTCCCATTCGCTTGTGGATACCCATTTTTGTCTTGATGGCATTCTTTATTGAGTCTGAAGAGCAATCGTCCCACTGTTGGTTTCCGAGTAGCAAAAAGCAAAGTATACCATGCTCTACAAGAGCCATTATGAGACAAAGGAAGTGGTATAAATGGCGTTCCTCCTTTCTTCTGATGAGCTGGCATCATCCCACATATCCAACAGTTCGTAGCATTCGTAGCAACGTGGGTATGATGCAGCATCTGGATGAAAGTGTTATTCAAGTAAGATTGTCGATGCTTCAACTCTTGATACGGTAATGTATAAAAGTAGTGCTCCTCAGGCACCGGAGTTGTCAATACAAGAATCTTCCGAGCGGGAGTTACATCCTCCACGAACCATGTGGTTATCCCAACAATGGCTACTGTCAACATGAACCCTAATGCGCAAAGGATTTTCTTTTTCTCCATATCAAAACAAAAATAAAACCCAATATCTTCCTGAAACTAGAAGTCTGTCAGAACTCTTCCCCTTGGGCAGCGGTTGATTTCTTCACCAGCGGGCCAAGACGGGTGTCGCTACACTAATGCAGGGCTGATCCCCCCCCCTTGCCTCATCGGCTCTCCGTTTCACTAACCCAAGGGCCGTTCTGACAGCATGTCCCGGTACTGGAAAACTCACTTCCTTGGTCGAAGATGATATCGCCTTCCTCCAGGAGTCGCGTGGTCCGGAAAGAGCTCCTCAGTGGCATTTGGCTCCGCAGCACGGCCTGTCTCTGCAGCCAAAATTTCTCGTTGATCGGTCAGCACGGCAGGTTCCACCAATCCGGGCGGCACCTTCCTACAGTGCAGAGAGTGGATCCAATTCTTTCGGTTGGAGACTCGCACAGCCGTCCTCGTTGCGAGGAGGACCTGCTCAGGGCCCACCCATCTCGGCTCCAAACTGTTCGTTCTGTCGAAGACTTTCACCATGACATGGTCACCGGGCCGGAGACCATGTCCTTCGCCGGTAGACCGATCAGGGAGCGCCTCTCGGACCTGTTGATGGATAGAAACCAAGTTATCCGTTAACTGTGCCAGATAATCGCTCATCATTACACAAGGTACATCATACACAGCCTTAGGTCTTGGTAGACCCCAAATATTCATTGGGCGTCCGAAAACAATTTCATAAGGTGTAAGGCCAGTTCGAGAGTGTGGTACCGATCTAATTGACAATAACGCCAGTGGCAGAGCGTCTGGCCAAGTCAAAGACGTCGAAGCTTGAATCTTAGCGATCTTAAGCTTCAGTGTACCATTATACTTCTCGACTAGGCCTGCAGACTGAGGGTGAAACACGGCGTGGAACTTCTGAGTGATGCCTAGGCCCTTCAAGACATATTTTATAACATCCGCTACAAAGTGAGGGCCATTATCACTCCACAGAAGTCTACAAACGCCATATCGAGGGAAGAACTCTTTCAGCAGCAACTTCGCAGTAGTCATTGCAGTATTGTCTTTCGTAGGGTACGCTTCAACCCATTTGCTGAAAGCGCAGACCACTACTAGGACATACTTCAGATTATTACAGCGCTCCAGTTGGATATAATCCATCTGCAGAACCTCAAAGGGTGCAGTGGGTGTCACAAATCCTCCTGCTGGAGTTCGAGTACCTTTTCCTGGGTTATACCTCAGGCAGATCATACAGGTCTGCACCACCCTCTTTGCTGTGCTAGCAATCTCTGGATGCTCCCAGACTTGGGTAAGCAATTTCACAATTGCGGAAGCTCCAACATGTGCTAGCCCATGTGCCATCTGAACCATAGGCTGTACAAAAGCCGTGGGTAATTTCCATCTATCCATCTGCTTATTTCTCCAGCAACCCTCGTCATCCAGTTCTCCCTCGCTAGCCCATTGTTCCCGCTCTTTGTCAGAAGCGGTCCTTTGCATTTCTCGCACTTCCTCCTTCGCATCATGCCATCTCTCCACCTGTGACTTCACTACATACATGGCAGTAGTACCGGGCTGCATCGCAGTCTCCCGTGCTACTCGATCCGCTAACGCATTCCCTTCTCCTACTTTATCAACTACTTTCCTATGGGCGCTACACTTAACAATGGCAATTTTCTTTGGGTATGTCAATGCAGTTAAAAGGTTATGAACTAACTCTCCATGCATTATCTGTACTCCATGTGACGTTAAAAACCCTCTCTCCTTCCAGAGTAGGCCGAAGTCATGCGCTACTCCGAAGGCATAGCGGCTATCTGTATAAACATTCACACATAATCCTGTACTGAGCTCACATGCTCGTGTTAATGCTATCAGTTCCGCTGCTTGGGCTGATTTCTGTGGTATGCGTGCTGTCTCCACTATCGTTTGTAATGTGGTAATTGCATATGCTGCTGAAGCCGTACCATCTGGTAGCTTCAGACAGGATCCATCCACCCACAGTTCTCCATCTACATCTGGAAAGGGCGTATCCTGGAGATCAATACGACCCTTTGTTTGTTCCTCAGTCACGAGAATACAATCGTGCGCTTTCCGCGCCTCAGGCTGGGTTTCAGGGTATGGCAACAATGTTGCCGGGTTTAACGTTACGCACCTTTTCAACGTAATATGAGGAGCCAAAAGCGTCAACTCATATCCCGTTAAACGGGCGCTGGTCAAATGCTGCGTCTTTGTTTGATTAAGCAGGGCATCGACAGCATGGGGGACTAATACCAACAGCTTATGAGATAACACAATTCCCTCGCTTTGGCGTATTGACACAGCTGTCGCCGCAACCGAGCGAAAACACCCTGGTAATGCTCGGGCCACAGGATCAAGTACAGCCGAAAAATATGCACATGGGCGCTGCTTATCGCCGTGCATCTGCACTAAAACTGACAATGCACATCCATCTTTCTCATGCACATACAACGAAAAGGGTTTTGCATAATCAGGGGTTCCTAACACTGGTGCTGAACAAAGGGCCTGTCGTAGTTGCTGAAAAGCAGTATCACACTCATCTGACCAAGGGATTGGGATAGGCGTGTCCTTTGTCAAGAGGGCTAATAATGGCTTAGCTATGTGCGAAAACCCCAATATCCACTGTCTACAAAAAGAAACAAGACCCAGAAATGCACGCACATCCTTCTGTGTGGACGGTCTCGGTGTATCCAGAATTACTTGGATACGATCCGGTGTGAGTGCACGTCCCTCCTTAGACAAAAGGTGACCCAAATAAGTCACCTTTGGTCTACAGAATTGCAATTTCTTCCTAGATACCTTATGATTGTGGGATGCTAAAAAGGAAAGTAAGGATAACGTACTTTTCTCACACAACTCCAGGGTGTCAGCCGCCAGCAAGATGTCATCGACATATTGAATGAGGGCGACACCCTCGAGCAGAGCAAAGGAATCCAATTGTCGTTTCAAAGCCTGACTGTAAATGCTAGGGCTTTCTGTGTAGCCCTGGGGAATCCTACAGAAACGATAAGATCTATTATTCAATGTAAACCCAAAAAGATATCGGCTATCAGGGTGAATGGGAATGGAAAAGAAAGCATTCTTCAAATCAATCACTGAGAACATGGTCGCCGTAGGCGGGACCAAAGTAAGCAACGTCGTGATATCGGAAACCACTGGGTATTGAGGTATCACGATCTTGTTCACTTCTCTCAAATCAATTATAAACCGATAAACTCTGGCATCCGTATCCTTTTTCAGTATGGGAAGAATCGGACTGTTACAAATGTTATAGGGGACTTCCTCCACTACCCCTACCGCTATCAAATCCTGCACTATCTGTGTGAGAGCCTCCTCACCCTCCTGGGAAATACGGTACTGTGGGAGGCGTGGTAACACCGCCCCCTCCTGGACGCTAATGTGGACCGGCGGAATCACCATTTGTCCCACATCAGTATCCGAAGTTGCCCACAAAGCATGAGGGAGGGTAGCTAACAGCGCATCCTCTGACATCGTACACATCCGTTCAGATCGGGGGTAATTGTCATTCAATATTACCCGCACACCAGCAGGGGAGCAGCGGATAGTAGCCCTAAAGTGCTTTAACATATCAAGACCCATAATATTGTCCGGTGTGTACGGGGCAAGCAGAAACGGACAGGGTGCAGAAAAAGAATCAACCTTAAACATGAGGGGCTGTGAAAGAGGGCTTCGGGAGAGTGTACCATCAAACCCTACCGATGTGACCATTAAGCCGGATGGGGGAGCCCCCGGAACCAATTGCTTAGATAGCGCACTACGTGTCGCTCCAGTATCCACTAGGAACCGATCAGTAGAGCCCAAAACCTCAGCCGATACATAAGGGCCCTTCTGATCGACCGGCACCTCAACTGATTCTAACCCCCATCCAACGCAATCCTATGCATGCTGAGAGTCATGGTACCCCGACCGGTCAATTCCTGATGCTTGATACTGATGCTGGCGATCGAAAACATTTGATCTATCTTGGTGCTGCCCAGCAGAGTCAAAACGAGCCTGTTCGTTAGAAGTCCCTCGAAAGTTCGAGAAACCCCCTCTACCTCGCGGGCCACCGTGGGTATGCCCCTGGCGCGATGCATGCAACACCGGGCAGTCCCTAGCCCAATGACCCGACTGCTTACAATACGCACATTGATTCCTATTCAAATCAGACCGGCCCGAGGGAGGACCATAAGATCCTCCCCTACCTCTACTACTACCCCGTCGAGGCGGGCCATAGACTTGCGCCAACATCACCTTTGTTTTCAAATCTTTCGATTTCTTTTCCTCCTGGCCCTTTGCTTCTTGCTCCTGACGCTCATAATACTGGGCGATAGTCAGGAGGGCCGTCGGTGTAGCGGAGGACCAAGAACTTTCACTCGCTTTTAGACGGGCCGCAACTGCCGGCAGCAGATTAGCTACATATTTATCCGCAAAAAGGTGGCGTCCCGTATCGTCGGTAAGCGACTGTCCACTAAAATCGTGAAACGTCTCCTCAAAGCGCGTAAAGAAGTCCGCAACTGACTCGTCAACTTTCTGTTTACATGCAGCTAACATATTCCAGTCAATCTTTTTAGGGGGGATAATTGTATTCAACTTAGCCACAATAGCAGCAGGGAGATCTAAAATATTCTGGGGCGGTTTCTGCGCAGGCTTCCTCTCCCTATCCTCATCTTCCAGTTCAGACCATCGAGCCTTAAAAGTGGCAACATCATCTACCTTTCGCACAGATCGCCACATATCTGGTGGTAGAATAAGCCCAAAGAACAAATCTATATCTGCTAAAGTCATAACGCAAGAATTCAAGGCCCCCTCGACTTCTTCATAGAAGGCCGCTGGATTCTTGCGGGGGTCGGGCAGCGCATTCTTCAATGCCATAACATCAGCCCTATGCCATGGAGTGTAAACCCAATTATACACAAAATATCCCTTAGCATCGGCGGAGGTAATGTCCGAGCTAGTCCCCGCTCCTTTAGGAGGAACATACAAAGGCGCCGCCTCTCGCATTGGTTTAACATGCACTATGTCATCCTTATCTGACTGGGAGGTGGATGAGTGGCCCGCTGTTGTGCACGAATCCGACTGCTTCTCCTTCCCTGCTCGCTGGCGCGCTTTCTCTTTATAAACCAGCACCTCGTCCCGCAAGGCGAACAGCCGCCGAACCGTATCTGGAGCCTTAGAAAAAGAGAAAACACCATTACGCAATGCTTTAGCATCCGATGACACTTCGTCGGGCTCAAAAACACCAGAACGTTTCCGGAAAGCATCAATCACTTCATCCGCGAAATGACCCAGAAAATACACTTTATCTCTCTCCTGCCACGCCTCCCAAGTATGAAATAATTCCTCTATGGATATCTTGCCGTTAAGTGCACGGAAAGAAATTTGCCGAAGCTCAGCCATTTGGTCGGCTGATAACATGGACCGCGTATCTACCTTACCCGGACCCGGGCCAGAATCTTGCGGCCTCGGAGCAGATGCGCCGACATAAGGGGGCGGAGAGCGATCTAGTAAAGAAAAATCATCATCAAGATTATTAAGGACAGGATAAAGTGGCTGCCGAACAACGTATTGACCCGAAACCTGTAGCCTACGCTCCTTCTCTTGCCTGTCCGTCTGCTCTCTGTCCTCCCGTCGCTTCGCTTCCTGTGCTCGCACATGATCATTCTTCCGTTGTTCTTTATCAAACAGCGCTTTCTCACGCTTCTCTCGCTCACGCACCTCCTTCACCCACAACCGTACACACTCAAACATATCCTGACGAGCACGCCGCTTACACATACACTGTTCCACATACTCAATCTTACGTATATCAAACGATCCATACAAAGGCCATCGCAACTCAGGATCTTTTTTCGTATATTTCCTCCATACTGTGCTGTACATTATGGAAGAAAGACCATGCTTCACATACATATCCCTATTAGGAGTCCCCTCTGGGGAGCTGGAGCAGATTCCTCGAGGTTCAACCGGTTCCCAAAACAGCAGCACCACTTACGGAGTGCGCTGAAAGCAGGCATGCTCAGAAATAATGCAAAATATGCAATATTATAGAAAAAATGGCACTTAATCGTTGCGCCGTTCAAAGTTACACAGCTCCGGAGAAATCTCTCCACATTACCTGCCTATATGTGTTGCAACGCATATATTTTCACAAAGACAAATACAAAATATGACTAGTCATCACAAATCAAACTCAAATAGCCAGATCAGGCTTCAAAAACTCGGAGCAAGTACCGTACACCAGTTCTTACCAATCAAGAGTCCAGATTCCAACTGCCAAGCTCCACAATCGCCCAAACGGCTTTCACGGCAAGACCGACAGAAGAGGTCTCAGTCGAGGACCGGCGCCACCCAGACGGTCAGCTCGGAAGGGAAGGAAGAAAAACCTTGGGATGCCAGGGCTAAGACGCCGCTGGCAGTGATCACGTCCCCGGCCAAATTCCTCACCTTCGTCGCGACCAGTCCTTCGAGCATCCGAGTCGCCGATGAGCCCCACGTGACGGGCGCCAATTGATGAATACAGGCCCCAGCTAGGCCCGCAGGACACAAGGGTTCGCTCTCCTGTAATGGAATCTATAAGGAAGTTGGCACGGAAACTGCAAAGTACAAAGACAGCATTTATTAACCCTTAAGGGTGGTCCTACAATCCACACAACACCCTTCAGTATTGCATAGAGTAGCACAAAGAACTTGCGTACACAGTCCCCTTTTATACACAACAGAGGGGCTCATAAGTGGGTGGATACAACATGAGGCTGAAGAACATTACCATTTATGGTCATTTTCGATACTGAATCAATATGTGGGCGGAGCTAACACACTCCTTGAGCCCGCGAAAACATGGTCAAGCAAGGCTAACTGATAACAGATGTGGTCAAGTCTGGGCATGTGCCAGATGGACAAAGGAGCTATTTATAGACTGTTACTAGGCAGATTACAAGAGCAACTAACACAGAGGTTGGACTCTTCTCGTGGGGAACACGTGGAAGCATAACAATACAAAATGGAGTCCGAACTTCGGTCAACATAACAGAGAAAACATGATCTATAAGAGGGGAATTAATGTCTTTAGTAAATGCTTAATCACATCGTTGTTTCAATTTACAACAACATGGTACACAACTCTCAGGGGGAACTTCACCTCTCCCTTCCATCTCCCATTCCTCCACCACACAATGTGTAAATATAGAGAACTCTCACTTTTGCCTGTCTCCCACCACACAAGGGGTCTCCCAAGAGTATATTCTCTCTCCCACACCCTTTAACTTACATATTGAACAACTTGCAGCGCTGCTAAAAAAAATCAAATTGTGTACCAATTTTACTCTGTCAAATTCCAGCTATAGATAAATGTTACCTTACCTCAAGGCATTGCATATGTTGAACAGATTCTGGAAAAATATTTAGTCATACATGACTCACCAGCACCTTGAAAGAAGCAAAAACAAAACTATTTCCAGCATCTCGCTGCCACAGTTTAACCCCAGCACAACTGTGGCACAATGCCCTCAAAATGTTAGATTACCACCCAACCCTTGTTGTGTACACCAAACGCTACACTTCTTCCAATACAAGAATCACGGCTTTCATGTTCACATGATGTTCCTTGGCTATAAAACATTTTTTCCCTCTGATAATGTCAAATACGCAGTCGTATCACTAGTCTTACCCAGATTGGACCCTGGGGACACCCTTGTGGCAAATACTCCAAAAATCCACTTTTCTCCCTTGAAATCAGCACTGCATCCCACAGCCAGAGTGGCCAATGGACAAGGAATTTTGACCACATCACTCCAATTCTGATCTCTCTAATGTCACTCACCACCTATCTAAGTAACTAATCATCTAAGGTGGAAATCAGGTTTTACAAAGAATGGACACGCTTCTACTGTAAACTTCCATGGGCAAAAATAGAAGGACACTAAAACAATCATTCTCTGATAGTGCATCATGGCGCTGCAATTCCAACAATATAGACAGATTGGACAATTTCTGCATTCTGCTTCTTAGTAAAACTGCTCAGATAAATGTCCGTGGTTTGTAAATTACTCTCCTGTTAACTGTATCTCCCTAAACGTCCTCGCAACAACTTGAGTCTCTCGCCACTTCCGATAAACATTATTTACTTCACCCAACTACGTCCAATACTTCCCTTGTTGAGCCCCATTTCTACCATTATCCCACTCTGCACATTGTTGCTGTATGTTAATATTTGCACAAATCCACCTATGCAAAGCATGCTGACACCCTCAATTCATGTCGACACTAAACAACACCACAAATAAATAAATGATACTGCTTTTCAGTGTTCAACAGATACCCAGGAAGAAAAAAGTATGTGTGCCTCTGTGTTTTAGACAATATCCCCCACAGACACGAATCCCCACCAGGATGATTGTTATGATCCACTTCTTGTTTCTCAGCACCACCTATTCATCATCCCCTAAATCCCATTGCACAGAAGGCAATAGAAAAATTATATTTGTCAAAGTTGTTTACATACCTCTAGAAGCAATGAAGGGTATAATTATTTCTTACCATTCTTTCTATAAAATGAGGCAATATATGTACCTGTCAAAAAGCTCTATAATTTGTTAGTCTGTTTGGGCCTGGTGTATATTTCTGTCACAGAAATGCTGTTAATGTCATCTAGCTACTGTTATATCCATTTTTGTTTAGGACAGCCTTGGACTGTTCAGGGCACCCTTGGACTGTTCTATGTTAAAAACCTTTAATTTAAATACATTTCTTTCAGATTCATCCATAAAAAAAAAATCTGAATGTTTTAATTGGTGCACATTTCAGAATAATTAGCTTCACAGTATGCCTTTTATGTTAAATGTGCTAATCAGGCGAAGTTTTCATAATTCACGCAACAAAAATAATGTTTCTAATTGTCTATATTGAACAATGAAATGTGCTAGTATATACATATTTGAGACACTGGCCACTCTTACAGTCAGAGGTGTCATGACCAGACCAGGGGCACTAGGACCCTGGGGCAAAGGGCAGAGGCCAGAGGACACCGGACACCAGGTCCGGTGAGAGGAGGGGACAGGGAACAGTCGAGGACACGAGGGGACGGAGAAGGAGGCGGGGATAAGTGCGATGTACAGATAAGAAATAAAGATATCACACACCATACCTGAAGTCCGTGTTTTGAGTAGAACACGACAAGAGGGGCATATCAACAAGGGCTTTATCTCTGCTTTTTTGGCTTTAAAAGACAAAAAAGGAGAGATAAAACTAGCGCCCTATCAACAACAGGGTGCTAACATGCAAATTTGCATGTTAGCACCCTTTTACTCTACGCTTCCCCTTGCATCTCTAATGAGATGCAAAGGGGGCGTTCCAGAGTAAAATAATAGGAGAAATGTCGCTAAGCGACATTTCTCCTATTATCAAGAATGTCGCTAACCCTGTTAGAGATAAAAAAAAGCAGCGCTAACCGCGGTTAACGCTGCTTTTTTACGTCTGGTATTTTTCTGACTTAGCCATGATATCCTATGGAAGGAGGATATCATGGCTAAGTTTGCCTGTCCCTATCAACAAGGTAACGTGAGATTATCGCTGGGTTTCCAGCGATAATCTCACGTTAGCCTGTTAGCGTGAGGATTTTTATCGCTGATGAGATAAGCATTGCTAATAGCATGCTATCTCAGCGATAAAAATTCACGCTAGCCGGCGATAATTATCCTAGCGCTAAGTGTGCTTAGAGATAATTATCGCCGGTTGTTGTTGATATGCCCCTTTGTTCCTTCACTGGCCGTCCTTCGCTCATCTGGTAACTTTGCTCCCGTGTCTTTTCTTTTCGGCACACTAGCTGTGAAATGTTGGCGGCGTTTTTTCTACAAGGTTTTAATGTTTATTATCTATGTTCCCATCCTGCCTCTTTTGTCCATTACCTTTGTAATCCCACTCAACTACAAAAATGCTGTAAATTCGTATCTGTTTTGTTCTAGGTGTCACTGCATCCAATGTGAAAATGCAATATGCTTCTCTCTTTGCAAAAATGTATTCATTTCCACATTTTTGAGATTAAACGATTTTTTTTTACATTAACATTGCACCTGTGCTTAACATAATAGATCTTTGATCGTGTATTCATGTGTTGACTCTCCTCACTAGTTTTATGTCCGTCTTATCTTTATTTCATTGCCTAATTTTCTCCAAATGCAGAGTAACGCACAATGGCATTTTATAGAGTATGTCAATCTCCACACGTACTGTATCCTCTTTGTTTGATCCATTTGCTGTATGTGGGGGTATGATGACTTTTGACTTCAGAATGTTGTTAGCTATATTGTGGTTCATGTTTAGAAAAACACCCTTCTGCAGCTTTCCCAGAACATGTGTCTGCTTCCGTTGTCTCTAAATCCGATGCGAATGCCATTTAATTAAGAGCAATTGCTCTTTTATAAGCAAACGAAATGTTAGTCTCAATTAAATTCACAATCATTCTGTAATTTCGGCCAGATTATATAAAAGGATGATTGTACTCTGCTTCGATTCCACATTATACCTAGACACAAAGACTGTGCGATTATTACTTTTATTTTCTTCAGTAGACTCTCTAAAATGTCTCTTCTGTTGATCACGCATATCTCATTATTGGCATCTGCCAGTATCTCCTAAGGATAGACTCTAAGTTGTTTCTTACGTGAATGTGGCTATGAACTAAAATATATAGCAAATAAGTACTTACGATCTATTTAATTTGTAAGCATTGATATTTCAGTCTTTTGATTGAGGAGGGGGGCAAATTGAACCCCATGGATGATCCTGTAACCTATATGCAATCTTTGCTCCTCTATGCGAGAAAGTTGTCATTCAGTATACATTTCGTTACCTCCAGTGTAAATACCTCATTGACACCTTCTATTGTTACTCTCAGTATATTCCATTTCAGGGCAGATAATCCTTCTTGATGGGAGCGGACATATAAAGTGCTTTCATGACAAATATTCAATCAATATGTTTTTATCCTTGGTTTCTGCCTATTTAATATTTGCAAGTAATGTGTGGTATCACAAAACAATTGCAATTGTTTTAGGTTTGTTACATTAGCTTTAGCTAGCTGCCAGGTTTCAGTAATAATAAAAATACAGCAAAATATTACACCTTTACATACACAGGGGGACAAGTGGATAGCTCCACTAGACAGCTATTGGATTTTTGGGGTCTGAGGCCTTATGACTGAACACAAGTGTTAGAAATTGGGTTTCTGCTTTGCTGAGGTATGCAACCTGTCCAAACAGGAACCACATTACTAAACAGGGTAAGTCATAAACACATCCTAAATTAACCTGTGCTTCCCCATGGTAGCTTGGCAGAGAGCAGTCAGGCTTAACTTTAGAGGCAATTTGTAAACTATTGGTGAAACGCTTCAAACAGTAAAACAGTGAAACACCACTCCAAAAAATTCCACACCTGGTTAGAAAAATAGAGCTTAATTTAATAAATAAAACAAGACCAAAATGACAAACACCAAACACGAAGAAACGGAGATATTGATTTGTAAGTTTCTAAAAGAAAATAGAGCTAAAATGCATTAAGCACTGGTCGTGCTGGACTGGGTCACATCCAAAGGTTCAGGCCAACTGCATTGGAGTGCCTGTCGGATAAAGTCTCAGATGAGTCCTGCTGAAGTTTTACCTTCTCAAGAATTGTGCCAAGAGTTCCGTTCGCAGGTAAGAATTTCACAGAGAGCAAGGAGAGCATAGCTGGCAGTGGTAAGCGGGGCACGAAGAGCCGCTGGGCATTGCGGACGGGTGGGCTGGAGTCTCGCAGTTGTCAACGTCAATACTTTCTGTGGGAAGAGATGATTTTGCAGTGGCTCACACTGATCCTTTGTGTGAACGGCGCAGTTCTGGAATGAACAGTTATGCTCACAAAGAGTCCAAAAGCTTTATTTAAGTAGCCAAAAACCAATTACAAGGGCCAAGGACTTGAGAGGCTCCTCTTGAGGGTCGGGAGATCATTGTCTGGGCCGGCTCTGGTGGCTTACTTGACTAATTCTTCAACTGTAGGGACCTATGTTCAACCTCATGGTCACAGGTTCAGATCCTCGTGGGTCCACTTGTCCTCTCATCATTCCTAGATCGATAAAATGAATACCATTGAGTTTGGTAACAATAAACATCTGTTTTTCAGCGCCAAGGGACCCTTTGGAAAATATGCCCTTTACAAATACATGTTATATTATGTTATGTGTTCAAGACAGGTCCTAGAGCTGTTGAGAGCCTGTTATGCCCCTGAGGCTCAGGCTAGGCCTCTGGGGTCGTTGGTTCAAGATCGGTTCCTGGTCGAATACTTCTTCTCCAGGCAAGAGGGTAGCAGGCAACGCCGCTCCAGAGCAGCAGTCCACCAGAGTGATAGTCCTTCAGCAGAACAGCATTCCTTCTCCTTGGCAGAGTACCCACAGGCCAGACGTGTACTGCAGTTGTATCTGAGATTTAGTTCTTATACCCAGTTGTGCCTTGGCAGTGGAGTAGACTTCAAAGAAGGGTCTTTGAAGGGCACAGAGGTCCTGCCTTTCTGCCCTGGCACAAGACTCACTACACGAGGGATGCAGCCCCTGTGTGTGAACAGGAGACAGCGTATTCAGGTGTAATTGTGAAGCTGTGCCCAGCTCCTCCCTCCCATCCTCCCAGGATGGCCGGTCAAGTCACACCTAAGATCAAATTGTGTGTGACTTCTAGGGGGCATACACAAAACCCAGCTGCCACCCACCCAAGATATGTGATCAGAAACAGGCAGCAGGCACCAAATAGCTGACGTAAGAAAATGCCAACTTATTAAACATGATATTTCAAGAATTGCAATTTAAAATTTGACTTCTCCATAAGTTGTGATTTTAAAAACAGAGACACCAAACTTGGTAGTAAAATCTCTTTCCAATTGGAAATTATACTTCTAAAATGTAATAAGTTAATGTATAAAAAAGGAAGGTTTGTGTCCGGTAAGAGGTTTAAATTGCCAGGTCGACATGGCTGTTTAAACTGCGCTGACGGCTCTGCAATGGCAGGCCTGAAACACATTTAAAGGGATACTTAAGTGGGTGAAGAGTAAAATGGGCAACCCAAACTACCCTTGAGGGCTCGGGCAAAGTAAAATGGTAGGGTAGGTGTGCCTTCAAGGGATTTATTTAAAGGTTTTTACTATATTATATGAAGCTTTTCAAGGCCAAACCAATGCTTACCTTGTTGATTAATTTCTTTCAGCAAATGATTTTAGTGCTCAGTTATGTTATCTTTTGAATCAGAATCACAGAAATCATACAGAATATAAATCATTTGTGCAAAAATGTGCAAAGAACTAGAGCAGAAGCGGGTGTATATAGAAAAAGTTCACTTTTTATCTTTAGATTAGGGTACTTAAAAATACAGACAATGTAACAAGAAGGAAACAATATAAAATTTAGAGCCTTCACTGTGACAATTGCCAACACTTTTCTTCTTAACAGAAATTAAACAACTGACAGAAGAAAAAAGCGTAGGTCGACGTTTCAGTCTCTATTGGTGCATTAATGAGACCATCTTCAGGACTGATATGTATTTTAGTTGATGACCCCTGATCGCTAAATGTTGTGAAAATCGGCTAAACGTCCTCTCAAGTTGATAAACTCACGTCTATTAATCTTAGTTTAGGCAAAAGACACGAATGGTATGTGTCTATTATTTTCTTGTGTGGTTAACCCAGGGTTGAAGAACCTCAAAAATATCGAGCCAATTTCCGTATAACTATTTTAACGTTCATCTGTAATCAAATTTGATTTGGGGAGACACATTGACATTTGTCAGTTCAACTGCCGAGTTGCAGTTTAAATATGAGGCGATGCGCGCGCTCTTACCTTCTCCATGTCGAGGAATCTTCAAATATGACGGTCATGTCATTGTTCTCTTCCTGACATACTTGTCTCGCTATGCTGCTTATTGAGGTGCACACACACGCCATGAGCCACCCTGTGCTGGCGTGCTAGGCGTGCCGCCATCTTAGGTTTGGAGGCGGCAGCCAGTTTGAGCAAGATGTTTTGGACTGTAATCCTGTGTTCTTTGCCAACCACGTGCTGTTTGTGCAATAAAGTTGGGCGCTTGTTGAATATCAGCACCAGCGTCACGGAGTGCAGGTCGTTTTTCACCTTCTGGTTGACTCAGCTGTCTTGTGTAATCTCTAGGTTTGGACTTCGTTTCGAGTTCAGAGGACAAGTTTCGAGTTCAGAGGACACTGGACCTTACTGTAGTTTATGTGGTGAGTTCTTGTTACATAACAAGCTCTTCAACTTTAGTGGGTGGCGTCTCTCCTGCAATGTTCCACCTTTTTGCAAGTCTCTGGTTCATCTCCACGTTTTTCGGTTTGGATACCATAAACGCCTGTCCCCTCATCTTTGCGGTGACAGGCACACCAGTGACATTTTAAGAATACATTAGTTTTGTCTCTGGTTGCGGTCATTCAACATATAAAAAAACAAACATTGGCATAGCCAATAGGTCTCGCTTTTGGGACTTATAAGTATTTAGTTATGCAGCATAATATCCTTGGTGCAACAACATAAACAGTTCCATGGGTAAACACTTATAAGGTCCCAAAAGCGAGACCTATTGACTATGCCAATGCTTGTTTTTTTTAAATCGCCGTGCTTTGCAAATATTTGAATCCTCATTTAATGTGACATTAAGGTCCGTTCAGTGTATATTTTGTCCAAACGTGGCTCTTGGAAGGTCCTGGAAAAGTGACATTTTAGTTGATATGAAAAGGACATGCAATTTTCCTCGGGGTGGTTAACTGGAGGCACCCTCGCCTCCAAGCACATGTTGGAGGAGGGAGTTCTGATGGTCTTATGCCCAGGTGCTGATGCATTCTGGGGTGGCGATGTGTGTGTGCACAGCCCCTCTGGATCGATGGCGCATCCGTGTTTAAAGCATCATGGCGTGGGTGTGCGGCGGGGCAGGGACAGGTAGCCTGGCCAGACACATGCCTGATGAACAGCTGCCTGCTGAAGGACGGGCCAGAGTGGGAACTCGACACCCTGGGGTGTGGGACCACCGCCGCCCCCACAGCTGTAGAGAAGCCGGGAGTGGCCCGCTCCTGCACGAGCTACAATGCGCAGAGCTGGGCCACTGGCCTGATACACGCGACGGTGCACGTTCCACAGTGGCGCGCATGTCCATCAGCCTGCTGGCACCCACCAAAGCCTCTAGTGGGGCCAGCGCCAGCCAGAGGTGAGGCCTAGCAGGTGGAGGCACTGCGCAGCCAAGGCGCTGGAAGTCGTTTCTCGTTACCCTCCTCTGGAAGCCAGCTCCTCTCCCCCAGCTCCACCCCTGGAACTTGCACTATCTGCGGCAGCGCCAGTGAAGGTAGCGCCATGCTAGGCACGCGATGACCCAGAGCAGCGCTCTCTGAGCCTATGCTCACTCGAACTACGTCACGGGCAGGCCTGCACGGCTGCCGCGCAAAATTAGAAATTGTACAGCGCCTGGCAGGCTCCATATAAGGCGGGTAAGTAGAGCACGCTCGTGTCTAGGGCAACTTCGAACCACTTATGCATGCCGTAAAATATCCATTTACGGCTGCCAGCATGTGTCTGCAGCCCATACCCTATGTGGGTCTTTTATTGTTTATTCGCAAGACTTACAAGTGCGTTTGAGCAGCAGTCCCATCCCTCCGCTTGGTGGTCGGTGCACAAAAGCAATTTTAAGGTAGTTGGAGCGAGATGTGACATCTGAAGGTCGAGTACTTCAACCTGCTATAAAGCCCCACAAACAGAAAGTAACACCATCTCCACCGCTGCCTTCCTGTGCTGTGTAAGTACTGAACGGGCATCTACACCCTCTCACGCACATGACAGGCACACCAGACTTGTGGTGCTATGTAGTTACCAAAATCGTAATCCGAGCAGGATCTAACTTGTTCCTGCTCTCTCCGACACTTCACTAATAAACTCATTTTCCTGTAACTAATGCATACTGTAATAGAACATGCATGTATGTTAGTGTGCATGCAAAGTAATGTTTGTGCACCTCCATCAAGTCTGTGGCCAGGAGTCCTGAAGAGCAAGCATTGTGGCACTGGCGCTTTACTTTGAACATTAAAATTAAAGTGTGGGTGCCGCGATTATAGTAAAAGTAAAGAAATAGATGTTTTTTTCTATTTCTTTACTTTTACTATAATCGCAGCACCCGCGCTTTATTTTTAATGTTCAAAGTAAAGCACGGGTGCCGCAATTATAGCAAAAGTAAAGAAATAGATGTTTTTTTCTATTTCTTTACTTTTGCGAAAGTGAAAGTCATCACGGTGCTAATGACCCGTGAAAGACAGATGGCGGCCGGCTGCGCGCGTGAACGCAAGCGCTAGGCCAGCCAGCAGCACTTTGAAAACTCACCTGCTAAATGTCTCTCCGAGCAGCGCATGTGCGCTGACTCAGCGAGACCTAAAAAAAGAGAGTTCTGTATTTCGAATGACATGTTATATGCTCATGTGTAGTCTATTCACGACTGTATTTTCATTATTAATGCATGTTCTCTTTTCAGATGTTGTATCCCTGCCTAAGGGATGAGAGTGGGTCCAGTCCCATGTCTCTTATTTACCTATTTTCTCTTTTCAGATGTCGTATCCCTGCTTATGGGATGGGAGTGGGTCTTAGTCCCATGTCTTTTTTCCACGTTATTGTCACTGTTTAAGGGGTGTTTACCTTTGCTACTTTTGGTATGGGTGTCAGCCCCATATTCATGTCATTAGTCTTCACAGTTTTACCATTAACCCTTTTCCTTTAGGGTTATGGGGTGTTTATACCCATTTATATGTGTTGGACACTTCGTTGCTCTTTGGGTGTGTTTTGGGTGTCAGTCCCTCCACCTCGTTTTGTGTCCAGTGTGTAAGCCGGCCCGTGCCTCACCTTGCCTTGTTGTGTTTAAGTCACCCTGCGCTTCACCCTGTGCTTTTGCGTCGACCTGTTGTGTGTAAGTCACCCTGTGCTTCACGTTGAAGTGATGTGTGCGATTGTCACACTGTGCTGAATCTGCGTTGTTTTCTCCTGCTTTACATGTTCTTGGGTGATAGTCCCATGTAACATTAGTCTTTACCCTGCTTTGCCTATGGGTTAGTCCCATCTTAGCATGGTCCCTTATATGAGGGGTGGCATTTTTGGCCACAGTCTCCTTAGTTGAGGAGGACTAATTGGGGTGTAGTTCACCCATAGTGTCTTTGTCTTGGGGTTCGTTTCCCCTTTATTTTCAATGTGGTTGTTGCTCTCTTGGTATCTGTTAGTTATTCTTACACTACTTAATTTTTTACTTTTTTTTCTCTATTCTCAAGAAGGAGGATGGTGTTAGTATGTGTTTCTATTCTTTCATCCTTCGTTCCTTCTTTGCTTGTTTAGTTTCTCTCTTGTGATGTGGTTTTACCATTCATCCCAGGGTTTATGGACTATATACATCTTTTGTACATTGCTGTGTATAGTTGTTTTCCTTTTAATGTTGGTCTATTTATATAGTAGGCTGCTCCTGGTGGGGATTACTGTAAATTCTAATTATGAACTTAATAAACTACATCAAACTCAACTTGGCTACGTCCACTATGTCCCCTAAACATGTGGGGCCAGCCCACTACAAGTTGCCTCCCATGGTGTGCCATTCCTTTTGAAATTTTTGTTGATCCTTACTGTCAGATTTTATCTGGTGGTAGGGTGCATTGAGACCTTTTTGGTGATTTGTGCGCTTTACAAAAATATTTGAGATTGACATTGACTGCTAAATGAAGTGGGTGGTCAAATTGCCAAACCTCCTACAGCCCTATCTCTATCAGGCCTTCTCAGGAGTAGTCTCTGTTGCTGACGTACTCATGGTTAACCCATCTGTAAATCAGGCAGGTGTAACTTTAGTTTGTCACAGGGGGAACTCTGATGCAACGGTGATGGAGTACCCTCTCCACCAAACTCTAAATCACCTCCAAGATTTGTGCAAATTAGAATCTAGGTCCATTAAATGACTTTGCCTCATCATTAATTTATTTCTAAGCTTCAACTAAATCAAAAATCTTTTGATTGTTTCTTGTACTTCCTTCTAGAAACAGCCATATATGTTCCACTGACCGCTAAATGTTTTCCAACCTTTTTATTTAATACTCTTTAATAATGGTGACAAAATATGATATATGCCCACTTTTAATTATGAGGTCTCAAGATTCACCACTTTCTTTAAGACCAGACGATCTCTGCTTGGAAAGTTTTGCCTTTGTTTAGCATTTCCATCTGTGATCCATGTTAATTGTCTTTCCATTTTCTTTTCAAACATTTCTTATTTCTTTTTTGTAGCTGGATGCATTATGGTTGAGGTCTTTAACTTGATCAAAAAATACTTGCAATAATAGCTGTCTGCTAAACCTAAATAGGTCAAACACCGAAATGATGATAGGAGGATGCTTGCAATAAGTCAAACCATTGTCAATCGCTTAGGGTAGCATTCCAACCCATCGTTCTTTTGCCCACTATGCCACCTCAGATCACCAGGTGAGCTGCACAATTAAATGAAGGAAAGTCAATCCTCATGATAATTTGCAATTCTGATTAAAGGTGTGTTATTCCATAAAGTAACATTTTGGACAGCACTGAAATAGTAATGTATTTTATTACAGATTTGTTCAGTGCAGTGATACTACCTTAGATATTCCTAAAGCACAGTGCAAACGTAGACTCGTTTGTTATACATCAGGTCCATGGGGTAGGAGTATACAACCTTCTAATACAATTTATACTCATTTGTTTGGTACTTCGCTATTAATGCCAACTCTGCATCAAAATGTTGGTAGTGGTATGGCATCCACTGAAAAAAATATAAGCACACTGAGTGCATCCACCTGCTATTTGGCAGTAGTTGCCAATGGTTCACTCTTTATGCCAATTTGCATCAAAATGTTGTTGGTGATAATGCATCTACTGCATAGGATGTAAGCTCACCGAGTACGTTTCGCTGTTATATGCCAGTAGTTGTCAAGAGTTCCTGGACAATGCATCCACCATTTTGAGGTGTGCACTGAATCATCCAGTTTATGGTAAATGGAAATAGTAGCCCTCTGATCAGCAGTTATTTTTCTACAGTGACTGTCTAGTAGATGGCTGAATGGAAATGCATGTCGGAGGACAAGATCTCCCAATGAACCAATGTCCCAGCAGTTTGCAATAACTCTCCACTCAGGAATTACCACCTGACAGAATGAAACAGAATTCTCCAAAGTGGATGATATACATGCATAATACGATTCCAGGTTTTCAAACTGCCTATCACTGCTGTACCCATATTAGCTATTTACACAGAGCAGAACTGTGAAAGAAAGTTCCCTGGGACTTCGGGTTAATTATGCATTTTTAAAATGAGTACTCTGATCTAGTATTTGATGAGGGATATCTTCACAGATTTCATTTCATATTATCAGATTCAGTCTCCAAATAGCATGGTTTTCACCAAATATTTTCCTTTGTGCCTATAAACTGAGAAAATATGTACTATACTTTGCAATTTAAAGGAATTTGGGCATTAGTACTTTCCAGCTTTTAATTTTCTGGGGACCTGATATTCTTTGTCATGCCTTCTAGTGTTGCTTTGTCATTTTCTTACGTTAGCTTAGGTTCTGTTTTGGCCTTCTATGTCTTATCCTTCCAATCTTATTATTTGTTTTGTGTTTCCTGTTCAGTGGCCTTGTATGAGCAAGGGAGGTGCAGGTGATTGTTAGAAATTGAGTTACTAGTTGATTGGGGTATGGGCAACCACTATCCTAATCCAGGTAAAAAGCTGGTAAATCCTAAATTAACCTGTGCTCACCCTCTGATAGCTTGGCACAGAGCAGCCAGGCTTAACTTAGAGGCAGTGTGTAAGTGGCTGTGCAACTCTTCAAACTGAAAAACAGTGAAAATACCCCAAAGAATAATTCCACACTATGTTAGAAAAATATCTCTGATTGTAATGAATAAAACACAACCAAACTTCACAAATCCAATTAGTATAACTGGAAATATTGATTTTCCAAGATTAAAGTGAAAAATAGCATCATAAAGCACAAAGGGCTACTTACTGGGGATATCTGGTTGCCATGCGCCAGGACCAAGTCACAAGTTTAGGCCAACCACAAAGGAGCATAGGGCGGCTACAGGGACTCAGTCAGGCCCTCTGAACAAAGGACCTAAAGTCTTAGTTGCAGAGCATTGCGTGGATCTGTTTCAAAGATGCGTCATGTAGCAGAGGCGATGCGTCAATTCAGAGATGCGGCGAGGCTGCGGTGCTAGTTCCTGTTACGTCAACGCCAAAGATTCCTGTTGATGGGGCTTGCGATGTGAAGTTTAGTATTGAGGATGAGAGGCGCAGCTGAGGTGATGCATCAAGTCTGATAAGCGGATAAACTGCAATGAGGAGTTTCGGAGTCAAGGGTGTGGTCGACGAGGGATGCGAGGAGCTTGTCCCAGGAAAAGCTTTTGCGACTGGTCCAATCCACGCAGCAGCAGTGATGTGTTGATTCTGCTCAGGGATGCACTGCTCAGCCGAGGAGATGTGTTGGTTCTGCCTGGGAATGTGTCACTCAGCAGAGAAGATGTGTCAGTTCCACTGGCAAACACCTTAGGCCCGCTTGCAGGGGTCCAGGACTGGGGTGACATCATTTGGCAGGGTACGCTCATAGATGGCAGAGTCCAGGTGCAAGGGTTGTTTTGTCGCTGAGGCTTCAGGTTAGGAAGCCAGTCAGCTAGCCCTTGGAGTCACTGTAGGTTCTGGAGTGAAGTGATGTACAAGAGGGCAGCAGGCAGCAGATCAGCTCAGCAAAGCAGGAGTCCAGTGGAGTGCAGTTCAGCAGAGTGGCCGCTCTTCAGAAGCACAACAGTCCTTCTTCCTGTCAGGGTATCCACAGGTCCATAAGTGTACTAAACTGGCAGTGCCTGAGGTCCAGTCGTCATACCCAGTGATCCTTTTGAAGTGTGAGAGACTTCAAATACATGCATTTGAAGTGCACTGAGGTTCTCCCTTTCTGGCCTGGCTCAAGACTTACTGAGATGGGGTATGCAGCCCTTTTTGTGGGATAGGACCCAGTCCATTCAGGGGTAAGTGAGGCTGTGCCCATCTCCTCCCTTCTATCCTACCGGAGATGGCCCATTGAGACACATCTAAGCTCCCATTGTGTGTGACTGTCTTGGAGGAATACACAAAGCCCAACTGCCAACTACACCCAGTCATGTAATCAGAGAGAAGCTACTTGTACCAAATGGCTAAAGCAAAAAAATGCTCAATTTCTAAAAGTGTAAATTATCAGAATTGTAATTAAAAATCCGACTTCCCCATAATTTAGGATTTTAAAATTAGGATTCGAGAGACACCAAACTTGAATGAGTTATATATTTACCTTTGGAAATTACACTTATAAAATGTAATGAGGTAATCCCATGTTAGCTTATAGGAGATATAGGCCTTTCTGTAGTGAAAAATAAATGTAAGGATTTTTCACTACCAGGTTACGTAAACCTTAACAGTACATGCCTGGCACTTTCAATACTTTGCACCTTGCCCTCAGTGTTGTCCAGGACCTACCTCATGGGTAACATATATGTGTAAAAAGAGAAGGTTTGGATCTGGCTAAAAGTTTATTTTGACAAGTCGACATGGCAGTGTAAAATGCATACCCAAGCTTTGCAATGGCAGGCCTGAGACATGGTTAGAAGGCTACTTAAGTGAGTGGCACAACAGTGCTGCAGGCCCACTAGTAGAATATCCTTTACAGACCCTGGGCACATGTAGTGCACATTACTAGGACCTTATAGGTGAATACAATATTGCAATTGGGTCTTAGTAAATATTGCTATGTTAGGGGAGATTGCACAACAACTTTAGCACTGGTTAGCAGTGTTAAAGTGTGCAGAATCCGAATACCAGCAAAAACGAGGTAGGAAAAGTGGAGGACGGAGGCAAAAAGTTGGGGGAAGACCACCCAAAGACTGCCAGGTCTAACACTAATATTTTGATTAGATACAATTTGAATTGTTAAAGTTATTTAGAGGCTTTGTCTCATGACAGTCCTGACAAACTATCTCATCAACATATTCACTGTTTGTTAAGATGTTTTTATCGTCAGGTCCTGAGAATCCAATGTAGAGGTGAATAAACATGTAGACTTTAAAGCAAAATAACTGAAGCCCACCTATAGTAATCCAAATAGTGGAAAACCCTTTGAAATAAATAGAAAATTCATATAAATGCAGTGTGAGTAAAAATAAAAACTCTAGGAACATTTAAAAAGAATTAATACATTAATAATTGAAAATGTCATTGAAAAATAACTGAAGCCGACTACAGGAATCCAAATAGTGGAAAACCCTCTGAAATAAATAGTGAATTCATATAAATACAGTGTGAGTAAAAATAAAATCTCCAAGAACATTTAAAAACGAATTAATAGATCAATAATAGAAAAAGTAATTGAAAACAACAACTCTTTTTTTTTAAGAAATCAAATAGTTGGGGACCATATATCTAGTCAAGATCAGGAAATATACATATCAAGGAAGTCCGCTTCCGAAACGCGTTACCCTGAACTCGAAATAAACTTCCCTTCTACGGGACTCTGAGAACGCAACTGCCTTACCCTTGCCTCTTTTCGGCGCCGTTCTACGGCGGCACGGCGAGCACCTCAATATCGATATTCCGAGGTTTTGTCTAAATATCTTATCATCAAAGACAAAGAAATTCTGCATAAGACAGCTATGCATCATTAAAATCAACATTTCAGTGTGGAGTGTATAAGAGACTGATCTATCTTTCCCAGTTGATGGGGAATACAAGTATATAAACTTGTAACATCTAAGCTTAATAGATTGTAGCCTGCTTTCCAATCAATAGTCTCTAGGCGTCTAAGGAAATCCCCTGTATCCTTAAAATAAGATTGTAATGATTGTATCAGGGGCTGGAGAAACAAGTCCACATATTCTGATGTATTTTCAAGGCAACTCCCCCTGGAAGAAACAATTGGTCTGCCAGGGGGATTTTACCTGTCTTTGTGGATTTTCGGAAGCAGGTATAGGGCTTGTAGCATGGTATATTTACAGGCCAGGAACTTAAATTCATTCTGTTCTAAAATACCCCTCTCTTTTCAGATGGACAACTGGGCCTGAGAATTCTGTATGGATTTCTCATATTCTTTTCTGCTACTCACTTCATATTTCTCAGGATCTGCTAATTGTTTCATACCTTCATTGATATACATGTCACGTGGTAACACTATCACATTTCCCCCTTTATCAGCTTTTTTTTATGACTATTGAATGATCACTTCTCAAATTTTCAATAGCCAATTTTTGCACGTCTGAAAGATTTTTGTTATCATACCATCTCTTTTGTGATAGTTTAAGAAATTCTTGTGTTACCCCTGTTTCAAACACATCAATAGCATCGTTTTTTATCTGTGGGAGAAATTTCGATTTAGGCTTAAAACCACTTTTGACACTCATATGAATACGTACATTTTCATCCACAATAGAATTCGTAGCATCATAATCATGACTCTCCAATTCTCTCAGACTATGCCATAACTCAACATCACCTATACTGATGGTACTAAGATTTTCATTACTGTTCAAGTTATCACAAATGTCAGTAAGCTTCGTGGCATACCACTTTTTAATTCTAAGCTTACGCGTGAAATAAAATAAGTCAATGTGACTTTGAGTATAGTTAAAATTGTAAGAAGAGCAGAATGATAAACCCAAAGAAAGAATCTCTACCTCCATGTCGTTCAGTGGGCGGTTGGATAGATTGATGACAGTGTTCGTCTCCATTATTTTCTCTGTTGCTGGCCCCTTGTCCGACTTCCCTAGTCTCCTAGCGATGTTTTGTTTCCTTTTGCGGCACCTCTGTCTCCTCTTCCACGTCCTCAATTGGCTCCTTGTGTGTTGGCTGCCATTATCCCCTTCGCCATCAGTGAAAACTCCGTTAAAATTCGCTCTTTGACTCCGTCTCGTTCCGAGATGCTTGATATATCGCTCTCGCTGATGACACTTTCATCTCTTTGGTTTTCGTTTGTTGCACCATCTTCATTAGTGTGCCTTCTTGTGTCAGTAGTATTAATTTTTTCCTCTGTTGCGGTCGAAGTGTCACGCCGACTGTCGTATTTCTTTGCAAAGGTTAGCACTTGGCCTCTCTGATAGTCAATCAGGTCTCTATGGAATTTTCTTTGTTTTTTGATCTTAATATCTTCTTCCATTTTGTTCAATTTTTCATCAGGTTTGTTTAATTCTTTTTGGAATTCTTCCTGGGTGCAGGCAGCTTTCAGTTGTTTGGTGGTATTTTCAATTTCATCAGCTAATCTTTCCACTTCTTTACGTGCATATTTCACGAGTAACCCCAACATGGTTATGGAGCAGTTGTGATTATTTGCAGCCCAATCACTAATAAGCTCGGGGTCGGTATTATTGAAGGTGGAGGTTACAAAAATTCTCAACCCCCTGGGTATTCGCCCTACGTCGATGTACTTTTGAAGCGCTGTGGCTTCCCACCATTTGACAACTTTATTGTCCACGTGTTTAACCTATGATGCGGCCCCATTAACAATTAAATATTTAAAACTGTATCGGGTTTGCCAACACATTTGCAAATCAGTACGCATCAACATAATATTTTGAAAACCAATATATATATCCACCAACATGATGCCTGTTAAGAAGGAGCCCAACGACAGGTGAGTCAATAACCAGCATTCTTTAATGGAGGAACACACAGCGAGGAGGAGGCACTGTAACACAGAAGTGAAGTCCAACCTGCCGCGTTTCATGCTAAAGGCATTTCTTCAGAGGTGCCGGACTTGTGGGGCATCAGCACAGCATTTAATGTCAAAACCCCGCCCCAGTGGGCGTTACCACTCCCGTGGCTTTATGGATCTTGTAGTTTCAATTTACCTCCAGTGAGGTGTCATGCTCAAACTTCCGTGCAAAAAGTAAAACCATGTGGCTTGTGCTGCAGGACTCGAGTCCCCGCTGGGAACATCAATCCTCCACCAACAGGCTCCTGTCCCTTAAGCAGCGGCGTAGCTTGACGTCGCTGCAGGAAGGCTGAACCAGCCTTGGGGCTCACTCCGCGGATCAGGCAAGCCGCATTTACATCCACCAACTTGATGACTGTTCAGAAGGAGCCCAACGACTGGTGAGTCAATAACCAGCATTCTTTAATGGAGGAACACACAGCGAGGAGGAGGCACAGCAACACAGAAGTGAAGTCCAACCTGCCGCGTTTCATGCCAAAGGCATTTCTTCAGAGGTGCCGGACTTGTGAGGCATCAGCACGGCATTTGATGTAAAAACGCCGCCCCAGTGGGCGTTACCACTCCCGTGGCTTTATGGATCTTGTAGTCCCAATTACCCTCCAGTGAGGTGTCATGCTCAAACCTCCGTGCAAAAAGTAAAACCATGTGGCTAGTGTTGCAGGACTCGAGTCCCCGCTGGGAACATCAATCCTCCACCAACAGGCTCCTGTCCCTTAAGCAGCGGCGTAGCTTAACGTCGCTGCAGGAAGGCTGAACCAGCCTTGTGGCTCACTCCGCGGCTCAGGCAAGCCGCATTTACATCCACTGACATGATGCCTGTATATATATATATTTTTTAAAATCTTTTATTAATATTCGCTCAGTACATCTTTCCTTACATAAATGTTACAATAAATTAAAACTGAAATTTCCAATACAATGAATTCCTAATTCTATTAATAATCTCCCATCCTTTCGCCATCTGATGTTGTTACGCAACAGGATGCAGAGCTCTTCATTTTCTATATATCTTCTACACAAGTATTGATTTCTCCTTCTTTGCTCCATACACTTTTAAATTCCTCTGAATGTATTCCACCGCCTCCAAATTTCCCCCTATTTTTGTGGGCAGCCTCTAGCTACGTATGTTACTTTCTCGCCCCTAAGCACCAATCTAAATCTTCCTCCCATTCCCGGAGATATGGTAATCTGGATGCCCCCCACTTTTTGGCTATATTCCTTTTTGCTACTATTGCCACTACTTTGAGCCATATGAATGTGTACTTGGGCCATTTTATCTCACCTCTCACACAAAGTAGTAGCCATCGCAATTCCAGTGGGATGTCTACCTCAGCGATATCCAACATAATTCGTGTTACTTCCTTCCCAAATAGTATGAAAGTAGGAGCCCACATCTCCACACCCTCTCGCATAGTACTAAGATGCCCCATGACTCAATCACTGTAGCAGTGTTCTGTAAGTATAAGACCAGTGTAGGATACACAAATGAATGAGATGGAACCTAGCCCTCACAGCTACCTCTTGAGGGCTCTGCAGTGCCTCGTCCCAGTCATCGTTCTCTACGAGTCCCAGCTCCATTTCCCATGCCCTTTGCAGGGATCTATCAGGTTGGGTGAGTTGCATCCTTGTACTTGTACCTGTACCGGGGAGTAGTCCAAGATACCTCGTGCCTTTTGAGATGTATTCCTAAATTGACCCACCTTCATCTTAAATGTAAACAGATAATCTATCTGAGAGTTACTGTTAAGTTTGACTGAGGTTTGCGTATATTGGCGGCTTGTTGAGTTATGTGTACTCCACAAAACAATCATTCTCATGGCTGTTATGAATGCCTCAAGGCGTTCCCTTCCACCTATCCCTGCTGCAGTTGATAATCTATCAATCTGCGGGTCCATTAATGAGTTCATGTCTCCCCCCAGGATAAGTGTTCTCAGGGGCAGTTCAAGCAGCATATCCCCTAGTGTTGGAAGGGTATCTGTATGAATTTTTGGGAGAACCTAAACAGAGCATACCATCCCATGTAACCGTCAGTGCAGTATATCAGCCGAAGCTGTTGCACCAACTCCTTCCAGGAATAAATGGAACCGATGCCTTTACTAAGAACCCCACTTCCCAGGAGCCCGATGTAAATCCCACGTGTGCTATGAGTTTGTATCCCCACCGGTCTAAAGCTTTGCAATGGTTTCTCCTCAAATGGGTCTCCTGTAGGAGTACCACATCAGGGGCATGTCGTAGTAGGTACTGAAGTACCAAGGTACGTTTTATTTTACAGCCCAGACCATTGACGTTCCACGTCCAAATTTTCAGTGTCATAGTGAAATAAATTTCCTGGTAATACAGGTCGGATTATTCCCTACTTGTAATTTACAGCCCCAAGTTCCCATGTGGCAATCGCCTCGTTAGCTACGGAATGAGAGTCGTCTAAATCCTTGTTGTCCTTGGTGTCACTGTGTGTTCGTGTCTTTCTATATCGATAGTGACTAAGCATGTAGAAAAAACAACAATACAAACCCTGCCCAATCTGGCTAATTAGTCTCCCAAACCCCTCCACCCCACATGCTACCCTGCTTGACAGGTATTAAACCACCCACCACCACAACTTGTAGAGAGCATGTCACCCCATATATACTTGCTTCTTGCCGGGTGGGTTAGAGTTCCCTGTTGGTCTTCGACTCCAGTATTACAACCTGCCCTTTTTTACACCTTTATACCATTTCCCTGCACGGGGTTTCAGACTGTTAATCCTTCTACTCCCACTCCCACCACTATCTTCCTGTACTCCACACTGGACCCTCTCACCAGATCAACAGGAGCAAGTTCAATAAAGTTGATCTGTCCACACTGAGTCCAGTTTGCCTTCTTTACCAGGTTGGCCTCATTTATCTTTCAACATCTCCGATCCAGTTCTTTCTCCTTTGTCGCTCCCTTCGGACCCAAGGGGTGTGTGCTGGCCCTTGGCCCTGGGTGGCTTCTGTTGTACCACTCTCCACCCCTCTAACCTCTCCTAGGCCTCTTCAGGTGTGGAGAAAAGACATGACTTTCCTTCCGCCATTATTCTTAGTCTTGCAGGATAAAGCATAATATATTGAATGTCCTTGTTCCACAGTTCTCGTTTCACGGTTTCAATGCTTTGACACAACGTTTGTACTTGTAATGTAAAGTCAGGGAGGAAGTATATCATTGCATTCTCATATAGGAGGTCTCTATGGATCCTTCCTGCTTCTAGAATCACATCCCTGTCTCTATAAATAAGGATCCTTGCAATAATCATTCATGGCGGTGCTCCTAGTCTTGGTTTCGGCATTGGGGCTCTATGCGCATGTTCCACAGTGAAGTAGTTTGACAAGCACACAGAGCGTTGGTGGTTTAGAATAAAGGTCCACCAGAAAGAGATCAACACTTGGCCCCTTCATTTTCTCCGGGACGCCCACCACCCGTATGCTGTTCCATTGGGTTCGCCCCTCCAGGTCTTCGAGCCTTGCTACCATAACCCCTTGGTGCTGCGGAAGGTGTTTAACTTGGTCCTCCAACAACTTTGTAGTGGTTTGTAGCTGTGTTATGTTTCCTTCTGCAGTCATTACTTTTTCCATTATTTTACGAAAATCTGCTCTCAATAAATTTACTACAACCGTTACATTGTCAATTTTGGGTTCGATCGTGCTTTTGAGATCCATTATTGCCGCTTCACTGGCCGTCAAAGAAGGTTCCTCCACCTCTGTCTCTTCTGTCAGTGCTGCCGGAGTCACTGCATAGGGCTTTGTGACTGCATATTTGTCCATTTTAGTTGCTTGAATTATGGACGGGGCCTTTGGTTTCACCATTTCATGTCGGCAGATGGTCCATGAGGCGCCCTGCGTGTTTAGTTCGACTGTCTCACCTCGCCCATCCAGGCCCCTCTTGACCTTTGCCTCAGTATTCTACTTGAAGCCCAGGGCTCCTTTGTTTTATTTTGCAGGCCTTTGGCTATCCATATGAGCAAGTCCACCACCCCCTGATCGGCTGCTTACAGCCTGTTAACTCACTGTCACCTCATACAACAGTGCGACAGCACGGTGATGCGGGCTGGTTCTGCGTTCTCTCTGTTGCTCTCAGCCTCTGGATTCCATGCTTTCACGATCTTCAGTGAGTTCAATACCACGTCACTCCCTCCGCAGTTTCCCCCTTGTCTCCATTTGGTACCTGAAGCATTGCCCCTCTTGGCCCTGGAGGTCAGCCCCACGCCTAGACTTAGGCCTTCTATATGCTCCCAGGATTTAGTGATCCTCTTGCAGCAGCTCTCCGCCACGGGGGCCCACGATTACCACTTCCTCACTTTTCTTTCCTGTTGCCTATCCCAGGTGGCGCCACCATCCGAGGACCTCCCGGCCTTTAATCTGGTCTTTACTGGTTGTTAGAAACGGGGTAACGTGGCGCAGAGCGGGTAGGCTAAACTTAGGAGCAATGTGTAAAGCATCTGCGCAGCACACACTCTCAGGTGACACACTAGGCACACTACGAAAGAGACTCCACACCATGTTAAATAAAAAGAACCGTTGTATTATTTAATACACATTAGAATGCAATCACAGATATATTTACACTGTGCCATCCGGCACAAGGTCGCAATTTTACAGGGGATTATGTACAAGGCAGCGCCAACCAGGTCGCTGCCAGAACCATCACAACATATCACAACTAAATGCACAATAGCCAGTACTTGCTGGCAAGAACAGGAACTGAGCATCATCATAAGGTATAAACATATCAAATCAGGCATAAACCTCTTAATCAGGCGTTAGGCCTATACAAAGCAACCAAAGACTACCGGCAAAATAATGAGGTCAGCAATATTGCCATAAGCATAAACTACATATCCGGTATCAAATGCAAGCATCAGAACCTGACAGTTATGGAAAATCACATGAGCATGAATGCAACATCTCTAAACATAACTTACATTATGCATCCTCCTATTAGAACGGGGCATCAGAAATGAACATGAAGGCCTTCTCAGCAGGCAGAAAACACATTAGGTATCCTCATTAGACCTAAGACACATTAGATCCGGCACATTATGCATAAAACTAGCAGTGTAGGCATCAGGGGAGAAGCATTAGGCACCATCAGTAGCATAAATGCATTATACAGGAATCATGCTTAGGCATAAGGTACATCAGCAACAGTGCATCACACCCAACATCAGCAGGGCGCACATGGTAACACCTAAAACAATTGCCCCCATCGGTGCAGCTGCCTGCCTCTGTGGTGCAGCTGGAGAAAACAGACACTGACATTCCTGTGCCTGGGGAGCCCCACTGGAACTCTAAACAAATGTGCCCTGTTGGACTCGGCCCTTCTGGCAGGTTCACCCCGAGACTTTTTGCTTTTTATTGGTGACTAGTTTCCTTTGTGGTGGGCCTTGGGTGTTGTTGCTGGGTGCGCGCGCAAACGCTTTACACCTTGCCTCAGAGATAAGCCTGACTGCTCGTGCCAAGCTACCAAGGGGGTGAGCAGGGGTTGTCTTTGGCGTGTAACTTCCTTGCCCTGACTAGAGTGGTGGTTTCTGCCTGACTTTGGCGCAAGCCTTAGCCAACCAGAAATCGCCAGTTCTAACATTGGTGATCAGCGGTGGGATTTGGACTTGCGTTTGCGCTGTACCGCAGCAGCAACTGGCCGCACTACAAAACTCTGCATTAGATAACCACATTTTAGGGATTATTGTTTTTGAAGTTCCATTATTTCTTCTCCTAAAGGTGTCCTTTGTGAATTATGTACTCCTGTGTTAGCTCAGACCCCCAGGTTCCTTGTGTTAAACTCTTCTCGAGAACGTCCGCCAAAATGGAGCCTGCTTTTAATGTCTGTGGTCTGTTTAGATACAGTAGGTTGGAGTTGGTCAGGTTCTGTGAAGAGAGAGACATGGAGGTGGGTGAGTCAGATACCCAGTCCAAACTGAGGGACAACCTGATCCTATGGCAAAAGGATGAGTGGGAGCGAGAGCGCAGTGAGGAAGATAGGGCCCGGGCCGCATGCCGAGAGGGTGGTGGGTCTGAGGGGAGCCCTGAGGAATCTGAGGAGGAGGAAGGTTACCTGACAGGGACGCCAGTAGAAAGTGAAGACCCCATAGATAGGGAGTCCCTTGCTGGGTCCAGTGTCAGGAGCAGCACCCCATCCCTTTCCCTGTCCCCAGAGGAGTGGGTAGATAGGAGGGAAGAGAGGGAGCATAAGCTGGCCATGGAGAAGCTCAGGTTAGAGCATGCCCGGGGGATGGCGCAGCTGAATATAGAGGAGAAAAAGCTGGAGACCGAGAGGGTCTTAGCGCAGGAGAGGATGGCGGAGGCTGAGAGGGCCCTCGCCAGGGAGAGGTTAGCTCTGGAGGGTAAGTTGTCCCCTGAGCGCAGTTTTAATTTTCTGGGCTCCCCAGGGAGGGTTGAGTCCAGTGGTGGCAGCAATAGAGAGACCAGTGCAGAGAGTCCCATTCCCCATTCCCAGAGTATGGTACCTGTTTTCCAAGAGGAGGAATGTAGGTTGACATTCAGGGGCAGTAAGAAACTGCCTCACCAGTCTTGGGACACGTTTGTGGGTGAATGTGAGGATGCACTGGATGATTGGTTTAGGGTAAACACGAAACGGGATTTTGACGGACTGTATGCTCTGATTATCAAAGAGCAGCTGCTCGGTAGTTGTTATTCCGGGTTGAGCCAGCACCTGTTGAGGTATGGCTCTTTTTGCCCATGGGAGCTGGCAGAGGAAGCAGACCGTTGGGAGAGTGCCCAAGGTTCTGATGAGGTATGGGAGAGTGCTTCCAACAGCAGTGGCTCAGGGATCTTCCCGTCTTGGATGGGGGTAGAGGTTCAGAGTAGCCCAGCTAGGTCCCAGAGTAGTGAGAGGGGTGTAGGGGCTCACGGCCTATCTCAGTGGAGTAGGAGTGAGTGGGTGACTTTGAGTCCCCAGAGGCCCAAAACCCAGTCTCAGAACCTGGATGGTTTCTTCAGGGAACACCAGGTTGGGGGCCTAGGCTGTCCTGTTAGGCCACTTGAGGAGGATCGCCCAGTGTATGGTGAACCTGGAGTCTCTGTAAGTAGAGCTCCAGTGGTTCTGGTGTCAGGCAGTACCGCTCCAGTAGGGAGGGTACAGAAGTCCAGCAAGAGGAGTGGCATGGGGCTGTGTTCCCCGGTGGAGGAGCCAGTGGGTCAGGGACCAGCCGGGAGGGCTGAGTTGCCTAGAAGTGACCATGGTGACTACACGTCTGTCCTGGGGGATCTTCGCGCACTGTCAGGTGGACAGGGGGTGGGAGATCTGCGCCAGGCAGACTGTCATGCAACATATGAGGCATATGTTACTCTTGGGGGGATACTGTGTGAGTCCCCAGAAGTCCTGGAGTGCCAGGCAAGTACTCCACCAAAGGGTCTAGACCAGAGGTTGGGAGGCCAGGTTCAGGATCAGCCTGACCTGAAGGGTAGGATGACTGTAACCAGTGTCCTGACGGGTTCTTCTTCCAGAGGTACCGCCCCAGTTGGTTTGGAGCAGGACTCTGGAAGGGGGTGCAGAGGGTGGGAGAGCCCACCTCTGACCCCGGTACAACCTGAGGGGTTAAACCGTAGGTTGGGAGACCAGTTCTCAGGGAGAGGTCCTGAGCTGGTGGGAAAGTTGATTTCTGAGGGTGCCTCTCAGAGGAGGAGAGGACGGAACCCTAGAAGAAGAGGTAGGGGGAGGAGAGCCTCACTCGTGACTGTTGGTCAGCTTGAGGGTACGGGCCCTGGGCTGGAAGATCAGTGGATGTTTAGAACAGCCCTGATGAGGGGAAGAGTGGAAAATGGTCACTATGTGCCAGGGGTTGCTACCCCCCACTCTGGGGTTAGGCAAGGACCAGTGGCGCCTAGGTGGTCTAGGGCCTGGTCCTGGCCACGGACAGCTGAGGAGTACCAGGGGGGTAGCCCAGTTGGTCCGCCGAGTTTTTTCAGAGGAAACCATGTGAGTTCAGAGTGGCGTAAAACCGGAGAGTGTCCCTGCCGTTGCGGGCCTGCGTCCGTGTTTTATCGCCCCAAGCAGGGAAGACCATCACGGTGGTGATTGGTCTACCCTGCGTTTTGGCTGGAAGGGGGTCGTGTTGGACTCGGCCCTTCTGGCAGGTTCACCCCGAGACTTTTTGCTTTTTATTGGTGACTTGGTGTAGTGCTTTTGGGTTTCTGCGCACTTTACCGCTGTGTGCCAGGGTAAAGTGTGTGCGTGTTGTGAGGTTGGCCTGCCCTCTCATAGGAATGCCTGGGGGAATGTATGTGTCCTGGTAGTTCCTGATGCGTGGGGTGTGCAGGCCCGAGTTTGGTATGTGCGGACTCGTGTGAGTGAATGCTGCGCGATGATGTGTGCGGCGTGCATGTACCTAGTGTGGAAGTGTCACTTCTAGAAGTGGGCACTTCAGTGTGCAGTATGAAATGTGTGGCTTGTCTGGCGATTGGCTGGTGGAGGTCATGTGACAGACTAGGGAAATCCCCAGAGTCAGGAGGAGTCACCCAGTGGTGAATGGGGAGTTTAGCATGCTGATGGCTGGGGAGGAGTACACCTGGGTCCTGAATAGGACAGGGCTTTCCCCACACAATGCTGGCTCCGACCCCTGTGGTGCGTCTAATGACCCTAGCCCTGCCAGTGAATAGGGAGAGGGGCTGAGCAAAACAAAGTGCTCAGGAACCTGTTGGAACTGGTTCGCCCCTTCCCTGCACCTTCAGACAAAGACTTTTTACTGTATAAAAAGGGGCTGTGTCCCCTTACAATTTGTTCTCTTGCTGATCCAACTTGAGGGGGGGCCTGCTGCTGCTGGGCGCCAGGAGAGACCGCCACTGGGGACTGCCTCCCTGCTGGAGGGCCCTGTGAGCTGGCTCTGGGCCCAGTCTTTGCCCCCCTGCTCCTTGAAATACTTTTTGGCTGGACTTGCTATCCCTAAGCGCCTGGGAGCGCTTGTATTTGCTTTATAGCGCCAGGAGCGCTTTGTTGGGACCCCAGGGTCAAGGAGCGTGATACTCGGTGCTCCCCTACAGCCTCCAGCGCCTGGAAGCGCTGGACTTGCCCTCGGCGCCAGGAGCGCTTTGTTCGTGACAACGGGTGCCCACCCCGTGTGCTGCTGGTGACGGGAGCCTACCCCGTGTTTGGGTGCTTGTCGGCGGGTGCCCACCACGCTTATTGGATTGTTGCGGCGGCGGGTGCCTACCCTGCCGAAGATTGCATTTACGGAGGGAGCCCACCCCTCTTATCGCCGAGACGATCAACGCCGAAGCCCGGAGTCCCGGCCGCGTCATCCCCCTGCCGCGCTGTAATTGGTTCAGCGGGAGGGGGTGTGACCCACGTGTTCCCGGCCCCGAGAGACGTTGCACTGAGGGAGGGAGCAGGCGGGAGCCCACCTCGCGCTCCGGCGACCAGGAAGTGCGGACCAGAGGAGCGGAGTCCCCCGAGGACAGCCCGGTGAGTAGGGAAGGGCTTGGGGACTCCGCACGAGTACCATGGGTGCCGGTCCCAGACCGGCTGAGCTTGTAGGCGGCCCCCGTCTCCGGCGCGGGCCCGTTGATACCGAGAGCCTCGCTCCGCTCTCCAACGAAGGGGGCAGTAGTGTTAGAGCCTGTGAGGCTCCAAACGGGGCGCATTGGTTTCTGAGCCCCGTGGCTCCGACGAAGGGGGCAAAGTATTGGTTTCTCGAGCCCCGTGAGGCTGCCAGGGGAAACGAGGCATTTCTTTGGCACTCAGAGCGGCCCCGGAAGGCAGCGGGCCGCTCCAACGTTGGCCCCCACTGTGTATTTTAGAGCGCTGACGCTCCAACGTTGGGGGCGAGATTTTGTTAGAGTCCAGAGGGACTCCGAGGCACAGTGGTGCCCAGGCTCATTTCCCCAGCTGCCCAGCACTTAGTGGGCCGCTGCAACGTTTAGGTGGTGGCCTCTGTGTTTTAGCTTGCGCAGCCGTGCCCTGACTTTTCTGGACACAGAGCGTCCTAGCCTGGACAAGGCCAGTTGGCCTAGGGACTGCCACAGGTGGTGGCAGATGAGTTCTTGCGCAATTGTTCCTTTCCGTGCCCCTCTGAATGTGTTTTTATGCGTCATGTGCCTTGTTTTACACCTCTGAATGTTTTATGCATCATGTGTTTTCTTTTCTTGCACCTCTGAATGTGTTTTTATGCATCATGTGTTTTCCTTCCCTACACCTCTGAATGTGATGCATCATGTGTAACGTTCTATTACCCCTACAGGTATTGTGATACTTAGGTGGTTGTTTGCTTTCTCCTAGTACAGGTGGTACTAGTGAGGTTCTAGTTCCCTGCGTGACAGTCTCCTAAGGTGGTTAGGGTTGCGTAGGTGGTACTTACCTGATACCAGTAAGTACTGGTTGTGTGCGATACATATTATTTGTGTGCTACAGTAATTTTATATATTTTTGTGCTACGTTCTAAAAAGTGCTAATTCCTGACAGTGGTCCATGTGGCCCTGTCCCCTGTACATATAATCCCTTGTAAATTCTGCCCGTGCCTGCTGGCACATTGTAAAGTGTGTGTTTTTATCTAATGTGTTGTGTGTAATACAAAGGCTATTTTTATAGAATACCTTGTGTGGAGTTTCCTTTGTGGTGGGCCTTGGGTGTTGTTGCTGGGTGCGCGCGCAAACGCTTTACACCTTGCCTCAGAGATAAGCCTGACTGCTCGTGCCAAGCTACCAAGGGGGTGAGCAGGGGTTGTCTTTGGCGTGTAACTTCCTTGCCCTGACTAGAGTGGTGGTTTCTGCCTGACTTTGGCGCAAGCCTTAGCCAACCAGAAATCGCCAGTTCTAACATGCCCCCAAAACGTTTCAACTGCCCACATGTCTGGCGAGGCAGTTGAGTAAAGTAAAGTCAGTCCTGGTCCATTGGAGCCCCCATCCCGGGACTCTGGATTAAAAAATGCCCCACTCCAAAAATAGTTTTGCCAAAAAGAACGTTGCAACTGTGTAGCCCACGGGACACGGGGTCCCAGTTCACGCTGGAGCCCCATGTGGACTCCAACACAAAGGTAGCCGCATATTGCAGCTGCCCACTACCAGGCAGGGCAGCTGGGAAATCAGTACGACTACTATGGTCCTCTCAGGGGGACCAAAGTGGAGGCGGGCACCGACAATGTACCCCGATGCCCCCTCCACACCCAGCTCCCCAATGAGCCCCACTCACCGGGCTCTCCTCTGTCACCTCAGGTCTCTTCTGGGGCCTCCCTGCAGCAGGCTCAGCACACGGGGCTCCCCTCAGCTCACGGGAGCCCCGCCACAGCAGCACCTTTCCTGACTTCACCCGGGGGTAGAAAAAGGCATCGGCTGTGCCCCCTGTGCAGCCACAAGAGAAGATTGGTTTGGTGTCCCGATGCTTCCGGGAACACCGACGCTGCACATGGGGAGCTCCACACTCACCGGAGCGCCCGGGGACTCCTTGCACTGCTCCCCCTAGTCACCGGACTTCCTTCAGCAGGGGACAGGCACTGTTATGTGCCTAAGCAGTCCCCTGCTCAGTCAGGACCTCTCTGGACAGCTTTGCAAGGCTCTCTCCAACGCATGGGAGCCCCGCTCGTCCACAGGCCACAGCTCCTTTGACTTTCCGCGGGGCACCGGACTTCCTCCAGTCCTGCTTTCGACTCGCGGGGCTCTCCCCAGCACATGAAAGACCCGCCAGGCGCCTCTCTTCACCCGGGCAACCCCTCACGGGACCCGGGACTTCTGTTTTTCAGCTTGCGGAGGTGCGGTAGGCTCCCGTCCTCCTTCCCGCATGCACTTCCTGACTCCGGCCAGCAGTAGCTTCCGTTGTGTGGCCCCGCCCACCTCCAGGCGGGCTGCCCAGCTTCCTCGTCGCGTCTGCGGCGCTTCTTCTCCTCGGGCCGCAGCGGTGATTTCTTCGGCGTTTCAAAGTGCAGGGTGGGCTCCCGCTAGATATAACATACGAGAGGGCTCCCGCTCTGATGAAGTATAAAGTGGGGTGGGTACCCGCTCTTTCCTGGTGCATTGTGGGGTGGTCACCCGCTCCTCGATCACTAGCACTGGGATTTCCTCGTAGCGCTTCAGCAACCCAGCGCGGCAGGCGTCAGCTCCTCCTCTCCTGGGCAGGTGCTAGATGCAGCGCTCACGAGGCGCTAGGCAGCTGGCAAATATCTAGGGCCCCACACACTAAAGTAGCGCCTACGAGGCGCTACGGGCCAGGGGGAGTAGACAGGAAAGGTTGGGCAAGATCAGCAGGCAGTGGTCAGCTCATCAGAACAAGACAGCAGTTCCTTGGAACAGTCAACCCCCATAATGTGGCACTCCTCCTGACACAGCAGTCTTCACTCCAGCAAAGGTCTCTCACTGGCCCTGTGGACAGCAGAGGGGTACAGATGGGCACATGGGGCCAGCACGCAGACCCTTGCGGCGGTACCTCCTGGCAGAGTGTCCCCTCCAAATCAAAGTCCAAGCACACCCACATGGAATCTCAGCTCCTCTATACATACACCCCTCACCCCACCTACCAGAAAGAGCCAGAAGCTTCTGGAAGGGTCTCTGGGGAAACAGGTCCCAATGGTTTTGGGGGAGGTGTAGAGCACCCCGTCTGCCAGACTTCCCCCCTCCCTTCATGAGCTGGGGTCTGGGAGACAGACACACCCCAGGGGGCGCAGCCAGCCTTCCTCAAGTCTTAAAAGTGGATTTCCACAATGGTGAAAATAAATCTGTGCACACCATTGCGCGGCGTTTAAAATTTCCATATCACACATACCAAACATGGCATACATATTTTCTACCGTGGGGAACATAGCCCATAAAGGGGGGGGGGGGGTTCCTAATGTAAGCCTATGGAAGGCAGAAAGCACACGCACTTTGCACTGCTAACCGGCGCTAAAGTGCCCAGAGTCCTAAAATCACGAACCTTATGTCAGGAAAAAGACTAGGAGGAAGGCCAAAAAGTTTAGGGATGACCCTGAAAGCAGGGCCAAGTCCACCACTACCCCCTTCCAGCCAAAAGCCAGGGTAGACCAATGAAGGTCTTGATGGGCTTCCCTACTTGGGGCGAGAGAACATGGACGCGGGCCCGCAACTGCAGGGGCACCTGCAGATTCTCCGCCATTCTGGACCCCGGTGGTTCCCTCCGTCAGAGCTCCCAGGACCCCCGAGCTACCCCACTGGTACTCTCTAGTTGGTTGCAGCCAGGACCGACCCCTAGGCCATCCATTGTCTCTGGTCCTTGCCACCTCACCGAGTGGGGGGCAGTAGCCCCAGGCACATAGTACCCCTTGGCCACTATACCTCTCCTCCTTGCAGTTCCAAACTGCCTTAGGTCCTCCCATCTGGGGTCCGCACCCTCAGGCTGACCAGAAGTCAGGGTTGAGGTCTCCTCCCCATACCTCTCCTTCTGCACTCTCCTCCTATGCGAGGCACCCTCAGAACACCACTCTCCCACCAGTCGAGGACCTTGACCCTGTAACTGATTCACCAACCTAGGGACTAAACCCTTAGGTAGCACCAGTGCCAGAGGCTAGTCCTACCTCCCTCTGCACCCCCTTCCAGAGTTACACACCCTCCCACCTGGAGTAGTGGATGTATGACGTTACAACGCACACTTTTACAACGCATGCACTTACAACGCATTTTTTACAACGCATAATCCATTACAACGCATGACATTACAACGCATGACACTACAACGCATTTTTTAAAAATACCTTTACAACGCATTGCCATTACAACGCATACTACCTTTACAACGCATACCATTACAACGCATTATATTAAATTACATTTAAGGTAAGTATTAGATAGTATAGGGGTAAAAATTACTATTCTAACTCCAGGGGGTGCAACAGTAGGATAAGTGTTGGATAGTATAGGGGTAAAAATTACTATTCTAACTCCAGGGGGTGCAACAGTAGGGTAAGTGTTGGATAGTATAGGGGTACAAATTACTATTCTAACTCCAGGGGGTGCAACAGTAGGGTAAGTGTTGGATAGTATAGGGGTAAAAATTACTATTCTAACTCCAGGGGGTGCAACAGTAGGGTAAGTGTTGGATAGTATAGGGGTAAAAATTACTATTCTAACTCCAGGGGGTGCAACAGTAGGGTAAGTGTTGGATAGTATAGGGGTACAAATTACTATTCTAACTCCAGGGGGTGCATCAGTAGGGTAAGTGTTGGATAGTATAGGGGTAAAAATTACTATTCTAACTCCAGGGGGTGCATCAGTAGGGTAAGTGTTGGATAGTATAGGGGTAAAAATTACTATTCTAACTCAAGGGGGTGCATCAGTAGGGTAAGTGTTGGATAGTATAGGGGTAAAAATTACTATTCTAACTCCAGGGGGTGCATCAGTAGGGTAAGTGTTGGATAGTATAGGGGTAAAAATTACTATTCTAACTCCAGGGGGTGCATCAGTAGGGTAAGTGTTGGATAGTATAGGGGTAAAAATTACTATTCTAACTCCAGGGGGTGCAACAGTAGGGTAAGTGTTGGATAGTGTAGTGTAATATTATGCGTTGTAATGGTATGCGTTGTAATGGTAGTATGCGTTGTAATGGAATGCGTTGTAAAGGTAGTTTTTAAAAATGCGTTGTAGTGTCATGCGTTGTAATGTCATGCGTTGTAATGGATTATGCGTTGTAAAAAATGCGTTGTAAAGGTAGTGCGTTGTAAAAGTTGCGTTGTAAAGGTTGTTCCCCGGAGTAGTACCCCTGGAAGACAACCCCGGTGCCAGAGGTGGGGACTCCACCCCTCTGCACCCCCTTCCAGAGTTCCGCACCCTCCCACCTGGAGAAGTACCCCTGGAAGACACAGGCTCTCCTGAGACTAGGAGATCCCCCTCAATGACCGGCCCATCAGGATGGCCTAGGCTCCCCAATGCCTCCTCAGACCTTCTGGCACTTACCCAGAGATCTGCCTCCTGTGCAAGCTCCCTGGGATCAGAAAACCCACACTGCAACAGGTGTTGGCGCAACCTTGGAAAACAATTCCTGAGCATGTGCTCCCCGATAATTAGATGGAACAGCCCTTCCAAATCGTTCACTGCGCTAAACACCACCCAATCCTCTAGTGCACTACAACACACATCCATAAACTCCCCCCAGAACTGGTGAGACAGTTTTCTACTGCCCCTGAACCCTTCTTCCCGGGACCTAGGTACCGTCTTCCGGGCTCTGGAAGTGGGACTTCCCACACTGGAATCACTTACGCTGCCACCACTGAACCCCACCCAACCGGGTGAGTCCAGACTCCTGAAACCACTCTCAGGGGACAACCTACCCTCTAGAGCTAGTTTCTCCCTGGCGAAGGCCCTCTCTGCCTCCGCCATCCTCTCCTGCACTAGGACCCTTTCGGTCTCTAGTTTTTTCTCCTCCAAACTCAGCTGCGCTAGCTTCACTCTGAGCCTTTCCAGCGCCAGCTGATGCTCCCTTTCTTCCCTCCTATCCACCCACTTCTCTGGGGACAGGGAAAGGGATGTGGCACTGCCCCTGGGGGTGGACCCAGCACGGGACTCCCTATCTATGGTGTCCTCACTAGCTACTGGCGTTTCCGCCCTGTCATTTTCTTCCTCCTCTTCAGAGCCACCGCCCTCCAGGGATATGGACTGGGAACCCTCGCTCTCAGAGTCCTCCCTGCTCCTGGGATCCTCCTCAGGGTCTCCCCCAAATCCACCCCTTAGATATGAGGTGGGGTAATCTGAAAGGTACCCACAGAGCTCTAAGGGTTCTCCCCTTTTAAGGACTTCAAAGAGGAACAATTTTCTGCGGAAGTCACCTTCTATTGGTATCCCCCTTTCTCTGCAGAAATCCATCATCTCCTCCTCAGTGTACTCCCAAAGTTCATCCTCATCATAGACTAATCCCATCTTGGCGAGATACACAGCCCACAGTAAACAGGGGAACATAATTCAAAAGCAACACTTTTAGGAGGAAAGATAATCAGAAAAAATAATCCTCAAATCTGTGATTATTCTAAGTGCAGAGCTCATACTGCAACCAATTGTCGCTGTGGTACTGCGCAAATGCAAGTCCTATCCCACCGCTGAACACCAATGTTAGAAACAGGGTAGCTTGGCTCAGAGTGGGTAGGCTAAACTTAGGAGCAATGTGTAAAGTATTTGGGAAGCACACACTCTCAGGCGACACACTAGGCACACTATGAAAGAGACTCCACACCAGGTTATATAAAAAGAACCTTTGTATTATGTAACACACATTAGAATGCAATCACAGATATATTTACACTGTGCCATCCGGCACCAGGTCCCAATTTTACAGGAGATTATGTACAAGGCAGCACCAATAAGGTCGCTGCCAGAACCATCCCGACATATCACCACTAAATGCACAACAGCCAGTACTTACTGGCAAGAACAGGAACTGAGCATCATCATGTTAGCATAAGGTATAAACATATCAGATCAGGCATAAACCTCTTAATCAGGCGTTAGGCCTATACAAAGCAACCAGTGACTACTGGCAAAATAATGAGGTCAGCAATCTTGCCGAAAGCATAAATCACATTAGCTCCGGCATCAAATGCAAGCATCAAAACCTGACAGTTATGGAAAATCACATGAGCATGAATGCAACATCTCCAAACATAACTTACATTATGCATGCTCCTATTAGAACGGGGCATCAGATATGAACATGAAGGCCTCCTCAGCAGGCAGAAAACACATTAGGTATCCTCAATAGACCTAAGACACATTAGATCCGGCACATTGTGCATAAAACCAGCAGTGTAGGCATCAGGGGAGAAGCATAAGGCACCATGATTAGCATAAACGCATTATATAGGAATCATGCTTAGGCATAAGGTACATCAGCAACAGTGCATCACACCTAACATCTGCAGGGCGCCCATGGTAACACCTAAAACAATTGCCCCCATCGGTGCAGCCGCCCGCCTCTGCGGTGCAGCTGGAGAAAACAGACACTGACACTCCCGTGCCTGGGGAGCCCCACTGGAACTCTAACCAAATGTGCCCCCAAAATGTTGCAACTGCCCACTGTCCGGCAGGGCAGTTGAGTAAAGTAAAGTCAGCCCTGGTCCGTTGGAGCCCCCCTCGCGGGGCTCTGGAGTAAAAAATGCCCCACTCCAAAAATAGTTTATCAAAAAGAAAGCTGCAGCGGCCCGCAGCTGCAGCGCCGCTGTGTAGCCCACGGGACATGGGGTCCCAGTTCACGCTGGAGCCCCACGTGGACTCCAACACAAAGGTGGCCGGACCTTGCAGCTGCCCACTACCAGGCGGGGCAGCTGGGAAATCAGTACGACTACTGTGGTCCTCTCAGGGGGACCAAAGAGAAGGCGGGCACCGACAATGTACCCCGATGGCCCCCTCCACACCCAGCTCCCCAATGAGCCCCACTCACCGGGCTCTCCTCTGTCACCTCCGGTCTCTTCTGGGGCCTCCCTGCAGCAGACTCAGCACACGGGGCTCCACTCGGCTCACGGGAGCCCCACCACAGCAGCACCTTTCCTGACTTCACCCGGGGGTAGAAAAAGGCATCGGCTCTGCCCCCTGCGCGGCCACAAGAGAAGATTGGTTTGGTGTCCCGATGCTTCTGGGAACACCGACGCTGCACACAGGGAGCTCCTCACAGCTCCTGTGGAATTCTCGCGCTGCTCCCCCTAGTCACTGGACTTGCTTCAGCAGGGGACAGGCACCGGTATGTGCCTCGGCAGTCCCCTGCTCAGTCAGGACCTCTCTGGACAGCTTTGCGGTGCTCTCTCCAATGCATGTGAGCCCCGCTTGTCCACCGGCCATTGCTCCCTCGACTTGCCTCGGGCCACCGGACTTCCTCCGTTCCTGCTTTCAACTCACGGGGCTCTCCCCAGCACACGAGAACCCCCCCTGGCGCCTCTCTTCACCCGGGCCACCCCTTGTGGGACCTGGGACTTCTGTTTTTCAGCTTGCGGAGGCGGGGTAGGCTCCTGTCCTCCTTCCCACCCGCACTTCCTGACTCCAGGTGGCAGTAGCTTCCGTCGTGCGCCCCCCCCACCTCCAGGCGGGTTGCCCAGCTTCCTCGTCACGTCTGCAGCGCTTCTTCTCCCCGGGCCGCAGCGGTGATTTCTTCGGCGCTTTCAAAGTGTGGCGTGGGCTCCTGCTGAATATAACATATGAGCGGGGTGGGCTCCCGCTCTGTCGAAGTATAAAGCGGGGTGGGCACCCGCTCTTTCCTGGTGCAATGCGGGTTGGGCACCCGCTCCTTGATCACTAGCACAGGGGGAATCCCACACGCCACACGACGGGATTCCCTCCTTGCGCTTCGGCAGCCCAGCGCTGCAGGCGTCAGCTCCTCCTCTCCTGGGCAGGTGCTAGATGCAGCGCTCACAGGCGCTAGGTAGCTGGCAAATATCCAGGGTCCCACACAATAAAGTAGCGCCCACGAGGTGCTATGGGCCAGGGGGAGTAGACAGGCAAGCTTGGGCAAGATCAGCAGGCAGTGGGCAGCTCATCAGAACAGGACAGCAGTTCCTTGGAACAGTCAACCCCCATAATGTGGCACTCCTCATGACACAGCAGTCTTCACTCCAGCAAAGGTCTCTCACTGGCCCTGTGGACAGCAGAGGGGTACAGATGGGCACAGGGGCCAGCACGCAGGCCCTTGTGGCGGTTCATCCTGGCAGAGTGTCCCCTCCATATCAAAGTCCAAGCACACCCACATGGAGTCTCAGCTCCTCTGTATATACACCCCTCACCCCACCTACCAGAAATAGCCAGAAGCTTCTGGAAGGGTCTCTGGGGAAACCGGTCCCAACTGGTTTTGGGGGAGGTTTAGAGCACCCTGTCTGCCAGACTTCCCCCCCTGCCTTAATGAGCGGAGGTCTGGGAGACAGACACACCCCAGAGGGCTGGGCCAGCCTTCCACAAGGCAGGCACACAGCACACCGAGATGCCAAAGCTTAAAAGTGGCATTTCCACACTGGAGAAAATAAATCTGTGCACACCATTGCACAGCGTTTCATATTTCCATCTCACACATACCAAACATAGCATACATATTTTCTACCGTGGGGAAGACATCCCATAAAGGGGGGGGTTCCTAATGTAAGCCTATGGAAGGCAGAAAGCACACGCACTTTGCCATGCTAACCAGTGCTAAAGTGCCCATAGTCCTGAAACCACCAACCTTATGTCAGGAAAAAGACTAGGAGGAAGGCCAAAAAGTTTAGGGATGACCCTACAAGCAGGGCAAGGTCCAACAATGGTCCAGTGTTGCTTTGTGCCCCGAGGCCCACTGCAGCAGTATTCGTTCCGGTTGCTTTGCTCCTCACTTTTGGCCTCCGGCACCGTGGGCACGGCTATCCTGTATCTTGACTTAAGTCCCTGCAGGCCTCCCCCTATCTTGTTGAGCACTGCTTCCTCTAGCTGGCTGTCAGTGGGTTACTTTTACCTATCTGTATTCCCATCCCGGGTGGCCCCACCATCCCACGACCGCCCAGTACTTCCTAGGATCTGCACGTTCCAGCGCTGATCTGATCCCCAGGGACTGCTGTAGAAGGATCACTTCTGGCTGCCTCACTCTTTGCTCTTGGTTGTGGCCTACGGCACTGTGGGTATATATATATAAACTTCTTTATTCGGTTTTTACAAAGTGTAAAACCATAAAAGGTACATTTCACAAGAAAAAATACAAATATACAATAAAAATGATAATCATGGCAAAAAGTTACACAGGTCCAAAGTCAGGTGTTTTACAGAAGGCAATTCTTATAATTCCGGTAACATTTTGTCTTACAGATTTTTCCTGTGTTTTACAATACATTTTAGGAAATTGAGAACACAATAACAGACCAGTTCAGATTCTAGCAGTTGAAGACGTAACATGGCTGGACGACATTGTCTAAATCCCCACTGCTTTAATAAAGGAAGTAGCCAGACCCTCCTGTGTGGGTGATGGAATTTACAGAACAATATTGTGTGTAAGTTTGACTGTATTGATTTTTCATCACAGGGACAGGTGGAGAGAATTACATCCCACTTTTTTCTGTCAGGGAATGTTACTAATCTGTGAAACAGATCTAGTCTGAATCTTGTTAATAGCATTCTGTCATAGGTACTAATCTGTAATGTAAGATAGGGCTGGATTGAAAGCGTGAGCTGGATCATATTGGCATGGAGAACCGAGGGTTTTGACCACTCAGATGCCAGCCTCAATGATTCTAAATGTGTCAGAGCCAGTTGTTTCAATGATCGTTTTGATACTTCGATGACATTTTTAGGTTCAAAATAATATTTCTCCAATCCAAGATCTTTGAAGAAATTTCTAATGTATCGAAGCCATTTAATTTTTGATGATTGGTCAAGGATCATTGAATCTGCAACAATTTCCTGAGGTATACTATTTTTATCAGAGGTCCATATACGCCGCCAAAGCAATAGTGGTTGGATCTTTAATAGATCCTCTAAATAGGGGATTCCGAGTTCTAAAGGAGAAGCGTAGATCGAGGTACTACGTGGTGTTGCTAGCAGGAAACTGAGAAAGGTGTTTTCGACCACCTGTAGGGCACTAACATCTACGTGTCCCCACAGTCCCGCCCCATATAGCGCGATGGCCTGGCATTTGGCTATATATATTCTTAGTAGTTCCACTGGGGGCCTTTTCCCCAATCTCTGAGAGAAACTCATCAAGGAAATTATTGCTCTTTTGAGAAGATGACATCTGGCCTCTACTGCTGGTCTCCAATTAAGTTTTTCATCAATCATGATACCCAGGTAGCAGTACTGAGTGGTTAGCTCCAATTTTTGATCGTTAAGATAAATATTCTTTAAACGTTTTTTCCCACTACCTGCTACCATGATAAACGTTTTTTTGACATTTACTTGTAGATCCAGCCCACCCATAAAATTGACATATCTGTTCAGGGAACTTTGCAGTTCTCGCGGTGTACGTGCCAAAATGACAGCATCGTCTGCGTAGAGCAAGGCGGGAATCAGGCATTGTTTTACTCGTGGTAGGTCCTGCGCCCCCCTCAACATCGCTTCCTCTAATCCATTTGTGTATAAGGAGAAGAGGAAGGGAGCCAGGACACATCCCTGCCTGACTCCTCGCTCTACTGCAAAAGGTGCTGTCAGCTCCCCTCTTGTGCCAAAGCGAACCCTTGCTGTTGCATTTGAGTACAGTTCTCTTAAAAAGTCTAAAATGGGGGAATCCACTCCCATACGGGCCAAAATCGTCCAAAGTTTTGCGTGCGAGACGCAGTCGAACGCAGCGGACAGGTCCACATAAACCATGTAAACTGTGTCATTCTTTGCTTGGAGATATTTGGCCACTATCATGCTAAGATTAAGAGCCTGCTCCACGGTTCCGAAGCCCTCCCGAAAACCGAATTGAAGATCTGAGACAACATCCTTCTCTTCAGCCCAGTTCCGGGGTCGCTCTAGCACGACTCTGCCAACAACCTTTCCCAAGGAGTCTAATAGGGAGATCGGACGGTAACATTTCACGTCTTGACGGTCTCCCTTTTTAAAGATAGGGACCATAATCGATTTTGTCCAAGATTTTAACAGGCCCAACTTCACTGATGCAGTGCATACTCTCGTAAGGATGGGGGACCAGAGATCTAAGTTAAATTTAAAAAGATCCACTGGAACCCCATCTGGGCCTGGGGCTTTCCCACTTTTGCTCGCTACCAAAGCCACTATAACTTCGGAAATATCGAAGTACAGGAAAATTGGATATACGACTGTAGGAAGTAGCAATTGTGCCCCTGTCGGTGTAGCTGTATTATTAAAGATGTTGGAGAAATGAGACACCCAGATATCTTCCTCTATTGGGACTTCTATCTTTGGGCCGTCTTTATCTTGTAGAAAAGGAGTTTTAACAGTTCTCCAAAAGGCAGCGCTATTATTAGAAACGGCGCTAGAATGTAAATCACTCCAAAGTTTCTCTTTTAAGTCTTTGGTTCTTTGCTTACGAGCCCGTCGATATTGATGTCTCAAGAATTGGATCTGAACCTGATCTCTATCGGTTTTGTTTAACGCCTCCTTTAATTTAGTTAGAGCGACAGTACAGCTATGATAAAACCATCCTTTAGTAGTTGGATTTGAGTTGTTTAGAGTTACTGTGAGAAGTTCCTTAATTTTCTCTAAAATGTGTGCAAAATTATTTAGGACTTCTACATCTGTTACTCCTAAATCCAAACACTTGATTATATTTTCATATGCCTCGTTGACCAACTTGCCTGTAAATTCTTCCGGATTCACTTTTCCCCATTTTAATGTATAACCATTTTGCCTTCCCATCTCAAGGTTATTTTGTGCGAGGGTTTTCGCTATAGCAGCAGTTGGAGATTGACAATCGGTTACATGACATTCCATCCTAAGGGCAGAATGATCACTTAAATCGTTTGTTAAAACCTCAAACAGCCTGACTCGGGGCAACAATCCTGTTGATACGAGGATATAATCTACTGTGGTTTTATGGCCCCGCCCCACGTATGTTGGTTGCAGGGAATTTGTACCTGGACTTGGTTAGTTAACGATTACAAGTTCCAGGTCTGTTAGAACATTATTCAATGCATTTCCCCCCCTGCTATGAAAAAAATGCGTCAGGGGAATGTCATTTTCGTCCACAATCCCGCAACGATTTTTCCCAACATGTGGGCATGGGTGTAGATTCAGGTCTCCTCCCCATAGAAGATGGGCTGCCCCTTTTCCCATCCTTAGTTTGTGGATTAGCCTTTCTTTAATATTAGCGAGAACAGACAAAAATTTGTCCTCTTCCAAGTTGTAAAAATTGAGCAATAGGATCGTCTCTTTGTTATTTTTCAGGAGGGAGAGGAACTGAAAGTTTGGTTCATACACAACTACAGAGACTTTCAAAAAGTTAACTGTGTTTGCTATGTATGTGATTAGACCTCCCTTGGGTCTACCTACATTAGTACTCTGGGCGGGAGTAAAAAATGTTTTATAGCCCTGTAGATGGAGTTCGGTCATAGACCATGTCTCCTGGAGACATATGATTTTCCCAGACTCCAGGAATGTAACAGCCGTCCCATCGTTAATTTTGGAGCGGAGGCCCGCTACGTTCCAAAAGAGGATAGGAAGGTGCTGCGATTCTATATTAACCGGGGCTTTATTTGTTATATAGGTCGTTTTTTCTTTAGGTTCTGGGTGACATGTCTTGGAGTTAGTAATTTGCGGGTTGGTCACAAGCTCATTTGTTGGACAAGTTGTTTTTACCTTGGACTTTAGTTGGCATGTTGTTGTTTCTGTCATGTCTAGTAGTCAATCAACTGATTCGAGGACGCTATACCTATTTGTCGTCAGAATACTAGACCAAAAATCACTTTGGGGTGGCTCTCTGTATACCATTCGAGAACCCCAATCCTCCCGCCCTCCTCTCCAGTGTTGTGGTCCCGATGCATACCAGGGGCCATCGTGGTCATAGTGGCGGGACCCCACTACTTGCCAATGGTTAGGTTGTTTCCCCTGAGGTGGAACTATTGCTTCCCATGGGCGAACGGCATGATTTGGGATCCCTTTAACAAGACCAGAAGGGTAGAAAAAGGAGAGTCTCCTAGTTCCTATTTCCTCATTTACATTCGAGAACTCCCAGGAGCAAATATAATTTACCACTCTTGGGTCCTCAAATGTGATCAAAATACAATCTCCTGGTATAGTTTTTCTACTGTTTCCCACCCATGGGGTCCTGCGTACCATCAGAATCCTACAAGTCCAATTTACTGGTACAGGACGATTAATATTAAGCCAGTATTGGACTTTATTTTTTAATGACCACGTGGGTTCTGTATTTGGGTTATCTATTTCAGGGACGCCTGTCATTACAACCACGAATGGAGTTGCTTCTGGGGGCAAATCCACAACCAGTCTAGGTTCAGGAGGCTTCCTCAACTCGCCACTGTTACTATCGGGCACCACAGTTTTTTTGGGGGCTTTGTTTGTGGGCGGTATTTTTATGTTAGGCATGAGTTTTTTGGGTGCTAAGGTTATCGGAGCTGATATTTTTTCTATCGGGGTGTTGTTCTGAGGCAAAGTTGTCACGAGATTTAGGGTGGATTCCACTACTCTGTTGCCGTTTCGCACTTTAGAGGGAGGTAATTTTGGTGTTACTTTTACAGATAGATTTTCTAAAACTTTGTGTTGTCTGTTTGCTGGCTTTTGAGGGGGCAACTTAGTTCTTTCCTTGCTACAGTCCCCTGGGCCTTGCTTAAGTTTTATATCATCTATCAGGTTCACTAGCTGTTGCTCTATCCGCGTTAATCTTAATTCAAGTGGAGCGAGGGAAGATTTTAGGAGGGCCGTAAAATTGTTAATCAATTGTGAATTGTCAGTCTCATTTCTTGTTTTACTGTGAGGTGAATGCAAAGGAATTTCTTCGCTTGTTAGTTCTAGAATGTCTTGCGTAGACTGATTTATCGCTATTAGATCAGATAGATGTTCTACATTGTGAGGTTCTATCTCTTCCCCGCTACACTGATCAGCAATTTGTCGAAGACTAGAATTTTTTGAGGTATTTTTTTGTTTCCGTATGGCACCCTCTCTCCTCCCTCTTGATTGTCTCTCTTCTTCCGGTGTTAATTGAGGAATCATATCTGGTGTCCTCTCTAAATCTAGGCTTGTCTGGAACTCAGATAATTGGGAGGCCGATAGATCAACGTTATTTGGCAGGCTACGCCTACCCTCGCGGGGTGGCCTGCTCCCATCAGTACTAAGAGTTTCTGGGCTTTTTGCATTCCTTAGGTTTCCAATGGACGATCTTTTGGCCAAAGCTAAGTCCAGAGAGACCCTATCTTCTATTAGGCTGATACTCTGGTCAATGAATGTATTTGCCTTGGCTATAAAGTCGTCCATGGGGCCTAGGCATTTCCCTCCGCCCCCCTTCACTTTAGATTTTTTCCCTCTCGTTAATACCATATTTCCTAGATACCAGTGGAAAGTGGGTGAGGGTTTAAGTGTACGTATTCGAAATAGGTCACACTTTTAAAACATAAATATACTCTAAAAATATAATATAATAAAATTACATGAAGTAGTACGTACACAAATCGCACAGAGTTAGGGGCGTTGGGGGAATGGCCCGGTCCGGTCTCTTCCGTTCTCTAACGGCCTCAAACGGCCCGCTCTTTGCCCGGTCTTAGCCCCGTGCTAAGACCCGCGCGCGTCCCGCTAGCGCGTGAAAACAGAATTGAGTTCTTAAAGATGTAGGAAACGATGTTGGGGGAGGAGTCGGGAAGAGGACCAGGTGCAGCTGATCAGCGCCACGCGCAGCACCCTGGTCCTCGCAGTCCCGATAGCACCAGCCACTCACAGTAGACAGAGTGACCGGGTAGGCTCCCTCGCCGATCTTAGGCGAAATTCAACGATCCGGGCAGCGTTGAGCAAAGACACCGGTGGGACTCCAGAGATGTGGAAAGCAGAGTCTTAGTCCCTCGAGCGGCGCCCGCGCAGCGGGTGCCGCGAGACGTGGAGGCAAGTTCCAAACAGCTAACGGGTAAAATCCAGATAGTCACCAGAATAGGCGATAGTAGACTCCCAACCTTTCAGAAATGTAGCCCAAGGAACAAGAGCAACGATGGTTGTTAAATATGTTGGGGGAGGAGTCGGGAAGAGGACCAGGTGCAGCTGATCAGCGCCACGCGCAGCACCCTGGTCCTCGCAGTCCCGATAGCACCAGCCACTCACAGTAGACAGAGTGACCGGGTACGCTCCCTCGCCGATCTTAGGCGAAATTCAACGATCCGGGCAGCGTTGAGCAAAGACACCGGTGGGACTCCAGAGATGTGGAAAGCAGAGTCTTAGTCCCTCGAGCGGCGCCCACGCAGCGGGTGCCGCGAGACGTGGAGGCAAGTTCCAAACAGCTAACGGGTAAAATCCAGATAGTCACCAGAATAGGCGATAGTAGACTCCCAACCTTTCAGAAATGTAGCCCCTGTAGGCACTGTGGGTACAGCTTCCCAGTCCTGATGAGCGCTTCTTCTGCTCGCTTCTGCCAGTAGTCCATGGGTTCCTGGTCAATTCCAATTTGGAGATGGGAGGTTTTACCGGGTGAAATGTTGATTTTATTTGCCCCCGGATCAAGGTACGGATTTAGGGCAACAATGCTAGTGAGTCCGGAGCTCCACTAAGTGCAGACATTTCAGGTGGCTCCCAACCACGCTCCCAGCAAATATATTTTTTATTTTATTGAAACAGAAACATGTTATGCAATTCATGTAAAGAGAATTGAACGTTTGTGCAGACAAAACAATCATAAATGAAAAGGCTTAAAACTGTTTATGATGGGGAAACAGCCATTACAACATGCATGCGTTACAACGCATAGCCTTCACCACATATTTTTTTACAACATATGTGGTGAGGCCATATGCTGGTAATGGTGGTAAAGGCACCTCCGTGGTCTAGGCCATCGGCATCATTAGAGGAGCGAAGAGATCCTTCCACTTCCTCTTGATGACCTGTGCCACCAGATAAGTGAAAGAGTGGACAACCGTGGTCTTGAGACAAAACATAGAGGTTTAAGCAGGAGGGGGTCCTTTGAGCCAAGGCAGTGAGATGGCACATAGGAACAGAGCCTTGTACATAGATAGTTGGGAGCCACCCTGTAAAAGGGATGAAATGCAATAATAAAAGCTTTAAAAGTAATATATTTCTCAATCGGGAGCCAATATAGATCTTTAAGACATGCAGTTACCAAATGTCGTCTGGCAACCCTCAGTATGAGCCTAGTAGCGACATTTTGAACAACTTGCAAATGCTTAATATGATAGCTAGTAAGGCCCCAGCACAAAGCATTTGCATAATCAAATCTGGAAGTGATCGCAGCATGCACTATAGTTGCCCGAGATTCAAGAAGGACAAAGTTTAGCATCTTCTTCGGCAAACACATCAGAAAAAAACATCCCTGTCGCTGATACAGCTGAAGTAGTTGGGGCCAGGCCCACATTAAATCAGGCACCAGTCATTAGACCGGCTGGTCACCCTGAAGCAAAAAAGAGGAATCTCAATTTTAGAGTAATTACAGTGCAAGCAATGCGTTTACCTCCAATTTACCACCTGCAGTAGCCAGTGCCTAAAGACCTGCCATCCAACTGCTGAGTTTTCACCCGAGAAGATGAGTTGAGCATCAGCTACGAAGATAAGTTGAATACAAAAGGCCCCGACAATGGAGGCCAAAGGTGACAAATACACATTAAATAATGTAGGTTCAGGGAAGACCCCTAAGGGACACTATATTTAAGAGATTTAGAAGTGGACAAAAAACGCTCCAGCATGACTGATTGCCCCTGTCTAATAGAAAGGACTGGATCCATTGCAAGGCAGTACTGCCCACCCCAATGTCAGCTAGTCTGGACAGCAATATTTAATGTGAGATGCAGTGATGTAACATAGGCCTCCGCACTCCCTGTGGTGCAGGGGGACCGAGCTGCAGGCCCCCCCCCCCCAGCACAGTACCCTGGCCTGAGAGCTCCAGATTGAGTCCAGAGGGGGGCCCCTCCATCTATTTTGCAGGGGGGGGGGCTCAAGTTTTGTTCTTCCACTGGATAGATGGTATTGAATGCCACAGACCGATCTGAAAGGATTAAGGCAACTCTGACCTTGAGCAAGATAGATTTTAATTGATTCGGAGCCCTCCAGCAGAGCTGTTTCAGTACTATGTTTAGGGTGAAAGCCAGACTGAGAAGGGTTCAATAACTCATGTTATTCCGAATAATTATTGAGTTGCTGATTCACTAGCTTGTCAAGCATTTTAGAAGCAGCTGGTAGATGAGAGATAGGTCTAAAATGGTGCATCTGGGAGGTGTCTGCAATAGGATTTTTAGCAAAGATATCATCATTGCCAGTGTCCATTCCTCAGGAAACACACCAGAGGCCAGTGAGGCAGTAAAGATTTTATTAAAAATAGGGTCTAATCTCACTGTCCGAAGCTAGACTACTGGGTGGGCATGGATCCGCTGGTGAGCCTGACCGACATTGTAAAATGGCCTGCCTAGAGTCTTCAAATGAAATCTCCTCAAAATCAAATATAAGAACAGAAACTTTTCTGTGACATTTCTAATCAGTGAGAGAAGTTGGCCTGGTATATGCTGTCCACTACTTATAGCGGGCACCCTGTACCAGTCCAAACAACCCCTTATTGGTTATAGGTTAAAGACAACCTTTATTGAAAGTTATCCTAGTGGTAGTCTTGAAGGAATGTAAAGCAGCTTGTTTTACCAGTCAATAATCTCTTGAGTTCCTAAATGAAAGATCTCCACACCAGGTATAGATATAAAATATATGTATTTATTACTAAACACACCCTCCTAGTCTCTTTATGAGACTAAAGGTCGAAACACCTAAGTTACAGTTCAAATATTACAGTAAAATAGCACAAATACACGTCAGACCCTAGGGGCGAGCCAAACCATATACTAAAATAGTGGTATAAGAACCACGACTTAACTAGACACAAGGCCTAGAGCCTGTAGAATCGCTGGGACCCCAAGGAAACAACCAAGGTAGTGACACGGGGGCCGTGTGCAGTGTGTGAACACAGCCGTGAGCTCCCTTTAGCTTCTATGGGGAATGTCGTGATTAGATTTTTAAAGATTAGGGACACTTAGAATTGAGTCAGGACCAAACCCTTTTGAACTTAGGAAGTTCTAGGGCTAACACCCACGGTAGCACCAGAGTACTTGTGTTACCTCACCCAGGGAAGCCGGGTGCATAGGTGTCTTTTGGTGTCGGGTCGCGTCGTCGATTTCAATGGGAGCTGGCGAAGAAGTGCTGCTGCCAAGAAGATGCGAAGTGTCCAATCCAAGCCTGGATCGAAGATGAGAAGAACCTGAAAGCAGAGGGGACAGAGTCTGGGTCACTAGCCAGTGACCAGGCAGGCGATAGGCAGATGCCCACCGATGTCGGGTGATTTCAGGTGAAGAAGGTGAAGCTTGGCTATTCAGCCACGAGGACCAGGAGGTGTCGAGGACAACCAGGAGCTGGATTTGAGCTGACCCACAAAGGATGTCAAATGTTGCAGCATCGATGCCCGGATTGGACACAACAAGCCTTGGCAACAGCAACCCATGCAGAAACGAGAAAGATGTTTCGGTGCAGACCAGCAAGGTCTGAGGGACTCACCACTTGGTTGGGAGTCAGGGCTCGTCTGGAGCAACCAGAGAAGCCCAAGGAAAAACAAAGTTACCCCATAAGGGACCCACCAGTCAACGGACCAGGGATCGCGAAGGGACCTCGAGATGAAACACAAAATGGCGGCCCACGGATCACTCGGGGTAACTAGGCTAACAATCTTCGGTGGATTCAGTGCTCATGGTGGGATCTAAATCAGTGACCCCAAGTATGACTTCAAGAAATGTCGAGAAGTCAATGCACTTTTAGAAATGCACGGTGACCAGGAGTTCCGGTTCCACGCTACTCACGAGGCCTGCTGGTCTCAAGTTTGCTGGGGACTCGGGTCAGCCTATGAGATGTTTGGAAATCTTCTTCCTGGGCTGCAAATACTTCAGTGTCCGGCAGGAGCTTCGATAATGCAGACCGGCAAATTGCTTCGTTGGTGCCTGCTAAGCAGGGGAGTCACTCCTTGACCGCAAGGGAGATTTCTTCAGTCCTCTACTCTTGAGTAGAGCATCGAAGTTCCAGGATTCAGCTTCAGAGTTTCGTCCAGGGATATCTAAAGATCTGGTTAAAGAGGTTCCTTTCTTATACCTAAGGAAGGGGTTGGACTAGTTCTGGGGACCCACCTATGGGAGGGTTTGGAAAGAGGGGTGGCTACACCCATTTCCTTTGTCCAGTTTTCAGCCAGAGCAGGGGCTTGAAGCCCCTGAACCGGTTTGAGCTGGACTATGCACAGGGACACCAAATGTGCCCCCAGTGCAGGACTTCAAAGCACTCAGAGAGTGCTCCCACCGAGCCCCAATACACATCAGCCTGTCTGGGAAGTGGTTACACCTCACTGTGACACGAAACCTATTGTCCAGGCCTCCCCTGCTGGAGTTTCGGTCAGCAGCAGGAGGCCAGACCCGTGTCTGTGGCTGCAGCATCCATTTTGTGATGCCAGGGCTCTGTTAAGTTTCTACCGGGTAACCCAGTACTACCATGTCTTTCCCTCTAGAAGGGTGGAATTCTAGCCCCGCTGCCAGAACTAGCGGGGGGGGGTAGGATTCCAAAGCGTTTGACACCAAACACGGCATGTTTCTGTGCAGCCATCCCAAAGTTAGCATTTACCACGAGGTTATAATGCACTTAAGAGTATATGGTCAGGCTGCATTACAAACAGCATCAGAGAAGGATCTACAAATGCTGCAGAGGGGCTCTGCTCATGCAGGGGCACCCTCTCACATAAGAACCAAGCACTCTGCCTTCAGGATTGATAAGGCCTGCCATAGGAGTGACTTATAGTGTTATACGTGTGTATATATATATATAGTGATATAGGTAACCTATATCACAGTAAGGGGTGCATGCACCACCCTGCCCAGGCTGCAGTAGCAGACCTGTGATGTCATTTTGGGTGGCTTCCCAGGGATGGCATAATAAATGCTTCAGCCCCTGGTAGGCCTCTGGGGTACCTATGCCCTGGGTACATAGTGTACCATATACCAGGGACTCACAAGGGTACCTCAGGATCCAATCTATGGTGTACCTAAAGTACATGCAATCAATTTAGAGAGGAAGCAGCTAGGCTGGGGCCCTGAATAGCAGGGTCTCAGCCAGACTAAAGTCGAAAAACAGTGAAACACCAGCAAAAAGTGGGGGTAAATATGTGAAGCAGATCCTACTCTCCTTCAATCAGTACAGCAGTTTTCACTGAAATGCTACCCCAGAATTAGTACTCTACAATTTTCTTGATGACATCACATGTAACCACATACAGAACCCTGCAAGGGGAGTGTGGAATGTATGTCGAAGGATTAGGGCAAGTAAAAATGGTCAGAATAATTCGATTACTGGAAAGTATTTGCATCATATATGCACCATTGCAAATCATTAGGGTAGGTGAGAGTGTGAAAAGGAACACTGTTTTGCCGTCGAGTCATCTTGAAATGCCAGATTAGAAACAAAAAAAAGGGATGTTCTTGGTTTTTACAGCCAGCATTTCAATAGTTACACTACCTTATTGTTATTAATAAATCAATGTTACATAAACACATTTTTTTTTGTTTTAATGCTTTCTTAATGTATCTGGGAATTGAAATGTTGATTCTACATCTCTGAGGGGCATATTATCAAGCACGGCGTTAAAATTATCGCAGAAAACTGCAGCTAAAGCGGCGATAATGGGCTTGATAATATGCCGCAGAGAATTCTAATAGAAGCCCATTATGCCGCAGAGAATTCCAATAGAAGCCCATGTTGACACCAGAACATGGGCTTCTATTGGAATTCTCTGCGGCATATTATCAAACCCATTATCGCCGCTTTGGCGGCAGTTTGTTTTCTGCCGCTAAAGCGGCGATAATTTCAACGCCGTTTCTTGATAATATGCCACTAAGTAATTTAAGAACATGAGTCATAAGTGATCGCAGTAGAGAACTGAGAAGAGAAATCCGACTTTGGGGCATATTTACGAGGGCCATATCTCCGCTTTTTTGGCTTTTAAAGACAAAAAAGCGGAGATAAAAATATCGGCCTATTTACAAGAGGGTGATAACATGCATTAGTGCATGTTAGCACTCTTTTACCCGACGCCTCCCTTTGCATCTCTAATGAGATGCAAAGTGGGCGTCACTGGGCAGTACAACCTTGTAAATATCGCTGATGTACACATCGCGATATTTACAAGGCTGCCCACGCATTTTAGCAGACATTAGTTTTTGGAGAAAACAGCTGTTTTCTCCAAAAACTAACATCTGCAAAAATGCAGACTTAGCTATACTTACCATTGGGGGATGATTATGCTGATACGACCACAGGGTCGTATCAGCAAGGTTATCGCCGTTTTCCATGGAACACCGCTGGAAAACCAGCGATGTTCCATGGAAAACATCGCTATTGCTGGGAAATTATCGCCATTGCGCTATGCGTTGTTAATACAAAGCTAGCATGGCGATAATTTCCTGCGATAGCCAGCGATAACATTTTTCTCGCGAAAAGCGGCCAGCGATAATTATCGCTGCCGCTTGTTAATATGCCCCCTAGTCATTAACGTCAAAGTGCAAAGCCCGGCTTAGAATGTGGAGCATATTAACAAGGGCTTTATCTCCGCTTTTTTGGCGTTAAAAGCCAAAGAAGCGGATATAAAAATATCGCTCTATCAACAACAAAATCGCATGTTAGCACCCTTTTTCACTATGCTTCCCTTTGCATCTCTAATGGATTACATGGCTAAATCCACCATGGGCTATCAACAAGGATATCCCTATCCTTGTAGTTTTATCGCTGCATTGCCAGCGATAACCTCCCAAAATGCCGCTATCGCTGGATTTTGTTATCGCCTAAGTGGTTAGCGTTGTTAATAACGTGATAACCAGGCGATATTATCCAGCGATAGCGGGCGTTAAAAAAATTAGCGCTAAGTGCCCTTAGCGTTAATTTTCCCTGTTCCTTGTTAATATGCCCGTTAGGGACAAGGGCTTTAAAAGCCAAAGAAGCGGAGATAAAAATATCGCCCTATCAACAACAGGGTGCTAACATGCAAAATGATATGTTAGCACCCTTTTTCACGGCGCTTCCCTTTGCATCTTAAGGGGCATATCTACAAGGCGGCGATATAAAATTATCGCCGCTTTTGCGGCCGTTTTCGGCCGAAAGCGGCGATAATTTTATCGCTATATTAGCAAGGTCACGCTATCGCGTGAAACCTTGCCTTAGCGCCTGAATTCCTAACGCCCATCTTTGCATCTCGAATGCGATGCAAAGTTGGCGTTCCTCCCCAGGATAACGGGAGAAATGTCGCTAAACGTAATTTCTCCTATTATCAAGCCTCACGCAAAGCAGCATAGCGACAAGAAAAGTAGCGATAACCTCTGTTATCTTTACTTTCCTTATGCCTGCTTTGAAGTTAGCGCTAGGATTTTTATCGCTTTCGAGATAAGCGTTGCTAATAGCACGCTATGTCAGCGATAATACTCCACCCTAGTGGCGATAATTATACTAGCGCTAAGTGTGCTTAGCGATAATTATCGCTGGTTGTTGCTGATATGCCCCCTAATGAGATGCAAAGTGGGCGTTCCAGAGCAAAATAATAGGAGAAATGTTGCTAAGCGGCATTTCTCCTATTATCAAGCTTTACGCTAACCCTGTTAGAGACAAAAAAAGCAGCGCTAACTACGGTTAGCGCTGCTTTTTTACGTCTGCTAATTTTCAGATTTAGCCATGTAATCCAATGGGAGGTGGATTACATGGCTAAATCCACCATGGGCTATCAGCAAGGATATCCCTATCCTTGTAGTTTCATCGCGGCATTACCAGCGATAACCTCCCAAAATGCCGCTATCGCTGGATTTTTTATCACCTAGGGGCATATTCTCAAGCCAGGCGATAAAATTATCGCCACTTTAGCGGCAGAAAACTGCCGCTAAAACGGCGATAATGGGCTTGATAATATGCTCTATGGAATTCCAACTGAAGCCCATGTTAGATGTGAAGGACGTCTAACATGGGTTTCAAATGGAATTCCATAGAGCATATTATCAAGCTCATTATCGCCGTTTTAGCTGCAGTTTTCTGCCGCTAAAGCGGCGATAATGTTAATGCCTGTCTTGATAATATGCCCCATAGGAGGTTAGCGTTGTTAATAACGCGATAACCAGGCGATATTATCCTGCGATAGCGGGCGTTAAAAAAATTAACTCTAAGCGCTCTTAGCGTTAATTTTCCCTGTTCCTAGTTAGTGTGCCCCTTGGTCTCCAAGGTCCGGCCGGTCCAGTGTCTGTTTGATGAAAGCATCAGCAATAGTGTCAGTTGCGAAGGTTGCACGTTGCCTGGTTTCCATCTGCAGACGAAGTGCAACGTTTCAAAACGCTTCGAGGCTGAGAGGTAAATGTCATTGCACGCGCCGTGAATAGGTCTGACACTGAAAAGGTATCAGGCTCGAACCTTTCCCAGCAACCTGCAAAAGCCTCTGGCAACGAGGAGGAAGCTCCATTGGGAAGTCACAAAAATAAAAACAGCAGAGAAACAGGCGGGTGTTTCAGCGATCTATCTTCCTTGTCTCCCACCTGCGCCTTGGAGCAGATGTGAGTCATATTCAGAGGTCCACAGATGTGCCGGCTTCAGGTGCCTTCCACAGTGGAGACGGATGAGGCGTGAATAAATACATTATTTAAGATAATGAAACGTTATGGTCAAAGAGTGCATTTCTCCTTTTAGCCAAGTTTAATTATGCAATTCATTTTTAAAAAGCTATTATTGTGAGTAAACATAAATGATTTCAAATATAATTGTGAGAAGACAGCGATGTGAGTAAAAATGCCATTCAAATAATGATATATTTATTTATTTATTTATTTATTTTAGTGTTTTATAGAGCGCGAACATGACCCATGAGGGTATCAGAGCGCTTTACATGGTTAACGGGAAAAAACATCATAGAGAAACAGTGCAAACAGTAAAGTATCAGAAGCAAAGAAATATAACATATAGGTGGGGGGGGATGCTGCGTTGCACGTGCTGTTAATCACCACGAGGGAAACAGCCCAATCAAAAACAATTCGCCAACAGCTAAGGGCCTCATTTATGAAAAGTGACTCGTGGCTGCGTGAAAACAGCGATGTGTCACTTTTGATCGCGCCCTCCTTGCAACATGCTGGATGAATCATATTTACAGTATGATGCATTATGTCGCAAGGAGTTACAGATACGTCAGTATTTCTGACGTATCAGTAGGCACAAAAATGACGCATTGCTGGAGTGTGTCACAAAAGTGACTCCACTCTATCAATGGGTCATTGCACATGGGGAAGTCCCATTTCAAATGGGCCTGCGTCAGTCTTACGCCTGCTGTGTGGCAGTCGTAAGATACTGAAGCATTTGCGTCCTAGAAGTGAGACAGTGAAATCTCATAGAATTCACTGCGTCACTTCTACGAGGCTTACTTGTGTCAGAAAGCCCACCCTGCATACATTATACCTGGAGCAGGTATAATGTGGCGCAGGGGTTTACAAAGTGACACATCTACCTAGATGCGTCACTTTTGACTCTGCCGGTGCGTCACAAAAAGGGAGGTACCAGTGGCGCAAAAGTGACGCAAAGGCTCATAAATAAGCCCCTGACCAATGGTACTAATAACCCTGGGGCAGATCTACAAGCCCCTTGCGCCCCTTTTGCGTAATTTTTAACATGGGAAAAGTGATGTGAGGGTGGCGCAAGGGGCTTGTAAATATGCCCCCCAGTTTTTAAAAATATCAATTGTAATGATATTGTAAGTGAGTCCCTTGCTCACTTTGCCACTGGATTCAAGCAAGCCTGGCTGAAGACGGCTGAAATGCCAGAAACCAGTCCTAGGAAGCCTGTTTCCGGTCCAGGGAAGGCATGGCTTGGCAGTTCGGGCTGGACTGTTCCCATGAGGCACAGGGTCAGACTGATTTGCATATGGCCATGTCTGAACTGGGGTGGCAGAGTGGGCTAAAGAACGGTGATGGATCAAATCCAGATCTGTTGACTGGGTGTGAGTGTTTGATTGGTTCTGATGCTCCGTCCATCACCACCCCCTTTTGTACCGCTTTGTTCGCCATAAGTTGGCAGGGTATGCTCAGACGTGAGTCCCTTGCTCACTTTGCCACTGGATTCAAGCAAGCCTGGCTGAAGACGGCTGAAATGCCAGAAACCGGTCCTAGGAAGCTTGTTTCCGGTCCAGGGAAGGCATGGCTTGGCAGTTCGGGCTGGACTGTTCCCATGAGGCACAGGGTCAGACTGATTTGCATATGGCCATGTCTGAACTGGGGTGGCAGAGTGGGCTAAAGAACGGTGATGGATCAAACCCAGATCTGTTGACTGGGTGTGAGTGTTTGATTGGTTCTGATGCTCCGTCCATCACCACCCCCTTTTGTACCACATGCACAACGCCTGTCATATGGGACTGTACCGTGACCAAATGCTGCATCTGTTGGGGGCACTGCCACTGGCAGTTTTGCGCATCAGCTACCGTCTGAGCTTCCTATTTGTGTACATCACCTGCGTCCAGCCCTGTTTCACTGCTGATAATGCACATTCGAGTGTTCCATGGATTACTGCCCATCTAACACAACGGTAGCTGAACTGGATTATGACTTATGTGTGCCCCCCTGTTGGTCCACGACCAGGAGTGTAACCGTGATAGCCGTGCTTGGGATGCCTTGATACCTGGCGTATGTGCTGGCAGTTGGACATGGGATATTGCACAAATCCTTGTGTGCAGTGACCACATCGAGGTGCTCCCCTATTGGTCTGTGTTGCGGATTGGTAAAATGGCGTGGTCGGAGTACACCTGTCCAGACCAGTAAATGGATTGGGTCGCCCTCGTGTTCGTTGAACTCGACAACAACATACTCCTGGAACTGATTGCACATGAAGCTGCACTCGCATTCATGGACGAGTGACTACGTTCCTGCGACCACAACTGATCGTAACCCAGAGCACCATTGGACATGGCTGCATTTGCCTGGACTCAGAATGCATGTACGTGCACCTATGTGTGTTGACACACACCTGTGCAAGGTGAGTCAGCCCCATGGGGGAAGCTGCACAGCGTCTCTTGGCTACGTTCCTAAATCTGACATACTGCTGAAGGGACAGTTCATACATGGCAATGTAGTACTACATGTGAACTTGTCGGACACCTCCACCTGTTCACTGTCAGTAGAGCAGACAGTCAGCGCAGTCTGGTGGTACAGCACTATGCAGATCCCATGGGCTGTGAGTTGTGTCCCCTGACATGGGGCAATGAGCATACACCAAACATCACATGACACGTCCAGCAAGGCAAGGTGGGCTGAGACGGTTGCCATCCGTAATAATTGGTGTTCATTTCTACCTCCCCATTTCTTGGACCTCTACATGTTCCTATGCTGCCTGTTGGTGTCGGGAGCATTGTCTAAATGTTGTGGCCTTTGTTTTGCACGTACTGACACGCACATTCCAATGTCTACGCAAATTCACTAGTGTTCAACTGTGATGAGTGTTGATTAGAATGACAAATTGTGTGCCTCAATGTGCATTGTCCGTGCACAGGGAGGGACTGACTGAGTCCCCATTGCCAGCTCCACCTCTGTGAGTCAGACATTGTGGTTGGATAGTTGCTGGTAGACGTGTGCACTTACGTGTCTTCTGCAATGTGAGTATGGTGTCCAACATCTTGCCATGCGGATCAATGTGATCCATCACAACAGGCAGTGTCCACACAGTTGAGTGTGAGTGGGTATGCGAAGAGATGTTCTGTTGTCACATGTGATGAGGGACACTATTTCGGGCCTGCTACCGAATGTGACATTTTCACACACAGCCCATATAATATATGGATGTGGGGCTACTTGGGTGGTTGTGAGATTGTTGTGCATGAGCAATGAGGCCACAGCTATTTCACACCTTCACAGTCATCTAATTGGCCATGTGGGTCAGGGTCAGACATGCGCATTGATGTCATTCCCCAGGGTGTACATTTTTGTGCAATCAATGTCCCTACATTCATCCATACTTTTATACTTGATTGAACATAGACATGACACATCTATGTGTTTTTGAATGTTTTATTCACATTCTGTGGAATGTAGGAGCGGGAGCAGTACATGGCCATGCAAACCCCACATTACATGGTGCCCAGTGGAGGGCCAACCAGAGTCCTCAGTTGAATGATTAGTCAATCGGAAGAGGAAGAGTTCTGTCTGCAGGCTGATTGCTGTGTCCTTGCTAACCAGAGCAGATATGGCAGTCCATGTCTGGGTCAAGGTGTATGTCACAGAGTGTTTCGGGGGACAGTGGAATGTGTTGTCCAGGGCATGATGCAGAGGGCTGAACCAGGCAGGAACAGGCCATATGTCATGGATAAATGCTACAACCATATTCTGCACACAGAGTCATTAGCATACACATCTTAGTCCTCTGATATGTCTTCTGTATCAGGTGTGTCAGGTGTGTGTGGTGGTGTTATGGCTGTATCACTGTGTGCCACTGACACATCAGGGGCCGGAGGTGTAATGGATGCATCACTGTGTGCCACTGACACATCAGGGGCGGAGATGTGTGTGTCGAAGTTCCTGCAGGAGTAATCTGGGACAGGCTCTGTGGCATCAATGCCATTAGGAGGATCTGCAGGGCATGGAATATCCCAGCTACATCTCGCTGGTGTTCAGCCATGGCAGCCATCCTTCCAGCCTGCATCCATTCCATTGTCCTCCACAGCTGTGCCAACTCCGTGCTGTCATCTCTGGGGCCTGTCTGACTAGACAGTTCTTGTATCCGAGTAATGGCTCCAGCAAGGTCAGCCAAGGATTGTTGCAGAGCATTCAACGGACTGTGGGTGTCCGTAATGGACTGTAAGTGGTCCCTGATGGGACTTAGATACCCACGTATGGCATCCAGTTTGGCTGCCATGATTTCAAACCCCAGACGCACATGTTCAGCCAGCTCCTTCTGGCAGTCTACCACACGGTGTTGGAACGTCATTTGTTCTTCGGTGAGGTGCTGGGAGCCAGCCGTGGTAGTGGGTGCTTCCTGCTGTGTGGTCTGTTCAGGGGGTTGAGTCACCTCAATGCAGCTAGGCTGCACTGCTCCTGGGGGTGGGGTGTGGAGGCTGTCCATGAGCTGATGGAGGGTGTCTGAGCAAATGTCCAGGGTGTCCTCTTCATCATCACTGAAGAGATGTCTGCTCTGCTCGTCAGGAAATGTTGATTGTCCCTCTGCAATGTAAAGGGAAGATGCAGGTCACCAGTGTGTCCCATGTATGTTGACGCATTGTAGATGTTTACAAACAGACTGCATGACAAAGTACATTGTGACTGTTTTGGAGGAGATGGCTATTTGATGGGAGACAGTCACATTTGGACTACATGACGGATGTGAGGTTGTACTCGTACATTTTCATCTAACAGTGTCCTGCTATGTCAGATGTGATTGGCCAGTTTCTATGCACAAGCGGCAGCAGTTGTGTCCTCTGTTCTCTAGTGAAAGTGTTGCACCTTGTACCGCATTGTCGTCAATGTTGATGTGTTGTGATTGCTATGTGTGTGTGCTGCATTGTGGGAAAGTCGCCCCTGCAGCTCTAATTTAGCGGTCCCTTAACCCTTTGAGGAGGTGTGCCTTTGACTTGTGTGCTTTTATGGTGCAGAGATGTTGGCTATTTAGGTCATTTGTGCTCTTGGACGGTTTTTGTACTCGTGTGCATTGTTTGTCTGCAGTTTTGTTGTTTGTTGTTGACGTCAGGGGTTGCATGGGCATGTGGATGTGTCAGAGCATTGGAGGATGTGATCCACACTGGACCACCTTAGTGTGGTGGCATGAACCATGTCATGTATTTTGACTGCAGCCATGCTATTGGTCATGCAGTGTCACTTGCATTGTCAGTGTGGCTCACATAGCCGCTGCTTAGCTGGATTCAGCACATGTGCATGGGTAGGTTGTGTGATTGGTGATAGGGAGGGTGGCCCCTTTGTGCACATGGTGGAGGGGGGCCTACTTGATGTTTCCATGTGTGCTGCAGCATGCCAAGGGTATCAGGGACACGTTCCACACTCATTGTGGGTGTGTGGTGTGCTACACATGATTGTGCATGTGTGTCATTGAGCCCATCTCCCCCTGTCCCCCAGTCCCTGCTCGTTACTCACCCTGTAGCTGTTGGGTCAGGTCATGTCGAGCTGTGTCTGGCCCCCAAACTCCTGCCACCATCTCCACACTTAGGACTGTGGCCACCATTTCCTACAGATCATCCAGCTCCTCCTGTGGCACAGGACTCCCACCTCCAGTCGCCGTTGCTGCCTTCCTGTTGGCAGCGTCTTACTGCTTTGTTTGGCTTTTCACGTCATGCCAGCGCCTCTTGACCACCTCCATTGACCTTCTCGACACTCCGACTGCATTCATGTTGTTCAAGATGCACTTCCATATTTCCGTTTGTGCTGCCAATGACACGTTTGCGGTGCCGAAACAGTTGTTGGTAGTGTCCTATCACCTCCGTAACGATGATCCTGTTTTCCTGCGGACTGAACTGCGTCTTCCTCTTCTCCTTGGCCTTCCCCGAGCCCGGGGTTCCTTGCTGGTAGTCTGTGCGGCTTGTGGGGTTCACGTTGTCCTCTGCACTCGGTTCGGGTGCATCCATGGTGCTATGCATTTTATTTTATTGTGCCTTTTTTTCAGTTTTTCTTTTATAGTACATTTTCCCGCATGACGCGTGGGAATTGCAGGCCTTTCGCTGGTTATCACTGATTTTTGTAACGCGATTGGCCAAATCGCAACTTTTTCCGCGTTCGTGTTTCGGGTTTTTTAGGCGTTGCGTTCATTTTAACGCGGTCATTTGACACCTTGTCGTGAGACTATCACATGGTGCCGCCGTGTTGAGAATACAACATTAACACAGTGTTATGTTCCAGCGATAGACTGTGATGTGCAAAGTTGCGTTAAGTTAATTTTGCGATATTTAACACACGTTCTTGAGAATATCCTCATATTGATTCAGTATTTGTATGGGATGCCTACAACACGTTCCTTCCAGATACTGAATCAGATACTCAATTGGTATCTATTTGAAATTCAATTTTAGGCATTGGCCCAAACTTTTCCGACTCCTAAAATCGGAAGCATTTTTAAAATCGCAAATGCCAAATCAGAGTTTGCGACCTTAGAAATACTTTGCACACTTCTGCCATTTCTAAGAACAGTATATAACTAGGCCTCGGTGACATTTAAATGACCCCAACTTCTTTCACGTAATTTCAGGAATTTAGCATTTTGCTTGTTACACGAAGTTCCCGAAGTTACACCATTCCTCCACTATGTTTATTATGCGCAATTCATGGTAAAAAAATTACCAGAAATCCATCATTTGGAAATGCACAGAAACAACAAAAAGTTAACAGCTGTTGCTCGCGGTGATGTTTTTTGCACTATTTGGTTATTGTGTATTGTGCCCTCATAATAATTTTTCGCACTGAAGTATAGCACATGTGAAGGATTTCTATTTTGTGTCATTACTTGTAATTTTGCGCAATTTTGTTGAGATGCTTTATAACCATACAAAAGAAAATTATGCTAACTCCTCAAACCTCTATAAATAACAGGCACTTGTTAAACATATCTAAATTATTGGAACTCAGGGTACTAAACACGGAGGGCAAAGTCGGCCTTGCTAGAATTTTGCTAGGACTTAAACTGTGGCCTTTAGCGCAGCAGATATTTCAGCAGAAAAAAATTGCGGAGCGATTCTTTACCCTGCCGGGATTATATACATGTATCCTTAGTCTGTTTCATCTTTGATGCAGTTCTGAGATCTGAAATAGAACTTGCCTTCAAAAACTAGAACCCCTGAATGTCTATTTCATGAACATCTAGCTTCAAGGTATTCCCAGAAACTATCTGAAAATAACTAGAACTATTGTTGTGCCAAAGCTCAAAGTGGCATATGTACAAGGAGTTAACGCCGCCGTAGCATCAATTTTTGGTGTTACGGCGGCTTTTTTTTAATCGCCTTACTTACAAGTTGCTGCTAACCTCAGTTAGCGGCAGTTTTGTGGTGAAAATGTGCATTTTTAAGATCGCCCCTTCTGTTAGCAGGAGTTAACAAAAATGAGATGCAAGGTAGGCGTTCCCGTGCAAAAATTGCCACTAACCTCACTTTGCGATATTTACAAGGAATTCCTTGTATGGAGCCAAACCCTCAAAAATGCCTCTAGCTGCAGTTAGAGGCAGTTTTTTTAAGAGAAGAAAATAGCTGGACTTAAAAATGGTGCAAACACTTGTGGCCTCATTTCAGAAGGTTTTGATTAGGCCTGGGCGAAAATTTCGTTCCGTTCGCAGGAATTGCGATAATTTGACATTTTTGCGTTCCGCGGAGAGCGCGAAAATGTCAAAAATTCCGGTTTCCGCAGCTTGGCGATAATTTGTTGCTTGCTTGCGCTGTAAAATAATACATTCTCGCGCGCGCGCGATCGCCTTACCTGAATCCCTGCGTTCGCCGACAAGTTTTCTTGATCCGGTCGCGTTCTCCATGAGATGTTGTATTGTTTTTAGCCATTTGCGCTATCTCGCGACAGTTCGCGCCCGCAGTGACGTCATGCGTCGCGCGATCACGTCTTTTTTCTCGCGATCATGCACCGCGAGACAACTCAAAACAAGATGGCCGCGCCCGCAAGCAACCACATGGGTAAGTTGGCGACCCGCAACCATGCAGAAAATCTCGCGAACATGCCGGAAAAAAACTTCCGCATCTTCGCGATATTTCCGCTTGTTTGCGATAATTTTAAACATTTTCGCGATAATTTGCGAAAGTTAATTTCGCAAATTCCGCCCACCCCTAGTTTTGATGCTGGACAGCCCTGCAAGGAATGTTGCTGCGCTGCCCTGCCCTGCGACAAAACAAAAGGGCAGGAATGTGCACCATCAATAAGATAGGGTATATTCCTGGACTTCTTTCAGGAAAAGTGTTGCATAGCTCCAACAAAACAGTGTTGCGACAATTTTCACCATGCCCTTCTTGCGACACCATGGATGCGCTGTATTCACTGTACGGCTCTCCATGTCGCAACTAATGACAGATACATCTGGAATCCTGACGTATCTGTCAGCTCTAAATTTACGCATTGCTGCAGGGTCACAAGCATGACGCAACTCCAGCAATGCATGGGGCCAGCATATCCCTGTGGCACTGCGTCACCCATACGCCTGTCATGATGCAGACGTAAGGTACTGACGCAGTGGCATTCCACAATTGTTGCAGTGAAATCTGATGGATTTCACTGCACCACTCCTATGAGGCTTTGTTCCGTGGGAACGCCCACCCTACATACATCATACCTGATGCAAATATAATGTGGCACAGGGCTTCACAAGGTCACGCATATGCCTAAATGCATCACTTTGCAAATACGGCGCAATGCGGTGCAAGAATTACGCTACAAGTACGTCAAGAAAATGACGCACTGGCAGGGTGAAACTGTCAGAAGAGACTCATGAATAAGCCCCCGTGTCTTTTTCCCCTACGCTGGTGCACAATGACTGCCATGCACCAAAGTAGGCACCCTTGCGTAATGGTGCAAGGGTGACTATGTTGCGGAGTTGATTGATGTTGTGGCTCCATCACTTCTCGAGACTTCTGCAGGTGCGTCTGGACTAGTGGAGGGTGGGAGTGAACCAGCTGGCCTTCTTGGAGTGTTGTTTGCCTGATCTTTTCTTGAGGGGGGCCAGGGTGTTGGTGCAGTTGGAGATCCATAGGTGGAGGTCGCGCGCTGTTGTGTTGTCGTCTGTAAGCGTTGGCGGAGTGGTGGTGCTGAGGGCGTTGAAGAGAAGTTCTTCGGTGGCCTTGATCCAGCTGCGAGTGGGGGAGCGATGATGGCGGTGGCATACAGTGGGCATGGTGAAGACGTGATGTATACAATGATTTACAAAAAGGAACACAACAGATAACTAAGGTTAATCACTTAAATCCAAATGTATCGTTGTTGAGATTTGGTGCTACAACTCCCAGCACCCGCCGTTGATAGGTGACACTGGTACAAAGAGGTTCAAAGAAAAAGGAGGTGAACTCAATAATTGTTCAGATGGGCCAATAAAGTCCATAAATCTTCTTTATTCAAATTTAGTATAAATAACTTGAAGCACAGCCAACGCGTTTCGTTCCTGTGTGCCAAGGAACTTCATCAGAGCTGAAACAATCACACAAAGACATAAAATAAATATACATATAACATATATACTAACACAATATTGACATATAAAAAGACACATACTCAAGTTGATAGACAGCCTACATAACATTATATCTACAATTTTAAAAATATATATTTAACAGTACATTACAAACTAACATTCATAAATTCCCAAAGGAAAACATTTGTCTTGAATGAGTTATTTATATGTACATATTATAAATTCATATTATAAAAAGGAGGGTAAGGGAGGGGAAAAGTTTTTATAAAACGAAGTGTCATAAGGCGGGAAAGTACAAAAAAAGAGAAAAGACGACAAAAGTTTTATAAAAGTATATATAAAAGTAGAGAATATAATAGTAAAATAAGTAAATAGATTAATGGGTGAATGGGAAAATGAATATAAAGAAGCGAAACAGAAAAAAGAAAAAATGAAGAAATGTTTTTAATTTAAAGAGAGTGATAAAAAGATTCTGAAAGTAAGTAACAGTAAAAAGACACCTAGTATTCTATATACAAAAGGTAATAAACAATTCCAAGAAAAACATTTAATTGGAATCTATATAAAGGAGCGTCTCACCTTAACAAAAATAATAAATTAATTATAATAACAATCAAATTTTTACTCTGTGTTGAATATATCCTATAGTATTTGTGGAAAAGTTAAAATTCAGATTTCATTTCTATAAGGAATAGAAATCCAAAATAAAGTTAACATCTTGAAATACACAATTCTAGTAATCACAGTTCAAAATATATAGTTGCCTCTAATGTTCTCACCTTGATATAAAATTAATATATGTGTGTGGTCAAATGTAAAAATTCATATCATCCTGTAGTTCAAGGTCAAATAAGGATGGACAGAATACTTCAATCCTTAATGGTAACTCTAAGGTAAAGGAGAATAAGAAGGGTAAATAGCCCACCTGGCAAAGTGACGCACCAAAATAATTGTAAACATTCATAAGGTTCATACGCCTACTAAAATTATATAGGTAAATATATCTGAACTCAAAAAAATGCAAATAAATCCCAAGGCAAGTATTTATCTCCCTGTCAAACAGATTTCAAATTCCAAATATAGCGCCCCATATGCGGAAACGCCACGCAAAGCTGAAGCTGTCAAAAACGTTAGCAAAGTGCAAGTATGTAGGCTTCATATTCAGAAAAGCCTAGTGTGGCGCAAAGGGTGAGCAGACAATTAAAGAAACACCCCTTCTGTGTGAAGCATAAGCCACTTAAAAGATCCTTAAATATATGCAGAAACGCCCCATGTTGGGAAAAAATGCCTGGTTACAGCATAAAGCGTGAGCCTGCAAGTAACTCGCTTAATATAAGCACAATATTTGAGTCAAAATAAAAAGCCCACCTCATCTAGCCTCATACAGGAATGCGGTATTAGCCAAGGTTTTATCTCTATGCCATCACACACAATTCAAAATCCAAGCATCACACACAATTCAAAATCCAGATCAGATCTGATGGGGACAGCTGCAACCAGACGGTGCAGCACTGAGGAAAGAGGAAGTTCACTAAGGGTTAGTCGCCCGTACACGAAAAAAGCAAACAGGGGGCAAGGAAAGGCAGCACTACCGGGATGCCTCTTCTGATCTGACAGTGGTGACCAGATTCTGTGTTTCTCAGTAGGCTGCATTAAGAAAACTGCTGCTAACTAGCATTAGTGTTAGTTAGCAGCAGTTCTGTACACATGCCCCTGAGTGTTCCCTCTCTATAGACCAAGACATGGAACAGTAGCCCCAGGAGTAATAAATATTATTGTTCAGTATTGTTTCGTATGAAATTGACCATGTCTACAGCCTAGAAGAGATAACAGATGAGATTTCAGATGATCAGGTCATGTATATAAGAAATATTAAAAATTGATGGATTTACTTAACGATTAATATTGGAAGCCATGAAGAAGTGAGAAACTCTTGAAACACGTGTTGGCTTGGCTGTGGAAGCTATGTACTTAAATAGAAAACTTTGAATAATTTTTGTAATGAAGAGAAACTTTTGAAATAAAGACTATATATGGACTTCTTCATTGCTACGTGTGTCCTTCTCAGAATACGTATGTTTTATATAAAGTATTGTCAATATTGTTTTATTTTGTGTTTTATGATACTGTAATATTTTACACGGTCTATGGGCGAGAGTTTTTAACGTATGAATTTGGTTTGATGTGCTCTTATAGATTTCTTGCTAAAATCCGAATAAAAATCATTCCTCTGCCCTCTGTGCTGCTGGCTGGTCCTGCTTTCACTCAGAATGCAAATCCTTCTTATGTGGACATCTGTTAATACCACTCTGGTATTCTTACTGACAGGAGGATGGCCATTAACAAGTTAGTAAAGGATGTGTATTTAGTCTCTGGAGCAGGGAAAAGTGACAATTCATTAGTAAGTCAGTTTACTCACAAGCAGCACAAAGTACATTTTTCTAAAGGTATTTTTCTACTTTTAATGACCACAGTTGTATTTTGACACACAAAGACATTACAATGTGATTGTATTCATAAATAGCTCTGCTCATTAACTTTGGTTACACATACTGGAAACTGCTTTTTGCATATTTTTCCCTGTGATGGTGTACTTTTCTGAATGTCTAGTATACATCTGATTTTATGCATTAAGTACCTACCACAAGTTCAGAAGGCATCCTATGGGGATTGTGAGAAATGGTTTCCGCTCCATTTAATACTCCTAGATTCTTTGGATTTTTGATTGAGTGCGTTGGAGACCCTTCTCAAGCAATAACCACAATTCCTGTCAGGGTGAACCACAAAAGTCACTAAATTAACACACACCAATTTAGAAAAATAGAGAAAATGTTAATAAATATTATGACACCAAAATAAATTAAATCCAATCAGTAGAACCAGAGTTCTGTTTTTTTATTAGTTTTTAAAGGTTTGACTGCAAAATAGTGCTTATAAGATCATAGCGACAATCACAGGTATTTGGTTGTATGAGACCGAGGTAAAGTAAAATATTAATGGTGACCACATGCTGTGCAGTTCAGCTACATGGAGTGGATTGTGCCCAGTCTCCGCTTACATTTAGACTTACAAGTAATTTGAAGAAAAAGTTGCCAAGAAGTTAAAGTTCAGCATGGCAAGGCAGCCGGAGGTGTCTGAGGAGGAGGCGTCCTTATTGGGGACCCACTGGATGCAGTCTCGGTGAATCTTTCTACGCTTGGTCTCAGTACGCTTGGTCTTAGTCACTTTTTTGGAAGGCAAAAATATTCAGCGGGAAGAAGCTGCAGGCTATAGCTGACAAGGGCTCTATGAGGCCAGATAACCCATCCGAGAGCACCCGCTGAACTGGATTTGATGCAGTGGAAAAGAAATAAAGAATATTGCTGAAGCTACTGCAAAGTCAGGCCGGCTGGCGATACAACTCGCGCGAATCGACAAGTAGGTACATTCCTTTCTCCTGTCGGTTCTCAGACTACTTTTTGATTGAACATTTTCTAAGTCACAAGTTTCAGGTTTAAATTCATGTCTCAGGCCTGACATTACAAATTGTGTACAGTTTTAAACTGGCAATTCAACCTGCCAAAATAAATGTTTTGGCAGGGTAAACCTCCATTTATAATTCCAGTAGGGCTCCCGGTTTCATGGTATTTATTTTATTAACATTTCCATCTGTATTTATCCATAATTCTTTTTTGCTACTTTTATCTATATTTATTAATATTTATTTTGGGTTATGTGAACATATACACTCATGCTTGAATGCCAGCCAGGTTTCAATGCAGTGAACACCTGCAGAAGATAAATCGAAGCACTTATATGGAAAGAATGAAAATTTCATTATCAACCTTGTGCATATCTACTGCTGTTTAAGCCTTTTTCTTTACTAATATTATTTTCTTTTTAACCCCCTTACTTTTCTTGTCTTGTCCTGTTACTGCCTGGAGGCTGTTCCTGGATCTCATGACTAGTACTATTATGGCAGTTAGGCTTTGTGTAGTGCTTTGTGAGCTACAGGGGCATAACAAGCTTCAACAAAATTGAACCCTCCACCTGAAATCTGCCTGACTTTTTGACTTATCACCTTCTGTTTTCTGAAATTCATTTTGTTGCCTGGTTAGCAGTGGTAAAGTGCACAGAGGTCTAAAGCCAACAAAAACATACTCCAGAAAACAGAAGGTGATAAGTTCATAAGTTAGGGAAAACAACCACACTAAAGGCTGTCAGGTCTAACATGCGCCCTCCCCCCCCCCCCACTCCCCAAGCTGAAAGGGGAGGAATTTCCAACCCTCATGGGAGTTCTTATCACTAAGGCTGAAGAACCTGGAGGGCTTCAAAAGCTTTCTGGCAGGCCTCTTGCCAGATCACATTTTTGGGCTGCTTATTTAAAGTCAGCTCAATCAAGGGGGAAACAATAAAGTCATATCCCTTGACAAACCACCTATAGTAACCAGTGGGGCCCGGATAGACCTTTACTTTAGACTGAGATTTATGGAGTTCACTGGCCAGGATAGCCTCAATCTTGGCTTGGAGGGACTGTACCTTGCACCCACGCCATCAGTTTCCCAGATACACCACAGATCTCTGCCCTATTTGGCCCTTACTGACCTTGAGAGTCAGACCTGCCTGTTAATGCAGGAGCATCTCTTGGAGGTAAAACAAAATTCCAAAGTTCCAGCTGGAACTGAAATCAGCTATGTCATCAAGGTAGGCTGCACTGAAAGCCTCAATCCCAGCTAGGACACTGTTGACCAATCTCTGAAAGATGCAGGGGCTTTCTTTAAAACAAAGGGCATCATATAAATTGAAAATCTCCCACTGGGGTGGAGAATACAGACCTCTCCTTGCCTCCCTCTGTGAAAGCAATTGGCCATTACCCAGAAATCAGACCAAAAGCACTGAGGAACTTGGCAACCCCTAACCTATCTAAAAACTCATCAGTTTAGGGGATGGGGTGAGTATCAGCCTTGGTAACTGAGTTAAGATCGCTATAGTCCATGCAGAGTTCTAGGGCCGCAACCATATGGCGGTTTTGGGTCCACACCACTGGGCTGTAATAGGGACTATTGGAGTGTTCAATCATCTTGAATTCAAGCATCTTCAACACTTGTTCTTGATGCTAGTCCTCACCTTGTCAGGTAACCCATACATTTTATTTTAACAGACATACAGTCTCCCATATCAATGTAATATGTGCACAAAAGTGTAAGCCCAGGTGTGAGGGAGAAAAAAATGGCAAACTGCTCCATCAAGTTGCAACAGTCTATCTGCTGTTTGGAGTCAGGTTTGGTAATAGGTTGACCCTCTCGACTGACCCACAATCTTCCATTGAAGATAGGACATCAGGTAGAGATTCACTCCAATTGTTTACCCTATCATCCGTCACCAGGAACATGGTATCTTTAGACATCTCACAGTGAGGTTTGTGATTCTTAAGGGGGTTCTAGGGTTCTTGAGGTCTACCAGGTAGGTGGATTCTCCCTCCTTCACCTCATAAGCCCTGACCAGTGTCTTAGGAGTGCCTTGGGATCATCTAGCTCCATAATCCACACTTTTTTCCAGTCTGAAACTCAATCAGAGTGGGCTTCTTCTCATGCCAGAGCTTCATTACTTTCAAGCTGGCTACCATATCCTCAGAGACCTTCCTCCATAAGTATTGTGTCTGGATCTGAGGGTCAGCATGTAGCTATCTGCATCCTGGGGTGCTCTTGGGAGCTTGCTCCTACAGCTCCTTTACCAGATTGAGCAGTCCCCTAGCAGAATGGCCATAAAGGAGAACAACTGTCTAAACCTAACCCCTTTCTGCGGCTCTTCCTTGTAGGCAAAAGAAATGCATGGCAAGAGGACATCCTACGTCTGCCTTATCTGCTCTATTAGGTACATTATCATGCCTTTGAGGTTCTCGTTGAATCTTGCCACAAACCCATTAGTCTGAGGGTGATAGGGCAAGGAGAATTGTAATTCACACCACATTCATCCCATATTGTCCTTATGTAGGCAGATATGATGTTTGTGCCCCTGTCAGACACTACGTCTTTCAGAAACCCCACCGATAATCCCTATCAAGGCCCTAGCCACTGCAGATGAAGTAACAGTCCTCAGAGGTATGGCCTCTGGCTATCCAGTGGCACAGTGCACCAAGGCCAGGATAAACCTGTTGCCTAAGGCAGTCTTGTGGTTCAGGGTGCCAACAGTGTTGATGCCCAACCTTTCAAATGGGGTGCCAAAAACAGATAAGGGAACCAGGGGATCTCTGAACTTTGTCCTTAACTTTCCATTGGCCTGGCAGGTGTGACAAGATTGCCAGAATGCATCTGAGGCTGTTTTCATCTTGAGCAATAGAAATGGGTGACAAGCGAGCAATAGAAGTGGGTGACAAGCCTGGCAAAGGACTTTTCCTTCCCCAGATTTCCTGCCAGAGATATGTCATGACCCAGCCCCAGTAGGAAGGCTCTGTAGCACTGAAGGACAACTAACACATGGGTTGCCCCAGGCACAACAACCTTAGGCTCACTGTATAGGAAGTCATTCGCTCAAGCGATATGTGGATCTCCAGAGGTGTTACCAGCTAGCTGCCAGAGCCTCAGCTTTTCTCTCAAGCCCTTTAGAGCTGGGCACTCTTTCTGAGCTCTACAGAACTCCTCCCTGGTGATCCCACCCTCAACTTGCCATCCAGGCGGGTTGAGGAGGTCTCCCAGGGCTGTGATATCCAGCCCTTTAGGTGCGGGGTATTGCCCCCAGGCTCATCCTTCTCCTGGACCATTTCAGATTCTGATTTCTTATGTCCCTTGACTTTCTTCTTTGCAGCAGCTGCCTGGGCCATTTTCCAAGCTCCAGGCTGCCTTGACTATCCTCTCAGGCTGCCATGGACCATGGACCTTGTGGTCAGGCACACCCACTCAGGCAACCCTAAATTCTCCAGGTGGGACCTTCCTTCGAAAGAGTAGGCTCCAGATCATTCCTTAGCAGACAATCTATATGCACCTGAACCCCCCTCATTTAAAAGAAACCAGAGCCACGGGGTAATGACTCTCACTCTCACCGTTGTCTGCCTCCACAATCTAGTAGAATGTACAAGGTTTGACCTTCTCTGCGGACATCAGATGACACCTTATAGTGGTCATAATGAGTCCTGTATCCTTGAGAGCTTTCTCTCTCTGCCCATTAATGGTGACCCATGGCCTATTCTTGGAAGTATAAGCAGGCATGTAGGCTTTGGAAACCATATTTTTGTCACCCAGGGACACGGAATCAATCAATCATGGGTTTGTTGAGCGCGACTACTCAAGGTCCTCAAGGAGCTGGAATGGAGGGGAGTTGCAGACTCCAGTCCATCAAGGAGGAGGTCTATCGAAGAGCTATGTTTTGAGGTTTCTCGTGAAGCTGGGGAGTGATGTTGTCTGTCTGAGGTGGAGCAGTAGGGTGTTCCAGGGTCTGGCTCCGAGGAAGGAGAAGGAGTTGCCTCCCGATCTGGACTTCCTGGTGTGGGGGACCACGGCATGGGAGAGCTGGGCTGATCGTAGCGTCCTTTGTGGTGTGTGGAATTTGATTCGGCTGTACAGATATGCTGGTCCGGTGTTGTGGAGGGCTTTGTGTGTGTGGGTGAGAATCTTGAAGGTAATTCTAGCCTTGATGGGGAGCCAGTGGAGTGTGTGCAGGTGCTGGGAGATATGGCAGTGTCTTAGCAGGTTGAGGATTAATCTTGCGGCAGCATTCTGGATGTTTATTAGCTTGCGGGTGAGGTTTTTGTTGATTCCGGCATAGAGTGCGTTGCCGTAGTTAAGTCTGCTGGTGACGAGGGCATGAGTGATGCTCTTGCTGTGTTCGAGGAGGATCCATTTGAAGGTCTTGCATAGGAGACAGAGGGTGTGGAAGCAGGAGGATGCGACGGAGTTGATCTGGCGGTCCATTTTGAGTTCGGAGTCCAGGATGATTCTGAGGTTGTGTGAGTGGTCCATGGGGTGGGCAATCTTCCGAGGGCAGGGGACCACCAGGTGTCATTCCAGGCATCGGGGTGTGGGCCCATGATGAGTCTTTCTGTTTTGTTGGTGTTGAGTTGCAGGCAGCTGCTCTTCATCCATTTGGCGACTGCTTCCATGCCTTCTTGAAAGTTGTGTTTGGCTGCATTGTGTTTGTTGGATAGGGAGAGGATGAGTTGGGTGTCGTCTGCGTATGAAACAATGTTAAGTCTGTGGGTTGTGACGATGGGGCGAGCAGAGCCATGTGGACAATGAACAGCGTGGGGCTGAGTGAGGATCCCTAGGGGACTTCGCAGGTGGTTGGTGTAGGGTCCGAAAGGAAAGGAGGGAGTCTGACCTGCTGCATTCTGCCGGAGAGGAATGAGTGGATCCTGTCGAGGGCCTTGTCCCGGATCCCTGCGTGGTGAAGCCTGCGTGTTAGGGTGCGGTGAGAGACTCTGTCGAAGGCCGCTGAGAGGTTGAGGAGGATGATGGCTACTGTCTCTCCTCTGTCCAGGAGGGAGCGGATGTTGTCTGTTGCGGCAAGGAGGGGGGTTTCTATGCTGTGGTTTTTTTCTAAAGCCGGATTGGGAGGAGTTGAGGATGTTGTGCTTTTCGATGAAGGTGGCGAGTTGGTTGTTGATGGCTTTCTCAATGACTTTCACTGGGAACGGGAGCAGGGAGAATGGTCTGTAGTTTTTGAGGTTGGTGGGGTCCGCCGAGGGTTTCATCAGGAGGGGGTTGATCTCGGCACTAGATCAACCTCTGTTCTACCCCCATACAAACTGATGCCCTCCTGTCCCCAAACACTACACTAATCAACCCTTGGATCTGCCCACCAGTGGAGGCTGTACCCTCTTTGGACACTTGCAATCCCCATTAACTTGCCCATCCCTATAGCACACTCATAGCACTTGGGGACAAGTTCCATTTCTTTTTGTCAATAAATCCATTTTTTCTTGTAAGATTGGGGCTGGGTATCCTTCCCCTGTGAACTATTTTGGGGCCTTTTAAGAATTTCTTACTTTCATTTTTGTCTCTCTCCTCTTTCCCCCCATTTGCCTTCATGGACACTCTGATACTGAACCGGAGGTATGTATACTTTGTAAGCTCCTTGGGGTTAGGTAGTTATGTGTTGACACAACTCTGTAAAGCAAGTACTGACCATGTGCCCTCTCAAAATCAGGACAGACAGTCCATTGAAGCTACTTACTTTATTGTTCCTTAGCTAACCACTCTGGGGCATATTTATGAGCCCCTTTGCTTCACTCTTGCACCACACAATGTGGTGCAAGAAAGACACAAAATGAGATTCATGAAGCTACACAAGGCCACCTTGTGTGGCCCTGCATGGTTTCATAAATCATGAGTCATATAACACAGCACAAATTACTGTGCTGCATTACTCTGTGCCTGGGAGGCTTTCTACTGGCTTTGCCCGGGTGTTCCATGCAACATCCATGGATTTTGACGCGTGTTCTCAGATAAACCTGGGAATGCAACACAAAAAGATGATGGATGGAATCCTGAACATTGTCACACATTCACCCCAATTCACAGATCTGGGTTAAATTAATAGTTTTTTTCCTCAACACTCCACCCCAGTTTAGACCCAGCCATATGAAAATCAGTCTGCTCCCTATGGGAATAGTACAGCCTAAACTGCCAGGCCTGGTCTTCCATGGTTCGGAAAACAAGCATCCGCGAACTGGTTTCGGGGTATCACCGCTCATCAGTCCCGCAAGCTTGAATCCAGCAGAATAGTGAGCACAGACCCCACACCTGCGCATGCCCTTATCATATAAGTAGGTCCCATTCCTGCTTTGCCACTGGATGCAACTTGTCTGGCTGATGTGGGGTGATGAGACTTTCTGCAGGCTTGATGGGACTTGCTGCACAGTAGTGAGGGAAGACAGGTAACCACCCAGGAGCCCGCGTGGCCCACTCTGTAGTACTTGCTGAATAATGTGTTTGATGAGATCTATTGGCACAAATCTTGTTTTTGTGGACAGCAAGGGGTGGTAAAAGTACAGTTCTGGTACCTTCAACAGCCAGGACAAGTACAGACGCTCTGTAAGATGGTCCAAATTCTTGTTTGTCTACGATATTCGCACAGACCAATTCGCCAATCTTGGGAATGCAAGCCAGGAGTTGCTGGTGCTCCCTTCACTTTACCAGTAGCGGTGAATTTTACTTGGACGTTACTCTGTGCATCCTGGAAGCTGTTCAGTTCCTGTAACACATCCAAACGTTCATTGATGTCAAATGGTCTTTCAGCCACAACTGTACTGAGACTGTTGAGGTCTGGCCACCACATCTTAACCCCAAACAGGATCTCATAGGGAGTCAAACCACCCAGGGATTTTCTAGCCAGATTGTTGAGCATTCTCTGGACCCCATATGGATGATATAGATGATGGATCAAATTGCGACCTGAACCTAGTATCCTAGCTGTTAAAGACTGGTTCTTCCTTTCCACTACTGCGTTTCCCTCTGGATGGTAGGGGAGGAGTACCATATGTTCACACCCACTTTTCCTATGGTGTAAGCTTTAGAGGTAAACGCCGGCCCCTGGTCTGAATGGAATGTGTCAACTGCGTATGTTCCGATGAAGACTTGCAGAGCTTTAATAACAGTTCTGGTGTCAGCCACTCACTTCGTCCAAATCCATAGGAATCGAGGGCAGGAATCCACTGCAACCAAGACTGGTCTAGATAAATATAGGTGCATGGTTTGTAAGAGAGCAATAGAGATGTCTGTGGTGGACATGCTTTGGTGGAACCCTCCATCTGCTGACAAATGTTGCATTTAAGTCTGTTTATATAGACCTGGGCACAAATAACATTGCTGCAATAATGAAATTGTAGCTGCCACCCATGCGTGTGCAGATGCTAGGCCCTCATGTGCTGCTAGGATTAATCCTAACCTGCGATCTGGTATTACTCTATCCCCCAAGCCAGAAATTTGGGCAAATTGTATGTTTTATGCGCATAACTGGTAGGAGTATTTAGCTGAAAAGCCTTTCGGCAAGTGGGTGTCATCGTGTGCCTCGTTGACAGCCATCATAATGTGTCTATCCTCATACTGGAACGAGTAATCACAGCAACAGGTGCACTATTGCTTTTGCGGCTTTATCAGCCATGGAATTCCCTGTAATGTGTACTCCTACACGTTAATGACTTAAGGTGTGAATCACATGAGTCCATGGCAATCATTCTTTCAACTTAGCCACTTGTCCCAAAAGCGTTTTGTGCTTTATGGTGTGCCCTTTGGAATCTCTAAATCCATTCTGACTCCAGTAGTGTACATACTCGTAAGACTGGACGCAATAATACGAATTACATGCTATGAGAGTGTGGAATATGGGATCCGTACTCTCAAGTACCAGAATTAGAGTCATGAGTTCTGCCAGCTACATTGTGCAATCACCTAGGAACTGCATATAGATCTTTTCAGGATTGAATTCACCATCCTGCATTCTACACTTAACATTGCGCTTGCTGCTGAGTATTGGTGTTTTGTCCTTATGGAAGGCTGCACAAAACCTTAAAGTATAGATTATGTAATCATACTGAACAAGAGTCATGACTTCATTAGGAAGTGGGTATTATTTTTTGTACTGCAGGTATGCTTGTGTTTGGACTGTAGATCCCACTGAATCCATCTTAAATATAATGCTTTTGCGTTTGGAATGCTGGTTTTTGTGACAGCCTCTAAGGCGTGCAGTGGAGTCACGACAATTATTCATTTCCCTTGAGCCAATGCTCTTTCTCTTACAACAGCAATCTGTACTGACATCAGTTTCTTTTCTGTTGATGCAAAATGCATGTCTGCATGGGCGCATAAATGTGATTTATATGCAACTAGTACAGTGTCACCTTTATTGCCTTCAATGAATGTACCATAGGTATATCCCAATGACCCTTATGTGTATCACTAAGTTTGTTGTGTTTATACATGTGTGTAAGTGATTTGAAGCTAGCATGTCAGCTTGTACTGAACGTAAGATCTGTGCGTGGCCAGTTTTTCAGTGTGTGCTTGTAAAGTCTGTGTGAATAAAGTCGTGGAGTCAGTTTAATCCATTCTCTTTAAACTGGAATGTAATGCTTTGCCAAAATTGAGAAATCACAATTTGTATTGAAGTTTCTTCAATGTGTTTGGTGGTAATAAGAGCATACACCTCTCTAAGAAGTGTCCCAGAACTATGCGATCTTCTCTTATCAAGTGTGTAGAAAGGTCATTAACCATCAAATATATGCCATCAGCAAAGGATAATGCCTGGTCTCATATTCTTGCAGATGTTCTGTGACCTGTGCTGAGAAAAGCATAGGGCTATTCTTATACCCTTAAGGTAATTGATGGAACTGCTTTTGAGAACTGAGAGTGCTAAATGATGTCAACTACCTGCTTTCAGGTGCTATATTTTAGCAGAAAAATAATTTTGAGATATCTAATGTGATTTTGTATCTTTTCCTTACTGTGTTATTCATTGATGCTGCGCTAGGCATGTTTTGAGCAGCGAATGTACATGAAGCTGTGTTCAGATGTCTGTAATCTAATACTAAACAATATGGATGTTCTGGTTTTATAACTGGAAACAAAGGGTTATTCATAGGAGAGGTGCAACTCTCTGTTACAGTTGGTTTTCAAGTTGTGTGAGAATCTCTCTAACTTGTCTTTTAGCTAAATTTTTTATGGTACAATGTCTTTGAGGTTGTGGATTCGACCTCACTCATATTATGTGATAAGCGGAACCGTCCTCCCACCCCACATGGTTGCAGAATAATGAAGTCACTAGCGCTTAGGCTCACTCCTTGGCACTTGAATGTTTTACTGAGCCTGGAACGAGTTCGGAGAAGGCAGGTAAAGTTACCGTTTCTTCCTCTGGGCAATCCAGCACAAACTCAGGAAGCCGATCCTTTTCAGCCAAGAGAACATTGTAGCTGAATGAAAAGTTCTCCCAGAAGGGAACAATGATATATATTGGTACATCCCCCTCCAATTGGAGTTGCATTTCGTATAAACAATGTGGGATGGTTACTCCTGTATCCTGTGTTTCCACCTGGATATAGTCACTCAACGTTACTGCCACCAGACAATCCATCAGGTTCCAGCGAACTATTGTGACTTCTGCTGCGCTGTCCATCTTGGTCATAGCCCACTCCCCACTAAGAAGCAGTGTCCTCAATATCTCTGGCATGCTTAACTTTGAGTCCAGCTACCTTCTTTTGTTTTAAATTGAGGCTTTGACTGTTTAGGCTTGTCTTTCCATCTCATTATGTAGTCAGATGAGCATTGGTTTCATGAACTCTTCTGATCTGACGTACAGCTCTCTCAGAGCTTTTTTCGGATGAATCTTGAAAGGAACAAGATGAACATGTATCAGTATCCTGATAGATGTCAGACGTTTTAATATTATCACAGTTACACAGATTATATCACATTTCAGGGCCTCCTGTTGCAAAAATCTGCCACGTGACTTAGTCTTTTTTTAATTTGTATTATCCCACTTCTTGTTTGAGGAATTGGGTGACTGCTTAGAATTATCCTTTTCAGAATTACTCTTAATCTGTGGTTTACTAGGTCTGTCTCCCAAATTACCTCAACCCAATGTTGCATAGCTTTCTAGATTTTAGGTAATTCAAACTCCTGTTCTACCAGAGCCGAATCCCTAAGGCGCTGACATATAGCCAACATTGCTGCTTCCCCTTTAATGTTACTTAACATGATGGTGGTTACTGTGGCAAAATTTCCCATCAGTTTCATCCACAAATCCAGGGCAGGGACTGCCCCATACTCATTTTGCATCTGTTTAAGCACCTCTGGCAAAACCGCTAATGAGGGTTTACCATGAGTTCTGGTATATACTGCAGCAAAGACTGTACCCCATGTGGTGCAGTTCTCCTCAGGGAGAGTCATCCGTGTCATAAATAGGGGGTCTCTAGTTCATAGGTTTGTACCAGGGGTTGGCGGAATATGCGTAGTCGCGCTACGCAAAGTTCCGTGAAACGGCAAAAAATATCCGCGAGCACGCAGAATTCCGCGAGCTCTCGGAATTGCTTTAGCCACCAGAAGAATAGTTGTCTCCAGTTACAATGTGTGTCTGTAACTTTGTCACTGTGCTGAAAGGCACCGGGGTACCTTGAGTGAGCTGTCCATCATAGTGGGTAAAGGGCAGGAAGACGTTGCATACCGCTAGTGTGCGTGGGGCAGGACTTCTATGCGAGTTCACATGCCTCTTGTTTCTAAAAGGTCAGAGACTGATCAGAGCAGCAGATGAGGAGAGAGAACCTCCTGGCACAGGAACTGCTACCATTTTGTGCAATACCTCTACTCAACTGGAGTACTACTGGCTAATCAGTAAGTGCTACCCCACTGGGTAAATGTATAGTGCCTTTCCAACACTACAGCTGCGTGATGGACCAGAAGAGTTGTCTCCAATGACCATGTGTGTCTGTACCATTACCACCGCGCCGAAAGGCACCAGGGTCCCTTGAGTGAGCTGTCCATCATAGTAGGGAAAGGGCAGGAAGACGTTGCACGCTAGTATGTGTGGGGCAGGGCTTCTATGCGAGTTCACGTGCCTCTTGTTTATAAAAGGTCAGAGACCGATCAGAGCAGCAGATGAGGAGAGAGAACCTACTGGTCACAATAACTACACGGGGACTGCACTTGAGAAAGTCATGGATGCAAAGACCTCCATCAAGCATCACAGCTCATTTTTGACGGGAGATATGGGGAAAAAGCACACCTGCTCAGCCTCGACCGAGCGCACACTTTTTTTGGGCTGATCAATGCGTTACCGAATTTGAGCTTTACTCGGGCACCTGCTTTATATCTGTAAGTGCTTCCTGTTGAGGTTTAATTTTTGTGACAGGAGCATCGTGCCAGAATGAATCCTGCCCAGCATATTTATTTATCCAAGAAGATGTCACCGTTTTGTGCAATACCTATACTCACCATGCCCATTAATTCCGCTACGCCATGGATCGCGGAATTTTTGGCAATTTCGCGTTCCACGCGGAATTGCCGAAATTTCATAAATTCCGTGAGCGGAACAGAATTTACCGACCACCCTTAGTTTGTACCCTGTCCAAGTAAGGACCCTTCTTTCTAGTCAGGGAAGGGGGATTTACACTTCTAAAATAACCCCTACTTGCCCCCTTGGTAGCTTGGCATGAGTAGTCAGGCTTCTCTCAGAGGATATGAGTAAAGCATTTGCACATAACACAGAGTAATACAGTGAAAACATTACAAAAAGACACCACACCAGTTTTAGAAAATTGCCAATATTTATCTGTGTAAAACAAGACCAAAACATAAAAAAATCCAACATACAGTAATAAATATATGATTTTTGCAAGAATAAACTTAAAAGACAGTTCCTTAAAGTCAATAGTTCCACCCGGGGCTAGCACGGCATCATGAACAAGCAAATCCAACAGTTCAGTCTGACCGCTAGGTTGCGGTTCAGCTACGGTGTAGGGAAGACCCACAGACAGTACTTTGGAAATGCAGGTTGTTGTGGACCATATGACGAGCTCCAAAGGGGAGTCGTCATTGGCAGGCATCAGTTCTGGAGGACGGTGCAGGAGTCGTCGGGCCCTTGAAGTCACACGTGTTGCAGATCAAACTTCATGACATTGAAGGCAGGAGCGCGGACATTGGTAGGCATCGAGGCTGCAGCACAAAGTGGAGTGGTGTTGGGTGCCCTCAGATCGTGGTGCAGGCAGCAACTTAGTGGCTGTGTCCAGCTGCATCGTTGAGACCAGGGCTGTGGCTCAAATTGGGGCAATGCTTGTTGTGGCGATGACAGGTCATGGTGCAAGCAGCAGCATCATTGTTGTTGAAGCACTGTTGTCAGTAGATGATCTGGAGTCGATGGAACTGGCATCATTGGAGCAAGGCTGTGGTGTGGGATGGGGTGGTGCATCATGTAACTTATGAGCAGTGCCCCCAGGCTACGATGCAGGTAGCGGCATTGAGGTCAGCTTGGAGCGTCATCGTCAGTGAGACCAGAGCGACTAAGTGAAGCGAGGTAGTGCGGCGTGCAGTGCCCACAGGTCATGGTGCAAGTAGCAGCTCAGTGATGATGTCGGACAGTGTCAGTGAGTCCAGGTTTGCAGTGTGAAGTGCAGTGGTGCTCGCGATGGGGCCAACAGGCCACAGAGCCTGCAGAGGTGTCATTGACAGCGTTGGGTTGCTTTTTCCTCGGTAGCAGCTGGAACACACAGTTCCAGGTACCCAGGGGATGGTGACGTCTTTGATGTGCCTGAGACTTCCAACAGGAGACAAGCTCTACTTCATATCCTTGGAGAAACTTCACCAGCGGAATTTAAGAAAGTTCAGTCCAGTCCGTTCACTGCCCAAGACAGAAGCATCAACTGCAGGGCAACCCAACAAAGCAACACACAGCAAATAGGCAGTTCTCCTCCAAGTAGCTCTACCAAATCTTCTTGACAGAGTCTTTAGTCCAAAAGTGTTCTAAAGTTCTGGGGTCAGGACCCCACTATTTAAACTACTTTTACCTTTGAGGTTTTAGGCAGAAAGTCCCTCATGCTCAGTAAAAAACTGTTTGATGTTCCCTGGTCCATATTCACAACAGAAGGTGGAAATAGCATTGTGCAGAGCAGCCACAGCCTATTCAGATGTCATTGACCACTCCTCCCACCACTCTATCTGAGGATGATCCATCAGCATATGTAGGGCACACCTCAACTCCCTTTGTGTGAGTGTCTGGAGTGAATTCACAAACAGCCCCTTTCAGTGTAAACCCAAACGGGAAATCCACAAGCAGGCAGAGGCACACAGTACACAATTTTAAAACCACCTTTACTAAAAGACACCAGCACATGTATTACCTTTCACATACACTCTACCCTGCCCACAGGCGTGCCTTATATGTAATAAGTGGAAGAATCAGGGCCTGGCAAGTGGGTGCACTTGCAAGGTCGACATGGCAGTTAAAACTGCGAGCAGACCCTGCAGTGGCAGGTCTGAGACACCTTTGAAACGGCTACTTGTGTGGGTGGCACAACCAGTGCTGCTGGTCCACTAATAGCATTTGATTTACAGGCGCACACTATGCACAATACTTGGGACGTACTACTAAATCAAATATGCCAATCACTGAAATCCAGTCATAACACAATTTACAGTAGGAGCACTAGCACTTTAGCTCTGAATAGCAGTGAGTGCATTAATCATTTGCGGGCTTGTGCCCAGTTTAGCCAATTGTGGTTGTGCAGCTTGAGCAGCCCTTGCAGGATTTACTGACATTGTTTGCATAACAGACTGTGTCAGAATTCTATATATCTTAACCAGATTTGTATATAATCTGCGCACTTCTGATGTTGTTATATTTGCTATGTTTAGATGTGGTGTGTAACCGGCCAAGACTGGCCATGTTGCTCCCTTAGTACTAAGGGTACCTAGTCCAACTTCTTCTATAGAGTGTGGTAGGGTACCTTGAAAGGAATTTAAATGTTCTTGGTCAATGAATGGTATTTCTAAAGCTTCGTAAGCTGTATAGTTATTTGGAACATCACTTGCAATGTATGTGTCATGTGCCAAGTCTCGCCCACTGCATGCTCCTTCAGGCACACAAACCACGGAGCCTTTTGGAAGAGAACCGTGCTCCATCTCCGCGAGATGCGTGAGTTTTGGAGGACTGACGATCCGCACTACCCTTCCCGGCCTCCCTCGTGACGCGCCGGCACAGGAAGTGACGTAGCGAGGGTCCGGCCGGCTATGGAAGCAGGAGACGCCGAAGGAACGGGGCAGATTATCCTGACTCGCTGGGAAATGCCGAGGAAACTTCGCATCTCTGCGGCAGAACGCCCTGGTGGGGTAAGGGTGTCGGTGACACCGCCTAGAGTCATTTCATGCTACCTTGCAACACGGCGATATTGGCTCACACCGCTGTGTTGAATCCTCAGTTACTTTCAAGAAGGGTGTCGGTGACACCGCCTAGAGTCATTTCATGTTACATTGCAACACGGCGATATTGGCTCACACCGCTGTGTTGAATCCTCAGTTACTTTCAAAGAAGGGTGTCGGTGACACCGCCTAGAGTCCTACCTTGGTTATGTGAAATACAGCGCTATTTTGATATCACAGCTGAGCAGAAACCTCAGATATTCGTATACGGGTGTCAGTGACACCGCCTAGAGTCAAAGTCTAATTAAGGATCTAGCGCGAGCTGCGCTTTCGCATCATTGCGGCCATTTCTCTTGTTTTGGGACAGTGAATGTTGTATATCCCTATCAGGTGGTATATCTATATTCCACGTTACTGTGACTACGATGCATGACCAATGAATTCAGTCATCCAACCATAAGTGTTTTATGTGTGTATTGTTTCGTCTTAGCAGGGGAGCTCTGAGAGGTGCTGAGAATATAGCGTAATCCCTTCTTCCCTTGAGAGGCCCACAGTCACACGTTTCATGGTGGGTAAGGTATGCCTTGTAATGGAGTCTTTTAACAACGGCACGGTGAACAGTTGTTATATGTAAATGTTTATTTGTTCACAGTTTTCTGCTGAGTATTACTTACATGTGGTACGAACAAACAGACAAAACCAGTTAGCCTTACAGGGTCTGATGATGAAACAATCGTCCTTCTAGTTGTAGCTGCCACCAAAGAGTTCTTTTACTTTACAGGTAGATACAGCTGTGTTGCCACCAGGAAGGCGTGAGATAAACTGTAGTGTTGCCAATAGTATAGTGTTTTAATCATCATTTTTTCTCCACAGGTCTCCCTCCCCGCTGTTCCCTTCCTTTCCTTCCCCCGATTGACCCCCTCTAATGTCCGTGCTTTTATAGCAACTCGGAGATTGAGGTTGTCAATAGGTGGACCCCAATTGAGCAACAAACCGATTCTGAGAGGCCTCCGAGGGACCTTGACAGTATGCGTGAAACAGACTTGATCAGTTGTTTGCTGCTGGAAATGTAACCGATGAATAGAATAACTCTGTCCAAAATGCTTAATGTGCCTCAACCACGAATAGGACTTCCCCACCCGTAAGTGTGAGATCAAGTTGAAGCAGCATCTGAGTAAGTGCAAGCCTGCTGCTTTCAGGTATGTTTAGTGCTGCCAGGTAAGCCATAAGAATATGTTGAATTCAAAGAGGATACCACTACAGGGTAAACCTTTGAAAGGTTCAAGCTTCAACACCCTACAGCCAGCCAATACAGAGAGTTTACCTACTTATCTGGAAAGGATTTTTCCCTAACACCAGGGACGTCACTTGCTAAGAAGGGAGTAGGGGTCTTTGCGTATACTAAAGAAAACTACTCAGGCGATCCATTAAATGAGATCCCAAGCTAAAACGTTGGTGGCGCCATGTCATATGGCTTATACCCTCCCAGTAAAACTGTGGGTTTGTTAGACAACATAAATGTCAGGATTGTGCCAGACGGATTCTGGGCACACACTCAGGCTATATTGGTCTGTAGTTCGGCTAGCTCACAGTGTATCATCTGCACCCCTAATCTTACAGGGTAACAAATGTATGTGCAACCTCAAAACATGAGTTCCATGATCCACCAAGAAAATTGTGGTAACAGATCTAGAACCCTGTCATTTGGTTACTCATGCACACCCAAAGAAATGCAGTAGCAATATTCAGCAAGGTGTTTCAATATTTATTGAAGCATTGTGATTCTTCTATAAAAGGTGTGCACTGCGATAATCATCAGAATGAAACAAAATAGCGGCATTAGCATTATGAGAATAGTGAATAAGATTAATAGTTCACCATTGTGCTATAACAGTGAATATATGCTGACAAGTACTGTGTTATAGTGTACTCATACCTAGAGCTTCATAACCTAGTTTTCCTAGTGTGGGTGATCTGCCAAATCCCTGCCTGGTGGTTTAACTGCCCATTACCTGTGGATAGGTGTTATCAGGCTTTCCGTCTTGGTCGTAAGCTGGACATACCTCCTCGAAGGGATAAACAGGAATTAGCTGGGCTGGAATTCTATCATGCAGCAACTTCGCAGTGTCAGCGAAATGCTCCTCTAACTTAAAAAAGGAAGCAATGCTGCATATATAATAACAACTGCCCATGCTGCCATACTGAAGCCTCAGTCGGGCCGCTATTCTTTATCATAGTGTGATAGCTTTGTCACCTACCAGACAATAATAAGCAATGACAATTGCACAATTAAGTTTATCCCTTGTACGGAATTCTAAAGGTGTTGTGATAGTGTGCCTATGAAGTGGGAACATAAGCAATGAAGTTTCAGAGAACCTCATCCTGCACAGACACGCAAGCAAATGTATGTCAAATTTTACCTAGTAAGACAGAAGGCACCTTAAAAAACATGAGTTAGTCAAATGGTGATGTTTCCAACCGGGCCAATCTTAACCATGTGACAGTGGTAAGGGTATGCCTAGACGTGGGTCCTATGCTCGCCCACCAGATTTATGCTAGCCTGGCTGATGAGGAGTGATACCCCAAAACCTCTACCAAGATGCTTGTTTCTGGTTCAAGGAGGACCTGGCCTGGCAGTTCCGAAAGGGAGCAGGATCAAGACTGATTTGCATATGGCTGGGTCCCCACTGGAATGGTGTGGCAAGCAAAAAGACGATGGATTAAACCCAGATCTGTGACTGGGGGGTGAATGTTTGATTTGTTCAGCATTCCATCCATCATCTGTTCTTTTTGCATTTGTTGTCTTAAGTGAAAAGGGTATGCCCAGACTTGTGTCCCGTGCTCGCTATGCCACCAAATTCAAGTTAGCCTGGCTGATGAGGGATGAGACCTGGAAACCGGTCCCAGGATGCTTGTTTCTGCTCCAGGAAGGACCTGGCCTGGCAGTTCAGGCTGGAATGTTTCCTGGGGAGCAGGGCCAAGACTGACTTGCATATGGCTGGGTCCAAACTGGAATGGCATGGCGAGCAGAACAAACAATAGCTTTAACAAAGATCTGTGACTGGAGGAGAATGTTTTATTTGTTTAGCATTACATCCATCGTCTGTTTTTTTGTGCAAACCTTGGAATGCACCAAAGAGATACGCCTTCCCAGGGGAGGCATAACGAGGAGAAATATTTGTACTTTACATTTTTTCCTCTTTCTATCTGTGCTGCATTCTCCAGCACACATAAAAAGAGGAAAGATTCTCTCAGGATTGTTTTTGTGCAAGTGGTGCTCCTTCCTGCACAAAACAATCCTACATGCAACGCAGGCACCTTTGCACCATAGTGCAAGGGTGCCTGCATTGGCACTAGACAGAGCATTTTGCACCAGCCCAGGGGAATGGACAGAAATGCAATGTATTGCCTTAACTTTCAGCCCATCTGGTCCCTCGCTTTAACAACTTTGAAGTGCTTAACAGGGGTGAGAGTGACCACAGACCTCTGAGGGTCTTTTTTCAGCTAAATGGGAAAACCGCACCACAACTGGAAGCAATAGGGGCCTCTACTGGATAAGAGCACAATGAGGTTTTGTGCAGAATAAAATGGTCCACAAATTTTGTCCAAAACCTTTGGAGTGGATACCACACAAAGAGTTGAACCCTACATATGTGTGCACTGCTACCCTGCCCCACGGAGCACTGGAAAGCACTTCTTGAGGAATTAAAACATACTCTCGTGGTGCGAATGGGAATCACTTAAGCCCAGGTTACCCACACTTACCGACCCTTGCTGCAAGCCAAACCATGGGGACCTCAACAAACCAAACGCAGCCTCTTAAAGGCCTTGAAGACAAGAAGAAAATGAACCAGAGGCACTCAAACAAAGGTAATAACAGTTCTTCGCGCTGAGCATAGAAAGAAAGTTTGGGAGACAAGAGCTAAGAAAATTGAGGCAGAATGGATGAAAATATGTTCCCTCCTTAAAGAAAGGGGACACATTCAACTCTGGAAACACATTAATCAAACTAGTAACACCGGAAAGACAAAAGGGAATGGAGTGGTGTCTACTGAGTGGGTCAAACACGCAAAACAGCTATACTCAACCCATCAGAACATGACCCATACTTGTTTACAACAACCCTCTCCAGAATCATGCAATGTTGATAAAACACCTAATACTACAGAGGCAGAGGTAACCATTCTGAACAAAAAAATGAGGACAGATGGCGTTCCAGGACCTAATGGGGTCCCCGCATCAGTGTTTAAAGCCTCTCACGCATTCTGGGCAGAACAGCTCACACCACTTTTTAAATACGCTTTCGCCACATCCACCATCCCATCATCATGGAAAGGTTCTATACTTTCCCCCCATCTACAAAAAAGGGGACAGCACGAAACCAGAAATCTACCACCTTATTGCCCCATTAGATATTGAAGCGAAAGCGATGCAAGAATATTACTGAAAGACCTAGAAGCCTGGGCAAAAGAAAATAACATCCTTCCTTTTTTTCAATCCGGTTTTAGGCCTGAAAGTTAAACCACAGATAACATCATAGCACTGGGTCACCTGTTACATCAAGCAACCCAGCCTTCACAATTACCCCTCTTTTGCTGTTTCGTGGACTACAGTGCATCTTTTGACCGGGTTGAACGAGGAAAATTGTGGGAAAAACTGAACTCCTGGGGAATCCCCCAACAGTTGCTAAAGGCAACAATTGCATTACATCAGGGGACTTGGGTCCGCATCAAGACCAGCCAAACGACTGTAACAGCTAAGGTACCAACCAAAAACGGGTTGAAACAAGGATGTGTTCTTGCCTCTTAACTTTTTAATCTCTATACAGCCGACCTAGGAAAAACTCTGGAAGGAGCAAGTTTATTAACACCAAGGCTGGGGGTGAGGTTCGGATATTATTTATATCCATCAGGCTCTCTTGAATCTGTGTCTGAGTTTCACCAGTTTCCTCAATATTGGCACAATCCTTTGTTTGTTTGTTTCTTTGTCCTCCCTCCTCCATACGCGTATCCCTTGTAGAAAACAGGCTCGTCATCACCGGCTGTTTCCTTTCCAATTTTCCAGCAAGTAAATTGCCTGGCGCGAGGAACTTAGCATTCTTCCCAATGTTTAATTTTCTTTTCTTACCCGTGACTTGGCCGGACTTCTTTACATCAAGATCCACTTTTTGGTCGAATTCACATTGCACTGTAGAGGTGTTCACCTGGATTGTTGAGCGCGTCTTGCTTCTTGCTCCTCGCGCTGCCATCGCCTTCTCACGAAGTACTTCCGCGAATCCGGCGTCTGTGTTGCTAAGCAACTCCGGCCGGCACCTGACGGGATTACCCCAGCCTGAGACAGCTGTCAGCAACAACCGGGCAAGCGCTTCCCAGCGCGAACAACAGTTTCTCCAATCAATTTGAACACCGTCGCGTCTTACAATCCTCCCTCGCTGTCCTTTACGCCAGCATAACCAGTTTTCGGGGCCTGGGCGCATTCTTGGCAGCGCTCGACATCAGTGCTCGAGGGACGGAGTGATGTGGAGGTGAGCTCCCGAGGTCTTTCACTCAGCCGCCATTATGGCCTTTAGGTTACCCACGTCGCGTTGGTACAGTACAGTTCCTTCCTTCCTCCCTTCCTTCCATAATTAATGTAATTTAGCATTGCTTATCATATCTTCTCTATTGTATCTCCTCTGGTGTACTAGTAGTCTAGTCTAGTGACTGTCTCAATATTTTTCTTAAGCTTGCATAGAATATCGGAATTAACTACTTTTTTTTTTAGTTAGTTCCCAGCAATGAATTATCCTTATCCTAGAGTTTGAGTTTGCCTAGGAGAGAGTGAGATCTCGCTTCTGATGCCTTCACTTTTACTGCGCGAGCATGCTCCTATTACCACCACCATGGGCCCTTGGGAAACCATGCAGCTCTCACTTCATCTAAGAAGGTAAGAGAACTGTGGTTGATTGTTGGACTGCAATCTATATACAATGAAAATGTAGCCCCCCTACAAGTCCTTAGGGGTTATTATTGCTGCAGATTGCAGGGACTAGGAGGAGAGAGTAGTAGGACAAGGGAGGGTACCGAATAACTATTTTGTTGTTAATCTATCAGCAGATTTTAAAAACTGATTGTGGCAAAGGCAGCAGAGCAAAGTGAAACAGTAACACTCCAAAAAAGATTTAAATCATAATGTAAAACTATAAAAATGCTATTCCCCTAACAATATAAACTAAACCCACAACTGGCCCAGCCCTTTCCCTGTCCTCAACCAATATCCCAGCAGTGTGCAACAAAGTAAAGCAAAAAACAAAAATCCCAAAAAAATCCCCAGTTTTCACATTCCCACCCTCTCCCCACAACAATTCCCACCCAACAAAAAAAGGATTACAAAGGTGCAGAAGAGGGCACTAATGGCAGGCTATGAGCTTTTCAATGGTGTTCATGTACCTCTCTCTATCCTTTCCTCCAGTCTGGCTTCTATGCCTCTGCATAATGCTCTACTGAAATTGCCAGAAATAGGGGGGAGTAGCAGTGGTGGAATGGCGGTGGGCGGTGCCATCGGACTGCGGCAAAAGTGTGCTGGAGGCACTGAGGCCTGGCTGGGGCCCGGGCATCAGCTGATGCTGCTGCTAGCTGCTCCTCCTGCTCCTCCAGGACCACCAACCACTGGTATTTGGCCCTGATGGCCTCCTGTTGCCTCTGCCAGGTACGGGCTGCTATCTCCTGCCTGTTAGGAGTTAGATCAGCAGGAGTAGCTATATCAAGAAAGAAAAAAGACAAATTGTTGGACTTGGCCCTTTTTTGCAGGATCACCCCTAAACTTTTTACCTTTTTCTCTGACATGGTATTGGTGGTTTTAGTCCTCTGGGCACTTTAGCACTGTGGTCCAGTGTAAAGTGTGTGACCTCTCTGTATTACATTTGTAAGGTTGGCCTGCCCTCCCATAGGAATGCATTGGGGATTGCCTGATCAGTGTGTGTCAGTGGTAATTCTTGCTATGAGAGGAGCAGTGTGGTCAAGTCTGGTATGTACAAAATTGTGTGAATAAATGCTGTGCAATGGTGTGCGCAGATTTATTGTGGTTATTTTAGAAATGTCACTTTTAGAAGTTGGCATTTTTGTGTGCTATGTGTCTGCCTGCCTGATGTGAATTGCATGTCTGGCTTTTGAGTGACAAGGGCTGGTGAGGTGTGGGTGGCTCCAGGAGGGGCAGGGTGAGTCAGTGCTAGGCTGAATGGGACATCTACATTTTGAGTAGTGGGAGGAGATGTCCCTGGTCCCTGAATAGGAGTGTGCCTGCTCTAGTGAATGCTGGCTCCACCCCTCTGTGGTGTGTCTGAAGACGAGGGGAAGAGGAGCCTTGTAAACAAAGTGCTCCACATCCCCCTGAACCAGTTGCATCTGGTTCCCCCATGCCCTGTCCTTCAGACAAAGAAAATGTGTCCTATAAAGGAAGGGGCTGTGACCCCATGTTTTCTTCTTGTGCTTACCTGGGCTGGGGGAGACACTCTGCCAGGAGGAACCGCCGTGGCACCCAGCTGCAGCTTCTTAGGAGGCCCTGCATTTTGGCAGGAAACTGCCACTAAAGCGACGATAATGGGCTTGATAATATGCCCTTGTGAATTCCCCTAGAAGACCAGGTTCCCACCAGAACCTGGGCTTCTGTGGGAATTCACGAGGGCATATTATCAAGCCCATTATCGCCACTTTAGCGGCAGTTTCGTGCCGCTAAAGCGGTGATAATGTTATCACCGTTCCTTGATAATATGGCCCTTTGTCTGTTGATTTGCAGATAGATGAGGCCATTACTCACCTCCAGGTGTATTTGGTAAAGAGGGGTGTGTTCAACTGTTCAGAAGTCATCAGTACACCCTTGCAGTGAGTATATAATTAATTGTCAATAAGCAAGCAATTTGAATCACCACTGCCCGGTCGATGTGGCAAAAAAATGATACATTTTTTAGATGCCAGATACCCCACCCCCTATTCATTTTTTATATAGCAAAATACAACCACACATATCCCTACAATACAGTATCTTCTATCAAAAATATCAGGTTGGGCATTTTGTTGGAGGCAATTTTTGAAAAGCCTCAGTCATGACAAACTGTAATGGAGTGGCAAGGTTATTGTGGAATCTGAGTTTTTGAAAAGAAATAAAAAGAGAGGACAACTGAACATATGGTGTTGGTTGGCAAATGCAATGAGGCCGTCCTACTCATACTTCCTTCCAGCCATGGTGCACGGTCATCAGGTCACCGACTGCTGCTATTAATACTAGGCCCAGCTAAGAGACAACTTTGGGCTGTCCAGTGTGACCATGCCACTCTCTCGTTTTACTGATTGAGCATAAGCAAGTAAAAGAAAGCCTGCTCATCTCAACAAACATGCATACAATATTTTACTTGGGCATGTAATCTTCACTGCAGAGTAGCAGTACGTGTCCAATGGGTTCTCTGAGTCTTACAGTGTCACCCCTAGGCTGTCCACAAAATATAAAAGAGGAGATGGAAAGCTGACTGACAAAGCAGAATAATGGAAGCTACAGACAGACTAGTACAGAGACAGTTTGAAGTAATGTATAGAAACTTGAGAATATAGAAAATAAGTAAATAGGATAATGAAGGTATAACAAAAATGTAGAAACTAACAGATCGAAGAGGATTTGGAAAACAATTAGGAAATGGGTAGAAATAATAATTCAAAATAAGGAGCAGTAACATTTAGGGAAATAAATATCAATGTTAACATCAGGAGGACATACTGGGACTAGCAGGCACCTCCAGCTCTCTCACCCACCTCAGCCCTCTTCTTGCCCCTAGATGCTGATGTAAGACATAAAGGCAAAAAAATATTAGCGGTAAATAAATAATCTCTACAAAGATATTTTTGGGCAGGAAAAGGCAATCGCAATAACATTGAACTTTTCTAAATCAGATCCACAGGTGGCATTGCAGACCATCCTATTCTATTTCAAATTTCTTAAAACTACCTTGCCCTATTCCAAATTTATGAAACTAGATTTTGGAATTAGTAATATATTGCAACAAATGACGTTTGGTTCTTCTCATCTCATTCGCAATCTCAAACCCTTTGACGGGCCAATTCACTAAGTCTTCATTATTTAAGTGCATAGCTGATGCATGCATATACACCAAATTGGTTGCTTGCCACTGTTCGACCTACAAAAAAGGCTCTAATAACTGAAGTGAGATGGCATGTGGAACTAAATACTAACTACCACTATCTTAGTTACAGGACAAAGGAGTCTCTGCATTACTTTTTACATAATCAGTCCAAGTGAGCGCCAACAAGTACAATTAGGTAGTGCCGAGCACCTGTCTAGAATAACAATCATATAATATTTGTAAACTTAATTTACCTGCATGTGAGCAGCATGCTTGCTATTTGGGAAACAAAATATGAGCAATAGCATTGAACACAAGTAATAATAATATTAATAATTACTAACCGAGTCCCGTGACATCTACTCCTAGCAGGTCCAGCAAGTTCTGGTCTTGGTCCAGGACATCGGACCACCAGTGCATTAGCTGCTGCTCCGTGCACCCGACCGGGGAGCAGCGGTATACTGCCCGGTGCACCTTCACTCAACGCTGCCAGTGCTCTGTTAGTCTGTATGCAGACCCAGGACTTCCACCTGCTGCCAGGGGGGAGGGGAGGTAGCGCCGGACATTACAAAAACAGTGCTGTCACATCCTCCTCTGAAAATAAGGCACAGGGTGCACCTCTTCCTGGAACTGCCTTCCACTAGGAGGGTGGCTGCTGCCCTTAATTTTTGGTGCGCTGCCCTGCCATGGCACTGGGGCCGTGGAGAGGGGGAGGGAGAAAAAAAGAAACATGAGAAAGTACTAAGGGGCATATTATCAAGCCAGGCGATAAAATTATCTCCACTTTAGCGGCAGAAAACTGACGCTAAAACGGTGATCATGGGTTTGATAATATGCTCTATGGAATTCCAATTGAAGCCCATGTTAAATGTGAAGGACGTCTAACATGGGCTTCAATTGGAACTCCATAGTGCATATTATCAAGCCCATTATCGCCGCTTTAGTGGCAGTTTTCTGCCGCTAAAGCACCGATAATTTTATCGCCTGGCTTGATAATATGCCCCCTAAGAAAGGTAAAAAATAAGGAAGTAAAGTGCAAAAAATAAAGTTCACAACTAAAGAAAAACACACCAAGAAGTAGAAAAAACACTCAGAAAGACAAATGGTAACGTAATAAATAAAAATGAGGGGAAAGCAAGTTTCAGAAGATAAGGATTAGATAGATTGAAAAAGGATGAAAACGTATGCCCCAGCACCATAAACAGACTAAGAAACAAGATGGCCACACCCATGCGCACTGCATGGTGCAGTTCATACAAGATTTCTACCTGAGAACGCACTTTGCATTGACATACGGCGTAACATCACGCGGAGTGTTTTTTCAACTTTGTAGAGTTCCATGTAGCATGGCTACGCGAACTCCGCCTTGGCCTAACGATGATCCCGACGTGCTTTGTGAGAAGAAGAATGCAACTGTAGTTCTTGAACTACAGGAAACAGCACAGTTTTGTCAGGATTGTAATGTCCATTTATTAACAGCAATACTGTGATAAGAATAAGGATACTCGTTAAGAGGAAAAATATTCCGGAAGCAATCCAGAAGTATGACCATGATGATATGAGAGACCTGTAACGAAAACAGTAGTAAAGAAAGAGCCAGCGGTGACGCTAAGCAATTGTGGAGTGTGGCAATACTTCAACAAATTCAATGCCAGATTTGTTTACATAAAGTGTTATTTCCCGCAAATACATCATTTCAATTAATATTGACTCATTTGTTGGTTCATAGTAAGCCATAGCTGTCACTGAAACTTCTAGGATTATTGAAATCGCAGCACCGGGTTCTTCCATGGAAGTTGGTATTGGAGACACAGTAGGCTCTGCAGTCTCCTTATTAGGACTTGAGAATTCAGCACAATTACTCTCTTCTCATTCAGAGTAGGGAGCGGTTGTAATGCTCTAGTCCAGAGGTATTTTGTTGTCAAGGGGGGGCCTGCTGAACAGAATCTGTCACATAATACTTTTTAATGTGATTGATGGACACCTTTCTGTTTTGCTTTGAAGCAGGCAGTTAAAGCAGGATTACAGTTTTGTTTCTTCTATGCCAAGAACTGGAAAGGGTGGTTGGTAACATGGCCCAAACACTTTTTCATTAGGGATGTTTCTTAAACTTGATCACCCACTTTGGGGAACCACCTGTCAGCAACATTAGGAACCTTATCTTTGCTAGTGGCGGAGTTGAAATACTTTAAATTAGATAGCTTGTCTCTAATGTCACGGACACTCTGCTAGACATTCAAAAATGGGCCTAGTTTAAATTATTTGTCTGTTGCCACCTTTTAAGATCTATCAAGATTAGGCACATTCATATATCCTCCAAAGAGCATCTTATATGTAGTCCAACTAAGTAATAGTAATATGGGCCATTCATGTATTGCCCTTTGTATTCCATGCAGGTGAAGTAGTTAACTGAGTCCTGTACTTAGTATGTAGCATTCAAGGCTTGCTAAATTGCACAGTTGGCACACTCTATTAATCTGTTGCTGTCTGTGCAAAATGGTTTCGGGTAATAGTCATGATCCCAGAGCAGACATGGTATCTGCAACACTGTCTCAACAAGTATCAGTACAAACATAATTACACACTTAGGGCCATATGCATCAACACATTTCCCCATAGACACAGAATGGGCAAAACCCTTTGATACATCTGGCCCTTAGTTAATAAGAACACAAAAAGGGAAGTACCAAATACATTACTGAATTTATATGAATATCTCAAAGTACAAAGTAATGGAAAAGCAGCAGCAACATTATTTAACAATGTGTGCAATGAATATAACAAAGTGAACACTTAGTGCTCGTGAACCAGTGCTCGTAAACGGTGAATGTGAAACACATAAAAAAACAAATTTAGCGTACAAATACAGACTTTAACAAGATCTTAGTACATGAACTCAATGATGAAGTGGAAATTAATATACCCATGTGAAACATATTTGCTGCCTCCAGTGTCAATGGCGTTTCAGCCAGAATTACTAAGGGCCCTCATTTGGACAATAATGCGGAAGCTAATATAGTGCTGCAGCGGAAGAAAAATAAATTAGCTGATAACCATTAAGGAAGAATGGGGCTTTGTTAGAAGAATATGAATGCTCAAGGAACAAACCTGATCAAAAAATCAAAAGAATAGATGGGATGGTAAAGACCGGTTAAGACGACAACTAGAAGCACTCCTGAAAGAACAATCATTTGAAGTGGCTCCGATAGAGATGTTCAAGCTTTAAATATCAATAAAACAAATAACTTGTATAAGACTCACACTTACCAAGCAATAGACCAATTTACTGCAATTATTCAAAAAAAGGACTGACTAATACAACACAATAGTATGGTCCAAATCCAATTGTCATCCTAATGATAATTGACTGGGAGGTCAAAAGATGTCAAACATAGGGACTCTTCCTACAAAGTAATGACTGATGCCTAAAAAAATAAAGGTAAACCCACAATGAAAGATTACAAACTATTCACAACCAATCATGTCTGATTCTTCAAATTATATGGGCAATTATGACTCTTTGAATCTGACTCTTCGAATTATGAGGTTAATTGTGAATTTACCTCAGTTCACAAAGTAAACAGGAGGCCAGGGGGATCCAATCACAACCAAATTAGGATGGTCCCAAAATGTGACTCGACATATGAATGGATTGTATTGACCTGAAAGAAAGAGAAAACCAATAAAACCTGTGATTTCAAATGGGGAAATGCACAGGGAACTGATTTGGTATGGGGAAAGGGCACTTACATATCAATAGCACACAAGACGGAGAATCACCAGAGCAGACATAGCATCATACCAAATGGGGAAATGCACAGGGAACCGATTTGGTATGGGGAAAGGGTACTTACATATCAATAGCACACAAGACGGAGAATCACCAGAGCAGACATAGCATCCTGGAAAGCCTTTGTGGTAAACTCAGGACCATTGTCTGAAAGAAAGTTATGAACTGTCCTCATTGCTACGAAGCACGTCAAGTCTTCTTTGATAGCTCAAGCATCAGCATTGGAATTCAGAATATGAATCAACAGCAACCAAAATATACTTATATTGGTTTGCTAGATTGATAGACCCAATTTTGTCGGGGAAACTTTCTCTGACGGGTTTGACATAGTTGAATACTTTAGTTGCTGGCAGGTAATAGACATGTCCTGTCTTTTTATGTGCAGAGTTCTTTGCCCTGACTGCAGAGTATCCACAGTGGAAAAACTACTGTATTTTGCGTTTTGAATTTTCAGTTTCTGAAAATTCCCTGCAGTGCCACGCAAGCTGCAAAGTATTTTGTTTAGTACCAACTACAGGCACTGCAGAGCTGCTTTTACAGAAGATACTCTTATAATCCTACATGGGTAAACATTAGGAGTTTGTGGTTTGTTTTGTGTATATTGTAGAAATTCTTGAGTGCAGAGAGTAGGATCGTACTCATATTTTAATGGGGCTGCACTTAAAGTTGCAGCCCACTGCACCCAAAGTAGGTGGAGGGCAAGAGCATTAAGAAGACATGCTTTTGTTGCTGTTTCTATTGTAATAATAGGAGAGCCTTTAACTATTAATTTCCCCAGTCAGAATTTTCTTTATGGGAGTGTTGGACTTGGCCCTTTTTGGCGAAAGTTCCTTAAACTTTTTTGCTGTACCCCTAGACCTTTTTTCTGACATGGTGTTGCCAACTTAGATGCTTTGGGCACTTTGCCACTGCTGATCAGTGTCAAAGTTCAAGTGCTCCCTGTGTAAAGTGTAATGGTAATTGGTTGTCCATGATTGTTATGTTTGCCTTACTAGTAAAGTCCCTAGTAAAGTGCACTATGTGTGCCAGGGCTAGTAATTCAAATGCTACTAGTGAGCCTTCAGCACTAATTGTACCACTCACACAAGTAGCCCTAAAGAGAGAACTCAGGCTTGCCACTGCAGTGCCTGCGCGCAGTTTGTTAAACTGCCATGTTGTCCTGACAAGTGCACCTACTTGCCAGGCCTTACTCTTTCTATGCACATCAGACACCCCTATGGTAGGGCCAAGGTACCCTCCTGGGCAGAGTATGTGAAAGGTAGGACATGTGCTAAGGTGTGTACTATGTCCTAACAGTGAAATACTCTCTATTTCATTTTTCACGGTTGAAAGGCCATCTTGCCCATAGGACAGAATGGGAAAGGCTGTGTAATATGTTTCCAGCCTATCTTCCCAAAGGCATAAGATGGAGATGTGAAGTTTAGTACGCCTGGACTCACAATTCAATAAAACAACTTTTTGTGAAGGTGGTTTTTGCATTGTTTATTTAGAAACCACTCTTTTAGAAGTGGCTGGGTTTTTGTGCTCTAACATTTCTGTGTGTCTCTGCCTGGTTGGGGATTAACTGTCTGGATCTGAAATTGATAGGATCTGGGGAATGTCCTGACCCAGGGGAGGAGGTGAGACAGCAACACGCTGACCTGCATCTGGAGTGTAGGGGGAGGAGTAGCCCCTGGAGGTGAACAGGCCTAGGCTGCAGCCATAAAACAAGTGCTCCATTCCCTGCTGAGTGATTGAGGATCCATACCCCACTATCAAAGGAATAAGGTGTCACTGGCAGTGAGACACCCGGAACTAGTTTAGACAGGGGACAGTGTCCCCCTGAACACAAAGACTTCAAAGAAATTTAGGGGTATAACTTTGAGAGCTGAAACCCCTGGACTTTGGAAGAGAATGGAATGGAACTGTTCAAGACTGAACAGGACTGAAAATACTTTGTGGTCAAGAGGAACCTCTACCAAGGAAGAAACAGCTGAATAGACTGAAGAAAAGGACTGACCCTTGCTGTGTGTTCTGGGGCTGGTCTGCTGTTTGCTGCTTTAACCAAGGAGAGGCTAAAGGGACTTTGCTGTGTGCTGTGTCCCCCTGCTTGAAAGGACTTTGCTGTGCTGTGTCCTGAAGTAACTTATCCCCAAGGACCCGAGGAGAGCTGGCTACCTGCTGTGGAAACTCGGGAATACAAACGTTTCCAGAAGTGTCTCAGCAGCGCAGTGTGCGTGTGCTTTGTGCAGCCTGAGACCTTTGTAAGAAGTGTCCTGTGATCGTGGGCACCAGGAGTCCAAGTAAGTCTCAGCAACGCTGTGTGTGTGTGTACTTTGTGCAGCCTGAGACCTTCGTGAGGATTGCCCTGTGATCGTGTTCACCCGGAACTCAAGTGAGTCTTAGTGACGCTGTGTGTGTGTGCTCCGTGCAACCTGAGACCTTTGTGAGGATTGCCCTGTGACCTTGCACACCCTAAGATCAAGGGAGTCTCAGCAACGCTGTGTGCGTGTGCCCTGTTGCAGCCTGAGATCTTCATTATCGTCATCGGCCCGGAATCAACGAAGTCGAGAGAGGTGGAGAGGAGAGTGAGGTAGCCCCCACCAGGTAAAGTGTGTCGGCACCTGGGGTGGGGTGAGGGCTCGGAGAGAGATGCTCTCGGCCTCTCCCCTTCTTGCAGCGCGAGCCTCTGCTGCAGCTCGTATCACGGCCCGTACGTTCCAATTAGTGGCAGTACCGGGGTCGGACTGTGGACTGCACTGTGGTTTACACCAGACCCGTGTTGTGGGCATATGTTGGCAGAAACTGACCGCGAGTCAGTACAGAGGGGCAGGGAGACCGTCTAGCTCACCATGATTGGTGTTGGAGTGTATTATGCATTGCATTAATTCTGCATTACGAACTACCTGATTGTTGCATTACGCATTGCATTAGTTTGCAGAACAAACTACCTGATTGTTGCATTAAGCATTGCATTATTTCTGCATAACGAACTGCCTGATTGTTGTATTACGTATTGCATTAGTTTGCAGAACGAACTACCTGATTGTTGCATTACTCATTGCATTAGTTTGCAGAACGAACTACCTGATTGTTGCATTACGCATTGCATTATTTTGGCATTATGAATTGCTAGATTGTTGCATAACAAACTGCATTATTTTTACATTGCAAAGTGCCTGATTCTTACATTACGAACTGCATAGCATTGCATTAGGACGGCATTGGAACATTTATACTGCCAGAGCCTGCAAGGGCTGGCTGGCCTAATATCCAGCCAGGAGAAATATTACAGACACGCATATGTTGGATTTTTATTGTGTGGTCTTATCGTATATCTTTTTATATAAACTTATACTTGTTTTTATATGAAACTTTGTGGAGTCCTTTTGTGGTGTCATTGGGTCACTGAGAGCATGGTTGCAAATACTTTACACAATTGCCTTGAAGATAAGCCTGGCTGCTCGTTCCAAGATACCAAGGGGTGAGCAGCCGCTATCTGAGAAGGTGTCCTTCCTTTCCCTGACGTAGAAGCGAGGGTCCTTACTTGACCTAAGGTACCTACCTCAGCCAACTAGGGAATCCCGGTTCTGACAAGAAGTGAGTGTTATTTATAAATAGGAGCTGCCTGACCCTCACTGTAAACTATGGACATGAAGCTTGAAGAACTGTGAAACCTTTTAATAACTATGTTTGTTTTTCTTAAGTTGGTTTGGATAAAGCGAATTCACTGAGACATCGATTGTAAAGCATTGAAGATAATGAACTCTCCAAGGTGTTGAACTCACACATTGTTGTTCTTCAATATTAGTACTGTGCGGTTCCTCGCCTCCGCAGAGGTGGACTACCTATGGAACTGCTGGTTGAGAGGTGTGAGGCAAGATTGATAACGGCCTAATAACAGGATTATGGATGATGCAATAACCGGAACACTTCCAGCTGACACGTGTTAGATTTGTCCATTGGTAACTTATAGATATCTGTCTCACGGCTTTCTATGTTGGAGCCTCTTTGATGCATCTGTCGATATTGCTATGTTATGCAGTATACTAATGATGATGGAAGTTGTAATCTTGTGGAAACCAATAAAGTTTGTTTAAATCAAAAAAAACAAACAAAAAAAAAACCTATGTTTGTTTTGTACTCCCTAGTCTGTAAATATGTAGACTCTAACATGTCTGCTTGATTTACATGCAAAATTGCCATATGGTTTTCTGTGCAATCGTCTAAAGACAACGTGGGAGAAATTACGGTATTTAAGGGCTTCAATTACTCACCATAATGTGGCAAGTAAATCCAACCAAGCTTAGGAAATCCCATCATGGCTTGTAACTTTCTGAAAGCATTTGGAGACTGTATGGTGGCACACTTATGCAAGTAGTGCAGCACCAGCTCCTTACCCTCACCTAGATAATTCATATCCAAAAATCACATTCAAGTAAGTGGGCTTAGATTTTCAAAGTTATTATTGTAACCATGTGTGGTCAGCATTGTCACTTTCCAGTCCACCTAGTCAGATGTTGTTCTAAGTGGCCATCTTTAATATATATAGCTGCTAGGGATCTTCTAGTAGGATCTCCATCATGCTTTCTGTAAATAAACTATGTCTCATTTTATAGCCTATTGGAATTTATCTAAAACAGAACTGAAATACGTTAAATGATGAAATTGTTAGATACTCCCTTTCAGGCACTGTTTTGTTTGAAAAAATCATTGGAAATGTCCAGGACTGTTTTATATTTTCTTCAACACCAGGTTTGTGATGAGTTTCTATAGTTTAAAGTGTTTCTATATACTCAATGAGGTTTTAAAACTGGGAAAAGATGGATGTTCATTTTAGAACTACAATGGCACTATGAGGCCTTCTTTTTGCAAATGATCTAAGATAACTTTTATGTTGCATTTTGCTTCTGGCTTCATAGGATATTGAGCCTGTATTTTGGCTCACTCTGTAGAGGAATGAGTCTTTATCCCACCCTGCATGTATATTTTTTCCCTGAGGTCCGAAGGTAAAAAGGAGGAAAATCCTAGCATGATTATCTCCTTCCCTCAGGGCACATCCCTCATAAAGGCTGAAGGTCAGTCATGTTCTGCAAGAATAATGTTGTATTCATCTGAAAAAAGCATACAGAATATTGCTTTTATTGTGTGTGGTAAATCTCCATCAATATGTATTTTACATAATAACCCCATTCTAGATGATTTACATATCCAGCTGGAGTTTCAGCCTGCATGTATTCTTTAGTCTGATTGACCACCAACACTTCTTTGAGACTCCGGTGCACTATCATCACTTATAATGCACTTCACAGAAGCACTGTTGCCCAATTTCCATTCCTCAGACGTATACGTAGTTGGCAGGGAATTTTTGTTTTGGATAATCTGGCTACCTTTTTCTTTGTAAAGTGAGCCTGGAGTCTGAAGCATTCTCTTCATTATTTACACTAACCGCCAGTACTATCACGTCCTGATTCACCTTTCTGCTTGGCATTCTTGTCTTTCTGTGGTACTTATCACTGGGAAAGGTATGCCCAGACGTGGGTCCCCTGCTCTTCGTGCCACTGGAGTCAAACTATCCTGTCTGGTGAGGGGTGAAACCTCAAAACCAGTCCTAGGATGCTTGTTTCCAGTCCAGGGAAGACCTGGGTTGGCAGTTCGGGCTGAACTGTTCCCATGAGGCACAGGGCCAAGACTGATTTGCATATGGCTGGGTTCAAACTTGAATGGCATAGTGAGCAAAAAAACGATGGATTTAGGCCCAGATCTCTGTACTGGGGTGAATGTATGACATTGTCCTGCATTCTGTCCATCAACTGTTCTTCTCGCTTGATTCCAGCATATTACAGCCCACAGATATAAATGTTTCAGAAATTATTTTAGGTACCTCCCTTTCATGCTCTTGAACAAGAACCACTTCAAGTGTCTGGTGAATGGCCTAAGCTGCTGTTTCTCTGAAAATGTTGCTCAGAATGACTGAGAAAACTGTTAAAACATTTCCCATTGCCTGTGTCTCATATAATGTTACTATCTTATTTAGCATAGCTTTCCTTTCCTAGCCTGTAGGTTTCCTGGATCAGGAAAAAGTGCATACCCAGTCAATATAGGCCAGGTGGCCCCATCATTAATTAGGGGTAAGTAATCACATGAAGGAGATGAAGGCTTCACTGCCAGGTAATATATGTAAAAGCTCCTGTTTAGTCTTACCACGATGGCACCACCATCAGTGCATATTCTTAGGGATCCCAGGGACTCATGATTGCAAACTATTAAACTCACAAAGATTATGTCAATCGGAGAACGTTAACTCCATACTTGTATACAGAAATAACCTGGACAGTAGATATTGCAGACCTAACAAAGGAACTGTGATGGAGTACCTTCTCTGCCAAACCCTTTGTCTGCCCATCTGATTTACAGGTAAATGGACCTCAAGTATGTCAGTGATGGAGTACACTCAGGCTCTGTCAGTGACAGACTTCTCCAACAGAGTATGAGCCATTGGAGGTTTCCCTATACCACCACCCACCTGATTAAGGGTGGATAGATTTGTTTTTTTTGCTGTGCATCGTCATGAAGGACAGAAAAAAGAATAAGAATAGTCTACACCATGGGAGTTGTCACCAGTTTTACATTTGCCAGTAACAAACTCCCAATTTGGAAGTTAGTTTCTGAAAAATGTCGACATTTGCAAAGGTTTGGTGGGTGACTGTCATGTCTGATGGAGCCAAACTATTATATTGCCTAGAACCAACATGACAGCAGATCCTGCCAATCTTTGGAGATGTCTGCAGGGCTGGTCTACTACTCTAAATGTGGCATCCATGGGACCCTCAGTATTGCTTTACACTTTACAGATAGATTTACCTCAGTCCTCCAAACTATAAATCAGGCCCTGTTAGACCAGCTATCCTTGGCATGCCATTTCCCTCCTCCTGTTTGCCGAATTCATTTTTGTTGGTGTTAGTACTCTGCACACTTTACCACCACTAACCAGCGCTAAAATGCATGTGCTCTCTCCCTAAAGCATGGTAAAATTGGCTTCTGCCTATTTGCCAGGTTTAAGGTACTTGTAAGTCCCTGGTTAATGGTACTGCATGTACCCAGGACCTATAAATTAAATGTTACAACACAGGGGCTTGCAGCACTCACTGTGCCACCTACTAAAGTAGCCTTTTACAGCATGTCTCTAACCTTCCAATGCTGCCTGTGGTGCAGTTATAGACTGCCAGTTCGACCTAGCAAGATAAACTGTTTGCCAGGTATAAGCCTTCCTTTTCAACACTCATAAGTCACCCCTGAGGTAGTGCCTAAAGGTTCATAGGGTAGGGTGCATTGCATTTAACAAGCATGACGTGTTCTTAAGTATGTTTCACGTGTCCTGCTAGTGAAAAACTCCAAAAGTTGTTTTTCACTATTTTAAGACCTATCTCTCCCATTGACTAACATGGAGTTTACTTGCATTTGATTTGTAGAAGATAGATAGATGCTGTTTAGACTTGTATGAATTGTAACTTAAAATCCTCTGCTAGGGTAAAGTCAGATTTTTAAGTCACAATCCTAAAAATGCCCCTTTTAAAAAATAGGTATTTTCTTGTGGTCTGCTGGGGTCTGTATATTTCTGCCGGCCAGTATGACAAAGGGCCTGGATTTAGGCAGGATGGGCCGTCCTACCTAGATGACTGGGTGCAGAACTGTATCTAGCGCCACTTACATTTCAAAAGACTTTGCCTTCAGCACACACCAAGGAACCTGACCACCTCAAGGAAAAATAACACTAACTTTCCAAGGTGAACCCCGAACGCCACTTAATTAATCTGTGCTCAACCATCTGGAGCCTATGGCAGAGAGCCGACAGGCTTAACTTAAACCAATGTATTTAATCAACACCAAAACTGTAATAGAGTCAAAAGACCAAATAATGAAAATACCAAACAAAATTGGAAACATAGGGCCACATGTACCAACATTAGATATAACAATTGCCTATTAGGGGTTTCCTCAATCAATCAATCAATCAATCATGGGTTTGTAAAGCGCATGCTACTCACCCGGAACGGGTCTTAAGGCGTTGAGGGAAGGAGGGTATGGGGGGTCCACAGATCCTGGAAGGTCGTTGAGTTCCATCGAAGTGCCATGTCTTTAGGTCCTTTAGGAACTTAGGGAGTGATGTGGTCTGTCGTAGGTGGAGAGGGCGGAGTTCCATGCTTTGGCCGCAATGAGGGAGAAGGAGCATCCTCCTGCTCTGGTTTTCTTGATCCGAGGTAACGCCGTGAGGGAGAGCTGGGCCAAGCGGAGAGAACACTGGGAAGCGTGGAACATAATGTGGTGGTTCAGGTTGTCGGGTCTGATGTTATGGAGGGCTTTGTGTGCGTGGGTGAGAAGTTTGAAGGTGATTTCCTGCGTATCGCAATTTGGAAATTGATATTCCTAATGTACGAAACTCAAAGAGTTTCATTTTGCGTATCAAAGGGGGTCGCATATTGACGTACCTCATTAATATTAATGAGGTAGGTCACAATTTGCGACCCCTCTAGGAATTGTTAAAATCACGGGAATGGTGGCATGTTAAGGTCAGCAGACTACCATGTCCGTAATTGTCTTTGAATAACCCAAACATTTTTTTTTTTAAATGCAGCCCGTTTTCTTTAAAGTAAAACGGGCTGCGTTTAAAAAAGAAACGCACTTCACTTTTTAAGAGCAGGCAGTGGTCCGTGGTGCTTGAGAATTATGAGGCTGTGATCTCATTTAAGCATAGGTCTCAGTATGATATCTGCCTTGGATATAAGATCATGTGATATAATGTGTATGCACAGTAGAATAGTGGGTGTTTCCAGGCAGATCTGCTTTCAAAATGCTCCATGCTTCTATCAGCCCAAAGTCCTGACAGAAATCTTTTATAGTTCGACGGACCTTACACATATGGGGCATATTTACAATAACTGGTTATTGTGCGCCACAGCTCAGCCACCATGGATGCGCCGCATTTACAATGCAGCGCACCATGGGGCAAAAACGGCAGAGATGCATGACGTATCTGTGCCATAAATGTGGCGCATTGCTGGAGTTGCGTCGCAAGCGCGACGCAGCTCCAGCAATGCTCTGGGGGGCCCAATCTTGCTAATGCTGCGTCAATCCTTACGCCTGCTTCAGGCAGGCGCAGGGTTTTGACGCAGCATGGGTCTAAAAGTGACTGAGTGAAATCCTGCGCTGGAACACCCCCCCCTGCGCAGCAACGCCTCCATGTGGCGCAGGGCTTTACAACGTGACGCATCTCCCAGATGCGTCACGTTGTAAGTACCCCGCACCATGGTGCAGGATTTGCGCCGCCGCTGCCTCACAAAAGTGACGCAACGGTGGCGTAAATGAGGCGCAAGGGGCTTGTAGGCTTGTAAATCTGCCCCATGATGTGTTGCGGTTTTACTTATCATGTCCAGATTGTCTTTCATAATGACATTCATTTTGCATATGGGGATCATTTCACCCTCCCAGTGTGATAAGGCTCCAAATAAAGACTCAAATATTTCTGGGTCATTGGAGTTGGCTCCATCTACAGCTCATATTATAAATTTTCTCTGTCCCTGGGGGGATGTGTTGCCGCTCAGGGACCCCTAGTATCAGCCATTGTGCTGAATATTTTAGCTTTATAGTTCCAAATGGCAACACCCGGTATTGACGTCTATTGTGTAGTACATACAGTCAGATCATACCACATCTGTTTAAGCAGGGACTGATATTTATACGCACTTTGTGTCTCAATGAGACAGATAACGTTGGGGTCGTATTTAGCAATATCAGTCTGTATAATCCTCCTTCCTTGTGGGTTATTCAGTTCCCGTACGTTCCAGCTTATAATTCTAAACATACCACCCGATATTGGCATGTTTTATCCAGGTTCACTGCCACTACCATCATGGTTGTAACACCAGCGATGAATAAGTTGCCAGAATTACTAAGGTCCCTACATTATAGGATATGGGATACTTTATTCACATTGGCCTTCTCCAATTCCACTCATTTTACTCATTTTTGCATGATAGGAAATAGTGCCTATGCAACAGTTTCGAAAAAATACTTAACCTTTCCCCGGGGAATCAGCCCTATAAAGCTGCCTGACTAGACAGCATGTCGGTCTAACCCTCCCAACCCTCCACCCACAACAACATATAGTCAATAGCTAGAATTGTGTCTGAGCCGCATACCCAGAAAATAAATCCTAAAAGAATGAGAGCAAACACCCTAACTCATCAGAGAAGTGCATAAGGATTATATCAATGCCAGTTCTTCTTCAGAGTGCCTCTGGCGTGCACCTCTACCAGCAGTCCATGGCTCAATAAACATTCTGACCTCTAGGTCGTGTTTGCAGAAGATGGTTATCATACCATGCGTTATTATTTTTTAATCCCGCTTGTTCCAGCTGAGAGGCGCGTGCACGTAGTTCCTGAAAGGGGCTCAGTTAAGTTGCACACCTTCCACTTCCTGTCAATACGAGCCCGATGAAAGTCTAACCTCAAAACATGTAGAGGCAGATTTACAAGCCCCCTGCGCCACCACTACATCACTTTTGGTGACGTACTGGTGGCGCAGGGGGCTCCTCCATATTTACAAGGAGAGAAAAAGCCACCCTGCGTGACTTTTCCTCTCCTCGTAAATATGGCCCCTTCACACGCAGCATTGTGCGTGGTAGGGGCGTTCCATGGGTGTTGCAGTGGGTGTTCCCACGCAACACCCATGGAACAAGACACATCTCCAGAATAACGAGAAATCGTAAATCTGGAGATGCTTGTGAATGTTACGCCACCCTAGAGGTGGCGTAGCGAGGCGCAACCAGGAGATTTCTCCTTGTTTTTTCCTCTTTCAATGTGTGCTGCATTCTACAGCACGCATTGAAAGAGGAAAAAGCCTCCTGTGATTGTTTTTGTGCAGGAAGGTGTGCCTTCCTGCACAAAAACAATCTCCCCACGATGCAGGCATCCCTGCACCATGGTGCAAAGGTGCCTGCGCCGGCGCATGGCTGCAGTTTGTGCGCCAGCGCAGGGGAAGCACAGAGATGCAACATATTCTTGAAAATATGTCGCATCTCTGTGCTTTCCAAACTAACGCAGCACGGCGCAGCAAAATGACTTGCTGCACCGTGCTGCGTTACTTTGTTGTAAATCTGCCCCGTAGAGTCGCCATCAGTCATAGGTGCGGAAGAGCATGCTTTGGTAAAGATCGCTTGCCCCAGGAGAAAGATGCGCAATTATATAAAGATAGGGGCAGATTTATGTTTCCTGGCGCATCCCTGCTGATTTGCAGGAAAGATGCGTCACGCAAGTTTACCCTTGCGCCACCACAGATGCGCCTCATTTACAATGCAGCGCATCATGGCGCAAGGATAAACAGATACGTGACGCATCTGATGGCATAAGGGCGGCGCATTGCTGGAGTCGTGTCGCAAGCACGACGCAACTCCAGCAATGCTCAGGGGCTGCCCATACCGAACATGCTGCGTCATGCCTTACGCCTGCTTCAAGCAGGCGCAGGGTTTTGTCGCAGCAGCGTCGGAAAAGTGACTCAGTGAAATCTTGTAGATTTCACTGCGTCACTTTTCCGAGGCTTTTTCCGACGGAACGCCCACCCTGCATACATTAAATTAAACCTGACGCAGGTTTAATGTAGCGCAGGGCTTTACAACGTGACTCATCTCCCTAGATGCGTCACGTTGTAAATAAGGCGCAACATGGGGCATGGTTTACGCCGCCGCTGCGTCATAGAAGTGACGCAACGGCTCGCAAGGGGCTTGTAAATCGGCCCCATAGTTCTTGAAGGCGGACTTGTTTTTAGACGATCTGCTAAAAGGGCAAAGGGTGTGTGATCTCTGGATTCGCATAGCTAGATCCCAATCGGTTAGATCCCTAAGTGCCATCTAAAAGGATGCCACCACAAATGTGCAAAAGCTTTTCCCTTCCATCTCTTTAATGATAAAGGTGAGAACAATATTTCATCGGTGTCGATTTTCAATATTTTAAATTGTATCTGCAAACTGAGGGTAAGAAACTTCAGCAGTGCAATCTTGCTTTGGTGCCATAATTTATGTTTGATGTGCGGATTCTACTGCGGTGATTTTAGTGTCCTCTTCTGTCTTCTTCGCTGTTACTGTCACAATCAAATTTATATCTGGGCCGTGCAGGTGCAGTACTACACACTGCTGCATCTAATAATAAAATACGTGGGCAGACAGTGAAGTATTGCTAAGACTTGTTTCCGTAAAAAGCTTCAAGGAGGGGGAATGCAAGGTTCAAGCAGAGGACGTGTTTTTTGTCACCACCTTTCCTGTTTATGAGGCCACATTCCCACTATGCCAAGGCAATGAGCTCAACTAGAAAGAGTTTCAGGTCCCCTTTCCTTTCTGAGTTCTGTTCACAAAGGCCTGGTTTTGACAGTTTTGCTTCCTTTCTACTGTTCATAGGTTAAGTCATTTGTCATTTTCCAAGACCTTAAAAAGGACCACAGTAGTACAAAAAGAAATCTACAACATTCACAGATGTCCTTCAACAATTAAAGCCGTAAAATGCGCAGACGCAGGATTACAACTACATGAAGAAATCTGCATGCGAAAATCGAACTAAATTATATTTTAATATTTCAATTTGTTTTACTTCTTCGAAGTTAACACATTGTTCCTAAGAGGAAAGACACTCCACAAAAGGTGCGTTGAAATTCGTGGGATTCCTCCCCTTCAAAATGCTGGAAATCAAATGACGTCTAGCCTTGCTAAGAGTAAACATGTCTGTATTTCCAGGATGAGTTGCTACCTACGGGGCATATCTACAAGGCGGCGATAAAAAGTTATCGCCGCTTTTGAGGCTGCTTTCAGCCGAACAGCGGCGATAATTTTATCGCTATATCAGCAAGGTCACGCTATCGCGTGAAACCTTGCCTTAGCGCCTGACGAGGGCCTGGGTGACTGTTCTTCTTGTATCTGTCGGGATCCACCTGTAAATCTTGTGGAGCATGCGGAGGGTGTTGAAGCAGGAGGAGGAGACGGCGTTGACTTGCTTGGTCATGGAGAGCGTTGAGTTGAGGATGATTCCCAGGTTGTGTGCATGGTCGGTGGGTGTCGGGGCTGACCCCAGTGCTGTCGGCCACCAGGAGTCGTCCCAGGCTGAAGGGTTGGAGCCGAGGATGAGGACCTCTGTTTTGTCCGTGTTCAGCTTCAGTCGGCTGATCTTCATCCAGTCGACGACGGCCTTCATTCCTTCGTGGAGGTTGGCTTTGCGGTGATGGGGTCCTTGGTGAGGGAGAGGATCAGTTGAGTGTCGTCGGCATAGGAGATTATGTTGAGGTCGTGCTGTCGGGCAACGTGTGCGAGCGAGGCCCTGTAAATGTTGAACAGTGTCGGGCTGAGGGAGGATCCCTGGGGTATGCCGCAGATGATCTCGGAGGCTTCGGATCGGAATGGGGGGAGGCGGACGCTCTGGGTTCTGCCACAGAGTAAGGAGGTGGTCCATTCCAGAGCTTTTCCTCGGATCCCTACGGCGTGGAGGCGTACGCGTAGTGTGCGGTGGCAGACGGTGTCGAAGGTAGCGGAGAGGTCCAGGAGGATGAGGGCTGCGGTCTCACCGTTGTCCAGCAGGGTCCTGATGTCGTTGGAGGCGGCGATGAGGGCGGTCTCGGTGCTGTGGTTGCTGCGGAACCCTGACTGGGAAGGGTCCAGGGTTCTGTTTTCTTCGAGGTATCAGGTTAGCTGTCTGTTGACGATCTTTTCGATGACCTTGGCCGGGAACGGGAGCAGAGAGATTGGCCGGAATTTCTTGAGGTCTCTAGGGTCTGCCTTGGGTTTTTTGAGTAGGGCGTTGATCTTGGCGTGTTTCCAGCTCTCTGGGAAGGTCGCGGTATCGAGGGAGAGATTGATGACGTTGCACAGGTGGGGTGCGATGGAGCTGCTGGCTTTGTTGAAGGTGTGGTACGGTAACGGGTCTGACGGGGAGCCGGAGTGGATTGTGCTCATGGTCTTGATGGTGTCATCGATGCTCACGCTGGTCCAGGCTAGCAGGGGGTCGTGGTTGATGGTGTGCGGAGAGTCTGTTGTGTTGCTGTCTGTTGGGGCTGTCTGGGTGTTGAAGCTGTCGTGGATGTCTGCTATCTTGCGGTGGAAAAAAGTGGCGAGGGAGTCGCACAGGGCTTGCGACGGCGAAATGTCGTTGGTGTTGAAGCTGGGGTTGGAGAGTTCCTTCACAATGTTGAAGAGCTCCTTGCTATTGTGTATATTGTTATCGAGGCGGTCTTTGAAGGAGGTCCTCTTGGCAGTCCTGATGAGGTGATGGTGGTTGCGGGTGGGTCCTTGTGGGCTGTGTGGCTGTCCGGAGTCTGTTAGCTGCTCCATTTCTTCTCTAGTTTCCGGCAGGCTTGCTTGGAGGCTAGGAGTTCTGGGGTGAACCAGCTGGCCCTCTTGCTGGTGTCTCTGTGGGGGGATTTCTTCAGCGGGGCGAGGGTGTTGGCGCAGTAGTCGATCCAGCGCCTGAGGCTGTGGGCAGCGTCGTCGGTGTTGGAGAGTTCGGTGGGTGGGCTAAGAGCAAGGTTTGCGTGTAGTTGGTCTTTGGTGATTTTTCTCCAGCAGCGGCGAGGGCTCTGTTGGGTGCGGTGAAGTGTGGTGGGTTTCTGGAAGGAGAAGTGGATGCAGCGGTGGTCGGCCCAGAGGAGTTTGGTGGTGTGGTTGAAGAAGACGTGGGGGCTTGCGGAGAAGATGGAGTCAAGCGTGTGGCCGATGGAGTGGGTAGGCGTTGTGACGAGTTGCCTCAGTCTGAGGTTGGCGAGGTTATCGATCAGGGTTGTCAAGTTGCTGTCGTTGTTGTTCTCAAGGTCTCCGAGGAGGATGTAGTTAGTGGAGGTCAGGGCGTGCGTGCTGATGAAGTCGGCGATGGAGTCACTGAACTGGGGTCAGGGTCCGGGGGTTCTGTAGACGAGGGTGCGTCTGAGGGTGGAGTTGGGGTCTGTGTGGATCTGGAAATGCATGTGTTTGGCAGTGCTGAGAGTGTCGTCGGTGCTCGTCGAGACCCTGATGCTGTTCTTGTGGACGATGGTGATTCCGACTCCGACTCCGTTGGTGCGGTCTCTGCGGGTGATCTTGTAGCCGTCTGGGATTGCTATGGCGATTTCGAGTGCGGAGGAGTCATTCATCCAGGTCTCTGTCAGGAAGGCGACGTTCGGGGATGATGTGTCGAGCAGGTCCCAGAGCTCGACGGCGTGTTTGCATGCGGAGCGCGTGTTCAGTGGGATGCATCGGAGGTGGTTCAGGTCTTTCTTGGCGGTTTGTTCGGCGGCTCTGAGGCTGGTGTAGCTGCAGTTCCGGCAGGTGAAGGGACAGTCTGTGTTTCGGGGCGGCCTTGAAGCAAGTGTGCTGGCATCGTAGCGGTGGTGGTCATCGTGGCGGGTGCGGGGACCAGGGGGTCCGCTGGACGCGGTCCGGGCACGGATGGGCGCAGACAGACTTGCCTTAGGATGTGGGAGGGAGGAGCAGCTGGGAGGCGGGAGGCATGGGCAGCGAATGGGCAGTGAGGGGGGCGGGGCTGCAGGGGACGCAGCGGTGGGAACAGGAGTGGTGAGGGCACTGAAGGCAACCGGGCACAATCAGGGGCAGCGAGGGAGAACAGAAGGCAAAAGAGGGCACAGAATGAAGGGGCAATGAGGGGAACAGAAGGCAAGAAAATGGGCACAAATCAGGGGCATCGAGGGGGAACAGAAGGCAAAAGAGGGCACAGAATGAAGGGGCAGTGAGGGTAACAGAAGGCAAGAATATGGGCACAAATCAGGGGCAGCGAGGGGGAACAGAAAGGAAAAGAGGGCACAAAATGAAGGGGCAACGAGGGGACGCAGAAGGCAAGAAAACGGGCACAATCAGGGGCAGCGAGGGGGAACAGAAGGCAAAAGAGGGCACAGAATGAAGGGGCAACGAGGGAAATAGAAGGCAAGAAAATGGGCACAAATCCAGGCATTGAGGGGGAACAGAAGGCAAAAGAGGGCACAGAATGAAGGGGCAGCGAGGGGAACAGAAGGCAAGAAAATGGGCACAAATCAGGGGCAGCGAGGGGGAATAGAAAGCAAAAGAGGGCACAGAATGAAGGGGCAACGAGGGGAACAGAAAGCAAGAAAACGGGCACAAATCAGAAGCAGTGAGTGGGAACAGAAGGCAAAAGAGGGCACAGAACGAAGGGGCAATGAGGGGAACACAAGGCAAGAAAACGGGCACAAATCAGGGGCAGCGAGGAGGAACAGAAGGCAAAAGAGGGCACAGAATGAAGGGGCATCGAGGGGAACAGAAGGCAAGAAAATGGGCACAAATCAGGGGCAGCGAGGGGGAACAGAAGGCAAAAGAGGGGACAGAATGAAGGGGCAGCGAGGGGATCAGAAGGCAAGAAAAACAGGCACACATCAGGGGCAGCGAGGGGGACAGAAGGCAAAAGAGGGCACAGAATGAAGGGGCAACAAGTGGAACAGAAGGCAAGAAAACGGGCATAGATAAGAATGCAGGCACAGTGGGGAGACAGGCAACAGCGGTCACAGACACCAGAAGACAGACAGACAGCGACAGTGATGCACACCTAAGGCCTACCACTGACCACCAGGGATGAGGCACAGGCCTGCGGGTGGAGGAGGGCCTCAATTTCTACAGCTGCAGCAGCTGGGGCAGGGTCAGGACACACAGGCGGAGTTGTGTGGTGGGGGAGCGACCTACTAACAAGGATAGTGCATCTAGTAAATATCATTACCACAGCACTGGTTTTAATGGGGCCCTGATTTACCACATGAAAATACAGACACCTCCTAATGGGGCCTTAAATTGTTCTCATGCAGATTATAATTTATTCTCTATCAGAAAAATAAAACTCTGGTTTGCCCCTTAATCTCATACCCCTCTATTCATGTCTCTCTAAATGTCCAACAAGAAATTACTTGCCACAAAACCAGGAAAGAATGAACACACATAGCTCTACATTTTTAATAGCTCAAAATAGGAAAAGGATAGTAGCAAATTAAAAACCAGTGGCTGTTAACCACTGGTAACTTGTACATCTGGTGATAGATAAACTTTTGGATTGGGTATTCCTCTCAAATATGTATTTGAGATGCGGTTATATCTTCCTTTATTTACTTAATTTCGCAACATGGATGTAAAAGCTATTTAATAAAAAGGAAGCACAATACAATCGGCTCTCACTCACGTTATGGATGACATTTTAAAAATGCTTGACCAAAATGAGTCTTGCCTCCTTTTTGACCTTTCCTCAGCGTTTGGCATTGTTAATCTCAACAACCTCCTATCCATTTTGGAGCACAGGACGGGCCTTTCTTGTTCGGTGCTGCAATGGTTCTCGTCCTTCCTCCACCACAGATCCCAAAGAGTTAAGGCAAACCACTCTCTCTCCCAGCCATCACCTGTATCCATGGGGGTCCCCTAAGGGTCCTCTTTATCTCCCATACTCTTCAATTTGTCCTTGGAACCTTTAGCTAATACACTAAATTCCGCAGAGATTCTCTTCGATATGTATGTTGACGATACGCAACTTTATATGAAAATCTCCTCCCCGAATAACCTCATATCACTCAATTCTACCCTAATAAATACTCAAAACTGGTTAACTGAGAACCACCTCTTGCTCAACACCTCCAAAACAGAATTCCTTCTCATTTCTCTCCCGAATCACTTCCACAAGTTAGACCTTTGAATGAACCACCTCATGGCCTTCAACTGCTCCCCCCTTATTGTTGACTCCAGTCTTAAAATCCCTAAATTGGTTGCCCTTTAAGCAAGAATTCAACTAAAGATTGCCTGTCTGTCCCACAAAGCCCTCCATTTCAAAACCCCCAGTTATCTAGCGCAAAAACTAGAATTATCTGGAGGGGGTAGACCTTCTAGGATTGCTAACTCTCTCCTCCTGAAAGCACAGATCTTTTGTAAAAAGAGAACGTGTCACCGAGCTTTCTCCGGCTCTGTGCCAAAGATCTGGAACTCTCTCCCACTGGAAATACGCAGAATCTCCTCCAAGGTTGCCTTTAAATTGGAAGTAAAAAGATTCCTCATGAACAAGTTCCTACCTTAAAAGGGTCTCAGATCGTCTGCTCTAATGCTTTGGGCTTACACCCTAAGTCCTGCGTTGGGTGTTATTCTTCTTTACTAACCCCTTGCTCCCCTCCCAGTTTGCTATGTACCAGTTATTATCTTACCCTTGTTGTCCCCTTTCGATTGTTACCCTGTTGTTTGGTATGCATATTTGATTTGTTTGGGTTGGTATTCCTTTTGATGCCTGTACTGCAACTGTTACCTCCTTTCCATAAAATTGTAAAGCGCTCTGATATCCTTCGGGATCATGTTCGCGCTATATAAACTTAATAAATCTGACTGGAAAATATACAAATACCAGGCATAAAATATTCATAGAAGTATCCACTTTTGACCTAAAAACACAAAGCAGACATAAAACACTTCACCATAGACAAAAACCTATTATGGTCCATCATGCCTAAAGTATAGTTTTATACATGTCACTCTGTAGTAAGGGTGTTTGAAAAGCTTTGGACCAGAATAATATACTAAAAAGTAGGAAAACCCAATAAAAAACATTGCTAGATGTGTGCATACTACATTTAACACATAGAGCATAGAGATTTATCCATTGTGGAACAGGATGGTATTGATACAGGAACACAACTGGGGTTACATACCCTTCTCTGTGGCACAAACAACCTAGCTGAATAAAGTGCAAGTGCTTCAGCTTACATTGTAATTAAAAAACAAGTTCTAAAATCAGTAATATCACGATACACAAGAGGGAGAAAGAGACCAATTTTTTGTCGAATTGACCATATGCTCTCCAAACATTTAGCAATGGAGAAAATAATAACTTGGGATGTGCCTGCTCTGCATATCCTTAATCCTACTGTGTATTGGATGACACCTAAAAAATGGCACAAAGGAGCAATCCAACGCCTAAGCTGCTTACAATAACTTGGGCAGAAAAAGAGGAGATGATCATCAGTTTCTTCAGCACTTCTGCAGACAGGACAAATTTTGTTTCCACCTTGTTGACTATTCCATTTAGCGGTAAATGTGGCAGGCAGTAATGAACGTAACCTGAACCTTATTAAAGGGTGTTTGTGAATGGAGAGTCGATACCATTCATGTAGCTTTCAAAATGTGCCGTTGGATTGAATCCTATGAAATAATAATTCATTTTGTTCAAATCTGCCTGTATAAAAAAGTTACCCTCCTCAAGCTCTCAGTACATGGTCGCACAACCAATACACGTATAGATCAATAGAGTATAGGGACTGTTTTACATAGCCTAATCCGGGTAACAGGACACCTATCTGTGATTTATCGAGAAAATCTTTTCATCAACTGTACCCAAAAGAGAATAGGTTTCAGATGTGCTAGGGTAACAATAGACCGGAAGCCTAAGACATGTTTAAAAATCAGTGGTGTGCTTTGGGTCGATTTAAGGGTTGCTCTTACAAATGTATTTCCATGCACCTACAGGGTTTTAAATTCATATATCCCCAGAGTTCAGCTCTATATATAGCGGCGGCTACAGCTTTGGCCCTCCAGACTTTAAGAAGGGGGGAAATTGGATGGAGGGAGGTCTTGTTTGCAAATTTTAGAATTGTTGCCACCCTGTGCTTTAATATAAGGGTACTTATGGTTACCTGGAAACCTCAGGTATTTGCACTAGAGAGGCGGATGACAAGATGATAAAAATCCAGCACTTTCTCCAGCTCCCCCCCCCCTCAACATTATTGATCCTTTAAAGCCTCTATGGGGGTGGACAGCCATACATATTGTCTTACTCACATTGATTGCCAGCACATGATCTAGACAATATACATTAAACTTACTCAAAAGGGTCTGTAGGCCCTTGGGTTTTTTGATAGAGATAAAGTGTCAGCTGCAAACATTAGGGTGGGTATTTTAGTTCCCCCCTAGAACCAGAGAGTTGTTATCACAACCCGAGAGGTAGTCAACACAGCCATTTATAAACAGCAGGAACAATGTGAGGGCAACTCCTTTTGTAACCTTAAAAGAATTGGTGTTTTCTCCATTGTACCCCATTTGATTTGACCAAACTTATTGTGCTGAAGCCTGGCAAGTAATTTAAAAAGAAGGTGGGGAAGCCCAAGGTCACCTAGTGTATGCCATAACCTATCCCTAAGGACCATATAAAATGCCACCTTGAGACCAACAAACGTGACATAAAGGCTACCAATTTTTATGTCTGCTTCTTTCCACCTTATTTATTGAAACCTAAAAACCTGGTTGATTGTGCTAACTGTGCGGCAAAATGCAACCTGAAACTTGGTTAAAATTGTATTTTCTTTGCCCCAAATAAGGAGTTGATCTAATAAAAGCTTACAAGAGATTTTTGGAGAAGAATCAATAAGGCTAATTGGGCGCTAGTTTACTGGGTCAGAATTTGGACCTTTCCTATGTATGAGAATGAGCAACACCCTTTCCATGAGGATGGGATCTCATCTCCTTCTAGAATGGCTTTAAAATCTTATGTAAAGAAGGTTGCCCAGATTGCCAGTTCAGACCTAAAAATGTCCATCGGGAGTCGGTATAGCCTGGGTGTCTTTCTTGCATTCTGAGATCTAATGGCCACACTCCCTTCGGTCACTGAAAATACCCATCCATCTTTATTAGTATCTAAATCAAATGGAGTCTCCCATGATATGCGGGGTACCATAGGATCAGGGGAATCAAAATTCACAAGGGTTAGAGGGGAGCTACTATATAAAGATTTAAAATGATTCACCCAATCTTGCAGGAGACTATGTACCTCCAGCTTCATCCTATTTGTCTTGGCACCATGTGCTATTATGTGCCAAAAAGCTACCTGGTCCCCTGAGCATGTTGCAGAATAATTCCAATTTGCTGTGTCCCATATCGATTTTGCATGTTTCAGGGCTAGCTTGTAATTTGCTCTAGCTAACTTTATATCTTAAGAGAACCCTTTTTTTTTAGGGCACTAGGAGATTCTACTTAGTTGACCTGAAATCCTGTCATACCATGTGGGATCTGCCTTCTGGGAGAATTCTTGCGTGGGAGAGGCTTAGTGAAGAAGCTCATTTTCAGTTTCTCAAACCATTGGGAATTAGCTCCCATGACCATGACCATGACAGGGGCTTCCTCTGATTTAGCCATATAACACAGGATAGGGTCTAGGTCATCATAGTGCTGGGGCCCAATTTTCTTGTTTCCATTTATCTCCAAGAACCCACTCTGGTCGATTGAACCTTTTTACCTGCCCAATAGCGTGGAGGGAGCAAACACAATTATCAGAGAATACTTTCCGCAATTTGACATAATTAAGGACTCGAAACTCAATTTCTATGTCTCTCTGGATTTTATTATCAGAAAAAACATCTGCAGATATAGGCACCTTAGCACAAGGCACAACAGGTAAATGGGTACTAATACAAATGCCACTCTACGAAGAATCCGCATTCGACTAAATATAATCAAAAGTACTGCTTCTAAAAGCATGAGGTAGATAACTACCAAGCTAATGTCGATATTAGGAATCATTAAACCAAAGCATTTCTTTCCCTACTCTAAGCTAGATGACATCCCTGCTTACCATTCCCTTAAGACCAAAGAAATCGTGAAAAGGTGTCAGAAGTGAACTCCCTAAGAAGTCTTCACTTAGAGAGCTTGATCTAAACGCTCCTTCTAGCTCCTCGCTTACCTCTTCTCAGCTCAACCCACGGGGCGCTGTCCCTAATACAAAACCCCAAATCACCGAACACGCCCTCCGGCACACCTCCTCGACCAGGTCTTCTTCCAGTACTTTTCCATCCAGCTCTGTCCATCTTCCGTCGTCCATCAGCTTGGCCTTGAGTCCCAGACACCGTCGGCACTAGGAGTTGCGATTGGCACATTCCAATGCACTCCCATGTCTGGCTTTCCCCATAATTCAACTCTTAGACAAAGACCTTTTCTACTAACGAACCAACTGTCCTTGCACCTGCGGTGAGATCATGGGATGGAGAAATACTTCGCATCTTTTAACTTTACAATTTACTGCAGCCCAAAACCTCTAGGAGAATAAATCAATTGCGGCCTACCGCATTCGGCTAACATAAGAAATACCAGGCCTTTCTCCTCAACGATATATGTGTATTCGGGCCTCTACTAGGTTAAACACGCTATTAAATCACATTCTAAACATTAATGCTTTTACTTTCATATACATGAATAAACGACATACATGAGTTAATTCAATCAGGTTACACGTTTAGCCTAATACGTTGCATTAAACGGGAACTAATCGTTATGCATTTTACTGAATACATTCACAAAATGTCTTCACATCTTATAACGCTTCTATATTGCGGTACAGCTGATACATTTCTTAATACCTTTCGCACGGCTTAACTAAAGATACATTGATTTTATGCGGGTGCCAACTAACAGTGAATATGATGCACCCCTACAATTTTCAAAACCTTTAGGCGCTACATCAGTTCCCCCCTTTGATGACAACTGTCATCACACCATCATTCTCATTTCTCCTGGAATAAAAGCTGATCTAAACGGCAGTTGCTACCATTCTACCATGTCGGATCCCTTCCATCCTTTTAAGATTCTGATATTGACGGTCCTGCAATCTCGCCATTCTCTGCTCATTTGCTCTGAGGGCTCTTTCAGCCGTATTCCCTCTGTACCACTTCCAGGCTCTTAAGAGTCCCCACAAACAGATCACACATACCACTGCAATTATGATTGGCTTCAACACAGATTCCAGGAATCCCATTCCCAAATTCGCAAACCAAGTCCCCACTCGACCAAATCCTTGACTAATCTTTTCCCACACATTCTCTTCCGTCAAATCTACTATTTCCTTATGGATCGTGGTAATGTTGACTATGTATTTCTCCAGGTCCTTACTATTGTCTGGAATATACGTGCAACATTCTTGGACCTTCAGCAATTTACAGACTCCGCCCTCTTTTGCCAATAATACATCTAACGCAAGTCGATTCTGCAAAACCATATTCCGTATCGACAACATTTCTCCATTCACCAACAGCAATGACCTCGCCGAATTCATTGACAATTAATCCACCACAGTCGCTAATCTTCTTATTTTCACATCATTCAGGACCACACCCAAACTAGGAATTGTCACTCCGAATATATCACCAATCACCATTCCTGCGTTTGCAGCTCTACGCACTTTAGTTGATTCAAATCTTCAGTATGATAAATCTTTGGGAAGATGATTGCCAAATAACACGTACCATACCAATTTGCAGGCAATATCACATATGCGTTTCTCCCACACACATAATACACAGTCAGAATCACCTGTACCGAACCTTGCAAGAAATTCTTAGCAGAGTCCTCCATGGTAAAGGTATGCTCACATGTACTATGCCCCACTAAAACCTTCTCTTTAGGAGTTTGAGGACAGGCAACACATAATTTCCCCTTCTGTACTTCATCTAATGCAATCGGTCCATAACTTCCCTTAGATTTGTGCAATCTCGCCTCATCCGTCCAATCCACTGGACTATCCCCTGTATTTCGTGTCTGGGTCAGTTTTCTATACCTATCCTCTATCTGACCTATGAACTTCTTTTCCGTTTCGGACAACCAACATGTCAGATTATGTCTGTGAGCATAAGCAGTATCTAGCTTCACAGTCGGTCTGAAATATTTCCGAAGTCTATCCTCTGACTTATAATAATCATACTTATTCAAATGCTTGTATGCCGGAACTTCAGGAAGTACTGTATCATAATTTGAAAAGAAATACTCAAACTGTTTCCTTTCATAAAACAAACTAAGCAATAGACTGCAAGAAATCCCATATGTCAGTGGGAGAGGATGATACCTAATACCCTCATCTACTGAAGCAGGCAATTGCATGCACACATAACAATCTTTCGCATCCATCGCATCAACATACTCATACAACAGCTTCGCATAAGCATTAAGTTTAAAATCAGCTCTGGACAAATCTATGTGAAACATACGATTCTCCTCAAGCGTCTGAGCTCTCTGATCCCTAATAGTGACCCCTCCCTGTCCTAGAGTGGTAGGTGTGGGTGCTCCCTGAACCTCCCCCTCCTGTCTATGGGCCACCATGTATGTGGACACTACTACTGCAAATATAACCGCTATCACTACCCCTAATAGTGTGCCTATCACTATTTTGGCTCTACGATGTGTATTTCCAGGTTCCGCCATCTCTGAATTGTCCTCAATGTTCAGTACAGTCTCTGCTGACACAAGTTCAATTCAGCTGCTCTCTTAAACCGGGGAAACCTTTAGCAAAGTTCAATTTCTCGTTTCTTCTGATCAGGAAGACTTCCCTAACTCTTCTTCGTCTTTCAACGGAAAATCCCTAAATTTATTCTTCTTCCTCTCGGGCCTAGGTTATCTTCTTTTCAAACTTTATATACAACAATTTTACAATCAGTCCAGAATAACTGCTGGTCCCCACAGCTCTAGGACCGCCTGCAGTATTTCAAGTTTAAGGGTTGTCAGTTCTTGGGGAGCTGGTATGACTGCAAAGGTTGGGAAGTCCAGCGTTTCCAAAATCAGACCACGGATGATACTCAACAGCGGCGGATTCGGAATATTGATGGTCAATATTCCTTCGATCTCCAATCCTGGAATCTTCAACAACACTTCCACTCTCGGAAACGGGAAACTGTTGACCAGTGTGATCGATCTCAGCCTTCCCGTGTTCAGTAAACTTGGCATCAGTCACTGAGTATGCCCACTCTGGTGAGGCGTACTTTTGGCACGGCACTCTTGTTCTCTTCGATCTTCTCAGTGCACCTTGGGGTCGATCTTCATCACTTTGCTCTGCGTCCGATTCTTCAGAAACTGGGGCGAGATCTGTTCTTGGTGCCGCTCTTGAGTTTACCCGTCTCTGACTCCCGGGCCAAACCCTTTCTGCTTCCGTGGCACCTCCACACTCTCTACTAATACCCTGTGCACTACTGTCTTCTCCAACAGAATTCGACTCGTTACTGCCCACTACCGCTCTTTCTTCTTCTTCCGAGTCTGTTTCAGTGTCACCTTCACGTTCCCTTTCGGCTTGGTTTAGTGCACAACCAGCTGCGTCAGCAACCCCTACAGCTTGACTTGCCCTCTCAGATGGCTCCGCCACCTCAACTGGGTTCTCGTTCTCGAGAGGGGTTGTTTCTTCCAAGGGTGCTGGAACTCTACCGGTATGGGAGGCGTGTACCCAGTTCGGTAATCCTCCACACTTTACTGCTTTGTTCGTGATTAGAATAATTTGATATGGCCCACGCCACCGAGCATCCAGGCAACTCTTCTTCACGTGCTTGCGCACCAATACCCAGTCCCCTGGGCACAAGTCGTGGCACAGGTCGCTTGCGGCTGGAACCGTTGCTGTCTGCACCTGCTGAGACACAGAACGGACCACGTCAGCCAGGCCTTTACAATAGTCCAAAATCATATCATCAGTGATGTTAATCAAAGCAGTGGCAGGTATTGCTGGCAAGTGTATCGCCCTTCCCATAATGATCTCGTGGGGTGACAATCCAGTCCTCCTATCAGGGACACTACGGAGACTCATGAGAACTAAAGGTAATGCATCTGGCCATTTCAAAGATGTCGAAGAACATACTTTCGCCATTCGGGCTTTCAAAGTTCCATTAACTTGTTCCACAATCCCAGAAGCCTCTGGTCGGTAGCCTGGGTGCAATCTTTGGTCTACATTTAAGGCAGCACAAAGCAGCTTCATGATTTCACTGTGGAAATGCGTTCCTCTATCTGATTCAAAAGAGGTCGGAAAACCGTACCTCGGGATTAGTTCTCTCAATAGTAATTTAGCTGCGGTGAGTGTGTCACACCTACGTGTCGGGTAAGCCTCCACCCACCTGGAAAAGACACATACTATAACTAATATGTACCTTAACCCATTACACTTCGGCATTTCAATAAAATCAAACTGCATTCTATTGAAAGGTCCACCTGACCTACCCATGTGACTCAACGTCACAGCGGTCCTCTTTCCTACATTCATCTGTTGACATGTAACACACCTCTGGCACACAGCTTCAGCTACCATCTGAAACTTCGGATTGTACCACGTCTGGCGAAACACTTGCATCATTGCATCTCTGCCAAGATGTACAGCACCATGTATCAATCTCGCCATGGGATTCAGCAAACATTCCGGTAACACAGCGCGTCCATCATTCGAAACCCATATATCCACCTCTCCCTTCTCACATCCCGCTCGTATCCAGCTGTCCCGCTCCTGATCAGAGACTCCATCTTGTAACTGTTTCAGTTCCTCCCATGAATCTGCCATAGCTAACATCGCAGTGTAATCTGTTTTCTCTTCACTTTCCACAACATGGTTCTCAGTATAATTACATCCCTGCTTTGCACAAAATCGAGCAACTTCATCTGCGTAATTATTACCCAATGACACAAAATCGTTTCCTTTAGTGTGTGCAGAACATTTAACAACAACAATTTCATCTGGGCTTTGCAATGCTTCCAACAATTGTCGTACATCATCCCCATTTCTGATGGGTGAACCAGAAGATGTCACAAACCCTCTCTGGGACCATAGCTGTCCGAAATCATGAACTACAGCAAACCCATATTGACTATCTGTGTAAATCGTTACACGGATCTTATCAGCGGCCAAACAGGCACGGGTCAAGGCAATAAGCTCAGCCACCTGTGCGGAGTGTACTCCTTCTAGACAAGCGGCTTCAACCACCCCTGTGATGGTACACACAGCAAACGCTGCTCTCAGTTGACCAACACTGTCTCTTAAACATGAACCGTCCACAAAGAAAATCTCGTCTGAAACTGGGAGCGGTTCATCGACAATGTCAGGTCTCGGATTGGTGCATAGTTCCGTCACATCGAGACAATCATGGTCCTCACAATCTTCATCATCATCTACCTTTGGAATAGGCAACAGTGTAGCAGGATTTAAAACAGAACACCTCTTCAGCGTCACATTATCGGCAGCAAGGATGACTTGCTCATAACGAGTCAACCTATTATTTGTGAGGTGCTGTGTTTTAGTGCTAGTCATCAACAATTCAACAGAATGTGGCACATGAACAGTAAGCGGATGACCCATCACAATGCTCTCACATCTTTCGATACTGACACCTGTTGCAGCAACGGATCTGAGACATCCGGGCAACGCAGAAGCTACTGGATCTAAAGTAGCTGAAAAATAGGCAACTGGTCTACGGACTCCTCCGTGACTCTGAGTCAACACTGCTAATGCGCAACCTTCCTTTTCGCAACAGAATAAGGCAAATGCCTTGTTATAATCTGGCATTCCCAAAGCTGGAGCGCTGCATAAAGCTTCTCTTAGCCTCAGAAATGATCTTAAACAGTCGTCATCCCATGGTACCGGATCACTCACATCCTTTCGCGTCAGCCACTGTAAAGGCTTCGCTTCAAAGGAAAAGTTTGGGCTCCACTGGCAGCAATAGCCCACCATTCCCAGAAACATTCTGACTTGCCTCTGTGTCGAGGGAATCGGCATTCTCAAAATCGCATCAATACGATCTGGAGACACCTTTCTCTTGCCTTTCTCAATTCGGTGCCCCAAATACTGTACCGCGCTCAAACAGTATTGCAGCTTGTTTGGAGACACCTTGTGACCATTCTCTCCCAGGTAATTCAACAGAGCAACGGTATCAATTCTGCAGGCGTCTTCAGTTTCCGACACAACAAGCAGATCATCAATGTATTGCACTAAAACAGAGTTTTGTGGCAACACAAGGCCTTCAAGATTTTTCTTCAAGATCTGATTAAAGATAGATGGGCTGTCTGTATTCCCCTGTGGGATACAACACCACGTTAACACACAATTTTCCAGCCAAAATGCAAAAAGAAATCGGCTGTCCTTATGCAGAGGGATCGAGAAAAAAGCTTGACACAAGTCAATAACTGTGAACCATTCAGCTTCACATGGGATCTGAAATAGGATCACAGATGGATTCGGTACCACTGGACAACATGGAACAACTATTTTGTTTATCTTTCGCAATTCTTGCACAATCCTAAATTTCCCACTTGGTTTCTGTAGTCCCATGAGAGGCGAATTACATGGGCTACCCATAATCTCTATTAGTATTCCCTGCTTAATCATAGACTCAATCACAGGTTTAATCCCTGCAATAGTTTCAGGAGATAACTTATACTGGGGTGTCCTCGGAAACTCTACATTTGGTTTAATCTGGATTTTCACTGGGTCTACCCCCTTGACTAAACCGGTCTCCTCACCACTAAGGTCCCATACGTCAATAGACACTGAGTCCCTCAGATCAAGTGGAAGCTCCTCCACCGTTAATGCTGGGTACATTTCCACACACACACGCTGGTTTGCAACTTTAAAGGTCACGTCATCGTCTCTCGTCTGTACCTCCACTCCTTTCGGGGTACAGTAAATCGTGCAGTTGAGCTTGCACAATGGATCTCTCCCTAACAGGCAAACCGGACTAGAATCGCACACCACGAACTGGTGTCGATCACTGAAATTGCCTATACTGATTGGAATTGGCTCTGTCAGTGGACTAAGCAGTTTCTTATTTGCCACTCCAACAACCTGGATACTTTGTCCAGAAAGCGCCAACCCTGGAACCACTGCCGATCTTATAGTCAATCTGGTAGCCCCCGTATCAACCAAAAAAGTTGTAGGGTGACCGTCAAGGTCTGCTTCTACGAAGGGTCCTTTCTGATCTACCTCTAGAATGGCTCTAAGCATGCAATCCTTATCTCCTTTTGACCCTAATCATGCCAACAGGCTTGTATCGTTTTCCTCACTCACTTCAAACATTGGCATCTGCAAATAAGTTTGAGCTCCCTGTTGTACATTCTGTATTCTGGGTGGCTGGGCAACCTGCACCTGCGGAACACCAGTCCCCCCTTTTATCGTTCTGGGTCTAGTTACTGTCGGTACCGCCTCCGCCCCAGGGACCTGAACTACTTCTTCTTCTGGCTGTATCTGATTCCATGGGTTCAGGGGACACTCGCGTCTCCAGTGTCCAACCTGGTGACACTGATGACATGCTGTAGTCTTTTTCAATGTCGCCACATCCATCCCTGTTCTAGGATCTATTGGTCTTGGCCTTCCCTGCCCCTGAACATTCTGATTTCCCGCCTGATAATTTCCCTGTCTCCTTACCAACGCTCCCCCATTAGGCTGTCCCTGAGCGGTTTGCATCTGAACGAGCATCAACTTATCTTTCAACTTCCTGTGTTTGGATTCAATCTCATCCGTGCAATATCTGGCGTACCATAAAATCTCATCAACAGGCTTGTTTTGCCAACAAATCAAATGCTGCTGTATCATGAGGCTGACCTCTGGCCTCAATCCCAACACAAACTTTGAAACAAACTGTCCCATATCCTTCGCGTCTAACGCATCTAGGCCACTGTACTGCTTAAAAGCCTGCAAGAGTCTCTAATAGAATTCATGTACCGTCTCCTTAGGCTCCTGCACTGTCCTGTCTATCTTCACCCAATCGATGTCTTGTGGTGAAACCTTCGACTTCAACCAGGCAATCACTTGCTCGTACTTCCTCATCACTATCATTGCCGGACCATTTGTGATCGCGTTCCTATCAGGCTCGTAAGTCGGCCAATCAACGGCAATCTTGCATGCTGCCCACAAATCTCCCGGGACTACAATATCAAATAAGGTATTCAGATCGATCCATAGTACCTTCGAAATCTTTACAAAGAGGTCGACTTGCTTATACCACTCTGCGGGCTTCTCCCTAAGAAGGGGAAAATCATTGGTAAACGCCGCCAAATCACCCCTGCTCCAGGGCACATGCACATACCCTCCATTCTGCACTTCCCTCAAAGGGAAATTCCTTATCTCCAACACCCCTCCACCCGGAGGTGGGGTCTCTCCTGTCGTTCCCCTAGAGCTTGTCTTCTTGGCCCACCTTTCTTCCCACTTATCAAGCATCATCCATGCATGCATGGATGTGATCAGATCTCTAATGTGGGATCTCAATCCAGCAACCCTTTTCTCCTCCAGTTCCTGGTCACTGTACTGCAACCTATGACCTCCTTGCAATGTTTTCGTTTTGGACAAGTCCACCTCATATCGCCTAGCCAATTCTGACAATCTCTCATGCGCAACTCGTGCCTTCCGAGTCACATCCTTCGCTACGAAGAGTAATTCATCTGGTCCATATATTACTATTCTCTCAAGGGGTAAGCTTCCACCTACTATCTCATCCACCTCCGCTTTTAACCGTACCACATCTATCATCATCCCCCCTTTCAGGGCTCCTCTCAGTATTTCTCGGCAGGCTGCCCCTTCCCTACCGCTGTCCTCACATTCTTGGTCCTGCGACCTATTCTCTTCTGGTATACCCATTGGAGCGGACCGATCCCTGAAGCCGACCCGTTCTCTCAATGCTGTCATCACTCCTGGGCTTTGGTTTCTCACTGGTGGTACCCATGATCGTAAATCTGATCTCGACTCCATCAGAGACCTCGGCCTCTCTGGTCTCTGCTCTCTTTGTTCTCCAGATGAGTCTGACATGGCTGGCAAGGGTGTACTCCATTCTATAGGGTCTGGAGTTCGAGCCCTTGCCCCCACTAGGTCACTTCCTGCGACCTCTCTCCTTACTCCCTCGGCTGTCCGCTCTGGGTTCGCACCCTCCTTTGAATCTGGGTGGTAAATCGAAACAATAGGTCCAATAGTGACCGGTACCTTGAAAGCATCCAGTAACCTCACATCTCTCTCGTCTTTTACACTAGCCTCGGACGAGCTCCTTGTGCTCTCTGTTCCTATCGAGATCCTTCCTTCTACTCTCATCTCTGGGTGGATTGTTACTCCTCTAGTCTCTTCTATCTGAACCAACGTCCCTTCTGGGACCTCTGGGTTATAGGGAGGTGGTTTCTCTGACAACAACCTTTCCAATAGGCTATCATTGGTATCACTATTGTCCTCGTCTTCTGGCTTTACGTTCTTTATCCCCTCCGAAGTGATCAATAAGGGATACAGTCTATCTCCCTCTATCGCCTGTACTCTCCACCTTTTCTCTGCTGCATCCCATCTGGCATCCTGGAAAGCCCTGATTGACTTTTTCACCCTTTCCTGATTTCTTCCTCTTTCTCTATCATGCGCTGCTCTAATCCACGCATGTAGTGCTTCAAATTGCGTTGGCCTTGGCAAGGGTCGTAAACCCGCCATCACAGACTTCAACTGGTACAACACTGCTAACCTGAATGAGCCATACCTCGGGAATGCTAATTCTCCCTCACTTTGAGTCATTATATGCCAATTCTCAAGCCAAATTATCGTATGCAATCCCACATTCTTTGCCATGTAATGTGATGGAGTATCCTCAGGAGGGGCTTCTTCTCCCTCTCGAGTAACCACATGTTTGTCACCTCTACACAGTTCCCGAAAAACCTTAAAACACTTCATGATTGACAAAATTCGATCTCACATACTGTTTACCTCTTGATGTCCAACCCTCCAATAGCAGCGCGACTAACACCAACCAGCCTATCACAGCGCGACACTCTCTGACGTCACCTTCCTTCGCTCGCAGCAGTTCCTTTTCCTACTGTTTACGTCTCACGCCTGCACTGGTCCCATTTATACACTGAAATAACCGTTTGTCCCAAACAAGTTACTTCTCTGGCTGTTCGTCCACAGTCTCTCGAAATTGTTGACCTCGGTTGGCAACTGTCTGTCCCCGTCTGGGCAGAAAGTTCGCATCTGATAGGTTACAAATACTCAAATCCACATACAGCAACCCACGACCAGCGTCGAGCTGTCATGCACTCACACGTTCGCTCCCCCTATCTCGGTCTAGGTGATCGATGGTACCTCACGATCTCCTTTGGGTGGTCAACAAAATCTACCACGGGTGTCTTCTACACCACAATTCCCGGGCTGCGCGCGCTCACAGCCTGATCTCACAATCTCTCGACATTCACTCCAACTCCGCAAGACATCACACAACAAATCAACACCGCAATATACAACATCTCATCCTATTCATACTCACTCCACGAACTGCTGCTTCCTGCCGCACTGCTACACGCCGTCAATGTTCATCATCTGCCGTCGTCTGCTGCTCACCATCTGATGATTCACCATCACTTATCGTCTATGGGTCTCAAGGATCACTTATCCTAATCTAATCGTCCCTTGCTATCGGAAGTAACCATCCGACTCTGCTATCAACTGCTGGGGCCCAATTTTCTTGTTTCCATTTATCTCCAAGAACCCTCTCTGGTCGATTGAACCTTTTTACTTGCCCAATAGCGTGGAGGGAGCAAACACAATTATCAGAGAATACTTTCCGCAATTTGACATAATTAGGGACTCGAAACTCAATTTCTATGTCTCTCTGGATTTTATTATCAGAAAAAACATCTGCAGATATAGGCACCTTAGCACAAGGCACAACAGGTAAATGGGTACTAATACAAATGCCACTCTACAAAGAATCCGCATTCGACTAAATATAAACAAAAGTACTGCTTCTAAAAGCATGAGGTAGATAACCACCAAGCTAATGTCGATATTAGGAATAATTAAACCAAAGCATTTCTTTCCCTACTCTAAGCTAGATGACAACCCTGCTTACCATTCCCTTAAGACCCAAGAAATCGTGAAAAGGTGTCAGAAGTGAACTTCCTAGGAAGTCTTCACTTAGAGAGCTTGATCTAAACGCTCCTTCTAGCTCCTCGCCTACCTCTTCTCTGCTCAACCCACGGGGCGCTGTCCCTAATACAAAACCCCAAATCACCGAACACGCCCTCCGGCACACCTCCTCGACCAGGTCTTCTTCCAGTACTTTTCCATCCAGCTCTGTCCATCTTCCGTCGTCCATCAGCTTGGCCTTGAGTCCCAGACACCGTCGGCACTAGGAGTTGCGATTGGCACATTCCAATGCACTCCCATGTCTGGCTTTCCCCATAATTCAACTCTTAGACAAAGACCTTTTCTACTAACGAACCAACTGTCCTTGCACCTGCAGTGAGATCATGGGATGGAGAAATACTTCGCATCTTTTAACTTTACAATTTACTGCTGCCCAAAACCTCTACGAGAATAAATCAATTGCGGCCTACCGCATTCAGCTAACATAAGAAATACCAGGCCTTTCTCCTCAACTATATATGTGTATTCCGGCCTCTACTAGGTTAAACACGCTATTAAATCACATTCTAAACATTAGTGCTTTTACTTTCATATACATGACTAAACGACATACATGAGTTAATTCAATCAGGTTACACGTTTAGCCTAATACGTTGCATTAAACGGGAACTAATCGTTATGCATTTTACTGAATACATTCACAATATGTCTTCACATCTTATAACGCTTCTATAGTGCGGTACAGCTGATACATTTCTTAATACCTTTCGCACGGCATAACTAAAGATACATTGATTATATGCGGGTGCCAACTAACAGTGAATATGATGCACCCCTACAATTTTCAAAACCTTTAGGCGCTACATCAATAGAGTAAGGCATACTTGGGCTCATTGTCGATAAAGCTCCCCCACTTAATTCTGCTCTAATTTTTACTAACTGAAACAGTGCCTCCAACCAATTGAGGAGTCCTATTCCCCCATTTGTGACCTCCACAAAGGGAGGCGGAGAGGGAAGTGGTCACTCTCATATATAAGGAAGGAATTCCATATCAATACAATTCCACAAGGATTAAACGTCTAACAAAAATTAATCAATACAGATCTGGAAGGTATTTTTTTCAAAAGTAGAATGCATCTCCAGATCAGATTTGGTCCTACCATTGCATGCCCTCAAACTGCAACTCACACAAAGATCCAGCATTTGGAGGGCAACCCGTAGAAGTGAGGATAGGGGTGGCCTGGAAATTTGGGAAATGCCCCAATATTGGTCCTTCTCTCCCACTATTTCATTATAGAGTGCAGATGGTTCAAAACATACATTAAAATCCCCAGCAACAGTCACAACTGCTTCACCTCGTGGTAAAGTGGAAATATAGTCAATCAAAATTTGAAGGACAGGGTAATCAGCTGTTTTGGAAACACTCCTGCTCTATACATAAAAACAGAGAATATTTTTTTTGGGGGGGTAAGGATCTCAATGCCAAGCAGGTCTGGACAAATGATGGATAATTGGCTAACATGGTACCCCAACGCAATCTTAGCCCAAATTAGCAACCCACCAGATGATCTGCCTGGGTTAGACTTAAACGCTGGGACATCGAAGGTTTTAAAGCCATGCCTATATGAAGGGGAGATCTCCCAAGTTTCTTGAAACATGATTATGTCAGCTGATTCCATGAATTCCCCCAAGTCCTCTTGGGTAAGCTTGCTGCCCAGCCTTGCAAAGTTCAGAGAACTCATTTTCAAATTTTTCATAGGAGGAGAGAGCGTTACTGTAGTGATCCTGGAATCTAAACTCAGCACACAACTACCTCTTCTGTAAGATGTAATTATTCCTTGGGGTCTCGAAGCATAGTGATGAACCATGGGCCCTCTGTAATTGGGACCCCTCTATGATTTCCCCCAATTGCACCCTTCAGCACACAGTTGGTGTTTGGACTGGGTGTGGTTTTAAAAGGACAATGGATATTTAGCTGGGTCAGGAATGTGAAGATCAACGCCCCATTATTCAAAAACAGCCCTTTCGGCCAATACGGCATTCCATTGGGCCCTTCTTTTCCAGATGGTCTTGATCACGTCCCCGGTTGAGTTTAAAAGTGGTGGTTCAAATTGGAACGAATGCAGGTCATCTGTGGTTATGTTCTGAAGTGCTGGGATATAAGCAAACAAACGCAACAGATTCCATCTGTTAAGGGCGTGCATAGAGCCCTTTGGGGTATATCAAGGGATGAAGACCAGGAATGAGTGAGAACTCTCCTCTTCATTGTGCTTACCGTAGTTGGAATCTTGCTGCTCATCAAACTGGGCTATAGGAGGGCCTGTAGAAGGAGACAAATGCTGGGCTGGAGAGCTATTGCCGACAAAGCTAATGGGCTCACCTCTCTGTCGCTGAAAAAAAAAAGCTTCCCGGCAAGGTGGAACCAGTTGGGACCCACAGTTTTCTGTGTGCTGTAAGGGCATCTTTCTTCCATATGCTATAGGTGCAGGCATGCTCCAGCAAATCGATGGGCTCTCCCTTCCAGGCGCTTAATGGTCAGTTGTGCTACTATAGGTTTGTTGCCTCATTAGTGGACTTGTGGTCTCGTTTGTGGGCCTCTGGAATCAAAGCCTGACAATGACAGTCTTCCATTTAGATCGGGTGCCTTCGTCCACACGTTCGCTTAGCATTCCTGACATGCTATCAGCTCCTGTCTGCTTCCCTTCCTTATCAGGGGGGCAAGCTCCTTGTCCTGATGTTCCATACTCCGGTGTTTCCGTGCCCCAAGTTGTCTTTTGCACCAAATGGGCGACAATCCCAGAGCCCCCCTGGGGTGTTTTATCTGTTATGTTTCAGTTGGTGCATGTACGGCCAGCTGGATTTTGATGGACGTGTGAATGAGGAGCGTTAGTTGAGGCATAGTCTGTATCGGAGGGTCAAAGATTGAAAAGATATTCCCAAAATGTTTCGGGTCTTGCACTTTATTAGTTCTAGATGGCTTAGGAGGTGAAAAGGTTGAATTTAGTAGATGCTTCTTATGTGTCTGTTTCTTCAGCCTTTGTTGCCCTTCTTGACAGGCAGAAAGATGAGAGTGGCTCAGGTGGAGTTTCGATTCTGGTATCAGTTGTAATCCTCTTATGGAATCCGCCATATCACACACTGAAGTGGTCTTGACCAAAGGCTTCCCTTGATGACCCATTTTCCTGTTGGAAGAAGATCAGGTCACTTGGTCCTGGGTGACAGATAATTGCTAGGGGACTACCAGGACAATGGCCAGTTCAGTTGTGCCATGTTTCATTTGATAGACATCCTCCACCATGGTACCATGTGATAACTTAGCCTGGGGTGCTTTATTAGTGGTAGAGGCCTCAATATCTCTGGTAATGAATTAAAATTGTTAATGATTCGTAAGCATGGACAGGAGTTATTTTGCATGAGGAATTTTACCTCTGTTTCCAGGAGATTAAGCTTGGAACCAAATTCTTCAAGGTGAGTTGCCAGAGATTGGATCGGATCTAATTGCAGTTTCATTTTACATTACTGCCAGAGTAGAGACCTGGCTGTAATGCCCTGCATTGCTATTATTGCTACCATTTCTTTTGAAAGCGGAGTGACCTGCGGTATCAAAGCTGGTTCAGCTGATTTTTCCGCTGGTCCCCGCGTCACTGACGGAGTTTGCCCTAGTGATTCAACTATTTGTGCCTCAATGTTAGAGAGAAACAGGCAGTCAGGATTCCCAGTGCCTGGTCAGCGCTGCTCTCTCTTTTGGGTAGAGAAAAAACAGCCTTTTGGTTTGGAGGAGATTCACAAAATCATGGGGTTTTGGGAATTCCAGGGATCAATCCAAGGATTGATAAACTTGTGCAGTTGTCAGTATCATACTTGAGTTGGGGATTACACTCATAGGGACTAGGAGATTACCTGTTTTAGGAGTAGAACTGTGGCTACCAGTAGGCAGTGCTTCTCACGTTTGCTCCTACCCTCCTGTAAAAGGATACTCGGCTCAAATATGGGGGGAAGAAACTGGGGAGGAGGATCTATTTTCAAATCAAAAACTGAACCACACTATCTTAAACTGAGGCATAATTGTGTTCTGTGCATGGTGAGGAGCCATGTGCAGGCAGATTTTTTTCTTGACCTTATACTGGCTACCTGCGGTGTACTGGGTAGACTGCTGGCTGAACACGCCGAACTATTCAGTGGTCATCCTTTAAATTGGCGGCCAGAGCCTTTTAACATGATGGCTGCTTCTGTCTCACCATTTCCAAGAATCTTACCTGGGCTGGGGAGACTGGTAACCTTTGCTGTGCTACCTCACCTCCTAAAGTAGTGCGGATATGGAAGGCCATGAGCACTCGCTTAGGCGCCTATCAAGATGGACAGACGGACGGATAAATGCTGGCTGAGAGAGGCCAACAGATTGTACAGCAGATCCTATGTCCGTACTTAAACCCAACAGAGTGCCCCCATAGGCCACCAATCCTCCAGTCTGCCACTCCCTTACCCTCGGACACCTTTTGGCAAGGGGGTGTGCGCAGTAGATGGCCCGTGTGGCTAGTGTCACTATCCCCTCCATTTATACTTGTCCTACTAACCACTTATAGGAGGCGTGTAGGGGCTTGTGGAGGCAGGCATTGGATGGTAACTAGGTCAACTATGGGCCGGACACTTCCTCTCTATAATGAGGTGAGAGGGTTCAGAAACCACAGTTTTATCATAATTCTCCTTAAAACATGCACAAGCTTTGGAACAGAATTTTAAGTTAGTCACATCTCTGTTAAATAGAGTGTGTATTGCGTTATTGCTAATATTTTAACCTCCTATAAATGCCACACAACTGGTGTGCCTGCTTAAATCTATGGAATGTTTGCATTTAGGTGCACATAGTTTTGGGCACAGTTTCTTGTCAAAGCCAGGATTGCATCTTATTTCTTTGTGTTCCAGGGTCAGCCTCCAGTCTTCCATCTCCTTCTCGCACTTCTGAAAGCTGTCTGTCTTTACGTTATACACAGGCGAGAAACATGATTACAAATCCATAATCGCCCATCACAAAACCCTTTTATAGTGGTAGCTCATAAGATAAATGTTTATGTTAAACACAATAACTTCAATTAGCTAAAATGTCGGGGGTAGTGGAAGGGACATACTGTCCTTTGACCCCAATAACAATAACAAAAAGTGTTGTCATGTGATCTTTGATCTGCTGTCGCCCTCTTCTCAGCTGTTTCTCAAATGTCTTTTTTATTCCCTCTCTGCCATCTGTCTTTTTCACCTATTGCTGTCTCTTTCTCATCCCTCGATCTCCTCATCTATGTCAAATATGTCTCCCTGATTGATCTCCTCATAATTTCTCATGTGTTTCCCATTCTCACCTGACCTTCTCACCTGCTCTTTCTCTTTTTCACCACTTCTTCACCTATCTCCCACCTCTCTTAATCTCTTCTGTCTGTTTCTCGCCTGCTTCTTTCTTTAAATCCCCTCCTTTTGCTACCAATTCCCCTCATCACCTCTACCTCAGCTGTTTTTCTAACCTGCCTATGTCTCTCTCTGAACTGTATAAAAGCTCTGTCTCCCATTAACCTCTGTCAATTTATCACCACTCTCTCAATTGCCTCCCGTCTTTCAGCTGTCACTTTCTCACATTTCTCACCACTGCTCTTAGCTGTTTTAAACCTGTCTCTTTACAGTGCTTCTCTCACACCTCTCTTCCATTCTCTCTGAGCTATCTCTCATAATTTTCTCTATTCCCTCTCTCAACTGTCTCACCCACCCTCTGCCTCACCTTTTCTCTGAACAGACTGTTTCTCTGTAGTCTCTCACCTCTCTCAACTGCCCCCACGCACTTTCTTAGCTGCCTCTATATTATATGACTTACTTGTCCATCTCCAGGCTGTATCTCTTGTGCAACTCTTACCTACCGCCATCTTCCTCTCAGATTTATGTTGCCAGCTGCCCTATTTTTTCTTTTCTCACCCTCCCCCCCCCCCACCCGCTCTTTCTGCCTCTCTTGGGGGCATATTATCAAGCCAGGTGATACAATTATCGCCGCTTTAGCGGCAGAAAACTGCCGCTAAAACGGCGATAATGGGCTTGATAATATGCTCTATGGAATTCCAACTGAAGCCCATGTTAGGTGTGAAGGTCATCTAACTTGGGCTTCAATTGGAATTCCATAGTGCATATTATCAAGCCCATTATCGCCGTTTTAGCGGCAGTTTTCTGCCGCTAAAGCGGCGATAATTTTATCGCCTGGCTTGATAATATGCCCCTTAGTTATCTCCTTCTTGTCTTTCTCTATCCATGGCACATATCTGATACTGTCATTCCCTTTCAACGGCCCTCCCCTCTCTCTAACTCTCAGCTGTCTCTTTGTCACCTGCCTCTCACCTATCATTCTCTCCTGTCTCACTCTCTTTCACACTTCAGCTTCTCTCCAACACCTGTCACCTCTATCCGATGTCTCTTTAACCCCTCTCTCTCTCTCACACACACATACACACCACTACGTTTGTCTCTTGTTGTCTCATATTTCTGTTGCTAGTGTCCTCTTCCAGCTCTTCCTTCGTTTGTTGCCCTCTTTTCACCTCAAAGTCTTTCCCCTCTACTCTCTCCTATGTCCTTTGCATGTTTGTTATTTTCCTCTGAGACCGTGAGTCGCAATACAAGGGGCCACAGGAAGCAAGCCAGAGATCTCTCCTGTAACCCTGGGTGACCCCTCAATGAGATTCATGGTTAAGCATCGGTATTTGTAAATTCGGGCAGCTCTGCGAGGTTTCCATAAAGGCGTAAAAATAGCTTGAAGCACATTTCAGAACTTTCCTGTGATTGGCCACGCTTCTTCCCGCCCATACGGAATTTCTTCCCCTTGTGCATGCTTAAGCCCGGAGTGATTTGTCACTTCATGGGCTACAATGATACACCTATTAAAGGTGATTATCGTTTCCTTAGTTCAATCAGCCCTGATGCATCTACGGCAGTTCCCATCCTGGCCTCATGGAGGGTACTTGACAGCCTTTCGCTCCATTCAAGCCTGATGGATTCCATTGTTTACTGCTTGAAATGAAATCAATTTGTCACCATTAACAGTGCATGTCTGATTGAGTTCTCTTCAAGTGTGGCTGCAGTAAAACGCCACCGCCTTCCAGTGTTTGCAGGGAAGAGCGCAGATCATTCAATGAATTTAAAAGCCCACTAAGTCTACGTAGATCTTACCGGCACCAGCACCTCCAGCTGTCAGCGAGCACATACCTAATATGGAAAACGAAAATGGTGCTCCTATTTTTCAAGGTGCCCCGTGTCATGCCCTTTCTTCAGAGTGTCAACGCATTCAATGTATTCAGCTCGAAGCACATCCTCTTGCATTACAAAGGTGCTTTGTGTGATATTTCGGATTTGGTGGAGGGATCTGATTGTTTTGTTTCAGGGCTCTTTCTAATAAAACGAACTACCTTATTTCATGACAAGGTAATAATTTCACAATATAGTTTGCTATTTGTTTTTTATTGCTTGTGTTTCGTCTAACAAAGTCCGTGGGCAACACCCGCGCTTGTCTCAATGGACTATTTTGCTCTTATTAAAGGCCTTTTGGCTGGGTCAAGTGAGTGTCATTGGGTATTGAGGTGTATCAGCTGTGGCTATCTTTGTGCAGCAAAGATGTCTCAGGGCCTTAGGAGCCACTGGACTCCGATACAATACCCAATGTGACTTTTGCCCATTTGACTCTCGAAAGGTCAACAAGGAAAGAAGTTAACATCAAGTTTAGAATTCCAATACTTCCCTGAAAGAAGAAACCAAGCTGCCATACCCAGAGCATTCTAGCTCAACTGCTCAACTGCGTATTGACTGTCGGTGGGACTTCTAATTAAAACAAAAACACAGGTGCACCATACTAAGTCAATCAGGTCGGTGCACCTGTGCTTTTGTTTTAATTGTTTGAGTTCCTGTAGGAACAGGCATTGTAACGGTGGGTGCTGTTCGGTGTGCACATACACCCTTGATAAAATTTGCTGGGGAATACACATTGGGAGTAATTGAGGGTTAGGTGCTGACAGTGAGAAGGTTCCACTGTTATTTTCTTTTGTTTGTACTTTATCGGTGGGACTTCCTCTGGCTCTATCAGGGGTTAATCAATGGGGTCATCAAGTGGACCCAGGCAGGGAAAGCGGCAAAAGCCCTTGCAAACAGGGAGGAGAGTTCCTGCTTGTCAGGGACATTTTTTTTCTTTTCAAGAAAGAAACCACATTTGTATGTGTTTATTTTTAATAAAGATAACATGGCACACAGATCTAGCAGTAACAACATGGCAGCCTGGTCAGCAGGCCAGTTTGTTGAAAAGGCACCCGCTACCCAAGGAAATAAAATGTCGGCAGAAGCTACCCATCTACACTGCCACACTTTGCAAGGGGCAGAAGATCCTTCTCTGGGAGGGTGGAGGCACACCCACCAGGCCATTGGTCTTTTACTAACTGCCAGGCAATAATGATATTTATAACAATGACGAATACAAAAATACAAAGGGGCCGATTACGATCCTGGAAAAACCCGGTACAAACCGTGGGTCGGAGCTTTTTCTCCGTCCGACTCGTACCGGGTTGTAAAACTTTACAAACATGCAATTACGATTCGTACGGAAACACCATTTCCGTACGAATCGGAAAAAAGACCAACCGACAGAAAAATACATACAAATGTGATCCGGGACACCGCGGACGTGACGTCCGGACGGAGTTAGGCATGTTTTTACGTACCAGCAATTACGATTCGCACCGACTGCAGTCCGGATGGGAACATTTTTACGGCACCTAAAAAGTGCCGGAAAAGCTAAGTACGCAGCGATGCAAGCTGATTAGGGGGCCCGGTACGCGCCGTACCCCTCCCCCCCGCCCCCCGTATGTACGGAGCGTACCCCCGTACCCCCCAGCCCCCCGTATGTACGGAGCGTACCCCCCAGCCCCCCGTATGTACGGAGCGTACCCCCGTACCCCCCAGCCCCCCGTATGTACGGAGTGTACCCCCGTACCCCCGTACCCCCCAGCCCCCCGTATGTACGGAGCGTACCCCCCAGCCCCCCGTATGTACGGAGCGTACCCCCGTACCCCCCAGCCCCCCGTATGTACGGAGCGTACCCCCCAGCCCCCCGTATTTACGGAGCGTACCCACGTACCCCCCAGCCCCCCGTATGTACGGAGCGTACCCCCGTACCCCCCAGCCCCCCGTATGTACCGAGCGTACCCCCACCCCCGTATGTACGGTGCGGACCCCCAGCGCTACGCTCCGTACATACGGGGGGCTGGGGGGTACGGGGGTACGCTCCGTACATACGGGGGGCTGGGGGGTACGGCATGCCCATCCGCGGAGGGGCTGGGGGTACGGCGCGCCCATCCGCGGGGGGGCTGGGGGTACGGTGCGAGCATACGGGGGGCGGGGGGGGTACGTCCGGACGGAGTTAGGCATGTTTTTACGTACCAGCAATTACGATTCGCACCGACTGCAGTCCGGATGGGAACATTTTTACGGCACCTAAAAAGTGCCGGAAAAGCTAAGTACGCAGCGATGCAAGCTGATTAGGGGGCCCGGTACGCGCCGTACCCCTCCCCCCCGCCCCCCGTATGTACGGAGCGTACCCCCGTACCCCCCAGCCCCCCGTATGTACGGAGCGTACCCCCCAGCCCCCCGTATGTACGGAGCGTACCCCCGTACCCCCCAGCCCCCCGTATGTACGGAGTGTACCCCCGTACCCCCGTACCCCCCAGCCCCCCGTATGTACGGAGCGTACCCCCCAGCCCCCCGTATGTACGGAGCGTACCCCCGTACCCCCCAGCCCCCCGTATGTACGGAGCGTACCCCCCAGCCCCCCGTATGTACAGAGCGTACCCCCGTACCCCCCAGCCCCCCGTATGTACCGAGCGTACCCCCCAGCCCCCGTATGTACGGAGCGTACCCCCGTACCCCCCAGCCCCCCGTATGTACCGAGCGTACCCCCATACCCCCCAGCCCCCCGTATGTACGGAGCGTACCCACGTACCCCCCAGCCCCCCGTATGTACGGAGCGTACCCCCGTACCCCCCAGCCCCCCGTATGTACCGAGCGTACCCCCACCCCCGTATGTACGGTGCGGACCCCCAGCGCTACGCTCCGTACATACGGGGGGCTGGGGGGTACGGGGGTACGCTCCGTACATACGGGGGGCTGGGGGGTACGGCGTGCCCATCCGCGGGGGGGCTGGGGGTACGGCGCGCCCATCCGCGGGGGGGCTGGGGGTACGGTGCGAGCATACGGGGGGCGGGGGGGGTACGGCGCGTACCGGGCACTTGTTTGGACATCTCCATGGTTGCTATGGGAGTTCGCTCCGGACGGTCTTTTGTCCATACAGTTGTACAATCGGACGGATGGGACGGATCGTACTTGCGCATTTGGACTTCAGTTTTCCCATTTGTACAAAAAAATGTCCAGGGACGTGTCGGAGACTTTTCCCGACCCGAGGACGTGTGGGGGAATTTTCCCAATGCAATTTGTATGGACTTTTTCCCATACGAATCGTACTTGGCAGTTTGTACGGCGCTTTTACCATTTGTACGGAAAAAAGTCCAGATTCAATACGGTTGGGGACATTTTTTCCAGGATCCTAATCGGCACCCGAGTCTTTGCTTATGTTTGTGACTGACACAGGACTGCCTGAAGCTATTGTAGCTCTTGATAACTAAGATTTGAGAACAAACAACAGAGGACACTGTGTTAATGCCTAAATGATGGAAGAAAGTTTAGGGTATCCTCAGCAAAGTTTTTGAACTGTCAGGTTTAAGGTTGTTTTTGAAGTGTTAAATCATTGGGTTAGAGGTGCAGCAGAGAAATAAAGAAATATTATTCTGGTTACAGCTTGATTCTCAGTAACATGGAATGCAATGCTGGACAATCCAGTGGATTCAAAACTATGTGGGAAATAATGCAAGAAATACCCCACAAACCCACACAGAAGCCAGCCACTGAAAATAAACAAGAGTCCCATCCAAGCATTATCGTGATAACGGACGAGAGTGCCAGAGTCCCAAAGATCAGTAGTGCGTCTTCAGGAATGCAAAACAATTCAGAGAGAAGCCATCTTAGAACTAATATGGTCTTTGAGCCACAGTTCAATGCCAATGACTAGAGCTCACACCCTAAACAGGTTCTTGGGGAATGAGTCTTAAATATGGCAATGGTGATGAAGACTTTTCTTTCACAGAATCAAACAACTGAGGAGCACCCTTAGGACGCACCAGCTCTCCACTCTTTCCTAAGTGGGGAAACGTCATTTATTATTAATCTGTTTAGCTCCACTCATGATTTCTAGTCTATGATATTTCCAGCTCTATGAGAGATTGATGACAATTCTAAGGATTCCAGAATCAGAACCTTTACCATAGTCAATGGGACCCTACGCTAAGAAGTTGGGTTGAAATGAAAGAAAAGTCTGTCTCTTCAGGCTTGAAATAGGCAAATGGTGGGGTTTTCTTGTTATGTTATGAGTATTAGTATGCACGCTAATCACGTGTGAGGATATCCATGCACTTCATGGGATGTATAGGCAATTGTATATTATGCAAGGTCACCAAGTTTGCAAGCTTTTCAGGTCTCAAAGAATCCCTGCCATTTAGGCAGACAGGGCCAGCTGAAGACAATGGCCTTTGGGTGACTCCGTTTTTGGAGGGTTCCATGGTTTTAATTCCGAATCATCATGCAGTTTGAGATCCATCTTTGAATCTCAGAATGGTTAATATCAGAGCCCTATTTGTTTTGTATTACGCTCTCATTAACTTTGGGAATTATTTTCATCCGTTCTTATTTTCGTTTTAGACTTTACATTTTTTGATTATGATGGAAGTATTGCATCATCTAGAGATATGTAAGTTTCTTAATACATCTATTAATAAGTAATCCATATTTTAAAATATATATAATTATGATTACTTTTTATTTTCTGCTCGAGGCTCCCAGTGCCTTCTCCTTTGCTTTACTTTGCCTCATTATTCTCTCCATCCGTTTTTGTCCCTCTCTTTTTTTTAAGTCATTATAGCATTATTAAATCGTAATATTTATTTGAATTAATTTAATAAACAATGGACTGAGCTCTGTACCCCATACATTGTTTGGTGCTACTTTCTTTTATACAACATTACCTGACTCTTAACAGTTACTTGCATCTGCAGATAATTGCTTGTGCATTGTTTTCGGTTTAATAAATTAAATATTTAAAAACCCCTTGCATTTTGCACCCGAATTAAAAAGAGAATAGCATGGTATCCATATAAAGATAATCTCCGAGCTAACATCATCTCCTGGGGATTTCTCATTGTCAGGATGCCTGCCCTTATCATCATCACACCATCATCACACCATCAGTTCATGTAAATGCAACATACATTTCTTCTTTTGCCTCCACTTTCCTGTGTGAAGATCTCTCTGAGCTGATGTGCAAAATCTTCTTCCAAGCCTCAACGAAGCACAGAGTCTTCTTCTAAGCGTAGATGAAATACATGTGCACTGGTCGACGAACTATGGGGCTTATTTACAAGCCCCTTTTGCTGCTCGTTCGTTACTTTTTCCCATATTAAAAGTGACGTCTCCAATATGCATCCTTCTTTGTCTGAACGATAAGAAACCCAGCCAACGTTTAAGCCAACTATTTCCGGGTTAACTTCAAAATGTAAACATTTAAATGTAGAGAATATGCATCTTGACATGATCTTTTTTTTCTTCTGAGTAGCCCAAGGAGGGAGGTGTAGGTGCTGGTATCAATTGGTTGAGCAACATCGATTTAGCTTGAAAAAAATCCAGAACGAACCAGCAAATGTAAGAGGATACTGATGGCAACCAGCACAAAATAAAAGAGGTTCTGGTGCTGATGCTGCTGCCTAGCAGAGGCTGGATATCTGTTACCTGAGATTATAGGAACATGCGGTTTACAACTTGTAGGTTTACAAGTCAGTCTATAGTGCCAACTAGCAACAACTGAGTGCAGACATCCATAATTCAAATCACATAAAGGGTGGCAGTTTCATTAAAAATGGATGTTGATGGGTTTTATTCCCTCGAACCTACCAAACGACTGACCAAGTGTTTGGAATAATTCCTGCCATTCTGAAATCCGTATATCTTCTAAGGATTCAAATAAGAATGCATTTATTCTACTTAGGATAATTCAAAATGTGTATTCTAAACTTTTCACACATTTTATCAGAATCACTTAAAATACCAGCTCAGATATATTTCAGTTAGGAAAAACAAATGAAACGCTGTACGCTGTACAGGTGTACATTTTAAGAGAGTTAAAATGAATAGGGGTCATATATAGAATATTTTCATCAGTTTAATAATGTACCACTCCGTAAAAAAATCCAAACAAATCCGTATTGTTCAGTTTGGCCTATCATGTTGAACTGTTTTCAACTATTGTGTAATTTTAAGGAAATGTAAACTCTTTACATTTTAAGTGTCCCTCTTCTAACTATATGTAATCAGCCTATACCAATTGTTCAGCATAGTTCCAAACTCTTTGAGCAAGCAGAATCTCTTCATGGCAGAATACTCGTAGATTTTCTCTGAAGTTGCTCTTGGGGAGACACAATAAACACTCACTAAAATCAACTCAGTGTTCTATCTAATCAACCCATCCCACATTCATTTGACCTCAGCAGTCCTTGTCTCGTCCTCCAAATGCAAGAAGAAAATTATTTGTTTGGTCTGTGTGATGAGCAGCATGCAATGTGCTTTGCCATGACAGAGTTTGACATTGAAAACAGCTAGGAGAGTTAGACTCCACTGATGTTCTGTTATGTGTATTTGTGAAGCACACTATCACCCATGAGGGTATCCTGATGATTGGCTTCATACACATAAAGCGCGAACAGCCTTTCTGCCTCCCATCCGTGGCCTCGTGCCCAAATAGTACAATGGTCCACATGGCAAATCGTGCGATAGGCCTACTCACACAAATGAAGAAGTGTAGAATTCTGCATGGTAGGATCTCTTCAGATTGCAGAACTTTCCCTCCCAGAAATAAAAAATCTATGACTTTGCCAAAGTTTGGCACCTGTAGGACATTCTAGCTAAGAAAAAATTGTGGGATCCATTAAGGTCACACCACCCTCGACTCTCCTGTGTATCTATTCCTCAGAGATATATGGGTTCGTAGGATTCCGCTTATGCAGGCTGATGGCAGAAGCCACCTGTGTCACCAAAATGAGAGAATTTTAAAGGATGCTGTTGACTTGTTGCATTTTGGGCCTTTTCTTGATGCTGGCCATGGGCCCCCACACACAGGTAAGGTAACATTTTTATTGAGACAAGTGAGGGAACACTAAGTTGTATGAATTACGTGGACCCCCTCAGACTCCAAAACTTACCCTCACAGAAGTATGTGGAAAATATGCAATTTTAGCCAAAATGGCACGTTTGCATGGCATTCTGTTCAGGAAAACGTAGTGGAATGTTTGCAAGTCACAACACACTCGACTCTCGTGGGTATCTAGTTTTTAAAAATGTATGGTGTTGGTATTTTTACATGTGTGCGCCTGAGCTGAGAGATAAATATTACAGCTACTCGCAACGCCTGACTGAATGATTTTAAAAGAAAAAAATCTAAATGTTTTCTTGTTGCACATAAGGGCACTTCTTGTTGTGTGTGATAGCACCACCCACACATGCAGGTGTCATTGTTTTCTAAAGCAGCGTGAAATCACAAAATACTAGAATAAAATAAAAAATGTTATCCTCCGTTGAGATTGCCTGAATTTTTGGTTACAAATTCGAAACAAGAAGGCAAAGAACAATTTGCAAAATGTCCTCTGAATCACATGAAATTATAGGTATCTTCAAATTCGGAGTTGTACAAACAACCCCTATTTCTCAGCTCATGATGGTGGGCACATTAAACAAACCTAAAGGCTCCTTCTATGCCCATTTTTCATTCATTAGATTTTACAGTGTTCATTCTGCTGCTTGGTTGTCGGAATTGCCTGCTTTTGTACAACCAACAAACGCTATACATACAAAAAGAAAGCACAGAGAGGCAACACAGAAGTAAAACAGCACAAATGCTAAACAAAACAAGATCTCTCAGGACTCTTCAATGACGTTAGTCAAGTTTTTTAATAGTTGCTTGATTCAAGACAGCGAAGCACCGATGCAGCCAACGCGTTTCACCTTGAATAGGGCTTCCTCAGGACAATAAGAATCTGTACAGCGATTAATGGTATGTTCTCATAACTACGCAGATGGTGAAGAGATCCGTAATACCTCAACTTGATGAAGTTAATTCACAAATTGTGTGTCCCACTCGTCCAGTCCAGATCAACAATAAAATGTTCACTATGGTAAGTTGAACAATAATAAGTTTGTGTTCCAAATATAGTAAGCGTTCGGGCACCTTCCGTGGGATGCGATGTGTCACGCTCCCACCATCGATGAAAAAGTGAATTAACTTCATCAAGTTGAGGTATTACGGATCTCTTCACCATCTGCGGGCATAGGCCAAAGCATGCTGCTTTTCCTGCAGGCAATATTGCCATTTAATGGAAGGAGAAGTGGTCTTCCAGTCAACAAAAGTGCTGAACAAATCTCTCAAAGGGTTGCAGTCAGTCCATAACTCAAATTTCCTTCCCAATGAATGTGCCACACCAATCTTATGGAATAGGTAGACTCAGCAGCGTTTAAAGCCCTGGCAGCAAAAGCAATTAATTGTTTCTTCCAACCGCGCTCATTTTGAGCAAAATTTCCCAAATCCATGATTGCTGGCATTTGTCAAGATGATGATGGAATCTCTGGTATCGAAGGATTTAAGAGGCTGGGCATGGACAATCTTGACTTCACACATGAAAAAGCAGATTGACACTTCTTGTGTCAGACAAATCTCTCTTTCTTTATCATCCATCTGCACATTAGGGCTGTTTACCCAGAATCTTACATGTTCCTGATTACCAGGAACATCCTTAATAACCTTCATGGCTTTCACCTTGGCCTCTGCATACCTACTGGAAATATATCAACCTAAATGATTAACTCCGTCTACTGCAAAGTTGTACTTTTCTTTCTGCAGGGTTAGCCCATCATCCCATAAATGTTTCAACACACTTTCAAATCTCTCTTTCTAGCATCCTTCCTATAAAATCCGCTGGCGCCCTGAAAATGCACCATTTCTGAAAAGTTCCCATTTCAAAAACTCATGGCCCTCTGAAATACAGAGGATGTGGAGGTGAGCCTAAATGGCATTGATTTGTACCTATATGCACCCTCTATAGTGACAAAAGGGATAAGGTATTTTGATTCATCATTCAGTCTAATGCACAGACATCATGTGACATAAAAGAAACTGCACCCTTTAGTGTGTATATTGATATACTGATGAATGAGTCCAAGACAATATGTTGGGGTGGAGACCTAGGGTTAAATCTGATGAAGTTGGTTACTCTTATTTTAATAATGAGTCAGGCCTCATAAAGAAGTTTCTTCCTGTCTACTGTCAACCTAAGCGTTTCCTAGGCAACTTAAGTCTTTTAATTTTTGTACTTTACCCGACTGAAAAAACACTCCCATCCAATGGTGATTTTCCTCTCCCAATTTTTCTCCCTTTTTTTTTGTGACAATAATTGGTGCCGCTTGAGCTCTGTCCTACTAGATACATTCAGTTACCTACAATCACCCCTTCTCATTTTTGTTTTTCATCTTCTTAATCAATGCATCTACCTCTATGGCCTGTCTGTAATTGTACATGGAGTTCTTCCACATAGTCTTAAGAACTCTGGGGAATTTCAGCTTCAAAGTGTCTCCCAAATTCTTCAGCATTTCATTTCTTTTTTTAAATTTTCATAGTTTGTCAAAAGTAGCCCTGCATTTGTCAAAATCCAATTTTAAAGTAGACCCTGTGCTTGATCCCCCTTTGCTCTCAGAGAGGATGAAAATATATTTTATTTTACAGTATAGGTCAACAACTTCACAAAAACCTTCTTATTTTTTCCTTTTAGGGTTTAACTTGAATGGAACCCTGTGTAATCTTTGAATTCACAAGATAGATATAATGACTAGTCACTCTGAAGAAAACATTATAGTATTAACGTAACAATAAAAACCATGAGGTCAGCACCCTCAATTGCCCCAGAACATTTCAAAATCCATAGGTTAATACACCAGGCCTGATTGTCAACTGCTTGCATCCTACTATATGTACTTTTTCAATTAATTGCTGTCTTAGAAAGGTGTACATATATTTCTCAATGGTTCTCTTCGACCTCTCTAGTTAAATTTCGAGATTCTTGGAGTTTTCAATTTTTTTTTATGTAGACAAATAGAAGTCCCTGGGATCCTGTTACACCTCAGATATTTCACATTTGTTGCCATCCAAAATATATACATTAGTGTAATAATTTTGTGCACAGATGTTTCCACACCACCACCGACTGCTGAATAGACAAAGTTTCTATGATGCTGTGAAAGTTTTTTTGATTTTCTGTTCGATATTTCTATTTTACAGAACAATCAACATTTTTTAGACTGATTATTTCTGATTGTTTATATCTTTCGGATCGTCTGTCTCCCTTAAATGATTATTTTATCTTTTGCCACTAGCATCAAGGAATCCAGATATCAATGGAGTGTTAGTGTTCTGGTGAACGTTGTGGTATCTGTTGCATTCAAATTAGATGCTCTCAACATATCCTATAGCTTATGAAATGTTGCTTTTTTAACTTTATACTCCTAAATTGTGATTTAGCCATCAAGGCGGATGTGGTAGAATCTGTGATCAGTGAAACGGGTGTAACTTCAGTGGCTCCAATCACTTGATTGAATGCTCCACTGAGGGAACATTGGGCTTATAGAACATTTCTGTCATGTTTATATTTATGGGTGAACAGGTGAAGTTATGGTCTTTACTGTCAACACGATCCTATTGAAAGAATTGGAGAGAGTGCATTTTTATTGATATTTTCCCCTGTGGGTTGTTATGCCTGTTGTTGGACTTGGTATTCTCTGCAGGGTCACCCGCAAACGTTTTGCCTTCACCTCTCCAATTTTGCTGAATTCATTTTTGTTGTTTCTAGGACTCTGTATGCTTTACCACTGCTGAACAGTGCGAAAGTGCTTGTGCTCTCTCCTTTCAACATGGTACAATTGCCTTCCATCTGATTGGCATATTTAATTTCCACATAAGTCCTTTGTAGAGTGGTAAACTATATACCCAGGCCCTGTAAATTAAATGCTACAAATGGGACTGTAGTGTTTCTTGGTCTGGCCACTTCTATAGCCCATTAAAATATGTCCGAGGTCAGCCAGAATGCAGTTTAGTTTTAAACTGCCAATTCGACTTGGCAATATAACCCCCTTGCCAGAACTTAAACTCCTCTTTAATTGCACATAAGTTACCACTGGGATAGAATCTAGGCAGTCCAAGGGGCAGGTGCATTGAAATGAAGAGGTCAGACATGCACTTTTACACTTCATTTATCTCCAGGCAGTATAACGTGGGTTGTCTTGTTGCATTTAACAAGTCCTAGCATTTGATTGGGAATAGGTAAGACCTTCATGTTTGGTATGCATGAAATTGTAATTAAAAATGATCCTCAATAATAAAGGCAGATTTTAAATCACAATTTTTAAAATTAGACTAATAAAAATTCCATTCAAACAGATAAGATAGCGGTCTGTTTGTTGCTCTAAAGTAATAGGAGCCTAAGGCATAATGGAGCCAGGTCCCCCCCTCTTTGTTTCATCAATTTAGCACGGCCCTACCTGGCCTCGGTCCTTCGGGCCTATCCCCTCCATTTCTTTTGCAACTTTTGGAAATTTGGCATTTTCCTGCCCATGCTATTTGATGCCTGCAGCCTGTCTGATGGTCACATGAGTGGGTGTAGTGGGCAGCTGGACTTTGTTTATTACTCACAGACAACCACACAATAGAGGAATAAGGTGTGCTGCATGGGCCATGTGTTGGAAGGATGGGGGGGGGCGGAACCGAGTATGGCCCCACTTGCACTAAATAGGCTGTGTTCAAAGGCCAACTTCTAGAAACTTGTACGTCAAATATTGTGCCAGGTATAGAAAGGGACCACAAGACACACTCTTCAGTTCACGTTCTGGACCAGTGGAAGGACTCTCACAGGGTTTTCTGCTGCAGTGGCCTGCTTTGTACTCCAAAAGACTGATTTGCTGCACCTGGAGGGACTGCTTGCTGCCTGGAACCTGTCTTGAACCCTCATGGGAATTACTTGCTCCTTGAGTCCTGCTTCATCACGGGAATCCAGAACTATCATCGTGACTCAAAGAGGTAGTTGGCTGGCCTCCTAATCAGACAGGGACATAAAATGCTCCCACCATATTTAACCAGCACCTGAACCCAGTCTAAGAGAGCCCTGAACCCCCAAGTAGTGCACCTCTAGTCCTGGACCCTTGATTGTGGTTCTAATGGTGCCCAGATAGCCAAAATCCAAAACTTGGAACTTGGAAATGGTTTTGGTAAACAATTGCTTTGAGAACCAAGGGAAGCTCTGAACCAACTTGCTCATCTATCTGCCCGAGGTGCATCACTGGCTATCCTGATTTCACAGCAGCTCCTGCTATGTTCTTTTCTGCAGCAGCAAATTGTATGCAGTGAAGGGGTATCAGCTCATAAATAGGCCCCTCGGTCCAAAGGTAAAAATCTTCATGGCAACTTTGTCCAGCAGTTCCCCAATGAAGACACCTCCTCTTCGGACACCACCTGCAGTATTGTCCGCTGAACTTTACATTCTCAAAATCTTTGGAGGAAAATGGCTTCTAAATCCAAAGGTAAGCGCCAACCAGACCTAATCCACTTCCTGTATTTGACCCGCGCTACATTGTGGTTGGCCATATTTTTCAACTTTGACATGATTTTGCATGATTAGATGCCTGTGGTTGGTGCTTTCATCTTGTAGGTGCTACTTTTTACCTTAAACTTAAAAAAATCGTCAACTCTGTTTCTACTGATTGGATTTTTGTTGTTTTGGTGTCAAATAATTTAATAAAATCTACTCTATTTTTTTTCAAAATTGAAAATTGATGGAGGATTTTTCTTGTGCAGTGTTTACACTTAATTATTGTTTGTATGCTGCATAGATACTTTTGCATTGCCTCTAACTTAAACTTGACTGCTTTTTTTGTCAAGCTACCAAGAATTAAGCACAGATTAATTTAGTGACTTTTGTGGATCAGGGATTGTAGCTGTTGCTTGACCAGGGATCACCCCCATTCAACCAATAATCCAATTTCTCACACCTCTCTTGTAATCTTGGACTTTTACCCCATTTACTTTGGCTCTACCTGATCCTTTCTCCAGGGCCTCACTTTGAGGTGCCCTTGGGAGCATTCTTTTGTGTCAGCAACACACCTAATATTGGAGGTCTCCAATAGGTCAGATAGCACATCCACGTGGTCCTGCTGCAACAGCAGGAAAGCTCAGAGTGGGAGAAATTTAGATTTTGTGGTCAGGGAAGGGCCCTCACAGGTCAGACACTTTAGGCACATACTGCAGGTCAATACATATTTGTTGTCACATAGTCACTTGGAGCTTGGGTTCTTCCAGATGAAGGTTTGTTCCAGTCCTCCAGATGTCTTTGGAACCAAAATGTGTTTAATTGACAGGCTTTCATGGATGGCTGGCGACCTCCAGCCAGACACAGCCTAGGATCCTAGGACCTCAGCAAGAGCACCTGGGAGTCAGAACTCACTCCTGTAGAGGTCACAAGCAGGCTCCAGGCTGGGTCTTATTGGAGCTGACCAGTGGGGAATCTTCAGGGGAGGCCTTTTGCAGTGTGCTGTGTTCGTGTAGCTTGGACAGAAGGTCAGCCTTATTACCTTTGAATTCCACTCTTTTGTCCTGGATACAAGAGGGAGCAGGTCGAGTCCTTCAGGTCTCCTCTCAAGTCTCAGATAGCAGATTGAGTCCTCTATTGAACTTTTTCAGGTCAAGTGATGTTCTCAAGGGGGATCTTGGGATGCCACATTTATGCATGGCACAAGCTTGTAGGTGGGAGTAATTATTGACTCCTTCCTACCCAATGAGGTATATGTACCCAGGGGTTCCCTACCTACTTTAGGAGCATTCTGTGTGTGTCCTACTGCAAACAATCCCACAGTACACCTCTCTGCCTGAATCTAAGGTGGTGAAACCATTCTCCCTTTGTGCAGAGCCTTTCTGACCACCAAAAAGGTGTGGCCAGGGAAATGAGAAACCCCTCCTCTCTGGTCACTTCAAACCAGCTCTGGGGGCAGATCCCTTCTTACTGTGATCGGTACCTGCCTGGTTGGGGGAACAAAGGAAGGTTTCATCTGACATCCGCCCATGACAGGTGAAGCCCCTTTGGGGTAAATTAGGTGCCTGGGCACTGCTCAAATGGTCACCCTGATAGATGAAAAGAAACACTTCCCTATACCTAGGCCTTCCTCTCTGCTATCCGAGCAGTTTCCACACCTCATTTAGTGCTTGATCACTCAGAGGGCTGGAGCTGAAGGCTACTGCAAATTAGCTTCAAGAGGCTAAAGGCACTGAATATTTAAATTTCTAAAATTAAAATTTCCTTAATAATTATAAAAATCTGAATACACCAGTTAATAGGTTATTAGGCAATAATGCAATGAATGAAAGAATTACATTTCTAGCTGATCCCTAGCAGAAGATAACATGATATAATTTAGTAGCGCATCCAAGTGTTTCTCTTTGGAATAGCCAGCCCTACCACAGAGAACTTAGCTTTCAGGCACTAGTCACAGTAAGGCTTAACTTGAATTCTCCTCCTGGTCTACTTTTAAATACCATGCACTGTGTTTCATGATCCATAAGACCTTCTTAACTGTGACTTATTAATATTTGAAAAGAAACTTTAGACCTTCCAAATGTTTCATTTTCACAGGTCGAATTGAAGATTTTTAGTGGCTCCAGTCAGGTCTAAATTCATGGTTGCTGTACCGTTGTAATGGATGGCACAATAGGTGCTGCAGTCCACTAGTAACATTTAACTCACAGACCAAGGGTAGACTTTGTACCATTTACTAGGGCTGCATAGCTAAGTTAAAAATGACAATTAGGGTTATGCCATTTGAGTCTTGTTAAATTCGGGGCCACATGTACTTTATTGCAGGTTAGCATGGATGAAGAGCACAGAGTTCTACAATCAGCAAAAAAAGAGGGCAAAAAACTGGGGGTACGCTAATCATAAGATGGTCACTTCCTACAAGTAAATTCTGAATGACATATGAGTAAGTGCAAATGGTATTGGGACAGGAAAATTCAGTAAACACAATTTCCTCAAAGGAACTACTACCAGTGGCGAAGCTGGGGGGGGGCGGTGGGGGCGGTCCGCCCCAGGCGGCACTATTTTGGGGGCGGACAAAGGCATTCAGATAAGGCTCGGCTTGCTTTCGTGGACGGGCAGAGAAGGAATAGGACTCGGGCAATGTCCTCTTCTTTTTTGTGCTGGCAGCTGTCCCCCCCTCTCTTCCTATTATTCCCTCTCTTTCTGTCTTGTTCCTCACTTACTGAAAACCGTAACTTGAAGAAACGGTTTACAACCTCTTTCCTTCATTCATTTAGTTGCTTCCTTGTGAAATGGATCCAAAAAAGAAAAACACTCTTGCCGGAAATGCCCTTTTTCCGACATTTTTCTATTCCAAAGTGCAGCGGGATGGAGAGAAATAGAAGGTTTTAAATATGAAAAATAAATACATAACTAATTAAAGCAAGACAGAGGGGTTGCAAAGTGGCCAGATTGGTTTTATTCACATCCAAACACATCAGCCTCACTTCACAGACTTTGCAGTGAAGCCTACTTTTGGTTTCTTGTCTTTCTTTGAACAGCATTGTTGTCCCCAGGTGGGGAAGTGCACCATTCCTGGAGGTACTGCAATACCTGGTTGATGGATGGATTGGAAAACAAAATGTGTACCATGGCTCTGTTTATGGTGGTGGTCTTTTTAAACCATACTACTTACGTTTATTAAGGATATAAGCAATGGACATTGAAACGGTTCCCTTCAGGGCCCTGTAGTAATGTCCTTAACTTTTCAGGTAAAAGAACTCAAGGATTTCTGAATAGTGAGTGAGAGATCGTTAAGGTAACCATGTTGTTTCTGCTTACATTGCACATGCTTTACTTAATCTTGCATTCCCTATGAGTGTTTGCTTTTACTTTTTTTTTTTAGGCAGGATGTTACTCTTATCAAGTGCAGAATTTGAATTGACAGCAAAGAATATGGGACCCCCTTAAAATGTACTTCAGGTCAGGGAAAAAGGGGAAATAAACACTAACGTATAGTAAAGCTTCCCTCGCGACCTCTTTTTTTAAGCGAAACAATTTAATTGCAATCAAGGAAAAGCAGGCCTAAAAACAGTGATGCAACACACAAAAGAATATTTTTTTAAATTTTTGATAGTTTGATTTTTATTATTTACCCTTTTCAATTTGTCTTAGATCAGCTTAATACATTTCTTGTTTTTATATTTAAATAATATTTAATAATCACTGGCTAGATTCATTACAGTGATAGTGCATCATATAAACAGAAATCCTAGGGCACACTAATAACAAAGAAAAATCATTATAATTTCATACAATCTCATCTGCATACATACCAACACATTCCACATTCATGCATCTATCAGAATCAACAGAAGAAAGAAGTTTTATCATATACTGGACATTTGGAGCATAAAATACATAATTATCTCCTATAATTAATGAGACAACTGCAAAGGCAGGATGTTAATGTCAAAGGTCAGTGGTCGACGCGTTTCGATGGCAATGGTGCCACCTTCATCAGGACCAGAAGTATATTCAAAAACGATAAAGCCCAAGGAAGACCTGAAACAACACATACATAAAATATCATAAACAAACGGCCCGATCTTCCCTATTAGAATTACAAGGAAGAATTTCTTCACATGTTAGGTGATCACTCAATGAACGTTAGCCTTAACCTAAAGGAGTGAGACTAGAAAATTCAAGAGAGAGAATAAGAGAAAGTCATCAACAAGAGATGTTGCTGTTGTCATTCTGCTGATTACACCTCCTTAGGCATACCCAGATAGTATATTACATGCAGAGAGACATACTTTGTGACCTTGCTTAGACTGAAGACAGTTGCTCGAAAGAACAGAGAAAGTAGTACGTCAAGTACCAACACCAGTCAAATATTAGAACACCAACTGTGTGACCAAAATGGTCATTTTTTGTACAGTATTCATGTCCATATGTCATAAATGGAAAATGGGCTTAATTGTTTTTCTAGAGAAATAAATGTTCCCCGTCACAGATGAGACATCCCATCATGGTTTTTAGTAATTCGAAATTTCCTTATTAAGAAGATACAAAGGACTGTTGTTAAATAGCTCACGACCAAACAGGCTAATTACGTCGACTAAATGAACGCCCTGTTCCGTTACCTGATTGTCGGGAAAAAGGTCTTTCTACTCCTCCCCACGGTTCATGGTTACTTGACAAAGGTACTGTCACGGTACAAAACTAAAGTCCGAATGTTTTAGGCTGAGTCAAAAAGCCAATGAGAGATCCCCTTTCTTATGTTGCTAGAAATAGAACAAATCAGATTTCAGCAGTCTGTTTTTCTATGAATAATAGCTGCACATAATGTTGTCCAACGATGTTAATTTTTAATGTGTGGGCAGCCGCCAAAATAAAAGCGGTCATATGACAAATGACACCTACTTAATGGTGGTACTGTCTCTTTAATAGTTGTGCTGACAATTACTATGTCTTCGTTGAAAAGGACATTTAAAAATAGAGATAGATGTATTGTCCAAAAAACAACATTTTAATTACGCTGTTTGTAAGATGCACGCTAAGTAATAATGGTTAGGCTCCAAGTGACCGCTGTTATAATCTTATGCTCGACCTATTAACGAACGATGGAAAGCTCGTTCAAATTAGGATTCATGTAGTATTTATAGATTGTAAGGGCTGACCTTTTGTTAGGTTATGCAGAGGGTCAACTTCGGGCAGAAAATCAACAAAGATGCTACGTCGTGGTATCTAGAGAAATCAAAACATAACGGAAAAAACACTTATGTCGGTTCTACAATCCATCAATCGCAACGGCAAAAACCGTTGTAGTGTCTGATACTTGTGCACGCTTGAGAGCTTACCTTCTTTATGAATTTCTTTTAGCATAAGTTGTTCTGAAACGGACAGTCCTTCGAGTAAACCGGCAAACGAGGAACGGCAGCAAGTATACGCCTCCTAGGGCTCGACTTGATATATTGGTGCTTAGCCAATAGAAACAACAACGTAAGGCCAGTGGGTGTGATTTCACTAATTAGATAATAGACAGGAAAAGGGGACTGCTTACTATGGTTAGTCAGCACCATTTTGGAACGGGTCCCGTTTAACCATTCCATTTTGGTAACCATTATACTGCCGATCTTGAGATAAAAGATAAAAGTCCACATAACTTCATTGTCCTAAATTGTCAGACAATGAACATTTTTCTTTTTTTCAATAGTATATCTCTTTATCAGTGTGAATTGAACGAGAAAACCGAAAAGAGCTGGGCAACCCTATCCGCGATGTAGTTTCTATTTTTTAAATATAAAGTCACGCACAATTTGCAAACAAAGTGAGCGTACCACTCAAGTGTATTATGCGAGATATGGTAGACACGTGTTCGCTATCATGCCTCAATGTCACAAAATCCATTTCTCACAGCAAATAAAATAATGATAGTGATTTCTATATATACGGATCATGTTGGTCTATCAAAGACAACTCCTGTTATTCAACAAAGTCATGGTACCGAAACTAATACAAAAAAGTATGTGTTAAATACTCCAAGTTGTTTGTTATTGCCATAATATAGAAACTGAGGGCTAGAAAAAAACCATCCTAATATGTCCATAGCAACCCTAAAACCAGATTGATCAGTTTGGACTGATTTTCAAAGTAACCCGAATATTTGTATGGCTCACCAAGTCTTAGTCACATACCACTGTATGTCCTGATTTAAACCTTTCTTTACACTATTGAAGGTATAAATCCAAAAGGTTTTGCGTTGTTTGCGAGTAATTTCCATAGGCGTACCTGCTTTGCTCTGAATTTTTTCTATGATAAGCTATTTGAAATCACTTTCCAGGTGGTCCTTATCAATACAGTGTTGTACCAGCGGAGCTGTAATTTTCTTGTTACGTACAGCTGATTTATGCTCACTATATCTGATACGAAATTCTCGTGCTGTTTCTCCGATGTATGCTAGTCCACAAGGGCAGATTAGCATATATACTATATTGTGACTCCTGCAATTAGTTAAGGTTCTCAGTTTTACAGATTTGCCCTCATACTGTATAGAGTCTGTAACTAAAGCACTATCACAAGCATGGCAAGAACCACACTTGTGATTGCCCAGAATCAAGGGCAGACCTGATATAGTGAGTTGACGTACTGTGTTGGATTGAGTAGGTCTGGTATGTACCAAGAGATCGCGCAAATTGCGATTTCTACGGTACGCTACTAATGGTTGTTCCAACTGGGTGTTGTTATCATCACTATTCAGAATTTTCCAATTCTTCATGATGATATTTCTGATCTTGTGGTTAAGTGGTGAATGGTTAATAACACATACCACCTGATCTTTAGACGTACGGGTGGTGCCCGCCAATAATGCTTCTCGATCATAATATTTGGCTCTCTTGTAAGCATGTCTTATGAGTCTGTTTGGGTAGCCTCTAGCCAGAAGTCGTACCCGCAAGGCATCTCCATGTTTATGGAATTCCTGCATATCAGTGCAATTGCGCCTGATACGCAAGAATTCACCAAAAGGAATGGCATCTCTCTGACTTGTAGGGTGGAAACTCTGGTAATGTAGTATTGTGTTCTTTGCAGTAGGTTTCCTGAATAAACTTACCGAAATGACATTGTTCAATCCCGAGATAAGGATATCTAGGAACTCCACTTGATATGTACTGCTATTAGCAGTGAATCTGAGATTGCAATCACTCGCATTCAGCCAGAGTATGAATTTGTTCAAGGATTCATTTGTTCCTGTCCATATGAAGAAAATATCATCGATGAATCGTCTCCAACCGATGACATTATCCGAAAAAGGAGCTGCCTCGTTAAACACATTCTTGAGCTCCCACTCCCCCATGTATATATTAGCCACACTGGGAGCACAAGAGGCTCCCATGCTGGTGCCCTTGATTTGTTTGTAAAATGAACCTTCAAATTCAAAGAAATTATTCATGAGTACCACCTCCAAGCATTCCAAGATGAAGGTGTCTGGTCTGTCTCCTGGGGTTCTATGTAACAAGGCGGAAACAGACTGTAACGCCTGATACTGAGGAATGTTGGTGTACAAAGCCTCAATATCAAGCGTCACTAGTATGTGTTGGTTGCAATTGAATGGCATACCCTCAATCTTGTTAATCATGTCCCCTGTGTCTCGAATAAATGAGGCGTAGTTCTGTATTAAAGGACAGAGATAGGAGTCCACAAATTTAGACAAAGGCTCAGTGCTTGAGCCAATTGTCGAAATAATAGGACGCATGGGTGGGTCTAATATATCCTTGTGAGTTTTTGGCAGTCCGTATAGGGCTGGAGTTATAGGGCAGGATCTGTTCAAAAAATTATACTCATCCTGACATATATCACCACGATCTAGGGCTTTGCTTGTGATGTTTGAAATCGTTCTCTTGAGATTGATTAATTCCTTGGGATGGGATTTCATATAGTGTTGGGGGATGGCCAACATTTTGGTCATTTTTTCACAGTACTGACTCTTGTCCATTATGACTATCCCTCCGCCTTTATCACAAGGCTTTATCACTAGGTCTTTGTTGGTCTTAATGCTAGATAAGGCATTATTTTCTGAGAGAGTAAGGTTGTTATGTACAAATGATGGTTTTTTAATGACACGTGTTATTTCCTTAAGGACATTCTGTTCGAAGATGTTAACCTCCGGGCCCACCATATCAAGGGTGGGAGTAAATTGTGATGGCGGTTTACATCCGGATTGATTATCTGTATCATCATTGGAGGGACGATCAAGAATTTTTTTTTTTAATCTAACTTTTCTGAAGAAAGAGAAGAGATCTTCATGTAATTTGAACAAATTCGGGCGAGTACAGGGAACAAATGATAGCCCCCGACTTAACACAGCTCGTTCATCATCTTTGAGGGCGGTGGTGGAAAGATTGAATATAGGCAGTGTATCATGACCCGCTAACCTACTGCTCTCACTTTCTAACGCCAGTACTGTTGACTGCGGGTTTTCAGATACGGTTGCTGATTTTGATGTTGAGGGGCCATCGATTGAGAGTCCTCTCTGTTCGACGTCCACCTCCTGTTCCTGCCTCTGAATTGGCCTCTCAATAAAAAAGGAGATTGGCCACGGAATGATTGTTGTGCCATTCGTCTGCCCCTATATGAGCCATAATGAGCACCTGGTGCATCCTGCCCATTTTCATTGTCAGAATCCGATGAGTATGTATCTGAGAAGTTTACCAATCTTCGTCTAGGGTTGTAATTATTATACCCTTGGTGATCTTGGTTTTGATTCCAATCTTTATAGTATGTGGCATTGAGGTAAGGGTATGCTTTTTCCTCCGTATACCATCTGATGTCCTTTTTCAGTTTTTCGTTTTTTTTATTTGTAAGATAGATATCAAAATCTTTCATTTCGGAATTAACTTTCTCAAGTCTCACCTTAGCGTCATCCAACGCAGTCGAAGTTTTCAGTTTGTCTTCTAAAGTTAGTGTCTCTTGATTCAGTACCGCCAAAACTTCTCTAGCAGTTTCTATTATGAGGATCATCCAGTCCCTGGAGCAGCGGTTAGCAATCAGTGACCACCGCTCCAGGAACTTTCGGATCTCTACAAAAAGAGCCGGAATATTACATACCCTTAAGCCTGACGGTATAACACCAGCCCGAAGATATTCGAGCATATAGTGAGCATGGGAATCCATGCGCTTAGATTTCTTTTTTAAGTTCAGTAAGTTATTCCATTCTGCATTATCATGCAGGTGTGAGGGGGTTGGATTATCATTTGAGGTCATTTGTCCCAATAGAGTATTAAAATCATCATCCGTAAAACCAAAGGTTTTAAGTCCCTCCATCTTTGTCGTTGCTTAAAGATACGCTTATGTAACAGTCTATCAAGTCAGTCAGGGAGCTAGTCCTAATATCCCCAATATTCCTGCTCTATCAAATCCACAATGTACACAAAGACGCAACAAAGCTAGAATGAGAGAGAGTGTCAAAAATACAGAAAATTATTGACAGAAATACTAATGTAAAGTCCACACAGTGTCACCCAACAGGAAGAAGTCCTTTTTTATCACTTATTCTTTAAATAACTACAGAACACAAAAATCCCACGGTTAAAGAACCGTGAATGCACAGCAAAGAATATGGGACCCCCTTAAAATGTACTTCAGGTCAGGGAAAAAGGGGAAATAAACACTAACGTATAGTACAGCTTCCCTCGCGACCTCTTTTTTTAAGCGAAACAATTTAATTGCAATCAAGGAAAAGCAGGCCTAAAAACAGTGATGCAACACACAAAAGAATATTTTTTTAAATTTTTGATAGTTTGATTTTTATTATTTACCCTTTTCAATTTGTCTTAGATCAGCTTAATACATTTCTTGTTTTTATATTTAAATCATATTTAATAATCACTGGCTAGATTCATTACAGTGATAGTGCATCATATAAACAGAAATCCTAGGGCACACTAATAACAAAGAAAAATCATTATAACTTCATACAATCTCATCTGCATACATACCAACACATTCCACATTCATGCATCTATCAGAATCAACAGAAGAAAGAAGTTTTATCATATACTGGACATTTGGAGCATAAAATACATAATTATCTCCTATAATTAATGAGACAACTGCAAAGGCAGGATGTTAATGTCAAAGGTCAGTGGTCGACGCGTTTCGATGGCAATGGTGCCACCTTCATCAGGACCAGAAGTATATTCAAAAACGATAAAGCCCAAGGAAGACCTGAAACAACACATACATAAAATATCATAAATAAACGGCCCGATCTTCCCTATTAGAATTACAAGGAAGAATTTCTTCACATGTTAGGTGATCACTCAATGAACGTTAGCCTTTACCTAAAGGAGTGAAACTAGAAAATTCAAGAGAGAGAATAAGAGAAAGTTATCAACAAGAGATGTTGCTGTTGTCATTCTGCTGATTACACCTCCTTAGGCATACCCAGATAGTATATTACATGCAGAGAGACATACTTTGTGACCTTGCTTAGACTGACGACAGTTGCTCGAAAGAACAGAGAAAGTAGTACGTCAAGTACCAACACCAGTCAAATATTAGAACACCAAGTGTGTGACCAAAATGGTCATTTTTTGTACAGTATTCATGTCCATATGTCATAAATGGAAAATGGGCTTACTTGTTTTTCTAGAGAAATAAATGTTCCCCGTCACAGATGAGACATCCCATCATGGTTTTTAGTAATTCGAAATTTCCTTATTAAGAAGATACAAAGGACTGTTGTTAAATAGCTCACGACCAAACAGGCTAATTACGTCGACTAAATGAACGCCCTGTTCCGTTACCTGATTGTCGGGAAAAAGGTCTTTCTACTCCTCCCCACGGGTCACGGTTACTTGACAAAGGTACTGTCACGGTACAAAACTAAAGTCCGAATGTTTTAGGCTGAGTCAAAAAGCCAATGGGAGATCCCCTTTCTTATGTTGCTAGAAAAAGAACAAATCAGATTTCAGCAGTCTGTTTTTCTATGAATAATAGCTGCACATAATGTTGTCCAACGATGTTAATTTTTAATGTGTGGGCAGCCGCCAAAATAAAAGCGGTCATATGACAAATGACACCTACTTAATGGTGGTACTGGCTCTTTAATAGTTGTGCTGACAATTACTATGTCTTCGTTGAAAAGGACATTTAAAAATAGAGATAGATGTATTGTCCAAAAAACAACATTTTAACTACGCTAATTGTAAGAAGCACGCTAAGTAATAATGGTTAGGCTCCAAGTTACCGCTGTTATAATCTTATGCTCGACCTATTAACGAACGATGGAAAGCTCGTTCAAATTAGGATTCATGTAGTGTTTAAAGATTGTAAGGGCTGACCTTTTGTTAGGTTATGCAGAGGGTCAACTTCGGGGCAGAAAATCAACAAAGATGCTACGTCGTGGTATCTAGAGAAATCAAAACATAACGGAAAAAACACTTATGTCGGTTCTACAATCCATCAATCGCAACGGCAAAAACCGTTGTAGTGTCTGATACTTGTGCACGCTTGAGAGCTTACCTTCTTTATGAATTTCTTTTAGCATAAGTTGTTCTGAAACGGACAGTCCTTCGAGTAAACCGGCAAACGAGGAACGGCAGCAAGTATACGCCTCCTAGGGCTCGACTTGATATATTGGTGCTTAGCCAATAGAAACAACAACGTAAGGCCAGTGGGTGTGATTTCACTAATTAGATAATAGACAGGAAAAGGGGACTGCTTACTATGGTTAGTCAGCACCATTTTGGAACGGGTCCCGTTTAACCATTCCATTTTGGTAACCATTATACGGCCGATCTTGAGATAAAAGATAAAAGTCCACATAACTTCATTGTCCTAAATTGTCAGACAATGAACATTTTTCTTTTTTTCAATAGTATATCTCTTTATCAGTGTGAATTGAATGAGGAAACCGAAAAGAGCTGGGCAACCCTATCCGCGATGTAGTTTCTATTTAAATATAAAGTCACGCACAATTTGCAAACAAAGTGGGCCCGATTCACAGAACTAACTTAAGACAAAATCCTAAACTTACTACCATTTTGGTATTCACAGAAGGCACTTACTCATTTTTGTATTCACAGAAGGCACTTACTCATTTCGGTATTCACAGAAGTTAGGAGTCCTAACTTTAGGACTCCTAAATGCCTTCTGTGAATACCGAAAGTCTTAAAATTAGGATTTTTCTCAGTTTAGTAGTAGTATAGTTAGGACTCCTAACTTTAGGACTCCTAAATGCCTTCTGTGAATACCGAAAGTCTTAAAATTAGGATTTTTCTCAATTTAGTAGTCCTAAATTTAGGACTCCTAACTTTAGGACTCCTAAATGCCTTCTGTGAATACCGAAAGTCTTAAAATTAGGATTTTTCTCAGTTTAGTAGTAGTATAGTTAGGACTCCTAACTTTAGGACTCCTAAATGCCTTCTGTGAATACCGAAAGTCTTAATATTAGGATTTTTATCAATTTAGTAGTCCTAAGTTTAGACTTAGGACTAATAAATTGAGAAAAATACTCAATAAAAATCCCTTCCTGAATTCTCTTTGCGAAATCATTATTTTAAAATCAGAACATGAGGAGGCGTTCTTTGGAATCAACGTGTCCCTGGGTCATACAAATGATGTATTGTCTGTAATGAGAACATTAATTACAAAAGATCGCGGTACTGCAGAAAAAAAAGTTGAATAAACAACCAGCAAAGCTCAAAATGATACATAAAGTTGAAATACCTTTGGTTGCATTACTGTTTTCACTTTCTCTTTGAGGTATGCGTTTGTGTAAACAAATGACTAAAATTTAGTTTTATTGAATCTAATATAAATATGATATCTATATCGCAGGGAATATATATTCATGGAATGACGGATGGAAAGTCATACATATTCCTGGGTGATTTGCGGTCATTTGCGATCGGAATTTTAAGACTTGGGACGTAGACTTTAGTCCTAAAAGAATGACAGTTCAATGCAGATCAATAGGAACTGCAAAGCCCAAGTCAGCAAAAAGGATGGTGCTGTTTTCGAGAGATTCGCTGTGTCCTGTTAAAAACGCATTCAAGCATTAAGGTTTGTCAGGTGCACACGTGCTAGAGGTTAAACGGAATTATGGAAATATTTGGCACCTTTCTGCACACCTTGGGGCCATATTATACATTTTCATTGTTTTCGCAGGGCGTACCAATGAACCCCTTCGCTGCTAGGCCTTTTGCCCCCCTGTGCTAAGCCTTTTTTGGGCTATTTGGGGTAGTGCGTGCTTAGGCCCCTGTAACTTTTAGACCACATAAGGGGGCAGATTTATGAGCCCCTTGCGCCACTTTTGCGTCACTTTTAACATGGGAAAAGTGACGCAAAAGTGGCGCAAGGGGCTCATAAATCTGCCCCAAGGTATCCACGCCAAATTTGCATCCTTTTCTTCCAACATCCTGGGGATTCTAAAGGTACCCAGGGTTTGTGGATTCCCCTGGAAGGGTCCCAGAAAATAGCCAAAATACAGCAAAATTTTGTTTTGTTTTTTTGTGAAAAATGGGAAAAACGGGCTGAAAATGAAAGCGTCTGGGTTTTTCTCCGCAAATGGTATCAAAAAAAGGTTTGTGGAGCTGAAATCACAATTTTACCAGCTTTTAGGGAATGATAGACTTTTGTCAGAAAATCAACATTTTTTACACAGTTTTGGCATTTTTCTGGGACATAGCCTCTTTTTGCTATTTTGTGTGCTTTCAACCTCCTTCCAGTTAATGGTAGAAATGGGTGTGAAAGCAATAATGGATCCTGGAAAGCTATACATTTTTTAAAAGTAGACAACATTCTGAATTCAGCAAGGGGTCATTTGTGTAGATCCATCAAGGTTTCTTTCTAGAATCTAACAGTTAAATATAGGAAAAATTGAAAATTAGTTGAAAAAAACAGCCTTTTGTGTCAACGTTTTCACCTGTAACTTCTTCTAATTATGACAGCTCTTTGAAAACAATATACCGGTACATCCGCTGGACCTTCCTGGTTGTGGGGATATATATGACTTGTAGGTTCACCAAGAACCCGATGAACCCAGAGTCAAAAATTGAGCAGCAATTTGCAATGGTTTTTTATTATGTTCCGGGTATATAGCAATTATTGTGGAAAAATGTATACATGGAAAAATCGGTATGAAAGACACCTATGTATTTCTGAAATAGGAAAAAATTATAGAGTTTAGAAACAGTACATATTTGCACATTTTCGAAATTGGAAATACTCATACTAGCATGAAAATTATCGGTCATTTTCGAAAATGACTTTTTTTTTTACACAATGTCCGTCATTTGGAAGGCAGAAATGCATCAAAAATCAATAGGTAATAGCAGTTGCTTTACCAATCTGAATTACCCTAAGTCTGCCAATAAAAATGGTACCTCACTTGTGTGGGTTGGCATAGTGCCCACGACAGGAAATGGCTCAAAACCCAACGTGAATACATCACATTTTCACAATGAAAATTTACCTTTTTTTGCGAAGTGTCTAGCTGTAGTTTTTTAACACTAGCTCTGCCGGCACCTAGGTAAACCTAGCAAACCTATACATTTTTGAAAACTAGACACCCAGGGTAATCCAGGATGGGGTGACTTGACTGTCTCGTAGGTTCTGTTACCCAGAATCCCTTGCAAACATAAAAAATTGTCAAAAGAACCATATTTTCCCCACATTTCTGTGGTGGAAAGTTCTGGAATCTGCGTAGATCCACAAATTTCCACCCACCCCACGTTCCCCAAAGTCTTCCGCGAAAAGTGGTACCTCACTTGTGTGGGTCGGCCTAGTGCCCGCGACAGGAAACGGCGCAAAACGCAACGTGGTCACACCTCAATTTTGCTGTGAAAATTGACCCTTTTTTGGCAACGTGCTTAGCTGTAGTTTTTTAATCCTAGCTCTGCCGGCACCTTGGGAAACCTACCAAACCTATACATTTTTTTAAACTAGACACCCATGGGAATCCAGGATGTGGTGACTTAGCTGCCTCCCACCAGGTTCTGCTACCCACAAACCCTTGCAAACCTAAAAATCTGGGGAAAAAAAAACACATTTTCCCCACATTTCTGTGGTGGAAAGTTCTGGAATCTGCGTGGATCCACAAATTTCCACCCACCCCGCGTTCCCCAAAGTCTTACGAGAAAAATGGTACCTCACGTGTGGGTCGGCCTAGTGCCCGCAACAGGAAACAGCGCAAAACGCAACGTGGTCACACCTCAATTTCGCTGTGAAAAATGACCCTTTTTTGGCAAAGTGCCTAGCTGTAGTTTGTGAACCCTAGCTCTGCCGGCACCTAGGGAAACCTAGCAAACCTATACATTTTTGAAAACTAGATACCCAGGGGAATCCAGGATGGGGTGACTTGACTGCCTCCCACCAGGGTCTTTTACCCAGAATCCCTTGCAAACCTAAACAATTGTCAAAAAAACATATTTTCCCCACATTTCTGTGGTAGAAAATTCTGGAATCTGAGTGGATCCACAAATTTCCACCTACCACGCGTTCCCCAAAGTCTTATGAGAAAAATGGTACCTCATTTGTGCAGGTCCGCTTAGTGCGCGCGACAGGAAACAGCGCAAAACGCAACGTGGTCACACCTCAATTTTGCTGTGAAAAATGACCCTTTTTTGGCAAAGTGCCTAGCTGTAGTTTGTGAACCCTAGCTCTGCCGGCACCTAGGGAAACCTAGCAAACCTATCCATTTTTTTAAACGAGACACCAAGTGGAATCCAGGATGGGGTGACTTGACTGCCTCCCACCAGAATCTGCTACCCAGAATCCCTTGCAAACCTAAACAATTGTCAAAAAAACACATTTTCCCCACATTTCTGTGGTGGAAAGTTCTGGAATCTGCGTGGATCCACAAATTTCCACCCACCCCACGTTCCCCAAAGTCTTGCGAGAAAAATGGTACCTCACGTGTGGGTCGGCCTAGTGCCCGCAACTGGAAACGGCGCAAAACGCAACGTGGTCACACCTCAATTTTGCTGTGAAAAATGACCCTTTTTTGGCAAAGGGCCTAGCTGTAGTTTGTGAACCCTAGCTCTGCCGGCACCTAGGGAAACCTAGCAAACCTATACATTTTTTAAAATGAGACACCCAGGGGAATCCAGGATGGGGTGACTTGACTGCCTCCCACCAGGGTCTGCTACCCAGAATCCCTTGCAAACCTAAACAATTGTCAAAAAAACACATTTTCCCCACATTTCTGTGGTGGAAAGTTCTGGAATCTGCGTGGATCCACAAATTTCCACCCACCCCGCGTTCCCCAAAGTCTTGCGAGAAAAATGGTACCTCACGTGTGGGTCGGCCTAGTGCCCGCAACAGGAAACGGCGCAAAACGCAACGTGGTCACACCTCAATTTTGCTGTGAAAAAGGACCCTTTTTTGGCAAAGTGCCTAGCTGTAGTTTGTGAACCCTAGCTCTGCCGGCACCTAGGGAAACCTAGCAAACCTATACATTTTTTAAAAAGAGACACCCAGGGGAATCCAGGATGGGGTGACTTGACTGCCTCCCACCAGGGTCTGCTACCCAGAATCCCTTGCAAACCTAAACAATTGTCAAAAAAACACATTTTCCCCATATTTCTGTGGTGGAAAGTTCTGGAATCTGCGTGGATCCACAAATTTCCACATACCCCGCATTCCCCAAAGTCTTACGAGAAAAATGGTACCTCACTTGTGCGGGTCGGCATAGTGCCTGCGACAGGAAATGGCCCAAAACGCAACGTGTTCACACCTTACTTTCGCAGTGAGAAATGACCCTTTTTTGGCAAAGTGCCTAGCTGTAGTTTGTGAACCCTAGCTTTGCCGGCACCTAGGGAAACCTAGCAAACCTATACATTTTTGAAAACTAGACACCAGGGGAATCCAGGATGGGGTGACTAGACTGCCTCCCACCAGGGTCTGTTACCCAGAATCCCTTGCAAACCTAAAAAATTGTCAAAAAAAACACATTTTCCCCACATTTCTGTGGTGGAAAGTTCTGGAATCTGCATGGATCCACAAATTTCCACCCACCCCGCGTTCCCCAAAGCCTTACGAGAGAAATGGTACCTCACTTGTGCGGGTCGGCCTAGTGCCCGAGAAAGGAAACAGCGCAAAACACAACGTGGTCACACCTCAATTTCGCTGTGAAAAATGACCCTTTTTTGGCAAAGTGCCTAGCTGTAGTTTGTGAACCCTAGCTCTGTCGGCGCCTAGGGAAACCTAGCAAACCTATACATTTTTTAAAACTAGACACCAGGGGAATCCAGGATGGGGTAACTAGACTGCCTCCCACCAGCGCTGGGATGCCCCAGGGTAGCCATGCGCTTTATAAGAAGGTATTCATTCATTCATTACCCAGAATCCCTTGCAAACCTAAAAAATTGTCAAAAAAAAAATGTTCCCCACATTTCTGTGGTGGAAAGTTCTGGAATTTGTGTGGATCCACAAATTTCCACCCACCCCACGTTCCCCAAAGTCTTCTGACAAAAATGGCACCTCACTTGTGTGGGTCGGCCTAGTGCCCGTGACAGGAAACGTCGCAAAACACAACGTGGTCACACCTCAATTTCGCAGAGAAAAATGACCGTTTCTTGGCAAACTGCCTAGCTGTCGTTTTTGAACCCTAGCTCTGCCGGCACCTAGGGAAAGCTAGCAAACCTATACATTTTTGAAAACTAGGCACCCAGGGGAATCCAGGATGGGGTGACTTGACTGCCTCCCACCAGGTTCTGTTACCCAGAATCCCTTGCAAACCTAAAAAAGTGTTTAAAAAAACACATTTTCCCCACATTTCTGTGGTGGAAAGTTCTGGAATCTGCGCGGATCCACAAATTTCCACCCACCCCGCCTTTTCCATAGTCTTATGAGAAAAATGGTACCTCACTTGTGTGGGTCGGCCTAGTGCCCGCGACAGGAAACGGTGCAAAACGCAACGTGGTCACACCTCAATTTCGCAGTGAAAAATGACCTTTTTTTGGCAAAGTGCCTAGCTGTAGTTTTTGAACCATAGGTCTACCGGCCCCTAGGGAAACCTACCAAACCCACACCTTTCTGAAAACTAGACACCCGGGGGCTTGTGTGGATCCCCCAACGTTTCCTTACCCAGAATCCCCTGCAAACCTCAATTTTAGCTGAAAAAAACACTTTTTTCCACACTTGTGTGGGAGGCCCAAGTACCCGCGACAGGCAAGGGCCCAAAACGTAGTGAGGCGACATCAATATTGCCTATCAAAAAATGTTTTGGGCCCTTGCCTGTCGCGGGTACTTGGGCATTCCACACAAGTGACGCACCATTTTTATCGGGAGACCCGGTTAAACGCTGTGTGGTGGGAAATTTGTGTGAGCCCGGTAATGCCACAACTTTCCCACACAAAAATGTGTGAAAAAAGTGATTTTTTCAGCTAAAATTGAGGTTTGCAGGGGATTCTGGGTAAGGAAAAGTTGGGGTATCCACGCAAGTCATACCTCCCTGGAAGCCCCCGGGTGTCTAGTTTTCAGAAATGTGTGGGTTTGGTAGGGGTCCCTAGATGGCCGCCGAGCATGGGGCCGAAAACCCAGGTGACCCCCTTGCAAAACCAGGTGGTTTTGAGAGAGGCAATTTTGATGTCGCCTCACTACGTTTTGGGCCCTTGCCTGTCGCAGTTACTTGGGCCTCCCACACAAGTGAGGCACCATTTTTATTGGGAGACCTGGGGGAACGCTGGGTGGTGAGAAATTTGTGAAAAAAGTGATTTTTTCAGCTAAAATTGAGGTTTGCAGGGGATTCTGGGTAAGGAAACCTTGAGGGATCCACGCAAGCCATACCTCACTGGAAGCCCCCGAGAGTCTAGTTTCCAGAAATGTGTGGGTTTGGTAGGTTTCCCTAGATAGCTGCCGAGCCCCAGGCCAAAAACTCTTGGGACCGCACATGCAAAACCAGGTTGGTTTGTGATGGGTAATTTTGATGTCGCCTCAATAGGTTTTTGGCCCTTGCCTGTTGCGGGTCCTTGACCCACCCACGCAAGTGAGGTACCATTTTTGTTTGGAGACCTGGGGAAACGCTGCGTGGGAGGAAATTTGCGAAAAAAGTGAATTTTTAGCCAAAATTTGAGGTTTCCAGGGGATTCTTGGTAGGATGATGGGGGACCCATCCAAGCCATACCTCGCTGGACTCCCCCGGGTGTCTGGTTTCCATAAATGTTTGGGTTTGGTAGTTTTCCAAGATGGCCGCCGAGCCCGGGGACAAAAACCCAGGTGACCCCCTTGCAAAACCAGGTTGTTTTGTGACAGGTCATTTTGATATCGCCTCAATAGGTTTTGGGCCCTTGCCTGTCTCGGATACTTGCACGAGTGAGGTATCATTTTTCTTGGGAGACCTGGGGAAACGCTGGGTGGAGGAAATTTGTGGATCCACGTAGATTCCAGAACAGATTTCCCACACAGAACTTTGAGAAAAAAGTGAATTTTTCAGCTAAATTTGAGGTTTGCAGGGGATTGTGGGTAGGAAAACGTTAGAGGACCCATGCAAGCCATACCTCGCTGGACTCCCCCGGGTGTCTAGTATTCAGAAATGTGTGGGTTTGGTAGGTTTCCCTATGTGCCGGCTGTGCTAGGGCCCAAAATCCACAGGTAGGCATATTGAAAAACACAACTCCGTGCCTACTTGGTTTTCTGCCACCCAGAGGGGGTATCGGGGGAGGGGGGTGCCCCGATATGCCCCGAAGGGGGCAGAAACACTGTGGCTATTTTTTTGGGGGGTGGGGGCATTGGTATGCCCATTCTGGGCAGCCCCCTCCCCCACACATAAAAAAAGCCAGCATAATCGCTGGCGTCTAGTGGGCTTTTTGCTACTACTGCCCCTATCTTCCCCCCCCCGGGGGGGCAGAAAGTCCAGTAGACGCCAGGGAGTTTTTTGGGCAAGTTTTAATTAGGGTGCGGGCTTCCCAAAATGGGCATGCCAATGCCCCCACACTAATAAAAATTTGCCTGAAAAAATCCCTGGTGTGTAGTGGGCTTTTTGCCCCCCAGAGGGGCAGATTGGGGGCTACTGCCCCATCTGTCCCCTGGGGGAAGGAAGGCTGTAATATTTGCAGGGAGGTGGTGGGGGCACGGGCATGCCCGTTTTTGGCAACCCCCACCTTAATTCAAAGTTGCCCCCAAAAAATCCCTGGCGTCTAGTGTGCTTTTAGCCCCCCCCCCCGTGGGGTAGATTGGAGGCTAATGCCCCCATCTGCCACCCAGGGGGGCAGAAAGTCCACTAGAAGCCAAGCAGTTTTTGGGCAAATATTAATTAGGGTGGGGGCTGCCCAAAACGGGCATGATAATGCCCCCACCCTAATTAAAATTAGCAAAAAAAATCCCTGTATCTAGGGGTCTTTTTGCCCCCCGGGGGGGCAGATTGGGGGCTACTGCGGGGCAGGAAGGCTGTTATTTTTGTGGGCGGGGGGGTGGGGGCATGGGCATGCCCGTTTTGGGAGCCCCCACCCTCATTCAAATTTGCCCCCAAAAAATCCCTGGTGTCTTGTGGGCTTTTTGCTCACTCCAGCAGGGCAGATTGGGGGCTAATGCCCCCATCTGCCCGCCAGGGGGGCAGAAGGTCCACAAGACGCCAGGGAGTTTTCTGAGCAAATTTTAATTAGGGTGGGGGCTGCCCAAAACAGGCATGCCAATTATCCCACCCTAATTAAAATTTGCCTAAAAAATCCCTGGCGTCTACTGGGTTTTTTGCGCCCCCCCCGGGGGGGCAGATATGGGTCTAATGCCCCCATCTGCCCCCCAGGGGGGGCAGAAAGGCTGTCATTTTTGCGAGGGTGTGTGGGGGTATGGGCATGCCCATATTGGGCAGCCCCCACCACAAATTATAAGGAAAACAAATCCCTGGTGTATAGTGGGCTTTCTACCCCCCGGGGGCAGATTAGGGGCTACTGCCCCCAACTGCCCCCCAGGGGGGGGCAGAAAGGCTGTACATTTTGTGGGGTGGGGGCATGGACATGCCCTTTATGGGCAGACCCCACCCTAATAAATGATGCGGGCAAAAATAAATATCCCTGGTGTCTAGTGGGCTTTTTGCCCCCCTGGGGGGGCAAAAAGACTAAGTGACATGCAAAACATTTGGGGGGAGCAAAAGCCCTTGCCCAAGGGGCCGCTCCCCCCTCCCTGGTGGGGCAATCCCCAAGCAGGGATCCACTGGGGTACCATTGGAAAGGGGAGATTCTCCCCTTTCCAATGATACCTCTCCCGTCTTTGTACGTGCCCGGGGGCTGAGATAGCCCCCTGAGCACATAGAAAGTGAAACTGAAATGAGCCTAAAGGCTCATTTCAGTTTCGGTTTCCGTGCAATGAAGACAGCGCGATGTGCGCGCTGATCTTCATTCCACAGAAACCAGGGAGGGGGCCTCGGGAGCTGGGGAAGCTCTTCCCCAGCTCCCAAGGTCAAAGGAAATAAATAGAAATGCCTCTGCTGTCTGCAGCAGAGGGGTTTCGTGCCCCTGGCTTCATGACGGAATGGTTCTGTCATGAGGGCAGGGGCACCGATGCTCATGACGGAACCATTCCGTCATGAGCATCGAAGGGGTTAAAAGGTGGGAACGGCACAAACAATCAAATTGTGCCCATTCACAATGAATGCACTGCCCCCAGGGCAGCGCATTCATGTGAAAACATGGAGCGGCTGCCTACAACACCTCTCTGTTGTTACAGTGCAGGTGACACCTGGCTGCATTTTCACAGGACATTAGAGATCCCCTTGCAGGCGGGTGCAGTCAGTGACAGCTCCTGCCTGCAAGGGGATATCCGGGGGGATCCATAGGACCCTCTTTCCCTCTTCCAGTGGGCTCCTGTCAGGGGGCCATATTACAGTAAGTGCTCTGGAGGCGCAACTGGCGTTTGCGCCCCTTTACGCACCCCCGGGGCACTTTGGTATTACAGAAGGGGGCGCAGACGCTTTTACTTCCCCTTCAGTAATACCGATAGCGCTAGCGCATTTAAAGCACCAGCGCTACCTTCAGGGGGCATTTCCTCGTTTGTATGCGGGCGTGCACCATGCAAATTAGGGAATTACTTTGCCTCTGCACCCATGCCATATTACCGATGTGAGCGCAGAGGCAAAGAAGCTCTCAGGGGGCGCACGCACAGTGCACCACCTAAGATGTGGTGCACTGTGTGTGTGCCCCCAGAAAGCAGCCCTCTGGAGGAAGTAAAGGGGGTCCTATGGAGCCACCAGACATTCCTTTGCAGGCAGGTGCAGTCACTGACTGCACATGCCTGCACGGGGATCACTAATACCCTGTAAAAGTGCAGGCGGGTGCAGCCTGCACAGTGAAAGCATGGAGGGGCAGCACATTCACCGTAATAGGGTGCACTTTCATTGCTTGCACCATGCCCACTTTTTAATAGGTGCACCCGGCGCAAACAATGAAAATGCATAATACAGCCCAGGTTGCGCACTCCCAGTGGGCCACCTTCTAGGTACCACACTGGGAGTGTACCACCTGAGAGCTTCTTTGCCATTGCGCCTGACTGGGGTATAGTCAAGCAGCAACCACAATCCTAGTCACAGTATGAAGCAGTCAAACCCTAAATTAACCTGTGCTCACCCTCCCCTAGCTTAGCACAGAGCAGTCAGGCATAACTTAGAGGCAATGTCTAAAGGATTTGTGCAACCCTTCAAACAGTGGATCAGTGAAAACACCACATAAAAATATTCCACATAAGGTTAGAACATTAGAATTCAATTGAATAAATAAAACAAGACCAAAATGCCAAAAATCCAAAAAGAAGAGCTTGTGATATATGTATTTTTCAAAGAATAAACTGTAAAATAATGCTTAGAAGCAATAAGCGATTACTGGGTACATCTGGTCGCACCAGACCGAGACAAAGTAAAAAGTACAGGCTGACAGCGATGGAGCGCGGGCTGGATACAGGGACCCAGTGAGGCCTGCTGAACAAAAGTAGCTTGATCCTGGTTGCGTCGACCTTGAAGATGCAAGCCACAGCCAAAGTGATTTGTCGGTGTCGATCCACGCAGTCATTGTAGTTGCCGTTGACGGAGATGTGTAGACCTTGTGCAGTGGTGATTCTGAGGTGATGTGTCGGGGCTGATCCAAGCAGCAGAGGCGATGCACCAGTCCTGGTCACACAAAAGGAGCAATGTGCTGGTTCGATTACACGCAACAGGAGCAATGCACCGGTTCCGATTCATGCAATGTGCGAGATGTGCCAGTTTTGATCCACACAATGGCGTTGATGTGCCAGTTCGACAGAAGATGCGTGGCTTTTGCTGAATCAAGCACCTTAGGCCTCACTTCCAAGGGTTCAGTAATGAGATGGCACCACCTGGCAGGGAAGATCCAGAGTCCAGGTGCAGAAATAGGTAAGTAGGGAGTCTTTTCAGTCCCTGAGATCTCAGATCAGGAGGCCAGCCAGCTGACCCTTGGAGTCATTCTGGGTTCAAGTAATGCAGGTCCAGGTGCTCACAAAGGCAGGGGAACAGCAGGCAGCTGGGCAGCACAGCAAAACAGCCATCCAACAGAGTGGCAGTCATTCAGCAGCACACCAATTCTTCTTCCTGGTTGAAACTTCACAGGTCTAGAAGTGCATTGAAGTGGTGGTGTATCAGAGGTCCAGTACGTATATGCAGTTTGGCCTTTGAAGATGGGGAAACTTCAAAGACAGATCTTTGAAGAGTACAGAGGTCCTTCCTTCCTGCTCTGGCTCCAGATTCACTACAGGTGGGTATGCAGCCCTTTGTGGGGGGACAGTACATAGCCTCTTCAGGTATAAGTGAGAATGGGTCCAGCTCCTCCCTTCCATCCTCCAAGGAAGGTACATCAAGTCACACCTAAGCTCCCATTGTGTGTGACTGTCTAGGGGGAATACAAAAAGCCCAACAGTCATCCATCCCGGACATGTGATCAGAGACATGCAGCAAATGGCTAAATTAATAAAATACCAACTTTCTAAAATTGCAGTTTAAAATCTGACTTCCCCACAAGATGAAAATTACACGTATACAATGTAATAAGGTAATCCAAATGTTATCCCATGGGAGAGATAGGCCTTGCATTAGTAAAAAACGAAATTAAGATTTTCCACTACCAGCACATGCAAAACTTGAAAGTACATGTCCTACTTTTTAAATACATTGCACCCTGTCCTCAGGGCTGTCCAGGGCCTACCCTAGGGGGTTTGTAAGGTCATAATGGCAGTTTAAACTGCATACACAGACTCTGCAGTGGCACAACTGAGACATGGTTAGAGAGCTGCTTATGTAGGTGGTACAAGCCGTGCTGCAGACCCACTAGCGGCATGAAATTTACAGGCCCTGGGCACATGTACTGCACTTTACTAGGGACTTATAAGTAAATTAAATATGTCAATGGTGTATGAACTAATGTTACTGTGATCAGAGGTAAGAACACATGCACTTTAGCACTGGTTAGCAGTGGTAAAGTGTTCAGAGTCCTAAGGCCAAAAAAACAAGGTCAGAAAAAGTGGAAGAGGAAGGCAAAATATTTTGGAGGTGATGCTGCAGAAAGGGCTATTTTCCAACACAACCCCCGTCCAGCCTAACACCATGGTAGACTAATAAAAACATTGATGGACTTCCATGCTTAGGGCAATAGAACATGGATGATGTACCACTACTGCAGGGGCACTTGTAAGTTCTACGCCTCGCTAAACTCAGTCAGATCCTTCTGTCTATCCTCTCTAGGGCCACTGAAATGACCCATGGGGAACCTTCTCCTTATCTGTGGACCCCATCTGTGCAGCACGTAACCTTTCTTTCTTCACAGATGCATCCCAGTAGGCAGATAGTGCCACCATGGCCAACAAATTGATGTGACACATTCCACTGCTTGGATCAGACTTGTGTCCCCAACACAAGGAGAACTCTGCCCATAAGAACAGTAACCAATGGAGGCCACTGACAGCTGTCAGTTTCAGAAGCCTGGCCCGGGTCATCCACTGCTAGGTGGGGTCCCTAAGAGGGGAAACTGGGTAGGCCTCTCTTCCAGCCTTGGGGCTGGCAAGGGGTTCCTTAGGGGATCCTGAGGTTTCTCTGACCTCCGAGGTGTCTCAGAGTAGTGGGAAGTAGCCCCAGATGTTTGACACCCTACTTCCACTCTACCGCCCACCAGTTCAGGGGTGGTATCCTGAAACTGGTGGCTCAACCCAGGGTCTGTACCCTGAGGCAGAACAGGGGACAGGTTGAACCCTCTCTCACTGAGGTCAGTCAGCTTACTGTCAACTAGGTGCTGGCGCAACTCTGTAAAGCAAATACTGAGCATGTCCTCTCTCATGATTACATTTTACAACCCAAAATAACAATTTACTTTGCTTCCTCCAACCAACCATTCAGGGCCTTACTAGAGCAGTCCATAAAATCTTCCCAGGATCGTTGGGGAGCTTCTGTCTGTCCCTGAATATTTGACGATACTTCTCAGGGGCCAGCCCAAATTGGCAATTTAAATTGCTTTCATAGGGGTATACTTGGTTTGGTAAGAAGTGTGTCTCTCCCCAGTGTTGGCATGTTTTCCACAGACCACCCCCAGTGCTCCTCAGGAACCCTGTGAGCCTTCAGTGCAACTTCATAAGCAGATAAACCTTTGTCAATGTCATCTCCCGCTGCACAACCAGGAACTAAATTCTCAGGTATGTGAACCCTTTTTTCTCCTTCAGGCATTGCATGTATGCAGCCACCATCTCTGCTGGAGCCTGTCTGCCTGGCCTTGATATCAGCTCCTTCAGACTCAGTACATGAGCCAGTAGGATTTTCTTCTCTACTAAGGCTATCTCGGTCTCAGCCTTCTTTGCCTCCATTTCAGCCTCTTTCTCCTCGGCCTCCATATTTAATTTAGCCATCTGCTGCTTGAATTCACTCTCCTCCCTCCTCACTGCCAGTCCTTCTGGGGCGAGACCACTCGAAGAGGTACTGCTCCCTGCCCTTACAGGGAGCTCAAATTCAGCGTATTCATCCTCAATCTCTGCAGGTGGTTTCTCAGAACAATTCTCAGGCTCCCCAAATCAATCATTCTCAACAGAGTGGGCTTCTGCCTAGGCCCTCACCACCTTTGCAATTCCACCTTCTTGATGGCACTCTCGGCAGAAAGCCTAATCTCCTGGCAAAAGTCTTTAAGCTGAGGCACTGTATAGGTTTCCAAGATGCTAGCAAAGAAACAGGAAATAAAATTCTCCAATTTAACTTAATATAGGAACAGTACGTTTACAATATAGAGAATCATAAATCAGACCGATTCTTTTCATAATTTATTTTTCATAAGTAGAAATGTTTTTTTTTACATGGAGTATATACGTTTTATATAAAAAATATGTACATAGATTTTAGTTAGGTCCAAAAGGCTCAAAATATATGCAAACAAAAACAGGACAAAATACGAAAATACATGGTATATCTCAAATAACAATCACACCCAGTCATACTATATATAGGGAATGTCATAACATTAAACACAAATAGTACAGTTTTATCATCAATTTTTTTTTTATGCCTTAATTTATTAAGTAAGAATTAGATTGGACAGAGTTGTGCCGTCGCGCGTTTCGGTTGTTAGAGGCCGAGGGATAAAGTTGGAGTAGCCTTCTTCAGGGCGCTGTCTGTACTCTTCTGTGTGGAAGCACCACCTTTGTCTCACTATTGATGATATCAGTTTAGGAATCCAGACAGTCATTACTTCTGCATGTTTCTATAAACCAGCATCTGCTTTTGATTGTAAGCCCTTTTTGCCTTACCTAGTACTTTGAACGTACCCAGAATGGATTGCAGCTTCCACTGATCTCTGAATACAGACAGCACACTGATAAGGAAAAATAAAAAAATGCCAATCAGGGAGCATTTATAATTCAAAACGGTCATGGATGTGGATTGGTAGTGTGCACCAAAGCTACTGTAAGGCACTGCACACATGCAAGTTCTATCCTCACCAATGATCACCAATGTTAGAAAGCAGCAACCACAATCTTTGTCAGTGTAAGAAGTAGGCAAACCCTAAATTAACCTGTGTTGACTCTCCGGTAACTTGACACGAAGCAGTAATGCTTCACTTACAGTAAAAGTGTAAAGTATATGTGCAAAACCTCAAACAGTGAATCAGGGTAAACACCACAAAAAAGATTCCACACTAGGTTAGAAAAAGAGAACATCATTTAATAAATAAAACAAGACCGAAATGACAAAAATACAATAAGCAGAACTTCAGATTTTATTTTATAGAAAACAGCGCTGAGAAGCAATGAGCAATTTCTGGGGATATCTGGTTGCGCTGGACGGGGTCAAAGTCAATAGTTCAGTCTGACCGCGAATGTATGTGGGCCAGATACAGGGACCCAGTGAGGCCCGCTAAACAGAAGTAACTTGATTTTGACTGCACCAATGACGAAGATGTGGGCCACCAGGGTTCATATCAACAACTTTTACAGACGGATATGGCCTTCCATGACAAAGATTAATGTCTACCCTAACTCTTGTCTTGTGTTTTTTTAATGTTGCTATTCTATTACTGTGTATGTAATTCTTGCAAGCCATATGAAAACTTTTTTTGTATTGTTTGTTATGAATGTACTTTTTAACTTTGCGAAATATTTTTGTGTTTTTAAAAGTACAGCCTTTTATGTTTTTGTGCTAATGCATCGTGACAGTTGGTCTGAACAGTAAACTCTATGGTTGGATGTTTGGTGAATGAGATACAGTTGGGTGAGTGGTGATGTGTTGATGAATAGGTCTTTATCAAGTTTCACCAAAGGATACCTTTTGTGCTTTTCTGTTGAACCCTACTCCTTTGTTTGTTTAAGGGGTCCTTCTCATTTTGTCTTAAAAGTCCAGGGTGAATGTATGACATTGTTCAGCATTCAGTCCATCAATTGCTCTTTTTGCATTTGTCACCCCGAGTGGGACGGGTACGCCCAGACGTGGGTCCTGTGCTCTCCATGCCACTGGAGTCAAGCTATCCTGACTGATGAGTGGTGAAACCCCGAAACCGGTCTTAGGATGCTTGTTTCCAGTCCAGGGATGACCTGGCCTGGCAGTTCGGGCTGGACTGTTCCTATTGGGCGCAGGTCCAAGACTGAATGAGTGGTGAAACCCCGAAACCGTTTAAACCACGCCTAGCTCGTAAACAAGAAGCATGGTTTTCGGAGCATTTAAAATCACTTAAACAACTGGCTAGAAAGCTAGAAAGGGTGTGGAGAACGACTCATGGTGAAACTGACAGGAATCATTATTGGGCAGCTCTCACCACCTATCACAAAGAAATTCGATGCGCCCGAAAAACTCATATAGAGTCTCTTCTCTCTGCCGCAGGAAATACTCCCAGGATTCTATACCAAACCCTCCAGTCGTTTGTGAAACCAGCTGCTTGTGAAACTTCTGAACTAGCATCACAACAACTATGCAACGAAGTCGCTCAGTTTTTCACCAACAAAATAAATAGAATACATGATGACATTACTAGATCCAATCTATCCATCACAGGAGATACGCCCTCACCCTGGGAAGAAGGAAAAGAATTAGGATCGATGGCCTTGGACTCCTTTCCCCCCATCTCCCTGGTAGAGACTGAATGCTATTTAGGCCAGATTAAGAGTGGGAGCCCCTCAGACATCATCCCGGCCAGAATTGTACCGATACTAGGTAAGATTCTTAGCCCACAGATTCAATGTCTCGTGAATCTCTCATTGATGGAGGGTCAAGTTCCTAGGGAATGGAAGAAAGCATTAGTAAGGCCTATCAGGAAAAACCCCTCCATTCCCTGGACTGATATGTCTAATCTTAGGCCTATCTCCCTACTTCCTTTTTTGGGGAAATTTATAGAAAAACACGTCAATAAACATGTATCAAACTATATTGAACAGACTGGTAGGCTAGACAGCTCTCAGTTTGGCTTTAGACCAAAACATAGTACAGAATCTGCCCTGTTATCGGTGACAGATGATCTTCACATGTACCAGGACAGAGGATATTCTGTTATCCTGGTACTATTAGATTTGTCTGCAGCGTTCGATACGATATCCCATAAAATCTTAATCGAACGCTTGACTATGATCGGCATTGAGAGCACAGCACTAGCCTGGTTAAAGAGTTTTCTATCTAACCGTACCCAAGCTGTCAACATGGGCTCATTTCGGTCGATTGAGACTTGCATCACGAAGGGGGTGCCACAGGGCTCCTGTCTGAGACCGACTCTTTTTAACATCTATGGCACCCCTGGCCAGAATTCTGAGAGACTTTGAGTTCATCCCCGTCTCCTACGCGGATGATACCCAGCTCTTATTCCCTTTCAAAAAACTCACACATGAAGTGAAGACGGCCTTTTCCGAAGGCATGAAGGCTGTGGCAAATTGGATGACATCGAACTATCTCCAATGCAATGTAAATAAGACCAAAGTTGTGCTTTTTGGGGAGGTAAGAACGTTGTGGACACCAGACTGGTGGCCATGTGAGCTTGGCCAAGTGCCAGAACCTAAACAGGTAGTAAAAAACCTAGGGGTTCGTCTCGATCGAGAGCTCACTTTCAAACAACATGGCAACTGGGTGGTTGGCCAATGTTTCCATGTTATTGGACTCCTACGAAAAGTCTTTCCAATTTTACCAGACTCCATCAGAAAAACCCTGGTACAGGCACTAGTGTTGAGTCGCCTGGATTACTGCAATGGACTTTTGCTGTCAGCCAATGAGAGTGTGCTAGCAAAACTCCAGGTGATACAAAATACTGCAGCGAGGCTTGTGCTGAACGCCCCTCCAAGAACGCCATCAAAGCCCCTCCTGGATAAATTACACTGGCTTTCAGTCCGCAAGAGAATACATTTTAAGACTTATTGTCTTATCCATAAGAGCCTACATGGATGTGGACCTTCCCATTGGAAGGATAAATTTATCCCATACAATCCCACATGTTCTCTCAGGTCAAGTAGCCAACTTTTATTGAAAATACCAATCACAAAGAAGGTCAGACAAGGTGGTAAAGCTCGTTTGGTTGTCGGACCAACTTTGTGGAATAAACTTCCTCTTGAGCTCAGGCAATGTCCAGAACATCTTAATTTTAGGAAAAAACTCAAAACATTTTTATTTTAATTGAATTGAACTGTATGCTAATCTGTTACTGCTGGTTACTCTTTCTTCCTATTTTTCTTTTCTGAGTGCAGAGATACTCTGTATAGAGTTGATTCTAGCGCGTTACAAACTATAAAATAAATAAAATAAAAAATATGGCTGGGTTCAAACTGGAATAGCATGGTGAGCAAAAAAATGATGGATTTAGGCCCAGATCTCTGTACTGGGGTGCATGTATGACATTGTTCTGCATTCTGTCCATCAATTGTTCTTTTTGCATTTGTCACCCCGAGTGGGACGGGTATGCCCAGACGTGGGTCCCGTGCTCTCTATGCCACTGGAGTCAAGCTATCCTGCCTGATGAGAGGTGAAACACTGAAACTGGTCCTAGGATGCTTGTTTCCAATACAGGGAGGACCTGGCCTGGCAGTTCAGACTGGACTGTTCCCATTGGGCGCACCGTCAAGACTATTTTGCATATGGCTGGGTTTAAACTGGAATGGCATGATTAGCAAAATAACGATGGATTTAGGGCCAGATCTCTGTACTGGGGTGAATGTATGAAATTGTTCTGAATTCTGTCCATCAATTGCTCCTTTTGAACTTTTTAAAAATGGTATTTTCAGAATTGTTTTTAAAACCTGGCTTCACCATAAGCTAATATTTTAGATTAGGACACCAGACTTGAAGCAGTTATCTCTTCCCAATTAGAGATTGCACTTATAAAATGTAATAATGTAACTTAAATGTCATGCTATGGGAGAGATAGGCCTAGCAGTAGTGATAAACACATTTTTGGAGCTTTTTCACTAACAGGACATGTAAAACTTATAAGTATATGTCTTTCCAATTAAATATATTACACCCCCACCATCTGAGCTGTCCAGGGTATACCCTATGCCCTACGGGTGACTTATGTGTATTGAAAGGAAGGTTTGGGCCTGGCAAAGGGTTTATTTTGCCAGGTCGAAATATCAGATAATCCTGCAAACACAAACTCTGAAATGGCAGGCCTGTGACATGATTAGAAGACTATGTAAGTGGGTGACACAAGCAGTGCTGCAGGCCCACTAGTAGTATTTAATTTGCAGGCCCTGGACTCATATAGTGCACTTTACTAGGGACTTGTACATAAATATGCCAATTGGGAATGAGCCAATATTACCATGTATAGAGGAGACAGAACATGTTCTTTAGCACTGTTAGCAGTGGTAAAGGGCTCAGAGTCCTAAGGCCAAACATAATAAGGCCAGAAAAAGTAGTAAGGCACAATGTTTGGGATAACTCTGCAGGAAGGGTAATTTTCCAGCAAATACTTACAGTGAGAATTGGGTACGTTCTTTGCTGATCATTCAATGATTTTGTGTTTATCACTCCCTGAGGGGCATTTTGGTTTCACTGTTCTTTGATTTGATGAGCTGTATCCTTCTAATGCTAACATCAGATACCCATTCTGGTTTACCTATTTTCACCGTATTAGACTTTTAGCACTTGATCAGAGCATATGGCCCTTTCTTTTTCCCATTTGTTTATTTATTTTGATCTCGTTGTGTCCCATTGCACAGGCCTCACTCCACCTTCTGACTGATGCTCAACCCTTTGTTCCACCTCATTGTCTCCAGCGCTGTCACAGCCCCATCCCACCCTCTTTTATCTACTTTCTCCATGTGCTCTCCCTGTGTTCCATACACCAACGTCTCCTTCCTAAAGTTCTTTCAGCTCACTCCAAACCCTAATCCCCAAATGAACCTGAGTTCTAAGCTCTAGAACAACCCTTCAAACCACTTTTGATGCCACCATAACCAGAATTTATTTTAGAAGGTGCTGAAGACTTTAATATTTGCTTCCAGCTATATTTCGATTTATAAACAAAGTTCTCTTATTCTATCAACACCAACATGCCCCTTTGGTGAACTTTTGTGTTATGCAAATATTAAATCCAATCAAATTAAATCAAACGATATCTTCCCAACAGCAACAGCCAAGCAATGGTACACTTTTTTCATTGTACAATTATTTCCAAAACTCTTTCATTCTTAAAAAGCAAAAAGAGGGAAAAAGGTGGACCCAGCTTTGGATTGGAAATTACTGTAAGGACAGTTACACAAAGGCTCATTGGTGGTGCTTGCACTACAGTCCAAAGATTGACAAAGCCATGAATTGTAGTTTTGAGGTTGATCCTAGGCAACATGTATGAGCTGACTGCAAGACCTGCTGTAAGCACTACACAGCGTAAAATCCTGCCTACTACTCACCATTGGATCACACCTATGTCACTCTTCTTTTCTGCCTCTTAAATTGTACACTCAGCCCATAACTCACTTTTCGTCAAAGCTAAGGGGCACCTGCCAAGCACAGTCTCCTTATGCTTACTTTCTTCACCTGTTCTTAAGAGAACTATTTTTTTAAACGTGCTTTATGACAGTCGCTGCTTCCACCCTCCCACCACCTTCCAACACCATTGCAGCATTCCCAAGAGCTCCTTTTATTTAAAAAAGTCAATACACTTAGGCATTTCTCTTAAATTTGACATTTTACTACCGGTATTTATTGTAAAATAATGACATGCCCCTTCAGCAATTAAAATGAAGGATACCAATATGGTACCTTTACAGGGATAACCAGGTAAGAAATATGTTGCATGTATATTTCTTGCTTTATAATTAACCATGAGCTGAATGGTATGGTCCATGCACCGTCTGCATTTGCACTTAGGGGCATATTCTCAATGCGATATTGCCGCATTAGCTGCACTTTTCTGCCCCTAAAGTGGTGATATTTTTATCGCCTTTTTCTCAAGCTGTCGCTAACAGCTGCGACAGTTTTTAGGCGAAAGCATCCGTTTTAAAGATTGCCACTTCTGTTAGCGTTAATTATATGCTGGAGAGACCTTCCCGTGTAAAAACGCACGCAAACACCACTACTCCATATTCACAAGGGGATCCTTGAACTTCTGAAGACCAAAAAAACTGTCTCTAACTGGAGTTAGAGCCAGTCACTTAAGACCAGAAAAAAGCTGGTTTTAAAAATGGGGATAACACTTGGGGCCACAACTCAGCAGGGTATAGTGCAGGACAGCGCTGCAAGCAATGTTGCAGCGCCGCCCTGTGACAAAACTACGGTCCCCAGTAATGAAAAGTGTGGCAGCGCTGCGACAAGACAGCATTGGAACACTTCTCACTATGCCCTTCTTGCGACAGCATGGATGCACTGTATTCACTGGACAGTGCTCCATGATGCAAGAAATGACAGATACATAAGGAATCCTGACATATCTGTCTGCACTAAAGTCACGCATTGCTGCACTTGTTTCACAACCATGACGCAACTCCAGCAATGCATGGGGTGAGCCTATCCCTGTGGCACTGCGTCACCCTCACGCCTGCCTTAAGGCAGGCGGAAGGTACTGACGCAGTGCTGTTCATCAGGGGTGCCCGATTGTCGGCGCTGTTGGAGATCCATCGGTTGTGGTTGCGCGCTGTGGTGTCATCGTTTGGAAGCAATGGTGGAGTGTTGGTGCAGAGGAAGTTGACAAGACGTTCTTAGGTGGCCTTGATCTAGCTGCGAGTGGGTGCGAAGATGGCGGTGGTATCCAGTGGGTCACGTAAAAACGTGATGTTACCAATGATGGTGGGTCTAGGAGAGTCCAGTGTTGTGGCCGTAGTTGAAGTTCCTGCTGACCGAGGTGACGTGCTTGACCGTGTGTCCTGCAATGTGGCTTGTTGAGGTGACCTGCTGCTTGCGTCTGATGTAGGGGACCTTCCCCAGAAGTGGGTGGTGTTCTGGTCACAGGGGTTGTCCAGGTGGAACTTGAGTTCACCGAGTAGACCCTGGGGTGCAATGAGGTCTACAATGGTATTGCAGAATGGGGGGCCTGCACATGAGGGTGCCGCAGAGGATGTGCTTGGGTTTGGTCCGGATCTGGGAGTTGAGGTGGTCCATGGTCACACTTGGGTCATTAGAGTGCGTGGTCAGTCGGAGTGTGCTGCTGTAGGTGAAGGCAATGCCTCTTCCTTGATGGTAGGGATGCTCCTTGCGGGTGGTACGGCAGCCATCAGTTATGGCAATGGCGATGTCCGGTCCGAAGCAGAAGTTGGTCCTGGCAGGTGAGGGGGTGCCCAGGATTGATGGTGAGGAGGGTGCTGGTGTTGTAGTGGTGGAGTGTCCAAGAGGAAGGCTACTTGATGCTGAGAGCGGTCCAGGGGCAGACGGACTCAAACGGCGTAGCCTATGGGTTGCCTTTGGCACGGGAGACGACCAGTACAATGCAGGCAGTACATCGTTAACAACGCAACTCCGACAATGCAGGTGCCTTTACATCACATTTGATTACAATGCATTGTGAGGTCAGTAATGGGGTAATTTAAAGTTTTTCAGGTGGTTATGGGTTTCGGGGGTAAAGTATGAAAATTGGTGTGTCTTTTGGGGTAAAATATGAAAATTGGGGGGTGTTTTGGAGTAAAATATGAAAATTGGGTAGTGTTTTGGTTCAAATTAGATTTTTGGGTATGTTATGGGGGCAGGAATTCCAGGGTTCACGTTGGGTTTGGGGTGCAAAGGTTAGTTTTGGGTTGCACTCAGTGAAGTGGGAATAGTGATATTAATGTCTCAGCTATGCAACACCTACTCTACTGTTGCAATGTTTCTAGTATTAGTATGCATTGGAATGGAATGCGATGTTATGGCATGCGTTGCAACCACGTATGTGCCTTTGGCACACGAGTGGTATGCCTGCTGTGCATGGGCACACAGTGCTGAGTTGGCCGGACATCTGTGAGGTGGTAAACGCTGGAAAGAACACTGGATGTGGCGTGGAAGCTGGGATGTGTGTGTGAGCGGGTGTTGTAAATATTTTAATAAGGGGAGTCTTACATCGAATTGGGTCCCGTGTCTTTGTTGCTCCTGCTCTCCTGCGTCTGCTTCCAGAAACAGAAATTGAGCAGTCAGGCTCCCTCCGCTGAGCCAATCACAATGCTGCGATGCGGCAGTGGGATTGGTAATTGGCAACGGGACAAGGCATGCAGCCAGGGGCTGGAGGGGTGGGCATGCTCTCCATGCAGGCTGTAATGCAGTCTGCATTACAAACAGGAAAGTGCGCATGACTGCTTTGGACGGCATGAGTGGGCCGACCAAACAATCATTCCGTACTTCCAATCCGCTCATGCCTTGCCCCGCGCTTGGAGCAGTCCTACCAAACCTCCCACCCGCAAAGGAAACATAGCATGCTAACATTAGTAAGCTATCATCATGTGATGATTGTTCCTCCTCTGTACTGCTTGAAAGCAGTGGGGCGATGCTCTTCTGCCACAGCCGTTGAGCCGTCATTGGGGGTTGCGCCATCTACGTGTGCAAGACCTGGGCGACTCGACCCCCAGGCGTCCTGCGCTATGCGTCCCACCTTCTCCTTACCTGTACATTGACACCGTGGTGCAATCCGCTGCACTCTTTCCAAATCTGTGACTCAGCCAGAAGGAGCCTTAGCCAGGTGGGATTTCACAAGCCTGGGTACAGCAGTCGCCGCCAAGACCGCTGGTGAAGCTCCTGATGCAGCTGGGCCCCCTTAGGCGTGAAGTTGCAGCGCTCGCGCCACACAAGTTTGGCCCAGATCAGGGGCCTCACCATCCACAGCATCCGGCCAGCCCAACATCATCCGGCCGGTGATGCAGTGACCCACTTCTGGTAACGCCCTCCGTGCACCCTGGTGTAGTGGTGGATCGTAGTATGCAATGCAGACCTCCCTACGTTGGGGCGCAGGAGCGCATCTACAATTAACAGCTCCAAGGTGTGCAAGGTGGTCTTCTCACACAGGTCAGCAACATGTCTCCATGCGACCTGCCAGACTTCACCACCAGGTACGGGTATTTGTCGCACCTCAATGTCTGTCGCCATGGCTCATCGACTCCACAGCTCCTCCGCATCCCACTCCAGGCTCCAGATACAGGTACAGTGAGGCATCCAGGCTCCAGACCCAGGTCCAGTGAGACATACAGGCTCCAGACGCAGGTCCAGCTAGGCATCCAGGCTCCAGACGCAGGTCCAGGGAGGCAACCTGGCTCTCATCCTGGTCATCCTGGATGTTGGGTGGCTTGCAGGGGTTGTTGATGTGTGCTTGACTTGGCCGAGGCTGCTCCATTCTGCATTTTTTTTGGTTTTTATGCCTATTTTCTATTGGATGTTGACTGATAGGCTATTTTTTGCATTAGAGACCAAAAAAACTCACGTTGGGCTGGCTAACGTGAGTTTTTTTACCATAATGGCTCTATCGGTAGTTTTCGCCCCCTAACGCTGGATTTCCTATTGTTTTCGTGCTGATGTTAACGGCAGTTTTCACCGCTGTTCCCTGAAACTATCGCCTGTTAGCGGCGTTTTGTAAACATGCCGCTAACACGGCGATAATTTCCCGCTGTACACGGCAATAAAAAACACACAAGCTAAATAGTTAGCGTTAGTTTTTGCCGAATGTTGAGACTATCCCTCTTTGGGGCATATTATCAAGACAGACGACAAAATTATCGCCGCTTTAGCGGCAGGAAACTGCCGCTAAAGCGGCTATAATGGGCTTGATAATATGCCCTGGAGAATTCCAATAGAAGCCCATGTTAGATGTCCTTCATATCTAACATGGGCTTCAATTGGAATTCAATAGAGCATATTATCAAGCCCATTATCGCCGTTTTAGCGGCAGTTTTCTGACGCTAGAGCGGCGATAATTTTATCGCCTAGCTTGATAATATGCCCCTTAGTGTTTTCGAGAAGCGATGCATTTTGGTAAACTTTCCCTCATTGAAGCTCTGCTGCAAATGGACAAGAACAGTTGATATGCTCATTGTGCCGGGGGTTCGATGCATGTTTGCAGGGCTTAAGCTCTCCTTCTTTTGATTCGCATGTGGGAAAGGTTTTAAATACACATTCTACCGACATAACCAATGCGCAAAATATGCATACAAAACATGCGTAAGCAACACGTGCAGTATTGCATTTATTTTCACTGCTCGCTAAGGGGTGGACTGCAGTTAAAAAGTGTTACAGTGAAATATATGCGGTGTGCAGTGATTTTTCACAATAAACCACATGTGGTGGTCAGTTTATGTCTTAGGAAGCTGGCAGCATGGCAGAAAATATGGGTCGTTCTACGGTCTGCGTTAAAATTTGAAAAATAACTGTGTATGCTTGTAACCTGCCCGTGAAAATACCGTTTGAGAAATTAGCTCAGTTGCTCTGAACAAATACTGAGATTAATTTTGCATGATTTAGTTGCCACCCTGGTTGGGTGTCTACACTTTTGATGGGAAAAATCATCTTACTTGCAGAACATTGCCTTTTTAATTCACTTTTTGCGACTTCCCCCAGCCCAGCATGCTAGCCCTGTTTTTGTGTGCCTCGCGCCTTACAGTTGTTGACATGCATCTGTGATGGATCTGCAACCAAACACGTCTTTAGCAGTGTGTGTTTAGTAATGAAAGGAAGGGCATAGGGTATATATTGTACCCCAACATGCCCTTCGTGTTGATTTTTATGGATGCAATTTATTGTGTCTAGTAAATCTGCCATTCATTGTTTGGTGCGGCTGTGCAGTTCCTGGTTCTGTCTTTATACACACACTGTGATGTATTCACATTTGTCCCATTGGTTAGCTCAGATGTGTAGTTCACTGCCAGCTGCTGGGCTGTATTCCATATCTGCTTATCGAGACACATCTTGCTGAAAGAAATTGAGAGTTTTTGATTCCATCGCCTTTCCTGGTTTACATATAGCTGATACCTGTGGTGTTTATGGTTCTCACAGGCAAGGCTTCTACAATTAGCAATTTTTTAAAGTGATTGGAAAGTCTTCGGAATACATCAAAGCTTTTAAAGGCATATCTTCCATAAGGCCATTTGTTAACGCCAGGCGACATTGCTTATTTTGATGAGATATTATCCCAAATACTCAAAGCAATAGCAATGATTCATATTTGCCTGACTATTGCCTTTTACTTCTCACAGTATAATCATCCCTCCTCAACACCCTGTGCTATCGCCATGTTCATCTCAGCGAGTGTACTGCACCATAGTGAATCTTGTCACAGTCCTTCTCTATTTGCTACAGGCCTCAGGCCAAAGCACTCCCATTGAAAGACCCAAAAATGGCAACTGCCTTCTACACAGATGCTCCTATGTGCCAAGAACTGATGCACTTCTCTCACTTGTAGGAGGGGTGAATTCTTCTACAACTCTCGGCTGTCTGTCCGTTTCTCCTGAAGTGCTGTCTCCAATTTCAGGTCCCTAAAAGCACAGACCATATGCGTTTCGGTGTCCCCATCTGGTTGATCACCTTTGCCAGAAAAATAAGATTAGTGTAGGATTGTGTGTCCTGAAGCTCCCACAAATTGCAGCAATTTCAGTCTGCCACCAAGCTTTGACCTCCATTCTAAATTGTCCTGACCAAAGCAATATCATCTAAGACTTCGCTTTCTGAAAGCTTGTTTTCGTCCCCTTCTACACCAAAAGATTAGGGAAAGTATTTTGCTGTTAAACCTCTTAGGGGCATATTAACAAGCCCCTATCACCACACAACGTCACTTTTTGTGACGTTGTTGATAGGGTCAGCGCCCTATTACCAAGGCCAAAATACGACGGGGCAGATTTATATCGGACTTGCGCCACGTTTACGCCGCCATTGCGTCACCTTTGTAACGCAGCGGCGGCGTAAACCCTCCACCATGTTGCGCCCCATTTACAACGTGACGCATCTAGGGAGATGCGTCACATTGTAAAGCTTGCGCCACATGTGGGCGTACCTGCACAGGGGGGGGCGTTCCATCGCAGGAACGCCTCCGAAAAGTGGCTGAGTGAAATCTACAAGATTTCACTCAGTCACTTTTCCGGCCATGCTGCGTCAAAACCCTGCGCCTGCTTGAAGCAGACGTAAGGATTGACGCAGCATTGTAACGATAGGGCACCCCCGAGCCTTGCTGGAGCTGCGTCGCGCTTGAGACGCAACTCCAGCAATGCGCCAACCTTCCGCCATCAGATGCGTCACGCATCTGTTTATCCTTCCGCCACGATGCGCTGCATTGTAAAGGCGGCGCATCTATTGTGGCGCAAGGGTAAACTTTCGTGACGCATCTTTCCTGGCGCATCCCTGCTGATTTGCAGGGATGCGCCAGGAAACATAAATCTGCCACAATGTTCCTTGAGGAATAATTTAACTGTGACTTAATATTTCAAATCGTCACAAAAGTGAACAAAATATTCAGCAATCAGGGAATTTTTCATAGATAAATGTTTTTTATATTTGATTCAATCAATTTAATCAAAAAACGGCAAAGAATACATTAACCATATCATGTATGGCAACAAATTTACTACTGACTCAATATAAATATAGTACACAGTAGTAGCAAACACCTTTCGTTTCGTAAAGTCACTTAGAAGTACTAAAGTGACTGAAAGATAATAAGGAGGAACCAAACGAAAGGTAACAAGGTAAAAGGCTTGTGAATATTATCATCTTCTCAAAACATAAAACAGAGCGACAGATGGAAGTAAACCATAAATATCTCATTGTCACGGAGGAAACAGGAACTCAAAAAAGGCTGAAGAAGAAGGAAAGGAGAGCGAGACAGATTTGAGGTTTTAGTCAAGTGGGGCAATAAACTGTGAGGAATCTGTTCCTGGAAGTAAGTTAGGAATGGGAGTCCGTAGGTAAAAATGGCTGTCCTTGTAATGGCGCACCATGTACCCATGACCACAAATCCACCCATACAGCCTGACTCGTACAGACCCAACACATACAGGAGGATATTCTCAAGAACGTGTGACAATCATCACAAAATTAGCTTTAAGCGGCTTTGCACATCGCAATCTATCACGGGAAAATAACACTGTGTTAATGTGGTATTCTCAAGCCGGTGGTACCATGCGAAAGGCTCACGATAACGCGTCAAATGTCTGCGACAAAGTCAACGTGATGCCATAAAAATGTGAAACACAAACGCAAAAAAAGCTGCGATGAGACTAACCGCGATACAAAAATCTGCGAAAACCAGCGACAGGCCTGCAATTCCCACACGTCATGTGGGAAATTGCACTATAAAAGCAACAAAAAAAAGAGAGAAAAAAAGAAACTGCGTAGCACCATGGATGCACCCGGACTGAGTGCAGAAGCCAACGCTAACCCCACAAGCTCCACAGACCACCAGAGAGGAACCTCGTGGTCGGGGAAGGCCAAGGAGAAGAGGAAGAGGCAGACGGGGTGCAGTCCGCAGGAAAACCAGATCAGCGTCACGGAGGTGACAGATCACTACCATCCACTGAACGCCAATATGACAAATGTGAATGCAGTCGGAGTGTCGAGGAGATCTATGGGGGAGGACAAGAGGCGCTGGCATGATGTGAAAAGCCAAACCAAGCACAAACCCGCTGCCAACAGGAAGGCAGCAACGGCAACAGGAAGTGGGAGTCCTGTGCCACAGGAGGAGCTGGAGGAAATGGAGGCCACAGTCATCAGGGTGGAGACGGCGCAAGGAGTTGGGAGTCTGGACACAGCTCGATAGGACCTGACACAACACCAACAGGGTGAGTTACGACCAGGGACTGGGGGGACGGGGGGAGATGGGCACAATGGCACACATGCACAATGATGTGTAGCACAACGCACACCCATAATGACCCTGGATCATGTCCCTGATCCCCGTGGCACACTACAGTACACACAGATAGCAATAATAGTACATCCGACAACAATGTGGTACAAAGTGCAACATCAACACTGCAGAAAAGAGGACACAACTGGGTCCGCTCATGTGCAGAAACAGGCCAATCACATCTAACATAGCAGGAAACTGTGAGATGGAAATGTATGTGTACAACCTCACATCCGTCATGTAGTCCAAATGTCCACTGTCCCGCATCAAATATTGAGCACCTCCCAAACAGTTACAATGTACATTGTCATACAGTCTGCATAAACAATGCGCCAACATACATGTCAACACAATGTCAACATGCATCTCCCCTTCACATTGCAGAGGGACAAACAACACCTCCAACAGAGCAGACCAGACTATTTATCAGTGATGCGGTAGAGGGCCACCACTCCTTCGACAACGACGCCCTACAACAACCCATGAATGTTAGATCTGGGGGTCTCTAGTTGGCAGGGTAGGTACCACTGTCCAAGTAGGGACCCTTGCTTCTAGTCAGGGAAAGGGGGGTACACTGTTAAGATAACCCCTGCTCACCCTCTAGGTAGCTTAGCCTGAGCAGTGTAGGCTATCAAAGGCAATGTGTAAAGTATTTGTACCAACACTCACAGTAACACAGTGAAAACACCACAGATTTACTCCACACCAGTTTTAGAAAAATAATGTATCTTTACTAAAAACTTCACAAGACCAAATACTACAGAAAAACCAACATACAATTTAAAAGGTTACTTTAAAGATAGTTCAAGAGTTTGTAGAAAGTTCTCCAGGATGTAAAAATCAATGTCCTGCACAATGCGACTCTCAATGCACAAAATGCGACACTCTTGTGCCCAACAGTACCTGTAGTTGCGCTAAGGTTCCCAAAAGCTATAACAATGAAGATGGCAAAGGCGATGCGATACTCCTGAGACCTTGGGGAGGCTTTGCAGCAGCAAAGGTGGATGCGCCGGCTCCGATCTGTAGGGGGAGGATGCGATGACTTTGGCTTTCGTTGCGTAGGTTTCTTAGGGGGAAGCTTCACGCACAGGTACGGTGCGACGCTCTTCGATGGGGTGCGATGCGCGGCACGGCGTTGACTTCTGGCGCCGCAACCCTCGATGCGCCACGGAACGGGACTTCGCAGTGTCAGGAATCTTCACGCACTGGGACGATTCTCGACGCACTCGGCGATGGCGGGACTCCGGGTGCTGCGATGACGCTGCAATGAAATTCTTCTCGCACTCTCGATCTTGCGACTCGCAACCGGATGATGCGACCCTCAAACGGATGATGCGATGGGTACCAGTTACTCTTGTTCATGCTTTCTGCTTTCCAGCTCCCAAACACAGCAAAACGACCTCCTGAGGCCCCAAGACTAGGCAAGCACTCCAAGGCAGGTCAGAACTCCCTCAGCAGAGTTCCAGGGGAGCTGGTGGTGAAGTCCTTTTGTTCCTGGGACTTCTTAACAGGGAGCCAGCTCTCCTCAGGCCCTTGGAGATCAGAATTTAAAGAAGGGGACACAGCAGAGTCCTTCCCCTCTCCTTGACAGCAAAGCAAAACAGCAAGCAGGCAGTCTTCTCCTCTTCAGTTCCTTCCAGCTTTCTCCTTGGCAGAGGTTCCCTCTTAGTTCCACAGTGATCTAAAGTTTAGGTGTCTGGGGTCCTCTTCTTATACCCCTCCAAGTCTTTGTCTCTCTTTGTTTCAGTGGGGGGATTCCCCTGCTCAAACCGGTTCCTGGGTGTGCTCTGCCCTGGAGCACCTGGTTCCTTTCAGAGTGAGGGGCAGGGTCGTTGGACGCCCAGCAGGAGGTGGAGCCTTCTTTGTGCTGGCAGAGTCCTCAGCCTGGCCAGCAGGGGGTGGAGCCGGCATTGTGCTGGCAGAGGCAGCCCTACTCAAACCCAGGGGCTACTCCTCCCACCCATCTAGCGCAGATCTCCCTATTCACCCTGTTGCTGACTCATCCAGACTCCTGGAGCCACCTAGCCCATCACATGACACCAGTCAGCCAATCTGCACACAGGCCCACAGGAAGGTTAAACAGGAGAATAGCTACTTTCCTCAAAGTGCTATTCTCACACAGTGAATTTAAAAAGATGTATAATTAAATTCTGAACACAAAGATACCAAACTTGGATTTTCTATCTTGCCTTTAGGGGAAGATAGGCATGTAAACAGCTTCCCCCTTTCTGTCCTATGGGCAAGATAGCCTCTCAGCAGTGAAAAACGACAATGGCTGTAATTCACTACCAGGGCATGTTACACACCTCAGTACATGCCCTACCTTTCAGATACACTGCACCCAGCCCAGGGGGGTACCTAGGGCCACCATAGGGATGCCTTACATGTACAGAAAGGGAAGGATAAGGCCTGGTCAGTGGTTGCACTGGCCAGGTCGTCATGGCAGTCCTGGACTGCACATAGGCACTGCAAGCAGGCCTAAGACATCATTTTAGCACTACTCCTGTGGGTGGCACAACCAGTGCTGCTGCCCACTAGTAGCATTTGTACTACCAGCCCTGGCACTCTCAATGCACTTTACTAGGGCCTTGCAGGTAGAACAAATATGCCAAACATGTATAGCCAATTACATCACAATTTCCCTAGGGAGCACTTGCACTTTGACACTGAACACCAGTGGCAAAGTGCCCAAAGCATCTATACCAGTAAAAACGACATCCAGCATAGCATCAAAAATACAGGAGGTAGAGGCAAAAAGTCTGGGGTAACCACGCCAAAAGATGCCAGGTCTAACAATGAACATCTCAGGCAACCCACCCCCAGGAGCAGGGCAGCCAAGCTACATAGAGGAGACCCCAGCCCAAGCCCCTGCACAGACCACACAGCAGGAAGCACCCGCCACCACGGCTGGCTCGCAACACTTCACCTAGGATACACATCGCATTCCAATGCCAGGTGTCAAAATGCCAAAAGGAGGTGGCTGAACAGGTGCGGGTGGGGTCAGGGCACATGGAAGCCAAAGTAGATCACATACGTGGGTGTTCAAGTCCCATCAGGGAACACCTGCACCCCACAAAGGAGACCCACACCGCGACAGAGACATTTGCATTTGCACATTTCCTGCAATGAACTATGCCCAGAGCCCCAGAATCATCATTCACACCCCCAAGCTGGACCTCCGTATGATGGCCCAGTCCACTCCTCTTACGTACTGAGTGGGTGACGACAAAGCTACATGTCCAAGGTCTTACCCGCTGCCAGCGGTGACATGGTTGTGTCCACTGTACATAGCACAATTTAATGTTGTAGTGCCCGGGGCCCTCATGCCTACATTATGACCGCACAGACACACGCAGATAGTTTGTGGGACTAGCTAAGGGCACGTGCGCCCGGCCCCTTTATTGGCAGGGTCACATGTACAGTGATGCCTGTGCTGGATGTGTGTGGTGTGAGTGTAAGCCAGCCCGCAAGGAGTGGTTGGTGCTGGCAACAACTACAACAGTGAACACCTTTAAAACAGAAACAGAAAACACCAGCATTACAGAGACAACTGCGGAGCATCATGGTGGTAGCCGGAGCAAGTGCAGAGGTCACCCAATGAGCAAACAGAAGTGTCCATGAGCTGTGGTGCACTGAGTTAGTGGCACCTGTAGTGCTGAGCAGGGTATCAGACAGATGATGGCATCCACAACAGGTGTGAGCAACTCTGATAGTCTGGCAGTAAGACACTTTCGACTCTGGTAGTTGGCGTTTGGAGGTGGCCCTGGAGGTGGTGGCGTGTGCCTCCTGCGGTCATGCGAAGTCCGAGCTGGTCAAGACTTGATTCGATGTGTGACCGCAGTTGAGGCCGGAGGCAGCGGACAGCGTGGGGCCACATACACATGGCGTTGATGACCCAAGGCCATCGTCTCAGATGCCATCCAATATCTCAGCAAACAGGGTCCCTGACTTAAGCTGCACAGAGTTAGTGGCACTGGATGCACTGCGGCCAGTACAGGCACAACGCCACGGGACGGTGACTTGCGGTGCAGTGAGATAGGGCCACGCGAGCTGAGTGATTCCTCATCAAGGTAAATGTGGCAGAGGGTTGTGGGGGACAGGGCATGATGCAGAGGGTAGAAGCCGTCCGGAAGCGGCAAATGGAGGAGTGGAATGCTACTGCCTCGTTTTTGCCACCAAGTCAGTATCACCGACATGATGATGACGGTAGGCCTGGGCAGTAAATTCCGTTCCGCTCGTGGAATTTGCGGAATTTTGGTAATTTCGCGTTCCGCGGAGAACGCAAAATTGCCCAAAATTCTGCTTTCCGCGACTTCGCGAAATTTTTTCTTGTTCGCGTTCTCAAAAAGCGTGTTCGCGAGATATTTCTCCCCGAGCACGCAAACAGCAACTGTGAACAGGAAAAAAGCATCGCGAACATGCAATTCCGCGTGTTTGCGGAATTTCTGCATGTTCGCGGAGATTTTTTACCGTTTCGCGGAGATTTGCGTAACGCGATTACGCAAATTCCGCCCACCCCTAGATGACGGCAACCCCCAGTCCATAGACTCAGTCACCACCAAAGTTCAAACAGGAAGTGTCCACGGATGTCGGGGAATAGACTTAGTGGCACCGGAGCTGAAAGGGGATGCAGTCTGCGATGAGGCCTGTGCAATGATATCAAATCTGCCATTAATGAATCGAGACTGAGTTCTGAAAGTGTGGCCTACTCGACCGCAGTGTAGGCCCGAGGCAGCGGTCAGCATGGGCCAACCATTGTTCAGTGAGCTCCTCCTGGAACTCTAACACGTTGAAATGGCATGTGGGAATGACTTGGGGTTGACGGAGGTGGAAGCATCAGAACTGAGCGGGTGTTCACTCAGCGACGATGCCATGTTCTGCCTGGTACGGACTAAATTGGATTCGTGTGAGGCCTGCTGGACCGCAGTGTAGGCCACAGACGTGGTCATCAAGGGCCCACAGACACGTGTGGTTGGGATGCTATGCACAGACTTGTGGCACCACATCGAAGGGAGTACAGTAATTTAAACTCTGCATTAATGTGTGTAATTGGACATTGTATAATCAAGACTCAGTCCCAAATGTGTGACCTACTCGAGCGCAGTGTGGGCCGAGGGCAGTAGTCCGTGAGGGCCCACATACACTTGTGGTTGGAATGCTATACAGAGACTTGGTGGCACCACATTAAAGGGAGTATAGTGACATAAAATCAGCCATAAATATGTACTCTGCCACTGTGTAATCAAGACTCAGTTCCAAATGTGTGACCTACTTGTCTGCTGTGTATGTCGGAGGAGTACGTCAACGAGAAAGGAAGACAGCGGGCCTTGCTCGAGGAGGCCGTGATGGTCTGAGCAGGCTGCCAAGGTCGCGGGCCTCAGGCTTGGATGTTGCATTGGCACGTTTTAGGCCCTCCTTGACACACGCTGGTGTCGGCAGATGAGCAGTGAGGCCTGACTGCGGAGGGGCAGGCAAGACGGGTTCGGGGACCAGTGGCCCGGGGTACAGCAGGCGCACAGGATCGCAGGATGACGACGGCGTCGGCCTCATGGCGGGGTGAGAGGTGCCGCCTGGCAGGGATGTTGGGCATTCCGGAAGAGAACCACACCCAGGGCTACGTGCTTTTTATTCACACCCCTATGCTGGCCTGGCATACGCCGGGCCAGCCCACTCTGCTCAAGCTTACAGGGGGGACGTCAGAAGCTACATTCACGTGATCTTCCCCAGTGGCTGGGGTGACATTGTTGCATCCACTGTCTTCTACACTCCATACACCAGCGGTGTATGTCGACATGGATATGGTTGTGCAACCAAATACTCTCTAGGAGGACGCAAGCTGCCTGAATGAGCATACTAAAGTGCTAATAAAGTCACTAATATGTTACAACATCGCTATACAAACAGATAAATTCCCCCAAAACAAATAAAAGAAAAAGGAATAGGGAAAAATATATATGTTTTTTATTTATAATACTTAGTCAAAAATCATGGAGGTGACATATGTCATGATACCATTCCAATGTACATAAATATGTATAAGGTCCCACATTCACACACTCAATACACACTAACAAGCATAATTCCAAACATACTCATACATTCTCCACACTACAGAGGAATTCAACATTTGCAATATAATCCCCAAAAACCCTCAAATTAAATAACATTCATAGTGCAAAACACATAGTAGGCATCAAGTAATCAGTAATCATTAAAATGTCTTCACATCAGGAGAAGGTGGAAGCAAACGGAGGCACAAGGTTGTCCAGCGCCAACACATGTTTTTGTGTCTAACCCAATGTGGGCTACACCTTCATCAGGGCGGTCAAATCAAATGTGGGATAACAAGAATAGATACGCCTAAGGAGACAATAAAATGGAAAATAATAGAAAACATATAGCATTGGACATATCAACATATCTCAATGAGGGTACAGTTCCCAACTATACAGCATGAAAGGGGAGAATTAAACGTTTGCAGCGTAATAATGAAGCTTGTTTCAGATGAATATATAACTTGTTTAAATCGAGGGAGAAAGTGCGCACAGGAGAGAAGGACAGGAATTAGCAAAATAATTATTTAGAGAAAGTCAAAAGAATACCAATAGTGAGAGACTTACATGTTAACGGAGAGTTCACCTGAGCTTCCCATGGTGAGAAAGAAATGAGTATGGTGGTGATAGATTCAAAAAAAGTTATATAGAGTCATTGCACATACAAGGTATACTTGTATTTGAAGCATCTAGTCACACCACCAGCAATAACAGAGTGGGTTGAAAATAGGCTCAAACAGTAAGGGTTAAGGAGATAAGGACATGATATATAAACATAAGAAGAGTAAAATCTCAGGAATAGATGAGCCAATCCAAAGATCTAGGAAGATGGTGTTCTGCTTACCCGGATACTTAGATAAATATATACAACTGGGGTGTGGACAAAGTAGGACGATCATCCAAATCCACTGATAGTGTAGTTAAAATGCCAAAAGATAGCTTTTGGAATCAGTCCAATCTCCAAAAAAGCAGCGTTCAATGACGCGTATTCAGCAACGTTCAGAATACATCTACAGAAATAGGAATAAAGAGAACACCCATGGATATGGGTGTGGTCTGCATACTGCAGTCTGGCCATCATATCCACGCGACACCTGGCATTGTGTACATTCTCATTCATGGGTCACTTGCCTCCTTCACACATGCCTGGTTCCCACCTCTCCCCACAATCTGCTATTGTGTGGCTGATGTGCCATGCCATTGAAGGCTCATGTACATGGCTAGCCCAGGTTGCCACAGTGAGTTGTGCTGTCGTGTCTGGTGGGTGGGCATGTTGTTTGTGAGTTTGCAACATGTGCATTCCCAGTGTTGTGAGTTGCATGGTTGTGAAGTTTAGGTGTGTGGTGTGTTCATTTGGTACTTACCAACAAGCAGTGCATTTCCATGGGTGCCATCCTGGTAGCGCTGGTTGATGATGGACAGTTGGTAGAAGTGGAATCATGCACACTGCCTGGGTAGTTGGCAACGACGTTGGTGGCGATTCCCCGGTGGTCAACTGTTGCCTGCACATTGATGGAATGCATGTTCTTTCCATTGAGATAATTGTGTGTAGTGTCACCAGGGGGCACAAGTAGAACATGTGTGCTGTCGATTGCCCCCAACACTTGGGTGAATCTAGCTATGGCGTTTTAGTCCTTGCTTAGTCTCCAGCTGCTCCTGCACATTGTGGGGTACGTATAGGTACTGGGGTACCAGGTTGATGATGGCATCCAGGACAGGTGTGAGGGACTTGGATGGGGCTGGCTGTGAGACTCCTCCGACTCTGACGGTTGTTGGTTGGGAGATACCAGAGGCCAACAGGTGCAGCACAGCCAGCAGCTTTGTCTGAGGTGGGATGTTGGTTGTCTGCTGTACTGGTGCCGTCAGCCTGTTGGGCGATGATGGTCAGGATGCGTAGGATGGTTGTCCTTTTGAGTCTGTAGTGGGCAATGACTTTGTCTAGTGTGAGGTCTGTGTGGCTGGTGCGTTTCCTGAGTGTCCGCTGTGTTTGTCCGTGCTGCCTCTGTGGTGGTCCGGGGTGCGGGCCCAGGGGGGTGGTGGGCTGGGGGGTTGTGGCCCTGTTGAGGTTCCCAGCTGCATGATCAGTGGCTCCATGGCATCTGTTGGTCTTCAGGTGTGGCTGTGGTCTGGGCTCCCTTTTCTGGTGCAGGTTGTCGTCCGACTTTGCACCAGGTCAGAGCAGGTTTTAATTTCCTGCTGCTGACGCGCCTTATCGCATGTTTTTTGATCTTATCGCCGATCTGGCTGGTCGTTGTGAATGTTGAGGTGTGGTGTTGTCGTGACTTTTTGCTCTGGAACGCCTACTCTGCATCTCATTAGCGATAGTTGCCGGGGTCATCTGTGGCCATGATTTTTGAGGATGCTATCACCGGAAAACAGGTGATATTGGCTGTTTGCACCAGCTTGTGAATGGGGCGATACATTTATTGCGACTTTAGCTGCGATAAAGTGCCGATAACACAGTGATAAGTCCTTGAGACTATGCCCCACAGAGACACATACAGCCCATTTCACGTATTAGCACGATAGATGACACTGTTCCAGACAGGCAGAAAACTTTACTCTTCTGACGCAGTGCACTTTATAACATTCAAAGCATGTACTACTCCTTCGGATGCCACACACGATGTTTCAAAGCTATACGTTTAAAAGTATAGGCAAAATATGATCCTGCTCTTAGCACAACAGCTTTTAATGAGCAAAGGCCTATGGGCAATGCTTGTTTTATTTTAAACTTCTAAAGCCACTTTGTGCAGTAATTAGTGCAAACCCCTCACCCTCTCGTCCCCTCCCCAACACACACTTTTGTTCTCTCGGGTTAACCTTATCTGAACCAGTACCTTTAAGTCTGTTTAAGCATAGCAATTCCATGTAGTTATCTAAATGCATTCCCTGTGCGATCACAGGGGCTTGGGGGGTGGGGTATTTATACTTTCAGAGTGGAAATGTGTGCAGTATCTGACCTTTGAAAACATTTTTATCAAACATTTTGTGCATATTTTAATAATTATGAGGCTGCTTAGTTATTAGGTACACTTGCCTCAAGACAATATCAAAAGTTATTAATGAGAGTAACATTGTGCATTATGCGGGTTATTTCAGCAGATTATATAAAAAACACTTCTGGTGCCGTAGCAGCACAATATTTTTGCTGAGGAGTGATTGATTATTGTAAGAGATGGAGATCAGAATCTTTTGAATGTTTGAGTTTCATTGTGCTTTTTGTAGAGTGCTTGAAAACCTTGTGTCGGATTGTTTTATGTAATTCAAAAAGACTTTGGATCATTTAAATATATTAGATTGTGTAGCCTTTATGAATATTAACTTGCATTGTACAAGTACGTCTTGAAGACACACTCGATATCAAGGACAGCGCTTTGGAGTCTCTAACTTGAGTTATATTTTTACATAACTGTGATAACATGAATCCATCTCTTAGACGCATTAAGAGAACTGTCGTGCATTTCAAGTAGCAAGCCGCAGTGGCTTCCAGTTAACCAGTTCATTTCCACTCCTGCAGTCTCCGTGCTAATCATTGCTGCAGGGCGTACAATGGAACAAAACCACAGCGGGGTTTTTGCTTTGTTTTCTTCCAAGATGTTCCCATTGTGCTTGTTTCCTATCATAGGAACATCTGTCTTGCAGTGCTGCAAAACGTAGCAAATCCATTCATCACCAGGACAAAGAATTTGTCTTGTCTTTTTCTTATGCTTAACTGCTTTCTGTGGAGGTAAATGACACACATTTTGTTAGGATAATCTAACTTTATAGTAACATTAGGATTTTATCGAAATCGCGTTTGTGATCTATGTGTACATATGTAAAATTACGTGAACAGGTAGAGTAATTTAAGCTTTCAGTACTACGGAATATATCAAAAAGAATTAAATGTAGCTGGATATTAGAATGTTTTAACGCCGTGGGAAATTCAAGTAGTCCAGTTGCAACTAGTTTTTAGGAATGTGTTCACTTTTGAGTGGCTCGCCATTGGTTGGGGTCCTCAGACAAAGTGTGACCCTTTAGCCGTCAGGAACGCCTCTGGCAGCTAGATGATTTGGTCCTCTGTGGCATGAACATTAAAATACTGGGCTTTTTACACGTTTCTGTTTGTTCGCACTGGGTAGAGTATTCTTCCTGGTTTTTTTTCGAGGATACAAGTTTGTTCATTTTTCTTCTTTTGATTCAGATATCCACCGCCACTTTTTTTAATCAATTTGGTTTTTGAGTTAACTTATTTTCCTCGAATCATCCTCCATGGTCATCATCAAAATACTTTATTCTATTTTTTAAAAATAATCATAAAAGCACAATAAAATCCATACAATCATAAAATAATTCATAATAAACGAGTTGCCTCTTCTGCACACCCTGAGGTTGCTTGGAGTACTGGTTGTGTGGGTATCGCTATCATTTCACTGCTTTGCAGAGTTGACCAGTTTGGGGCATATTTATAATAACTGGCGTATCCCTGCATATCAGCAGGGATACGCCAGTTATTTTGCGCCCCAGCTCCGCCACCATGGATGCGCCGCATTTATAATGCGGCGCACCATGGGGCAAAAACGGCACAGATGCGTCACGCATCTGTGCCCTAAAAGTGGCGCATTGCTGGAGTTGCGTCGCAAGCGCGACGCAGCTCCAGCAAGGCTCTGGGGGGCCCTATCTGCAGAATGCTGCGTCAATCCTTACGCCTGCTTCAAGCAGGCGCAGGGTTTTGACGCAGCATGGGCTCAAAAGTGACTGAGTGAAATCTTGTAGATTTCACTCAGCCACTTTTAGGAGACGTTCCTGCGCCGGAACGCCCCCACCTGCCCTGGAACGCCTACATGTGGCGCAGGGCTTTACAACGTGACGCATCTTCCAGATGCGTCACGTTGTAAATACCCCACACCATGGCGCAGGATTTGCGCCAACGGCGGCGTAAATGAGGCGCAAGTCAAACATAAATCTGCCCCTTTGTTTTTAAACGATGACCTCAGAGTGCACTCACATCTGTGCCATCTATTGCGTGCAATCTACATTACAGGGATTTGGTTCCCGTGAAAAATGCAGCAAGCCTGTCAGTATGGTCTTCTCTTTCAAACGGAAAATTATTATTTGCTTTCTGCCACTTTTGCGGGTGAATGGGTAGAAACTGAAATAACCGAGCTAGCTGTCAAGGGTCATGTCTCGGTAAAGACACCTTTTCGTCTACAAAAGTACCACGGGAGGATACAAAGTCTGATACAAAGAGATGTAACGCAGCAGCCTTTAGGATTGCAGATAATGTTGATGATTTGATAGGACCTCTTATGAGGTCTATTGCAAGTTAAGTTGTTTACTCCACTAGTAAAATTCATTTCTACTGTACTTGGCTCAACCGTCCTATGACATAGCCCTGCTCATAGACCACCTCTGAGGTAACATTTCTTGCAGCACAAACACTTCATGCTGTTTTAAGTACATAAGTGTTTCACCCCCTCATATTTAGTCTTCCAGGGTGTTAGAATCCGGGTTCTCTGGTTGGCACAGGTAGGTACTTGTGACAAACAGGGAACCTTTCCTCTAGTCAGGGTAAGGGGTTACACTCCTAAAATAACCCCTGCTCACCCTCTAGGTAGCTTGGCGTGAGCAGACAAGGCTTATCTCAGAGCGCTATAGGTTAAGCATTTGTGAACTCATACAGTAACCAAGTGACAACACTACAAATGGACACCACACAGGTTTTTATATTAAAAATAAGGATTCTTTATATAGAGTTACCACAAGACCATTAAACGACAAAAATACACAATACTGTTACTTTAGATGGTAGAAGTTTGCTTAGTTCTCTTAAGTTCTTAAATGCGACAATTTAAGTCAATGTACCTTAGATGCGACACGCAGGGCAACGAAAGTGTTGCAACGATGCTGATGCGATAAAGTTTTTGGTGCAAAGAAATAAAGACGTGAAGATCTTCCAGATGCGTTACGCTTCTCCGATGTTGCAAGAAGACTCGTCTCGATGCGTCGGCTGCAGCTGCGTCACCCCTTTACGCGATGTGACTACAGCGGCCTTGGCAGCGGCACTCTTCTCCGACGTTTGCGAGACGCTTCCGCTCGATGCGATGCTGCAGCGGCATCACCCCTTTACGCGATGCGACGACAGCAGTTCCGACGGCGGCACGCTTCTCCGTGGATGCAAGGCGCTTTTCTTGATGCGGTGCAATGCGACAACTACGATGGCTGCGATGGCGATACGCTTCTTCCTCGATGCGAGACTCTTCTCTTGATGCGGTGCAATGCGTCAGCTATGATGGCTGCGATGGCGACACGCTTCTTCGGCGTTGCGAGACACATCCGGAATGATGCGATGCGCTTCCGCTCGATGCGATGCTGCAGCGGCGACACCCTTTGCGAGATGCGACGACAACGGCTCCGACGGCGGCACGCTTCACCTTCTTGAGTCGCGCTTCCAGCTCCTTGTGACACGCAGTCCCTCAGAAGGCCCAACAACAGCAGCAGGCACTTCCAAAGAACTCTGGGGAGCTGGGGGGTGAAGTCCACTGGTCCTGCGACTTCGTTCAGGGGGCAAGCTCAGCACAAGCCCTTGGAGATCTTTTAAGCACAAGTAGAAATAAAGTCTTTGTAGTCTTTCTCCTCTCCTTTCAGCAGCAAGACAACTACTGCAGGGCAATCCCCCAGGTCAGGGACAGTACTCCTCCAGCTTTCCCGGTCCCTTCTCCTCAGGCAGAGGTTCTTCTTGTCAAGCAGGATCTAATTTCTTGGGAGCAGGGTCCCAATACTTATACCCCTAATTCCTTTGTTCCTCTGGGGTAGAGGGGCCTTTGCCCAGTCCAAACCAGTTCTTGAGCACTTTGTTGACATGACTCTGCCATTCTATACAGGGTGCAGGGCAGAGACATCAGCCGCTCCACAGGAGGTAGAGCCAGCATTGTGGTGGCAGAGCACAGCCCTATTCAGAGTCCAGGTGCACTCCTCCCACCCATCTGGATGTCAATCTCTCTATTCACCACCAGGCTACCTAGCCCTGCCCCTCTGGGTTTCCCCAGCCCTGTCACTCACACAAACCAGACAGGCAGATACACATCAAAGCAGAGGCGGGCTGAAATGGTTAGGCAAGCAAATACCAACTTTCTAAAAGTGGTATTTGCAAACACAGAATATTAAAATAAACTTTACTAAAAGATGTATTTTATTATTCTGAGTTCAGGCATACTAAACTGGAATTTCTACCATGTTCCCTGGGTCTGTTAAGATCATAGGATGTAACAATTCTAACAGCCCATTCTGGCCTATGGAGAACAGGTAGCCTTACAATAGTGAAAAACGAAAATGGCTGTAATTCACTATTAGGACATGCCACACACATCAGGACTTGTCCTACCTTATGCTTACAATGCACCCTGCTTTGGGCCTACCATAGGGGTGACTAATATGAAGTTAAGGGAAGGTTTAGGGACTGGGAAGTGGGTGCACTTGCCCAGACAGCATGACAGTACCAGACTGCCCGCAGGTTCTGCAATGGCAGACCTTAGACACATTTTACTAGGCCGCTTCTGTGGGTGGCACAACCAGTGCTGCAAGCCCACCAGCAGCATTTGTATTTACAAGCCCTGGGCACTCCTGGTGCACTTTACTGGGGTCTGACAGTAAACCAAATAAGCCAATCATGGAATCCAACCAACATATACATTTTACATAGGGAGAGCATATGCACTTTAGCACTGAACAGCAGTGGTAAAGTGCCCAGAGACATAGAATAGCCAACAACAGGTCAGAAAAAGTATAGATGGAAGGCGAAAAGATTCGGGACCATCCGGCCAAAAGGGCCAGGTCCAACACAGGGGCAGATTTACAAGCCCCTTGCGTGACTTTTGTGCCACAGTTGCGTCACTTTTTTGACGCAACAGCGGCGCAAACAATGCGGCCTATTTACAACGTGCGCATCTAGGGAGATGCGTCACGTTGTAAAGCTCTGTGTCACATTATACCTGCGTCAGGTATAATGTATGCAGGGTGGGCGTTCCCACGCAGAAAGGCCTCGTAAAAGTGACTCAGCGAAATCTACAAGATTTCACTGCGCCACTTTTAGGACGCCACTGCGTCAAACCCTTACGCCTGCTTCAAGCAGGCATAAGGAGTGACGCAGTTTAGTGGGAAAAGGCCTCAACATTCATTGCTGGAGTTGCGTCGTACTTGCGACACGACTCCAGCAAATGCGTGACCTTTCCGCCAACAGATGCGTCAGAATTTCTGACGCATCTGTCAATCATTGCGCCATAGTGCGCCGTATTGTAAATACGGCGCATCTATGGTGGTGCAAGGGTTTCTAAGGGTGGCGCAAGGAAAGTGACGCGTCAATTTCCAGTAAATCTGCCCCCCAGTGCACTATGTCCTGAGAAAATACTTTCATGTCAAATATTCAGTACAAATAATTCCGGAATCTTCATTCACACCAGCAGGGTTCTATCTAGGTTCCGTTGCTACTGGTCAGCTGTTCACTGTGAGAAAAAGGCCTCTTACACATTTTTGTGACCATGTCATCACATAGGAGGTCAGCTATCTGACCATTGGACAGATGTATAATAGAGGCACACACGGCTAAACCACACATGCCTCTAAAAAGCTGCCCTAACCATGAATGCGTCTGAACAATGCATTCCTGTACCATGCATGCCTTTACTAGGCATGCCTTTACCATGCAATTTCGTGGAAAATGCATGATGGGTAAAGGGATATGTTTGGTAAAGTTTACACCTTAGAACCACCCCCAGACCATCAAAAACTACCTGGCCCACTAGCCCTGAAAACTACCCAAAACCCCAGAGCCCTAAAAACGACCCCACCCGCCTTGACACCAAAAAATGAACCCAACCCTCCCGAGCCCTAAAAACTACCCTGAACTCCCAAGCCCTAAAAAGTACCCGACTCCCCTAAGCCCTAAAAACAACCCCAACCCCCATTGAGCCCTAAAAACGAGCCCAACAATTCCCTTAGACCTAAAAACGTCCCCGGCCCCCAAGCCCTGAAACCAACCCCCATCCCTAAAAACTGCCCCCCTTAAAAACTACCCCCCGAACCCGGCCCCACCCCCATGTACCTCACCGCGTCCTCTCCCAATCCTCCTGTTCCTGTTTTCCTGAGACAGTCCAATCCAGCATCTAGACCTCGCAAATACCTTAACCATGCATATGAGTGGTTAAGGCTAGCGTGGTAGCGCTTGCGGAGAAAGTGTACGCGTGGCTTAGCCCACATTGTTTTATTTATTTATTTAGTGTTTTATAGAGTGCGAACGTGTTCCATTACGATATCAGAGTACTTTACAGGGATAACACGTTGTATATAAGTAGGAGTAGAAGGAGGTGAAACATTTGGGGAATAATAGAGTGTATACAATGTTCAGATCATAATGCAGAAAACTCCAGCAAATACATTTGTGGGAGTACAAGGTCAGTACAAGATGGATAGCAGCCAGTCAGTCCAAACTCTAGCGGCGGCAACAAAAATAAGCAAAGCGACTGAGCTGTGTGTGCAATGCTTGATTTATGGGAGAAATTTGCCCATTAGTAAGGTTTTGGCTTCCTTTTTAAATATTGATAGAGAGGGAATTTTTCTGATGAAAGCACGATTGTAAGTTTTTTCCTTTCAGAAGCAGGTGGCTGGAGCACAAAGTTTCTGGCGGACCTGGAGTTTCTGGCTCCACCAGAAACCGTGATTTTCTGGGCGAGATATGCTGAGATTTTCATCTGTAGTGCTTTGTGGGTGATACATGGCAGTCTGAGTTGGATTCTGGCTTCAAGAGGAAGCCAGTTCAGGGCCTTCAGTTGTGATGAGATGTGGTCAAATTCTTTTGAGCCTGTTAAGATTCTGGTGGCGTTGTAAAGGCTGCTTCCCTCCTTGGACTGCACTTCTCAGTCCTGGATACAATTTGAAGCAGGACCAGCCCCTCAGGTATTCGCACAAGTAACAGGCAGCAGCTCCAGTCATTTTCAGTTCTTTCATAGGTTTGTTTCATAGGTCCAGATGTGTTTTGATGACCTGGATTTGAGGTGCCAATTTTGTAGGAGTCACAAGTCAGTGAATGGAGCTGACTCCTGGACATTTCCTAAACAATGAGAAAACGTTACTGGGGCAACTGCTTCCTATGTTTGCAGAACATCATGTTTGATTACTGAAAACTATCACACGGTGCACTATCTGGAGAAACATCCATCGTGGCAGCATCTTTCTGCACCTGGAAGAAGGTGGAGACTCAGTCAGGGGTGTGTCTAGGGATTGGGTAGGTTCCTCCTACTAAACCACACCCTGCAGGTTCAGGGACCAGTCACCCCTCCCATTTGGCTGGTGCCAAACTAGCAAGATTTGGCCCCAGTAACAAAGTTTTCTCTTTACCAGACCTTCCTTTACACTTAACTATGAATAAACAGACCTCACCCTAGTCCCTTTAAAGACAATGAAGTTCTTGGACCCTCCTGAGCATCTCTCTCAGCTGAGAGGAGTTGCATACCTCACACACAGGTCTTTCTACCAAAAGGCTTAAATTATTGTTTCTACCCTGCAAACCATTTTTATACATCATTAAGGGAAAGCACTGACTGGGGTCAGCTGCTTTTAGGCTAATGATGAGTAGGCTAGTGGAGGTTTAGGAAGAAACAGTCTAACGTTAAAAAAAAACTTTTCCTAAATATTTATCAAAACTCTAACTTTACCAGTGAACTGGGTCTTTTATAACTATTAAAAATAGTTCTTCATTCATTCATGTTAACAGAAAATAGAGTTTAATGTTTGAACTTTAGTTTTCCTCATAGTAACTACTAAAGCCCTTTATTGTAAAAAAAAGCTCTTGAGAGCCACTCACTGTAAGTGCTTGGCAACACCAAATTCTTGCTTGTACCACTTTTAAATAATAGGCACCGTACCTTGTCAACTTCAAGGAAACCTGGGGTGACTTATTTGATATTTTAAATGGTTTTTCCAGTCACAGTGATTATGCTGCCTCGATTCTCTTGGGAATCCTAAAGCATCAGTCAGCTTCGCCTGCATTAGCTAAATTGGCTGCCAATGCAAAAAAGGTTTCAGTTTAAAGCTTTGTGCCTTGCTCAACATGCTCTATATAGGAGATGCTGCAATATCTCCATCATGTGTTTCACCCTACTGTCACATAAGAGATGTAAGACCCAGGAACCTAAATTTGCTGGAGTGGGGGTGGGGGGTGCTCGTTTGCACAACCGGTTCACAAATTAAGGAATTCCCTTCCTCCTGGGTTCAGGCAGAATGGCACAATTTACTCAGTTTCAGAAAACAGCTTAAAACATACTTGTTTGTGTAATCATGATTTCCTAGGAGTCTGAAAGACCATTAAGTGCTGTGAAGCCCATCGGGTAGGTGTGCTTAAGAAATGCTTTGGAATTTAATTGAATTTTGACAGGTTCACCTGCAGGTTCAAAAGCTGTGGCTGGAAGGCTACATTGCTAGGCCTGAAGCCCATATTTTCTTTGTCAGGCTAGTGCATGGGAGTCTACAGATGACATTAAACTTATCATGCATTTGGTGTATTTTGCAGCACCATTCACTATGTGCTTTCTCGAAATTTAAATATTCAAACTCTAGATTGGCCAGTTTTATGATGTTTTAGAGATTACACTACATACACTGGGGACTGGCCAACAATGCCAGCATGTGTAAAGTTAAAAAGCCAACAATATCAGCCAGCAAAAAATGGGGAATTTCTCACACAGTGGTTTAGTAAAGATGTAATAGATTTTGTTTTAGTTAGAATATATTTTTTAAAGAAAACAATGATCAATTCTGTAAGCACATTTTGACTGGTTCTGCTGGCTCCTGCAATCACAGATCCAAAGACCATATGAGTGATTGTTGGGCCTGGCCCATTTTGCAGGGTTCTCCCTCAAAATGTTGCCTTTCTCCTGTATTTTTTCTGACTCGTTTTTGTTGGCTTAAAAACTCTGGACACTTTCCCACTGCTTTTTAGTGCTAAAGTGCATGTGCTCTCTCTTTTATACTTATTTAAATTACCTGTAAGTCCCTTTTACAGTGGTATCCCATATACCCAGTGTTTGTAAAATTAATGCTACTAGTGGGCCTGCAGTGCTGCTGGCACCAAAGACAGTAGTTGCCTTTCAAACCTGTCTCAGGCCTGCCACTGCAGGGCCCATGTGCGCAGTTTAGTGCCACATGGACTTGGCATGTAAAGTTACTTGCCAAGCCTAAACCTCCCTTTTTTTCTACATATAGATCCCCCCTAAGGCAGACCCTAGTTAGCCCTATGGGCAGGGTGCTGTGTAGGTAAAAGGTAGGATATGTGCCATCATTTTGTGTTTTTTTCTAGTAATGACAAACAGCCTATTTGCTTTCTCACTGCTGTGAGGCCTACTCCTCTCATAGGTTTGCTTTGTGAAATCCCTGATATGTTTTTCAGTGGTAATTTCTGATCTGTAAGAAGTAGCATTGCTATGTTTGGAATGGAAGGACCACTCTCACTACACTGAGGTACTGGGTGATTATGGCGGCCCTGCGCAATTGCGGAAAGTCGTTCTTTAAGGGAAAATGCAGGATCTTACCCTGCATGCGGGGGACTAAGGGGCATATTATCAAGCACGGCGTTAAAACTAAAGCGGTGATAATGGGCTTGATAATATTCCACAGAGAATTCCAATAGAGCCCATGTTGACACCAGAACATGGGCTTCTATGGGAATTCTCAAGGGCATATTATCAAACCCATTATCGCCGCTTTAGCGGCAGTTTTCTGCCACTAAAGCGGCGTTAAAATTATCGCCGCGTTAGTGGCAGAAAACTGCCGCTAAAGCGGCGATAATGGGCTTGATAATATTTCGCAGAGAATTCCAATAGAAGCCCATGTTGACACCAGAATATGGGCTTCTATGGGAATTCTCAAGGGCATATTGTCAAGCTCCTTATCGCCATTTCTTGATAATATGCCCCTCAGTGAGTCTGCAGTGAGAGGGTGTCCCTTCCTCGTGTTCACACACATGTTTGGTGGCCTTGCTACTTTCTTCAGTGGGGGTACCTCAGGTGAGGACCTCGAGAATGGCACAAGGCAGCTGAAGGACTTAACCAGAAAGATTACCGTATCACTGGTAGTAGGCGTGCAAGTGCTCCCACGGCCTACCTTTAAAGCAGCAAACCCCTTTTCTCACCAGGGCTCATACAGATTATCGTAACCTTTACTAAGAGGGGCACAGAAGTACATTTGCCTACGTGGGCTTACTACTGTGGCTGCTTTTTGGTGATATTTTGTGATTTCTGTAGAACTGATGATATGTGGTGATTTACGGGTGAGGCTTACTACCTAACTGCTGCATTGTTAAGCCCTAATTTATGATTTGTGTTGTTTTTTCTTGTCTTGTCAGAATGACAAGTATTATTTCAGGATTGGCGTTGTATGCACAGTGATGATGGTTTTATCATGTGTACAACATATACGTCTTTATCTTATTGCACTACCTGTGATGTTATTACATTTACCTTGTGGCAAAGGGATTACTGGTTTATGTTGTTTTGGTCTATTTTTATATGCAATGCAGATACATATTTTTATATACTGGGGTGTGGAGTCTCTTTTGTGGTGTATTTATTGTGTCACTGGTGTCTGTATGTGTTGCAAAAATGCTATTCACATTCCTCTGGGATGAACCTTACTGCTCGTGCCACGCTACCACAGGGGTGAGTGGGGGTTATCTTGGATGTGTATCTCCCTTACTCTAACTAGAGTGGTAGGTTCTGCCTGGTTTAGGAGCATACCTTAGCCAGACAGAAACCCCTTTCCTAACAGTGATCCACATTCTCAAATCAGGAATGTTCAAATTACACATTAACTGGTTTGCAAACATAGATGCATTTTGCGATATGACCTTTCTACAAGTAGGTCACATTGCAAATATTTCATTCACAGGAGGTCACAAAGTGACCTCCCTAATGAATATCTAAAAGGCACGTAGCAATTGGTGGCCCCTTGAGATTGGCTGTGAAATGGAGGCTTGCAACAGACAGTAGGCCTATGTCCCTGCACTTCCTTTACAACTGCATCTGACACAATTCTCAAAAGGAGAAACTGTCACACAACTAGCTTCCCCTTCACAAATCAGTTTCCCCCCCCAACTTGGGGGTCGTTAATTGAAGCAATCATTTGTGACTGCACGTGACATCGCCAAACATTGTTAAATACTATTCTAACCCATAAATAGGAAGGAAAAACTCATTTGACATTGCCTTCTATTTGTCATTTGGACCGGTCTTTTGTACATTGTAAAAGGCCTTTTTAGTGTTTGCAAACCCTATGATTTTTCAAATCACAAGTCTTGTGATTGTAAAAGACTTTTTACATTAAGCGAAAAGACTCTAATTCCATGTTATACAATTATAAGAAACTGTTCAAGTTGAAATACAATGAATTATTGTTTTAAATAAATAAGAGGGGCATGCTTCTGCAAAATGTATATAAAGAGCATTACGATTATTTATATTTAAAATCACACAACTCTTTTTAAGAAAATATAATGTTTATTTGTCTACAATACTATCAACACTCCTGGGATGCATGGAATTTCGTAATTTGCTTTTTGTTTGTCTTCCATCTAATTTCACAGTTTCCTTGTCATTCAGTGACTAAGTTGTAGAACATGGCATGAGTGATGTAATATGTGAGGTCTTAAGCAGTGTATGGTGGTGGTGCAAGTTATAGTTATCACTGCTAATCATAACTGGTGAAATACTGTGCTTTTTAAATTCGAAACGTTAAAGTTGTCACTGACACATTCACCTAACTATAATGTTACATTAACCTTTAGTTTTTTCAGTGAATTTCTATGTTTTGCTTCAAACCAGATCTTTTTATCACACTTAACTATAACGTTACTTTAAACTTTGTTTTTTCAGTGAATTTCTAGGTTTTCTTTTAACTTAAAGTAATTTTATTTTACCATATGTAAAGCCAACCCCCCGGTGCACACGGTCTATATATATGCATATTACCTCATTTAGTTCAATAGACTTTTTCGAGAATTCATAGAAGTTCACCTGAAAAAAACAAAGGTTAAAGTCACATTATACAATATTGGCCGCAGGGGATGGGGACCCTTGGTCCTCAAGAAGAGTTATGAAGATGTAAATGTATGTGTCTTGTAAAGCGCACTGCTGCCCTGAGGCGTCCTGGCGCTGTAGACCGCTGGGGAACCCGTCCTGGCTATCCCTGTGAGATGGTCCCTCCAGGGTATCTCCAAGGTGAAACCAGGCATCCCCAGCGAATGTGGGGGGCCATTGTGGAGATGAGGCAAGCTAATGCCCAGAGTTGCCGAGTGTGTTCCTAGTTAGAGTAGGTACCGAGGCGAGAATTATCGAGTCCGTTTTGACCCTGGTCCACGACCCTGCCGCGTCGGGAATTGAACCCTGGTCCCTGGCCGATTCTCTGCTTACGGATCTGCCGCCTCTAACCAGTGAGCCACACCTCTCCAAGATGGGCTGCACAACCACGTCCCTTTAATATACATATTGGCCCCAGCAGATGAGGTTTACAGTGTCTCAAGGAGTGTCAAGGAGTCTCAAGGAGGGGACGACAGACAACCCTCACCCTTTTTGGGTAATTTTACAGTGAATTCATCGATCTACCACAAAGTTGCTATTAATTTTTTTGCAAAAAATGTGTTTGGCCACAAAGGGTCTCTTTGGTTATGCCCACCAGGCCTAGAGCGGCAGGGTATCCCTACCCTGCCTCTTATATTTTTTTTACCTTTTTTTCAGGATGGGAGACTTAATTCCAGTTTCCTAGAATGGCTGCAGAGACATCTTTGTTGACCTGGAGGCAGCCAATCAGATCGCATCTTAAGAACTGGGGGCACCATGGATATAAGAAATATACAACATGTCTGAGCCTTAATTTCTCAAAAACCAAGTTGACACCTGAACTATTTTCAAACTGATAACCAACAATCTCTTCAATAGTGTCCTTTTTCTTTTCACTTGCTATCACAACATTATCTTGTTCTTTTCCCTTCTCGATACCTTCAGTAGAGGTATTCTCAAACCTTCTTTTTTGACCAACCACACACTTTTCAGATACAGGATATTGACCAAAATTGGGAGAATCCGCCCTTCTTAACCACTTGCGTGCACACGACGTCTCCCGGCCGTTGTGCATTACGGTGGGCATGTGCGCACAACGGCCGGGAGACGTTGTGTTCCCGAACGCCATTCATTTCTCCCGCACAGCGGGAGAAATAAACCCGCACGCAAGGGGTTAACCTGTTATACTCTTTTATACAGTTTGCATCTGCAGTAACCTTTGTGTCATCAAAATCAATCAAAAACAAACCAAATAAAGTTCTGACTCGCGACAAAGCAACATATGCCATACCCTCTTTAAACACAGTAGATCCAATGTTCACCAATGCACTGTCTACACTTAATCCTTGAGATTTATGAATAGTCACTGCGTATGCCAGAGAAAATGGAAATTGTTTCCTATGGACATATAAATCTTTAACAAGCAAAAAACGAACTGAAGAACGACCAGTTTCTTTAACTTCTTCAATCTGATCAAATTTAATTTTCAAAGATTCAGTTCCTTCTTTTTTCTGATAATTAACAAAATCCACCACTTTACCCAATCGCTCCATTAACTAAACCTTTTTCTACATCCAAATTACGCCTTAAAATTACCCGACAGTTTACACATGTATATAGAGTCTTTTCTAAACCAGCCGTTTTAGATATCTTTTTTTCTAAAGAATCCAGTTTTGTTTTCAATTTTCCCGTTAAAATAATAGTGATTCCTTCATGGTCTATTTTATCGATGGCTTCCATTTTTATAATTTCTTCATTTTCCAGTTTCAATAGTTCTTCATTGAATATAGAACACTCGTGCAGTGTTGGCATTAAGCAGATCACTGATTTATTTTCTGCAATTTTCATGTATACTTTCTCAGGAACTACATTTCCATTTGGAAACAAATTGGAAAGTAATCGACTCTGCAAAGCTTGTTTGCCATGTTCTGTCAGAATTCCAATTCTTATATCTTGAAGAATACTTCCATATTCAGCATCATTTGCCTGTCGCATATTTTTCGTCAGCTCTTTGTATTCAAAATATGTCCAAATGTTCACGTTTCCGAAACTACCCAGAGACTTTCTGGTATTTTCATGTGCAAGTGTTTTAAATACTGGTTGTCCTTTTACAGGAGTCAGTTGCAGTAGATCTCCAAAAACTATGACGTGTTTTCCTCTAAATAACACGTCATACTCTGTTTTAAGAATTTGCTGCATTCTTAAATGCACAAAGGCAAGCATCAAGTTTGAGACCATGCTTAATTCATCAATAATGAGAAGTTTCATTTTCTTCAGGACTCTTGAAACTTCACAACAAGCTTCTCCAGATAGCTTGAGGTATTCCAATTTGTTCTCATGCTCTACTGGTAGCATTAGTAAACGATGTAAAGTAATTCCTTTAATGTTATGTGCTGCCAACCCAGTTGGAGCAGTGACAACACAAGACAAATGCGGCTCAGTTGTTTTCTGCACTTAACTTGTAATTACTTTAATTAAGAAACTTTTTCCTGTTCCAGCTTGACCACTCACATACATTCGGATAGGTTGAAACGATGTACATTAGCACCCTTTCTTTTCATGTAGTAATCCATGGTCAATTTGATCTTTCACTTGCTGATATATTTGTTTCTGTTCAACATTTAGGTGCCGATTAGGATCCTGGAGAAACCGGGTACGAACCGTCGGTCGGAGGGTTTTTTCCGTCCGACTCGTACCCGGTTGTAAAACTTTACAAACATGCAAGTACAATTCGCACGGAAACACCATTTCCGTACGAGTCGTACAAAACACCAACCGAGGAAAATAACCATACAAATGACATCCGGAAAAGCGCCGACGTGACGTCGGGATGCATGCAGCCTGCTTTCCACGAACCAGGAAGTACGATTCGCACCGACGTCATCCCGCACGGAGAATATTTCCCGGCAGCCAAAAACTGCCGGGAAATCAGGACGACGCGCACAAGGAGCACCTGTACGCGACGAACAGACATGGACCCGAACCTACGTGTCATCCCGGCCCTCATAGAAGTTGACCTCCTCTACAGGTACCTACGCAGACGCCGCAGAAGGTCAGAACAACACGCAGGGGCAAAGGGGGGGGCAGGACACAAAACCCCCACCCAAGTCACACAGCTCACATGCCCTGGACATACCTGACCTCCAGGCCCTGGTCACTTCGAGGGGGTGGGGGCGTGTCCAGCAACGCCAGCGTCCGCCACAACGGAAGTGGGCGACGACGCGAACCGGCATCACAACAATACAGGTACGTACCGTACCCATGCCTTAAGAGCGTGGGTACGAGTCGTACCACGCCGACACCTACGTCCCCCCAACAATGGCGATACGGGCCATACCCATGTGCCAAAGGCCTGGGTACGGGCCACACAAGCATTCCACAGCGTGGGCACGGGTACGTACGGACCGTACCCCCACCCGCGTATGTATGGAGTGTACCCCCACCCCAACAGTGAATGTACGGACCGTACCCCCACACGCGTATGTATGGAGCGTACCCCCACCCCAACAGTGAATGTACGGACCATACCCCCACCCGCGTATGTATGGAGCGTACCCCCACCCCAACAGTGTATGTACGGACCGTACCCTCACCCGCGTATGTATGGAGCGTACCCCCACCCCAACAGTGTATGTATGGACCGTACCCCCACCCGCTATTGTATGGAGCGTACCCCCACCCCAACCGTGTATGTACGGACCGTACCCTCACCCGCGTATGTACACCAGTGTATGTACGAACCATACCCCCACCCGCGTATGTAAGGAGCATACCCCCACCCCAACAGTGTATGTATGGACCGTACCCTCACCCGCGTATGTATGGAGTGTACCCCGACCCCAACAGTGAATGTACGGACCGTACCCCCACCCGCATATGTATGGAGCGTACCCCCACCCCAACAGTGTATGTACAGACCATACCCTCACCCGCGTATGTATGGAGCGTACCCCCACCCCAACAGTGTATGTACGGACCGTACCCCCACCCGCGTATGCATGGAGCGTACCCCCACCCCAACAGTGAATGTACGGACCGTACCTCCACCCGCGTATGTATGGAGCGTACCCCCACCCCAACAGTGTATGTACGGACCATACCCCCACCCGCGTATGTATGGAGCGTACCCCCACCCCAACAGTGAATGTACGGACCGTACCCCCACCCTTGTATGTATGGAGCGTACCCCCACCCCAACAGTGAATGTACGGACCGTACCCCCACCCGCATATGTATGGAGCGTACCCCCACCCCAACAGTGTATGTACGGACCATACCCTCACCCGCGTATGTATGGAGCGTACCCCCACCCCAACAGTGTATGTACGGACCGTACCCCCACCCGCGTATGTATGGAGCATACCCCCACCCCAACAGTGTATGTACGGACCGTACCCTCACCCGCGTATGTATGGAGCGTACCCCCACCCCAACAGTGTATGTACGGACCGTACCCTCACCCGCATATGTATGGAGCGTACATGGCCAGACGCTGGAGGGGTGGGTGCAGAGTCCTCCCAGCAGTGCCCAGACACAGGAGGGGTGGGTGTAGAGTCCTCCCAGCAGTGCCCAGACAAAGGAGGGGTGGGTGTAGAGTCCTCCCAGCAGTGCCCAGACACAGGAGGGGTGGGTGTAGAGTCCTCCCAGCAGTGCCCAGACAAAGGAGGGGTGTGTGCAGAGTCCTCCCAGCAGTGCCCAGACACAGGAGGGGTTTGTGCAGAGTCCTCCCAGCAGTGCCCAGACACAGGAGGGGTGGGTGCAGAGTCCTCCCAGCAGTGCCAAGACGCAGGAGGGGTGGGTGCCTATCACTCCCAGCAGTGCCCAGACACAGTAGGGGTGGGTGTAGAGTCCTCCCAGCAGTGCCCAGACACAGGAGGGGTGGGTGTAGAGTCCTCCCAGCAGTGCCCAGACACAGGAGGGGTGGGTGCAGAGTCCTCCCATCAGTGCCCAGACACAGGAGGGGTGGGAGTAGAGTCCTCCCAGCAGTGCCCAGACACAGGAGGGGTGGGTGTAGAGTCCTCCCAGCAGTGCCCAGACACAGGAGGGGTGGGTGCAGAGTCCTCCCAGCAGTGCCCAGATGCAGGAGGGGTGGGTGCCTATCACTCCCAGCAGTGCCCAGACACAGGAGGTGTGGGTGCAGAGTCCTCCCAGCAGTGCCCAGACACAGGAGGGGTGGGTGCAGAGTCCTCCCAGCAGTGCCCAGACACAGTAGGGGTGGGTGCAGAGTCCTCTCAGCAGTGCCCAGACACAGGAGGGGTGGGTGTAGAGTCCTCCCAGCAGTGCCCAGACACAGGAGGGGTGGGTGCAGAGTCCTCCCAGCAGTGCCCAGACGCAGGAGGGGTGGGTGCCTATCACTCCCAGCAGTGCCCAAACACAGGGGGGGTGGGTGCCTATCACTCCCAGCAGTGCCCAGACACAGGAGGGGTGGGTGTAGAGTCCTCCCAGCAGTGCCCAGACACAGGAGGGGTGGGTGCAGAGTCCTCCCAGCAGTGCCCAGACGCAGGAGGGGTGGGTGCCTATCACTCCCAGCAGTGCCCACGGAACGCAAAGGGTGGAGTACCCACAGATACAATGCCCACAAATGTCAGTCAGGTGCACAAAGACCCTGCAGTAAATGTACCACATGTGTGCGAGGCTGGGAGTACACACATGCATAGCGCCTAATAGAGAACATGTCCACATGAAGTCATTTCAACAGTCTATATACACAAGTACAGTGACCACCAAGGATGCCACGAATGATGCAGGTGGAGACATCGCTCAGCATGCATGTGCAAAGTTGAAGGAGTCCGTCACACACCCAGCTGATGTAGACACAGCTCAGCACCACATATTGGAAACACCCTGCAGGGAAGATGTCAGGTTACACAGAGGAAGGAACACACCTTGGGACGATGTCACCATGCAGTAACTGCTTACATGAACAAAGTAATTTAGCCAAAAGCTTGTGATGGCACACAGATACCAGGGTCCACCCTATGACCAGAACAAGACTACATTTCCCACACACCCAACACATCATCACCACCCAAAATCATGGAGCAGGTCCACCAACAGCAATACCAGATAAACAGTAGTGTTCCATGGAAAAAACAAATTGCTTTATTCAGCAGGATGTAAGTAAGAATCATCATAAATGTCAATATATACAAGGCCCATAGGGCAGTCCATGACTCAAATCCGGATGGGGGACACAGTGGGACGTGTGTCCCCTAGCTTGCCTGCACAGTCAGACTCCTTTGTCTTCCACAGGGGGGGGCATCATGTTGGGGGGAAGGACCAGGCACCGCAGGGACAGGAGGGGCAAGGGTAGTTGTTGTGGGTGCAGGGACGGACAACTCCAACACAGGTGGTGGGGCAGCGCCAAAGGTAGATTGGAGCACGGCGCTGCACACTACTGCCAGGTCGCCCAGCGTCTCCCCTGGACCCGAAGGAACCACAGGCCCCAAGGAGGGGGAGGGTCACAGGGATGGGTCGCAGCGCTACCCAGGGAGGGTGTGGACAGGGGGGGGACTCAACCACCCTGACCGGGGACTCCTTTGACCGCTTGCGGGGTGGTGTCACTGTGGGGCTCAGAGACAGAGCCGCCATGAAGGAGTCTTTGCTGGATTTGTGGCCAGGAGAGCTGAGGGGAGTGGATTTGGAGGGAGTGGATTTTTGAGAATGCGGACTCCCACTGCGTGTCTTACGTTTGCCCCCCGGCCCAGTGGGTGTCCCTACTTCACCCTGTTTGTGCGTGCCAGGAGGTGTGCGCTTGTCCTTCCCTGCTGGTGTGGTGCCTGTGTCTGGTGGGGTGTGTGCATGCTGACGTCTGGGTGTACGTGGGACAGGCATGGGAGTGGGAAGTGTGGATGGGGCATGGGTAGGGGGTGGGACGAAGTGCTGCAGGAGACCCACTGCTGCAGTCAGTGTCGAGTCAATAGACCTCAGCAAGTTGCGTTGGTCAGCCTACGATGCTGAAATGCCCTCCAAGTATGCCTCCATGTTGTTGAGCACTCGGCTGTGGCCATGGAGGACATTAAGCATCACAGCCTGACCAACCTGCAACTGCCGCAGGATGTCCACAGACTCGGCATTGGCAGCAGCAGTGGAGACGGGGCAGGGGGTGCGGTGCCTGGCAGGAAGGAGACACGTGGTGACCTAGCACGCCGGGAAGGGACACAAGCAAGTGGGAGGCCGCTGATGGCAATGGAGGGGGCGGGGAGAGATGTTGTGCTGCTGTCAGCTGTTGGAGCAGCCTCCGCCCCCTCGGAGAGCTCAGCCTCGGACCCGTCAGCTTCATATTCTGTGGTGGCAGTGGACAGGTCCTCCGGCTCACTCCCCTCGGCCACAGTTCCACTCGATGTGCCAGCTAAGATGTCACTGCTGGCACTGGTGCCCGGTCCCTCCGCACGGTCCGTGCTGGTGTCTCCATCCGTGTCCCCCGACGATGCTGTTGGCAAGGTGAAGAAACAGGAATTAATCACACACCTGTATACATATGTCACATGAGTCAAATCTACATCGGTTACAGTGCATAGCCTGAAAAGAAAGATGAGTAACATCTACAATACAAGGTACATATATAGGCCCTGCAACACACAGTTGGTTCACCCACCATGCCACTGAGAAACTATGGAGAGCATGACACATTTGCAAATGACATGATATGGATTTTGACAGAGGAGCCAGGCTCTGGGGACAATCCAGCACTGCATCTGCACCCCACAGCGTTGCCGTAACTAGGGATGAGCAGGGACCATCTGCATGAACTTGAGGCACATGCTGCAAAGGTAATACTTAAAGACATGCCTAACATGAATGGGTCACTGCACCTTGAGTGTATGTCCAGACAAACATCACACACTGGCCAGACCGAGCAATGAGATTTCAGGTGTCGACATGTAGGCCTTGCCCGCACCAACCACCCCCTACATGAGACAATATGATGAGACACAGGAAGCACTTGCATCTCTTAGTCTGGGAGAAATACACATGGGCTGCAAGAAACCCATATTGGACCCAAAATACCCCATGTGCGCCTGTACAACGATCTCATTTACAAATGGCCATCATCAGATAATTGTAACAAGACACACAGGCACTGGCCACCGTGAGTATGAACGCGGAAAATTAGGTCAGGCTGTACAGTGGACACTTGTAGAACACGTTACGTAAATATACATGGTGCCAGGGGACAATGGCACAGAGCACATCCTATGCTGTAGACACTGAGAGTGTCCACATATTGTGATGACACACATGATACCTAGCAAAATATGCCCCAGGGGACAGTAGTGGCCACAATATTCCATGGTCCTGAATGGTAATGACTGCAACACAGGCCACCATCCCTGAACTCTGCGTATCGCACACTCATGCACATCATGTCACAGGCCACAACATAGGACATGCTTGCTGTAAGGCATTACACTTCAGAGACATACTCCTATGTCTGGACTCAGCATCAGTGCCAATTGACATGGACCCCACAAGTACTGAACTGGACAGGGCACAGGCAAGGTCCCAAAACCTGTTACACACCACCCCCACACATGATGCTGCAAGCATTGGTCACGTGGATAAACTGCCAGCCCAGATGACCTTGTGAAAGAGTGACTACACACAGACCAGGGAACACATGGCAAGGAGGGAGGAAGGACAGCACCGCTATACTGTGGGTGACAGGACCTGCACCGCACATTTAAACACTGGCAGTGTATCCATGCAACTGCGCACTTACAAATGCTGGTGACACACAACAAACACACATGTACCTACCCCCTTCCTGCTGCTGCTTCTCCCGTAAGCGCCTGTCCATGTCAGGAAAGACCACTGCCAGCACACGCTTGTGGATGTGGGTCAGATGGCGATGCCCATGGTTCTTAGGGCCCACAGGTGAGTCCCCCAGCAGGACCCGTGCGATCCTCCGCGTCCAGCACCGGATATCCTGCCAGGGTTTTCTCACCTGGGCCAGGCGCCGCTTGCGACCATCCGTCCTCCTCACGGCACTGACGGCGTCCCTCCAGATCTGCTCCTTGGCAGAGGCGCCTACCTGTGGGGTTGAAAAAGTGAGACTACATCAATACACCTGCCACATGTCACAGAGACACACATTAGAACAATTTTGCTGGTTTCAACAAGGCATAGTATGCAGCCAAAGCATTGCACCTTTGTCATAGGGACATTTTCCTCTGTGTAAGGGCAAATGCACCACGTGCCATTGAAAGTACACAGGTGGCATGAGGGGTACGACACAATAAATGATCCAGACTCACACTGTGCATCAGAAGGTACACCAGGATTATGTGCAGCACCTCAAAGCAGTCACATGCCACAGGCCACTGACGCTACCTCAGCAGAGTACACAGACACACACAGGCACAGGACATTCACCTGCCATTGCCAACTGCAGCTACAAACCTCACTCTGCACATGTGCCACTAGACTGGGGGGGCTCACAGGTGTGGGGCTGGCTCTGCACGTCAGACACACAGCACTGCTCCCTGCTCACATCAGATGGGCAGGGTATATCCATCCCTCATGCAGCTGGGGTGCTACACTCCACATATGCACTCACCCACATGACAGGGGACTTACACACACACCGATGTCCAGGGTACGAACACATCATGTGGACAATCTCAGCACAGGTACACTGAACAAACACACATCTGTGGGTACAGTCACCTGTCACACTGGGGTGACCACAGAATCACATGAGGACTGTAGAAGCAACATTCCCAGGAGGATTAGACAGGCAGAATGTGGAATGCACCATGCAGTGATTGTCACAGTAAACACAATGCAAGTGAGGACGGCAGACATGCACCACAGCATGCTCTGGCTGGGAGACATTAGGCATTCCCCCCCTGGGACCCACCCTACAGTACAATGCATGTGTGTCACACCTGGACACAATGCCAGAAGTCACAGTCATAAAAAAGGGCCACAGTCTGTGCTAGTGGACTCAGCACTCACCTGAAACCCTGGTCGGCCATACAGCATGGGGTACTGTGGGAGGATGACATCAAGCAATGCCACATTCTCCTCCAGGGTGAAAGGCTGGGCCCTTTAGACAGACCTTGACATGGTGCCAGGGAATCACGAGGAGCAGCAGTGTTGTGGAATCAAAAGATGTGCAGGCAAGTGCTCTCTCATGGGACCTGGCTGCCTTATATCTGCCTTGCTGGCCTGTTTCATGCACAGGAGTACAGAGTGATTGGTTACTCACATTTGCATCCTATGTTTCCTCCAATCCCTTTAAACCTAGCACAGTCAGTGGCTTTGCTTTTTTTTTTCTTGAGCATGATGTCAACTCCACAACCACTTTGCAACAAAGTAGATTCTTTCAAACCGACTTTTGCTGGGCACCTGATGAAAAAAATTCAAACTTTAAACTCGGTCTCCATGACAACCAGCATGCATGTAGGGCTTTATACTTGTCCCTCATGTGTCCCCTATGTAATTTGGAGATTCACACACAAGTACGGTGCGTTCCGGGGCCCTAGGGCACCCCAAATGCATAGCAACGGGCCGTACAGGAGTGTGTACGGTCCGTATCACTATGGGTACGCATACGCGAGCAAACCCATAGTGATACGGACCGTACACACGCGTGTACGCTCACTATCACTATGGGTGTGCTCGCGTATGCGTACCCATAGTGATACGGACTGTACACACGCGTGTACGCTCACTATCACTATGGGTGTGCTTGCGTATGCGTACCCATTGTGATATGGACCGTACACACGCCTGTACGCTCACTATCACTATGGGTGTGCTCGCGTATGCGTACCCATAGTGATACGGACCGTACACACGCCTGTACGCTCACTATCACTATGGGTAGGCCTATGGCAGCACTCCCATAGAGATAGGGAACGTACACACGCCCTCAGAGCGAATGTACGGTGCCCTTCACACATAACAGTGGTGACAGGCAGCATACAGAAAGGAATAGAGCTGACATACTTGTCCATGGATGGACATCAAGGTATTGTCTGTGCAGTACTACATGTGTGGGGCACAGGTGTGAAAGGCTGTGATGTGGCACATTACTCCTGAGTTGTGAAGGCAATAGATGTATGATGAGATGTGTACAGATGTTATGTGTGATGGTGCACTATGTGCCAGACATGCCCTTCACTCCTTTGACATGTGTGCATGTCGTACAGAACACTTGAGATGAGTGTCACTGGCATGGCACAGTCAACAACACACGCAAGTGTCCCCTGATGCCCGCTACAGGGGTTACCACACCTGACATGTGACTACCCACGTTGCACGATGTGACTATGTCATGTATGTGTGGTGTGTTCCCATTAGCTTGATGTTGGTGTTCCCTCAAATGCATGTGAAGTTGCTGCAACCAACATGTGTCTGTGTGTAGATGGCAATGGCACACTGTTACGCACACCAGGCCATATGTGGTATCGGATGTAAGGTGTGTATGTATGCATGGGACATGGAGTAGCGTAACAAGGACCTGTCTGCATCCTCTCAATGTATGTGTGGTCAGTCATGACATGTACACCTTCATGGCAAGGTGTGTGGGCTGTCCTAGTGTAATGTCATGTGACCTGTGGCTCTAGTGTTCCGCTACCTGTCTCTGCAATCAACATCCGACTTCTGCTGATATGTTGATGTATGTCACTCCTTTATTGCGTCTGGCTGTTCACTTACACTGGGACACAGCTAGTCCCATGCCATGGGATGTGGAGGTTCACAATCCCCATGTGTAGCTGGGTCTTGGTAGGAGTGTCACCTGGCAGCCATACGTGTCCAGGGCATGTAGCACATACCTGACTCCGTATGTAGCATATGTGTATTGACAGATTAACACGTGCTCAGTACATATAAATTGTTGTTGTAGTGCACTCACTCTTCCTTGTCACTTCCAAATTACTGCAGAGCGCCGCCTCTTCCCCGACCAATTCCGGACTTGGCTGACATGCGGGAGAATGACTGTATACACTGCTACCGCTTCCCCCAACCGTTGATTGAGGAGTTGACGGCAAGGCTGGCACCACACCTGCAACCGCTGCACAGGTATCCTACGGCACTGACACCCAAGCTGAAGGTAATGGCAGCCCTACATTTTTTTGCCACGGGTACCTTTCAATATACCATAGCTCATGTTGGTGGCATGTCCCAGAGCATGTTCAGCCGTGTGCTGCATGATTTTTTAGAGGCCATGTTGCTTCACCTGGATGAGTTCATCCATTTCCCAACTCCTGAACAGTTGACAGGTGTCAAGCGTGGATTCTATGCCCTGGGAGGGATGCCCCATGTCATTGGGTCCATAGATGGGACACATGTGGCTTTGGTACCACCACAGGCACAGGAGGTAGCGTACAGGAATCGCAAGCACTACCACTCCATCAATGCCCTTGTGGTGTGTCTGTCCAACATGGTGATTTCACATGTCTGTGCTCGTTTTCCAGGATCAGCACACGATGCCTACATCATGAGGCGTAGCAGGGTGCCTGAAATGATGACGCAGCAGCGCAACGAACGAGCATGTGTTGTTGGTGGGTACACTCTGTCTGTCCTGTATTTTGCGTAGACTTCCAGCCCGACTGCTTCTCCTGTCCTACTTATGTACATGTGATTTCCATGTAGGGGACGCTGGCTATCCCAACATGCCTTGGCTGATCACACCTCTCCGGAACCCCAGCACGCCGGCCCAGCTCCGCTATAACACCGCCCATGGCCGGACAAGGCGAGTGATAGAGAGGACATTTGGCCTCCTGAAGAGCCGATTCAGGTGCCTACACAAGACCGGCGGCGCCCTCCCATATGCCCCGGCGAAGGTCTGCAAAATCTTCATGGTCTGCTGCATGCTGCACAACATGGCAGTTGAGAAAGCTGTGCCACTCATCCTGGATCAAGATGATCAGGACCATCCACCCGTGGAGGACGAAGGGCTTGGCAATGGGGCTAGTGATGTGGAGGATGTGGTTCCGCAAGAGGACATCCGGAGTCGGCTCATACGCAACTTCTTTGCTTAGTGGTGAGTACCAGTGTCTGAGTGTGCACACATTGGTCCTTGTGTGGCATGTGTTGCAATGTGTGTGTCCATCTGCATGTATGCCACGTGAGTCAGAGGTGTGTGTGGATGTGTCACTCGAGTGATGGTGCCAGTGATGAGTGTATTTCCACAGTCATAATTGTGACCTAGCATGTTGTCATCCTTATATGTGTCGAGTACATGCACATGCAAGTGGATGTGCTTTTTGTGGCTGACTTCTTGTGTGTCTCTCATCCCCAGGTACTTGCGCATGCCGTCTGCTGGTTGCATTGTTGTGGCACTGCTATTCCTCATGGACATGTCATCATGTGCTGACTCAGCGTTACACGCACGGACAAGTTTGGAAGTCTCCTTAGGGTAAGGGATGCATCAGGGGTGTATTGGGTGTGGCAGTTGTTTACGATGTGTGCACACTGCCCCTGTCGATGTTTGGTTCCTCTGCAGACATGTCGCATCACCATGGGACACATGACATGTAGCTGGATTCACCTGAATAGATGGTCAGACTTGTTGACAGTCATCTGTAATGGGATAGTGGATTGTGATGAAGGCATCAATGTGTGTAACACTGCCCTCGGACACATACGGTTTGCATTGGCTTGACATGGTGTGGGACTTCCACATCAGAGGATCAATGGTGAATGGCAGCCTCTCCGTGAGCAGCAGGGGGTGTTTAGCTGTTACCCGACACTTGTGTGCCAGTTCCATGGATATCAAGTATTTGTGGTGCAGAAGGGGGGTGCCAGTGTTGGACCCACATGTTACTCCACATGACCTGTGTATGTGTACTCCGAGTTGCCTCTGCAGTCCGGAATACATGACTAATAAAGGTGTCCCTATGCCTCCAAGGTGCCTCTTCTCAGTCAATGCTGGTGTGTTGCCACGGTGCATACGGCATGTCTGGCATGGTTTTCAGTGATAGTGGCTATGTGTCTATGTGTAGAGTGGCAAGATGCAAGCTGTTTGTCTGGGATTAGACTCTGTATTGTGCATGATGTCCATGACTGTGTGGGTATTGTGACATGTGCCATCCTCATGCATCCAACGTTGGCCAGGCCACCATTCTCTGCATCCACCTGACTCAAGCTTGCAGGACATGGTTCTGCCACCTGTCTACACATACCTGGGTGCCCCCCAGGACACTCCACATGATCCCTGACCTCTGCGCATGACTGTTGCTGTACTCAATATGTCTGTCGGCACGGTTGTGCGGCCACCCCCTCAGCTGGTTGGGCCCATCATGGGTGTGTATGGTGCTCCATGTCTGTCTTGCCTAATACATTGTGACCCATGTGTGTCCTGTGCCAGACTCAGGCCCCAGGGTATGGATGGTTGAAGTCATATGAGAACTCAGGCATGGTTAGACTTTACAAGACACATGTAAGGTAATAATGCAAAATGTAGGCATCATCTCTTGATCGTGTAAGTTTTCATTTGTGTTGGGGTACATGTTGGGGGGGTATGACAAGAGGGGCTTTCCGGGTGTGTGGAATCCAAAGTTCACTGGGGGAGTTGGTATCCTTGCCATTGGAAATCATCAGAGTCCATGCCACAGTCTTTGTCAACATTGGTCAGACAGTGACCAGCAAGTCCATGTGGCAGAGAATGTCATTTGCTGATGTGCTGCTGTTGGGCCAGTGGGCCAGGTGCCAGGCCAGGTGTCCTGGGAGATGGTGCTGTTGCGCCGGCCCTCACGGTCTTTTCCATGGACGACCCGCCCTCCTGCGGGAACCCTCAGAAGCAGGCCGTGACGATGTTTGGGATGCTCCGTCGGATGTATCCTCTTCCTCCTGATCCCTCCCTGTGGGTGGTAATGTTCTTCGCCTGGTGGCACAGTGAGGGTTGCCCATGTTGTCGGCTATCCGACGGAGTGAATGGTTAATTCCCGTGAGCACCGTCACGAGCTCAGCCTGTCTGTCCTCCATCCGTCCTTGGTGTCGCTGTTGACAGGCATGTTGCTCCGCATGTTGCTGGGCCTGCTGGGTCTTGATCTCCTCAAGGGTCCCCTTCATCTCGTTGAGGGTGGACACAACCTGGCTCATGCCCGTGGTGTCCTGCCGGTACGTGTCCAGGATGTTTCTTACATGGGAATATACCGGTTCCGCAGCCAACTGGTCAGGCTCGCGCCTCCGCCGTCCTCCACTCCCACCACCCCTGCCCACTTGCACCTGGCCTGCCCTTGTGGGCACATCGGGTCTCCGGGACCCCTGAGGGGTGGCATTTGCGTTGTCGCCTGCCTCCTCATGGGTGCCCGGTACACCGTGTTCCTCCTGGTCAGCCTGGCTGCATTGTGGTGGTGGGGCAGGGATCCCGGGTGTCTCCTGGGATGTGGCAGGAGTGGGGGTGGTGGTTGGCCCAGTTGTACCTGACGCAGGTGCTGCAGGTGGTTGGACACCAGAGGGGCCAGGTTGGTCGGGGTCGTCCACAGAGTGGTGAGAGTCGTCGCTGCCGGTGGGATCGTCATCCCGCAGAGACAGGTCCTGTGAGTCTTCCCCCCAGTGTTGGGTGGTGATCCACGACGTTGACCTGTGTGTGAGAGAGACAATGTTATTTTTGTTCCATGCAACATCCATGTTTCATTCGTTTGAAAGTTGGCACATTTCCTCTGGGTATTTGGATATGTCTTGCATTCCACTCACAGTGCACTTGTGCATGGGTATGTCCCTTGGCCACAGCTTTTGAGACTTTACCTATGTGTGACACAGTCTTACTTGCTGCGTCAATTGTGACTGCAGTCAGCAGTGGAGTAAGCAGGTGTGGCGAGCCATGCATTGGCGCCTTCCGTGTTGCACTGTACGTGGGCACATGGAGTTGTTCCACACACTTATATAATGCAGGTAGCTGGCGTTGTGCTCGTGCACAGGTTGACACATGGCCCAGTGTTTTGCCATGGAGAAGAGAGGGGGATTCAGGCACTGGCCACCCTTGTCTACATGCACGCAGTCCACCTGCTGACGAGCAGACATTCCCACACCACCCAAGGCTGAATTGGTCTCCCTGTGTATCCCTTTCTCACTCCCTCTCTGTCCCCCTCTCCCTCCCTCCCTGTGTCAGCCTCCTCCCTCTGTCCGTCTCCCTGTGTCTCCCTCCCTCTCTCTCCCCCTCTCCCTCCCTCTGCGTGTCACCCTCTGTCACCTCAGCCCAGCTTCCTAGGCACACACTGTTTGCAGATCTTTGAATGGCCCTTGGCTTGTTCATGTGAGTTTGTTTCTGATCTCCAGGCACCCATTGGGTGTAGTGTCTGTGTCTGTGCTGCTGCTGTGGTGGTGTGTGCTGCCACTCTTTCACAGTGTTGGCTGTTCATTAGCTGCTGTCATGTGCAAAAAGTGCCTTCACCCCCATGTCTTCATGCAAGGCGTCCGCCATTTGCAGGCAAGTCTTTCCTGTGTTGGGACACACTGTTTGTCTGGCTGTGACCTAGGCCATATGGGCAGAGGGCATTGTTGTTTGCTTCTGAGTTGCACTATGTGATTTTTGAGGCCCACACTCCCGCCATCCGGGTTACCGTGTCTTGTGTTGGTGTTTTCTGTGGCCTGTGACTTGGCATTGTCTAGCTGGGTGCATGGGGCATGGTGGCGCTAGTGGCATGTGCATGTTTATGGAGTGTGGTTGAGTCATGCGATAGCTTTGGGGTGGTTGCGCGCATGATTGTGAGTTTGGTTGTGGATGACGTTCCCCCCATGTGAGGTGAGTTGTTTGTGTACTCACCAGGCTCTTGGAGTCCTTCTACTCCCTCCACTCCCACCAGCGGCAGTATGGCCATCACCTTCTCCTCCCAGGGATGGTAGTGTACCGGTCTGCGGGGCGGCCCTCCTCCAGTGATGTTGGCCTGGTTGTGGTCGTCGGTCATTTTGCGGCGGACCGTCCTCCGCAGATCGTACCACCTGGCTTGGCATTCATGCCTGGTCCTTCTGGTGGATGCAACAGCATTCACAGCATCGACAATTGTCTGCCACATGGCTGTTTTTTCGGAAATGCTGGTCTGTCTGACCAATGTTCCAAAGAGGTGTGGCTCGACTCTAATGATTTCGTCGACAAGGACCTCCAACTCTTGGCTAGTGAACTTTGGATTCTTGTTAGTGGGCATGGTGAGGGGTGTGGGTGTGGATGGTTGTGGGGGGTGTGGGTGTGGATGGTTGTGGGTGTGTGGGTGTGGTTGTGCAGGTGTGTGTGTGAATGCGATGAGGGTGTGTTTGTGAAGGTGGTTGTGTGAAGGTGTGCAGGTGTAAGGTGTAGTGGAGGTTGTAGTATGGTGCAGTTGTTTCTCTGTGTGGTCTGGCAGCAGTGGGTCTGTTGCAAAGGATCATGGTTTGTGTGTGTTGGGCCTTTTTATTGGTCCATTGGTGGGTGTGGCTGTGTTTGAACTTTGGGTGGGTGGGTGTGTTATAAGGAGTGGTTGTGTTTTGGACCTCTGTTTGGGAGTTTGGCAGTTGCAGGTCAGTGAATAGGTTGTATTTGTGCTTGTTGGACATGTTTTGTGGCTTTGTGCGATTCGAATGAAGTCTTCTTGTGTTGTTTTGCTTTGTCCTGGTTGTGTACGTGTGTTTTTTGCGTCTGTACGGTGCGTACATCGGCCATTTTGTTGTACAGTGCTGTCCTTGTCTCTGGCTTGGTACGACTCGTACATGCGTGATGTTGGGTGAGGGTGCTGGTGTTGGGGCCTGGGGTGCGCTCCGTACTTAGACTGGTGGGGTGTGTGTTCGCTCCGTACATACACGGGTGGGGGTACGGTCCGTACATACACTGTTGGGGTGGGGGTACGCTCCATACATACGCGGGTGAGGGTACGGTCCGTACATACACTGTTGGGGTGGGGGTGCGCTCCATACATACGCGGGTGGGGGTACGGTCCGTACATTCACTGTTGGGGTGGGGGTACGCTCGATACATACGCGGGTGAGGGTACGGTCTGTACATACACTGTTGAGGTGGGGGTACGCTCCATACATACGCAGGTAGGGGTACGGTCTGTACATACACTGTTGGGGTGGGGGTACGCTCCATACATACGTGGGTGGGGGTATGGTTCGTACATACACTGGTGTACTTCCGCGGGTGAGGGTACGGTCCGTACATACACGGTTAGGGTGGGGGTATGCTCCATACAATAGCGGGTGGGGGTACGGTCTGTACATACACTGTTGAGGTGGGGGTACGCTCCATACATACGCAGGTAGGGGTACGGTCTGTACATACACTGTTGGGGTGGGGGTACGCTCCATACATACGTGGGTGGGGGTACGGTCCGTACACACACTGTTGGGGTGGGGGTATGCTCCATACATACGCGGGTGAGGGTACGGTCCGTACATACACTGTTGGGGTGGGGGTACGCTTCATACATACGCGGGTGGGGGTACGGTCCGTACATTCACTGTTGGGGTGGGGGTACGCTCCATACATACGCGGGTGAGGGTACGGTCCGTACATACACTGTTGGGGTGGGGGTACGCTCCATACATACGCGGGTGGGGGTACGGTCCGTACATTCACTGTTGGGGTGGGGGTACCCTCCATACATACGCGGGTGGGGTACGGTCCGTACATTCACTTTTGGGGTGGGGGTACGCTCCATACATACGCGGGTGAGGGTACGGTCCGTACATACATGGTTGGGGCGGGGGTACGCTCCATACATACGCGGGTGAGGGTACGGTCCGTACATGCACTGTTGGGGTGGGGGTACGCTCCATACATACACGGGTGGGGTACGGGCCGTACGTACACGGGTGTATATACACGGGTGGGTGTGCGGTCCGTACGTACGGGGGTGTACATGCGCGGGTGGGGGTTCAGCGCGTACATACGAGGGCTGGGGGGGTGGTTGTGCACGTACATACGGGGGCTGGGGGGGTGTTCGGCGCGTATGCGGGCACATGTCTCCATGGTTGCTATGGGAGTTCGGTGCGGACGGTGTTTTTTCCATACGGTTGTAACATCGGACGCACGGGATGGATCGTACTTGCGCGGTCGGACTTCACTTTTCACATTTGTATGGTAAATCGTCCGGGGACGTGTCGGACACATTTTCCGACCCGAGGACGTGTGGGGAATTATTCCCAATGCGATTCGTATGGACTTTTTCCCATGCGAATCGTACTTGGCAGTTTGTACGTCACTTGTACGATTCGTACGGTAAAAAGACCGGATACGAGTCGTACGGGAAATTTTTTCCGGGATCCTAATCGGCACCTTAGTTGTTCTTCCAAGTTTCCTAACTGCATTACATCTTCTTGAGCGTGATGCATTGCTGTTTCTACCTCATTCATGGCAATTGCTGCTTCATTTTCAACAATTGGTTGTCCTAGTGGATCTTGACTCAGTGCAGCATAACTGTGACTGTCTTGAGAACTGTCTCTAGCAATCTCAGCTGCAATTGTAGCTTCTTGATCAATTTCATCATTCAACATTTTCACATAATTTGCAAAAGCACTGCATTGTCTGCTATCTTTACAAGCAATAAATGAATCTTCATAACTCTGAAAATCTCCAAGTAATTCCAGTTCTGAACGCCACGGTTTGAACATTTGCAAAAGGGCTAAATAGTAAAATTCCCTTTTATCAGCAGTGTCACAACTCAGTTTCCTGTGATTAATTACATTTTCTTTCCTTTGTTTCACCAAACATCCTTCGGAACCAATCACTGCATATTTTCCATCATTGATGTTCTCCGTAGTATTCCGTTTAAAAGTGTAGTTTTGCAGCACTTCATAGAGACACATGTTCTCAAGATGATGACTTCTGTTTGGGTAATATGTGTCCAACATATTCGTTTTCAAAATATCTGTACTTTCTGGTTCTTTTTATGCTTAATATTCAATTTCTTGAACAGATTTCAGTACCCGATTTTGCATTGCTGCAAGACCTAGACTCACCCAAATGATTCTTCTACTTTTGGAATATAGACTTGCAGATGATAACCGATCTGAACATTCATATGCTCCAATTTCACAATGCGATAATATCTTCAAACTGAAACTGTATAATTTCTTACTTAGAGTCTTCTCGTGAGAAATCTCTTCCCACGTTTCTTTCAATTCCGTCTTTTCTGATTTAGTAATGTTGGACGTTACATATCGAGCAACAGCAATGGAATTGTCCGCAACATACTGAATATTCATGTTAGCGTTCCACATGGATAAAATAACTGGATTGTAGTCATTAATGTATTTTGACTCTTCGCTTCTTCTTAAGTTGTAGGTATTTATCGGAGACTTTCTTGTGATGGTATGTCACATAGCTGACATAAAACTGTTCACTCTTCCTTTGGATAATACAGGACGTGGAAATCCAAAACGACATTTGGTATAGAATTTATCCTTTGACTTGTACTTTCTTCGACAGTATTTTCCACATCTATGGCTTTGGAATCGTAAGACTTGCTGTTTTAAGTGTTTACCTTCTCTGCTATTGGGTACAGCACATGTGGCATAATCTTCAATGAAAGACAAAACAGTATCATCTGAATCTGTTCCAAATTTGGGGGCGTCCTTGATCCATAACAACATATGTATATGAGGAGCACCTCTTGCTTGATACTCCTTTCTCCAAAAGAAATCCACAACTTCTCCAAGAGGAGGATTTAGTTTTATTGCAGATGAAAGACATCATAGCTTCAAATCTATGATTGAAATATCTGCATGCGTTAACAGGATCCAAAGAGCACAATTCTCCAGGTGTCATGTATTCAATATTTTTTATATTGGAATTTGCCTCTCGAAGAAATTCAAGTAAATCATCCGAAGCATACTCAGCACAGCTTAGTGTAAAAAACCATGTAGGAGTTCCTAAGTTCCGTAGCATACATTTCAGTTCTCCATGACGACGGTACCAATATTCATTAGTCCCACGCTGACATGCCATCAGATTAATCAACTGAGATTCTAAATGATCATCTCTCTGATGCACTTTATCCATAAAATTCTTTGCAGTTACATTTTGCAGATGAATTCCAGTTTTTAAAATGTGATTTACTGAATATGAAAGTCCAGACAAGTCACTTTCAAACAGAAGATGAAACATATAAGGGATACATTATCGAAATCTTGGAACTTCTGCATATAATCTTGTGGTCCAATATTCAGATGCAGAAATCTGCACAGGACATTCATCATATCGTCCACCTTTTCCTCTTGGAAACAACTGTGGGAAACAACGAGCTTCCAAGCTCTCTTCCCATACATTCATGGGACTTCCTCTTGCTTTTTTCATTTGGAACAACTCAATCGTATTCCCCATCACCTCTTTGGAATGAAGTGGATGTACACTGTAATATTCATTGATTTCTTCACATCTGGACATGTCCACTTTTTCAATTTGTCCTCTTAATGTTTCAATATCTTCTGCTAAATCTATTTCTTCTTCTCCTACAAACACATTTCTATAGTACTCATTATTTTTTATCAGATACAATGATGCCTTTTGCACTTTTCTAATATCCACTAACTCTTGCCAGATTTTCTTATTCTTAGTAGGAACACCATTAACTAGAATGACTTGTGGTTCATTTTCTCCATGGTCTACAACAATAGTTTCAATGTTTTTCTTTAAATCTAACGGTAAATACACAACTCTTCCTTTCAATCCTCTTTGTAAGTCTGATGGAGACAATTTACCACCCATTGAATGAGAATAGGCTCATAGGTATTTAAATCTATCAGCTCTGGAGGAATAGCAACCAACTCTAGATTATTATGAACAGCTCTAGCAGGCATTTTATTCTCATCTAATTTGTTATAACAATATTTGCAAATACGCTGCTCAGATCCCAAATCAAAACAATCCTCTACCAACAAATAAGTTGCAAATTCCTTCCACTTATCATTATTTTCTGTTCCACTTTTTAAATACAGATTGACACTCCTAGTCTGATTTTTATAGTGAGTTCGCCGACAACAAATACAAGAAACATTTGGTCTTTCACCTGAAATTACCTTAAACGGTGTGATTTGATCTTCAATTTTTTTTGTAATCATGGGTTCTACATTGTCTTCAACATTTTGTTCTACTAATGTGTCAGTTTCTGCACTCTCTTGCTGAGGACCAAAGTAACAAAACTCAATATCATCACAAACCTTCTTCACATCTGATACTGACCCACGCAAAAGAGCACTGTTCAACTCATTTAACTTTAGTGCTGGACTTTTTGCATCATACAATCCTCTCACTAATTTCCGTATTTGAGTATGATGTACTGCCAACATCCTGAAATGGTGAAAAACACTTCGACAAACTTTCCTAGAAAGACAAGCCAGAGAATGACCTTGGAAAACCAGTATTTTTTCTCACTCTGTAAGGGTCTTGTCCTTGCAACACCTTAATCTTTTAATACTTTTTTTACTATATGCTCGTAAGAAACTACATAATTAATCAATAGATTCTTGTTGTACACTACAAATACTACTGCAATCCCAAGTGTACACAGGGTGTTTAGGACGTTTCCCTAGAACTTCATCAGCTATCACTTCTTCTGCATTTCTTTCAACCATTTTCTCTTTGTCAATTGGACAACCATTTCTAACCTCATAACCTCGACCACTGGTGTCAACTGCATGCAATAAATTATTGCTCTGTAAATAACTCTCTTCATTAAAGAAAGGCTCTGAACTTGAACTGTGTTTCCATTCACCCAAGAAAAATCACAAAAATGTGTTCTGTTAATTACTCTTTTCCTCCTACTTTTGGCCTTCATTAAATGGATTGGTTTATCTAGTGATCGAATTCTGTTTAATACTAAAATGAATAGTTTCCTTTTTACTTCAAAAGCCTTTTCAACAATGGTTTCAATATGCTTCATCTTTTTATAAAATAGAGCTCTCTTTTTATATTTCTTCACATCTTTCATCAAATTATGTACTACTCTCTTGTAAAATAATTTGTTGCGTATTTCTTTATACTGATTTTGTCTTCTTTTACCATACTTCGTCTCCTTTGACTGTCCATTTGCTTTTTTGCTTTTCCTATTATTTTGAATATTTTTTATAGTTGAAGCATTCTCAGAGGTTTCAGCATTCTGTACATTCTGTCTGGTCCTACGAACAGGTTTAATAAATTGCTTTGTGATCTTACCAGAAGATTGTTTCTTTTTAGCCACATTATGTTGTTCATTCAATACTTGTGGTTGATTTTTCTTCAAGTAACTGTCCTTTTTCTGTTCTTTTCTTTTTCTTACTTTGTCTGGCATGATTTCTCTATTTTAATGGTAATAAACAGTATCTGTAAAAATTAATCACAAATAAATGTATATTAATATCTTTATAAATTATACTTTTCTATTACTATACAAACACATTTTATATAAATACTGACTAAGAAATTATAGGCCTGAAGCACAAGTGTGACGGTGGTTAGACCACTACATGCATAGTGCATACTACTTTGAAGCAGTTCATGCCCTAAAGCCTGCCTCACTGAAAGAGTACATGCTTACTGACTGAATGATTACAGTACTATAAGGAGAGACACTGGGTGAATTCACAGTTGTTTGAGTTTTACTTTACTGAATAGATTACTACATGGTACTGAAAGACTCACTAGGGGTTTGCAACAGCAGTCACAGTGTGTTTGCTGGAGTGTATGCATGGTGACTGTGGAAATGTAGGCCTGAAGCACAAGTGTGAAACTGGTTAGACCACTACATGCATAGTGGATAGTTATTTCATGCAGTCGTTGTGAAAAGGCATGCTTCACTGCATGAGTACCTAGGTACTGACTGAAACATTAGAGTAATGCAAGGAGAGTGCCTGAATGAATCTTTTAAGGGTTTGGGTTTTTGCGCCGTGAATAGGTTAGTTCATGGTGCCAGATGAGTCACTGGAGGTGTGCAAGGGGAATGTTATGGTGTTTATTGGAGTTTATAGCTACTGACTGGTCAATTGAAGGTGTGAAAGACAATTGTGTAGGTGGTCAGAGGCCTCCATGCATAGTGGATAGACATTTGAAGTACTCCATGTGCTAAGGCAGGGTTCACTACATAAGTACCTGGGTACTGACTGAATCATTAGAGTACTACAAGGAGAGTGTCTCGCTGAATTTATAAATGGTTGGGGTTTGGTGTAGTCAATGGATTAGTACATGATGTTGAATGGGTCACTGGAGGAGTGTAAGGGGACTGACAGGGTGCTTCCGGGAACTGTATGAATACTGACTGGGGTATTGAAGGTCTGAAAGACAAGTGTGTAGGTGGCTAGAGGCCTGCATACATAGCGCGTAGACGTTTGATGCAGTGCATGTACTAAAGCTGGGTTCACTACATAAGTACCTCAGTACTGACTCAATCATTAGAGTACTTCAAGGAGAGTGCCTGGGTAAATTTATAACTGGTTGGGTTTTGGCACAGTGAATGGATTAGTACATAGTGCTGAATGGGTCACTGGAAAAGTGTAAGGGGAGTGACAAGGTGTTTGCAGGAACTGTATGAATACTAACTGGGGTATTGAAGGTGTGAAAGACAAGTGTGTAGGTGGTTAGAGGCCTGCATGCATAGTGGATAGGCGTTTGAATCAATCCATGTGCTAAGGCCTGCCTCACTCTATTAGTACTTGGATAGTAACTGAATGTTTAGATAATTGCAAGGAGAGTGCCTGGGTGAATTTATAAGTGTTTGGGTTTTGGCGCAGTAAATGGATTACTACATGGTGCTGAATGAGTCACTAAAGGAGTGTAAGGGGAGTGACAGGGTGTTTGCAGGAACTGTATGAATACGGTCTGGGATATTGAAGGTGTGAAAAACAAGTGTGTAGGTGGTTAGAGGCCTGCATGCATAGTGGATAGGTGTTTGAATCAATCCATGTGCTAAGGCCTGCCTCACTCCATTAGTACTTGGATAGGATCGGAATGTTTAGAGTATTGCAAGTAGAGTGCCTGGGTTAATTTATAAGTGTTTGGGTTTTGGTGCAGTAAATGGATTACTACATGGTGCTGAATGAGTCACTGGAGGAGTGTAAGAGGAGTGACAGGGTGTTTGAAGGAACTGTATGAATACTGACTGGGGTATTGAAGGTGTGAAAGACAAGTGTGTAGGTGGTTAGAGGCTTGCATGCATAGTGGATAGGCATTTGAATCAATCCATGTGCTAAGGCCTGCCTCACTCCATTAGTACTTGGGTACTGACTGAATGTTTAGAGTATTACAAGGAGAGTGCCTGGGTGAATTTATAAGTGTTTCTTTTTGGCACAGTAAATGGATTAGTACATGGTGCTGAATAAATCACTGGAGAAGTGCAAGGGGAGTGACAGGGTGTTTGCTGGAAGTGTATGGATACTGACTCGGGAATTCAAGGGGTTAAAGACAAGTGCGTAGTAGGTTAGAGGCCTGCATGCATAGTGGATAGACATTTGAAGCAGTCCATGTAGTAATGCATGGTTCACTGCATGAGTACCTGGGTACTGACTGAATCATTAGAGTGCTGCTAGGAGAGTGCCTGGGTGAAACCTTTAAGTTTTTCGGTTTTGGCGCAGTGAATAGATTAGTACATGGTACTGGATGAGTCACTGGAGGTGTGCAAGGTGAGTGACAGGGTGTTTATTGAAGTATATAGATACTGACTAGTAAATTGAAGGAGTGAAAGACAATTGTGTAGGTGGTTAGACAGACACCTCCATGCATAGTGGATAGGCATTTGAATCAATCCATGTGCTAAGGCCTGCATCACTCCATTAGTACTTGGGTACCGACTGAATGATTAGAGTATTGCAAGGAGAGTACCTGGGTGAATTTATAAGTGTTTGTTTTTTTGGTGCAGTAAATAGATTAGTACATGGTGCGGAATAAATCAGTGGAATAGTGTAAGGGGAGTGACAGGGTGTTTGCAGGAACTGTATGAATACTGACTAGGGTATTGAAGGTGTGAAAGACATGTGTGTAGGTGGTTAGAGGCCTGCATGCATAGTGGATAGTCCATGAGCTAAGGCTTGGCTCAGTGTATGAGTACTTGGGTACTGACTAAATGATTAGAGTTTTTAAGCACTTATATGTATGCAGAGACATAAAGTACCCAACACCTTCTCTCTAAATGGTTCCTGAATGCATACAGACTCTCATTGTGATTCTAGACAACAAACACTATCCCATGCATATTACCAAATCACATTTTCTTTTCCGGAATATATATTGTACTACTGCACATAATTGTAGAACCCTGACTCTTTTTCAAATACCTAACCAATGACTGGTTTCTTATTCTACCAAAGTATGAGAACAGGATAGGTTTTTAACCAGTTATGTGTCTGCAAATACATAAAATACCCAAATCTTTCTCTTAGTACAGTTTCTAAATGTACACAGACTCACAATGTGATTCTAGAAAACAAACAATATCCCTTGGATTTTACAAAAACACATTTACCTTTCTTGAAGAGGTAATGTGAGTGCACACATTCCACATATTTTTCTACTGCTCATTAGTGTATAATCCTGACTCATTTTACAAACACATAAACAATAAATGGATTCTATTTCTACCAAACTGTAAGAACAGGATAGGTTTTTAAGCCGTTATCTGTCAGCAAATACATTATGTAACCAAATGCTTCTCTAACAATGGTTGCCCAAATGCACACAGACACACAGTGTGATTCTAAACAAGCAACACTATCCCTTGGACTTTACCAAAACACATTCACTACTCTGGAAGGGGTAAGGGGACTGCACACAATCTACATATTTCAGTACTGCACTTTAGTGTCAAAGCCTGACTCATTTCATGAATGCATAAGCAATGACTGGCTTCTAATGCTACTAAAACTTGACAACATGACAGGTTTTAAAACAGTTATCTGTCAGCAAATACACGATGTTACCAAATGCTTCTCTCACAATGGTTATCCAAATACAGACAGACTCACAGTGTGATTCTAGACAAGCAACACTATCCCCTGTACTTTACCAAAACACATTCACTAGTCAGGAAGAGGTAAAGTAACTGCACACATTCTATATATTTCAGTACTGCACTTTAGTGTCAAAGCTTGACTCATTTTCCGAATACATAAGCAATGACTGGCTTCTAATTCTACCAAAACTTGAGAACAGGAAAGGTTTTTAAGCAGTTATGTGTATGCAAAGATATGAAGTACACAAATGCTTCTCTCACAGTGGTTTCCAAATGCACACAGACTCACAGTGTGATTCTAGACAAGCAACACTCTTCCTTGTACTTTACCAAGACACAATCACTATTCTAGAAGTGGTAAGGTGACTGCACACATTCTACATATTGCAATACTGCACACTACTGTGAAAGCCTGACTCATTTTGCAATTGCATAAGCAATGACTGGCCTCTAATGCTACTAAAACTTGACAACAAAACAGGTTTTAAAGAAGCAGTTATCTGCCAGCAAATACATGATGTTACCAAATGCTTGTCTCACAATAGTTGCCCAAATGCACACAGACTCACAGTGTGATTCTAGATAAGCAACACTATCCCTTGGAGTTTCCTAAAACTCATTCACTACTCTGGAAGGGGTAAGGGGACTGCACACAATCTACATATTTCAGTACTGCACTTTAGTGTCAAAGCCTGACTCATTTTGTGAATGCATAAGCAATCACTGGCTTCTAATACTTCTAAAACTTGACAACATGACAGGTGTTTAAGCCATTATCTATCAGCAAATACATGATGTAACCAAATGCTTCTCTCACAATGGTTGCCCAAATGCACATAGACTCACAGTGTGATTCTAGACAAGCAACACTATCCTGTGGAGTTTACCAAAACTCATTCACTACTCTGGAAGGGGTAAGGGGACTGCAAACAATCTACATATTTCAGTACTACACTTTAGTGTCAAAGCCTGGCTCATTTTATGAATGCATAAGCAAAGACTGACTTCTAATGCTACTAAAACTTGACAACATGACAGGTTTTAAAACAGTTATCTGTCAGCAAATACACAATGTTACCAAATGCTTCTCTCACAATGGTTACCCAAATGCACACAGACTCACAGTGTGATTCTAGACAAGCAACACTATCCCCTGTACTTTACCAAACCACATTCACTACTCTAGAAGAGGTAAAGTAACTGCACACATTCTACATATTTCAGTACTGCACTTTAGTGTCAAAGCTTGACTCATTTTCCGAATACATAAGCCATGACTGGCTTCTAATTCTACCAAAACTTGAGAACAGGAAAGGTTTTTAAGCAGTTATGTGTATGCAAAGATATGAAGTACCCAAATGCTTATCTCACAGTGGTTCCCAAATGCACACAGAGTCACAGTGTGATTCTAGACAAGCAACACTCTCCCTTGTACTTTACCAAGACACAATCACTAGTCTAGAAGGGGTAAAGTGACTGCACACATTCTGCATATTTTAATACTGCACACTACTGTGAAAGCCTGACTCATTTTGCAATTGCATAAGCAATGACTAGCCTCTAATGCTACTAAAACATGACAACAAAACAGGTTTTAAAGCAGTTAATCTGCCAGCAAATACATGCTACTAAATGCTTTTCTCACAATAGTTGCCCAAATGCACATAGACTCACAGTGTAATTGTAGACAACTAACTATCCCTTGTAAAAAATACATTTACTATTCTACAAGATGTAAGGTGACTGCACACATTGCAGACAATTTTCTACTACACATTAGTACCAAAATGTTTCTCTCAAAATGATTCCTAAATGCACACAGACTCACTGTGTGATTCTAGACAAACAACACTATCCCTTGCACTGTATCAAAACACATTTCTTAATCTAGAAGGAGAACTACATTTTAGTGTAGAAACATGACTCATTTTGCAAATACATGAACGATGACTGGTTTCTAATTCAACCAAAACATAAAAACAGAACAGTTATCTGTCTGCAAACACATGAAAAACACAAATGTCTATCACAGAATGGTTTCTACATGCACACACACTGTCAATCAGATTGTAGACCAAAAAAGGTACTCCCTGCACTTTAGCAGGCGAAATACATTACACTGATTGAAATCAAAATAGATCACATACATCCCCTCACAATTAAATAACTCACCTTTCAAGTTGTTTTGTAGATTAAGAAGTATGTCACTCACACACCAGATTTTCTTATACAGAATCTCTGCACTGTGCACCTGTCAGCAAAACCAAAGTATGGCAAAGTTTCCCTCTCACTTTGCACACATATAAACACTCCTTCCCAAATTAATTCAAAAGCTAACACACATTTCTATTGGTTAAACATGTCAACCCTTTCCAAATGACATACATTTGAACCCTACCCCCAATCTGCCTTTTGCCTGTTACCATAGAAACAGGTCATGGAACACTTAACTGAGCACACAGGTCTCAAGTTCAGCACACAATGTTGCTAATCAAAACAGCAAGTGTGCTTGACTTTTCAACATATCAGTTTATCATATATAATGTTCCTTTCAATCAGTTTTTGTTAACCAATAAGAATCATGCGTTTAAAAAACAGAAACATGCACCCTAGTTTTCAGTGTAGATGGTTGTCCAACAACCAATCATTTCTTTTCTTTTTTCAAAACTGCATCTTATCCACCATTTTAGAAAAATCTTACTTTTCAAACTGCCATTTCATTTACAGAGACCATCTGAGTGCATCCAGACCTCCGTTCAAGATGCTTAGAGTGTAAATTGTAGGACACAGCAATATTTTCTGGAGCCAAAGGTATGCAGAAAACAAAGGCATTCACAAAGACTAATTTTTGCCAAATGTAAACATTAAATGGATTGGACAGAGAGGGTTAAAGTGGCACCAATTGATGCCATTGGTAAAATTCTTTATACATCTCCAACACCCTGACCTCCTAATAGTGCACTGTGGTGGCAATGACCTAGGCACTTTGACTGGGGTATGTCTGGAAATGCTTATGAAGGACACCTTTGCAGAATTGATTTCACTTTTTCCCAAAACTGCCTTTGTGTATTCTAACATATGCCAAAGGCAGAAATGGAACTGGTCCAATCATTTTTGTCCACAGATTGAGAAAGCTAGGAAACATGTGAATAAATCTGTTTCTGCCTTTCTCCGAGACTATAGAATGGGGTCCATTTGCAATAAAAATCTGCGTTTTCATATGCAAGAGATGTATGGGAGAGATGGAGTACACTTTACTGATGAAGGAAACAGAGTCTTCCTCAACAACTTTAGACTCTGTATAGGTACTTACTTATAAGTACCAAAAACTCTGAATGAACACAACGGCTCTTTTTAGAGCCACTCAAGAACGAAACACATAAGCTTGATGTTTATCTCCCCAAAATTTCAAGTTTTTTTCCTTGGAGTCGTGCACCCAACACGTTAGGATCCACGCACCCTATGCGAGAGAAATCGTGCACCCAACACGATAGGATGCGCGACTCCTAATTTTACCATAAAAAAATATAGCCCCTATCACTAATTTTTATTAACCCCGGGGACCCCATCCCCGGGGCTTATAAAAAACGTTGGGGACCGTGGGGGGAGCCCCAATGCCCCCACGGTCCCAGCCAGCTCCCCGCATCCTTCAGGAGCCGGTATTGCTTTTCCACATGTGGAGCTGCTGACATGCAGCTCCCCGTGTGGAATAGCAATATGGTTTGGATTTTGAAAGAGAGAGCAGGTTTCCCTGCTCTCTCTTTCAAAATCCGAACAAAGTTTGCTATGGGAGGGCGGTAGACTCCCGCCCTCTCATAGCAAACAACAGTGTCCTGGGGGTGGGCACCCCAAGACACTGTAGGAGCCGGCCCTGGGGGGTGGCAGTCCCCGGGGCCCTCAAGAGCTCCAGGAGGGGGCCACGCAGCCCTCCTCCCTCAATAAATTAAGTCCTGGGGGTGGTGGTCCTCTGGGCTTAGGGGGGCTATTCAGCCCCCACCCTATTTATTTTCTCACCCCGGGGGTAGCGGTCCCCGGGGCTGGGGTGCCCCACTGGGCCCCCCATTAATTTTTTATGCATTTTGCCCCCGGGATTTGGCCCCCCCGGGGGCTAATTATTAAGGAAGTGCAAAAACCCGCGCTTTGTTCTTTTTTTTTACGGCCGGATCCGCGCACCCTGTGTGCATTTTGCCGTTTAAAAAAAAAAAGTGGGGTCCTGGGAGTCCTTCTGGGACCCCCTAAGCAATACTAGAGGGTCAGAGTATTTCTACCCTGCCCCCTTTATATCTTTCACACACTTATTTCCCTTACTTCTTCAGCCTCGCTTCTACCGAGGCACAAAATGGCTGCCAACAGTTCCTGGTTTCGAATGTTCACAGACACTTGACAGCCAATTAGCAGTCAGCGCGTGATCGGTAGAGTGTGCGCACGGTGCGCAGAGGGTGCGCTTAGGGTGCGGATAGAGTGCGTGGATCATCCGAGGCCATAGATATATATGTAGTTTTAACTCTAATTTTCTCAGGGCCTACTGAACAGAAAACTCTGAACTGAAGATTACCTTTTTGCCAAATTTGGTGTAATTCCGTTCAGCAGTTCGGGCTGTAGCTGCGGCTAAAGGTCCTATGGGAAAATGCATGGGAAAACGCGTTTTGGGACCCCCCTTTTTTTCTCGGCCCCCGCTTGACGAATCACCCCAAAACTTTCAGGATAGGAGTGGACTGGAGCTGGCCAAAAGTTTTGAAAATTTTGCGAAGATTCGTCAACCCGCACCAGACTTATTGGGAATAGAATATTGCTGATTTCCTATGGAAAATAGGTCATAACTATAACTACCTACTGGCGAACGCCAGTAGGTAATATATATATATATATATATATATATATATATTTATATATATAGAAAATATATAATTTTTTTTGTCCACAAAGTCAGGCTGTTTTTATTAGTAAGGCAAACACAAATACCGTAAACTTCATTTCAATCATTTCCTGACCCATTTCAGACTCTTATAGTCCCTGTTTGGCAGACTATCACAGTTGTTCCAACTAATCCATCAATGTGCAATTTGTAGGTTTTGCCCTCTGGTGGGTCTCCCAAGCGAGTTCTCAAATTCGTTGCATCTTGCGACTCGTAGTGCTGAAAGCCCAATTTTTCCATTCAGTGGGTTATTCATACCAAACAATCCAGTTTTTTTAAATACACAGATTTGACTGTGAACTGAACGTTTCATTTTATGGCTGTACCATTTCCAGACCACATAGGACTCAGCTTAATTTACTGTGGCGGTGCTGTCCTCACAGCAGGACCGCTGTAACACTTCTGCAGTACTTTTCCACAAAACAAAGATGCACTCCTCATTCAGGCAGCTTTTATTTAGTAAGGTAAACACAAATCTGGTGCATTTCATTTCAGTCCTTCAGAGGGGAGAATGTGGCCTAATGGCTAGGACGGTCTACCTCGAGTCTCAGCAGGGACACTCAACATTCTGTGATTCTGGGTAAATCACTTAATCTCCCTGTGCCTAAAAAACTGAATGTGTCCGTCTGTAAAGTAACTGGCACTCTGATGCTTCGGGTCTAGTTTGCGCTATATAAAACACCACACACAAAAAAAATCCTAGCCTGGCGCATTTCTGGCTCTCATGGTCCCTGTTCACAGGCAGATGTTTGGAAGACTATCACAGCTGTTCCAGCAGACTCATCAACTTGCAATTTGTAGGTTTTTCCCTCTGATGGGTCTCCCAAGGGGGTTATCAATTCTGTTTCATACTGGGACCCTTAGTGCTGAAAAGCTACATTTTTCCATTCAGTGGTGTAGTCATTCCAAACAATCCAGATTTGTTAAATGTACACATTTCACTGCCAATTGAACATTCCGTTTAATGGCTGTAAAACTTACAGGCCACATCGGGCCCACCTGAATTTATTGTGGTGGTACTGTCTTCATGGCAGGACCACCGTCACACTTCTGCAGTACTTTATCCACAAAATAAAGGCTCAATCCTCATCCAGGCTGCATTTATTAGTAAGCGAAATGCAAATCTGGTGCATTTTATTTCAACCATTTCCTTTTGAAGCATTTCATAATACACGCACACACATATTTGTGTTTGTTTGTTTGGTTTGTGTATATTCTGAAAAGCGTCAGAAGGAATATATATATATATATATATATATATTACCTACTGGCGGTCACCAGTAGGTAGTTATATTTAGGACCTATTTTCCATAGGAAATCCGCAACATTCTATTTCCAATCAGTCTGGCGCCGGTTGACGAACCCTACGCTAAATTTTCCAAACTTTTGGCCAGCTCCGGTCCGCTCCTATCCTGAAGGTTTCGTGGTGATTCATCAAGCGGGGGCTGAGAAAAAAGGGGGGTCCCAAAACGCTTTTTCCCCATGCATTTTCCCATAGGACCTGTTGACGCAGCTACAGCCCGAACTGCTGAACGGAATTACACCAAATTTGGCAGAAAGGTAGACCTTGGTTCAGAGTCGTACCTTTTGCTTAAATGGTGTAAATCCGTTCAGTAGTTCCTGAGAAAATCAAAATTAAAATCACATATATATCTGGGCGGAGCCTAGCCGCACATCTCATATTGAGATCTGATTGGCTGTCAGCACTTCATCCAAGAAGTGTTGGCAGCCATCTTGGGACCAATATACATGATAGTGCTGGAGCGGATTATGCAAAATTTTGTATACCCACCCCATTCTTGCATATCATTTTATTAATTAGATTAATTAATTAATTAGAATCGTACTAATGGTTTAGAGTGATATGAAAATAACTAATCAACCTTATTAATGACCAAAATACACATGGGATTTGCATCTGCATGGCTTAATTAATGAAGTGATCTAAAAATCGTACGCATATTAATGATAGATGATTAGAACATTGCATGATATATGTTGCTATAGTGATGTAATTGTGATTTGTGCTTTATTTTGTAAGTATAACCCGCAATGAGTGTTGCTTTTGCTAGATAAATACACACACATATGGGTATTAGCGAGGGAATAACATTTAATTCGTCATTTCTATGTATTAATTAAGTTTTTGTGTTTCTTTGCTTAAGTTGTCCATTTTGGCCTGCCAAAAGATGGCTGCTTGTGGTGCCTAACCCGCTGAACAAGGCTTGGGTGAAGTGCGCCTGCGCTGACAACAGATACACAGTGGCCTGGACCTGACCCCAGATGAACATGTACCTTCCAAGGACAGTCTGGGAGGCTGTCCAAATATTCCAAACAAAGCCTGTTGTGTGAACCGGAACTGGCAAGGGTCATAACCCAAAAGACACTTTTGTGAGAACCCAAAAGGATGATCCCTGATTGTCCAATCAGCGAACACGGATGCCCAAAATGTGTTACTTGTTATCATCAATTTTACTATAAATTATGTTAGAATAGAGAGGTAATTAGATTCGACGTCGCGCTTTTCGATTTCCTGATGATATGCTGACGGAGAGGACGGTGACACTGCAGGTCAGCTGTTAGCCCAAATCTCTGATGGACTGAATTAATGCTCAAATTCCTGATGAACTTAACCTGCTAAATTGATGGGCATAGAATTGCGAGACTACCAGATTTGACATAGAGGACGACTTTAGCCAGAATAGGTAAATATGAATGGCAACTTGATCAAATGAATGATTTAATCTGCAATATTAATATATAAATTTGGATTTGAATAACTTCAGAAATGAGTCGGGTTGTTTATTCATTGAAATGTGTTAATGTAAAGGTTAATTAGAGAATTAGGGTTTCACTAAATACATCAACTAACAGATCCATCCCGGTCTTTGGGAGGATAATACTAAATGAGGAGTCTAGGGCCTAGTGAGAATTAGAAGGATTTGTAGGTGAGTTACTCATTAGGGTGAAGTGGTATCTTCCTCCCTCATTTAACCAGCACCTGGAAGGATAAATCGCCTCTCGCACGGACTAATGGTAAGTGTGCTTGGTGTTATGGGCCCCACCAGCGAATGTATAGATGGTGTGCGTGTGTGTGAGATCTTTTAGTCCGTGACAGTAGGGAGAGATTTTGCACTCTGCGCTGGATCAGTTTTGTTGGTAGCAGAGGATGGTTACATTGTCAATAGCACCTCATTAAAAAGCATGACAGTTAATAGAAGATTTTAAGACTTTAGTTACATTATAAATCATTTGTTGATGGTACCATACTCATTTTAGGAATTGCGGTGTGTTCTAAGGTGATTTGACCATGTGAAAAAGCCTTCTGCTGGGAAATCATGAATCATGTTTGAGAGAAAACTATTTTCTCATGCTTTTCCACAGAGGTTTGGAAGGTGATCTATAAGCTAAACTGAGAGTATATTTTCTGTAAATTCACATTATCTTTCTCAGTCATGCGAGAATGAAGTCTGACATTCTCAGTAAAACATGTACATCCAACAAGGGCAGAGACTGTCAGTTGATTCCATTTTGTGTTCTACTGCAGCTTCCCAGAGTGTTCTAAAGAACAACTAGAGCGCTAACAGTCCTACTTTTGACAAACGTATTGCACACCTAAAACCATCTTGATTGGAATAAAGTGGTAACTCTTAAAACATTTAATTTAAAAAGGAACACAATGAGGGGGTTCATTTTACTATAGAAAGTATGATTAGTGCTGCAGAAAGAAAAATTAGGGCAGGTTTTGAGTGACTTCTCAAATCCTCTTCTATTTCATTAAAAAATTCTGACATGCAGACTGAAACATGCACTTTGAATACCAGCAGCAGACTTCCCTGGTAAGCAGTAGCTTTACTACAGTGATCTAATGAGCAACTAGAGTGCTAACATTCCACATTTATGGCAAATGTGTGACATATCTGAATGCCTTCTTGATGGAACCAAAGGAAACAAGCATTGAAAATGCATTAGGTGTCGTCCCAATTAAGTTAAAGCAATTCTGTTTGTAATTAGGTGGCTTTTTAGCTTTGCTTGTATTAGTGTTTTTCAAACTTTCATGTACATAACATGCATATGTATGCATATATGTATATGTCTGCATGCATTTATATTTGTATTTATAAAGATATGCAGATTATATATATGTTTATATCTGTATGTATATATAGACACATACATATGTATAAATGCATATGCATATATATGTGCATGTGTGTGCATGTAGAGAGAGGTAGGTAGAGGTGTAGAGGTGTAGAGGTAGAGGTAGAGAGGTAGAGGTAGAGGGGTAGAGGTAGAGGGGTAGAGACAGAGGGGTAGAGGTAGAGAGGTATGGAGTAGCAGAGGGAGAGGTAGAGAGAGGTAGAGAGGTAGTGAGTAGAGGATGAGTAATAGAGAGTAGTGAGTAGAGAGTGAGTAGTAGAGAGTAGTAGAGAGTAGTAGAGAGAGTAGTAGAGATGAATAGTAGAGAGTAGCAGAGTGAGTAGAGTGAGTAGTGTAGAGTGAGTAGTAGAGAGTGAGTAGTAGAGAGTAGTAGAGGATGAGTAGTAGAGAGAGTAGTAGGGAGTAGTAGAGAGTGAGCAGTAGAGTGAGTAGTAGAGAGTGAGTAGTAGATCAAGTAGTAGAGCGAGTAGTAGAGAGTGTGTAGAAGAGAGTGAGTAGGAGAGAGAGTAGTAGATAGAGTAGTAGAGAGAGAGTAGAAGAGAGAGTAGTAGAGAGTAGCAGAGAGTGAGTACTAGAGTGAGTAGTAGAGAGTAGTAGAGAGCAAGTAGTAGAGAGTGAGTAGTGGAGAGTGAGTAGTAGAGAGCGAGTAGTAGAGAGTGAGTAGTACAGAGTGAGTAGTAGAGAGAGAGTAGTAGAGTGATTAGTAGAGAGTGAATAGTAGAGAGAGAGTAGTAAAGAGTAGTCAAAAGTGAGTAGTAGAGTAGTAGAGAGTGAGTGGTAGAGAGTAGTAGAGAGTAGTAGAGTGAGTAGTAGAGAGTAGTAGAGAGTGAGTAGTAGAGAGAGTAGTAGAGAGAGTAGTAGAGAGTGAGTAGTAGAGAGTGAGTAGTAGAGAGTGAGTAGTAGAGAGAGTAGTAGAGAGTAGTAGAGAGTAGTAGAGTAGTAGAGTAGTAGAGAGTCAGTAGTAGAGAGTAGTTGAGAGCGAGTAGTAGAGAGTGAGTAGTGGAGAGTGAGTAGTAGAGAGCAGTAGAGAGCGAGTAGTAGAGAGTGAGTAGTAGAGAGTGAGTAGTAGAGTAGTACAGAGTGAGTAGTACAGAGTGAATAGTAGAGAGTGAACAGTAGAGAGTGAGTAGTAGAGAGTGAGTAGTAGAGAGTGAGTAGTAGAGAGTGAGTAGTAGAGAGTAGTAGAGTGAGTAGTAGAGAGTGAGTAGTAGAGAGTGAGTAGTAGAGTAGTACAGAGTGAGTAGTACAGAGTGAATAGTAGAGAGTGAGTAGTAGAGAGAGAGTAGTAGAGAGGGAGTAGTAGAGAGTAAGTAGTAGAGAGTGAGTGGTAGAGAGTAGTAGAGTGAGTAGTAGAGAGTGAGTAGTAGAGAGTAGTAGTAGAGAGTAGTAGAGAGTGAGTAGTAGAGAGTAGTAGCGAGTTAGTAGTAGAGAGTGAGTAGGTTAATTTAAAAGGAACACAATGAGGGGGTTCATTTTGCCATTGAAATTATGATTAGTGCTGAAAAAATAAAATTTAGGGCACATTTTGAGTGACTTCTCAAATCCTCTTCTATTTCAATAAAAAATTCTGACATGCAGACTGAAACATGTACTTTCAATACCAGCAGCAGACTTCCCTGGTGAGCAGGAGCTTTACTACAGTGATCTAATAAGCAACTAGAGTGCTAACATTCCGAATTTATGGCAAATGTGTGACATAACTGAATGCCTTCTTGATGGAATCAAAGTAAAAAACTGAAAGTATTTCCTACTGAGGAGACTGTAGTAAATGAGGGAATTAGGCAACTTCATAACAAATAAGTCTCCCAAGATGGCCACCAGAGAACAAAGAACCCAAGTGTAGCACAAATATCACCCAGATGTAGCCCAAGTATAGCCGAAGGACAGAATGTCCCAGAGAGTTCTAAAGAACAACTAGAGCGCTAACAGTCTTACTTATGACAAAAGTATGGCACACCTGAAGGCATCTTGATAGGAATAAAGTGGTAACACTTAAAACATTTAATTTGCAAAGGGACAAAATCAGGGGGTTCATTTTGCCATAGAAATTATTATTAGTGCTGCAGAAAGAAAAATTAGGGCACATTTTGACTTCTCAAATCCTCTTCTATTCCATTAAAAAATTCTGACATGCAAACTGAAACATGCACTTTGAATACCAGCAGCAGACTTCCTTGGTGGGCAGTAGCTTTACTACAGTGATCTAATTAGCAACTAGAGTGCTAACATTCAGAATTGATGGCAAATGTGTGACACATCTGAATGCCTTCTTGATGGAATCAGAGTAAAAAACTGAAAGTATTTCCTACTGAGGAGACTGAAGTAAATGAGGGAATTAGGAAACTTCATAACAAATAAGTCTCCCAAGGTGGCCACCAGAGACAAAAGAGCCCAAATGTAGCACAAATATCACCCAGATGTAGCCCAAGTATAGCCCAATGACAGAATGTCCCAGAGTGTTCTAAAGAACAACTAGAGCGCTAGCAGTCTTACTTATGACAAAAGTATGGCACACCTGAAACCATCTTGATTGGAATAAAGTGGTAACTCTTAAAACATTTAATTTGCAAAGGGACAAAATGAGGGGGTTCATTTTTAGGGGTGGGCGGAATTTGCAAAATTAACTTTCGCAAATTATCGCGAAAATGCTAAAAATCTCCGCAAACACGGCGGAAGACGCTGAAGTTTTTTTCCCGCCTGCTTGCGGTAATTTTTGCGTGATCGCAGGTCACCAACTTACACATGCGGTTGCTCATGGGCGCGGCCATCTTGTTTTCACTTGTCCCGCCCTCTCGCAATGCTTACTTCCTGTTCCGGGTCGCTCAATGCATGATCGCGCCCGTTCGTGATAGATATTTCCTGTGCGCCACCGCTTTTACTTGATCGCGATGCTTTTTGCTTGCTCGGGGAGAAAATATCGCGCGAACTTGCGCACATGGTCGCAATGGGCGCGGCCATCTTGTTTTTCACTCTATTGCATGGTTCTGGGGCCTGATTTTGAATCCTCCCTACATCTTTTCAATCCTTTGTTTAAACCCACTTTTTTTGATCTTTCTTATTTATTATTTCTCTAACTATTTTCCTGCTTTTATATTTTTGGTTTTTGCCTCCTTTTTTTTGTTTTTTACCTACTTTTTCTCTTTCTATTGCCTGCTATTATTTATTTCCTTTACTTCTTTAATTTTATTACCTTTTCTTCCCCAGAACCATGTCTAAGGGTAGGGCTAGTCGCCGTCGCAGCCAGAGCCGCGACCGCCTTCCTTGAGGAAGGCGGCGCCCACAAGGGGTGCAGGCACGGGCCTTATTTGGGGAGGTGGAGTTGGCTGCACTGATTTTCTTTGTGCAGCGCCACCTCCCCTCAACCCTGGCAGCAGGTGGCAGGCCTGGGTCTGGGTACGGCCTCCGGGAGCATCGGCATCGGTGGGGAAAGGTGCGCCGGGCAGTGTCGCGCTTCTCTGGGGTCCGGCGCACCCAGGCGCAGCTAACGCACTGGTGGTCCGACATCCTGGACTGTGAGCAGGACCTGCTGGACCTGCTAGGAGTGGAGGTCCCGGGGCTTGGTGAGTAACTATTTAATTACTACTACTTTGTGTCTGTTCTTCTGATCTGTGTTATATATTGTGAATATCTTTTTTTTCTTCCAACCAGCTAGAATGTTGCTGCTTCCATTCCAGGTTAATTACGTTTAAAAGTCTTCTGTGATTATGACACAGGTGCTCTTCTGAGCTACTACTAATCTTATTTGTTTGCAACTTTGTGTTTGCGCTCGCTTAGCGTGATTCATTCTGTACGAGTTTATTTGAGAGAAATTAAGTTACGTACTACAGTGACTCTAGTCCACTCCTTACTTTGTCCTGTCACTAAGAGATAGGGGCGGATTGATACTTAGGTTTAGGTACTTTGTATGAGTTTCTAATTTGTTAGTGGTATGCGTGATGCCCCCTCAGTTACGTGACGTGCTGCTAGTACGGCAGTCTTTATTAGAATCTTTTCTAGTTTGTTCAACGAGCGGTGGTAATTGGCTTAGCACTAGCAGAACATCACCATCAATCAATCAACCCAAAATTTGGTGTCAACAAAAAATGTAGTCATGTGTCCTCCATTTGACCATATGCATTGTTGAGGAATAAAAGAAGTGGAAATGCATACTTAATGTACAATTGGCATGCCTGGAATAGGTGGGCTCGGTTGGGTGGTACGTCGTACTTAGGCTTAGTTGCTTGTAACTTAGTATTCTGGAATCAGAATGGAAGACTGGATTACTGCTGATAAATAGTAACTTAAGTAGTCGATCCGCGAATTCCCCGATACTACTTGTTGACCAGATGAGATCGGTCAATTTAGTTATTGCAATTGTTGTTTACATAACTGTGTTTTGACCGTTGTTGAAAAATATTGTATTTGTTTGACACCATCCATCAATGTTTGTCTCTTTCTTATATCTTTCCTGTTCATCAGCACCCAGGGGCAGACAGACAGGGAGTGGGGAGTTGGCGGACAACAGTCTGAACAGCACCACCTGGAGGACACCAATGAGGGCTCCTCTGCTGGCCCTCAGTAAGTCTTCTTGTTTTTAATAATATTTCTTATTCCATAACTTTTACTGCACCATATTTTTCATGAACTATTGTTTGTTTCCAAATGCTATTTGTTTACCAACAATTATCCTTCGATCTGTACGGTTTCAGAAATCTTATCCCTGCCTCTGCTATGATGACTCTCAGTACTACTACTACTATCAGTCTGTCTGTACTGTAGTAGCTAAGCTTGCCTAGTCAGCCAGTGCCACTCTTTATGTGAAAGGTTGTAATATAAAACTCATATTCACCAGTAGCTCTAGCCATTGAGTCCAATCCTTTGGGTCGTCCTCTTGTACTACTTCTAGTCTTAGTGATCTTGAGTCTTTGTTAATCTTGAGGCTTTGAAAATTCACAGCAACAAAAGCCCAACTAGATTTATTACTATTTTGATAGGATAGCCTATAGGACATACTACTACTGTTGTAGGGAACTTGCACATACACAGACCTTTGCACAAGAAAATAGGATGTTGGTGATGGTAGGTTGGACCTTCCTCACACACCTCAATCAGAAATTCAGAACCCACCACAATCCCCTGCTCGACTATAGTACTGCCTTGTCATAACTATTAGGTCTCCGAACCCTCCCCCCAAGATACCCTACAAGTACACAACCCAGAACATAACACACCCAACCTCTCAGTCATGGAAGCAATGCACATGCACACCCTTACTTTAACTTGCTCACTCGTGTAACTCCACACCAAATACCACCAAGTCTATGTACGTTCAAAATGTTTATTTTGAATTGAGAAGCTCTGTACATTGTTCTATTATAAAATGCAGCACCAACCGGAAAATCAATAACATTAAAACAATAAACATTGTTACACTTACTTACAGTTGGAAATTAAATCATGATAACTGAACAGTGGTGGAAGGCAGCACCACCATCCCCTAGGAATTTAGTTTATATACATTTATAAATGAAGATGTGAGTAAAGGGACCCCTCACCTTGGAACAACCTAGTACTGGTTGTTGTTGCATCATTCAGAAGCTCTGCAAAGCTCTGGTTCGTAGAAGGGAATCTTCCGTCTGTAATGCGAAAAATGAAATGGTGTGCGTTAGTATATTGCAACTTGCAAGCATTTCTCATCCGTGCCAAAAAGTGTAGCATTTATTGATAAGCAATATGGACTAACAGTACACCAGTACTTCCTAAAAAAGTGGCTTGTTAATGTTTTTGTTGACCGCTTGTATGCAGCGCGTAGACTAGACAGTAGCAGTGTGAGGCAGGTCATGCGGGCTCAAAGGTGTCTTATACAAAAAGCTGCAAGATAACGTCACATATGCAAAAATAAAAGAGACAAAGGTAAAATGGTTTCATGGCTCGGGCTAACTAAGCAAAGGCTAGAATGACCATATATAACTATTACTGTCTACTCTACTACTACCTGATTTGTACTATTGATGTATGTTAGTATTAACTAATTTTTCAACCTTGCTACTGATCAATAGGGGGGAGGTGTATATGACACCTAATAAATGTGTAATGTTTTCTAGGCGCACTACCGACCACCATTGCCGGGGCCAGCGAAGGCGACGCGGAAGGAGAAGATGCGGCAGTTGCATCAGATACCAACGGAGCGGTAGGGGGAGTGGCAGCACCAGTGGCGGGCGTTGGTAAGTTAGATTCATAATCCTTAACTATTGTTGAACTTGACAGTACACTCACTGCAAGGGTGTACTGTATGTATATGTATACTGTACTGTTGAGACTTAGGGCCCTGCCTACACCGCAGGGGCAAACCTCCCGCCATCCCTGTAGAAATGAGTCAGACCCCCACATGTCGCCCCGGCGGAAAAGGGTTCCTTATGGCGGTGGTGTCTCTCCGAAACACACCGCCAGCCATATAATCTGCATTTTGGAATGCCTTTGCCTGGCGGCATTGCCGTCCGCCACAGAAAGGCATGCAGATATTTCAGAGTATGCTTGGGGGCCCCCATGGAGGGTACTACCTACCTATGCTATGGTACCCCCTGCCTTTCAAAGCAAAACGTGACAGGCTCCGTGCGGGGCCCGTCATGTTGTGCTTGGAAAAGCAGAGCAACATGTATTTTTAGCATTGCTTTCGGCACCGCCAACCAGAATGTAAAAAAAACAGGATGCGCCTGCCACTATGCCGGGCGCATCATCCTAATTAATTGTCCCCACGGGACCCCCACCCTTTTTAGCGTGAGGATGGCGGGCGGGCAAAGTCCGCCCGCCACCCGAAGTCATAAATAAGTATGAGTTGTTGGGAACGTTTGAAGAGTGAACTAGAAGATACGAATCCCTTTAATTAGCATAGGAGCGGGAGTATTGAGTAACCAATGGCCTCATCTATCTGATTTCAACTCCGCTTTGAAAGTTTTATGGAGAAGAGCACCTTTTGCACTGTTCAACTAAAAAGGGAAAGACGGGTGTGAGGAAGAAGGACGGGCAAGATTTAAAATGTTATGTACTACTGTGCTTTATAGTGCTACTCTACCATGCCACTATGTGTGTAAATAATTAACTTGTCTTACTGTTTTTCTTAGAGTATATTTTACAATTGTCTTGTTTTTTTCTATTTGATACACAGCTACTCCTAAACTCAACCGAAAGGAGTTGGCCGCCAAGGCACGGCGCCAGAAGCTGGAGGCAATCCAGCGGGAATACCGGCGGCTGGTGGTCTTAGCAGAGGAGGTGGAGGAGACTGCGGCAGCAATTGAAGCCTCCTCCAGTGCCCCGGGCCCCAGCCACCGCCCTCCAGCGGTACGGCACCACCATCTGGCGGCTGCCCGCCACCACCGTAGTGCCATCTCTCGTGCCTCCCCCCACTGTGGCTGCAACTGCCGCACCCTCACACGCCGCGTCGCCCGTTTAGAGGAGCAGATGCGTGTCCTCCTTGAGTCCCGCCCCACACCTTAGTCCCTGTCATCAAGTTCTGCCCCTTTTTTAATTCTTGTTTGGGTGGGTGGGAACTGGTTTGGGCGTTGGGTTTAGTTTTTTGCTTTACGGACTTTTTCTCTTGGACTTTCCTATGGACATTGGTTGGGGTTAGGGAGGGGGGTGGGTCAGCTTTTGTGGGTTTAGTTTATTTTTGTTAGGGTAAATTAAATATACTTTTCTATGTTACATGCAATGCTGTTAAGGTTTTGTAGGTGGGGTAACTGTTTTACATCACAATGTTTCCTTGCTGGTGCAGGGCCACCCATAGCCTGTGTTTGAGTTAAATAATTGGCTGACTGTATAATACACAAACAGATAGATGCGACACACCTCACTGATTGACTTGTCCTTCTAGTACTTTCAGTCTGTCCTCTAGTCTATGCATTCTTTATCTGGACTGGTGTGTGAAATTAAAATCATTGACAACATGTCCATTATTAATTCTGCGTCCCCCAAACTTCTCTCTTACCTGTGCTTGATGTTCATGTTTAACTTTGGCACAGCAATGGCTGCATGGTGAAGATGGTTTCCTTTTTCTAACATGCCATGATTGGGGTGGTGGTGGTGGTAGTATCGTAGTAGTAGTAGACACTGGCAGGGCAGCAGCATTTGCAAAAAAAGAAAAGGAGACAGTCAATCGCCTTTGAGAGACTGTTAGAGGAGTAGTAGAATGAAGTACAGTACAGAACTTGCCGAGCAACAATAATATGCTAAAATATTTTACAACAAAACATAATGGTGGTTGGGATAGCCTACTAGACAGAGTTACATTTAATTTAGTCACACCTCGACATTAAGTCACACAGCCCGGGGAAAGAGGGTTAGGGTTTGTTGAATGGATGGGAAGGGGGTTTTTGGGAAAGGTTTGACATAGAAAAACAGTATGCATGGACAAACAAACTACAATCATTGAAGACTACCATATCCATATGTTAAGGGAGAAAAAGGAAATGCATGCATGATGATGAGAGACCCGGGTTACATACTCTTCTAGTTCTTGTGCTGTTGTTCCGGCCTTAATACTTTTACAGATAGCAAATAGCATCATCCTAATTAATTGTCCCCACGGGACCCCCACCCTTTTTAGCGTGAGGATGGCGGGCGGACAAAGTCCGCCCGCCATCCGAAGTCGTAAGTAAGTAAGTAAGTAAGTACGAGTTGTTGGGAACGTTTGAACAGTGAACTAGAAGACTAGAATCCCTTTAATTGGCATAGGAGCGGGAGTATTGAGTAACCAATGGCCTCATCTATCCGATTTCAACTCCGCTTTGAAAGTTTTATGGAGAAGAGCACCTGGTGCACTGTTCAACTAAAAAGGGAAAGACGGGTGGAAGGAAGAAGGACGGCCAAGGTTTAAAATGTTATGTACTACTGTGCTTTATAGTGCTACTCTACCATGCCACTATGTGTGTAAATAATTAACTTGTCTTACTGTTTTTCTTAGAGTATATTTTACAATTGTCTTGTTTTTTTCTATTTGATACACAGCTACTCCTAAACGCAACCGAAAGGAGTTGTAGAGTAGTAAAGAGTAGTCGAAAGTGAGTAGTAGAGTAGTAGAGAGTGAGTGGTAGAGAGTAGTAGAGAGTAGTAGAGTGAGTAGTAGAGAGTAGTAGAGAGTGAGTAGTAGAGAGTGAGTAGTTGAGAGAGTAGTAGAGAGTAGTAGAGAGTAGTAGAGTAGTAGAGTGGTAGAGAGTCAGTAGTAAAGAGTAGTTGAGAGCAAGTAGTAGAGAGTGAGTAGTGGAGAGTGAGTAGTAGAGAGCAGTAGAGAGCGAGTAGTAGAGAGTGAGTAGTAGAGAGTGAGTAGTAGAGTAGTACAGAGTGAGTAGTACAGAGTGAATAGTAGAGAGTGAACAGTAGAGAGTGAGTAGTGGAGAGTGAGTAGTAGAGAGTGAGTAGTAGAGAGTAGTAGAGTGAGTAGTAGAGAGTGAGTAGTAGAGTAGTACAGAGTGAGTAGTACAGTGTGAATAGTAGAGAGTGAGTAGTAGAGAGAGAGTAGTAGAGAGGGAGTAGTAGAGAGTGAGTAGTAGAGAGTGAGTGGTAGAGAGTAGTAGAGTGAGTAGTAGAGAGTAGTAGTAGAGAGTAGTAGAGAGTAGTAGAGAGTGAGTAGTAGAGAGTAGTAGCGAGTTAGTAGTAGAGAGTGAGTAGTTTAATTTAAAAGGAACACAATGAGGGGGTTCATTTTGCCATTGAAATTATGATTAGTGCTGAAAAAAGAAAAATTAGGGCACATTTTGAGTGACTTCTCAAATCCTCTTCTATTTCAATAAAAAATTCTGACATGCAGACTGAAACATGCACTTTCAATACCAGCAGCAGACTTCCCTGGTGAGCAGGAGCTTTACTACAGTGATCTAATAAGCAACTAGAGTGCTAACATTCTGAATTTATGGCAAATGTGTGACATAACTGAATGCCTTCTTGATGAAATCAAAGTAAAAAACTGAAAGTATTTCCTACTGAGGAGACTGTAGTAAATGAGGGAATTAGGAAACTTCATAACAAATAAGTCTCCCAAGATGGCCACCTGAGACAAAAGAGCCCAAGTGTAGCACAAATATCACCCAGATGTAGCCCAAGTATAGCCGAATGACAGAATGTCCCAGAGAGTTCTAAAGAACAACTAGAGCGCTAACAGTCTTACTTATGACAAAAGTATGGCACACCTGAAGCCATCTTGATTGGAATAAAGTGGTAACACTTAAAACATGTAATTTGCAAAGGGACAAAATCAGGGGGTTCATTTTGCCACAGAAATTATGATTAGTGCTGCAGAAAGAAAAATTAAGGCACATTTTGACTTCTCAAATCCTCCTCTATTCCATTAAAAAATTCTGACATGCAAACTGAAACATGCACTTTGAATACCAGCAGCAGACTTCCCTGGTGGGCAGTAGCTTTACTACAGTGATCTAATGAGCAACAAGAGTGCTAATATTCAGAATTGATGGCAAATGTGTGACACATCTGAATGCCTTCTTGATGGAACCAAAGTAAACAAGCATTGAAAATGCAATTGGTCTCGCCCTCGTTTAAGTTAAAGCAATTCTGTTTGTAATTAGGTGGCTTTTCAGCTTTGCTTGTATTAGTTTTTTCAAACTTTCATGTACATAACATGCATATGTATGCATATATGTATATGTATATGTATGCATGCATTTATATTTGTATTTATACAGATATGCAGATTATATATATGTTTATATATGTATGTATATATATACACATACAGATATATAAATGCATACGACTATATATGCATATATATGTGCATATTTGTGCATGTAGAGAGAGGTAAAGAGGTAGTGGTAGAGGTGTAGAGGTAGAGGTGAAGAGGCAGAGGTGTAGAGGTAGAGAGGTGGAGGTAGAGAGGTAGAGGGGTAGAGAGGTAGAGGGGTAGAGGTGTAGAGGTGAAGAGCGGTAGAGAGTAGTAGAGAGAGAGGTAGAGAGTAGAGAGTGAGTAGTAGTGAGTAGTAGAGAGTAGTAGAGAGTAGTAGAGAGTAGTAGCAGAGAGTGAGTAGTAGAGAGTAGTAGAGTGAGTAGTAGAGAGCAGTAGATAGTAGTAGAGAGTAGTAGAGAGTAAGTAGTAGAGAGTGAGTTGTAGAGAGTGAGTAGCAGAGAGAGAGTAGTAGAGAGAGAGTAGTAGAGAGTGAGCAGTAGAAAGTAGTAGAGATTGAGTAGTAGAGAGTTGTAGAGAGTGAGTTGTAGAGAGTCAGTAGTAGAGAGAGAGTATAGAGTGAGTAGTAGAGAGTAGTAGAGAGTGAGTAGTAGAAAGTGAGTAGTAGAGAGTGAGTAGTAGAGAGAGAGAGTAGTAGAGTAGTAGATAGTGAGTAGTAGAGAGTGAGTAGTAGAGAGTAGTGGAGTAGTAGAGAGTGACTAGTAGAGAGTAGTAGAGACTGAGCAGTAGAGTGAGTAGTGGAGAGTAGTAGAGAGTGAGTAGCAAAGTGAGTAGTAGAGAGTAGTAGAGAGTGAGTAGTAGAGAGAGTAGTAGAGAGTGGGATGTAGAGAGAGTAGTAGAGAGTAGTAGATTAGTAGAGAGTGAGTAGTAGATTAAGTAGTAGAGAGTAGTTGAGAGCGAGTAGTAAAGAGTGAGTAGTGGAGAGTGAGTAGTAGAGAGTAGTAGCGAGTAGTAGAGAGTGAGTAGTAGAGAGTGAGTAGAGAGAGAGAGTAGTAGAGAGTGAGTAGTGGAGAGTAGTAGAGTGAGTAGTAGAGAGTGAGTAGTAGAGTAGTACAGAGTGAGTAGTACAGAGTGAATAGTAGAGAGTGAATAGTAGAGAGTGTGTAGTAGAGAGTGAGTAGTAGAGAGTAGTAGAGTGAGTAGTAGAGAGGGAGTAGTAGAAAGAGAATAGTAGAGAGTGAGTAGTAGAGAGTGAATAGTAGAGTAGTAGAGAGTGAGTGGTAGAGAGTAGTAGAGTGAGTATAGGAGTAGTAGAGAGTGAGTAGTAGAGAGTAGTAGTAGAGAGTAGTAGAGAGTAGTAGAGAGTGAGTAGTAGAGAGTAGTAGCGAGTTAGTAGTAGAGAGTGAGTAGTTTAATTTAAAAGAAACACAATGAGGGGCTTCATTTTGCCATTGAAATTATGAATAGTGCTGAAAAAAGAAAATTTAGGGCAAATTTTGAGTGACTTCTCAAATCCTCTTCTATTTCAATAAAAAATTCTGACATGCAGACTGAAACATGTACTTTCAATACCAGCAGCAGACTTCCCTGGTGAGCAGGAGCTTTACTACAGTGATCTAATAAGCAACTAGAGTGCTAACATTCCACATTTATGGCAAATGTGTGACATATCTGAATGCCTTCTTGATGGAATCAAAGTAAAAATCTGAAAGTATTTCCTACTGAGGAGACTGTAGTAAATGAGGGAATTAGGAAACTTCATAACAAATAAGTCTCCCAAGATGGCCACCAGAGAACAAAGAGCCCAAGTGTAGCACAAATATCACCCAGATGTAGCCCGAGTATAGCCGAATGACAGAATGTCCCAGAGAGTTCTAAAGAAAAAACTAGAGCGCTAACAGTCTTACTTATGACAAAAGTATGGCACACCTGAAGCCATCTTGATTGGAATAAAGTGGTAACACTTAAAACATTTAATTTGCAAAGGGACAAAATCAGGGGGTTCACTTTGCCACAAAAATTATGATTAGTGCTGCAGAAAGAAAAATTAGGGCACATTTTGACTTCTCAAATCCTCCTCAATTCCATTAAAAAATTCTGACATGCAAACTGAAACATGCACTTTGAATACCAGCAGCAGACTACCCTGGTGGGCAGTAGCTTTATTACAGTGATCTAATGAGCAACAAGAGTGCTAACATTCAGAATTTATGGTAAATGTGTGACACATCTGAATGCCTTCTTGATGGAACCAAAGTAAACAAGCATTGAAAATGCAATTGGTCTCGCCCTCGTTTAAGTTAAAGCAATTCTGTTTGTAATTAGGTGGATTTTCAGCTTTGCTTGTATTCGTTTTTTCAAACTTTCATGTACATAACATGCATATGTATGCAAAAATGTATATGTATATGTATGCATGCATTTATATTTGTATTTATACAGATATGCAGATTATATATATGTTTATATATGTATGTATATATATATATACACATACATATATATAAATGCATATGACTATATATGCATATATATGCGCATATGTGTGCATGTAGAGAGAGGTAAAGAGGTAGTGGTAGAGGTGTAGAGGTAGAGGTGAAGAGGCAGAGGTGTAGAGGTAGAGAGGTGGAGGTAGAGAGGTAGAGGGGTAGAGAGGTAGAGGGGTAGAGGTGTAGAGGTGTAGAGCGGTAGAGAGTAGTAGAGAGAGAGGTAGAGAGTAGAGAGTGAGTAGTAGTGAGTAGTAGAAAGTAGTAGAGAGTAGTAGCAGAGAGTGAGTAGTAGAGAGTAGTAGAGTGAGTAGTAGAGAGCAGTAGATAGTAGTAGAGAGTAGTAGAGAGTGAGTAGTAGAGAGTGAGTTGTAGAGAGTGAGTAGCAGTGAGAGAGTAGTAGAGAGAGAGTAGTAGAGAGTGAGCAGTAGAAAGTAGTAAAGAGTGAGTAGTAGAGAGTTGTAGAGAGTGAGTTGTAGAGAGTCAGTAGTAGAGAGAGAGTATAGAGTGAGTAGTAGAGAGTAGTAGAGAGTGAGTAGTAGAGAGTAGTAGAAAGTGAGGAGTAGAGAGTGAGTAGTAGAGAGAGAGTAGTAGAGTAGTAGAGAGTGAGTAGTAGAGAGTGAGTAGTAGAGAGTAGTGGAGTAGTAGAGAGTGAGTAGTAGAGAGTAGTAGAGACTGAGCAGTAGAGAGAGGTAGAGAGGTAGAGAGTAGAGAGTGAGTAGTAGTGAGTAGTAGAGAGTAGTAAAGAGCAGTAGAGAGTAGTAGCTGAGAGTGAGTAGTACAGAGTAGTAGAGTGAGTAGTAGAGAGTGAGTATTAGAGAGTAGTAGTAGAGAGTAGTAGAGAGTGAGTAGTGAAGAGTGAGTAGTAGAGAGTAGTCAAGAGTGAGTAGTAGAGTGAGTAGTAGAGAGCATCAGATAGTAGTAGAGAGTAGTAGAGAGTGAGTAGTAGAGAGTGAGTTGTAGAGAGTGAGTAGCAGAGAGAGAGTAGTAGAGAGAGAGTAGTAGAGAGTGAGCAGTAGAAAGTAGTAGAGAGTGAGACAGTAGAGAGTTGTAGAGAGTGAGATGTAGAGAGTCAGTAGTAGAGAGAGAGTATAGAGTGAGTAGTAGAGAGTAGTAGAGAGTGAGTAGTAGAGAGTAGTAAAAAGTGAGTAGTAGAGAGTGAGTAGTAGAGAGAGAGTAGTAGAGTAGTAGAGAGTCAGTAGTAGAGAGTGAGAAGTAGAGAGTAGTGGAGTAGTAGAGAGTGAGTAGTAGAGATTAGTAGAGACTGAGCAGTAGAGTGAGTAGTGGAGAGTAGTAGAGAGTGAGTAGTAGAGTGAGTAGTAGAGTAGTAGAGAGCGAGTAGTAGAGCAAGTAGTAGAGAGTGTGTAGTAGAGAGTGAGTAGTAGAGAATAGTAGAGAGTGAGTAGTAGAGAGAGTAGTAGAGAGTGGGATGTAGAGAGAGTAGTAGAGAGTAGTAGATTAGTAGAGTGAGTAGTAGATTAAGTAGTAGAGAGTAGTTGAGAGCGAGTAGTAAAGAGTGAGTAGTGGAGAGTGAGTAGTAGAGAGTAGTAGCGAGTAGTAGAGAGTGAGTAGTAGAGAGTGAGTAGAGAGAGAGTAGTAGAGAGTGAGTAGTAGAGAGTAGCAGAGTGAGTAGTAGAGAGAGTAGTAGAGAGTGAGTAGTAGAGAGTGAGTAGTAGATAGTGAGTGGTAGAGAGTGAGTGGTAGAGAGAAGTAGAGAGTAATAGAGTGAGTAGTAGAGAGTGAGCAGTAGAAAGTAGTAGAAAGTGAGTAGTAGAGAGTTGTAGAGAGTGAGTTGTAGAGAGTCAGTAGTAGAGAGAGAGTATAGAGTGAGGAGTAGAGAGTAGTAGAGAGTGAGTAGTAGAGAGTAGTAGAAAGTGAGTAGTAGAGAGTGAGTAGTAGAGAGAGTAGTAGAGTAGTAGAGAGTGAGTAGTAGAGAGTGAGTAGTAGAGAGTAGTGGAGTAGTAGAGAGTGAGTAGTAGAGAGTAGTAGAGACTGAGTAGTAGAGAGAGGTAGAGAGGTAGAGAGTAGAGAGTGAGTAGTAGTGAGTAGTAGAGAGTAGTAGAGAGCAGTAGAGAGTAGTAGCTGAGAGTGAGTAGTACAGAGTAGTAGAGTGAGTAGTAGAGAGTGAGTATTAGAGAGTAGTAGTAGAGAGTAGTAGAGAGTGAGTAGTAAAGAGTGAGTAGTAGAGAGTAGTCGAGAGTGAGTAGTAGAGAGCATCAGATAGTAGTAGAGAGTAGTAGAGAGTGAGTAGTAGAGAGTGAGTTGTAGAGAGTGAGTAGCAGAGAGAGAGTAGTAGAGAGAGAGTAGTAGAGAGTGAGCAGTAGAAAGTAGTAGAGAGTGAGTAGTAGAGAGTTGTAGAGAGTGAGATGTAGAGAGTCAGTAGTAGAGAGAGTATAGAGTGAGTAGTAGAGAGTAGTAGAGAGTGAGTAGTAGAGAGTAGTAAAAAGTGAGTAGTAGAGAGTGAGTAGTAGAGAGAGAGTAGTAGAGTAGTAGAGAGTCAGTAGTAGAGAGTGAGAAGTAGAGAGTAGTGGAGTAGTAGAGAGTGAGTAGTAGAGAGTAGTAGAGACTGAGCAGTAGAGTGAGTAGTGGAGAGTAGTAGAGAGTGAGTAGTAGAGTGAGTAGTAGAGTAGTAGAGAGGGAGTAGTAGAGCAAGTAGTAGAGAGTGTGTAGTAGAGAGTGAGTAGTAGAGAGTAGTAGAGAGTGAGTAGTAGAGAGAGTAGTAGAGAGTGGGATGTAGAGAGAGTAGTAGAGAGTAGTAGATTAGTAGAGTGAGTAGAAGATTAAGTAGTAGAGAGTAGTTGAGAGCGAGTAGTAAAGAGTGAGTAGTGGAGAGTGAGTAGTAGAGAGTAGTAGTGAGTAGTAGAGAGTGAGTAGTAGAGAGTGAGTAGAGAGAGAGTAGTAGAGTGTGAGTAGTAGAGAGTAGCAGAGTGATTAGTAGAGAGAGTATTAGAGAGTGAGTAGTAGAGAGTGAGTAGGAGATAGTGAGTGGTAGAGAGTGAGTGGTAGAGAGAAGTAGAGAGTAATAGAGTGAGTAGTAGAGAGTAGTAGAGTGAGTAGTAGAGAGAGTCGTAGAGTGAGTAGTAGAGTAGTAGAGAGTGAGTAGTAGAGAGAGTAGTAGAGAGTGATAGAGTAGTAGAGAGTGAGTAGTAGAGAGTGAGTAGTAGAGAGTAGTAGAGAGCGAGTAGTAGAGAGTGAATAGTGAAGAGTGAGTAGTGGAGATTGATTAGAGAGCGAGTAGTTGAGAGTGAGTAGTAGAGAGTGAGTAGTAGAGAGTGAAGAGGAGAGAGTGAGTAGTGGAGAGAGAGTAGTAGAGAGTGAGTTGTTGAGTGTGAGTAGTAGAGATAGAGTAGTAGAGAGTGAGTAGTAGAGAGAAGTAAAGAGCAGTAGAGTGAGTAGTAGAGAGTAGTAGAGTGAGTAGTAGAGAGAGTAGTAGAGAGAGTAGTAGAGTAGTAGAGAGTGAGTAGTAGAGAGAGTAGTAGAGAGTAGTAAAGTAGTAGAGAGTGAGTAGTAGAGAGTAGTAGAGAGCGAGTAGTAGAGAGTGAGTAGTGGAGAGTGAGTAGAGAGCGACAAGTAGAGAGTGAATAGTAGAGAGTTAAGAGTAGATAGTGAAGAATAGAGAGTGGGTAGTAGAGAGAGAGTAGTAGAGAGTGAGTGGTAGAGAATAGTAGTGTGAGTAGTAGAGAGTACGTAATAGAGAGAGAGTAGTAGAGACTGAGTAGTAGAGAGTGAGTGGTATAGAGTAGTAGAGTGCGTAGTAGAAAGTAGTAGATTGAGTAGTATAGAGTAGTAGAGAGTGAGTAGTAGAGAGTGAGTAGTAAAGAGTAGTAGTGAGTGAGTAGTAGAGAGTGAGTAGGAGAGAGAGAATAGTAGAGAGTAGCAGAGAGTGAGTAGTAGAGAGTGAATAGTAGAGAGTAGTAGAGAGTGAGTAGTAGAGAGTGAGTAGTAGAGAGTGAATAGTAGAGAGTGAGTAGTAGACAGTGAGTAGTAGAGAGTAGTAGAGTGAGTAGTAGAGAGGGAGTAGTAGAGAGAGAGTAGTAGAGAGTGAGTAGTAGAGAAGTAGAGAGTGAGTGGCAGAGAGTAGTAGAGTGAGTAGTAGAGTAGTAGAGAGTGAGTAGTAGAGAGTAGTAGTAGAGAGTAGTAGAGAGTAGTAGAGAGTGAGTAGTAGATAGTGAGTAGTAGAGAGTAGTAGCGAGTGAGTAGTAGAGAGTGAGTAGTTTAATTTAAAAGGAACACTATGAGGGGGTTCATTTTGCCATAGAAATTATGATTCGTGCTGAAAAAAGAAAAATGATAGGCACATTTTGAGTGACTTCTCAAATCCTCTTCTATTTCAATAAAAAATTCTGACATGCAGACTGAAACATGCACTTTCAATACCAGCAGCAGACGTCCTTGGTGAGCAGGAGCTTTACTACAGTGATCTAATAAGCAACTAGAGTGCTAACATTCCGAATTTATGGCAAATGTGTGACATATCTGAATGCCTTCTTGATGGAATCAGAGTAAAAAACTGAAAGTATTTCCTACTGAGGAGACTGAAGTAAATGAGGGAATTAGGAAACTTCATAACAAATAAGTCTCCCAAGGTGGCCACCAGAGACAAAAGAGCCCAAATGTAGCACAAATATCACCCAGATGTAGCCCAAGTATAGCCCAATGACAGAATGTCTCAGAGTGTTCTAAAGAACAACTAGAGCGCTAGCAGTCTTACTTATAACAAAAGTATGGCGCACCTGAAACCATCTTGATTGGAATAAAGTGGTAACTCTTAAAACATTTAATTTGCAAAGGGACAAAATGAGGGGGTTCATTTTTAGGGGTGGGCGGAATTTGTGAAATTAACTTTCGCAAATTATCGCGAAAATGCTAAAAATCTCCGCAAACACGCCGGAAATATTGCGAAGACGCTGAAGTTTTTTCCCCGCCTGCTTGCGGTAATTTTTGCGTGATCGCGGGTCACCAACTTAAACCTGCGGTTGCTCACGGGCGCGGCCATCTTGTTTTCACTTGTCCCGCCCTCTCGCGATGCTTACTTCCTGTTCCGGGTCGCTCAATGTATGATCGCACCCGTTCATAGTAGATATTTCCTGTGCGCCACCGCTTTTACTTGATCGCGTTGCTTTTTGCTTGCTCGGGGAGAAAATATTGCACGAACTTGCGCACATGGTCGCAATGGGCCATCTTGTTTTTCACTCTATTGCATGGTTCTGGGGCTTGATTTTGAATCCTCCCTACATCTTTTCAATCCTTTGTTTAAACCCACTTTTTTTGATCTTTCTTATTTATTATTTCTCTAACTATTTTCCTGCTTTTATATTTTTGGTTTTTGCCTCCTTTTTTTTTGTTTTTCACCTACTTTTTCTCTTTCTATTGCCTGCTATTATTTATTTCCTTCACTTCTTTAATTTTATTACCTTTTCTTCCCCAGAACCATGTCTAAGGGTAGGGCTAGTCGCCGTCGCAGCCAGAGCCGCAACCGCCTTCCTTGAGGAAGGCGGCGCCCACAAGGGGTGCAGGCATGGGCCTTATTTGGGGAGGTGGAGTTGGCTGCACTGATTTTCTTTGTGCAGCGCCACCTCCCCTCAACCCTGGCAGCAGGTGGCAGGCCTGGGTCCGGGTACGGCCTCCGGGAGCGTCGGCATCGGTGGGGGAAGGTGCGCCGGGCAGTGTCGCGCTTCTCTGGGGTCCGGCGCACCCATGCGCAGCTGACGCACTGGTGGTCCGACATCCTGGACCGTGAGCAGGACCTGCTGGACCTGCTAGGAGTGGAGGTCCCGGGGCTTGGTGAGTAACTATTTAATTATTACTACTTTGTGTCTGTTCTTCTGATCTGTGTTATATATGGCGAATATCTTTTTTTTCTTCCAACCAGCTAGAATGTTGCTGCTTACATTCCAGGTTAATTACGTTTAAAAGTCTTCTGTGATTATGACACAGGTGCTCTTCTGAGCTACTACTAATCTTACTTGTTTGCAACTTTGTGTTTGCGCTCGCTTAGTTTGATTCATTCTGTACGAGTTAATTTGAGAGAAATTAAGTTACGTAATGCTACAGTGACTCTAGTCCACTCCTTACTTTGTCCTGTCACTAATAGATAGGGGCGGATTGATACTTAGGTTTAGGTACTTTGTATGAGTTTCTAATTTGTTAGTGGTATGCGTGATGCCCCCTCAGTTACGTGACGTGCTGCTAGTACGGCAGTCTTTATTAGAATCTTTTCTAGTTTGTTCAACGAGCGGTGGTAATTGGCTTAGCACTAGCAGAACATCAGCATCAATAAATCAACCCAAAATTTGGTGTAAACAAAAAATTTAGTCATGTGTTCTCCATTTGACCATATGCATTGTTGAGGAATAAAAGAAGTGGAAATGCATACTTAATGTACAATCGGCATGCCTGGAATAGGTGGGCTAGGTTGGGTGGTACGTCGTACTTAGGCTTAGTTGCTTGTAACTTAGTATTCTGGAATCAGAATGGAAGACTGGATTACTGCTGATAAATAGTAACTTAAGTAGTCGATCCGCGAATCCCCCGATACTACTTGTTGACCAGATGAGATCGGTCAATTTAGTTATTGCAATTGTTGTTTACATAAGTGTTTTTTGACCGTTGTTGAAAAATATTGTATTTGTTTGACACCATCCATCAATGTTTGTCTCTTTCTTATATCTTTCCTGTTCATCAGCACCCAGGGGCAGACAGACAGGGAGTGGGGAGTTGGCGGACAACAGTCCAAACAGCACCTCCAGGAGGACACCAATGAGGGCTCCTCTGCTGGCCCTCAGTAAGTCTTCTTGTTTTTAATAATATTTCTTATTCCATAACTTTTACTGCACCATATTTTTCATGAACTATTGTTTGTTTCCAAATGCTATGTTTTTACCAACAATTATCCTTCGATCTGTACGGTTTCAAAAATCTTATCCCTGCCTCTGCTATGATGACTCTCAGTACTACTACTACTATCAGTCTGTCTGTACTGTAGTAGCTAAGCTTGCCTAGTTGGCCAATGCCACTCTTTATGTGAAAGGTTGTAATATAAAACTCATATTCACCAGTAGCTCTAGCCATTGAGTGCAATCCTTTGGGTCGTCCTCTTGTACTACTTCTAGTCATATTGATCTTGAGTCTTTGTTAATCTTGAGGCTTTGAAAATTCACACCAACAAAAGCCCAACCAGATTTATTACTATTTTGATAGGGTAGCCTATAGGACATACTACTACTGTTGTAGGGAACTTGCACATACACAGACCTTTGCACAAGAAAATAGGATGTTGGTGATGGTAGGTTGGACCTTCCTCACACACCTCAATCAGAAATTCAGAACCCACCACAATCCCCTGCTCGACTATAGTACTGTCTTGTCATAACTATTAGGTCTCCGAACCCTCCCCCCAAGATACCCAACAAGTACACAACCCGGAACATAACACACCCAACCTCTCAGTCATGGAAGCAATGCACATGCACACCCTTACTTTAACTTGCTCACTCGTGTAAGTTACTCCACACCAAATACCACCAAGTCTATGTACGTTCAAAATGTTTATTTTGAATTGAGAAGCTCTGTACATTGTTCTATTATAAAATGCAGCACCAACCAGAAAACCAATAACATTAAAACAATAAACATTGTTACACTTACTTACAGTTGGGAATTAAATCATGATAACTGAACAGTGGTAGAAGGCAGCACCACCATCCCCTAGGAATTTAGTTTATATACATTTATAAATGAAGATGTGAGTGAAGGGACCCCTCACCTTAGAAGAACCTAGTACTGGTAGTTGTTGCATCATTCAGAAGCTCTGCAAAGCTCTGGTTCGTAGAAGGGAATCTTCCATCTGTAATGCGAAAAATGAAATGGTGAGCGTTATTATATTGCAACTTGCAAGCATTTCTCAGCCGTGCCAAAAAGTGTAGCATTTATTGATAAGCAATATGGACTAACAGTACACCAGTACTTCCTAAAAAAGTGGCTTGTTAATGTTTTTGTTGACCGCTTGTACGCAGCGCGTAGACTGGACAGTAGCAGTGTGAGGCAGGTCATGTGGGCTCAAAGGTGTCTTATACAAAAAGCTGCAAGGTAAAGTCACATGTGCAAAAATAAAAGAGACAAAGGTAAAATGGTTTCATATCTCGGGCTAACTAAGCAAAGGCTAGAATGACCATATATAACTATTACTGTCTACTCTACTACTACCTGATTTGTACTATTGATGTATGTTAGTATTAACTAATTTTTCAACCTTGCTACTGATCAATAGGGGGGAGGTATATTTGACACCTAATAAATGTGTAATGTTTTCTAGGCGCACTACCGACCACCATTGCCGGTGCCAGCGAAGGTGACGCGGAAGGAGAAGATGCGGCAGTTGCATCAGATACCAACGGAGCGGTAGGGGGAGTGGCAGCACCAGTGGCGGGCGGTGATAAGTTAGATTCATAATCCTTAACTATTGTTGAACTTGACAGTACACTCACTGCAAGGGTGTACTGTATGTATATGTATACTGTACTGTTGAGACTTAGGGCCCCGCCAACACCGCAGGGGCAAACCTCCCGCCATCCCTGTAGAAAAGAGTCAGACCCCCACATGTCGCCCCGGCGGAAAAGGGTTCAGTATGGCGGTGGTGTCTCTCTGAAACACACCGCCAGCCATATAATCTGCATTTTGGAATGCCTTTGCCTGGTGGCATTGCCGTCCGCCACGGAAAGGCATGCAGATATTTCAGAGTATTCTTGGGGGCCCCCATGGAGGGTACTACCTACCTATCCTATGGTACCCCCCTGCCTTTCAAATCAAAACGTGACAGGCTCCGTGCGTGGCCCGTCATGTTGTGCTTGGAAAAGCAGAGCAACATGTATTTTTAGCATTGCTTTCGGCACCTCCAACCAGAATGTAAAAAAAACAGGATGCGCCTGCCAATCATCCTAATTAATTGTCCCCACGGGACCCCCACCCTTTTTAGCGTGAGGATGGCGGGCGGGCAAAGTCCGCCCGCCATCCGAAGTCGTAAATAAGTATGAGTTGTTGGGAACGTTTGAAGAGTGAACTAGAAGATAAGAATCCCTTTAATTAGCATAGGAGCGGGAGTATTGAGTAACCAATGGCCTCATCTATCTGATTTCAACTCCGCTTTGAAAATTTTATTGAGAAGAGCACCTGGTGCACTGTTCAACTAAAAAGGGAAAGACGGGTGGAAGGAAGAAGGACGGGCGAGATTTAAAATGTTATGTCCTACTGTGCTTTATAGTGCTACTCTGCCATGCCACTATGTGTGTAAATAATTAACTTGTCTTACTGTTTTTCTTAGAGTATATTTTACACTTTTTGATACACAGCTACTCCTAAACTCAACCAAAAGGAGTTGGCCGCCAAGGCACGGCGCCGGAAGCTGGAGGCAATCCAGCGGGAATACCGGCGGCTGGTGGTTTTAGCAGAGGAGGAGGAGTTGACTGCGGCAGCAATTGAAGCCTCCTCCAGTGCCCCGGGCCCCAGCCACCGCCCTCCAGCGGTACGGCGCCACCATCTGGCGGCTGCCCGCCGCCACCGTAGTGCCATCTCTCATGCCTCCCCCCACTGTGGCTGCAACTGCCGTGCCCTCACACGCCGCGTCGCCCATTTAGAGGAGCGATGTGTGTCCTCCTTGAGTCCCGCCCCACACCTTAATCCCTGTCATCAAGTTCTGCCCCTTTTTTAATTCTTGTTTGGGTGGGTGGGGACTGGTTTGTGCGTTGGGTTTGGGTTTTTGCTTTACAGACTTTTTCTCTTGGACTTTCCTATGGATATTGGTTGGGGTTAGGGAGGGGGGTGGGTCAGCTTTTGTGGGTTTAATTTATTTTTGTTAGGGTAAATTAAATATATTTTTCTATGTTACATGCAATGTTGTTAAGGTTTTGTAGGTGGGGTAGCTGTTTTACATCACACTGTTTCCTTGCTGGTGCAGGGTGGCCCATAGCCTGTGTTTGATTTAAATAATTGGCTGAGTGTGTAAGACACAAACAGATAGATGCGACACACCTCACTGATTGACTTGTCCTTCTAGTACTTTCAGTCTGTCCTCTAGTCTATGCATTCTTTATCTGGACTGGTGTGTGAAATTGAAATCATTGACAACATGTCCATTATTAATTCTGCCTCCCCCAAACTTCTCTCTTACCTGTGCTTGATGTTTATGTTTAACTTTGGCACAGCAATGGCTGCATCGTGAACATGGTTTCCTTTTTCTAACATGCCATGATTGGGGTGGTGGTAGTATAGTAGTAGTAGTAGACACTGGCAGGGCAGCAGCATTTGCAAAAAAAGAAAAGGAGACAGCCAATCGCCTTTGAGAGACTGTTAGAGGAGTAGTAGAATGAAGTACAGTACAGAACTTACCGAGCAACAATAATATGCTAAAATATTTTACAACAAAACATAATGGTGGTTGGGATAGCCTACTAGACAGAGTTACAAACTACAGTTGTGTTGAGTCACTTGACTTGTGGTAAATATTTCATTACCGGTACTATTTTTTTTATGCGGTAAAATCTAGTAAGAATAACTCAGTAAAATAAGAGGCAGAATCCGTGGTATTAGAGGTTCTGAAAGGGCTTTATTCCTTTACAGTTCGAACTGTAGGCGTCATATTCCATCACCACGGGGGTTCAGGAAGTGAAGGCATACATTATTGACAGATAATCAGTTTTATAGGAAAATGCATTTACAGTGAGACAGATGCAAGAGGCGTAACAGCTGATAATACAGATAAACTGTGCATACGTAACTAATAGAGGCGGACATATGGGCGTAATTTAATAAACGTCATTATACATGATGTCACAAGTGGGTGGATCCATAAAAGAATCCTGCAATGTCAGCAGAAATATTTGGCAGAGATGCGCGCGCAGCCGCATGACGTGTGATTGACGTACAACTAGAGGGTGAAGGGGACTTGACATTTAGCTCTACATGTGGAGACAGAAGTCTGGGGGTTATGTCAACCTAATCCCAAATCATATCTAATATCCTATGTTTAAAGAACTGTGTTATCCACAAGGAAAGGTCTCTAGGATAGAATCTATTCTATACTGACTGTTAGTGCGTGTACAAGCGTCTAAATGTCTACATGAGATGCGAGGGGGTAGTAATATTCCATGGTAACAGGGCTATGAATTACTTGCATGTGGACAGCGAGGCCTGGCCCTTTGCACGGTAGCTGGAGGAATGTTTACCTAAACTACTAGACAGGAATGCATCGGATGAGGAGCGAAACAGATAATCTTGAAGGTGAAATACAGTTTTTGGCAGGCAACAGGCTGGATCGGGCACCGTTAGCCGCGCAGGGAGTAGGACAAAGTTCATGGATACAGATGTAGGCTCAGACTGGAGCTTTCAGAGGCAGAAGGCAGGAAAAGACTTGATGACAGAATTCTGGGCCTACTCGCCTGGATCTGTAAAATGTGGAAAGTGAACCACATAAAGTCGGTGGCCTTTTATACTTAGGAATGGAATATCTGACCCATTCATGGTGGATCTGAAAGAGGACATGTTGACGGTGGACGCACATGTATTTGCGTCTTCAAAACTGGAACTGGAGGGAACATACATGTACTTATAGCATGCACATGGAGCCGTTGGGGTCTACGATAGGGGACATAACTGATCACAAAATTCATATTTCCTCATTCCCTCCTTGTCCCCTACGGACCCTCAGGTGATATCGATCTTCATTAATCCATCGATCTGTTCATATAGCATCATTTGTTCTTCTTTCTTCTTCCGGGACTGTGAACGAAAACTTGAAGGTGGGATACACGACGTGGCACACAGGCCGCAAATCGCTGGCCCACATTGTAGACATAAACAGCAACTGAATAATATGAGGAAGCCAATACCTAGGAAGGATAGGATCCTCCATCCCCAGGCTGACAACACGCCCCAGAACCAACCGGACCAAGTCCAGGTGCCTGGACTCTGGTGTATCTGGCTTATAATCTTATGAAGGCGGGTTATGGCTTTATATACCGACGGCGAATTTTCTGGTATGAAAATGCAGCAACTTGATCCGATGACCCTACAAGCTCCGCCCCTATCGGCCAGGATGACGTCAAGGACAAGACGATTTTGAAGCACAACAATCCGCATAGCAGACTGCTCTTCTGTTAAATTGCCCAAGGCGGAAATAGTCTCGTTCACTACTGCTTCAAGGGTTCTGGTTAATCTACGTATCAGCTTACTATTAGTGACTGTACCTATATAGGGAAAGAACCCTTTATTGAAATCTGTGTATTTTTCCCATGCTGTTTCAGTGTAATCGACAATTAGGAGATCTCTCTGTTGTCTATTGTGTACTAAATGGGTATTTCTGTGATAATCAGGAGGGGCTAGGAAAACAGGTGGTAGAAGGAATGCTATGTAACAGGTACCATCCCAATCTAAAGGTAGACATATATATGCGGTCTGGCCACATATGAAGTAGGAATGATGGGAAGCTCTAAATGTAGACTTGCCTTGATCACTGAATTGTATTACAGTGGTGCATTTACTATCGCCCATGTGTATGGAACCATTCTTTCTTACACATAATTCCCCTTTTACTGGGAATACTGACATGGCGGGCAAGATTGGTGTAGCTTCGGACTCAACGTTCAGGATCATGAGGTTAAGTGTAAAATTACCTAATCCATATACTTCATTTTCTAGATCAGTTCCTGTTCTCTTGGGAAGTCCCTCCTTGTTAGGGTAGCAGACTTTAAGCAAAACTAGGTTCAGGTTTCCCCATACCCAGTTGTCTTGATAAACTGCGGAATTTGAATCTAGGGAATTAATCAAACTAAACCATGCTCCACAGGAGCCATTGTGTGTGAACGGATAGGGAAAGAGGGGCAAAACTCCCTTATAGTTCTGATAGGGAGGGAGTCGACCACATATCCAACAATTTGTGGCATTGCTGGTCTGATGGGAATGATGTAACATACTAATGAATGTGTTGTTGCGCAGCGCAAATCTATAGGACAACTCATGCGAAGGTAATTCGCTAAAAGAATGTTCTGCAGCAACATTGTAAGCACGCTTAAGAATAGGGTAATACATGTGCAATAGTACGCTAGAAAAGATGATCAGAAGACTTAGAAAAAACAAAATTAATAATGTTACTATGCAGTGACTACGAAGTGATTTACAATACGCATGCTTTTTAAGCTGCATCTGTTGATTTCTTTCTCTATGCCGGTCTAGAGGATACATGTCAGAGACAAATTCAACCGATTCACCTTGGAGAGGACTTAAACAATCAAATTGTCTGACTTGCTAGACCTTAATTTTAGTTTGTAAAGTTCTGGTTTTGACTGCTCAACCAAGGGGAGCTTTGAGTCTGTCTGTGAGGGAATACAAGGTTGAGTATTCACACTGGATGGTAGTCCATAAAATTTTTTGATATGACTCGAGTGCAACCACCCTTTTCGTCCCTCGATCTTTACGGCTGTCCTTGTAGTTAGTAGAACTAGCTTCGGCGACTTCCACCTAGGCTCCAGTTGGGTCTTCCGGTCGAAATTCCGGACCAGAACCAGGTCACCAGGAACCACGTCATGGGGCTTCCCCTCAGTATTATCGGGAAAAGCTGCGGCTACCTGTGAACGACAAGATTGTAGTGCAGACATCAAGGAAGCCAGGTAATCTGTCAGCATATTACAGTCAACATCAGTGATTTTACGAGGTATAGGCGTCCCCCACATATTTGGTGGTCTACCGAAGATCACCTCGTACGGGGATAGCCCTGTTCGAGAATGTGCTACCATTCTCATATAAAAGAGCGCAACTGGTAAGGCTACTATCCAATCGACACCTTTTTCTCTACATATTTTGGACAATCTAATTTTCAGAGTTTGATTATGGCGTTCCACGAGACCTGCTGCCTCGGGATGTCGGACACAGTGAAATTTCCATTGGTAGCCTAACAAAAGGGAAACGTGTTTCATTAGTTCGGATGAGAACGGCTGGCCGTTATCTGAGTAGACAACACGTGGTAAACCGTACCGTGGGAAGAATTCTCGAACTAACTGTTTGGCAATAGTCGGGGCAGTGTAATCTGAAACCGGGTAGGCTTCCGTCCAACGGGAAAGAGCACAGACAACTACGAGAACATATTTGAATCCTCGACATCGTTCCATCTGGATATAATCCATCTGGAGAACTTCAAAAGCATGATCGGGAGGTTGAAATCCACCCTGCTCTACGGGGATGCTTTTACCTGGATTAAACTGACAACATATCATACAGGTACGAACTTTTTGTTTAGCTGCGGCTCGTAGATGTTTGTTGAACCAAATGTGTTGAATGCTGTCTAGCATAGCTTTTTCTCCTAGGTGCGCTGGACTATGTATTGTGTTAATGATGACTTGAACCATGGAGTCGGGAAGAAACCATATAGATTTTTCCTTCGTCATCCATCCTTGATCCGTTTGGATCCCTCCTAATTCAGTCCATTTCTTTATTTCTTCTGGTGTAGCATGTGTCTGTATGTCAATTACATCAAGGGCGGGATCCTTAACTGTCATGCAATGTGTTGGTGTCGGAACTATTGTCTTTGTCGTGTCAGTTGTGTGAGTCTGATTCTGAGCAGTCTGTTTAGCTGTTCTGTCAGCTAGGTCATTACCCTGAGAAATGATATCGGTAACTTTTGTGTGAGCTTTGCATTTCATAATCGATATTGCAGTAGGTAAATGAATCGCGTCCAATAGGGCTTGAATGAGGGGTCCGTGTTGGATGTGGGCACCGTGAGAAGTTAAATAACCTCTCTCTCGCCACAGTACGCCGAAGTCATGGACGACTCCGAATGCATAACGTGAATCTGTGTATATGTTGACTTTCCTATCTTTGGCTTGAATACAGGCTTGTGTCAGAGCGATGAGCTCTGCTGCTTGAGCTGACAAAGTGTTAATACAATTTGTTTCAATGACTTCAGTGTCTGTTGTGACTGCGTAAGCGGCCACTAACTCTCCTGTACTTGTTCTCATACATGACCCATCTACGTGCAATGTCAAGTCTGGATCTGACAAAGGGATATCTGTCAAGTCTTGTCTAGGTTTCGTCGTGATAGTAATGACTTCGACACAATCATGTGCCAATGGATCTGTTCCGCCCACTGGTAACAGTGTGGCAGGATTTAACGTATTACAGCGTCTGATTTCTATGTGTGGCTGAAATAATGTCAATTCGTAACCGGTAAGTCTCGCTATAGTCAAGTGTTGTGTTTGTGTGCGGTTCAAGAGAACCTCTACTGCGTGTGGTACTTGTACTGTCAATTGGTGTCCTAACACTATGGCATCGCTTTGTCTGATTGCTAAAGCTGTTGCTGCCACCGATTTCAGGCACGCAGGAAGAGCCTGAGCTACTGGATCTAATGTACTAGAGAAATAAGCACATGGTTTGTGTGATCCTGCTTGTTCCTGAGTGAGTACTGACAAGGCAGTACCTTCGCGTTCTGTAACAAAGAGTGTAAAGTGTTTACTGTAACATGGTGTTGCTAAAACAGGTGCTCGGCATAAAGCTTTCTTTAAGCTTTCAAAGGCGTGTGTATGTTCTTGAGTCCAAAGGAGGACAGTCGATGTGGCTGCCTCCTGTGTTGTCAACTGGATGAGTGGTTTTGCTAGAAATGCATATTGAGGGATCCACTGCCTACAGTATGAAGTGAGGCCTATAAAAGCCCGCACCTCCTTTTGTGTCTTGGGTGCTGGCATGTTAGCAATTAACTGGATGCGGTCGGGTGTAAGCTGCCTTCCCTCCTTGGACAGCGAGTGCCCAAGGTAGACAACTCGCTGGACACAGAATTGCAGCTTAGAAGGGAACACCTTGTGCCCCTTGTCGGCCAGAAATTTCAAAACCGTCAGTGACGCTTCTTCACATTCATGTTCACTTCGGGCGGTGATCAGCAGATCGTCGACATATTGAAGCAAGGCAGTGTTAACTGGCATGTGGATACTGTCAAGTTCTCGTTTCAGTGCTTGGCTATAGATGCTGGGGCTTTCTGTAAATCCTTGAGGTGCGCGTGTGAATTTAAAACTTCGTCCATTTAAACTGAATCCGAACAGATATTGACTTTCCGGATCTATTGGGACGCTAAAAAAGGCATTCTTGAGATCAATTACAGTGAAGAACGTTGCTTCCGAGTCAATAGCTGTTAGTAGTGAAGAGATATCTGGGACCACAGGGTATTGTGGTACAATACATTTATTTAATTCGCGCAGATCAATAACTAATCGATATACTGGTGGTGCTTTTGGATCCGTTCTTTTAAGAATCGGAATTATTGGGGAATTGCATATGTTGGAGTCGGTTTCGACAACCACTCCTTGTGCAATGAGCTCTTCAATGATTTGCAGCAAAGCCACAACAGCATCTGGTGGTAACTTGTATTGTCGCATTCGTGGTAGTACTACTCCTGTTTTTAGTGTAACTCGATATGGTGTAATGTTCATGCAACCAACATCAGTGGGGCCTTGTGCCCATAAATGTGTAGGTAAATTCTGTAATCGGTGATCCATATCTCTTGACACGTAGTGACCTTTGAAGTCACGTAGAAATAGTCGTACTCCTTCCGGAGAACAACATATTATAGCTCCTAGAGCTTTCAATGTTTTTATACCTAACAAGTTTTCTGGACATGATTTAGTAAGCAATAAATCTGTAGTACGTGTCAATGGACCAATCGTGAGTGGAAGAGGTTGTGTTACGTCATTAATTATGGGTTTTCCTGAGAATCCAAGGGAAATATTCTGTGAGCCTGAGAGGGGTGCCCCTGGAACTTCACTGCGGCGTATAGTTGTTCTGCTTGCCCCTGTATCAAGTAAAAACTTTCTGTCTTCCCCTAATAGTTCACTATGTACATAAGGTCCCTCCTGGTCGACAGGAACCTCAATAAGGGGTAAGCCAACTTCCCTCTCTAGGCTATTTCATGTGTATCGCTGATAATCGGGATAATCTGCTTGTGCATACTGATACATCTGTTGCGTTGTTGCTTGAGTGGCAGCAATAGGCTGCGCTTGTGGTGGTGCTACGGTCTGTTGTGGAGCTCCCTGTTGCGGAGCTAGTTGTTGCGGAGCTAACCTAGGTTGTGCATGCTGAGGGATTTGTTGTTGATTCTGATCCTGTCTAGGTGGACGTGGTCTCTCCTGGGTTCTACCTGTAGCAATATTATGTTTCAGGACTGGACAATCGTGTATATAATGACCTTGTTGTTTACAATAGTTGCATGTCCCTTTCGTAGGACCTGCGGAATCACCCTTTTGATGACCATCAACTGGGACTGACTGAGCAACAAGCATTTTCATTTTTGTATCTTTCATACGTCTTTGTTCGTGTTCTTGTTCTTCTCTAATTCTATTGTGGTGATATTGTAACATCTGTAACATCTGTGACGGGGTATTACCTTGCCAGGTACTTTCGAATTTCAATACTCTATTCTTGACTTGTAACAGAGAATTTTCAACTAATTTTGTCACAAACAGATGTGGATATGACTCACTACTGGCTTTTATGCCACTATTTATACCAAAACATTTTTCAAATCGGGAATAGAAATCACTAGTGTCTTCATCTGGCTTTTGTTTACAGGCTGAGATTGCACCCCAGTCTTCCTTTTTCGTAGTTAATAAACGTGGCAGTACCTGTACTAGTAGTCCTGCTAGTGCTGTAGTCTTTTCCCCAAGTCCTGCTCCTGCAGCTCGGGCCCTTTCTTCGTTTTCTAATGCTGTCCAATCTATATTTTGGTCTCCCACCTCCCATTCCTTTTCTTTAAGTTTCTCGTAAACACCGGCGGGTAATAGGACTTTTAATATTTTCATAATGTCGGGGTAGGTATACTCTCCCATGAGTAACATGTCTTTTATCTCGCGATGGAAACCTGCTGGGTCCTTGTCATGACTGGGTACTACTTTCTTCATTTCTAATAATTCCAGTTTAGTTATAGGCGTGTACACAAACACGCGTGTAAAGTTATTACCGTCACCTCTGATTGGGTGTACTTCGCGTAACGGGTTCTGTCTATCTATGTGATACATTTTTCTTCCCATAATGGGAACCGGAACGTGTTCTGGGCATACGAAAGCTATATACTGGTTTCGAAATTCTAGAATTTCATTAATTAAATCAGTACCTGACCCTCTCCATTTATTCGTGAGTAGTTCTGTCAATATGTCAGGTAAGGGTCCTGGATCGGAATGTTGGCTTTTATATAATATAAGGAGGTGTTGAATCATGTATATACTAGCTAAACGCTGTTCGTAGGGGTCAAGGTTCAGAAACGTGTGTGCTAGTGCATCATCATTGTATTCGCTGGGACTGTCAGCCCATTGTACTGCTGACCTGGCTAATTCTTGTTCGTCCATGGAATCGAGCATATGATACCCCCTTCGATCTCGAAGTAATTTATCAACGGCTTGGAATAGGTGTTCAGGGGATCCTGTATTTAACATAGGATTTGGAAAATGCCTATTATATTCTGGACGTATTGGACGTATCGGGTCATTAAAGCCTCTAGTATTATTATGGGGTCTTCCTCTACCTACATAAGCTATCGTTTCTAATTGTTCTGATTCTTGCTCCTCCTCTTCTTCTGATTCTACTCTGTCTGTTTCTCGTCTTTCTTTATGTATTCGTTCTACTTCCTTGCGGATCTTTCGACACATGGCGATTACCACGCCTGTCTATCATGTTTCTCTTCTGATATGTTCTGACCCCATTTGGCAAGTTTTTGCATGGTATCATGATCTGCCCCGGGCCTGGCTTGATTCCTAATTACACAATTTATGAAAAAACGTAGTAGTTGTCTTTGTACATCCACTTTCTGGTATTCCATAGCTTCGTCAATACTTTCTGAACCTCGCCCTGTTTGGACAAAGCGATATATATTGTCTAGGTGTTCAACCATTCCTGGTATCGTCATTAAATACAATGTAGTTCGTCGTATACGTAGTGATGATATGAGCAGTTTGTCCTGTCTACCTGGCACTGGATCGTATCTACAATCCACAAGCTGTTCTTTAAACATGTCGGATGTCGCTAATTGGGGTGTACGTTGGAGTGCTAAATCTCTAAGGGTCTGTTTATTTCGCGGCGGGGTGGCAAACATATCTGTCGTACCTCCTGTAGCACCATCTGAGGTGCTAGGCACGAAAGGATTCGTTGGACGTAGGATAGAGATTGTAGATGTGGGAAAAACTGTAGACACAGACGGACCTGTGGGAACTTGTGTAGGAGGTTGTAGTTGCAGGGATACAGACGGATGCTCTTGGTGTTGAACACCATCGGCAAGCGGTGTGTGTGGTATGGCATTAGCATACTCGGGAGCTACGTCATCTAAATAGGAGGAAAGGAAAACGTCCTTTGCTGTTTTGGGATGTGTTTTGGGATGTGCTTTTATCGGGAGCAATGGAGGAGTTAAGTCTTTTGGTATTTCCGGGGTAGCCTTAGGTAACCCTTCGGCCAGAAGAGGATACATACCATTCATAAGAGTATTTCTTTGTCTATCTACTTGTTCTGATTTTACTCGGGTACATTCCTAAATTAATAGATTTTCTCGGGTTTTATTTGAATTCTCTCTACCTTTCTCTTCCTGTCTGAGCGCTTTTTCTGTACGTCTATATGATTCTTTACGCCATAATTCAATGGCATCTTTCTGTGACTGTCTGGCTTTCTTTTTCCATAATTCTTCTTCTACTCTCATGATGCAATCTGCATCCCAAGTCCCCGTTGCGGGCCACCTCTGACTTTCTGGCAAATCCTTGGTGTAGTCCACCCATAAATCAAGAAATAATACGGCATCTAGGCCATGCTTATGATACATGAAGTACCCTGGAGTGTCCCTAGGTGGAATGGGAACAGCTTCTTCGAGTACCCCTTTTCTGGTTTTGATCTGTCTTAATTTCGAAAAGAGCGGCATTTTTAGACGGTTACTAGAACACACTTTATACAATAAACACAATAATGAACAGTCATTCACACTACAATATATAGAACGTATTAAAACATTTAACACTTAACAGTTTAACGAACGATGATAACTAATAGAAAACTAGTTACTGACATAATACTGACACTAGATAATACTTGTTTATATGCAAGACATACTATATATACTGCTAAACAGTACAGATACACTGCTGAAACAGTGCAGACCGGATTTGTGTACCCAAACCCGTCTTGACCGGCACAGACTATGTGCACGTTAAATGCCTCCCCGGCAATGGTACTCACCGGGTAGCTCGGAACGGAAGGCCTCGGAACGGAACTGAAACTGGACCGGACTGGACTCGACTCGACTGGACTCGGAACTTCGGAACCTGGTGGGCCTCTGTATACCTCGGATCTTGCTCTCTCAGCTAGGCTCTGGTCGGGATACTTCGCACTTTTCACCGCCTCGTCTGGATGTTGATCGCAGCCTCAGTCGCCCCCGCTTGGCCGGAGGGAGATACAGGAAATCCTGCGGGTACGCGTTTTTGTCCGTTCAGCTGTAGCAGGAGACCGGGCCTGCAACGCACCGCCGGCGCGTGAGATGAGAAAGTGTCCCTGTTCGGGCGCCAAATTATGTGGTAAATATTTCATTACCGGTACTATTTTTTTTATGCGGTAAAATCTAGTAAGAATAACTCAGTAAAATAAGAGGCAGAATCCGTGGTATTAGAGGTTCTGAAAGGGCTTTATTCCTTTACAGTTCGAACTGTAGGCGTCATATTCCATCACCACGGGGGTTCAGGAAGTGAAGGCATACATTATTGACAGATAATCAGTTTTATAGGAAAATGCATTTACAGTGAGACAGATGCAAGAGGCGTAACAGCTGATAATACAGATAAACTGTGCATACGTAACTAATAGAGGCGGACATATGGGCGTAATTTAATAAACGTCATTATACATGATGTCACAAGTGGGTGGATCCATAAAAGAATCCTGCAATGTCAGCAGAAATATTTGGCAGAGATGCGCGCGCAGCCGCATGACGTGTGATTGACGTACAACTAGAGGGTGAAGGGGACTTGACATTTAGCTCTACATGTGGAGACAGAAGTCTGGGGGTTATGTCAACCTAATCCCAAATCATATCTAATATCCTATGTTTAAAGAACTGTGTTATCCACAAGGAAAGGTCTCTAGGATAGAATCTATTCTATACTGACTGTTAGTGCGTGTACAAGCGTCTAAATGTCTACATGAGATGCGAGGGGGTAGGAATATTCCATGGTAACAGGGCTATGAATTACTTGCATGTGGACAGCGAGGCCTGGCCCTTTGCACGGTAGCTGGAGGAATGTTTACCTAAACTACTAGACAGGAATGCATCGGATGAGGAGCGAAACAGATAATCTTGAAGGTGAAATACAGTTTTTGGCAGGCAACAGGCTGGATCGGGCACCGTTAGCCGCGCAGGGAGTAGGACAAAGTTCATGGATACAGATGTAGGCTCAGACTGGAGCTTTCAGAGGCAGAAGGCAGGAAAAGACTTGATGACAGAATTCTGGGCCTACTCGCCTGGATCTGTAAAATGTGGAAAGTGAACCACATAAAGTCGGTGGCCTTTTATACTTAGGAATGGAATATCTGACCCATTCATGGTGGATCTGAAAGAGGACATGTTGACGGTGGACGCACATGTATTTGCGTCTTCAAAACTGGAACTGGAGGGAACATACATGTACTTATAGCATGCACATGGAGCCGTTGGGGTCTACGATAGGGGACATAACTGATCACAAAATTCATATTTCCTCAGACTAGGCCTACAGCCTAACAGTTAGTGCTGTATATGAGGAATGACAACAAACAAATCCAATCAATGCCGGCAATTAATGCTGAGGTAGATGTTAATTGGTTAAATAAAATAACCTCTAAAATATCCTACTCATGGTGGGTGGGCAAGCAGAAGAAGATCATCGCTCTGCCTTGAAATTGAAGTACTGTTGCTTTTGCCACATCCGCCTCAGCAAGTGTGTGAATAAGTATTGGTGTACATTTAATTTAGTCACACCTCGACATTAAGTCACACAGCCCGGGGGAAGAGGGTTAGGGTTTGTTGAATGGATGGGAAGGGGGTTTTTGGGAAAGGTTTGACATAGAAAAACAGTATGCATGGACAAACAAACGACAATCATTGAAGACTACCATATCCATATGTTAAGGGAGAAAAAGGAAATGCATGCATGATGATGAGAGACCTGGGTTACATACACTTCTAGTTCTTGTTCTGTTGTTCCGGCCTTAATACTTTTACAGATAGCAAATAGCATCATCCTAATTAATTGTCCACACGGGACCCCCACACTTTTTAGCGTGAGGATGGTGGGCTGACAAAGTCCGCCCGCCATCCGAAGTCGTAAGTAAGTATGAGTTGTTGGGATCGTTTGAAGAGTGAACTAGAAGACTAGAATCCCTTTAATTGGCATAGGAGCTGGAGTATTGAGTAACCAATGGCCTCATCTATCTGATTTCAACTCCGCTTTGAAAGTTTTATGGAGAAGAGCACCTGGTGCACTGTTCAACTAAAAAGGGAAAGACGGGTGGAAGGAAGAAGGACGGTCGAGATTTAAAATGTTAAGTACTACTGTGCTTTATAGTGCTATTCTACCATGCCACTATGTGTGTAAATAATTAACTTGTCTTACTGTTTTTCTTAGGATATATTTTACAATTGTCTTGTTTTTTTCTTTTTGATACACAGCTACTCCTAAACTCAACAGAAAGGATTTGGCCGCCAAGGCACGGCACCGGAAGCTGGAGGCAATCCAGCGGGAATACCGGTGGCCGGTGGTCTTAGCAGAGGAGGAGGAGGAGACTGCGGAAGCAATTGAAGCCTCCTCCAGTGCCCCGGGCCCCAGCCACCGCCCTCCAGCGGTACGGTGCCACCGTCTGGCGGCTGCCCGCCGCCACCATAGTGCCATCTCTCATGCCTCCCCCCACTGTGGCTGCAACTGCCGTGCCCTCACACGCCGCGTCGCCCATTTAGAGGAGCAGATGCGTGTCCCCCTTGAGTCCCACCCCACACCTTAATCCCTGTCATCAAGTTCTGCCCCTTTTTTAATTCTTGTTTGGGTGGGTGGGGACTGGTTTGGGCGTTGGGTTTGGGTTTTTGCTTTACAGACTTTTTCTCTTGGACTTTCCTATGGACATTGGTTGGGGTTAGGGAGGGGGGTGGGTCAGCTTTTGTTGGTTTAGTTTATTTTTGTTAGGGTAAAATAAATATATTTTTCTATGTTACATGCAATATTGTTAAGGTTTTGTAGGTGGGGTAACTGTTTTACATCACACTGTTTCCTTGCTGGTGCAGGGCCGCCCATAGCCTGTGTTTGATTTAAATAATTGGCTGACAGTGTAAGACACAAACAGATAGATGCGACACACCTCACTGATTGACTTGTCCTTCTAGTACTTTCAGACTGTCCTCTAGTCTATGCATTCTTTATCTGGACTGGTGTGTCAAATTAAAATCATTGACAACATGTCCATTAATAATTCTGCTTCCCCCAAACTTCTCTCTTACCTGTGCTTGATGTTCATGTTTAACTTTGGCACAGCAATGGCTGCATGGTGAAAATGGTTTCCTTTTTCTAACATGCCATGATTGGGGTGGTGGTGGTGGTAGTATTGTAGTAGTAGTAGACACTGGCAGGGCAGCAGCATTTGCAAAAAAATAAAAGGAGACAGTCAATCGCCTTTGAGAGACTGTTAGAGGAGTAGTAGAATGAAGTACAGTACAGAACTTACCGAGCAACAATAATATGCTAAAATATTTTACAACAAAACATAATGGTGGTTGGGATAGCCTACCAGACAGAGTTACAATCTACAGTTGTGTCGAGTCACTTGACTAGGCCTACAGCCTAACAGTTAATGCTGTATATGAGGAATGACAGCAAACAACTCCAATCAATGCCAGCAATTAATGCTGAGGTAGATGTTCCTTTGTTAATAAAATAACCTCTAAAATATCCTACTCATGGTGGGTGGGCAAGCAGAAGAAGATCATCGCTCTGCCTTAAAATTGAAGTACTGTTGCTTTCGCCACATCCGCCCCAGCAAGTGTGTGATTAAGTATTGGTGTACATTTAATTTAGTCACACCTCAACATTAAGTCACAAAGCCCGGGGGAAGAGGGTTAGGGTTTGTTGAATGGATGGGAAGGGGGCTTTTGGGAAAGGTTTGACATAGAAAAACAGTATGCATGGACAAACAAACGACAATCATTGAAGACTACCATATCCATATGTTAAGGGAGAAAAAGGAAATGCATGCATGATGATGAGAGACCCGGGTTACATACACTTCTAGTTCTTGTTCTGTTGTTACGGCCTTAATACTTTTACAGAAAGCAAATAGCATCATCCTAAACCCCCACCCTTTTTAGCGTGAGAATGGCAGGCGGACAAAGTCCGCCCGCCATCCGAAGTCGTAAGTAAGTATGAGTTGTTGGGAACGTTTGAACAGTGAACTAGAAGACTAGAATCCCTTTAATTGGCATAGGAGCGGGAGTATTGAAAAACCAATGGCCTCATCTATCTGATTTCAACACCGCTTTGAAAGTTTTATGGAGAAGAGCACCTGTTGCACTGTTCAACTAAAAAGGGAAAGATGGGTGGAAGGAAGAAGGACGGGCAAGGTTTAAAATGTTATGTACTACTGTGCTTTATAGTGCTACTCTACCATGCCACTATGTGTGTAAATAATTAACTTGTCTTACTGTTTTTCTTAGAGTATATTTTACAATTGTCTTGTTTTTTTCTTTTTGATACACAGCTACTCCTAAACTCAACCGAAAGGAGTTGGCCGCAAAGGCACGGCGCCGGAAGCTGGAGGCAACCCAGCGGGAATACCGGCAGCTGGTGGTCTTCGCAGAAGAGGAGGAGGAGACTGCGGAAGCAATTGAAGCCTCCTCCAGTGCCCCGGGCCCCAGCCACCGCCCTCCAGCGGTACGGCGCCACCGTCTGGTGGCTCTTTCTGCCGCCACTGTAGTGCCATCTCTCATGCCTCCCCCCACTGTGGCTGCAACTGCCGCGCTCGCACACGCCGCGTCGCCCATTTAGAGGAGCAGATGTGTGTCCTCCTTGAGTCCCGCCCCACACCTTAATCCCTGTCATCAAGTTCTGCCCCTTTTTAAATTCTTGTTTGGGTGGGTGGGGACTGGTTTGGGCATTGGGTTTGGGTTTTTGCTTTACAGACTTTTTCTCTTGGACTTTCCTATGGATATTGGTTGGGGTTAGGGAGGGGGGTGGGTCAGCATTTGTGGGTTTAGTTTATTTTTGTTAGGGTAAATTAAATATATTTTTCTATGTTACATGCAATGTTGTTAAGGTTTTGTAGGTGGGGTAACTGTTTTACATCACACTGTTTCCTTGCTGGTGCAGGGCGGCCCATAGTCTGTGTTTGATTTAAATAATTGGCTGAGTGTGTAAGACACAAACAGATAGACACGACACACCTCACTGATTGACTTGTCCTTCTAGTACTTTCAGTCTGTCCTCTAGTCTATGCATTCTTTATCTGGACTGGTGTGTGAAATTGAAATCATTGACAACATGTCCATTATTAATTCTGCCTCCCCCAAACTTCTCTCTTACCTGTGCTTGATGTTTATGTTTAACTTTGGCACAGCAATGGCTGCATGGTGAAGATGGTTTCCTTTTTCTAACATGCCATGATTGGGGTGGTGGTGGTGGCAGTATAGTAGTAGTAGCAGACACTGGCAGGGCAGCAGCATTTGCAAAAAAAGAAAAGGAGACAGTCAATCGCCTTTGAGATACTGTTAGAGGAGTAGTAGAATGAAGTACAGTACAGAACTTACCGAGCAACAATAATATGCTAAAATATTTTACAACAAAACATAATGGTGGTTGGGATAGCCTACTAGACAGAGTTACAAACTACAGTTGTGTCGAGTCACTTGACTAGTCCTACAGCCTAACAGTTAGTGCTGTATATGAGGAATGACAACAAACAAATCCAATCAATGCCGGCAATTAATGCTGAGGTAGATGTTCCTTTGTTAAATAAAATAACCTCTAAAATATCCTACTCATGGTGGGTGGGCAAGCAGAAGAAGATCATCGCTCTGCCTTGAAATTGAAGTACTGTTGCTTTCGCCACATCCGCCCCAGCAAGTGTGCGATTAAGTATTGGTGTACATTTAATTTAGTCACACCTCGACATTAAGTCACACAGCCCGGGGGAAGAGGGTTAGGGTTTGTTGAATGGATGGGAAGGGGGTTTTTGGGAAAGGTTTGACATAGAAAAACAGTATGCATGGACAAACAAACGACAATCATTGAAGACTACCATATCCATTTGTTAAGGGAGAAAAAGGAAATGCATGCATGATGAGGAGAGACTCGGATTACATACACTTCTAGTTCTTGTTCTGTTGTTCCGGCCTTAATACTTTTACAGATAGCAAAGAAATTTTAAATATTGTTAGGGAAGAATCGTAAACAGAGAGCAAACCTAATGATGATAATAACAACTCCAAGAACACACTGTTGTAAAGATTGTATACAAAATATTAATCAAATTATTTAAAAATATAAAAGTGGATACTGTTACTGTGTTATCCTGGTATAAAATGCGGACTGGATTTGCATCTCGGCATTCCTCTTGGTCCGCCTCTCGTCCATCAATCTTGGGTGTGTCGCCTAGCCACTGCCCGGCTGGAAAAAAAATGTCGATTTAGTGGTAAGGTAAGTGTGCATTGTAATGTTTTCCAAAGTATAGGGCAAGGTCCGGCCTGTGATTGTAGATGGAAAACCAAAGGGGATATTGAGAAACAAAGTTGAAACAAATGCACAAGTTATGGTGTAGTGCAACAAGAACACTTTCCGAGGTGGCATGTATGCATCATCTCTACTCTAGTCTGTTTCCTTCATTGACCTTCAACAATAACAGGAGAGAGCAGGTCCACAGTCCTACGTTAAGACTTTAGAGTACTTTTTTTTTTTTTTTAAAGAGTTGGACAAAGGCAAAGCACATTATCCATTCCAAACATAGCATTTTACATTTAAGTTAGTAAATCAATGCACCGCAGTCATCCCACCGCTACACTCTATTCCACTTCTACAGACATTTGGGTCTGCTGTGGTTGTTGTTGACGTGTTTACCTTTAGCCTTTTAAGTTTATGCCACTCATGAAACGTCCTCCTGACTTCATCATCATCTCCGATACTTTTACTGACTGTGAAGATCGGCCTGCAGTAGAAGTAAAATTGTTATTACACAACAAGAGTAGAAATATTATTGACTTGAGTCAGTCTTTAGTGTGTACAGAAAGATAGATTACCAGTACACTTTGACTTCACTTTGTACACAACAAACAAACAACGAAAACACAAAGACCAATCGCTCAGAGTCAGGTGTCCAATGCATGCCATTAATTGTCATTACCTGTTCCTTCTCATCTTAAGTTAACGGGTCGTCTATTTCGCCATCATCATGATGGACGGTGCTGTTGTGTCAATCATACTCATTGCGCAGATAGAGTGAGTCCCCTTCCTGTATTGAATTAAAAGCAATGTATCACCAAGCTGCAGGAGAAGTACAAATTTCTTATTTGCAAGAAGAGGAAAATTGAATTCACCTTGAGTTAAGTTTAGTGTGTTCTGTAGAAAGTTGATTAGTGGCAGTGCACAATTAAATAAATTCATGCACAACAAACACAACAAAATCATTCATTCTGTGACTCTGCGTCCAATGCATGGCATTAATCATTACCTGTTCCATCTTATTTTCAGTTAATGGCCAGTCTCTCTCGGCTCTGAAAGGAGGATAGCTATAGTAGTCATCTGATTCATGCTCCACTTCTTTTGGCAGGACTAGGAAAGTTAGAATTTTTTCTTGTAGTATTTTACCATTATCCAATCATCATTCATGAGGGCAATGGATTTGGGCGGGAGATTCAGTATGATGGAGCGGAGGAGCTGGATTCGGAGGACTGTACTGTCAAATTGCAGACACCTGAAAATTGTATATTAAATAAGAAGAGTAGAAGACGGTGGTAATGGATTTGTTGTGATTCACAAGTTTGTAACCGGAACGACAGACACACAAATAACGGTGGGAAAAAAGGGAGGAAGACAGTAAGGGCAAGCCTAATTGTCAGGGAAGTATAGCTCGTCCTCAAACTCTGGGGGGTCAGCCAGTAGTAGGTAATCATCATGTGACACACTACTTCCGTCACATGAGCCGCTGTCCTCATCTTCCTCCATTGCTTCATGTATTGTGTAATTCGGTGGTATGAAGTGCTGATTCATTTTGATCATTGTTAACCTCTCCACGTTTTTGGGTGAGAGACTGGTCCTTCTCAATGTTACAATGGAACCAGCAGCACTGAAAACACGTTCGGAAGAGACACTTGCGACAGGGCAAGCCAGATAGCTTATCGCCAGCCTGCTGAGCTGTGACCATTCAGACCTTTTCCTATACCAATACTGCAATGGGTTTTGATCAATGTACACCTCTGTTGGGTCGTCCAGATAGGCCTGGACCATCCGTTCAATGTTCAGGGTTGCTGCTGGTAAGCTTTCATGCTCTTTTCTCTGTGCATCAGCACTGTGCTTATTAATGCCTAACTTTACATACCAATCGTGTAATGATTGTACTCGGCCTAATGATCCAGTTACTGTTTCTGTGGTCGATAGTGATGGTGAGTGTTGTGATCCAAACGCACTGCCCTCAGCCGACGAAGTTGCACTTGATCCTGCATGGCCTGCTGCAGTACTTCTTGTGGGTTGATCTTGCGGGCTTTTAATTAGCAGCCGTTCTTTTTCCAACTTACTGGCTGCTTCAGCTAGACAAGTTTTGTAGCGGGCAACATCAATCTTGGAAAAAGCAAAGAATGTCTTCAGTCCAAGTTTTGCACGTGGATCCAGAATTGTGGCACAAATGTAATGTTCTTGTGACAAAATTTTATTTTGTATCCTTACATTTTTAGCTGAGCGACGGGATAAGCTCTCCACCAAGTCATGGGCTTGCCTTTTGTCCTCTACACCTTTGTATGATTCAGACACATTATTCAGCTGATGCTCTAGCATTTGCAATAATGGGATAGCTTGGCCCATTGTACAGTCCTCCTTGCTGACTTCATGTGTGAAGACCTCAAAAGGACAAAGCATCTCAGTCAGGCATTTAATTAGGCTCCATTGCTCCATGTCAAGGTTCATGCCTTTAACAGTAGCATCCCCTCTTCTGTTCCAGACATATTCATGGAGTGACCTGTACTGCTCATACAGACAATCAAGCATGTAATACGTTGAGTTCCAATGTGTTGCCACCTCCTGGATGAGTGCCTTGACTGGCATCCTATGTTCACATTGGATGATCCTCAGCTGCTTCCGAGCTTTAAAAGAATGGCTGAAATGAGTGCATATTCTTCGGCAGATGGCCAGTAAATTGCTGACTATGGGTTCTTTTTTCAGAAAGTCTTGAACTATAATGTTTATGCAGTGCGCCAAACACGGAACCCTGAAATAGGAAGCAAGTTCCATGGCCTTAAGTACATTACTGCCATTGTCTGTGGCAACAAAACCAATACCAAGCCCTCTTGGCCGCAGCCATTCCAAAACCTTGCTGCGAAACTTGTGTAAAATGTTTTCAGCCGTATGAGATTTCTCCATGGCGAACATGGCTACAGTTGCATGTTTCCGAGTATCTTCAAAAATCGCAGTTGTGTCAACAGCACCTCGTGCAGATAGCTTATCTCTAACCCCCACAAAAGTGATCCAGTGTGCAGTGATGCACATGTAATCTGTGGCTTGGCAACTAGTCCACATGTCTGTTGTCAGGTGGATATTGTGAACAGCACTCTGCTGCAAAGCTTGTCCAACCAATTCCAGCACATCATTATGTAGTGCCGGAACAGCAATTCTTGCGAAATAGGACAGGCTGGGAACCTTCCATTTAGGGCAGATGGCAGACACAAATTCAAGGAAACCCACCCCTTCCACAAATGAAAAAGGAAGAAGGTCCAGCGCTAACATTTTAGCCAGCTTCGCATTGTACAATCCTGCCGTTGAGTGGTTGCGTTGGAACTGCCCCTCCAACTTAAACATGCTCTCAATGGTAGGCTGGATTACTTTCCTTTGTGGTGCTGTTTTCATTAACCCACTAAGGCTCAACGACACAGATTGTCTCATTGCGGTACTCGGTCGCCTTGGTGTCTCGCTCAGCCTGACTCAGAGTATGGCTCTTACTGCGGTGCCACTCAGATGTTACTGAGGAGGATGTGAGCATTACCACTGCACTACTGGGGACAGGGCTAGAAATGCCTCCCTCTTCTTCACCTTCCACCGCAATAATATCGCTCCCTGATTCATCCTGACCAACTTCAATGGGTTGAGTTTTTCTACTTTCTTTTAACTTAACTTAAGTAGGTGATCCTCCGACACGATAGTGTGGTGTATTCTGAGATGACTTGCTTGCCCTCCGGTACCATAGTTTGTACCAAGCTTATCACGCCGAACACCTTGCCGACAAATTGAGCATATAGCAACGGTCTCCTCCTTGGTGCTAACAGAAAAGAAGTCCCAAACTGGGGAGGAGAACTTTCTGGCACTGCTGGATATGCCACTTTCAATACCAGATGAACTGGAGAGTGTGCTTGAAATGTGACCCTGTCCACCTAGACTGTGACTTTTACTACCACTACCTACTGAGATGGTTGAGCTAGATGTAGGTCCCTGCCAGGCCTTGGAAAATATGGCAGCTGGAGGTAGTGGTGGTGTAACCTGTGTTGGGGATATCTATGCTACATCCCGCTCAGTAGCAGCCTTTCTGGATAGGGTGAGAATGTTGGTCTCCAATCCCTTTGGGGCAGGAGTAATGTGCGTGATGACTGGCTCGTCTTCATCAACATCATCACCCCCCTCTTCTACATCTACCTCCATAACTCTACGTTTTTCTGGGACCTTCCTTTTCAGAAGCATTGCGGCGTATATCACTCTCAGACTGAGCTGGTGGGAGCCAAGTGGCATCACGATCATCAAAATCGGGGCTTGAGGAAGAAGATGATGGACTAAGCCTCCTTTTCCTTGCTGGTGGTCTGGAAGACAATAGATCCTCTGAAACAGTGGTTTGACTTTGCTCCACTTTGTCTGCAGGAAGCTCGATTTCCTGAAATGCCCCTACGTCAGGAGCAACAACTACTATGGTGGGCTGTTGCGGCCGCTGCTGTTCTTGTTGTGGCCGCTGCTTTTCTTGTTGCGGCCGCTGCTGTTCTTGTTGCGGCTGCTGCTGTTCTTGTTGCGGCTGCTGCTGTTCTTGTTGCGGCTGCTGCTGTTCTTGTTGCGGCTGCGCACTTATCTGCTGAGTTTGCGCCTGCGTTGAACTTGATTGTGTACCACTTTGCGGTAATGACATTTCTTCAACATCGCTGCTTGTTAGTAGACTGGCTACCTCTGCGACACTAAAGCCCTTGGGCCTAGGTTGGTGGGGTTGGACCGCTGTGCTGCTCCCAGCTTGGTTCCCAGACAACGCTGCTGCAGGCGTAACTTTTTTGGTGCCAAAAAAAACATTGGCCGGCACACCACCAGTCTTAGTTGATGGCACTTCCTTTTTCTGTTCCCTCTTCTCACCGGCAACTTTCTTGGTACTGGACCTGGTATCTTTCTTTGGGGCCATCTTCTTCAGATGTCAGGCAGGATGCAGATGCACAACAAGTTCTGGTCACACGTGGACGTGATGCACAGCAGGACTTCTGTCTGGCTGGCAGTACAACGGGTAGCCGGGTGATGCTGATGACACCTCCTCCTCTGTCTTTTGTGCACCTAAAAGCAAAGAAGCCAAGAGAAGGATATCAGTGAAATGTTGCATTTGTTGTTGTGGTTCAGTTACTTAGTACTGTACTAGTGCAAAAAAAAGATATAGGCTAGCCATTTATGTCTTTTTTTTTAACAAGGGCTATGTTATACTACTGTGTACAGTCACACACTACACTCTCAGGAAGGATAGGAAAGTTAATAATAACCACCAAAATAAAAATGTAATGGAAGTGGGGTGGACCCTATTTTCCTTTAAATTATTTGAGCATCTCAGCATCCATGGAGCTGCTGCTGGCAAAGGGGGTGGATGGATGGAAGCAGTAAGCCAAATAGCCAATAGGAAAACCATGCAGGCCTATGGCAAAAGCAGGACACTAATAACTCCCAGTCCAAACACAAAAAAAGACCACCAGCCACATGGACACTCACAAATCACAAACAAGCACGGGGCCTGGGAAACACCAGGAGCTGACAAAAGGCCTATAAAAGCCAGGTAAAGGATGCATGCTAAAGCACACTACTCTGCCTTTTTACTGCAACCAAATGGAAATACGAACATTCACAGGCCCCAAAAAGGTCTGCAGGGTGCATGCATTGCACACCAACACACCAGACACATACAACAAAAGCATGTCTTTAAAACAACCAACATCAGAAAGGCCACCCCAAAAAAACACACTTCCCCAAATCAATCCAATGCCATCCATGCCCTATATGAGGTCTAAAAATTCAACAGACCACACAGAAAACACTTGATTAATAAAGCTGTGGCTACCTGCTCTGATCCTAGTGGATGAAAAAGCAGGCCTGTTGGCAGACAAGGCCAGGCAAGCTTGCAGGCCTAGGCTTCAAAATGGCCACCAGCCACATGGCCAGGCCCAACAACATCAGAAAGGCCACCCCAAAAAAACACACTTCCCCAACTCAATCCAATGCCATCCATGCCCTAAATGATGTCTAAAAATTCAACAGACCACACACAAAACACTTGATTAATAAAGCTGTGGCTACTGGCTCTGATCCTAGTGGATGAAAGCAGGCCTGTTGGCAGACAAGGCCAGGCAAGCTTGCAGGCCTAGGCTTCAAAATGGCCACCAGCCACATGGCCAGGCCCAACAACATTAGAAAGGCCACCCCAAAAAAACACACTTCCCCAATTCAATCCAATGCCATCCATGCCCTAAATGATGTCTAAATTCAACAGACCACACAGAAAACACTTGATTAATAAAGCTGTGGCTACCTGCTCTGATCCTAGTGGATGAAAAAGCAGGCCTGTTGGCAGACAAGGCCAGGCAAGCTTGCAGGCCAAGGCTTCAAAATGGCCACCAACCACATGGCCAGGCCCAACAACATCAGAAAGGCCACCCCAAAAAAACACACTTCCCCAACTCAATCCAATGCCATCCATGCCCTAAATGATGTCTAAAAATTCAACAGACCACACACAAAACACTTGATTAATAAAGCTGTGGCTACCTGCTCTGATCCTAGTGGATGAAAAAGCAGGCCTGTTGGCAGACAAGGCCAGGCAAGCTTGCAGGCCTAGGCTTCAAAATGGCCACCAGCCACATGGCCAGGCCCAACAACATCCGAAAGGCAACCCCAAAAACACACACTTCCCCAAGTCAATCCAATGCCATCCATGCCCTAAATGATGTCTAAAAATTCAACAGACCACACAGAAAACACTTGATTAATAAAGCTGTGGCTACCTGCTCTGATCCTAGTGGATGAAAGCAGGCCTGTTGGCAGACAAGGCCAGGCAAGCTTGTAGGCCTAGGCTTCAAAATGCCCACCAGCCACATGGCCAGGCCCAACAACATCAGAAAGCCCACCCCAAAAAAACACACTTCCCCAACTCAATCCAATGCCATCCATGCCCTAAATGATGCTTGAAAATGAAATACATTAAAAAAACACCAAAGGAACAGTTGATTCATCATACACACACCCATGTGGCCATGCCCATGACTAGCTCGGGCCTACTACTGACTACTACTACCCACAACATTTAAAAAAAAAAGGAATGATGATTGTTACCAAAAATAAATAGTAGTTAGAACAACTGCAATGCCCACAATCAAACAGACACAACAACCACTTACTTGTCAAATATCCAAATCAAAAAATCCTCAAATCCAATTGCAATGATGCAGCAGACAAAAAGAGTGATCTTTCCAGCTCAAAATCCAAAGGCAGAATGAGCAGGAGATGGACAAAGCACTGGGAGGAGCCTGCTGGACAGGAACAGGAAGTTGGAGATTCTGTGTCACTTCCTCCCTCTCCCCACCTTTTTAAAAAAGGACTCCTTGCACAAAAAAGGACAGCCAAATGTCAATCTGAGGAGTTGTTTTCATCCAAAATCATCATTTGCAGAAGGTTTCATGCTGCTAGAGCTGATATTCTTCTACAAATTGAAAATTTTACATGTTCGAGTTATCGAGCTTCACAATACTTCCGCCGGATCTCGATGGCGTGTCCAAAATGACTTTATCGCGTTCTCTCGCTCCCTGTCGCGTTGGATATGACAGGTTCGGGGTCTCTTTCTCCTTTTCGCGTTTGATTAGACGTGCCCGCGTCCTCACTCTCTCGCTCGCGGTGGAGAATGACGTGTTCGAGATCTCTATCTTCTCATACTCGCGCGGTGCATGATCGTGAGAAGAATGATGTGATCGCGTGACAAATGACGTGATCGCGCGACCAGTGACAATAATGCGAACGCGAACTGTTGCCAGACAGCGCAAAATGGCTACCAATAATCCAATATCTCGTGGAGAACGCGACCGGATCGGGAAAATTTGTCAGCGAGCGCGGGGATTCAGGTAAGGCGATCGCACGCACGCGAAAATGTATTTTTTTTACAGCGCGAGCACGAAACAAATTATCGCTAAACTGCGGATTGTGGAAATTTTGACATTTTCGCGCTTTCCGCGGAACTCAAAAATGCCAAATTATCGCAATTTCCGCGAACTGAACGGAATTTTGGCCCAGGGCTATTCCTTTTGCCATAGAAATTATGATTAGTACTGCAGAAAGAAAAATTAGGGCACATTTTGACTTCTCAAATCCTCTCCTATTTCATCAAAAAATTCTGACATGCAGACTGAAACATGCACTTTGAATACGAGCAGCAGGCTTTCCCTGGTGAGCAGTAGCTTTAGTACAGTGATCTAATGAGCAACTAGAGTGCTAACATTTAGAATTTATTGCAAATGTGTGCCACATCTGAATGCCTTCTTGATGGAGCCAAAGTAAACAAGCATTGAAAATGCAATAGGTCCCACCCTTTTTTAAGTTAAGGCAATTTTGTTTGTAATTAGGTGGCTTTTTAACTTTGCTTGTATTAGAGTTTTTCAAACCTTCATGTACATAACATGCATATGTTTGCATATATGTATATGTATATGTATGCATGCATTTATATTTGTATTTGTATAGATATGCAGATTAAATATATGTTTATATATGTATGTGTATATATATATACACATACATATATATAAATGCATATGCATATATATGCATATATATGTGCATATGTGTGCATGTAGAGAGAGGTAAAGAGGTAGAGGTAGAGGTGTAGAGGTAGAGGTGAAGAGGTAGAGGTGTAGAGGTAGAGAGGTGGAGGTACAGAGGTAGAAGGGTAGAAAGGTAGAGTGGTAGAGGTGTAGAGGTGTAGAGCGGTAGGGAGTAATAGAGAGAGAGGTAGAGAGAGGTAGAGAGGTAGAGAGGTAGAGAGTAGAGACTGAGTAGTAGTGAGTAGTAGAGAGTAGTAAAGAGTAGTAGCAGAAAGTGAGTAGTAGAGAGTAGTAGAGTGAGTAGTAGAGACTGAGTAGTAGTGAGTAGTAGAGAGTAGTAAAGAGTAGTAGCAGAGAGTGAGTAGTAGAGAGTAGTATAGTGAGTAGTAGAGAGTAGTAGTAGAGAGTAGTAGAGAGTGAGTAGTAGAGTGAGCAGCAGAGAGCAGTAGAGAGTAGTAGAGAGTAGTAGAGAGTGAGTAGTAGAGAGTGAGTTGTAGAGAGTGAGCAGCAGAGAGAGAGTAGTAGAGAGAGAGTAGTAGAGAGTGAGCAGTAGAGAGTGAGCAGTAGAGAGTAGTAGAGAGTGAGTAGTAGAGAGTTATAGAGAGTGAGTTGTAGAGAGTCAGTAGTAGAGAGAGAGTATAGAGTGAGTAGTAGAGAGTATTAGAGAGTGAGTAGTAGAAAGTGAGTAGTAGAGAGTGAGTAGTAGAGAGTGAGTAGTAGAGAGTGAGTAGTAGAGAGTGAGTAGTAGAGAGTAGTGGAGTAGTACAGAGTGAGTAGTAGAGAGTAGTAGAGACTGAGCAGTAGAGTGAATAGTGGAGAGTAGTAGAGAGTGAGTAGTAGAGTGAGTAGTAGAGAGCGAGTAGTAGAGAGCAAGTAGTAGAGAGTGTGTAGTAGAGAGTGAGTAGTAGAGAGTAGTAGAGAGTGAGTAGTAGAGAGAGTAGTAGAGAGTGAGAAGTAGAGAGAGTAGTAGAGAGTAGTAGAGTAGTAGAGAGTGAGTAGTGGATTAAGTAGTAGAGAGTAGTTGAGAGCGAGTAGTAGAGAGCGAGTAGTGGAGAGTGAGTAGTAGAGAGTAGTAGAGAGTGAGTTTTAGAGAGTGAGTAGAGAGAGAGAGTAGTAGAGAGTGAGTAGTAGAGTGAGTAGTAGAGAGAGTAATAGAGAGTGAGTGGTAGAGAGTGAGTGGTAGAGAGAAGTAGATAGCAATAGAGTGCGTAGTAGAGAGTAGTAGAGTGAGTAGCAGAGAGAGTCGTAGAGAGAGTAGTAGAGAGTAAGTAGTAGAGAGAGGAGTAGAGAGTAGTAGAGTAGTAGAGAGTGAGTAGTAGAGAGTGTGTAGTAGAGAGTAGTAATGAGCAAGTAGTAGAGAGTGAGTAGCGGAGAGTGAGTAGTGGAGAGTGAGTAGAGAGTGAGTAGTTGAGAGTGAGTAGTAGAGAGTGAGTAGTAGAGAGTGAAGAGTAGAAAGTGAGTAGTAGAGAGAGAGCAGTAGAGAGTGAGTAGTTGAGAGTGAGTCGTAGAGAGAGGGTAGTAGAGAGTGAGTAGTAGAGAGAAGTAGAGAGCAGTAGAGTGAGTAGTAGAGAGAGTAGTAGAGAGAGTAGTAGAGTAGTAGAGAGTGAGTAATAGAGAGAGTAGTAGAGAGTAGTAGAGTAGTAGAGAGTGAGTAGTAGAGAGTGAGTAGTAGAGAGTAGTAGAGAGCGAGTAGTAGAGAGTGAGTAGAGAGTGAGTAGAAGAGAGTGAGTAGTAGAGAGTGAAGAGTAGAGAGTGAAGAGTAGAGAGTGAGTAGTAGAGAGAGAGTAGTAGAGAGTGAATGGTAGAGAGCAGTAGAGTGAGTAGTAGAGAGTGAGTAGTAGACAGAGTAGTAGAGAGTGATTAGTAGAGAGTGAGTGCAGTAGAGTGAGTAGTAGAAAGTAGTAGAGTGAGTAGTAGAGAGTAGTAGAGAGTGAGTAGTAGAGAGTGAGTAGTAGAGAGTAGTAGAGAGTGAGTAGTAGAGAGTGAGTAGTAGAGAGAGAATAGTAGAGAGTAGCAGAGAGTGAGTAGTAGACAGTGAATAGTAGAGAGTAGTAGAGAGTGAGAAGTAGAGAGTGAGTAGTAGAGAGTGAATAGTAGAGAGTGAGTAGTAGAGAGTGAGTAGTAGAGAGTGAATAGTAGAGAGTGAGTAGTAGAGAGTGAGTAGTAGAGAGTAGTAGAGTGAGTAGTAGAGAGGGAGTAGTAGAGAGAGAGTAGTAGAGAGTGAGTAGTAGAGTAGTAGAGAGTAGTAGAGTGAGTAGTAGAGTAGTAGAGAGTGTGTAGTAGAGAGTAGTAGAGAGTGAGTAGTAGAGAGTGAGTATTAGAGAGTAGTAGCGAGTGAGTAGTAGAGAGTGAGTAGTTTAATTTAAAAGGAACACAATGAGGGGGTTCATTTTGCCATAGAAATTATGATTAATGCTGAAAAAAGAAAAATTAGGGCACATTTTGAGTGACTTCTCAAATCCTCTTCTATTTCAATAAAACATTCTGACATGCAGACTGAAACATGCACTTTCAATACCAGCAGCAGACTTCCCTGGTGAGCAGGAGCTTTACTACAGTGATCTTGTAAGCAACTAGAGTGCTAACATTCCGAATTTATTGCAAAAGTGTGACATATCTGAATGCCTTCTTGATGGAATCAAAGTAAAAAACTGAAAGTATTTCCTACTGAGGAGACTGTAGTAAATGACGGAATTAGGAAACTTCATAACAAATAAGTCTCCCAAGATGGCCACCAGAGACAAAAGTGCCCAAATGTAGCACAAATATCACCCAGAGGTAGCCCAAGTATAGCCCAATGACAGAATGTCCCAGAGTGTTCTAAAGAACAACTAGAGCGCTAACAGTCTTACTTATGACAAAAGCATGGCACACCTGAAACCATCTTGATTGGAATAAAGTGGTAACTCTTAAAACATTTAATTTGCAAAGGGACAAAATGAGGGGGTTAAATTTGCCATAGAAATTATGATTAGTGCTGCAGAAAGAAAAATTAGGGCACATTTAACTTCTTAAATCCTCTTCTATTTCATTAAAGAATTCTGACATGCAGACTGAAACATGCACTTTGAATACCAGCAGCAGACTTCCCTGGTGAGCAGTAGCTTTACTACAGTGATCTAATGAGCAACTAGAGTGCTAACATTCAGAATTTATGGCAAATGTGTGCCACATCTGAATGCTTTCTTGATGGAACCAAAGTAAACAAGCATTGAAAATGCAATAGGCCTCGCCCTTGTTTAAGTTAAAGCAATTCTGTTTGTAATTAGGTGGCTCTTTAGCTTTGCTTGTATTAGAGTTTTTCAAACCTTCATGTACATAACATGCATATGTATGCATATATGTATATGTATATGTATGCATGCATTTATATTTTTATTTATATAGATATGCAGATTATATATATGTTTATATATGTATGTATATATATATATATAATTATCTACTGGCAGTTGCCAGTAGATAGTTATAGTTAGGACCTATTTTCCTTAGGAAATCTGCAACATTCTATTTGGAATACCGTTGGCGCCGGTTGATGAATCTTCGCGAAATTTTCCAACCTTTTGGCCAGCTCTGCTCCGCTCCTACCCTGAAAGTTTTGCGGTAATCCGTCAAGCGGGGGCCGAGAAAAAAGGGGGGTCCCAAAACGCGTTTTCCCCATGCAATTTCCCATAGGATCTGTTATCGCAGCTACAGCCCGAACCGCTGAACGGAATGACACCAAATTTGGCAAAGAGGTAGTCCTCAGTTCGGACTCGTGCCTTTTGCATATATGGTGTGAATCCGTTAAGTAGTTCCTGAGAAAATTAGGGTAAAAAAGTTAGTGATATCTATGGCCGCGGAGGATCCGCGGACCGTACCCGCACCATAAGCGCACCCCTCTCGAACCGAGCGCCCACACTCCCGATCGTGCGCTGAATGCTAATTGGCTGTCGAGTGTCTCTCTACATTCAAAACCAGGAACTGTTGGTGGCCATTTTCTGCCTCGGTAGAAGCGAGGCTGAAGAAGCAAGGGGAATAAGTGTGTAAAACATATAAAGGGTGCAGAGTGGAAATACTCTGACCCTCTAGAGGTGCTTCAGGGTCCCAGAAGGACCCCCTGGGGCCCCCCTTTTTTAAAAATAAAACGGCGAAATACGCGCACGGTGCACGCATCCTAATGCGTTGGGTGCACAGATTCACACACGTTGGGTGCGCGGATCCACGGCAATGTTTTTTGAAAAAAGACAAGAAATCATTGGTTGTATGACTACTTTCTACACTGAAAGGTAGGGTGTATATTTCTGTTTTTTAAATGTATGATTCTTATTGGTTAACAGAAACAGATTGTAAGGAACATTATATATGATAAGCCGAAAAGTCAAGCACACTTCCTGTCTAGTGTAGGAACATTGTGTGCTGAACTTGTGACCTGTGTGCTCAATGCAGTGTTCCATGACCTGTTTCTATGGTAACAGGCAGAAGGCAGATTGGGGGAAGGGTTGAAATGTATTTCAGTTGGAAAGAGTTGAAATGTTTCACCAATAGAAATGTGTATTTGCTTTTGAGTTTATGTGTGAAGGATTGTGATTTGATGTTTACATGTATATGTGTGGAAAATGAAAGGGAAACTTTTCCATTCTTTGGTTTTGCTGAGAGGTGCACAGTGCAGAGATTCTGTAAAAGAAAATATGGTGAGTGATTGATATACTTCTTAATCTACAAAAGAACTTGAAAGATGAGTTATTTAATTGTGAGGGGATGTATAACGACTATTTTGATTTTAATCAGACTAATGTATTTCTCCTGTTAAAGTGTAGGGAGTACTTTTTTTCTCTACAATGTGTGTGCATGTAGAAACCATTCTGTGATAAGCATTTGTGTTTTTCATGTGTTTGTAGACAGATAACTGTGCTGTTTTTATATTTTGGTAGAATTAGAAACCATTCATTGTTTATGAATTTGTGAAATGAGTTATGTTATGTTTCTATAGTAAAACGTAGTACTACTTCTAGATGAAGAAATGTGTTTTGGTACAGTGCAAGGGATAGTGTTGTTTGTCTAGAATCACACAGTGAGTCTGTGTGCATATGGGAACCACTGTGAGAGAAGCTTTTGGTAACATCGTGTATTTGCTGACAGGTAAATGTTTTAACTTGTCATGTTGTGAAGTTTTAGTAGCATTAGAAGACAGTTATGGCTTATGATTTGATTAAATGAGTCAGGCTTTGACAGAAAAGTGCAGTCCTGAAATATGTAGATTGTGTGCAGTTCCCTTACCACTTGCACTGTAGTGAATGAGTTTTGGTAAACTCCTAGGGATAGTGGTGCTTGTCTAGAATCACACTGTGAGTTAGTGTGTTTTTGGGATCAGTGTGAGAGAAGCATTTGGTGAGATCATGTATTTGCTGACAGATAACTGTTTTAAAACCTGTCATGTTGTGAAGTTTTAGTAGCATTAGAATCCAGTCTTTGCTTATGCGTTGATTAAATGAGTCATGCTTTGACTCTGATGTGCTGTACTTAAATATGTACATTCTGTGCAGTACCATTAACTCTTCCAGACTAGTGAATGAGTTTTGGTAAACTCCTAGAATAGTGTTGCTTGTCTAAAATCACACTGTGAGTCTGTGTGCATTTGGGTAAGGATTCTGAGAGAAGCATTTGGTAACATCGTGTATTTGCTGACAGATACCTGTTTTAAAACCGGTCATGTTGTGAAGTTTTAGTAGCATTAAAAGCCAGTCTTTGCTTATGCTTTGATTATATGAGTTAGGCTTTGACATAAAAGTGCAGTCCTGAAATATGAAGATTGTGTGCAGTTCCCTTACCACTTCCACAGTAATGAATGATTTTTGGTAAACTCCTAAGTATAGTGGTTGTTGTCTAGAATCACACTGTGAGTCTGTGTGCATTTGGGAACCACTGTGAGAGAAGCATTTGGTAACATTGTGTATTTGCTGACAGATAACTAATTTAAAACCTCTCATGTTGTCAAGTGTTAGTAGCATTAGAAGCTAGTCTTTGCTTATGCATTGATAAAATGAGTCAGGGTTTGACACTAAGGTGCAGTACCATGTACTATTCTGTTCACTGTGGCAGAACTGAAAATTTAAAAGTTTTACCTAAGCACTGTCCTAGAAGTAGTCTGATTATTTAGTCAGTTTTTAAGTACCAAATAGATTGTTTCTAATGTCTATGCAGTATGCATGTAGTGTTCTAACATACTATACACTTGTCTTTTACACCTTCAATTCCCTAGTCAGTATCCATACACTTACAGGAACCACCCTGTCACTCCCTTTGCAGTCCTCTAGAGACCCATTCAACAGCATGTGCTAATCCATTCACTTTGCTAAAACCCAAAACACTTATAAATACACCAAGATACTATCTTTGCAGTACTCTAATCATTCAGTCAGTGCCTAAGTATTCATACACTGAGCCAGGCTTTAGCACATGGACTGCTTCAAACCCCTATGCACTATGCATGCAGTCCTCTAACCATCTACACACTTGTCTTTCAAACTTTCAATTTCCTAGTCAGTATCCATACAGTCCAGCACTTGTCACTGCCTTTGCACTCCTCTAGTGACCCATTCAGTACCAAGTACTAATCCATTTCCTGTGCGAAAAGTCTAGCACTTATAAATTCAGCTAGGCACTCACCTTGCTGTACTCTAATCATTCAGTCTGTACCCAAGTAATGATGCAGTGAGCCAGGCCTTAGCACATGGACTGCTTTAAATGCCTATGCAGTATGGATGCAGTCCTCTAATCACCTACACAGTTGTGTTTCACATCTTCAATTCCCTAGTTAGTATTCATACTCTTCTAGCAAACACCCTGTCACTCACCCAGTGTGTCTCCTTATAGCACTGTAACCATTTAGTCAGTTAGCATGTAGTCTTTTAGTGAGGTAGGCTTTAGGGCATGAACTGCTTCAAAGTAGTATGCACTATGCATGTAGTGTTTTAACGACCGTCACACTTGTGGTTCAGGGCTATAGTTATTAAGTCAGTTTTTATATAAAATGTGTTTGTACAGTAATGGAATAGTATAAATTTGAAAGTTATTAATATACATTTATTTGTGATTCTTTTTTACAGATACAGAACAGGAGTGTTTCTCATCTGTTTGCACTCTTCTCATGCAAGATTGTTTGGATGAAGGGTCCTTAGGTGTTTCATCATACTTGCTGTGCCGCACAAGTATTTTTTGTTAGGATTCCCTCGTAACAGAACTCTTTGGCAAATCTTGTGAGTGATGAAGGTGGCATTGGTCTTTGTTTGCCCCTTGGGAAAAGTAAAAAATGTCCCCACCACTGAAGAAAAACGTTGTGGGCGTGGTGCCTTCTGCAAAAAAAAATCCTCAGATTCGGTAAATATTTTAAAGCGGCAATATTTACAGTTTTTGTAAGTTAAACTTATAACATTTTGTTAGCTGTATGCATTTTATATATCTGTGATTTGTGTCTTGTGGTATTTTGTTGAGAATACGATGTTGTTTTTTTTTTAACAATCTTTCTGATTTTCCAGGTCTGTCGTCGACATCCATGATTCCCACAGGAGTGTTCCGCCTTGTTGTTTTGTATTATTGTTGTTACATTTTGTTTATTAGTTTATTGTTCATCTATATGTTAATAAAAAAATAAAGTTTGAAAATAGTTGATCGTTTATATATTTATTATTATAAAAAATAAAGTTTGGAAAAAAAAGTTAATAACAGTTTTGGTTGTTCTCTTAACTGCTGTGTGACTCTTTCTTGTTCTTATTACTGTTATTTGATGGAGTCCACCATGGTGTTAAATTTTGGGGCACTTATTGCTGGAATACTGGTGATATCTGCAGTTTGCACCAACTTCTGAATAGTGTGTTAGATTTATCTCAACTTTACTTCCGTTAAAGTGCTGATAATGAAATGGAGAGTAGCTGTTCCCGTGCAAAAGGACACGAGGTGCACCTTTCTGATTTATTCTAAATACTAAAATCCTGTATTGAATTGCACTGAGGTATTGGCTGCACCTACAGTGTACACACAAAATCTATTAAGAAATCTCATTGTATTTATATTGATTGGGAATAGTGCGTCAGGTGCTGGATCTTGACGAGATACACTGCTCAGTTCGTATATTGTTCTGCACACGAAAAAAATCACATCACAACTTTCACACCAATTGCAATGCGAAACAAATTCCGGCGATAAGACACGTTAGCACCAGGGATTTTACACCTGCTTTCTGCTGGTTTTAAGCAGGACAACTACCTGCACCATGAAAGGGAACTCAGCCAAGAGCCACACCAGAACACCCACAGGTTCCATAGAGTCAATGAGCATGATACAGGGATACCCATGAGGGCCACAAGACTCATCGCAACAACTTCAGGACCGCCAATGCCCCCCAAACCCGCATCTTTGCAAGTGTGTACCTGTGGTCATTGTGTTAGCATGATAGGCACGAGCCCTGCAATATCACAGTGTGCTGTCACCTCAGCTTTGGCAGTGAGCCTGGACATGTAGCTATGCACGCATCCTCCTGCATGTACAACTGGCGTGTGTTGGTCCGGGGTACACAGGTCAGCGCAGGGGTGTGCCTATTTGGCAAGGGGAACGGGGTGTCTCGGACATGTCCCTGTACAGAAAGTGCGGTAAGTGTGTCTCTGTGTTCTGGTGTGGCCTGCCACAAGGGCTGCAGCAGTCGATGTTGTAAAGTGGCATGCACCACCTCCAAACGGCACTGTGATGGTGTAGTTGGTATGCAGCAGGACATGCACGAATAGGCATTACAATGGTGTGCCGTACGAGTGCACGAGATACAACAGCGCACCGTACATAAGTGTGGGGCTCGTGTGAGAGAGGAGCAGCTGTTTGGCAACGTAACAGACAGTGAACTCGCCCATGTGCCACGTGCTGGGCATCTCATTCATGATGACCACGGTCGCAGATATCCCACAACACCAACGACTGGCCTTTGTACAAATCCTGTATGACTGCAGCGTGGTTTTCACTTCTATGCTCGTTCAGTGGTGTGATGTTGGTGGGTTTTGTGACTTGTGCTCCTTGTTGGTGTGTTTCATTTTGGCCATTGTTAGTCTATATGTGTGTTGTACTTAATTGTGCATGTGTGTCATTCTGCCCATCTCCCCCCCTCCCCCCACTCTCTGCTTCTTCCTCTTCCTAGTGCTGTTGTGTCTATAATTTTGTTGCTGCACACATAAATACATGTAAAGAATAAATTAGAATAGTTCCTTGATTCTTTTAGGTTTCAAAACTTCTCTATTGGTTTCTTTTTAATTTTCCATATGAACCATTTTATTAATATTCAACAACACACAGAAGTCAGAAGTGCACCGTATTCTATCAACACACTTTCTAGAACATTCTACAATACGTGCAGGTTAAAAGTTTATCAATTTTTTAAAACTTTAGGATATTTTTTTGTAACATTTTCTTGAACATTTAATGACACATGCTGGTGAAAATTTGACGATTGTTTTAAGTTCGAACAGTGCCTTCCAAATGCAAGTAGCAGGTGTGGTTGAGCTGAGCAAATTTTATCCTATGATATGCACTCCACGTTGAAACTGCTTTTCCTTACCCAATCACAAAGATGCTTTTCCACAAAACTAATGTGCACCCTACTTTTAAACAAGCATTTCCAATGCAACGGTCTCGGCATTGTTAAAGTTAGAGCTATTGGCATTGCTCATGACATTATTTTAGTTTATGTTTTTGTTTTTAAAACATGTAGAGAAACGGCATTGTTATTTACAATGTCAATAGCTTAATCACTCAAATGCGAGACCTATTGCATTTGCACCCACACACAGAGCCACCTACACACACACTGATTAAGCTATTGCCATTGTAAATAACAATGCAGTTTCTCTACATGTTTTAAAATCAAAAACATAAACTAAAATAATGTCATGAGCAATGCCAATAGCTCTAACTTTAACAATGCCAAGACCGTAGCATTGTAAATGCTTGTTCCTCCTTCTGCCGGTAGAGAAGGGAGGCGGGTGTGTTCCCTAGAGAGGGCTTACGGTTCCGACAGGCTGTGCTCTGGCCTGCCTGGGTGGAGCGCAGTCTAATTTGGTTTATTGAAGCAACTGTTTGCATGGATTTTGTTTGCGAAGTTTTATATAGCGAGAACTCGACCTGAGGGTATCAGAGCGCTTTACATGAGCACCAGTTACATTACACAAGCACACATTCATTTTTGTTAGGCACCGGGTGATTAAGTGATTTGGCCAGAATCACAGGATGTTGAGCATCGCTGCCGAGACTCGAACCCGGTTCCCCAGATTCGAGGTCGACCGCCCTAACTGTTTTCCCCAGATACGTTTCTGCACAGCAGTATCCTCTCAGCATCCTTGTGAGCACCAGATCATTATAATCTCCAGGGCACATATTTTTGTCATGCAGAAGCCTATCTGCTCAGATGTCATGTTGTCTCTTCCGTGTGCACCGATAGATGTCGGTGCACAGTGGGGCAGCGGTGCGGCTGGTTGGGAAAGTGAGAGGAGAAGATGTATGAACGAGAGAGGGAGACGAAGTAGGGAGGGGAGAGAAGGGGTCAAAGAGAGAGGGAGACAAAGATGGGAGGAGTAAGAGGAGGAATCAGAGAGGGAGTGAGCGAGACCAGAGAAAGAAGGTGGAGCTGAGGGAGAAAAGGGTGAGAGAGAAGAAAGAGAGAGAGGGGTTAAGGGAGGTGAGAAAGAATGAGGGAAAATAAGAAACACAAAGAAAGACAGACAAAGAAAGAACGCGAGAGGAGTGACAAAGAAGAAAGAAGAACCTACAGTAGCCACTAGATTAGGACATTTGTCCAGCTACTAAGAAATAACTCTAAATTCTCAGATAACCGGAAAGTAAACCATTGGAACTCTTCCTTTACATGCCCTGTCTGAACAAAGCAAAACATAGCTTTAACAATTTCCCAGGTTGACCCCAAAGGGTGTTATGATCACATACACCTTAAAGTTTATCCGTAAAAATATATTTTAACATCATCGCAATAGCTGTCCCTTTATCGCTATTTTCTTAATTGTATGCCAGGTGATGCAAACATCAACTCACAATCCACTGTTATGCAGTCTTCGCTCCATCCACAGAGGAGTTTGGCACAAAACGCCCACTTTACATTACTTCCCGAGTTTGTTTTCATTCGATGTATAGGGAGATAAAATTACTTAACCAGAATCACACATGGCTGTGGTTCAAGTGGAGGCGCCGGAATTTCAGCCTGGTCGCCGAGTTCCGAAGACAGTTATTCAGCCACAAAAAACACACCTCCTCTGCACTACTTTTTCTAGAGTGTTAATTCAGTGGGCACAAAAACCCTTAGACTGATGGTCCCAGAGTGTCGCTTCATAAGCTCTCGACCTTCGATTGGGCTTAAATTTTACTTTGTGACTATTTAACCGACCGCCGGGCACACAGTGCAAAACTACTACTTTAACAGATGCGTTTCCCATTGTGGTTTTTCATTGTCTAAAATAATTTTTCTCCCCCCACCAACTAAAACTGAAGATTAAAATACAGACTGTGCCATCAGGACCAAGAAAGGTGAACTTAAAAACTTTTGAAAAACTGAAAAGTGATCTGCTTACCTCGCGTTGCTGTGGGAGGTCGAGTCCACGTGGAGCGCGCAGGGAGGGAGGTGCGGCCGGGGTTGCTGCTGGTGCTGCTGTGAGCGCGAGATCTGCCCCTCACTCCTTTTAATCAAGTGAATGAATCAGCGACGTGACATACCTCCTTCCGCTTTGGAAACCCGGGTTTCTTGTGAGAAGTACTGGGGACGACGTCACGCTAGTGCACAACAGTGAACACTGATAATCGGCAGAGTAGCAGTAACGTACTTACGGCATTAATTACCTTGTACAGATAGCGTTAGAAGCCATTCACCACAATGCGTGCCTCTCACCAAAACATTAAAGTAAATATGCACATTTTAAGCCCAGCCCCTTACATAAAACTTTTCCTACACAGCTGATAAAGCCTTTGCTACATTCCGCCGCCGCCTTTCTCCGAGGCGAAGCAGGAATGCCTCGGAGAAAGGCAGCGGCGTTTCCGGATTCGGGGGCGTGTTTTGCTTTTCTCTCCTCTTGCCATTGGCTGGAGGAGATAATCAGAAAAGTTGAAAAAAACACGCGCCCGAATCCGAAAAGGACGGGGCCTGTTCGGAGTGATGAAGCTCTTCTCCAATGGCTGGCCAGCATTCAAGAGGCCAGCCAATGGAGAAGAGGGGAGAAGATGGGCGGGTTCAAGCCCCTCTTCTCCAAGTCATTAAATTTCGGAGTGAGACTGCGCAAGCGCAGCCTTCGAGCCGAGACCTAAAAAGAATGCTTTTCATGATATCTTTACAGATAAGTTATAGATAGGAATTAGCATTTAAAAAAACCTTTGAAATTCAATGAAAAAACCATAGGTTTCAGGGGCGTTCTAGTTAGGAATTGGCATTTAAAAAACCTTTGAAATTCACTGAAAAAACCAAAGGTTTCAGGGGCGTTATAGTTAGCAATTGGCATTCAAAAAACCTTAGAAATTTACTGAAAAAACCATAGGTTTCAGGGGTGTTATAGTTAGCTGGACATTCCCCTCATACAAAACCCTGGAAATTCCCCTGTTATAGTTAGTTCAGCTAACTATAACTCGCGCCCCAGCTATGCACTGCTGATGACGTCACATATTACATCACTCATGACATGGTCAGTGACATCACTCATGACATCACTGATGACATCTCAAATGACATCACTGATGACGTCATCCAGTGACTGTGTGTTTCTGTAAAGTTTAAATATATTTTATATATTTATAGTGAAGGGTCTGTGGAAGAATGAGTGGGTGTACAAGTGTGTGAATGGATGATTTTCTAGGTGCGTAACTGACTCCATAAGTGAGTCATTAAATGTATCTTACTGCGGACTAGTGACTAAACTGTGTGAATATCTGAATGTGTCTGTGTGTTGGTGTATAAGTGGCTGCATGGTTTTGTGAATAGCTATATGAGTGTCTATATGGGTTATTGATTGTGGTTGTCTGAGTATCTGTATGGGTGCCTGAGTGTTTGTGTGGGTAGGGTGTGTGTGACTCTATGCATAGATGTGTGAGTGGGTGATTCTATGGGTGCATGGTTTTAAGAGTGCATCTGTGATCAACAGTATGGTTGGGTGAGTGTATGTATGGGTGTGTTAGGGATTGAATGTATATCTCAGTGGTACATGTGTGACAAAGTACATATGTGAAAGGCAGTATATATGCGTGTAAGAGTATATAAGTGGGTATATGTGAGAGTGTGTGATTGTGAGAGTGGCTGTATGGATGAGTGTGTGCTTGTATCAATGATTGTATGAGAGCGTAAGAATGTGGTACTATTTTTATGAGTAAGTGAACTTGAGTGTGTTTAACTGTATAGGTGAGTAAATTGGACTGTGTTTAATTACTTGCACGACTGACTAGGTGTGTCAGTACCTCAATGGATGATTGGCGTTCTGTGAGTGTCTATATAGGTGTATAAATGCATATGATAGTCTTGTACGGAGTGACTGTAAGTATGAGTGACTGTACAGGTGAGTGAGTGGAGGTGTATGTAGACCTAAGAGTTAATGAGTGGGTATGTAGCTATTGGTATTGGAGTATCTATGGTTTTGAGAATGGACGTCTGAAATTTTGAGTTGGTGTATCAAAGGTTAAATTAGGGTGTGAGAAGATGCAGTAATTTATCACATGGATGATTTCATCAGTGATGTCATCAGTGATGTCATTTGAGATGTCATCAGTGATGTCATGAGTGATGTCACTGACCATGTCATGAGTGATGTAATATGTGACGTCATCAGCAGTGCATTGTGGGGGCGCAAGTTATAGTTAGCTGAACTAACTATAACAGGGGAATTTCTAGGGTTTTGTATGAGGGAAATGTCCAGCTAACTATAACACCCCTGAAACCTATGTTTTTTTCAGTGAATTTCTAAGGTTTTTTGAATGCCAATGCCTAACTATAACGTCCCTGAAACCTTTGGTTTTTTCAGTGAATATATATATACACATACATGTATATAAATGCATATGCATATATATGCATATATATATATGTGCATATGTGTGCGTGTAGAGAGAGGTAGATAGGTAGAGGTAGAGGTGTAGAGGTAGAGAGGTAGAGGTAGAAAGGTAGAGGGGTAGAGAGGTAGAGGGGTAGAGGTGTAGAGTTGTAGCGAGGTAGACAGTAGTAGACAGAGAGGTAGAGAGGTAGAGAGTAGAGAGTGGGTAGTAGTGAGTAGTAGAGAGTAGTAGAGAGAGTAGCAGAGAGTGAGTAGTAGAGAGTAGTAGAGTGAGTAGTAGAGAGTAGTAGTATAGAGTAGTAGAGAGTGAGTAGTAGAGAGTGAGTAGTAGAGAGTAGTAGAGAGTGAATAGTAGAGTGAGTAGTAGAGAGTAGTAGAGAGTGAGTAGTAGAGAGTGAGTAGTAGAGAGTGAGTAGCAAAGAGAGAGTAGTAGAGAGTAGTAGAGAGAGAGTAGTACAGAGTGAGCAGTAGAGAGTAGTATAGAGTGAGTAGTAGGTAGTAGAGAGTGAGTAGTAGAGAGTGATTAGAGAGAGAGTAGTAGAGAGTGAGTAGTAGATAATAGTAGAGTGAGTAGTAGAGAGTAGTAGAGAGTGAGTAGTAGAGAGTAAGTGGTAGAGAGAAGTAGCGAGTAGTAGACTGAGTAGTAGAGAGTAGTAGAGTGAGTAGTAGAGTAGTAGAGAATGAGTTGTAGAGAGAGTAGTAGAGGGTAGTAGAGTAGAAGAGAGTGAGTAGTAGAGAATGAGTAGTAGAGAGTAGTAGAGAGCAAGTACTAGAGAGTGAGTAGTGGAGAGTGAGTAGTGGAGAGTGAGTAGAGAGCAAGTAGTAGAGAGTGAGTAGTAGAGAGAGAGTTGTAGAGAGAAGTAGAGAGCAGTAGAGTGAGTAGTAGAGAGTAGTAGAGTGAGTAGTAGAGAGAGTAGTAGAGAGAGTAGTAGAGTTGTAGAGAGTGAGTAGTAGAGAGAGTAGTAGAGAGTAGTAGAGTAGTAGAGAGTGAGTAGTAGAGAGTGAGTAGAGGAGAGTGAGTAGAACGAGTAGTAGAGAGTGAGTAGTAGAGAGTGAAGATTAGAGAGTGAAGGGTAGAGAGTGAGTAGTAGAGAGAGAGTAGTAGAGAGTGAGTAGTAGATAGTAGTAGAGTGAGTAGTAGAGATTGAGTTTTAGAGAGAGAGTAGTAGAGAGTGAGTATTAGAGAGTGAGTGGTAGAGAGTAGTAGAGAGTAGCAGAGTGAGTAGTAGAGAGTAGTAGAGTGAGTAGTAGAGAGTAGTAGAGAGTGAGTAGTAGAGAGCAAGTAGTCGAGAGTGTGTAGTAGAGAGTGAGTAGTAGAGAGTAGTAGAGAGTGAGTAGTAGAGAGAGTAATAGAGAGTGAGAAGTAGAGAGAGTAGTAGAGAGTAGTAGAGTAGTAGAGAGTGAGTAGTAGATTAAGTAGTAGAGAGTAGTTGAGAGCGAGTAGTAGAGAGTGAGTAGTGGAGAGTGAGTAGTAGAGAGTAGTAGCGAGTGGTAGAGAGTGAGTAGTAGAGAGTGATTAGAGAGAGAGTAGTGTAGAGTGAGTAGTAGAGGATAGTAGAGTGAGTAGTAGAGAGAGTAGTAGAGAGTGAGCAGTAGAGAGTGAGTAGTAGAGAGTGAGTGGTAGAGAGAAGTAGCGAGTAGTAGAGTGAGTAGTAGAGAGTAGTAGAGTGAGTAGTAGAGAGAGTAGTAGAGAGAGTAGTAGAGTAGTAGAGAGTGAGTAGTAGAGAGAGTAGTAGAGAGTAGTAGAGTAGAAGAGAGTGAGTAGTGGAGAATGAGTAGTAGAGAGTAGTAGAGAGCAAGTAGTAGAGAGTGAGTAGTGGAGAGTGAGTAGTGGAGAGTGAGTAGAGAGCAAGTAGTAGAGAGTGAGTAGTAGAGAGAGAGTTGTAGAGAGAAATAGAGAGCAGTAGAGTGAGTAGTAGAGAGTAGTAGAGTGAGTAGTAGAGAGAGTAGTAGAGAGAGTAGTAGAGTAGTAGAGAGTGAGTAGTAGAGAGAGTAGTAGAGAGTAGTAGAGTAGTAGAGAGTGAGTAGTAGAGAGTAGTAGAGAGCGAGTAGTAGAGAGTGAGTAGAGGAGAGTGAGTAGAGCGAGTAGTAGAGAGTGAGTAGTAGAGAGTGAAGAGTAGAGAGTGAAGAGTAGAGAGTGAGTAGTAGAGAGAGAGTAGTAGAGAGTGTGTAGTAGAGAGTAGTAGAGTGAGTAGTAGAGATTGAGTTTTAGAGAGAGAGTAGTAGAGAGTGAGTAGTAGAGAGTGAGTAGTAGAGAGTAGTAGAGTGAGTAGTAGAGAGTAGTAGAGTGAGTAGTAGAGAGTAGTAGAGAGTGAGTAGTAGAGAGTGAGTAGTAGAGAGTAGTAGCGAGTGAGTAGTAGAGAGTGAGTAGTAGAGAGAAGTAGAGAGTAGTAGAGAGTGAGTAGTAGAGAGTAGTAGAGAGTAGTAGAGAGTGAGTAGTAGAGAGTGCGTAGTAGAGAGTAGTAGAGAGTGAGTAGTAGAGAGTGAGTAGTAGAGAGTAGTAGAGATTGAGTAGTAGAGAGTGAGTAGTAGAGTAGTAGAGAGTATTCAGTCAGTGTCAGTCTGTCTCAGTCAGTGTCAGTCAGTCAGTCAGTCAGTGTCAATCAGTGTCAGTCAGTCAGTGTCAGTCAGTCAGTGTCAGTCAGTCAATCAGTGTCAATCAGTGTCAGTCAGTGTCAGTCAGTGTCAGTCAATCAGTGTCAATCAGTGTCAGTCAGTGTCAGTCAGTCAGTGTCAGTCAGTGTCAGTCAATCAGTGTCAGTCAATCAGTGTCAGTCAGTGTCAGTCAGTATCAGTCAATCAGTGTCAGTCAGTGTCAATCAGTCAGTGTCAGTCAGTCAGTGTCAGTCAGTCAGTGTCAGCTAGAGCAGCTCTGTTGGCCTGGTTCTCTGGCTCTAAAGCAGCTCTGCTGACCTGGTTCTCTCCCTCTAAAGCAGCTCTGCTGACCTGGTTCTCTGTCTCCCAAGCAGCTCTGCTGATCTGGTTCTCTGGCTCTAGATCAGCTCAGCTGACCTGATTCTCTCCCTCTAAAGCAGCTCTACTGACCTGGTTTCTCTGGCTCTACGGCAGCTCTGCTGACCTGGTTCTCTAGCTCTAAAGCAGCTCTGCTGACTTGGTTCTATGGCTCTAAAGCAGCTCTGCTGACCTGGTTCTATGGCTCTAGAGCAGCTCTGCTGACCTGGTTCTCTGGCTATAAAGCAGCTCTGCTGACCTGGTTCTCTCCCTCTAAAGAGCTCTGCTGACCTGGTTCTCTGGCTCTAAAGCAGTTCTGCTGACCTGGTTCTCTGCCTTTAGAGCAGTCTGCTGACCTAGTTCTATGGCTCTAAAGCAGCTCTGCTGACCTGGTTCTCTGGCTCTAAAGCAGCTATGCTGACCTAGTTCTCTCCCTCTAAAGCAGCTAAAGCAGGTTAGTCAGTCGTTTCTTCACCTCCTGAGGCGACAAGCCGGGAGGTTCTCTTTCGCACTCTTGCCCTGATAACTTTTTTAAAACTGTAATTCTTGTGTTATCTGTTTTAACAGGATTTTAACCTTGTGCCCTGTTTAAAAGCTTTGTAGCAGCTTTGCGCATTGTGCTTGGCGCTCGCATTCCCCACAGAGCCCTCATTGCAGTCCGTCCTACCTTGGAAGGTGCCTCATTGCTCCCACGACCAGTCGCTCTCGGGCGGCTCTCAGCTGAGCATCGACGCTGAGAGCTCACTCCCGGAGAGGCGACACAGGTTTTTGGTGGCCATTTTGGGGGTATTGGAGCGCGCGGAAGCGCTCTAGTCTTCTACTTAAGGGGATGACGTCCCCTCCGCGCAGCGGACGCGCATTGCGGACGGGCCGGACTCAGGCCGGAGTCATGCCAGAGTCCTGCCCATCTGCGCTCGTCAGCGCGAAGGAAGCGCTAGGGGCTAGGGATGTTGCCCGGCGTCCTCGCTCCCCATCCTGTTCCCGAAGGTACTCAAAAGACTTTCTCACCTCTCTCAGACCTCCTATGTTAAAATGTCATCACAAGTGCACTCCTGTACACTTGTGTCGTGGTGTGCATTGTATATGTCTGAAAGAATCGGCGCAAGCCATCCAGGTTCCAGACACTAACACTCGCTTGAAATCAGGGATACACGAGCCCACATCCCCCCCGAAAGAATCAGGCTACCTTATTAATGCCCGTTCCCTGGTCAAAAATAATATAGCCTTTAGAGACTTTGTATCCCAAAGAAAACCCTCTTGGGTCTTCATAACGGAAACGTGGGGTTCGGACTCAGCTGGCCCTGATTTGCTTAATGCTCTCCCTGTCGGCTACACTATGGTAAGACAGGACAGAGAGGGCCGAAAAGGGGGCGGAATTGGCATTATATATAAGACTGCTTTTACCTGCCGTACTGAGTCTCTTCCCTCTCCTCATAACACTTTTCAGGCTATGTTTTTCTCTCTCAGTTCCGCTCCCTCAGAAAATTTTTCAGGGATTCTTATCTATAGACCTCCAGGCCCCAGATCCTCGTTTTGTTCTGACCTTTTGGAAGTTATAGAGCCTTTTCTTAACAGGCCCTCCCTTACTATTCTTGGGGATTTTAATTTCCACCTGGAAAATAGTAATTCCAGTGATACGTCATCTCTTGTGGATCCATTGGCCTCTTTTAATCTACTCCAAAAAGTTTCTACACCCACTCACATTGCCGGTCACACATTGGATGGGGTGTTTACGAATGATTCTAGGTTAGAGGTGGGTCCACTTCTTCCTCTCTCCTTGACTGATCACTATGCAGTCTCCATGAAATTCTCTTACTGTACCTCTTATGCTCTCAGAAAAGACACAAACTGCTGGGTGCAGAAGAGAAATTTCCGGAGCCTGACTGACCAATCCCTGGGCCCCTTTATTGCTAACTTTGAGTCCTTTCCCTCACAGGATATCGACTCATCAGCACGGGAACTTGCGAATACCATCGCGAAGGCAGTGGACTCCCTGGCCCCCTTAAATCAGTATACTGTGCTAGGAAACGTCCTACGGCCCCTTGGTATTCTGACTCCCTTAGAACTCAGAGGCAGGCATGTAGGAGGCAAGAAAGGCTTTGGAGATCCCAGCCCGATGCCAAAGATCGGACCATACACAGAAAGCTTCTTAAAATCTATAAAGCGGCGGTGCTGGATGAAAAACAATCCTATTTCTCCAACCTCACCTCCTCTCTTACCTCCCCCGGAGACTTGTTTAAAATTGTGGACACCTTATCTCTTATTCATCACCCTGACCCTATAGTCCCTTCACAAGAACTCTGTGATCAAATCTCCTCCTTTATTCACACTAAAATTTTAAATATTCACACAGCTCTCCAGGTAGATAATCTTACACGGCCTTTCCCCTCGGTTTTGGGTAATACTGTTCCCCCTGCGGAAACTTATTCCAGCTTTCCTCCTCTTACAGCCCTGGACCTAGAGAGACTTTTGGACTCCCTCAAGTCAGGCTCGCCTCTTGACCCCTGCCCGCTTAAAATCTTAAAAACTTGTAAGGCTACCTTAATGCCCCCCATGCTGGCAGTCATGAATATGGCCATATCCAGTGGGACTTTTCCATCCTCCTGGAAAACAGCCATTGTAAAGCCCCTTCTGAAGAAGACCACCTTGGACCCTGAGGCCTTAAAAAACTTTCGCCCCATTTCTCTGCTTCCTGGCCCGGCCAAGATGTTGGAGGCCCACCTGAATTTCCATCTTAGCTCCTTTCTAGATAAAACCCGCCAGCTTGATCCATCTCAGCATGGTTTCAGAAGGGAGCACAGCACTGAGTCAGCCCTTACGGTGGCGGTTAACAACATCCGCGCCAAGGTCGATAGAGGTCAGACTACGCTGCTGATCCTGCTCAACCTCACCGCGGTATTTGACACCCTGTCCCCCTCCATCTTGGCCTCCCGTCTCAGTGATATGGGGGTGGAAGGTCTGGCTATCAGTCTGCTTACCTCCTTCCTCAGTAAAGGGAGCAAAGGGTCAAATTGGGTGACTTCCTCTCCACTGCCAAGCCTTTGCATTGTGGGGTCCCACAGGGCTCTTCCCTGAGCCCGACTCTTTTCAACGTTTATGTGGCCCCACTTGCTAGGCTTGTTAGATCTTTTGGTCTGGAAGTACTCTCGTACGCCGATGACACCCAAATTATGGTCTCCCTGTCTCAATCCATTGGATCTACAGCCCTAATTTTAGGAACTGTATGGAGGCCGTGGCAGGCTGGATGACATCTAGTTTCTTAAAATTGAATGGGGAAAAAACGGAGATTCTGGTGTTCGGGAGTAATAACAAGGTGTGGTCAGCCGACTGGTGGCCATCGACTCGGGGAATCTGCCCCCAGCCCTCCCTGGCTGCCCGTAACCTGGGAGTCCTATTTGACACCTCTCTTACCTTTGATAAACAGGTAAATAGGACTGTTTCCATCTGCTGTGGGGTTTTAAGGGTGTTGAGAAAGCTCACCCACTACCTCACGCCCGACGCCCGGAAACTAGTCTCGGTTGCTCTTTTATCTTCGCGCCTGGACTATTGTAATGCCCTCTACCTCAGGATGAACAACAATCTGGTCCACCGGTTGCAAGTGGTTCAGAACGCGGCAGCAAGGTTCGTTGTTAATGCCCCTAGGCGTTCCTCGGGAACCACGATCAGGAAACATCTCCACTGGCTACCGGTGTATGCCAGGATAAAATTCAAAACTCTGATCCTTATTTATCGGGCTCTCCATGATGCAGGGGCCGAGGGCATCAGGTCTCTCCTGTCCTACTACACCCCAGGCAGGGCTCTGCGATCCACCAGTCTAAAGTTGTTAACCGTCCCCCGGGTTGTGAAGGCAAGGTGGGGAGGCAGGGCCTTTTTCGCCCTTGCCCCCAGACTTTGGAATGAGCTTCCCCTTGACCTTAAGAATCAGGAATCCCCTATTTTGTTTCGTCGAGCACTTAAAACTCTGCTCTTCTCTGAGGCCTATCCCTAATGTTTCTTTCCTGCTACTTGACTGATTGTTTTTACATCTTCTGCGCCTTGACGCCCTTGGGCAAAGTAGCGCAATACAAATCCATTATCAATCAATCAATCAAGCTCTGCTGACCTGGTTTCTCTGGCTCTACAGCAGGTCTGCTGACCTGGTTCTTGGCCTCTAGAGCAGCTCTGCTGACCTGGGTCTCTGGCTCTAGAGCAGCTCTGCTGACCTGGGTCTCTGGTTCTAGAGCAGCTCTGCTGACCTGCTTCTTAGGCTCTAGAGCAGCTCTGCTGACCTGGTTCTCTGGCTCTACAACAGCTCTGCTGGCCTGGTTTCTCTGGCTCTACAGAAGCTATGCTGACCTGGTTCTCTGCGCTCACGATGCACGCACCCGACTTCGCGAAAAAATATTTAAAAATAATATAAGTTTATTATAACTACAAATATATATTTTTATGAATATCTTAGATAATCTCCTGCCCTGATATGCATATTTTTTTTGCGGGAGTCGCGCACCCAGCACGCCCCAGCATGTATATGACGTCACGTGGGACCCGCCACCGCGCAAGCATCTCGTACCGTAATGCGCATGTGTCGCAAATGCGCGAGAGCAGGAGTCACAGACTGGTTGCATACCAATCGCACACATCATGTAATATTAAAGGTATATGATGTAACTGAAAAACACGCAGCCGTCGCACACCGTATGTGGATCCATCACAACTTTTCTAAAATGGCAGCTAGAATCCACGCACCCACCGTGATGTGTACGCTTTGAGTGCGCGACTCCGAAAAATTTTGGGACAAAAACATTTTTAAAAAGAAAATATTATAAATATATTAAAATAAAAAATGAAAACAAAAACATTAAGCAATATTTCAGTTTGAATGTTTAAAAAAATTTTTTTTTTGCAATTTTCAGAAAAATTTATCATGTATTTAATGAATAAAATATTTATAAATAAACAGTTTAAAAACTGTAGAAAATCAGTACAAAAAAATATGTATAACTACTATCACACTTAAAAACTAGCATTTAAAAAACCTTTGAAATTCACTGAAAAAAACCATAGGTTTCGGAGACGTTATAGTTGGAAATTAGCATTTAAAAAAGCTTTGAAATTCACTGAAAAAACCATAGGTTTCAGTGACGTTATAGTTAGAAATTAGCATTTCAAAAACCTTCGAAATTCACAGAAAAAAACATAGGTTTCAGGGGTGTTATAGTTAGCTGGCCATTTCACTCGTACAAAACCATAGAAATTCCTTCGTTATGGTTAGTTCTGCTAACTATAACTCGCGCGCCTGCAATGCACTGCTGATGATATCACATATTGCATCATTCATGACATGGTCAGTGACATCACTGATGACATCACTGATGACATCTCAAATAACATCACTGATGACATCACTGATGACATCATCCAGTGAATGTGTATATGTTAGTACTCCTAACTTTACTACTACTAAATGCCTTTTGTAAATACCAAAAGTAGTACATTTAGGATTTTATCTCAGATTAGTTCTGTGAATAGGCCCCCAGGCACTCCCTTCACACATCACTCACACAGTTCACCCTTTTGCACACAGACACAATAATTTATCAGAACTCACTAGGACACACCACTCATCATGCACTAACTCCTCTCACCATGCACACACCAGTCACTTCCGTAGCTCACCCTCCACTCACACAGGTAAGGCAGGTATATGCAAGGGCAGCAACAGTGCAAACCTTTCTAAAGCACGACAAGCAGATTGAACTAATGGGAGTGTGTGGCAGCGTGTGTGTGTGAGTGTGACAGAGTACAAATGTACAAAAGTGTGCAAGAGATATAGTGAGAATGTGTGTTTGTGTGTGTGTGTGCGTGTGTGTGTGTGTGTGTGAAGCTGATTGTGTGGGAAAAGGAGTGTCCATGAGAGAATGTGCATGTTTATTAGTGCATGTTTGTGTGCGTGCTTCTGCGTTTGTTATGCTCACAAGTGTGCTGCTATTCTGGCATACAGGAGGTTATCCTTGCCTTATGGATGAGGGCTCTAATGGTATAAGAATGAGAGGTGTTATATGTGGCAGAATGCAGGCTCCCACTTGCTGCACATAATCATTAGCATATTGGAAGCATCAATAGCAAAATGCTGAATCTGACATTTGAGATAATTCTTGTCATAAGAGACCTTGTACTCATTTATAGGGTAGTGGTGGTGGCAAAACTCTGACTCTTTTAGAAGGTAATGTTTGTAGGGACCTCAATGCGCTGAAATAATACACTTGCTTTGTTTTGGTGGTCTGATCTTAGTGTGCAGCACTGTGATAGGATTTTCCAACCTTAATGCGATAGCTGCTGGTGAAGGTGTGATACTGAACACTCTATTGTCACTCGGGTAACCTGTGCTCCGGCTGTAGAGGGGTTTGACCTCATAAACCCTGGGTATGGGCAGGCCTCTACGTGATAGCCAACGGTTTATACATAAGCAATTTTGCACACACTCCTAATGTCTTTTAGCGTTTGTGATTTTGGTCATAGTCCTAGAGTTCCTCCTTTGGAACACTGGTGTTCGTATTGAATACCTATTTACCTATGGCTTGAGATCAGACTTGATATCTGTATCCATCACTATAGCACTTTTATTATGTGCCTCTGATGAGAGCAGCATGTACGTGAATATAGCCTGTCCTGAGGGTCCATGATACTTCCAGTGTGTGTAGACTGGCGTACGTTTTTCGATCATGCTTCTTATAGCATAACAAACAAAAACACTTTGTTTCAATCAAAAAATGTTTTTTTCTGGGGCGCATTGAATATTTCGACTGCTACTTGATACTACACTTTCGATAATGCCTGTCAGTGCTCCGTGACATACGAGCATGTGATGCTGATATGCCCGAGTCATGTGACGAAGTTCACTTGTATGCTCCGTATACAGGTAGCGTGTGTAGACTGGCGAACGTTTTTCAAACATGCTTCTTATCGACAGCAAAACAACATTTGATAAAAATTCCTTTGGGCATATTGAGTACTTCGCACTCTATTACTGTTATCTGATACTTCATTTCCATCACGCCTGGTATTGACCCGTGATGTACGAGCGTGTGACGCAGACATGCCCCAGTCATGTGACAAGGTTCACTCGTACGCTCCGTATGCCGGCTCCCAGGTGTTTAACATTTCCAGGTTCTTTAAATAACGCGCTCGCTCCCATCCGGTTACCACTCGGAACGACCAGGAAGAACGTCCGGGGTAACGACGGACAGGTAAGGTAGCTAGCGTGCCATTAGATTAGGTAACCAATTCTGGATATGTTTAGGCTTGCTAGAGCGATCGCATGCTGTGTGGAAAATTATTTTGACCATGGCGCCATATCTCAAGCCTCAGACCGTTTGTTATTTGAGAGATGCATGCGCTTACATTATAAGTAGTCATTTTTCCCAAGTTGTGGGTCTTGGCTTTTTGTTTGTTAAATCTAATGAGGGTCTGTTTCAAGGGCTGATCATTATTTATTGGTGTTTATCCATAAAGGTTGTTCTACCTCTGATTTGTTTAAAGTGAGGGCAGCACAACCTATTGATTCTAGGTCCAGTATTTTAGCCATAACAGTCTCGCTGAGTGATTTCCTGAGTTTCCTGTTTTATGTCTATTTGTAGCGATACAAAAAGGAATTACGCATTTTATACCTGGCACCTCTGTGGTATTAGCTTTTCCCCCCCTCTTTTTTATGTTTTGTATAGAGCGTTGCCTCACGCCCTGAGTTGTTACCAGGAGTGCAGGATTTTATCCCCGACTGATTGCGGGTAAGAAGGCCATATGGTGACCTTTGCATGACAGTTGTTCATTAATACAGTTGTTTTAGTGACTGATTGCTATGACTCAACACAACATGTGATATCTTTGTTGTCTCCTGTTTTTGTTTTTTCTAAACAGGTGATCACTCTGTGACCCTACAGCTCAGCCTATCTCCGAATAAGCAGGTATGCCTGTAGGTTGTATCGTTCCTTAAATATTTTTTGTTTTGTGATTTTTTGCACTTCATCCACTTTTTGTTGCAGTAGTATCATCATATGGTCCTGAAGAAAGCCATGATCATATTGTCAGATCATAGTTGGCTGAAACATGTAGACCGCATTTGTTATTAGCGTGCTCAGATACTTACCGAGAACACGCTTTCTTGTTTTTTATTCTTTGACACCTTAAGATACTCAATAAAAATTTTTTTCTTCAGGTAGTCAATTTTAACACACTGTCTATACACACTGCACCCTTATAACACTTTGTTTCACCACACTTTAGGCAGCTTCAGCGATCTTTAGGAGATCTAGTCCTCTGTTTTCACATTCAAAACATCCGCAAGCTCCTCCTTTTGACACTAGCAAGGAGTTGCAGCTCCTTAACTGCACCAGGCGCGGTTAAGAGGAGGTCCCAAATGATGGAGCATGCCACCTCGGTGGGTGATGGGACTTCGTCCTCTTTAAGAGGACTTTCCCTATAAATGTGTTGTCTTGTCATTATTAGCTCTAAGTTCTGATTCACGAGACCCGTGGACTTCATGTTGATATAGATATAGTGAATAGGGGATTTGTCCGTGCTGGTCTATAAATTACCCTCAGACCCTTTAAACGACCGGTGTTTATGATAATGTTTGTAGGTACCCATGAGTATTGGATGTGGAGTATCCATTGATCTATGGCAACATTCTGAGACTCGCATATTGTACTTAATTTTGCCATACGGGACCCACCTATGAAAAATTCTGACCATGGTGTAGAGGGAGTCATTTCTGACCTATGATATTTGAAAAAATGAGATCTACTCCTAGGAAAGACCAAGCATCTCTCAAGCACCGTGAAAGTGCTGGAATGTTTCATAAATAACATTTCAGGGTCTATGGCATTTTAGCAAAGTGGACCCAAATACGTTTTAAAAAGTATCAGGGGAGGAGCCCACTTTCCCTGAAACCATCTACAAGAAGTCTGTTTACTCATTTTGCTCACTGAAATTCTGGGAAAATATCACACCACACCAAGCCAGCAAAAGTGAGCAGACTTGGCAGGTTGCAGAGGTGGCAGTACAAGAGTAGAGTGTGTATGTGTCTGCAGAAAAAAAAGGAGTAGATATGTGGCAATGAAACAACAGCATTGCCTAATTGTAAAATTAATGTAATTGATTACATTTCTTAAAGGGTTAGGCATGTTGCTGTCTTCTCCTTCCTGTATTTCTTCCCATTTTATAGTCAAAATAGGGTCATGTGGTCCGGGCTATCCCAACAACTTTGTGTTTCTGGTTCCCTTGGCTGGAGGGAGTTGACTGTGTGCGGGCTGCTGCAGTTGGGGAGAACAAACTGAGACAGAGGGTTTGGGTGGGAGAAAAGATCTTTATGATACTGTTAAGGCTTCAGCAAGTTGGGTGTGCATCACAGTTCTGGGATGGCAGGGCAGAACAAACTGTTTATGCTGCACAGCACAAATGTAAATGTGGAAGAAAAAAACATGCACAGATGCCTTTGCAGCATTACGGTGTTTGCCACCGCCATTTTCAAAGAGGGAACATCCTTATTAGGAAGCTCTACTCGGCAACAGGATCAATAAAATTATGATTCACTCTGTAGTTAATGCACATTTTGAGCATGTCATGACACTTTAGCAATATTGTTAGCTAATACATGGTAGATGAGTCTTCCCATAGCAAACTGCCACATAATTGTGTTTCTTTAGGTGACTGAACTCCTCTCAGGAGCCAACAGTGGTATAACAAGCACAATATCTCTGTGGCAACAAACATCTTCTGCCCAATCAAATACTGTACTCAAGGTAAGCAATGTGTGGGCAGAAACAAAGCCCCTCTCTCAGGTGTGCTTCGTAAAGCTCTTTTTCATTTCAGCACATAGGGTCCGGTGACTGCTGCAATGTGAAGTCAGACCCAGAAGTAAATCTCTGAAGTCTGAAACACATCCATTAACTATGGTGCTTTCAATATAGTGCATCACAGCACAATACAAGTATCTTAACTTTTTCAGACCACAGCATGGATTTATGTCATGGGTTGCATGACATTACTTATTATACAGAAGCAGTGCAGTGTATTTATAACACTCATTTTTAATCAAGGTCACATTGTTTTCATGTATTTCCTTTCATGTATGTATTACCAATAAACGGGCACAGTTTCTATCTGCGCCCATTGTGCCTTTGAGTCCCATTGAAATCTAGTAAGTGAATGAAAGGACTTCATGGAGCTACGTAGTGCACAGTGCACAGATTTCCTGTTGAAATATGTGTCCTTTCTAGTAGAGCATTTTCGTGCAACATTATATTCCTCATTTAACCTGGGCCCTCTAACGGTTTGTTCACTCCGTTCATGTTTAGTGGGCTCCACTAAATGCGCTATTGCATGGATACTAAACTAATGTATATTTGTGTCTCAATGTATAATCATTAATGCATAATCATTAAACTCAATATATATTATTTCCAATAACTGACAGTCTATACAGTGCACACCTACAGGAATCGCCATTCATCAAACTTTATACGGTGAGCAGCATGGATGTTTCATTTTGTATGAAGCAGGGAAAGCTGACTGGAGCCAAGACACCTGATGCCTGTCTTGCTTCAGAGGAACCCACCCTAGGTCCTGGAGAGATGGCCTGTGCAGTTGAAGATCTACAGTTGAAGAACATGAGACAGGAGATCTGAACAGGGATAGCTGACGATGGGCCTCAAGAGCACAAGAACAGACCAGCTGGAAGAGTTCACATGAAAAAGGGTCCTGTAACCACAGTACGTGAAGATACAAAACGTTACGACATCCTGATGCCTTGGCAGCACAGTCAAAGGCCTCAAAGGCCCTTGCTGTATGTCTGGCACACCTGCATTCCTTCCAATGCTCCAAATGAAGGTAGACCCCCTGCTTTCCTCTCATTGCTCAATAATTGCTCAATCACAATCCCAACAGTGCTGCACATTTCACTAGAAAACAAATCATGAAAACAACCACTCACCTTCAACCTCCTGACCACTCAGGATTTTATTAAGGCTGCAAAGTCTTGTAGACCAGCATGATCACTGGCAGACTCGTGTCATGCTCATATATGCAAGAACACACTTATTAATAGCTCTACAGCTAAACCAGCTAGAGATAGCAAAAACTCCTTGGATAAAGGTCTCTTCTCAAGATAACCCCCAAAAACAAAGAGACCTTCAAATAAGTGCTACTTCTAACTTCCTGTCAATAGCCAACTGTTTCTAGACAAAAAGATAGAAAAAATGAAAAATCAGTGTTGTAAAGAAAAGTTGGGTGCTTGTAATCAAGTAGACCAGTAGAATAGGTTCCAGAAGTAGGTTTATTAAGTCTTAGTTACAGGTTGATAAGTAGCCAGTAAGTAAGTAGCTCATAACCCCACCAAAGAGCAGCATCCTTGCTGCTTAGCCCACACACACCAACGGGCTCTCTCAACCACACCAGACACTCTCGCATTCTATTAAATCACCAAGCACTCCAGCATTCAACTACACCACATTCGTACTGGCTGAGTAGCAGGGAACAGGTAACTATCATGATGACTGAACAGTACATGTATATATTCACACGTCAATGACTGGTGGCTGCTGGGGAAGCGTGGCTAAAATGTGTTTGCTCCCCATATCTGAGTGTGTTGCCGGTAGGCGTTCAGTTGGCAACCACCGGGTATCTATAGCAAAACCTGCATACACTTTCCTTAAAAAACGTTTTGGCAAGGCTGCCATCAAACATTATTTCAATATATGTTTACATGTTTGGCACTTTCTTTCTGTTTGTCAACCACCACAGATGGTCCGTGAATTAACAGCAAGGTGGAGAAATGTCCCCGAGCCCTAATTAAGTTGCCAAAAATACTAGGCAACTAAACATGTCGGCCGTTCCAACTATAATGGTCTAAACATGCCGTGTTCGTAATCTGTCACTGCGAAGAATAAAGTATGTACTACTGCAAGTGAGCCACAACTCATTTTAGCTTGGAAAAGCAATTTCCCCATTTGCGCGTTATGAGGTCTAGATGTTTGATGGATGACACAAGCATTGACACCCCACTTTTATTTTCCTTCACCTTTTTCTCACACAACTTCAGAAATTGGGCATAATTTTCACTTTCCTCTTTTCTGTTATGGTCATGAAAGTTACCAATGATGACAACGTGAGCAAACTGGTGATTACCAACTGGTAGCTCCTTGGATGATGCTTACGTGAGGTACTTTCTGACCTTTCACACCTTTTTTGTCCCTGTTTATGATGTGCGGCTTTCAATGGTGGGTTGACATACTTTTACAGTTAACAGAACACTGAAAGTTGGGCACGATTGTTCAAATAGTGGAGCTTGCCCATTGCAGAGATTGGTTATGAATACTGCACCTCTTACATTGAAAGTATAGAGTGTTCTATTTAATCAGGTCATTGATATATGGTTTGAAGGATGAACAGTACCAATTCAAGACACAACAATCAGAATCAAGACAACTAGCTACATTCCATCATTGATGTGATAGGGGCTTTTTCTGGACTTGCAATGACAAACATTTCGCAAGCAAATGGTCCTGCTACAGAAGGGATCAGTGAATTGACAAAAAGGACGTTTTCTTGAATTTACTTTGAAAAAATGTGTCTTATGTGCTTTGGATTAGTATTTGTAGTTGTCAATGCACTCAGTCTACTTTCTAAAGATCACTGTAAGTAGCCTAAGAACAGTGTCAAATCTACAAAAACATGTTTGTTATAATGCCAGGTTTGTCAAATATGCTTACATTGCACAGTTTGTCATTTCTTTTTTCTCATATTGACTATGAGGATAGCTCCAAACACACTTCTGGAAATACCTGTCCTACCCATTGCTGGAAGTGTTGCCCCCCTCTTACCCCCTCCCCCACCCCTGCACCAAAGTCTGAGTCTAGTTGCGCCCCTGTTAAGGTGTATGTGTAGATGATTGGATAATGCACAAGTCATATAGGCATTTGCAAATATTCATGTGGAAAGTGACTTATCAGACTGTCATTTTCCCCAGTGTAAACAGAATGATCACATGGACTGCAAGATATATCACTGCAGTGCAGGTAGTACAGATGGCTCAAGGTCTGGCAACACTGGTCCTGCTATGGTAACAGACACAGACTAGACATAATTCTCTGTGAGAATGTGTAGGGTTCTAAGTCTGTGACACTTTATGATGTTCACAGACAAACATGGGTGTTTGTGTAACCTACTAGGGACAATTCGATTCCTTGATATACATATATTTGTGATGTGAGAAGACAGATTTTGCCATGTCGCATTTCAGTATTCCAACCTAATATCAACTAAAGAAGCACGGTGCTACCAATATTCCCAGACCAACCCTGCCTTCACGCCATATTTACATAATTTTGAGGCATTAATGTACCTCCCCCTCATTTGCAACAGTGCATCTATTCCGTAAAAATATATCTTCTATATTGCATTTATTCAGAAACACCTGCATAATAGTAAACTTACAACTAAGTTTGTATATATTGTCACTCATATCGAATTGAATCCTCAGTGATGAATCCACAAAGGAATTCCAGTGCCCTATTTTTCAGTGTTGACAACCAGCATCTAAACAAAAATGTACTTACACAGGTTTATTTACAAGAAAGGACATAGAATGTATCACTTTCTAGACACTTTGGGCCTCCTTAGACATGTATTTATGACGCTATTCGGTTTACTTTAGATCTCTCTACTGCTTTTGAACTTAATGCAAACATTTATTCAGTGTTTGAAAAAACTCTCTCTCTGACACTTGAATCCTTGTAAACTAATTTTGTATGGTATCTGACGAAGCGATCTGTGCAGTTTCATTTTCCATTGCTAATATTTTGCACCACCAATGTGTTGTCTTTTTAGTTAGTCCAACAAAGAAATCAACTTATTGAGGGGCATATTAACAAGGAACAGGGAAAATGAACGCTAAGGGCGCTTAGCGTTAATTTTTTTACCGCCCGCTATACGCCCGCTATCGCTGGATAATATCGCCTGGTTATGGCGTTATTAACAACGCTAACCGTCTAGGCGATAAAAAAATCCAGCGATAGCGGTATTTTGGGAGGTTATTGCTGGTAATGCAGCGATAAAACTACAAGGATAGGGATATCCTTGTTGATAGCCCATGGTGGATTAAGCCATGTAATCCACCTCCCATTGGATTACATGGCTAAATCTGAAAATTAGCAGACGTAAAAAAGCAGCGTTAACCGTGGTTAGCGCTGCTTTTTTATCTCTAACAGGGTTAGCATGAAGTTTGATAATAGGAGAAATGTCGCTTAACGACATTTCTCCTATTATTTTGTTCTGGAACGCCCACTTTCCATCTCATTAGAGATGCAAAGGGAAGCGAAGTGAAAAAGGGTGCTAACATGCGATTTTGCATGTTAGCACCCTGTCGTTGATAGGGCGATATTTTTATCTCCGCTTCTTTGGCTTTTAAAGCCAAAAAAGCGGAGCTAAAGCCCTTGTTGATATGCCCCTGAGTCTTTTGAGTGGTACACATACTAACAGTGTCCAATATTTCTCTGCTGATACATGACATACGTATTGCTTTGAAAGCACTCCATATCATTCAAGTAGGAGAAAAGCAGCCTGCTTCAGGTCTTTATGCATCCTTTACAGTACCACCGCCCTTTATATGTGTACTTTTCAATTTGCCATTATGTTTTCTGTAACAAACATGTCTGAATCACACTGATACTTGAGAATTGTTTGCCAACGTTCCTGGAAATATATGAATTGTATTTTATTTTTATTTAGAAATATGAATCGTATTTCCCTAAGCCCTCATCTCAGAGTAAATATCTGTGTGAAGTTGTGTCTAAAATATGTTAAGCTGCCTGTAAGGACAAGTGAATGAGGCTGTGTCTGTATGAGCAAAGTGATAAGTACAATTCCAACCCATTCTATGCAATGTCAAGCACATACCCACACAAGCCAATTCACCCATAGAGTTACAGGCATAGAATGTTTCTTATGCATTCTACCTCACAACCAGTCCAGTGTCCCTGTGCAGTGAAAAGTGAATCAAAACAGGCAGACCAATTCTCAGGTTAATGGAAGCCTGGAAAGAAAGATATTTCCACAGCACTGCAACTCCCTCAGTAGAGGTCTCTGCTCTCAGTAGAGAGGAGAGAACTGCAGTTTAGAAATTCGATTCTCGTCATTGGATTCATCAATCAGAGCAAAGCTAGAAATGAAGTTCTTGATGGAAATCAGACCTTCAGATGGAACGGTTTTATGCGGTCACAAAAACTTTTTACTATTAAAATAAACTCTTTTACAAATTGAAAAAGTCTTTCTGACTCATAAAACGGCTTTTACTACTGTATCCAAATCACAGAAAGTATTGTGCGGGAAAGGGATGCCCCGTATCCCTTCTGTAGATTGGAAAGTAATGTATCAAAGGTTTGTGACAAAAATTGTGGATGCAAGCCATTGATCAGATACCAACTTGTCAAAAGTGACAGCATTTGATTGGAAAAAATGGAAGCTCTCCCCATGGGAAATCTTCCCTTTCGCTGTGGTGTTGAAACATTTTTCACAGTGGGGGTGCTGCCACCTACATTACATCACTAAAGTCATGTGGAGTGTCAAAAATCCAACTGTTGCGAGCACAGTGTAGCAAACGAGCCATGACCATCCAACAGGAGAATGATAAGCCTGTAGTATGCAGCTCTTGGTGTGTTTTGGAGCACACTGCCACAAGTATATTACTAAGGTTTGGTGCTGAAGTGCACTCACATGTACATCAGCACATTTTCTATTGAAATGGCCAGGATATCTGCACAAGCGTTCAGTTTTACTGACAAAACTACAGAGTGCGAATGATATTGTGTGGAAATCAGGTTTCATAAATAGTTATCATTTGTGAACCAAAAAAGTAAAGTGCACTGAATTGTTTTGATCATTTTAAAATATTTATTTCCATCACACTTCAGAATTACAATAAATGTGCTTAATTTATGGTTTCCTAACTGCAGATATATTTGTAAATATTTAGTCACTCCATTTACTTCTATTTATATTTTATTGTGTGGTAAATTGATATCTTACAGCCTTCCCTGCCACACTCTGTACCCCAGCAATGTCGTAACTCGGGGGAATATTTATCAGAGTTGCTTCACCCTTGTGCCACGCAATGTGGTGGAAAGGCGACACACCTACTAAGATAAATGTATTAAGCCAGACAAGGTCCCTTGCATGGCCCTACGTGGCCTGATAAATCTAGAGTACAGCAATGTGGTGCAAATCGCTGCATAGCTTTCGTCTGTCCCATGGAGGCGTTCCATGGGTGGGGCATGTTTTTTTCCAAGCATCCACCCCTGAATTTTTGGCACATTCCAATTTTTTGGAACACAAGGTAGACCTGGAAATGTGTCAGATGGCTGTGCCTCCCCAGGTGAGGCATAATGAGGAGAAATGTCTTTATTTCTCTTTGTTTTCATCTCTCTATGTGTGCTGCAGAAATAGAAAGAGGAAAATGCCCCTCATGATTGTTTTTGTGCAGGAAGGTGCTCCTTCCTGCACCGAACCAATTAGCCACGAGTGCGCCAGCACAAGGAAAAGACATGAATGTACCATATAATGTTAAATACAGTCCCTTTCTGCCCCTTCCCTATCAGGCTGGGCAGCAAGGTAACTGTAAATGTGCCTCATTATTTTATTACAAAGTCCTCCCACCTTGTTGTCAGAGAAAGGAAAGTAAACACTGATTTCCTTGTTAAAAGGGCAAGCAGCAATTTGTGAGAAGACATTGCCTCGCATTTTCCCTTTGTATTTGAACAAAATGAAGGTGAATAGATAAAAACACCATTTAAAGGCATCCTTATTGCTCATGCACCTTCTGAACTCCAGCTTTGTTATTTTTGGGGTGCTGCAGCACATCCGTATTTCCAGCACCTTTGCTCCTTTGGGAATCAAGAGCGGTCAGATAGAACAGTCCTGCTCCCCTCTAATTCTTACCAAATGGGAAACGTTTTTTAAAGCAGTGCCTTCCCCTTTAATGGTTATGGGCTTCTTTAAAAAAAAATTATAATCTTGGAATACAGATGCAACGAATAAGATCTGCTGACCCTTATAAGCCTCATTTCCAGCATTTGCAGCCAATCACTGATGGCTGAGAATTATGACCTTCATAAAATAATATTCTTTAGACGGATCATTTTGCCAATTCTTGCAAATGTACAATTTGTGATGTGACCTATTAGTAGATAGGTTGCACTGCAAATTGAATTCCCATCCACCAACTATGAGGTTTTCAAGTTTTACATCACTATATTGCAAATGGGAATAATACATTAATTCTTGAGTGATTAATTAATTTTGATGTGCCTTAGTTAACTTAAACTAATAAACAAATCGAATCCACCCACAAGAGATTGGCGATAGAAGACAGGTGGTCTTGGGTTGGATGTGTTTCCTACATGGGTGGGAAGCATATAGTGTTCTTTAAATACCCCTCACACACTAAAAGGGCCCTTGGTGTCATGCTTCATCATAGGAGTCTTCGCGCTCCTTTCAGGCATACATCGTCATAAACCCTGGACTGAACATCATCTCCTATGTCAATGACACCCAGCTCATCCTCTCGCTATCAGAGAGCCCTCCACCATGAGGGCTAACTTCCAGAGGTGTCTGACGACCATCGCTAGCTGGATGATAGAAAATGGCCTGAAACTCAACACAGACAAAACGTAAGAGCTAATCTAGGACCCACACTGACAGACCATGCCCACAATCTTGGCATCATCCTGGACAGCAAGCACACCATGGAAAACCAGATCAGCACAGTCTACTCTGCCTGCTTCCTCACTCTCTGCAAGATTCTCAAATGTCTCCCAAAACAACACCAAGCAAACCTTCATCCAAGCCCTTGTCATGGTAGGCTGGACTACGGCAACACACTCTATGCAGGAATCACCTCACACCTTCTACAGAGACTACAGACCATAAAGAATTATGTGGCCAGACTCATTCTTACCCTCCTCAAATGAACACACATCACCCCCACCTCATGGAACTTTACTGGCTCCCCGTTCAGAACAGATGTCAATTCAAGATGCTTATCCATCCTTACAAGGCCCTGCACACCCAAGGACCAGCTCACATCAATCACAACGTGAACTTTTATCAACCCTCCAGTCACCTGCGTTCCACCTCCCTTCACCTCACTCACACCTCTTAAATATGTTGACACTGCAGCAGTGGTCATTCCTTCTCCTACCTTGCAGCCAGGTCCTGGGATGACCTCCCTCTCCCTCTCCACCTCCATCCCTCACCCTCTCTGCAGGAATTCAAGAAAGGACTCAAGACGGGCTGTGAAACTGAACCTCTGCAGCAGGATCCTCAGCACCTGGCTACCCTCCTGGTTGATTAGCTGTGCTATAGGAGTATTTTTGATTGATTGATTGAATAATTATGAGGCAAAATACAATGGCAAACCCTTTCCACTCAGGGTGACAAATACAAAAACAACAATTGATGGAAAGAGTGCAGAACAATGTCATACATTCACCCCAGTACAGAGTCTGGGCCTAAATCCATTGTTTTTTTGCTCACAATGCCATTCCAGTTTGAACCCAGCCATATGCAAATAAGTCTTGACCCTGTGCCCAATGTGAACAGTCCAGCTCGAACGGCCAGGCCAGGTTCTCCCTGGACTGGAAACAAGCATCCTAGGACCGGTTTCAGGGTTTCACCCCTCATCAGCCAGGATAGCTAGACTCCAGTTGCATGGAGAGCATGGGACCCACTTCTGGGCATATCAGTCCCACTCTGGGTGACAAATGCAAAAACAACAATTGGTAACAACTAGCGGGGTTGATTCAGGTGGCAGTTTTATTCTGTCCATGTGATGCCCTGGAGAGATGAGGAGGAGATCTGTTCTCTCTTATATGGGAAACCTCATCATTCTGCTGACTACAAATGGATGTGAAGGGGGGACATGTGGTTGAACCTGATAGATATTCCTGCTACGCTAAAGTGCCCCATGGAAAGACAAAGGCTTTACTAGCTTCGTAGCACCCCTTGGTATTTCCTGAGGACCATCATCGAGCATGCTCCTATTGGACACTGCAGAGGGACCACCCAAAGGCAGGCCTAGTGTGGCATCATCATCTCTCCCACTAGAACATGTGTGGTGTGAGTTAGATTGTGCTCATGTGATGGTCTTGATGCAATCAGCAGACTAAGATCAGCAATTGCTTGTTTAATTATAGTCAGTCTGCTACTGCACATATCACATGATTCCTTCATTAAAACTTCAGGTTTACAGTAAAAATTAATTTGCAAAGCCTACAACAAATTCATGTCAGCTCTGACTGTAGCCCTTTTCTTCCAAACTCCCTTCACTTATAGCAAATCCTCCCTTGTGGCGTCCATTCCTTAAAATGCATGGAACTGATCCCAGTTTACTTAAATTATTTGCCTTTGATCAGGTTCCAGTCCAATATACATATCACCAGTAGGTAGTTAAAGTTAGGACCATGTTTCCATAAGAAAACATTTTTTGACTTCTCTTTGGCACCAGATGACAAATCTTCATGAACTTAAAAAAAATAAAAGTGTCAAAATTAGTTTTGTTGTGCATGTTAAGTTGTGGGGTGATGTGCAAAGCAGGGGCTGCGAAAAAGGGTTGTCAAAAAGTGTGTTTTCCCTTGTTGATTTCCATAGGAGCTTTAAACCGACAGCAGCACAAACCACTGGACAGAATTATACCATATTTGGCAGAAAGGCAGATTTTGTTATGCATATTGTGCTTTTTGTTATTTGGTGTAATCTGTTCAGCAGTTGTTGAGAAATTTAAGAAAATTCAGTTAGTGTCATCACTAGCCGCATCGAATCGCAAAAAATAACTAGCTTTTGCAGGGAAATGCAGAGCTTTGATTGGCTGTCTACACTTTAACCTGAAATGTAGGTAAGCATCTTGGGACTCAGCTTCAGCGAGTACCACAAAAAAAAGTTTTAAAAAGTAAAGAAAAAAGAAAAGAGGGCAGGATAGGAATATCCTGACCCCAAGCTTTGGTCTTGGGGTCTCCGTGGGACCCCACCATGGCATAAAAGTGTTTAAAAAACAAATGCAGTGGATTCATGAATATTGTGAATTCATAGCAAAAAATAGTTTTAGATAAAGCCCTTGGGTGGGCCAGGTCCCAGAGGCAAGCAAGAATTATAATAAAAATGGAGGAGGGCACAGGGGCCACCCTACAAGGGCTTAAAAAGGACCTATGGACCAGCACCTCCCTGGGGCTTCCAATGAAATGCTTGGGGGGCCTCATGGACCCCCCTGTGATGAATACAGGCCCCAGCTAGGCCCGCAGGACACAAGGGTTCGCTCTCCTGTATCCACTAGGAACTGATCAGTAGAGCCCAAAACCTCAGCCGATACATAAGGACCCTTCTGATCGACCGGCACCTCAACTGATTCTAACCCCCATCCAACGCATTCCTATGCATGCTGAGAGTCATGGTACCCCAATCGGTCAATCCCCGACACTTGATACTGACGCTGGCGATCGAAAACATTTGATCTATCTCGGTGCTGCCCAGCAGAGTCAAAACGAGCCTGTTCGTTAGAACTACCTCTAAAGTTCGAGAAACCCCCTCTACCTCGCGGGCCACCCTGAGTATGCCCCTGACGCGAAGCATGCAACACCGGGCAGTCCCTAGCCCAATGACCCGATTGCTTACAATACGCACATTGGTTCCTATTCAAATCAGATCGGCCCGAAGGAGGACCATAAAATCCTCCCCTACCTCTATTACTACCCCGTCGGGGCGGGCCATATACTTGTGCCAACATCACCTTTGTTTTTAAATCCTTCGATTTCTTTTCCTCCTGGCCCTTTGCTTCTTGCTCCTGACGCTCATAATACTGGGCGATAGTCAGGAGGGCCGTCGGTGTAGCGGAAGACCAAGAACTTTCACTCGCTTTCAAACGGGTCGCAACTGCCGGCAGCAGATTAGCCACATATTTATCCGCAAAGACGTGGCGACCCGTATCATCAGTAAGCGACTGGCCACTAAAATCATGAAACGTCTCCTCGAAACGCGTAAAGAAGTCCGCAACCGACTCGTCAACTTTCTGTTTACATGAAGCTAACATATTCCAGTCAATCTTTTTAGGGGGGATAATTGTCTTCAACTTAGTCAGAATAGCAGCAGGGAGGTCTAAGATACTCAGGGGTGGTTTCTGCGCGGGCTTCCGTTCCCTATCCTCATCCTCAAGGTCAGACAACCGAGCCTTAAAGGCAACTACATCATCTACCTTTCGGACAGATCGCCACATATCCGGTGGTAGAATAAGGCCAAAGAACAGGTCTATATCTGCTAAGGTCATAACGCAAGAATTCAAGGCCCCCTCGACTTCTTCGTAGAAGGCCGCTGGATTCTTGCGGGGATCAGGCAATGCATTCTTTAAGGCCATAACATCAGTTCTATGCCAAGGAGTATAAACCCAATTATACACAAAATATCCCTTAGCATCGGCGGAGGTAATGTCCGAGCTAGTCCCCGCTCCTTTAGGAGGAACATACAAAGGCGCCGCCTCTCGCATTGGTTTAACATGCACTATGCCATCCTTATCTGACTGGGAGGTGGATGAGTGGCCTTCTGCTGTACACGGATCCGACTGCTTCACCTCCCCTGCTTGTTGGCGCGCTTTTCCTTTAAGGGCCAACACCGCGTCCCGCAAAGCGAACAGCCGCCGAGCCGTGTCAGGAGCCTTAGAGGGAGAGAAAACACCATTATGCAATGCTTTAGCATCCAATGTCACATCATCAGGCTCAGAAACACTGGAATATTTCCGGTAAGCAGCAGTCACTTCATCAGCAAAGTGACCCAAAAAATACAATTTCTCTCTCTCCTGCCACGGCCCCCAAGTATGGAACAATTCATCCAGGGACACTTTGCCCTTAAGTGCACGGAAGGAAACTTGCCGAAGCTCAGCCATTTGCTCAGCCGACAGCATGGACCGCGTATCTACCTTACCCGGAACCGGGTCAGAATCTTGTGGCCTCGGAGCAGATGCGCCCACATAAGGGGGCGGAGAGCGATCTAGTAAATAAAAATCATCATCAATATTATTAAGGACAGGATAAAGTGGCTGCCGAACAGCATATTGACCCGAGACTTGCATCCTACGCTCTTTCTCTTGTCTCTCCGTTTGTTCTTTGTCCTCCCGACGCCTCGCTTCCTGTGCTCGCACATGATCATTCTTCCGTTGTTCTTTATCAAACAGCGCTTTCTCACGCTTCTCTCGCTCACGCACTTCCTTCACCCACAACCGCACACACTCAAACATATCCTGCCGAGCACGCCGTTTACACATACACTGTTCCACATACTCAATCTTACGTATATCAAACGATCCATACAAAGGCCATCGCAACTCAGGATCTTTTCTAGTATATTTCCTCCATACTGTGCTGTACATTATAGAAGAAAGACCATGCTTCACATACATATCCCTATTAGGAGTCCCCTCTGGGGGAGCTGGAGCAGATTCCTCGAGGTTCAACCGGTTTCTAAAGCAGCAACACCACTTACGGAGTGCGCTAAAAGCAGGCATGCTCAGAAATAATGCAAAATATGCAATATTATAAAGAAAAGGGCACTTAATCGTTGCGCCGTTCAAGGTTACACAACTCCGGAGAAATCTCTCCACATTACCTGCCTATATGTGTTGCAACGCATATATTTTCACAAAGACAAATACAAAATATGACTAGTCATCACAAATCAAACTCAAATAGCCAGACCAGGCTTCAAAAACTCGGAGCAAGTACCGTACAACGGTTCTTACCAATCAAGAGTCCAGATTCCAACTGCCAAGCTCCAAAATCGCCCAAACGGCTTTCACGGCAGGACCGACAGAAGAGGTCTCAGTCGAGGACCGGCGCCACCCAGACGGTCAGCTCGGAAGGGAAGGAAGAAAAACCTCGGGATGCCAGGGCTAAGACGCCGCTGGCAGTGATCACGTCCCTGGCCAAATTCCTCACCTTCGTCGCGACCAGTCCTTCGAGCATCCGAGTCGCCGATGAGCCCCACGTGACGGGCGCCAATTGATGAATACAGGCCCCAGCTAGGCCCGCAGGACACAAGGGTTCGCTCTCCTGTAATGGAATCTATAAGGAAGTTGGCACGGAAACTGCAAAGTACAAAGACAGCATTTATTAACCCTTAAGGGTGGTCCTACAATCCACACAACACTCTTCAGTATTGCATAGAGTAGCACAAAGAACTTGCGTACATGGTCCCCTTTTATACACAATAGAGGGGCTCATAAGTGGGTGGATACAACATGAGGCCGAAGAACATTACCATTTATGGTCATTTTCGATACTGAATCAATATGTGGGCGGAGCTAACACACTCCTTGAGCCCGCGAAAACATGGTCAAGCAAGGCTAACTGATAACAGAAATGGTCAAGTCTGGGCATGTACCAGATGGACGAGGGAGCTATTTATAGACTGTTACTAGGCAGATTACAAGAGCAACTAACACAGAGGTTGGACTCTTCTCGTGGGGAACACGTGGAAGCATGACAATACAAAATGGAGTCCGAACTTCGGTCAACATAACAGAGAAAACATGATCTAGAGGAAGGGGATTAATGTCTTTAGTAAATGCTTAATCACATCGTTGTTTCAATTTACAACACCTGATCCTAAGGGACCACCACTTCACCGGGGATTTTAGAAAAATGCTTAGCGGGCTGAGCTGACCCCCCATCGAGCTCTGGGAACTACCACCTCCTTGGGGCTAATTATTTATGAAGTGGTGCTATGAGGACCCCGTCCCCCCACATCCCTGGGACCTTCACCTCACAGGGCTTTCTTTTTTATAAAATAAGAAGTGGAGCTGCTTGGCCCCCCACCCGGGCCAGTCTCCGGGACAACCACCTCCCTGGGGTGGCCCATTTAAAGACAAGCAAGGAAGCCAGGTTGCCCCCCTTTCGGAGTGATACAGGGCCCTGGGGACCACCACCCAAAGGGGCCAGCTCCTGCTCTGTCATGGGGTGCCCACCCCCAGGACAAAACAGTTTGCTGTGACTTGGTGGGAGCTTGACAGCTCTCTTCAAGTCAGCGCAAACACTCCACTTCTAGCAAGCTAGAACTGAGAAATGTCACTTGCTTGATGAAAGCGGAGGTTTCATCTGAATCCCTGCCTGCTGTCAGGCAGGTAGGCAGGGAAACCGATAAAAGGATTGCTCTCATAGACAGTGAGCTGCATGTTTAGCAGCTCCCTGTTTGTGAGAGCATTGCCAGCTCCTCCAGCAGGGACCGCTGCGTCCAGAGGAAGGGGAGAAGGGAGCAGACAAAGGTAAGAAATTAGCAAAATGAGGCAAGATAAAGGTGAGAAATAAGCAGAAAGAGGCAAGATAATGGTGAAAAATCAGCAGAAAGAGGCAAAATAAAGTTCAGAAACTATCAGAAAGAGGCAGAATAAAGGTCAGCAATGAACAAAAAGAGGCAGAATAAAGGTGAGAAACGAGTAGAAAGAGGCAAAATAAAGGTCAGTTCTGACCATGCAAGAGGCAGAATAAAGATCAGAAATGAGCACAAGGGAGGCAGACTAAAGGTCAGCAACAAGCAGAAAGAGGCAAGATAAAGGTGAGAAACGAGCAGAAAGAAGGAGAATAAAGGTCAGAAACGAGCAGAAATAGGCAAAATAAAGTTAAGCAATGAGCAGAAAGAGGCACGGTAATGGCGAAAAATGAGCAGAAGGAGGCAGAATAGTGCTCAGAAACGAACAGAAAGAGGGATGATAAATGTGAGCAACAAGCAGAAAGAGGCAAAATAAAGGTCAGTAACAAGCAGAGAGAGGAACAAAATGTGAGAAACGATCAGAAGGAGGGTGAATAAAGGTGAGAAATGATCCGAGAGAGGCATGATAAAGGTGAGAAACAAGCAGAAAGAGACAAAATAAAGGTGAGAAATGAGCAGAAAGAGGCTAAATAAAGGTCAGAAACTAGCAGAAAGAGGCAGAATAAAGGTTAGAAATGAGCAGAAAGAAGCAAAATAAAGGTCAGAAATGAGGTTGCTGATAATTGCTCAGAGCTTGTTTTGTGTTTCTAAACCACTCTGCATAGGGGCCTCCTGGCGTACCACTGAGGGACGTTGGGAGCCAAGAACCCCTATTGCTGCCACAAGTAAGTCCTCCCACAGCTGTATTCTTGAGATGTGATTGGAGGCCCCTGGGTACTACTGGATGGTGGATGAAGTCCCCTTGGCTGCTGAGGGTCATTGGGAGCCAAGAACTCCTATTATTGCGACAAGTAAGTCCACAACTGTGGGATTGCTGAGACGTAGTCAGAGGCCACATCCCCTTGCTCAACCTTTCTGCAGAGGGGCCTCCTGGTGCACTACTAGTTGGGGGATGAAGTCCTCTTGGCTGCTGATGTTCAATGGGGGCCAAAGAACACTATTGTTGCAACAAGACTTTCCCCACATCTGGATTTCTGAGATGTTTCCAGAGGCCCCTTCCGCTTTCTCAACCACTCTGCACAGGGGTTTCCTAACATACTACTTGCTAAGGGATAAAGCCCCCTTGGCTGCTGAGGGTTATTGGGCGCCATGAATCCTTTTTTTTGCCACAAGTAAGTCCCCCACAGCTGGATTGATGAGATGTCTTCAGAGGCATCGCTCTCTTTCTTAACCGCTCTGCAAAGCACTGCAGCTTACAGCTGTGTTCACTCATGCGCTGATCTATAGCACAAAACAAAGAAATGCTGCTCCGTTGCGGAGTGTGGAGTTTATTGAAAACTCTGCAGAATGAAGAGGTGTTGGATTCCGCAAACTCCATGAGCAGAGTGAAAGTTAACACCCAGGACATTACCATCCACAGGCCTACACAGAGACTAATGCATCCACCCACAGATCCACTCAGAGACTCATGAACCCCCCCGGCACTACATCTCCCAGCAACCTCTGCCACTGAGAGGACTGCTGCCTACTGGTTCCATCCAGTCTTTCCTGCCCCTCTAGCCCTAAAGGCACACACCATCTCCCACATTACAGGATGATCAAAGACCCTCCCTCAAGCACTACATCTCCCAGCAGCCTCCAACATTGAGAGGAGTGCTGCCAATCAGTTCCTTCTGGTCTTTACCGCCCCACTGCAGCATTGCAGCCCCTTCCTGTGCCCTCACTCGGGGTCTGCCGCTCGGCCTGCCCAGCCCCACTTCTGATCTACTGTGTGCTACTCTACAGTGCACCCCAGTCCCTAGCTGCCTTGACACATGCCGCTTGCTCTTCTGGCTAGTTGCCCTCCTCCATGGCCAGACTTGCCTGCTGCCCCCTGCCCTTTTGTACCAGCATCCCACCCTTCTTACCCCACTAGCCAGTAGGTAACGGCTCTCCCTCACCTGTTCCTATTTGCTGTGCTCTCCCTCCCCCCCACAGAGATACACCACCTTTCCCCCACACTCATCATTGCCACCATGGGACCTGCAGAATGACCATGTGACGCACATGCTCCTGGACCATGTCCAGCACTAGGTCCCTAGCCCCATGGACTGCCACTGCTTCAACTTGGATGAATTTCAAGCCCTGGCGCCAGGACAACAACAACTGCACCCATGCCTCCTTCAGGACCATTAAAGACCTTTTTTCTTTGCTGAAAATGCTGCTTCACCTGCATGACGGAAACCACCCACGCCATGCTACCCAGCCACATCTTGTTGCACACAACCACCAAGAAGGCCATCGCTAACATCTCCAGAAAGATCAACTGTCTGCTGATCAACGCATGCTCACTTGTGAAATATGCCATGGAACTCTTGGACACCATCACAACCTGCACCACAGATGCCATCTTCATCACAGAGACCTAGCTGAACCTGCATGTGCTTCAGACATCGCCACAGCCACCCCCAATGGATAAAAGATCGCACAACAGGACTGATCCAACAGAAACAAGAAGAACCTCGAATGCTCCACCACCATGGATGGCTCCAACCCCTTTATGGAGTACCTCAACTTCTAACTCTGAATTAACAGCAAAACAACCAACAGAGGCACCCTCACCTGCAGACCTCCGAGATCCTGTCCGCCTTTTGCTATGCCATACCCAACTTCATTGCCCCTTTCGCCATCAACCTGAATCTGTACATCTTCTTACAAGACCTCAACTTCCACCTTGACAACACCGAAGACACTAACCGAGCACATCTCCTAGAAAGAATGGCCAACCTTGGAATCAAACAGCTAGTCACCAACCCCATCCACTCCTTAGTACCCACACATGAACCTATCTTCTCAGCCAACAACAGATTGAAATACACCCACAGCAAGGAGCTCACCTGGACCAACAACCACTTTGTCCTCTTGGAAACTCCCAGAATCCCTACCTCCACCATGGACTAACACCCTCAACTCCCAACTACCCATGACCACCGGAGACACATACCAAGCGGCGGACAACTTCGAGCTGCAAAAGAAGGGTGCAGGGGCGTTCTCCCTCCGCAAGAAAAGTTTGAAAAAAATGGATTCAAATGGTGGGTTTTACTCCACACATTTACTGCAAATTGTGGAAAAATTGGGATCCAAATATAGCATTTTGAAGCACAGTGTGAAGAAAACATTAGAATCAAATCAAATATGTGCCAAATCCTCAAACTGGTCTGCTTGCAAAATGACCTCCAGGCCAAGCACATACAATCAACGAAAACTGGCCCGCTAAGTGTTCCTCACCTGTAACACATATCTAAACCACCTATGTTTTTATTGTATATAATAATGAAAATGCTGCAGTTTTTTCTTATTTATCTTATGCAACTTACAACCAATTACAAAGCCTATAGTCATGGCTGGTTGTGGGTATAATGTCACTCGTGTTACATATCAGGAGGCAATGACAGAAGAAGCACAATACCAGTGGGGCAGCACATTCTGCTAAGTACAGATTTTTAGCTTAACAATTTTAAGTCACGCTCATAATTACATCGACTGCCCCTACGAGAGACCCCACCTGTTTTTTCAACCCACTTAAATCCCTGCACAGATCAGGTATCATCCATAAAAAGCTTACATAGACACTCCTTGTCCTGTATAGGGAAGCAAGTATTTTGCTGTCACTGGCAACAAATAGGTAAGAAAACGTTCAACTCAAAATCATTATTGCTGTTTTTTGGGTGTATATTTTATATATGTGTGTGTGTGTGCGTGTATGTGTGTGTGTGTGTGTAAAGCTAGTGTTAGTTTAAACTTTTCTGTATTATAAAATCTCGAACTTATACACCCCTTTCAACCATAGGTATGCAGTTTAAATGCATTCACACCTGACTGTATTTTAATACAACTGAATGATACACTAATCATCATTCCCAGAAGGATGAAGGGCTGTGTAGGGAATAAACATACCATCAGCAGGCGTTTAAACCAATACACTATGTCACCATGTATAATAACGTAATGGCCCACCCTCGAGCAGTATTTGATGTCAAAATAAATATATTTCTAGCATTCATTTAGGATCCAGGCACATGTGTTACATTATATCTACAGTCTCGTTGCAAAATAAACACATATTTTAGATGTAATATCCTTCTCTTTTTGTGTCAATATGTACATTGTGTATGAAGCATTACAAGCGTTTTTATGATGTGAGCAAAGACTCTATAGAAGCAGTACAATTATTTGTTCAGGTTTGCACCTGCTTTGCACTATAAATATTTCAGTAGCTCCTACCTGGTTTAAAGAACATTACCCTTGAGGTATGCATATTCTTTTGCACAGATGTCCTAGTTCCAAAACTATTCATCTTTGGAATGGCACACCAAGAGGGGCAATCCTCCGCATTTCATCCTCAGTATCAGATAGGTTCAGGAGTATCTGCTTCAAAAACTGGGTGCTGAAATGTATGTCTTGTGAAAATCCATCTTCACCTGAGCCAGATCCAGGGCAGAGGGGCCCAGCTCTGTTGAGCGAAGAGCCGTGGCCCCAAGTGGCATCTGGTAAAAGGAGGGCAGGTTTTGAATGAAGGCCCCGGTCTGCAGGAGCACCTCCTAGGCCCTGTTGCAGGTGAGCTCCGCCGTTAGAGACCCCCCACCTCATGTGCACTCTGGGCTGTGAGAGGCCGCTGGCACTGGCGCAGCATGGCAACCTCTCTCAGCCAATACAGACCTTGCTCCAACTGCGCCAGGATTGGCTTAGCAGGGATACTCACTGCCCATTAGGAGACCGAGGGCTGTGGCATTGATCAACCCTCGCTCTCCTAATGCCCAGCCGCCAGCCAGAGCAAACATTAGTGCGCATGACTTGGCTGGTCGGAAAAATTCTCCGACCCAAACCCAATATACGCATTTGTGAGTTGTGTGCTCCGCTCGACCACCCCTGGCCTCCTGCAGTGCTGAGTCTGACAATGACATGTCAGTCAGCATGACACCGGTGTCAACCTGCAGGCTGCCCCGCCGCACCCCTGACTGTCTGCTAAAACTGTAAATGACTGCCTCCAGTGCCTTGGGAGTCGGACGCGGCCCGGGACTCGGGAGGTGATAAAAATAGGATAATATTACCGTTCATTAGGGGCCAGAAATTACTTGTGTGTCAACGCCCCAGGGCCCTAATGGACGCACCGCCACTGATGCGACACCTGGAGAACCACAACCTTCTGGATGTATCACAAACAAGTTTCAAAGCTAACCACAGTACATAGATAGACCTACTTGCAGCCATGGATGACATCAGAATGCTGTTGAATCATGGGGAAACAGTAGCCCTCATTCTCCTTGACACAGCAGCCTTCGACACAGTATCCAACCACACACTGCTAAACAGACTCCACCAGAACCCCGTCCGAGGAGCAGCCCTCAAGTGGATAGCATCCTACCTCAGAGGAAGAATGCAGAAGGTTATCCTCCCACACTACACTTTGTTCCCTAAAACATCACCTGCAGTGTACTTCAAGGCTTATCCCTGACACCAACCTTCTTCAATGTACACATATCACACCTGGAATCAACATCATCTCCTAGGTGGACAATATCCAACTTTTCCTGACTAACTACAGAACGACTATGAAGGACAAGTTCAAAAAATGCATGAAAGATGTGGCCACCTGGATGAACAACTGTCTCAAAATCAATCCCAACAAAACAGAAGTACTCTTCTTTGGAAAAGACAAGGACACACTCTGGAACAATGAATGGTGGCCTCCAGAACTAGCCCCATCTCCCACTCCCACCGAAAATGCCCGCAACCTAGACATCATCCTCAACAGTCAGCTCTCCATGAAGTAGGAGGTCCGCACCATCTCCTCTGCCTGCTTCCTCTCCCTTCATATACTCAGGAATGTCTTCAGATGGCACCCCTAACACAGGAAAACTTTCACTCAAGCTCTTGTCACCAGTAGACTAGACTACAGCAACTCTCTTTAAGTTGGAACTACCGTCTAACTGATGACGAACCACCAGAGTATCCAGAACACTGTGGACAGACTCATCCTTGACCTCCCCACTTACACCCCAATAGAACCTCTTGTATGCCCACTGATACATCCACACAAGCACTTCCATACCCATTCACAGACCCATACCAGTACTCATATACTCCAAACACTCTTTCATTGATGCAGCCACACTCTATTTCACTCACTCATACAGTCACTCAGACAACCATTCCCTCACCTATACATCACTCATACAACCACTCACTCCCCATACAGCTACTCTTATAGCCACACATTCACCCATACAGCTACTGACATACCCACTTATTTACATGTATACTTATTCACACTCCCACTCACTCACCCATATAGCCTCTCAACACAGCCACTCACTCACCCAAATACTCACACACTCACTCACACACCCATACAACCACTTACAAACATATTCACACATCAATACAAGTACTCACACATCTGCTCCCTTACCCATGCAGTCATTCACACACAATCTCTAATACAGCCACTCATGCACAAACTTACTTAACCAAACATCCACTCAAATAGCCAATCACTCACCCACATAGTCACTCATACATCGAGTCACTCACTCATACAGCTATTCAGAAACCCAATAACTCACCCATTGAGTCACTACACACCCACTTACCCCCATAGAGCCACTCACACTGCCACTCACTCACTCATACAGCTACTGACACACCCATTTACTCACCAATTCCACCATTCACACATCATCTCACTCACCCAAACAGCTACTTTACACACCCACTTATACACATATAAGGCCATGCACACAAAGATACATACAGTCACACAGCTACTCACATAATAGATGTCAGAGGCAGTATCAATCAGTAGAAGTGCACCTAGTATAGTAATCTAACTTTTGTAGTAAGTTGGTATATATGTTTAACATTTAGAAATACTTACACTCACTGGACGATGTCATCAGTGATGTTATTTGATATGCCATCAGTGAAGTCATCAGTGATGTAACAGGTGAGGTCAGAAACAGTGCATTGTGGGGGTGGAGTTATAGTTAGCTAAGGTAAGTATAACTATTGAATTTTACTGATTTTGTGAAATCTCAGCCTGAATACATAATACCCTGTAATATTTTTTTTTAGTGAACATATATATGGGTCCCCAGGGCCAAAACTGGCCTACAGAGGGGGGCCACGCAGCCCCACATCCAATAAATGCCTGGCACTGAGGAATGGTTCCAGGGAGGCAAAATTGGCCCAGGGAAATGTGGCCATGTTACCCCCCTTCCAGAGTAAAAAAAAAGCATGTCAAGTCGATGGAGGCCCACCCCCTTTCTCCACAACTCTCCAAACATGCATCTGAGTGTCATTTGAGATTCCATCAGTGATGTCATTAGTGATGTCACTGACCATGTCATGAATGATGTAATGTGTGAGGTCATAAGCAGTGCAGTGGGGGGCTACTGATATAGTTAGCCCAGGTAATTATAACTGTTCAATTTCTATGGTATTGTACAAGCCTAACTATAATGTCCCTGTAACCTTTGTTTTTTCAATGAATTTCTACTTTTTTAAATTTTATTTCCTAAGTGTAGCCTGTAAAGTTTGAGAATGGGTGTTTCAGTGGCTTTATAGGTCGGTGAATGGGTGTATGAATAGCTGTATGAGTCTGTGAGTTGGTGTGTGAGTGGCTGTATGGGTCTGTGAGTGGGTATGTGAGTGGACGTGTGGGTCTGTGAGCAGGTGCATGAGTGTTTTTGTGGGTCTGGGACTATAACAGGCATTATGGGTATAAGAGAGGGTGTGTGAGTGGCTGTGTGGGTCTGTGAGTGGTTCCGTCAGTGCCTGAGTATGTCTATGAATGACTGTGTGAATGCTGTTTTGGGTCTGTAGGTAGGTGTGCGAGTGGCTGTATAGGTCTGTGAGTGCATGTGTTTGAGCAGTGGAATGGATTTTGAGTATTTGCATACTCAGGGTATTTAAAAGGTTGAACCATGTACTCTGCTCTTACAATTGCACACCAATAAAGAAACCACTCATCCCAGTTATTCAAGTTCAGATTGCGCTGAAATAGATTTGATTCTATTAAGAATTTCAAAATAGTTTTTAATGTGGAATATTACAGGAAATGTATTTGTTTTGCATACGCCAATCCCAAGAATTTAGGATTGTTTCCACTTTTCTCAAGTGGAGTTTTACCCAAGGAACCTGCTATGTTCATGTTTGTTAGTGCTTCCAGTTGAGGTTTAATTGATCTGAAATGAACATCAGGGCCATAATGGAACCTATTTTGTTTCAAGAAGAGTCTACAGTTTTGCATAGAACATGTCAACCAAACTGAGGTACTTTCAACTGGCAAATTAGTAATCGCTTTCCCACTGTGTAAATGTGTAGTGTATATTGCACACTACAACTGCGTAATGGAATACCTATTTATGTATTACTGCATGTCTCTCCTTGCCATTTGTTTCAGTGGGTTGATAATTGCGTATTTTATTTTTAAATCTTATATTCAACACAAATTCATCATGAAATATCCTGGCACGTATGTTCTAGTTTCGCAGAAAAGTCACGAAGACAGCGTGTTTTTGAAAAAGTGTACAACACAGATATAAATATATTGTTATTAATTTTTGACAAAAGCTTTTTACTAATGTAGGGCCGGATTATTATGTCATGCAGAGTGTCACAGGCAGCCCATCAGTCCAACTGCTGCATCACAATGCAGGCAGTCGGACTGCTGAGGTAAGGGAGAAAGTCCCCCACTCCAACAGGATCATCTTCTGCTTCTGACAGGGCGAGGGTTGGAATCAGAGACCCGACAAGAGGCAGTTCCAAAGCAGGCACTGCCGTCGGGATTATGATGTCCCTTTTGACCGCCTTTTCATGGTGGTGCCACAGCCAAGAAAATGGTATCGGAAAGGTCTCAGTATATAAGAGTGTCTCTTGGCATGTCAGCAAGTCCCTGGGTAGTTATTGTATCTCTCAGTGTATGGGTGTATGTATTGGTGTTTCAATGAGTGTGTGCCTGAGTGATTCAGTCTATGCATGAGTGTGTGTCTGGGTGTGCTTGTGACTGTATCAATGTGTTGTTGTGTGTGGTAGTGTAGACAACAATGTGTGACTGGGTGTGTCACAGTCTGTATCTGTGTGTAAATGGTTGTGAAGGTATCTATATAGATGAGTAAGTGAGTGTATGAGTGTGTGTATCAATAACTAATTATCTAGGTTAGTGCCTGTAAATGTGACAAACTGACTTAAGGGCTGATTACGGGCCTGGCAGTCAATGGACAGTCAATCACATCCAGGGAGCATCAGTAGCAGTCTTCTGACCATTCTATTATAACTAGGGTAGCAGGACCATCAATGCACCGACGCAACTGCCAGGGATCAGACATCTCTGGCGTTTGTTTGGTGGTCTTGAGGTCATAATATGCTTACTGGGACCGCCGTAGTACCGCCAAGCATATTACAAGTTTCTTCTCCACCACTGTTTTCATTGTGGTTCCTCCTCAATCCTTGGCAGTGGCACGGTGTTCTGGAGGCCGCAATGTGCTTGGTGGGACCACATGGAGTTACTTCTACTCCACTGTTTGCATGGAGGTTCCTCCTCCAGGAAAACTGTGGCCGAGAGGAAAAAAGGGTGCCCTACAGGCACCCCTGTTGCCGCAGGGCTTTGGGGTGCATTCAGGGGAGTACATGTTGTGTCGCTCTGTGTGCATGCACCCCAGTGCCTGCATGGCATGCACTACACCTGTCAATGCCTTTGAATAAGTTAGTGATTGTGTGCATGGTTGACTGGTTGCATAAGGTACTGTGTAGGTGACGGAGTGCATGTTTTAGTACCTGTATTGGCAGGTAACTAAATGTGCGGATATCTGTGTGAGTAAGTTAAATCAGGTAGTAGTAGATATACTTGTAAGTGAGAATAGGTGTTTTACCTGTGACATGAGTTGGTGGTTGAGTCGGTAGTTGAATGAATGAGTGACTGGTTATATGAGTTGTGTAATCAGTGTATAAGTGAATGTGTTAGTGGCTCTACAAGACTCTACCTTGGTGTATAGTTTTATAAGGTAAATGTCCTTAACTGGTGCTCTTAAAAAGCACTTCAATACGTGCTGGAGTTGACAATTAAGTGCTAGTGCCGAGCACCAGAAATCATTGGCTCAAATTAAGCACTGCTTATAGTAATAATAATAATACCCAGCATTTGTAAAGTGCGCCGCTACCTCAGGCAGGTGTCTCTTCGCTGGGGGCCGGTGGGAAGATTAAGTGAGCAATTGCACAGAGTCACATGGTGCTGGGCTAACCTGCCGCGGGCGCTGGGAATCGAGCCATTTACAAATCCTTTTTCAACATTTAAATGATGGCACATTATTGCTAGGCAATTTTTGCTAATGCGTAAAAAAAATTCTAATCCTGTTGCTTTGGATACAGACTTATCCAAAGAATCTAATTTTGCTTGTAGTTTATCTGTGAGTTGTATTGTAACCCCTTAATAATCCGCTATATCAATCGCAGTACTTTCCAAAATATCTTCTTCTGCAGTTGTAGTAATTATTCATTAAGGTTGAAACAATTTTCATTTGTAGGCATTAAACAAGCTATAGATTTCTGTTCTTCAACGAATTTCAACATTAGGTCTGGTGCTTTAATGTTGAATGGAAATAATTTCTTGATAAGGTGACATTCCAAAGCACTGGTCCCCTATTTTGTCAGAACTATTACTTTAATGTCGTTCCGCATATCTCCATATTCCACTTCAGATGCTTGACGAATCTTTTTTACTAGTTCCTTGTATTCAAATTTTAAGCAAATATTTACATTGCCAATAACCTCTATGGAATTTCTTGTTTTATTATGCACAAGTATTTGAAAACAGATTGTTCCTTTACGGAACTAAGTTGCAGAGGGTCACCAATCACAATTTAATGCTTTTCTCCAAAGAGCACATCATAGTTTGTTCTTAAAATCCACTAAATTCTTAAGTGCCTGTAGGCAAGCATTATGTTTGATACCATGCCCACTTCATCAATGATTGGAAGCTTCATTTTTTTCAATACTCTTGATACCTCATGACAAGCACCCCCAGATAATTTCTTGTGTTCCAGTTTATTGTAATGTAGGTATCATTAGTAATCAATGTAGAGAAATTCCTTTAATGTTATGGGCAGCTAATCCTGTTGGTGCTGTTACTACATATGACAAATTTGAATGTATAGTTTTCTTTAGACAACCTGTGAGAACTGTTATTAGAAAGCTTTTTCCTGTGCCAGCTTGACCACTAATGTATAATAATACTGGTGTATTTGAAGAACATTCACATAGTTTATTCTCTTGCAAAAATCCATGCTCTATTTTTCCTTTAACTTTGTTGTAAAAGAAATTCTGGTAATCATATTGTTGCTCTAGTAACTGTTAAAAATCCACAGTTTTCTCTCTTGCTTGCTGCATTTCATTCTATATTTCATTTGTAGCTATAGCTGCTTCATTTTGAATTATTGATTCTCCAAGACGATCTTGACTCAGTAGTGCAGATGTTTTGCTCCTTGGCTATCTCAGTAACAATGATTTCTTCCTGCTCAATCTCATCTTGAAACATTTGCAAATAGATTGGAATGACTCAATGCTGTATTTCATAGCATTGAAAGAGTCTTCATAACAATCAAAGTGTTCAAGTAAATCTGATTCAGTACGTCATGGCTCGAGCAACTTAAGTGCCAATTAGAAAAACTTGCATCTCTCCGGACTTTGGCAAATAAGTTTTCACTGGTTAATTAAATTTCCTTTCTTGTGTCTCACTAAACATCCATCACATCCAAGTACGGCATATCTCATTTTTTCTATGTTTTCAGTTACATGTGATATTGAAGTACTTTATAGAGACACATGTTTTGAAGATGTGGACTCCTTCTTGGGTAGTATGTACCCAACAAATTTGTTTCCAGAATGTCTCTACTTTCTGGTTCACATTCTATGAGATACTGTACTTCTGGGAAATACTTTAATACTCTATTTCAAAGAGTTGCTAGGTTGAGACTTACACATACAATTCCTCTAGACTTTGAGAGCAAACTAGCCAAGCTCAACTGGACCGAGCAGTCATATGGTCCTATTTCTTTGTGGGAAAGCATTTTTAAGCTGAAACTGTCAAATTTCTTGGTTAGACTCTTTTCTGCAGAAATATCCCCTCATAAATATTTACTTTATGTTTCCTTTGACTTTTTTAGATATGAGGCCATGTAGTGAGCAACAGAGATTGAGATGGCTGCAACAAATTGTAGATCCATATTTGATTTCCACATCTTCAGAATAACAGAGTTGTAGTTATCAATATACTTTGAAGCCTCTGTTCTCCTGAGATTGTATGCATTTTTCTGTGATTTGTGTGTCAGTATATGTCTGACAGCAGAAAAAAGCTGTTCACTCTTCCTTTAGAAATAACAGGTTCTGGGAATCTAAGACGGCATCTCATGTAAAACTTTCTTTTGCATCTGTACTTTCTACAACAAAACTACTAACATCTATGAGTTTGATACCGAAGAACTTGTTGTCTCAAGCTCTTTTGGGCTGGCGCATGTCACAAACTGTTCTATGAAACTCAAGACAGATTGATCCAAATTTTAGTGTGTCTTTTATTCATAACAGCATGTGAATATGTGGAGCACCTCTAGCTTTATACACTTTGAAAAATGAATCAGTTACTTCACCAAGAGGAGATTTCATTTGTTCCAAATGAAAGACATCATGGCTTGAATCCTGTGGTTACAATATCTGCAAATATTTGCAGGACCCAATTAGCAAAGTTCCACAGCTGTCTTCACTTTGATACCCTTTATGTTTGAATTTGATTCTCACAAGAATTCAAGGAGGTCACCACACACAACTGAGTGTTCGAAACCAAATAGGTGCTGCTAAGTTTCTCAACATGCATTTCAGCTCACCATGTGAACAATATCAATACTCGTTGGTGCCACGTTGGCACATGATAAAATGAATCAAGTTGTATTCCAGGTTTTCATTTTTCTCTGAACTTTGTCAACAAATTCTCTTGCTGCGAGATCTTACAGATTCATTCCTGTTTTGAGGATGTGGTTTACTGCATAAGATAGTCCTTATAAGTAATTCTAAAATAGTAGATGAAATATATAGGAATACACTCGCGAAATCTAAGACACTCTGAATATAGTCTAGTTGGTCTGTACTCAGCTGCTGGTATGTGTACAGTCTGCTCATCATATCTACCACCTGTTCCAGTAGGAAACAGATGATGAAAACAGCGAGCTTCTAAACATTTCTCTCACACACTCAAGGGAGCTCCCTCTGCTTTTTTCATTTGAAAGAGATTAATAGCATCACCAATAATCTCTTTAGAATGCAGAGGATAAATACTGTAGTGTCCATATATTTCATCTGACCTCAATTGATGCAGTCTTTCAATCTGACCTCTTGATGATGATGATTCATCCTCCATATGTGTTACATTTTGAAGAACATCTGCATTCAAATTAATAATATTATTTTGTACCAGATATAATGTTGTTTTGTTTTACTTTACTTAACAACACGGAATTGATAATGCGTACTGTCAAGTAGAACCCAAAACAACAGTGGTTGTAGCAAAAAATACAAAATAGTTTTTATTATAAATCAATTTTATATAAAAACATTATGACATTCTTACAGAAACTTGCATATCCATCATACACACTTCCAATCATACTATCAATTATACAAAAACATATAAATTAATTAACAATAATACAAGAATAATTGATATTGTAAAAAAGGGGTAATAAATACCGATTCTGTGGCACAATTTTGATTGACAAGAATATTCTTAAAATTTATTTTTTATTTTTTGCTACAACCACTGTTGTTTTGAGTTCTACTTGACAGTACGCATTATCAATTCCGTGTTGTTTGGTTACCTTAATTATGTACAATTATTTTGAATTCCCTACGTTAAGGAACCATATTCTCTCAGTAGGGGGCCCTTTTCTTTACTCTTGTTTTACTTTACTAACATCCACTAACTCAAGCCGTATTTGTTTCCTCTTGGTAGGTGCACCATTGACTAAGATAATAAATGCTGCTTCCAGATCTCTTTGCTCCCAACAATGTCAGTATTCCGCTTGTAATCTAATGGCAAGTACACAACTCTACCTTCAAGACTTTTCGATAATACTGTTAGAGGTAACTTTCCGGTCATTGGCTCCATGCGAACTATAACTTGGAATAGATGTAGACATTATATCACTATTTATTCACAAACATTTACATCTTCAAGTTCTTGTGGGATTGGCCAGATATTTGGAATTCAGAAAGAATTCCATACCTATCAATGTGAAACAGTGTTGTTCATATTTTTCCTGCAGTACTGACTTGAGTTACATTTGTGGACTAAGTTGTACCTAGGTATGCAATAAATTTACGAATCAGTCACCCTCTCAAAGGGTCTGGTTTAGTGTTTTTTAAAGAGTTACATTTTAGTCAGATCCTTTGAGGACTGACTTTCAAAAAGGGACACATTCAAGTATGGTGGTGATAAAGTGCGGAATCCAAATCACCTTGAGCATACTATCACTGTGCAAAAGAACATATGGCATAATCTATTCCAGTCAGAAACCGGAGGATTCAAAAACAAATTAGAGAATGAGATTACTGCATACAGCTTATAAAGAGATTCTCACTTTCTGCAGGACCTACAGCTAACCAGCATTTTTCCAGAGCTTAGGGAGACAATAGAGGAGATAATCAGGGAACAGGATATCCACATGGTGAATTGTCCCCTGATTAAATCCCCGGGCTATATGGGCTACCTAAAGAGCTATGTCAAGTTTACATGTTCCAGCTGAAACTCTGACTGGCCATAGTATAGAATACTGTGACAGAGTTAGGAGTACTCCCATCTACATAAACCTGGTAGGGCCCTCCTTGATGTCACATTGTATAGGCTCCTATCTTTCTTAAATAATGACTACAACATTATTTGTATGATCATTGTGGCTAGATTGGTCCCAGTTTCCTGGACTTGATTGATGAGGCTCAATATGGCTTAATCCTTTGTAGGAACATGTCACTCAAAATCTGCAATCTTTACGGCATAATGTAGTTCATCCCCAATACATGGCCTTATTCAGTTTACCTAGTTCTAGACCTTGAAAGAAAATGTTATACCTTCCGTTGCATACATGCTGCTTGCTTTGGCTAAGTTTGGTCTAGGCAATAACATCCTACTGTGGATTCAGGTACTTTATGCCAAACCTACATCAAGAATAAAGATGGGCAAGTTTGTTTCTGAGTCGACTAAGCTACTCAGAGGCATTCATCAGAGATGCCTGCTAGCACCCGTTGCGATAAAATCATTAGCTGCCCAACTTATGTTGTTAGGTTGTGACTGGGGCATCCTGTTGCCAGATGTCACACATGTAATATTTGCATGATGTATTCTTGTTTATCAATTATGTTTACATGGATACCTCCTCAGTAGCATAAACATTTCAGGAATTCAAAATGTCATATGGCTTCAGTGGATTTTAACTACACACATGATCACTTACAATATAGTTAACATTACTCTATTCTTTTTCATGTTTATGTTTTTGTATCTCTGCCTGTGTCAAAGTATGCATTACATTCTATCAGGGTTTACAACTAAATGCATTATTGTTTTTCTATCTATCTAACTATCTATCTATCTATCTATCTATCTATCTATCTATCTATCTATCTATCTATCTATCTATCTATCTATCTATCTATCTATCTATCTATCTATCTATCTATCTATCTATCTATCTATCTATCTATCTATCTATCTATCTATCTATCTATCTATCTATCTATCTATCTATCTATCTATCTATCTGTCTATCTATCTATCTATCTGTGTTTAAAGGACTAATTGCCTGCACGGGTGGCTAGGCCTGTCACCATTGAGTTCATTTCTAAGGGACTATATCAGATCCTCTGTTCGTGTGTTACTGGATGAGTAAGTAACTCTGCCACTATATGATTGGCTGTGTTAGTCTAGATGTTTGTAATTGTGTTTTTAAGTGGCTGTATGGATTCCTTACTGGCTGACTTAATGAGTGTTGGGATATGCAACTCTGTTAGCAACTATGTCTGTTACTGCTGGATGCATAAATGCTACCTACAAGTGACTGATATATATCAAGTTGGTAGTTACAGTTGGGACCTAGTTTCCAAAGGAAGAACATTTTTTCATTTGCCAATAACATTGGCACTGTCTGACTAATATGCCCCAAAGACTATAGACTACATTTTTACCAATGCATGGAATTTTGAACTACTCAGAGTCTTTGAGGTGATGAGAGCTGAGGGAAGAGACCACTTCTCATTAACACAGGAGGAAATAAGAAATCAAAGGATACAATCATCCCTGTGCAAATGGACTACCCCAGGCAGCTGACCATTCATATCACGGAGGAGTGTATTAGAAAACTGGCGGCCTTCCAGCATCCCCAATAAGAAAAACATTGAATGGTTGAAAATGTAGTTACCAAACTGGTCCATTGTCTAAGGGTCAAAATGAAAGGGAACTGAAAGGGAACAGAGGAAGAAGAGAAGCCAGAGTAAAGATAAGAATTGACTTAATGAGGAATGTAGGAAATTAAATTTAAACATGAGAAAAGGAGTAAGAAGCCGGAAGATAAAGTTTGATCCAGATATGTAAAATATCCTACAGAGATTAAAGAAAACATATAAAATGGTCAATAGGAAAAAACAAAGAATACACAAAGAGAGATGTTGGGCAAGTCTATTGGAGGCAAAAGAAACAAAATATGTTAGAGGGTTTTGGAAGTTAATCCAAGAGGGGCTGTCAAGACACAGGGGACTTTGAACTGGGTGGTGACAAAAGTCACTTGGGAGGGATATTTGGTAGAAATATATGGGGAAGGGGTATATCAAACAAGTTAGAAAGACACACTCAGGGCACAGGTGGAAGAGGCACGTAATGTTATATGCATCATAGCAAACCTAACACGGGCTCGAGCAGCTGGCCCAGATAACCTTCTGGCAGGGATAATAAAGACCAGACTGACTGCTGGGCAGAATTTTTTGGCAAAATGTTTACTGGAATTGTTGACTCGGAGAAGATACCTGAAAACTAGAGAGGAATGATTATCAGACCCATCAATAAACGGGGAGATATAAAGATACCAAAAAATATATGCAAAAATTATTCCGGAAAGACTTAAGGAATGGGCTGTAGATGACCAAATAATGACGCTTGAACAGGGGGTCTTTAATGAGGGTCACTCCACAATCGAGCATTGTTTCTCTCTTTGGTCTATTGCACGGAGGTCGTGGAGCAGGGGGGTAGTTTTGCTGCTGCATTGACTTTTGGGCTGCAATTGATCTAGCATACCAAAATAGGCTATTGGAGACCTTAATCAGTTTGGACATCCCCAAGGGCCTGCTCGCTTTAATACAAGCACTCCATAGCCACAATTGGGCACAGGTTATCCTGGATACATAGTGGACTTTGTCACAGAAGATTCCAATTGAAAATGGGCTAAGACAAGGGTGTGTCTTGGCTCCTTTGCTTTTCGCCTTGTTCACAGCTGACTTTGCAACTACTTTGGGCACGGCACAGGGTGCCAGCCCTAAATTGGATGGAATATACATTGTCTGCTTACTTTATACAGATGATCTTGTAATCCTAGACCAAACAAAGATAATTCTGCAAAGGAAGATAAAGGTGTTCAGTGAATATCGTAGCCATAACAAACTTGTGGCAAATGGGGAAAAAAACAAGGTCTTGATCTTTGGCAAGAAGGGGAGAACAATTAGCAGGTTCCTGGGTGCCACAAAGCTGGAAATAGTCAAAGAGTATAAATACCTGGGATTGTGGTTTAAGAAATCTCTAAAATGGAATACCTATCTGAATGCACTGATAATCCGGGCTCTGACTTAGTTAGTGGGCAAAAAAATTGTAACAAAAACTATGGAGAAATGTCAGATAGACCTGTTCTGAAATCTTATACGGCCATGATACCGCCTCAATTCCAAAATAGAGCTGAATTGTAATACATAAGTGATAAAAGGGGGTGGAACGCTGAAGAGTGGAAATGTATCAAAAGCAGACTGTCCCTACCCAGGTCCTCTATGATTCGGGCAGTAAGAACAGAAACTGGAATGGTATCTTGGGAGATAATGGCACATACGGCACTAATAAGATCTGGCAATGCCTGGGGTACAGGAAGGAGCAAAAAATATCACAAAAGTGTAAAGGTGAGATATTGCAGAGTGAATAGAAGTGGGCAAAGGGGGTCAGAAATTGGTAGCTATGTCATGCAGGGAATTGGGAGTCAAATTGTGCCCACAGAATCTGCAAATTGATATTGCTAAAAGGGAACTTAGGATACTAAGGAAAAAATATCTCAAGACCAGTATCGACAGTACATGGAGTGGAAACAATCTGTGTGCCTTATGATAAAGTCATGGCAAACTGCCCAACATTACCTGTATATGATTATACTACCCAATAGTTGGCTTAGAAATGAATTACTGAGGTTATGAATTTGAATAACCCTTACCATGCTGATGATGAGATAAAAGGGGATATGATGGATTCTGTAGGGAAGTGTACCTGCAAACCAGGCACAAAATGCGATATTTTGCACATACTATTAGACTGTATAAAAGTCCTTGTTCCATAGAAATTGTTTCCACTTCCAATTTTTTTTAAATATGGTACCAAAAATTGTGCCCGGCAGTAGACCTTATAACTGAGATGCACTCGCTGGATATAGCATGTGTGATCTGGAGGTTTATGCTTGAAGATAAAAAAGGTTTAAAGAGTATACGGAACTGGAAGTTTTAAGCATTATACTTTATGATGTAATGTACCAAGCTTAAACACACTGAATTATTAAGGGACTTGGTATTTAATTGAATTTTATATCTATTTTACATAGCTTATTTAATGACAAGGTATTTATGAAATACTGATATGCTTTTATGTGTTTAAGGACCAATGGTGTAAATAAACATTCTTTTTGTCTGAAAATGTTGGTCTGTGAGTGGGTGTATGAGTGCCTGTGTGGGTTCATAAGTGTCTGAATGGGTCTGTGAATGGGTGCATCAGTATCTGAGTGAGTCTGTGAGTGGGCACATGAGTCTTTGAGTGGGTGTGTCAATGGATGCATGGCTCACTGGGTAGGTCTGTGAGCAGATGCATGAGTCTCTGAGTGTGTGGATGCAATTGTCTCTTAGTGGATTTGTGAGTGGGTGCATGAGTTTCTGACTGAGTTTGTGAGTAGGTGCATGAGTGTCTGTGTGAGCACCTCTGTGAGTGGGTGCATGATTGTCTGAATGGCTCTGTGAATGGATGCATGAGTCTCTGATTGGGTCTACGAGTGAGTGTTAGAGTGTGTGACTGCATATGTAAGGGGGTACATAAGTGTCTGAGTAGGTTTGTGAGTGGGTGCATGAGTGTCTGACTGGGTCTATGAGTGAATGTGAATGTCTCAGTAGGTTTGTGAGTGGGTGCATGAGCATCTGAAAGGGTTTGTAAGTGGGTGCATGAGTGTTTGAGTAGTTCTTTGAATGCGTGCATGAGTATTGCAGTAGGTCTGTGAGTGGGTGCATGAGTGTTTGAGTAGAATTCTGAGTGGGTGTGTGAGTGTCTGTGACTGGGTGCATGAGCCTTTGAGTGGGTCTTTGAGTGGGTGTGTGAGTATCTGAAGAGGTCTGTGAGTGGTACATGAGTGTCTGATTAAATCTGTGGGTAGATGTGTGAATATCTGAGTAGGTATGTGAGGGGTGAATGAGTTTCTGAGCAGGTGTATGAGTAGGTCTGTGAATGTCTAAGTGAGACTGAGGGTGGGTGTGTGAATATATCTTTTGTATCTTTTCTGCCGATATTCATGAATTCGTCACAAAGTTACAAGCAGGGATATGCTGAGAGTCGTGGCAAATTCTATATTACAGAAACACCCCTATATCCCATCCATGAGATCAGAGCACATCTAACCTGACTAATTATATCACTTTCTACCATTTCTGTATTTTCTGACAAACTAAAATGGTGGCCATAACTCTCTTCTCAGGTTGCAGCTAGCCAATCATGACATTTCTATTGGCACGTGTAATCGCGAATCGTCGTAAAATAACCGCAAATTGGTACAGATCATAGATATATAAAAATCTGGATTTCCTTTAATTTCTCACAAACTATTGAATGTGCTTACTCTAGATAACTGAAGGCTTGATCTGCGATCCAAAACCTACCTTTCAGCTACATTTTGTGTAGACGTGTGTAAAGCTCCTAAGGGAATTAACATGGAAAACACACTTTTTTGACCCCCTCTTTTTCTCAGCCCTGCTTGATAGATCACCTTGAAACTTTTCATGTACAACTAGAATTACAGGCTCTTTTGAAAAAAAGAATCGTGAAGATTCGTCAAACGGCACCAAAGTTATAGGCAAGTCAATAAACGTCTTTCCTAGGGAAACATGATCCTAACTATAACTACCTACTGGAGACCAATCTGTATATTGCCTACTGGCGGTTGCCAGTAGGTAGTTATTGTTAGGACCTAGTTTCCATTTGAAGAGCACTTTTTCATTTGCCAATAACTTTGGTGCTGCTTGATGAAGCTTCACAAAATGTACTAAACTGCTGTGAAGTTCACTTTAGCTGCTGTCTTGAACATATCAGGGTGATCTGTCAAGTGGGAGCCAAGAACCATGGGGTGTTTAAAAGCACATTTTACCTTTGTTAATTCCCATAGGATTTTTAGACATGGCTACAGCCTGAATTGCTGTACAGAATTACACCAAATTTTGAAGGAAGGTAGATGCTGGTCCAAGGAAGTGCCTTTTGTGATTTTGTAATTTGGTGTAAATCTATTGAGTAGTTCCAGAGAAATTTTGAGTTGTATATGTAGTGATGCAGTAGATCCATGACCTCCCCTGATCTCATGCTGAGTTCGGATTTCCTGCCAACACTTCAAACCAGGAAGAGTTGGCAGCAATCTTGTGACTTGGTTGAACTGAGTCACAGAAAAAAACATTTAAAAAAACAAAAGGGATCTAGGTAGAAATACCTTGACCCTCTAGGCCTCTTGGAGAGTCCCAAAAAGTTTTGTTTTCCCCCCAAAATAAATAAAGCACATGTTCCCATGCCTATATATTAATAAGCCCCTGGGTGGGCCAGTTCCTAGCGGCATTGTGGAAACATTGGAGGGGGTACTTAGGGCCCCCCTCCTCAGGCTATTCAAAGCCCCAGGGACCGCCGCCCCCCTGGGGCAGTTACATGATTTTATGCAGAGGAGCATTGCGGCTCCTCCATTGCCCAGGCCGCCACCTCCCCAGGCACATATTTAAATTAAAAACAATGCAAGAGAGGCCCTATGGGCTCCCCCGCATCCACAGGGACTGCCACCAACATATATTGACATTAAGCATGATGATTTAATGATGTCAGAAAGTATTAGTTTGAGTATGTCTGATGAACATTGTTTCTATTTTTAGAGTATATATTAAAATTTATATCATATTTTTATACTTTTGTTCTAACCATATTAGATTTATGTGGCATGTCTTATGCTTGTAATTTGTTTGACACATTTTTTTAGTTGGTATTATTGTGTATGTGCCTACTGATTGTCTATATATTCACTTGCTTAAGATATTTTTGGAAATTGAAAATATGGGACTGTACACCAGCTCTCCCAGTTTTTGCAGAGTGGGTATTCAAAATTAGCATGCTAGGGAAATACTATGTTGATGACCAATAATTAAGTTAGATTACATTAACAAAAATATCAGCTTTCCTATTCATATGCTTATATTTAATTGAGAGCTCCAAAAACAATTGTTACTATATTTGTTCCTCAAAACTTGCTCTCTTAAACATGTTCCATTTACTTTTGATCAAATAGAGACATAAAGTATGAAACTTTTAGATAAATTAGTTTTCAAATATGTAGTTCTTATTCATTTAAGAAAAAATAGCAGCATTAAAAAACTTTTTTCTTTAAGAACTGTCAGAAACATAAGGGTCTGCAGACCCTTGTAGGCTGCAATCCCTGTGATTGTGTGCAGTCAGACAAGTCACAATTTACAAACTATCTCATGAATATTAATGAGGTAGGTCAGAATGGCACTCAATTTAATTCTGAATTTTGTGAACCAATCTTTTACTATGTAGGCCAGTTTGCAAAATTCCACACTGCTCTCAAAAATATTTGTCGCTAATTGTGACCAGTTTTTGTGATCAATTCAATGTTATATCTAGTTTTTTATAAATATGTAGAACCAGTCTGTAGAGGTTATACACTCAATAAATCTGGGGAACCTTGTTTCCCAAATGGTTCATCAGTAGAATTTCTAAAAATTGATCTTTGAGGGTGCAAAGCCAGCAATTCACAAAATCACAGGTTTTGTGATGACAAAATGGTTATTTGTTGCTAAATCTTGTTTGTGGCTGCCAAATCACAAAATGGGTTTAGAAAACCATAACAAATCTGAATTTGGAAGAGGCGTCTTCAGGACACCCCTTCCAATAATGATATGTAAGGGGATATGTCAATATTGGGTGGTAACACATTGTAAATGGGAAAGGCCCCTGTTGGCCTTCTTTCCCTTTTGTGAATGAATAAAAAAAGTTTGTTAGGGAATACGTAGTGGTCCATGGGATCACTGTCAATTGTCAAACAAACTTTAAAAAAATTATAAACCTTATTTTTTAAAGTTAGCCCTGTTTCTTTTAAGTAAAACAGACAGTATTAAAAAAAAGCTTTTCTTTCTTTAAATGTGATCACAGACATGGAGGCTTGCTCATCACAATTCGGAATATTTGATACTCCTCAGATAAAGGTGTTCTCAGTCTCATTTTGTCAGGGTTGGAAGCAGATCGAAGTGGATACATACATAAAAGCAATTTGAGAGACAAAGTGAATAATGTGTTAATGTGGATAAGTTAAGATATGATTTGGTTACTTTGGGTCTATAAACACCCCCATTTAGAGGAGTTCTAGGGTTCACTTTAACTATATGTAAATAGTTATTTTCCAACCAGTGTCTTTTTAGTAAAGACATTTACAGTGTTAGTAATATGTATTTATATATTTTGAATAAAACAAAAATGTGTCTGCTTGTTTGTGTCCAAATATACTACAGGTGAAACTGGTAATTACCTCTCGGACGAAGAACAATTTTGCAGATATAATTCACAGAAGTCAAAAAATAAAATACATTGATCAGATTTCCCTATTCAAACATTGTAGTTGAAAACACTTTGCAGATACAGCGAGCCAAGCTAGGGCCGAGCAAGGGTCTGGATTGGCTCTTAGAGCCTGTGCATGATCCAAGCCCGGTAGAAGTGTGGTAATCCTACAACAAACATCATGTAAATTGCGATAAATTATTTTCTAAATTCTAACATGTAGAAGCTTTGACATTAAAACCTTATGTTATATCACTGTACTGATGTATTAAAAGTTTTTAACATGAACTTAGAACCAGTACTACCCCCGCCCCCACCCTATAGACTGTGCCTTTAGTGAACTTGGGGGTAGATTTACAAACATTTTGCGCTGGGTTATGATCACGAGATTCATCCTAACCAGCACAAAATTATTTTTTTCCTATGTAACTTTCCAGCGCAAAAAACCTGTAACGCTGGAAAATTCCCTAAAAGTAACGCAAAGCAGCTCAAAACACTGCTTTGCTTTACTTAGTACCAAAGGGGTGGTAAATGGGCGTTCCCTTGCAACCACCTATGCCTTTTGACACAAAACCCTGTCTACAAATAATAGTGGACAGGGTTTAACGCCAAACGTTAATGTCAAATGAAAGGAGACGTTAAAAGGAGCTATGTTTTATTTTCTCTTTTCTTCTACACCTTTGCATGTGTGCTGCACTGTGCAGAACACATAAAATGTAGGACAGGTTTTACAGTGTGTCTAAGCATAGTATTTTCTACTGGAAGGGTACCCTTCCACTGCAAAGCTATGATAGACAGATGCACACACACTAGCATTTTGTTGCTAAGGTGTGTGTCTGATACACAGCAGATAGCTCCAGCGCTAGGAAGAGGGGAGGAGAGAGCCATATCTCTGTAGATGCAGCACTCTCCTGCTCCCTCCCTGTTACACAATGCAGCGCATCATTTTGGGCTGCTAAGCTACGTTGTGTGACTGGTCTGAAATTCTGGACATAAGAGACAAGGCAGTTCTCGTTTGAACCCTGTATCTGCCCAGATTCATATAGATAGAGCAACAAACACAATAGGTTTTTGTAGAGCTGGTATTATGAGCTCATGTATTTGAAGGTGCTTTCATATGTGATGAAAAAGGAGGATAGATAAAATAAAATATCTGCCTAAAACCACCGAAATTAGGTTAAACGGGAAAGGTGAGATTAATCTAGATTTACTGGTTTCACGTTGTACAAATCAATCACTAAATTTATGAATATTTGTCTCTCATTTTTACCTCAACTGGTAATGCTTTGTTTTGACCTCTGTGTCCATGAGTGTTGAACTGGGGTGTCGCACAGAAGCCACATGAACGCTTGACTCATTATGGGCTCAAGGTTTCAAGCGGACCTTGAGCTGAGCCAGAACTAGGCTTCAGGCTCCAGTCTGGCTCACGCTTTCCGTCGTTTGCCCACTTCTAACATAACCATAAACTGATTATAGAATAGAGCAATGAGTTATTACATGTGGTTAATAGAAGCAGAACAAACTACAGAAACAATCCATCTAAAAAACTATTGTATCTTTCAGAATTTATACACAAAATAAAACTTCATATCCTTCTATCAGGCCCGAATTGAATCGTATACCATGATTTTTATAATTACTTCTGGCACAATGTTGCCAGTTGAATACACAACCTCTTTATTTCAATTTCAAAGAAAAGTCAAACTCTTCTTATTTATTCATAATATTATAATGCAGAATAATTGATCTTAATGTCGAATGATAGTGACAATAAGATGGTATTTGAATATTCTTTCACATCCAGCTAACAGCTGCACATCGTGAAGCCTTGAGGGTCCTTTCCATTGGGACATTCAGTCACCAAACAAAGACACTTTACAGTAAGAAAATTCAGCCAGTGAAGGTAATCCTCGTAACTTTGGCATTAGGGCACATCATGGAGAAATCTTTGTCAAAATCTGCTTGGTAGTACTACTACGAAAGACATGATGCTAGCCTCAATAGAAATCCTGAAGAAAGTGTATATCCTGGGAGCATATTTTTTCTTGTCAGGTTTCCAGACATATGCTTTTTCCTCTGCTCTGTAGTGTCCTGCTGGACATATTCTAGTGTCTCAGCAGGTACTAGTTTTACCAGCCACTCCTGTCAGGGCTGGCACCACAAACACCCCAAACCTATCCACCACAGGCATGATGAGTGACATGGGCCTGTTAATAAAAGGGCCTGAGTGCATGTGCTCATGGCCAGTTAAATAAGCATCCCTATTGTGTCTGTGTCGGTTAATACTAAGTATGCGGGGTTAGAGCCCACAACTTTACAACGGTAACAAGGGGTCTGACAGGATGCAGTGCCGCCCAGAAGCTCACCTCTGTGATTGAGTAGGAGATCGGGGTCGGAATTGTTGCTGCAGCCTGCCAGTGGTAGAGGGTACGTCACCCCAAAAAGAGGGTTACCTTGGCCCTGCCACTACTGTTGCTGTCCACCGGCTGTGAGGGTAAGTGAGTAGGAGACAGCACAAAGAAGTCCATGTAGCGCAGCCCACCTGTGCGCAAGATCTGCGAGAACCTAAGGGAAGCTCCTGGCAGGCACCCAACAGAGGCCTATGCCACCGGAGGGAAAGAGGAGGGTGATCCCTCAGACTCCTCCCATGTCCACACCCAGTCGAAGTCGCACATGCCATAACCCAGCAAGTCCCACAAACCAGCCCCCTTGTGAAGCGGCTGCCACCTCCTCCAGCAGGTGTCAGAACTCTTAGGTACTCCACCTTTCTTGCCTGTTGTGCACCGTGCGGTACAAAGAGGAGATACGGCAGTCTGGGGAGCAGTGCTCTGCATCCTGACCACTGAATGTCCACGTGGGCTCTGCAAGTTGCATGGAGAACTAACAGCAACACGAGCAGCTGAATGCATGTGAAAGATGCCTCATGGCTCATCAAGGAATGCCAGGGCCTAAGACACGATCCTACCTGGTGAAGCACCTGCCACCATCTGTTTGCAGCAGGAAAAGGAGGGGAAAGGGTCGCACCAAAAATTCAGCCCTCAAAGACTACTGCGGTGGAACTGCCTGAAGCGGGAGCCAGCAGAGAGCTCCTCTAACAGATTAAGCTAATGGGAGGTGAGGGAAGCCACTGTAATTAGCTTGTGGCTCCCACACCTCTCTGAAGATACCAGCCAACCCTTTCCCTAGCACCTGAGCCTCGAGTGCTGCTGCAGTACATGAAAAGCAATTGCAACACAACCGGGAGGTCGTGCTGCACTGCAACCGACTTGAGTTGCCAGAATTTGTGATTTGCATAACGGTGGCTATTAGCTATGTGAATCTCTAGTTGGCAGAGGTGTGCACCTTTGTCTAAGTAGGGACCCTTGCTTCTAGTCAGGGAAAGGGGATAACACACTTTAGATGACCCTGCTCACCGCCTTTGTGTGTTGACATGGGAAGACAGGCTTATCCCAAAGGCAATGAGTAAAGTATTTGTACCCAAACACTCAGTAACAGAGTAAGAACACCACAAATGGACACCACACCAGTTTAGAAAAATAAAGTATCTTTAGGTAAACCAAACAAGAACAAAATGACAAAAATCAAACATACATATATCAAGATCTGACTTTTTGACCAGTTACCTCCAAAAATAGCACTTGCAGAAACAAATAGCTCCACCTGGGGCTCTTACAATGTCATGAGAGGCATAAATCTAGAGTACGGCACCGACTGTGAGATGGGCAGAGTCAGGCATGGAGTCACACGGACCCCCCTAATAACAGTACCTTGGAAACAAAGTCAGTAGAAGATGCATGGCGTAATGGAGATGCGGTGTCAATGCAGAGGTGAAGCTGGTTCCTTTCTGCCTCCGGTTAGGTGAGGCGTCGAGTCCATGAGGAGGCAAGGCATCAAATCCAGGACAGGTAGAGTTAGGCAGTTGTAGCGGTGAGGCTTTGGTTCCGATGAGGAGATGCAACATTGAAAAGTTTGGGAAGTCACCCTCATCGGTTATTGGCTCCACGTTAACAAGATGCTGACGCTGGCGGTCATGGTGTCGGTGCGAGCACTGGCGTTGGGAAGGCCAATAACTGCAGGTGTTGTTAGGCATCGTAAGGTTTCGGAGCTACGTGCACTTCACAAGCGGTCCCACCGGCCTCGGTGCGGGTTGCAGTGTCACTAGTGGCCTTGCTGATGGTGTCTGAGTTGTTTTTCTTGCTTTGCAGCACCAACCACACATTTCCCAGGGCCCAGGAACTGGAATTGGCACCCTTTAAATACAGGAGTCCAAAGAGGAGTCCAGGTGCTGGTCAGTTGGTGCAGTAGAGGTATTTGTGGCCCTGAGACTTCAGGACCGGAGGCAAGCACACAAAAGCCCTTGGAGATTCTTCTTCAAGCAGGTTTCACGGTAAATTTCCAGTCTTTGTCCTCTCCTTCACAGAATCAGCAACTGCAGGCCAACCCATCAAGGAACACATAGCAAAGAGGCAGGACTCCTCCTTACAGTTCTACAGCTCTTCTCCTTGGAAGAGGTTCCTCTTGAATCCAGAAGTGATCTAATTCTCCGGGGTTTAAGGTCCAATACCTATACCACATTTTCCCTTTGTTCTCTTTGTGGCAAAAGTCTCTCAGCCCTGTCCAAACAAGTTCTGTCCTTTCTGGTACAGCATGACCAATGGAGGTGGAGACAAAATTGTGCAAAAGAAACACAGCCTATACAGGTGTGATTGGAACTCCTCCCACCACTCTGAATGTAGCCAAAGTGTATTCTGCCCAGCTATGAGTCACCCAGGAAAGGCAGGACACACCTCAACCGCATATGTGGCTGTCTATAGTGAATGCACAACCCCAGTTCCTGCCACTCCAAAAGCAGACAGTCAATACAGAAACAGCAAATGCACACAAAATGCTTAAATGAGAAAATGTCTATTTCCAAAAGTGGCATTTTCAAACACACAATTTGAAAATCATCTCCCTACAAAGATGTGGTATAATGTTCTGAGTTCAGAGAGCCTAAACTCCGCCTCTCTATCTAGACCCAATGGAAAGTTACAGTTGTAAGATGTTATAAAGCAACACCCATGTTAGCTTATGGGACAGATAGCCTTTCAATTGTGAAAAAACTAAATTGGCAGCATTTCACTATCAGGACATGTAAAACCTACCAGTATATGTCCTACCTTTTACATACACTGCACCTTGCCCATGGGGGTACCTTGGGCCAACCTGAGGGATGACTTGCATGTAAGAAAAGGGAAGGTTAGGGCTTGGCAAGTTGGAGCACTTGCCAGGTCAACATGGCAGTTTACAACTGTGCATGCAGACACTACACTGGTAAGTTAGAGAAACTATTACAGGGCTGCTCATGTGGGTAACACCACCAGTGCTGCAAGCCCACTAATAGCATTTGATTAACAAGCCCTAATACACTTAGGGCACTTTGCTAGGGACTTATCAGTAAATCAAATATGCCAATCATGGATAACCAATCATAGTAACAATTTACACAGGGGGCACTTGCACTTTGACACTGATCAATAGTGGCAAAGTGCCCAAAGCATCTAAGCCAGCAAAAACGAAATCCAGCATACTATCAAAAATATGGGAGGTAGAGGCAAAAAGTCAGAGGACACCATGCCAAGAAGGCCAAGTCTAACAGGGGCCCTACCCAGAAAGAACAATTTTTACAATAGATAAGCAGCTCTGCTGCACATGTATTGCATGGCCCTCTCCATCATTGCCATCTGTAGTACCTCTAGGTAAACTACTGCAGGCTGAGGAGAGACTGCCTGGTCAGTATGTTGCTAATTATGTCTTCTTTTTTAAGAAAGTCCTCCCCAATGAGGTTGATGGAATGCGCCAAATATCATTTGCCATGGCCTTCACCATATTACTGCTATTGTCCATGGCAACAAATCAAATTCTGAGACCTCTGGGTCGCAGCCACTCAAACACCTTACTGTTAAAGTCTTCCAAGATGTTTGCCGCAGTATGGGATTTCTCCATGGTCAATATGGCTACTGTTGCATGACACAGAACGCCCTTAAAACTTTCTCCAGCAATGAGACCTACAGATACCTGTTGTCTAACCCTCACAAAAGAGATCAGTGTACGGTGTTACACATGTAATTAGTGTTTTGACAACTGTTCCAATTGTCTGTTGTTAGGTGGGTGGTGTGAACAGCACTCTGCTTCAAATCCTGTCCAACCAATTGCAGTACACCGTGATAGAGCACTGGAACAGCAACTCTGGCAAAATAGGTCCTGCTCGGAACCTTCCAATTTGGGCACAAGGCAACCACAAATTGTACAAAAAAACACCCCTTCCACAAACGAAAAAAGGAAAAAGATCCAGCGCTAACATTTTACCCAGCTTCCCGTTATACAAATGTGACATTGAGTGGTTGCTTTTGTAAGGCCCCTCCTGCCCAAACATGTCCTGGATTTTAATCTTTAGTGGGCCACTGATGCAGGTGACTTCCAGAGGGAACCAGGTGGTGATAGAATCAATATGCATCTTGCGGCAGTCACTGTATGTGGTTGCTGTGGTGTCTCCATCTGATTCTTGTGCCATTGCGGGGTTGCTGAGGTGGGTAATACTGGTGCAGTGCAGGGCATAGGGCTGCTTTGCATTAAGAGCATTTCACCCTCTTCTTCCTCATCACTTTCTCCTCCTGCCGTGATCAGACCAAATTCCCATCTCTCATCACAACCACTATCTGAAGCAATTTTTTTTAAGCTGCTCCTCCTATTGGATTGCATGGTGTTTTTTCATATAGGTTGTTTGTCCTCCAGTACAACAGTGTGAACCAGGCTTCCCTCGATTAACAATAATGTGGCAAATGGAGCATATTGGAGTGTTCTCCTAATTGCTAATTGTAAAAAATTCCGATAGTGGAAACTGAACTTTTTCAGTGGGCCACTGGTGACACTGCCAATGCCCAAAGAAATGGAAGTAAGCGAGTGTGTTGACAATTGGCTCTCTTCAGTGCTCACTTCTGATGAACTAGTGATGGATGCAAGTCTCAGCGGGAACCTTACAAATATGGGAGCTGGTGCTGGCGATGGTGGTGGTGCCACATCCCTCAGAGCAGGTTGAATAGGAGGGGTAAGGTAAGTCTCCTCTAGGCCAGCTTCCACAATGACTGTCTCATCATCATCCTTGCCCATTTCCGTAATTATAAGACTTTCAGGAACTTTCCTTTACCTGAGCCTCTCCTGGCATGTCTTAGACTCAGGCGCGGTCCAATCAATGCCCAGATCATCAGAAGGGGGACTTGAAAATGATGGTGGAGTACCCTTTGTTTTTTTGCTGGAGATCTGGAAGCCAATGGTTCTACAAGAGAAGGTTTTTGCTCTGCAGGAAGCTCAACATCCTGTTCTGCTCCTTCTTCAGGAAGATATACTATTACTGGCTGCAGCTTTTTTCCACTGTGCTCAGTTTACTGCAAAGGTTGGGTACTATTTTACAAAATATGTAAATCAAATTCAATGTCACTGCTCGATGATGTTGCTATGATTACAGTGGCTACCTCAGTGAGAGACATGGGCTTGGGCTTCGGTTAGGGTGGTGCCTTTGATGCAGGAGGCCGGTGCGGCAGGCACAAGTTGGTGGAAAAAGATTTTGGTCAGCACGCTAGATGAGACAAGCTGCTTCTCCTCACTGACCTCTTTTTTGGCAGCATATTTATTTTCTTTAGGGCCATCTTGAAGCTATCAGTTGGCAGTGGCACTTACCTGCAAAAGCAGAAGAGATTGGAGGACTCACATCATGTGTTGTGTGGTCACGTCCCTTTGTACAGGCCTTCTGTTGGGCAGTATTCTGGGGATGTCTCTTGTGCCCCTAAAAGCAAACAAGCAAGAAAAACATTTAGTGCAACATGGCATTGTTGCAGTTTGCTTCCAGTATAGACAAAGGCAATATAATTTAGTGTAGTTACCTAAGTTATTTTCTTAATAATTATCAACAATAGTGTATCCAGTCCAAAGTCAAACCACACTACCATAATGTAAAAAAACAACATTCAGAAAAAAGAATTGCCTTATGTGCATCTATGAAAACGAGTACACGAGCACGCACAGAGATTTTTTTAATCCCGGCACTTGGGTCCTTTACATGGGTACAGTGGTGGAAACGGCAATGAAAGCTGCAATAGGAGTAAAGGATAGGAATGAGTCCACCTTCTAAAAATGTAAAAAGGAACTTGTGCTTACCAACAAAGGACATTGTTTTTGTGATGATCAAGTATATGGACCATATCCCCTAGAGGACGTTTTACTTGAAGGGATGAGCAGCAATATATTGTGACAGTTATTTATTGTCTCGTTTCTGGAAAGAAGTAGTGAGATTTCCATTCAATTCTGTGATTTTATGCTTATGAAGAATTGATATCTGGAGGAAGGTTTTCCCCCTAAGACAGCCCATATGCCTAGATCACGATAAAAAGTGCTGGGATACTTTTTAAATTAAAGACTGAAGAAGGTGGTTGGACCTGGTGATACTACCGAAATGCGTTGCTTCTTGGTCTTCTTTAAAAATAATTCTGTATATACCATATGGTGCTCATAATAAGAAAAGAATATTATCAAATGTTTAATTGATCATCATTGTTGGTTTTAGAATTATATAATTGACTTGCACTTTGTTTTATATTTCGTTTTGTATTTTGAAAGAATTTTTGATAAAAATGTTATTTTAATATTAGAGTGGCTAATTTATTTTTAAATGAATTTTTAATAACTGTATTGACTCAATGAATAAACATTCCTATATTGGGCTTTTTGGCTACTGTTATACTCCCTAGGCGATTGATTTTTGAATGTGGTGAGTGAATAGTTTGGTATGCTATTGTTGTATCTCAAAGGGAATTTATTTTAGACCTAGTGTCGATGTGGTGTCCTGTCCCTTTTGTGAGTAGGACCCCTCTCTTTTTTTATTAGATTATGTGCATCTAAGCCAGGTGAGACACTCATGGCGGTAAGGGAGGTGCAGGGGAAAATTGAATAATCCACAAAATGTGAATGCTGGTGTGCGCCTATTTCAGTCAAAGGGGTCCAGGGAGAAATGGAATAATCTTTAACATTGCCCTAAGTGCATGCAATTTTATGCTACGTCAGCATGTAATAAAATCTTCTAATTGTATGTTACCCTGGTGCTTAATGACTTCTTGAATTCAGAAGTGGGGAGTCCATCTAAATGGCCAGTTCTGCCAGGTAGGTAGTAGTCTTCATACTGACTCGATCGCTCTTAGTCTGTTCAGCAGTGGTGAGGTTCTTGTCGATCCTCTAAGCTCTGTGGACTCACAGACTTTAAATGCACGTCTATAAAACCTGGTGCATGTAACCAGTGTGGGATTGTGGAGGCAATAAAGCTTCAGCTCACACCAGTGAGGCACTTATAAGGAGATTCCTGCATAGGAAGCTGTATTCGACATATGTGTTTAGATAAAGGTGCCTTTGGCGTTGGACTCCACTCTTGAACTGCACTTAGCTAGAGACTTCAATGGTCGAGGAAGAGACACACTATCTGAAAGCAAACCTCACCAGCTCAAATCAGGCTCGAATTCGGCATCGATCAACAGCTCCTGGCAAGGCAGGGAGCCTACATGATAGCCTGGGACAAAGTGAGGAAATCGAAGCAAGGAACATTAAATGAACATTTGTGGATGGAGTTAGTACAATACCCGTCCTCAGCAGCAGCTAAGTTCCTAGGGAAAAGCCTGACGAACACGGGATTAGAGCAGCTCTGGGATACCCCAGTAAATCATATAACATTTAAAAAATTGGTCAAGAAATTGATCAAACAACTATCATGGGTCCAAGATAAGGCAGCCCTCTCTAAAAGAACGCATGGCTGGTTGACCCTAAACTCGTATACAACGAAGGCACCACAGAGCTACTCCAAATCCGTCAAAATGTGCTTCTTAAAGCACAGGCTGGGCCTGCTACCTTGTATTCAAAACCTTCCAAACTGGATTAAAATAAAAGCTGATCCCCTTTGTCGGATATGTGGCTTGGGGCAAGAGGATATGTTGCACTTGATATGTTCTTGCGAGAAATTACATGATGAACGGAAACACTTGTTGATACACCACTTCAATCAGCAAGGGATCCGCACACGAAGGAAGGCAGTTCTCGCTTGTTTTTCTCCCCATGACCCTCGCTTGAACTGCAGCTTCGTAAAATTTATGAAGGCAGTGGGAAAAAAGATGCCGAAAATCAATTTATAACGGTCCCTGTATGATCGATTTAATATTGCTTCGTCGATTGACATTACTGACCCCATGAGCTCATGAGAATATCGGGAAAGAAGATATATCTTACAAACACAGACTTGAACTATCCTTTTAAAAACTTTATTGCTCATGAAGTTGTCGCGCGTACATTCGAACTTAGGAAATGTGAATGTTTTATGTTGATTTTATTAGAATTGTACTTTTATTACTCTCTGCTTTTAATCTATTTTGTATAGCAATGGTTTTAAGTAACTATGCTAAATAAATTACTTACTTACTTACTATCTGAAAGATGTTACAAAATGCGTGGTTCCCTATTGCATCCAAGCTAAGCTGAAAAGGGTGGATATTCCAACCCGCCAAAACTGGAAAAGGTTACATGATCTCTGAATGGCATATAGCACATACCTCCCAACCATTTCTCTTAATGTTTCTACTTTCTTTTTTTATTTTTTCAAAGTATTAATCTAAAAAATAATGTGTAAGTGTGGTATGCAAAGCAACCAAGAAGTTGAGGAGCATCTCTTGCACAGAAGCAGCACATGTAATATCCAAGGAACAACCAACAAACAGACCTTACACTTCCTCACCATCATACAAAGAGTAGACTAACAGAACGGAGAGACGAAGGAAGAAGCACGAGGAAGCATAAGATAGGAGAGGAAGGGCGTTAAGGGGCAAGATAGATGCAAATCATGAAACTGGGCTAGAGGGAGATGGAAAGAAGAGAAGAAAAAAGTGGAATGGGAGACACTGAAAAAGACAGGAAGATGGTCAACTTCAAGCAGGTAGGTGAGGGATGAGCTGGCCTTTTAAAATGACTCACTTGATTGTTTCTTGTACTCTAAATTATGGTTCATATGATCCTATTACATCCAACCTTCAACAGATGTGGAAATTGAGAATAGTACACCTAATTTCTGAGCAAAAAATAACTGCTCCCAAATCGCTATTTTTGCATCTAGCCAAGGAATAAGAGAAAATATCATGGAGGAACCTGAATGTATAGTTTATGTTTATTGGAGGAACCTTTTTCTGGCGCAAAAAAGCAACCGATTCAAGAATAACATATATGTATTCACAAATTAAATAATTTGAAACTGCTGATATATTTAAATGCACATTTGCAGAGTGTTGAAAATATTAATCATTCCACTGGCGTATGAAAGCAATTATGTGGCCTATATCCTTAACCCTATTCATTTATCACATAATTTACAGATTGTCCATGCTGCCCAATGGCACTGTTGGTAACCTGATGTGCGGTATGGTCCCATCCATTATAACTAATGCACAAAACAGGACTTGAATAGCTGGATAGTGCCGACGCATGCATATTTAAAGGGAAGATCTCAGTATCTTTTAATCTTGTAATTACATTTTTATCTTGAAGGACCAACATTATTGTTTGCAGCCTGCGATAAAGAAAGCCGTCCATTACTCAAATATCCACCCCGCCTCCCTTCCTCCTCTTCTCACTCTACTTCCACCATCAATTTCAGAAATTGCTAATTGATCTTTTTAAAAATGTTTAAGCACATAAAGCAAAGCATAAAAAAGAGACAAGAAAGAGAGATATGATAAACATATAGGGGCATATTAGCAAGGAAGTGGTGGAGAGAGGCGTCAGCCTTCTTGGCCTAACGCCTCTCATTGCCACTTCGGAAACGCCAGGTTGCAGCATATTATCAAGCATATGGTGCAGCCTTGCGTTTCCCCCTGCGATGGCGCTAAGTTTTAACAACTTAGCGCCAACGCCGGTACCCTTGCACCAAAGTGCAAGGGTGTTTGCGAGTAGGGAGGTTTGTTTATGTCCCTTCCAGCACATAAACAAACCTAAAAGGTCAGTTTGTAACTTACGTGTGTGCAGCACACATGTAAGTTACAAAACGGCATTTAAAAAAAAGTTCGGAGTTGCCACCTATTATCGCCACTCTTGATAATAGGTGGCAGCATCAAGTTCAATGGGTGTTGCAGTGATACGCCCACCGCAACACCCACTGCACACCCCTTTCATGCTAAATTTAGCGTGAAAGGGGCAATATTATCAAGGCAGCGTTAAGCCACTTAACATGGCTTTAAGCCACATTAAGTGGCTTAACGCTGCCTTGATAATAGGGAGCTGACCCTATCGCCACCACAACGTCACAAAAAGTGACGTTGTGGTGGCTATAGGGGCTTGATAATATGCCCCATAAAGTGCTGAGCTTCGTTAGTCTATTCTCACAATCAAACGTATAATCATTGTTCATCTGCAGCAGGCCACATGGTTCCTTTTACTACTACAGTATCTTTGCTACAGACCATAGCTATTCTCTTTGCTCATTCCAGATATCACACTTCTTCCCTCGCTGGTGATAACTCCATGGTGCCATGTTTATGTCATTTCCAGAGGTGCAAGTAAACTTAAGGCAATAGTCCCAACATACAGGAGAGTGAGGCAATTGTAACTTCAAAATGTTCTGCTCACATCTGGTCGAACTCCTAATTTCATATAAGCGCTGATGAAGGGATATGATCAGGTTTTGTGGCTGTCGGGAAAGAGGTTAGTAACTTGGTCCGGGTATCTCCACCAACCCATCAAACTCACTCTGCTTAGGTCATGGCACAGTTCTTAGCAAATCTATACTCAATACGTGGTAGCTACACACAAGCACCAGGCAATCCTCATGTTTAGTGAAAGCACCACCGCCAATTTGAAAGAACACAACTCAATGAAATTTGCAAACTAATTAAAAAAAATTGTAGAAAATGTAATGAGCAAAAGGATCTTTAAAATACATGAAGGGCCTACAAATATATGAAGTTTTGAAGTTTTATGGCAAAAAGTGACAAGAAAGGTAAGATGCCAATCAAAAGTTGCTGTTGGAGGTTGACTGGGATCTAGTCATGAATCCATGCGTATCATGATGTACCTGAGTCAGATACACTAAGAGGGTCATCTCAGTCAAAGTTTTAACTTTGGACATAGGCCCTGGTTTATAGTTTGAGGGATTGGCTATTCCATCACAAATGTGACGGATATTCTGTCAGCCGTATTACACGTGCATTATATCCTATGGCACTTGTAATATGGCAATCGAGATATCTGTCATTCATGTGCCAGAGAGTCCCATCCCTCAAGCTCTGTATCAGACCCTTAGTCTCTCCAATAGAAGTTAACAATCTTCTAGCAGGGCACTGTCCACAGCTATGGCTGACAAAGGTTATTGTCAAGTTACAGCTGAAGCTGTTGGCTTTTGTGTCAAAATCTCTGAGTGTTGCAAACGTAAATTTTGTAGGCCAGAGAGATTTGCCACCTTGCCTCAAACCAAGATTTTACCTTTGTACTTAGTACATTTTTTGGAAGCCAATCTTTGGTGGGCCAGTAGGGTCCAGGTGGAAGCCGTAGATAGGAAAAACTCAACAAAGCCAAACTTATTCATCATGACATCCTGTTTAACTAGTTTTCAGCACTGCAAAAAGCTCAGACTGGAGCAAACCTGTTTTTTGCCTGTTGTGGGTGTAATCTCCTTGGGCACACCTCAGCACACCTTGTCCCGGTCTGCTGCAGGTGGAAAAATCGACTAAGTCCCAACTTTTTCCCAAAAAAGTTCCTCCAGGTCAATCCTGCAGCCACTAACTCCTCAGGGCAGGCATCTAGACACCAGATCACTCTCCAGCCAGATCTCCTGCAGAGTCCACTCTTGGAATCCTTTGCATAGCTCCCTGATAAACGGAATTCTCCCTGAAATGCATTGCAGCAGCAGTTTAGTGCATGTTTTGCACTTATGAAAAACATAAAAATAAAAAGTAAAAATAAGGAGTACTGAGTTGAAATGAAGAATTGTGTTTGATTTAAATATGGTTTCAATATGAAAATAAGTTGATAGATTAAGTGAACTAATAAGGACTCTGAGTTGTGTAGGATCAATCCAAGTTTTGCTCAGTAACAATGGAATACCTAAGACCGAGATTGGCTTTCTCCTGGCACACTTAAGTGGTCAGTACATGAGTAATTAAATACAAAATAGGGTGAGGGAGTTATTGGATGAACATGCCGTAATACTATATGTATTTGTCTCTGCCAAATTCCAATATGCATCCCAACATATCCAATTGAAAGAGCATAAACTGCTGTTGTTTGAAGAAATAGTGAGTGCAATTGATAAATATTCTAGAATTAATTTTAATGCAATGGGAAAACCCAACATCCATTGCCCAGACCAGTTTGACTTCATCAAGCGTGCTAATGCATGCATTAGAAACTTAATTGTAACAGCACAGTTACATGGATTAGTATTGCTCTAAGCCTAGCACCTATCTAGGGTTTTCGGTTTTCTGTGAAAATTGAATATAGCCAATAAAACACCACCAGGGGCGAACTGGGAACTCAAAGCGGCCCTGGCAGTTTTGTCAGACCAGCCCCTGGGGAGGGTAGGGTGCAGGTTTGAAGCTTTTCTGCTTTTGTCACTGGGGGCCTATAGCAGCACCACTGCAAAACCGCCCCCAAGTGACAAAACTGGCCCCTACTGCTGCAAAACTGGCCCCCACCCTTCCAGCCTCCTGGGAATACGCCTGCCACTGGCTACGACCAGTCTGGCCCTGAAAACCACTGAAGAGAACATTCGCTTTTCAGTAGAAATTGAAAAACTCCAGATGTTGTTTCACTTTTACTGCTTTGGTGCCCTCTGGTTCCAAACAGCATAAGCATAGCCTAAACTCTAAGCATTTTTCTGTGAATTATGGTACAGTTGTGATCCACTCAGGCCATGGTAAGCCACTTAATATACCTTTGTGATCATTAGCAAGGTCTGAAGTCACCCAGGGCTTACTTGGCCAGCACAGTTTTACTGGCACCAAAGACCATATAGGTAAAAGTATGCATACCGATTCCTTTGCAGACTTCTCACCTAAGATTATGAAAAAAATAATAGACAAGAAAAATAAAATTAAACACCTAGGGCCTGATTACAATCTTGGCAGATGGAATACTCCATCGCATACATGACACATATCCTGTTCGATGCATTATAAGTTCTATTATATTAAATGGAACTTGTAATATGCCAGACAGGATATCTGTCACATTTGTGATAGAGTATTCCATCCACCAAGATGGTAATCAGGCCCCCCAGTTCTTTCCTGGTGTCACAAGACAATTAACAAGATATCAACACAAGGCTTGCAATAAATAAGCACTCCATAATGTATATCCTATTTCTTAAGTAGAATCTCTTCACTCAGCAGATCTTTGATATTTGTTTTGAAGAGCAGAGCAGCAACAAGGCATTACATGGTGTCAATTAACCATTTATCTGGCACTATCAAATGTTAATTTAAGGTGCAAACATATCTCCAACTATACATATCCTTGACGTGGGGTTAGACAGGACTTTTGTGAAGAACAATTTGAGTATTTGGAAAGTAGACAGGTAGGAAGGTGAGAAAATTAATGAAATTACAAAAATAAAGTTAGGAAAAGGAAAGAAGGAAGGAATAATTTAAAAGGCTATGAATTAGGAAGGAATACGGTAAAAGCAATTGTCTTTATAAGTCCTGGAAAACACCATCCCTGTGATTTTTTAAGGAGGAAATGAGTAAAAAGGAATAACTACTGATCTTTACAGTTTTATGAGTATTGGGAAATAGTGACAATATTCCACAAGAATTCACAACAAATTGAAACTGGAAATAAGAAAGCCTTTATGTATGTCTCTGAGGTTCAACCACCCTAGAACCACACATAAGTCTAAAGGTGATTAGAGCTTTGACCACATCAATTACCTTTTGGAAGAAAGTCCCACACTCAATCATTAGAAGGATGAACCTGTTGAAGATTGCATTAATCTCTTTGCATGAGCTGAAAGCCATTTTGTACTTGGCAGCCATTTTAGTTAGCTATGTGCTGGCCATTTGTTGTTTCCCTCTCCCAGAGTCTTGCACATGCTCAAATGGGCCTAGCTAGTAGAATGCACCTGTTCCTAGTATAGAACTGTCAGGCTGTTCTAACTGATGTCAGCAACTTATTACTCCTCCTACGTGTTGACTGTGCAGTTTCTGTATGACCATCTATGTGCATAACTCTTCTCATGTGTACTTGTACCGCCTTTTTCAGCCCCTGTGTGGGTATAAAAGGAACATGCTTCTTCTGTTCAGTGTGCTACTTCACTCAACACCGAAGGGTGCTGTGTGAATGTAGTTCCACCTCATGAGGTTTATTAAACTTTGTATTTTCTATTCCAGTTTCTGTGCCAACTTCTTCCTATTGATCTGAGGACTCTGTGCAGAGAAGGGCGAACCCCTTGCACTGGTAGGCCTAGCTGAGGTCACCATCAACAAATTGGCGCCCAACTACTGGGGCTCATCGGTGACTCGGATGCCCAAAGGATTGGTCGCGACGAAGGATTGGAATCTCGCTCTGGACGCGATTGCTGCCCGATGAGACCCGAGTCTTGGCAACCCCGGCGTTTTTCCTTTCTTTCCGATCTGACCATCCAGGTGGTGCCGGTCCTCGACTGAGATCTCGTCTGTTGATTCGCCGTGCAGTGACCATTTGGTCGATTTTAGAACTTGGCAGTTGGAACCTGGACACCAAGTGATTGGTAAGTGTCCCTCTGTGGCGCGTGCTGTTGGTTTTGATGCCTGGGATTGGTAAGGTAGTTTAGTAACACTTACTGTGGCTTTTGGATTTTGGAATTGGTGTTGGCAAACTTGGTTTGTTATGAGATTTATATATGGATTGCAATCTATATAGGCAGGTAATGAGGAGAATCTTCCCTATTTGAATTGATTTGAACGGCACATCGTACTAAAGGTACCTTAAGTGCTACTTTGATTATAATACTGCATATTCTGCACTATTTTTGGCATGCCTGTTTTTAGCACACTTCATAGGATGTGTTGCTTTTGTAGTGGTACCAATTTGAGACTAGATAAAGCACAACCGGCCCCCCGGAGGGGACGCCTAATAGGGATATGTATATTAAGTATGGTCTTTCTTCTATAATGTACAGCGCATTATGGAATAAATACACTCGTAAGGATCCTGAGTTGCGTTGGCCTATGTATGGGTCCTTTGATTTACGAAAGATTGAGTATGTAGAACAATGTATGTTTAAGCGAAAGACTACGCAAGAGATGTTTGATTGTGTACGAATGTGGGAGAAAGAAGTGCATGAACGAATGAAGCGTGAGCAAGCCTTGATTGAAAAAGAACAGCAAAAGTACATTTATGTGAAAGCATTAGAGCTGAAGAACAAAGCAGTTAATTGTAAGCACATGCGTGATGGTCTTTTTGTTTTCCCCCAGGTGAATTTATGAATGTGTTGCTTTCTTGGATGTACCATTTTTAAACTTGAATATAATTAGCCTAGAGGGGATACTTAACTAGGTTTAGGTATAAAAAAGTATTTCTTCTTTGGTGACTAGTACCCCGAGGAACTAAATATGTACATAGAAAGGATCCTGGTCTGTGCACTTAGTAACATTCATAAGTGGTGATATGCAGAGCGTTTTTTTTCTTGGTGTTCTGCCAGCCAAATCTAGTGAATATGACTTACAACTAGTATTTACAAATGGTTTGGTTTAAGTACAGTCTGTGGGCTGTCTTTTGTTTCTGTCCTAAGTATTGATTTGTGGGTTAAATGTGTGTTTAAATGTCTGTGGTTTGTCATTAGTGGTACTTGTAAGTAGCGATTGCGCTCTTGGTGCAAGAATGGATAGCCTTAAGTGCCATATGTATTATGTGTTCTGAGTATATGACACCGTTTTGAAAATGTCTGGAATGAGCTCAATGTTTTTTTTGTCATCATTCTGTTATGCCAAATATCATTAAAATTAAATACATTTTAAAAGAATCCAGCAATGAATTATATAATATATGCTAAATAGCTGCACGCTATAATTAAATTGACAGAGTAAGACACTATACATGTGTGCAAATTGCCACAATGTTAAAGATAAAATTAGAATCCACATTTAATAGGAATAAAAAAGCTTCAAAAAACGAAATTGTGTGTTTTGCAATAGATAAATTAAGATACAAAATGTCACAGCATTTATCCTTCTGTATTAGGTATTAACAGGCATTCACATTATCTGAGTGAGTTGGTTGTTGCAGACCTGAATACATTACAGAACGACAGATTTGTGGAAAGGCTGACTTGAAAGGTGTGTGAATTCGACGCCTTTACGTGTCAAGCAGCTGTGTCAGCACGTGGGTATTTCTGACTCCGGCCACAGAAAACAGCTGAAGTCAAACACGGTGTAAAATCCTGCATTTCAGACTGCTGTTTTAAAAGTTAGAAATATAGTTTCATGATTTTTGATAAACTGAGGACAGATTGACAGTAGGGATTTATTTTCTTAATGCCTTTTTAAATAAGGAAAAGAGTGGTTAAATAATAATGACTGTCTTTTAAAAGTGGCGCAGACTTTCAAGTTAAGTTTCTGTTCTTAGGGCTGTGAATGAATGCGTTTAAATATGATAGGCAAGGGATGCAGCTCGCTTTTCATATGTGGACTCATCAAAATGATTAGATTTATTTTAAAAAAAAATATTTTGATTATATACATTTTTTAATGTAAAATAGGTGCATTAAATTTGTTTTGTAATATTTATAATGCCTAATAATGATGCTGTGACCTCCTAGCATCCAAATTGAATTTAAGCCATGCTATACAGCAATAGGGAGTCACTTGCATGTGAAATGTCACTTTACCCAGGCGTACAAAACTCATTTTTATAAGGGTATACATTATACATTTCTGATGCCACATATCTGGGATATGTAGGGGACATTCTGGGGATGACTAATATGCAAAAACATTGTAGAATATTCATTTTTAATTGCCCCAAACATCAAAGTCGAAATTGAGTAAAATACACTGTTTAAATGAGGTTATTCCAATCAGAGCAGCTTTTAAACTGCCTCAGGCTACAGTAAATGCACATATGTAAGCATAGAATGAATAGCTGACATCTATACTGCTAGACAAGCACTTGGCACACTGCTTACAAATAAAAATATGTACAAAAAAAACTGGCAGAAGTTATTAAGCTTACCTCTGAATTGCTGGTAGACAGGAATGAAGTGGGTTTTGCTGTTGCTCTCTCCGTTTCCAGGGTCACTTTGAATTGGGACACCCCCATGAAAACCTTGCACGCAAGATGGGACAGCTGCATAGGTTAAAGGCCGAAGTCCTACATTTAGAAGCCTGCAGGGTTCAGCGCAATGTTTGCTTTGACATTTCGACATTTGAAAGACGAAATGGCAGGGCAGGGACAGAAAGATGTTTTGCTTACTTTTTTGGCAAAAGCAAGTTTTTGTTCACTCACATGAATTGATTGCATAATAATAATGGTATATGTCAGCTTTTATTAAGACAATGGCTCTGGCATATGTATAGCACTAATGCTTTTAGGGCTGAATTAAGGAAGCAATGGGATTTAGTTTGAATTCATGTGCCCTCGTGTTACACTTGTACATTTGCTAAAGGAATATGTTCTTTAGCTAGCTGAATGTGCTATTTACCTCCTCAGAGTTTGTTTATGCCCAGTTGCTACAAATTGGGGTTGATAGTGTTGACAGAATGAAACCTGTTACAGGTTTCCTACTGTCAAAAATGGGGGGAGGAGGCTAGCTCCTCTACAAATTAAGGGTAGGCAAATGTATGTGTTCTCTCTCTTTTTCTTAATTTCTTTTGAGCCTGTCTAAACTGTTTGTGAAATAGCCATGAGATATTTAATTGGCTATTCAGTAATACTGTTTTAAACATTATTAGCATTAATAAAATGAATAAATAAATTTGCTATGTTACTGCCCATCCTGTCTGATGAAATTATGAAAGGATGAGTAATCTAGATTGTGGTTACCTTATTTGATCTTTAAGGGGAACTAGCTGTGGGTAGTTTTTGTTCTAAAATTCTCAGGTGATAACACCACTATTGTTTGTTATTCTCATGCTACATACAGTTTTGCAAGGGCATTGCTAGTTTTTATTAGCCAGTCTGTGTAAATAAACTGACAGTCCTAACTAGAGCTGATGTTGCATAGTTTTGATTGTGAAAAGTAGAATGCAGGGAAGATGCCTATGTGATCCTTTGCAAACATTTTTGAGGAAAATATTTTTTTATAGGAGTCTGTGTGTCACAAGATGTTCTGCTGGAGAAAATGTACCCATTATGTTGAAGTTTTTTAGTTCTTTATGTAATAGGAATCCCTGTTAAAGTAGCAGTTTTAGATTTTCCTGTTGCTCCTATAACATGAGAGCATGGTCTTAAGCATACAATGTAGGTGCTTTTATTAAGAGAAATCATTTTAGAAGTGTCTGCAGTCCTGTAGAAGTAATGCAAAGTCTATGAGTAAAAGTGTAGAACATTTCCTTTTTTCTTGAGGGTCTTTAGATGATTAAGATAGGAATATACAGATGTAAGGATTTGGAGTATGTCTGTATTGTTTTTCTCTTTTCCTCAGAATTTAGTAAATGAACACAGACTTCCTTGGCTGCTTGGGATTGGGTGACGTATTACTCTTGTCAGTTCACCAAAGAGTTCCTTTTATACTTGCCAATAGGTCCAGGCTGTTGTTTCTTTTACTCTCACATAGATGAAAGTGGTTGTTGGGTGCCTTGCTAATATATGTGGCGTCCCTAGACTAGGAAGTATTCTGAGACTATCCTCTCTGTTGATAGATTATTTCTGTGCCTTGTCTAAAGACCTTTTGTTCTGTCCACCAATAGATATTTGCTGCCTTACAACCATTGCCAGAGGGGCGCGGACATCAGATCCAGCTTGGAGAGTCAGCACCAGTCCAGCTTGAAGTCAAAGTGAAGGTAACCAGCACAGGCATTGCTGGCAACCAGGACCTCAGTGAAGGTAGAAGGCGGGAAGCACTGGGATGTGAAGTGTATACCCCTGCCACTGTCTTGGGCGAAAGACGGGGTCACAAATCAGAAAAGAGAAATCGTGGATCAAGTTTTTGATGCCCAGCTGAGAGTCACAAACCGACCAGATCAGCAAGAAAGTTTTTGCTTGAGGTAACCCCCTTTGAAACAAGGGTTACTTCAGAGATCCTAGCATCAGGCCTCTGAATCCTGGTCCCAAAGTGGCTGTAAAGTTTTCACCTTTGTTGGTCAAGAGATACCTGGGCACACTGAATGCAATCTATGGCCCCAACGAAAGAGCAGTGTGCCAGCAGAGCAATACAGGAGTTAGGGAAGGACTTGAGTTCAGGTTACAGGTGCTGTGTCTCTGGTGCCTGTTAGATTGAAATGAAGAAAACTGGTGCACTGCTTGAGACACTGGACAGGATCGCTGAGAGCATTTGCCCTGGTGGGTGATTGCCCTATCCTGAAAAAAGAAACTTTTCCCTTGAAACTAGGCCATGATTCCTGAGTTGCGAGTCGTGCAGCTCCACCGTGGGAACAACAAGAGCCTGCCTGTGAGGCTCAAACGGACACAGGGAGAAGACTCCCCTCTGGTTGGATGTACAGCGGCTTTAATTTCCTAAGGACTTCCTTTTCTTTTTTGTTGAAAATGTACCCCATTGGTCGTCCCATTTTTGAGGAGGAGCAACCCTTTGCAGCTCTTCGTCCTAATTCTCATGGTCCTGTGTGGTCCTCCTGGTCCCCTGCATCCAGGATCATTTTTCTAATAATATGTCTGACTGCTTTCATAATTGTATTGGGAATAATGTTTATTCTGCGAGAGAAAAGTTCATCTGAGCAGCTGATAAATGTTACTTTACCCTTTCCTTGATTAATACTCTAGCCCTCATAAAGGAAACACTAGAAAAGTCTAGTGAAAATGTTTTTATTAGATATGTACTGTTGGCTATTTTGATATTGAAATTGATGGTCACTGAAATGCATAGGAGCCTTGAAAATGTTTTTACTGGATGGTTCTAGGATTTGCTTAGGACTAGAAAGCTAATAGTTCTGTTTCTGATAATAGTAATTACTCTCTCCTGCTATCTGTATGACCCAATTCTCTGTTCACTTTGTACTCCTGCTTATACCTTATACATACCAGCTGAACAATATTTAGAATGAGAAATGCCCACCTAGCAATGAATTAGGATATTGATAAATTTATGAAAAAATTAATGTGCATATTTTTTGTTTTCCTACTGGATTATGGAAAATGTCTTTAGCTCATGCTAAAAGGACCGTCTGTTGAAGATTGCATTAATCTCTTTGCATGAGCTGAATGCCATTTTGTACTTGGCAGCCATTTTAGTTAGCTATGTGGTGGCCATTTGCTGTTTCCCTCTCCCAGAGTCTTGCACATGCTCAAATGGGCCTAGCTAGTAGAATGCACCTGTTCCTAGTATAGAACTGTCAGGCTGTTCTAACTGATGTCAGCAACGTATTACTCCTCCTACTTGTTGACTGTGCAGTTTCTGTATGACCGTCTATGTGCATAACTCTTCTCATGTGTACTTGTACCGCCTTTTTCAGCCCCTGTGTGGGTATGAAAGGACCATGCTTCTTCTGTTCAGTGTGCTACTTCACTCAACACTGAAGGGTGCTGTGTGAATGTAGTTCCACCTCATGAGGTTAATTAAACTTTGTATTTTCTATTCCAGTTTCTGTGCCAACTTCTTCCTATTGGTCTGAGGACTCTGTGCAGAGAAGGGCGAACCCCTTGCACTGGTAGGCCTAGCTGAGGTCACCATCAACAAACCCAGGTTGAGGAAACACCAAATGTTGGACTGAGGTTAGGTCCAGGGTATGGATCTAAATTGAAGCAAACCAAAGTGGCTTCGATTTAAAAAAGGGAAGCCTTAGTTGTGATGCAAAGCCACATAAAATAAGAGAAAATAGAAATAACCCCAACATCCCTTGCTACACTGAAGAAATGAGTACCCCAGAAGCCTCTGGGACATTCAAAATATGTATATTGTTTCTTGTAGTGCCCCAACAAGGTGTGGGATACCTCCAAAACCAAGCAAAGTGTTTCTAGGGCTGACAAGACTGAGACAGCACCTACAGGAGACCTCACATTTCCCAACTGTTGCCCTAACACTCTCAGATGGTCACAATGATAACCCCAGTGATGTTCACTTCATTTTCAAGCATTTATGGCTGGAGCTTTGGTGTTTGCCCCATTATTTCTCAGTATGGGGACTACTGTTGGTGGGCATTAAGGCTGCATAATGGCACATATGAAAATAGAAGAGAACTAAGGCACGCATTTCATTTAAATGTTTTACTGACAATGACAAGGTTAACAGCTAAACATTACATGTTTAAAGGTGGAGTATTGAATTGCTTTAGTGACAATCAGAAAGTTAACATTGAATTATTGCATCACCGAGTGAGTGTTACTGTAAGATGGCACCATTCTTTGTGAATTCAATGTAAATCCATTGTATTGGATGGACTTTTACATGCTCCTTTTCTTCTAAAATTGGATTTTGCATGAACGTGGCCCTGGGGCAGTGTGACCACATTAAGTTGTGCGTGAGAGTATGCTAATGGAATTGTCCTGCTATTACACCAGTGCACTCTTGTTCTTAGCCCACACTGCCAATTGCAGAATTTTTCATTGTATTGTGCCTATATCGAGATGTAATTTTAGTTTTACTGGAGAAATTGGAGTATTTGGTCATTTTGCATTACCTAAGTTCCACATAATTACAGCTGGTAATGCCATGATGATATGTCATGAAACAATTTTTTATTATTTTTCCTTTTAACACTTTATTAATTTTTGTTTAGTACAAACATGAGACTAATTCCTTTGTTATGGCAATTACAATGACACATATCAATCACATATTATCAGGCAGGTCATATCTGGTGGCATTCTGTTATTGGATCACTCCTCCCACCGCCTCATTTCAAACTTCCCATCTCTGCACTCCCTTGCAATAACCTCCTGGAGTAGCCTAACGAACAGACCCTCGCTTTGTATCAGCATAAAACACTCCTGACCCTTTGTGAGAAACACACAAACCCTGCGTCGCCATTCAGCAAGATAATTCACACTCAACTCCTGGTTTTCAGTTTCTGTGGACATAGTATCCCTTTCTCTGGTGGCTAGATACGTTTTAGACAACGCCCCAAAATTCTTAGGCCTACTGTATGGTGGGAGGAGGTCACTGAAGTTCTCCATTTGCATTCTACAATACAGCATGTTGCTCAACCACTGTGCTATCGTAGGGGTCGGGCCTCCCGACCAGCACATCGCTACCCTTCGCTAAGCTAGCAGCAACCCCATATCCACCAACCTGTGGGCCCCTTTTGGTATCGTTTTGGAGTAGGCCAACAGTGCCAGTTTCGGCTCCGGGGAGAGGGCCAGATCCACCACCTGTCCCAGTTCCTTAAAGACTAAGTCCCAAAATTTAGCAATCCCAGGGCAAAGCCAGGCCAAGTGTAAGAAATCTGCCATCTGTTCGCTGAAGCAGTCGCAATCAGCCCCTTACCTTAGGCCGTATCTACTCAATCTCTCCGGGGTGTAGTAAACCCTATTTAAATATTTAAAGTGAATCAGTCTGTGTCTACCATTTAAAGAAATGTGCTTCGTGCTGTCGCAGCAATATGTCCACATGGCATTGTCTATATCCCTGCCCAGATCCTTTGCCAAGCCAGACGAGATTTAGTATAGTGGTTTTCCCTGTAAGCCATGGACAGCCTCTAAATCTTTGACACTATCCGGATCGGCGATTCAGTTTTGATGACATAGGATAAGGAGGCCACCTCCGGTGGTGCCAATAAGTCACCACCCAGGATATGTAACAATGCTTGCTGTGTTCTGTGGAACTGAATTTTAGTAAGGGGGTTACTACTGAATCGCCAGTCTCCAACTCCTCCCAGCTCTTTGCCATGCTCCCCTCGAACAAGTTCCCAATTGTCTGCACCCCTATTGAATTGTGCACTCACTTAACCCTCCTCTCCCTGCACGGGGATAGCCAGTGACATCAATCCAGCGGTGTGAGCAGAGAGTATAGTATGGCACCTGCCTGCAGCTTCAGGAGGTGGTGCCAAGCATGTGTTGTAGCATTCACTGAATCTAATATTCCGGTCCTACGATTCGGAGGCTCAAACATCAGAATTGGCAAGGGAAGAGGGGAGGCCACCACTTTCTCTATACGCAAGTGTAGGGTGTCGGGCGGGCCATGCATCCAGTGGTAAGCATGCGCGCTCTGTCCAGCCCTATAATAAAGATAAAAGTCTGATGCACACAGCCCCCCATATGATATGGTAATGTAAGTATATCCCATCTGACCCGCGCCTGCTTGCCAGCCCAAGCCAACTTGATCATTAATGCTGAGAGACGCCGACAAAAGGAACAAGGGAGAACCAAGGAAATATTGGTGAAAAGAAACAAAAAACGGGGGAGTATCACCATTTTCATGATGGAAACTCTGCCCAACAAGGACAGTGGCATCAAATCCAGCCTTCTACATCATCTTCTAGTTTGCTTATTGCCACCCCGTAGTTTTCCTGAAACACTACCTCCGAGTCCGTATGTATCTTGATCTCTAGGTATCGCACCGACTCAGTTTACCACTGCAATGGGTAGTCAGGTTTGAATGGGGTTGTAGCCTATGTGAGTGGAAATATTATAGATTTCGGCCAATTAACATGGAGCCCAGACACTGCTCCAAATAGCACCACTTCACGCAGGACAGAGCAGAGGTGACGGTCAGGATCTCGTATATATAGTAGTGTATCATCCGCGTAAGTGGAGAAGATCAGCTCATAATTCTGAAGTCGTATACCCTTATATCTATGATATTTACGGAGCGTGCAGGCTAAGGGCTCAGCTACTAACGCATATAATATCGGAGACATTGGGCAGCCTTGTCGTGTACCCCTAGTAATGTTTATAGCATCCGTCACCAGGTTGTTGAGTTTGATTCTAGCAGTGAGTGCACTGTGTAATACCCATATCAGCTGCAAGAAAATGGCCCCCAACCTAATCCTCGTTAGGACCTGCAGCATAAAGGGCCATTCAACAGAGTCGAAGTCTTTCTCCATGTCGAGAAATACAGCTACCCCCTGTATCCCTGGCTTAGTGTGCTGAATCACTCTGAACACTGTTCTCAAATTGTAAGTTAAGTTTCTACTCGGAACAAAACCCGCCTGCTCCGGGACCCCCAATATCGGGACAAGCAGGTCCAGCCGGTTGGCTAAAATCTTTGCAAATACTTTTGTATCTACATTAAGCAATGATAGCGAGTGATAGGAAGTGCACTCATCCGGAGGCTTGCCTGGCTTCAAAATAGCAACAATAATCGCCTCTCTCATCGAGGGTGACATAGTGCTCGTTACACACATATCGTCAAAGAGAGTAACTAAATGCAGGACCAGTAAGTCCATGAACGCTTTGTAAAAAGTAACTGTTAGGCCATCAATTCCTGGCGCGCTCCCTGATTTCATACCGGACAAGACCAGTATGATCTCATCTTATGATCTCGTCTCTATCCAAAGGTCGCATAAGTAATTTGCGGTGAATGTTTGTTAACCATGGGAGCTTTATATATTGTCAAATAATCCAATATTTCTTCCTCTGTGCCACTACTGCGAGTGGAATAGAGTTCTGAATAATATTGGTGGAACCTCTCCCCTATGGCAGCTTCTTCAATCAGCGCGTCCCCCTCTGCAGTTTTTACCTCCGTTATTATTGTTTTCTCCCACCTCTTTTTAAGAACCTGGGCCAATACTGCACCCTGCCATTCACCCTCACCATATGTGCGTGCCGTGGCATATTTACCTAGGTGTTTAATTTAAGCATAAGCAGCGTCATAATATTCTCCCAATTGTGTTTTGAACACCTGCATTACAGCATCATCAGCTCCGACCAGGAATTGCTTCTCAAAGGCTCGCCAATGAACTCTCCAGATCCGCAAGCCTTTTTTTGCATATCGCTCTGAGGTCTCCGGAGTGCTTGGGCATCGAAATACCTCAGATATATTCTTTAAACGTTTCCCAAACAACTTGGAAACTCTCCACCGACCCTACGTTTGTGGCAAAATAACATTTCAATCGCTTTTGCCAGTTCCTCTTTAAAAACAGGGTCCAGCAGAGAGTATAGTGGGAACCTCCACGTAAAGGGGGGAATAATTTTCTGTGGGGTGTCAAATACAAGCAATATCGGAGAATGATCCGAAAGCTTACGGGGAACACCTCACAGGCCCGGACCCTCTCCTGGATGTATGTTGTAGGGATATCGAGTCTGTTGTATTGCTGTTGTATTGCTGCTAAATATTCCACAGTCAATTGCGTTTTTGCACGAGCCCGTTGTATTGCTGCTAAATATTCCATAGTCAATTGCGTTTTTGGACGAGTCTGGTGTATGAATATAATTATCTTTTAAAGCCTATCTTCCAGACGTTTTTATAACTTTGATTTTAGCGTTCTATGTATAACTCTGTTTTCTTTGTTCGACCGCAGCGGTACACGTATGTTAAAGCGGGTCTGCATTGCGCCAGGGTTTAGGTTCTAGTCTTTTATTCTCCACTACTTAAACCATGCTGGAGCGACCGCGCAGCGTGTATGTTGTAGGGATATCGAGCCTGTTGCATTGCTGCTAAATATTCCATAGTCAATTGCGTTTTTGCACGAGTCTGGAGTATGAATTTAATTATCTTTTAAAGCCTATCTTCCAGACGTTTTTAGTCCTTTGATTTTAGCGTTGTATGTATAACTCTGTTTTCTTGTTCGACCCCTGCGGTACCCGTATATTAAAGCGGATCCGCATTGCACCGGAGTTGACGTTCTAGTCTTTTATTCTCCACTACTTAAACCACGCTGGAGTGTTCGCGTCCGTCGGCGCCCGGAGCGCGACCAGTGCCACAACCCCTGGTTGTCTAATGCCCCAAATTTTCGGCAGAAATCAGCTGCTTTCTCTGAAAAGAGTTATATGTAGCGCTCCCGACATGCTCCTTCAAAGCAAGAATGTAGGTGAGTCCCTATGCTGTAAATGTTTATATCGGTTCATTCCAGGCTTCGTTAACAGCCTTGAGCTTACAAACACAGCAGGGTGAGGAATGGGAGGAGAAAAGACTGATGCCTGTATGGTTAGAGAAACGGGGGGATTAATAATATCATTACAAACGGGGTAGTTAAAGTCCCAAAGTCAATACATGAACAGCGCGCTCAGTGTCTTCTGCTGAACGTTTTTTCAGTGGTAAAACACAAATACCATCTAGAGGACTTGATTCAGCTTTATAGCCCTGACTTAGTCTTTTTGACAGAGACCTGGACTGACAATACCTCAGGCCCGGACTAGAACATCGCTTTGCCAGCGGGCTATGCAGTCCGCTCTCAAGACAGGGATGAAGGTAGAAGGGGGGGGGGGGCATAGCCATTATCCACCGAGATTATTTGAAGGTGCGTGTGGAAGCCATCTTAGTTCTACCAGCGGAGGCGCTGCATTTTTGTATAAAACTAAACAACCTCTCTACCTTTCAGGGGCTACTAATTTATCATCCACCTGGGCCCATAGCGGCTTTTACTGAGGCATTATTGACGCTTCTGGAGTCCTATACAGACTCCCACTCCCTCACTATTCTGGGTGATTTTAACTATCACCTGGAATTAACGAATACTTCGGATACAGCTAGACTGCTAGATAATCTAGCAGCATTTAGCTTAAATCAACTAGTAACCGAACCTACCCACCAAGCGGGCCAAACTCTGTATGGCATTTTTTCTAACAACTCTGACATCAATGAGATTAAAATATCAACTCATCCATGGACAGACCATATGGTCGTCCATTTTAACATCAAGGTTATGCTGCCCAATTATTGTACTCAAACCAAGACATCCAAGGTAAAAACTCGACGTTGGAATAAGGTTCAAGGCAATGACCTAGAATCGGCCTTTGGTCACCTCCCTACCCCGCTAGCAAAGGACAATAACATAGCAGCGTCCCAGTTCAATGACTGGCTCCTGCGGCCAATTGTGTTGCGCCTGAAAAATTTGTGGCGGTAAAAAGATCTAAGACGTCTGCACCTTGGTATGGCACTGAGCTTAAGTGCCTAAAAGTAAACTGTAGGAAAGCTGAGCGTCTAGGGAGACTAGACTATAGTAATGAAAAGAAAGCAACCTATAATCTAGCTCTGCAACAGTATAAGGAAGCAATTATTGTCTCTAAGAAGCTATTTTTTATAACCAAGATTGAGGAAGCTGGAAATTCCGCTAAGGAACTTTTTAAATCTGTTAAACTGCTGGCTAAACCGCAGAATGACAATACATTTAAACCATATCAAGCCATGTGTAACAAATTGGCCTTACACTTTCAGAAAAAGGTGCAAGTGATCTATAATGACCTCTGGAGCACTCTGGCAACTACGGATAATCAATGCAAACTGCCTGGTGTTGTCGGATTAACCCATTGCAGACAATCCTGCTTCCAGACACCCACAAATGAATTATTGAAAACCTTGAGGAAGATATTTCCTTTTATCTCAAAAGAACTGCAAAAGACGGTGGTGGTAGCCCTCTTCCTGTCCAAACTGGACTGATGCAATGCCCTTTTTGGGGGCATTGACAAGACCCAGATGAGGAGACTGCAGTATCTACAGAACGCTGCAGCATGACTGCTTTTGAATATACCTAAAGGACAATCGACCTCGGCAGGAATTAAGTCACTGCACTGGCTTCCTATCCAGCAGCACGTGGAATTCAACGCCTTATGCCTGGTGCACAAGGCACTTTACGGTGGTGGCGCCGATGACATCCAAAAAATGTTCCTACCTTATACCCCTTCTCGTGTTCTTAGATCTGCAAATTTGGGCCTAATCCAGACTGCAAAAATTAGGCGATCAAGATAGGGTGGCAGGACTTTATCGAACTGTGCAGCAAAGCAATGGAATAAAATGCCAGTGGCCATGAGTTTTCAATCTAACCAGCAACTCTTTAGGAAGGATTTGAAAACATGGCTGTTTACTTCCACCTAGTCCCCCTGGTAACATAGGCTGTACTCCCTTTCTCATACACTAGCGCCAAGACACCATAGCAATCGAACGCTCTACAAACATATATCCTATCCTATCCTATCCTGGAGTCGTCTGGCTGCCAGCCAATAATCTCTATGGGTATACAAATCATGGTGCGCAGAATAGTGTGTATATCCCTCCTTCTCCGGGTATCTCTGATGCCACACATTGCATAAGTCAAGCTGTACCATTACATCTGTTACTGCTCGTGCTGAAGCTGTAAAATGTCTATCCGGCCCCACCGATCTATCCCTCTGTGGGATCATGACTAAATTGAAATCTCCACCCCAGAGCTCTTTCCCCTCCCCACACAGACAAACTTTCTCCAACAGGGCAGTGAAAAAGTTGGGATTGTCAAAATGTGGCCAGTATACATTAACTAGGAGTAGTTCCATTCCCTTGCCCCTACATCTCGAGATCACAAATCGCCCGTCCTGGTCTGTGGTCAATGGATCAAGTTTTAGAGTGGCCCTAGGATTCACCCAAGTGAGCACTCCTCATGCATGTGTGGGGAACCCCGTAGCTTGTACATTGCCCAGCAGTCCCTTATTGTGCAGCATAGGACCATTGAGGGAAAGGATTGTCTCTTGTAATAGCGCAACATCAACTTTGTGTCTCACCAAGTAGGCCAGGACCTTTCTGAGTATCTTGTGGTCGTTGAGGCCTCGCACAATCCACGTAAGTGCTCTAACCATGCGAGTAGTTGCGGTAGTGCTGGATCTATTAAGGAATGTCATGGGGGTGTGTAGTGTCCGTAACTTTCGACCTGCCATTTAGACATATAGCATATGTGTGCCCTAAACATATAACTGACGCCCACAAGAAAACTGCCATACTTTATTAGTCTGGAACGCCTCCCTCCCCCCACCTATGCCAGGCATACCCCAACTGTGCTTTGACGAGCTGCGCCAGAAAAATCCCCCTTTGCCATCTGTATGGTCAACAACCCAAAACAGGTGAGAGTTAAACAAAGAAACCCTCCCACCTCAGTACAACTCCCAGGGTGTGTGATACACTTGTGAGGGGATGTTGCTCTGCTCACCATCAGGCCATGTTAAAGCATCTGCAATAGATGTCTCCCACCTCCCACCCCATCGTATCTTGTCACACCAAAAGTATCTTAGTGCACTTCCCATTAAGAGCTAACCTCCCTGCCAGTAATTCTATAGCACAACCGTTTCTGTGGTGCTCTCCAAGCAACTGTCTCACATTCAAGCAAGTCAACTCTCCGGCATTCCCACAATCCCCAGTACCTTTCCCCACCAGCCTCCCCCAAAAGCAGCCCTCTTATCTGCAACACATGTAGTCCAGTGTTCAGTTCTGATCGCCCATCCGGCCTACGGCCGCCTCCTGTCAGGAACTAAGCTCCAGGCTGCAGCGCTTCTTTTTAGACCACTCCTTCAGGGCCTTCTGTAGAGTTTTTGGATCTGTAAAAATTCTCAACTGGCCCTGCCGATTGACGTGAAGTCTTGCCGGGTATAACATGGCGTGGTCCAAATTGAGGTTCCATAGTTGGCGCTTCAGTGGCGCAAACTGTTTGCGCGCTTCCTGCACCCGAATCGTGAAATCTGGATATAGAGCTATACTGGAACCCTCATACTGCAGCAACTGTTTCTCCCTGGCTACCTTCAGCGCCGTGTCCCTGTGCCAGTAATTCAGCAGTTTCGCTATTATCGGCCTCGGGGAGCACCAGGGTCGGGGCGAGAGCCCAATGAGTGGTGCCCCCTCTCTACTACGCATATAGGAGAGAATATTTCACTTCCTAGAAGTGTTGCCAGCAACTTCTCAACTACTTTTTCCATGTTGCCGGTCTGGGTCGACTCCGGAAGACCCGTAATCCGTAAGTTGTTCCTGCGGGACCTCGCTTCAAGGTCCTCGGTCTTGTCCTGCAATAATTGCAGCACCCTGCTCATTTGCTTTTGATCCATGTCCATTGACGTCTGTGCTTCTTCCACCTTCGTGATTTGTCGTTCCGTCATGTCTAGCCTTTCTGCTTGCTTATCCATACATTCTGATATTCTATCCATTCGGTATGAGAGTCCAGAGTAGAGAGGCTGCTCTGCAGGCCTTTTTCCATTGCAACATGCATAGTGCAAATGTCTCCTTCTGCATCCTCTTGGGCCTGTTCCTGCGCATTATCCCCTTAATTTGGGGCATTTTCCCTCCCCTTAGATTTCCTTTGATCAAATGTGAGTTTAGGCTGTGTCTTGTCCACTCTACCCATCGCGGCTGGACCTCAGCCAACACAGGTGACCTGCGTTCGTCACTCAAGCCAGATGAACAGCGTTCTTTGGGCAGACCCTTCTGTGGGGCGACCCCACACGTTGTCACTGTCCAGAGAAGTGCCCAGACTGGGCCAGGAGCGCAACAGCCATCCAGTAGTGCTCCACCAGCAGAGCAACTGTCGTCCGCCACCACAACACAGATGCCAACCAAGCGGCACAATTGTACATACCACACAGGGTAACCAAGCGGTGCGCGGGGTTGCACTCAAGTTTCAAACTGCCCTCTCTGTGTGCCACCAGTGCACGCGGCTCCACTCCCCGCCGTGATCCAGGGGCACTCCTACATTCAATAGTGTCCAGCATGGGCCCACACCATAGGGCCCACTAGTGTTGTGTTTCGAACTCAGCTCCTCCCGGCATGCACAACACAAATCTTTCCCTCCGCCATTGTCTCTGTGTGTCCGTACAAGCAGTGTGCGTCTCATAGAGGGGTGCAGAAAATGGCACCTTCGTTATCAGGTATCCCACTCCAGGACAGTAGTAGCAGCCGGGTCACTCCAGGCATTTTCTCCATGGGCTTGCTATGTGTGCTAGCCAGTGTTTTGGTATACACTGCTCATTACAGCACTCTAGCACCGCTTCTGTCCCCAAACAGCAGCGTCACTAATCCACTGCAGGCACCGCGCTGCACCTCTTAATATTCATGGTGTTGTCAGGCATCAAAAAGGCCGGCCCACCAGCCGCGACTCCACTGAGCCCGCAGAACTATCGCCTCACTTATTGTGATCTGGGGACCTTTAACTGTCTTGTAGCTCCGTTGCGCAAAGCAGTGGAGTGCCGCACCTCACCGGCCCGGCTCCTGCAGCCGCACTGAGGGAGAGAGTCTCCACCAGAAATGGTGCCAAGTCCTACGCCGCCTTCGGCCCCGCTCCTCAGGCCTCCGGAGGTGGCCCTGTAGAGGGCTGGATCCCACAGGGACACTGGCTACATGGCCATGGGATGTGCCGCAGTCGCCACCAGCCTCGTCAAGCCGTGTTGTGCGCACTTCAGCTTCAGCAGCGCCCGTGAACCACTCAGCCGCGGGGTCTCTGGCCGCCGTCTCTTTTCCACAACTGTCCGGGGATTACGTCCTCGTACAAGGGGCTCCACCGGCAGATGCGGTCCGCTCGTTCACTTTTGGGGGTGAAGGGCTCAGAGACGGCTCATCGCACTCCGAGCCGCTCCAGAGCAGACGGCAGTTCAAGTAAGGTTGGAGTGACCCCCGCAGATGCAGGATTCCTTCTGGATAGTGTGAGGCTACGCAGAGCTATTGGTTTAGGCGGCCATCTTCGTAGCGAGCAAGCTCCGCCTATGTCATGTAACAATTCACCCCTTTGGGAAAACTCATACAGCAAAATGTGCTAAAACAATGCACTAGCATGACAATGATCCTTCATCTGGTTTTGGCAAGTATAACATAGATCTTGGCAAACAGGATCTGAACATTAAGCAGGATTTTGGAACGTGAGCAGGAGCTCTTTAATGCTGGCAGTTGCTGGTTATCATTTCTGGTAGATTTTTTACCCAAGTAGCCAGAAAATCAACTTGTTTACATTGTCCTGAAGATATTTTACCCAAATGGACCATTTAGTTTTTTTGTTGAGCTTCAACTGCCTTTGTGAATTAATGAAAATAAACAAAATTAAACAGGGTGAAAGTGTCATAGAGACTGGGAGTCTACTGTACATACAGTTGTAACTTTCTCTTCTGTCACTTTGAATGTGCGTTTTGGGTGGAAAGCATCACCCTCTTTGTCTGCAATCTATGCCACATCCACAAAATTAGAATATTCAATCATTTAGTTAAAACCAAGTATATTTGATGCAGCATTTTGGATTTAGTTTGTTGTTTTAAGGAGGGCATGAACCAGTATTTTTGCTCCTCTTAGAGCTTTTTCCATTTTGTGTCTTTATTTGTGGGTGGGCTGGAGTTTGGACTGGAGTAGGGGTCATATGGGTTCAACTTTTTTAAGGGACCAATTTTGCACTTTTATTATGATGGAGGCCCAGGGTTAAATATTCTTTTTCTCTATTTTTGTGTGTGGCTTTTATGAATGTTGTACAGATTTTGCTTATCATTTTACTATGACCTTGTTTTACTGTTTGGGGCCCTGTCTGCCCTGCACTAGCCTTTGGATATATCTTTCACATCATGTCACTGCTGCTGTGCCATATCTTCTTCTTCCCAATGTGCTAGTGCACCCTTTTTTTTTTAGTTTGTCTATGTGTGAAATGGTTGACATTGTGCTTGGGAAATGTATACATTTTATTTTATTTTTGTTTTTGGCATTGCTGATTTAATGGTGGTGTGTAAAGGGCCACTGCCCATGTGTGGGTGCAATCACATAGGGTAAATAAATCCTTCCCCAGTAGTTCTATCCTTTCCCTGCAATACTGCAAGATATCTTTTTGGGGGAGGTGTTCCAGGCAGGACAGAGCAACTGTGGCCTTTGTTCACCATGCTTCCTGCTTTGCTGACCATGCATCATTATTCATTTTGTGTAGTCAGCCTGTGTGTTTACCAAAGTCTGACATGTGTTCTGTGTGCTGTATGCCATCCTTTATGCTGTCCAGGCTTTGGGTGCCATTTTGCACAGCCTGTGTGTGTGCTTGCCGTAGGCCGCCATGGGTTCTTTGTTCTCCAGGATCGCAGGACTGAAGCCTTCATCCCTCTCTTTGATCCATTCAAGACGACCTAAGCCATTCATTGCCAACATCCCGCTGATCTTTTACTGGGTTCTCTAAGCCAGAATTAATCTCTGGCCGATTTAAGGCTGATACCATATTCCCCACTCCTCTTCCCCCTTGTCCTGATGAAGACCCATCGTGATTACCGAAGTGAGCACACCGTGGGTTGAAACGTCGACGATATCACTAGGCACAGATTTGCCAAGACCACACAATCTAAAAAGAAACATTTGTTGTTATTTGGTCTCTTGGTTGTTACTCTGGCTTGAATTTAAGACTGTCCTCCTTCATTCCCCGTGTATATAAACTCTTGTAACCACTTTGTACATATTGCACCAAATTAATCACTAAGCACTTTTGTCACATGAGCACTATATGTATATACCTGTGAACAGCCTTTTTCGAATATTGTTTGTAATTTTGAAAAATGAATATATCTGAATGAATTAATTCTGATAAAATTCATAGTAAAACACAAACATTCTATTCTGATTATTTCAGATACTGTATAATTTTGGTCAGGTGTGTGTTCCTTGTATGTTCCACAAAAGAATTTGTGGTCCTCTTGTGACTTCGTATGCACACTGATAAATAAAACCTGACAAAACCATTTTTGTTTATAAAAAGCACTTAACTCAAGGGCAGAAGTACAGGTATTGCACGCACAGCATGTAACAGCACCTGTGAAAATGTTGCCGGTTGAAAGAAAAGAGGACATAACTTCTCCTGGCAATATGGTATAATGTTAATATATACGCATACACATAAGGGCAGTCAGTTCTGTGGAAAGTCAGTTTCTTTTATACACTTTGTTCAAATAGTAAATCCGTCTCAAATTTTACATAGCTGATAATGAATCTGCTCACGCATAACAATATATTAAAAGTATTACTTTCTATAAAAACAGCAAATCACGTGTCTAAGGAATGTGATCAGTGTGCACATGTTAGATAACTGTGCATCTACACTACCTCTTGTACTACAGGTTGTCCTTGAAGTCTAGCAATGCTCTATTTGCTACATGACTATCATTCTACAGGGCCTAATCTTGAACCTATTCTATGGTTCTGCACTATCTTATTTACGTATTTTCTCAAAGGTGCGCTCTCACACAGTGGACTTGTAACTTTCTATCTCTGCTATATCTAATTATATTTTCTTATTCTCTACTGAAGCTCAAGTCTACTCCCCTACCCCAAGGACCTGACTCCATTGTGTTGCTCTTCTATTCCACTATGGCAAATAGATTAGACTTGTATTTCTCCTTTAATACTTACATCTGCACACACCTTTCAACTGATTCTTCCATTAACATGTGTGGGTCTTTATTATTTTCTGTGTTTATTATAACATTTCCCCTTTAGTTGATTTTTCAACTAATTCTTCAACTTTCCTTTCTGGGAGTGTGGCTTTCGAGAGCAAGTTGGCAGTCGTGCTTTAACGCCACTCCGCAGAACGCCCAATTATTCCGACACTTATACCACCCAAGATCTGCCATTTACACATGGGGTGAAGATACTGACTGCCCGGGTGGCCTGTGAAGAGTGGTTGAGCCATGGAGAGAGAGCTCCATGGGCTGTGCACCTGTCTTAGCTGAGAAGGGGTGAACAGAATGTAAGGCTGCCCGGGGTGGGGTTGCGTAGCAGTTGGAGGGCGGCCGCCTTAGTGCCACAGGAAGGCACAGGGGTGGGAGGTCGAGTCCCTGGGCTTGTCCAGGGGAGACCCCAGCAGATAGCTGCTTCCGGCAAGGGCGGGGAGGAGACAGGGGTACATATACTGTCTCCGCCCCCTCCTCGTCCTCTTGTCCGCTCGTTCGCCTTGGGTAGCAGTTCGCTGTCGTAGGATTCGTCGTGTTCGAGCTCATCCCCCTCCATCTTTCGCGGTGAGTTCTGCCGGTTACCTTCTCTCGCCCCGGCCTCGTCCCTGGGCAGTAACAGGAGACGGGGCCCTGTGGTCGGTGCACCACGGGCGGGGGTGGGGGCCGTGCGCGTGGGGGCTGGCTGTGTTGTGTTGTGGTGGGCATTCTCCTAGAGTCACTCGGGCCTTACGGTTAAGTGTGTTATACTTACCCTGGCGACACTTTCTATCGCATTGCTTCGTGTGCGGTTGATGTCTTTTGTAGGCCCCGGCCCACCTCGCCATGTCGGCTCTCCATGGTACTCTCCTGGTTGAATGTGGTAACCCAATGCGGCAGAAGCTAGGGTATGCACCTTGACCGCGGATGGGGGATCGGGGTTCGAGGCTGGGCTGGGAGCGCCAGGCCTAGGCGGTTGTGCGCTTAGATCGAGGCCCTGGGGTTGTAGGCCGTCCCTCTGGAACCCTCCCCCTCCCCGATTGATAGGATCCGGTTTAATGGCGATTGCTGCTGACTTTGGAAGCGGATGGTTGGTTTCGGAATCGGTGCCGTTTCGGAGTCCTGTGCTCCGGGGAGGCTCGCGTGGTCGCCCATGCACGAAGGACATCGGCAGCTGGGGATGTGGCCTAGGGGCTCAAGTGGAGGGCTGTGGGCCCGGGGGCAGTGTTCGCGCAAGGTGTGAATACATTGGAATGTAGCACATAAAGGTCTTTCTATTGAAAAGTAATGCCAGGATTGTTTGTGTGCATGATTTCGCCCAACCTTCAGTTGCGGAGGTCTGGGGTCATGCCTCGAGTGCGCGCCCTCCCTGCGCCGGGGCATCTCGGTCTCCCCAGTGCCTGAGTGCTTGGTTGATGGGGAGGTGGGCCGCGCTCATGCAGCACATGAAAGGTCTTTCAATTGAATAGTATTGTCAGGATCGTTGGTGTGCTTGATTTCGCCTCAATTTCAGTTGCGGAGGTCTGGGTCGTGCCTCGAGTGCGCGCCCTTCTGGCGCTGGGGCATCTCGGTGATCCCCGGTGCCTGAGTGCTTGGTTGAGGGGGAGGTGGGCCGCGCTCGTGCCCAGCGCTTCTTTTCCCCTATGCATGCCTCCCGGGGCCCGATTCTGCACGGGGATGGCGCTTGCGAGAGGCTTCGGGGCACGGTGCTCCATCGGGAAAAGTGGCGAAGGTTTGGGGGTATATTTGAGGAGTCACGGGCGCAGCTGCCCAGCCTCGACCAGCTCCCTGCGTGCGTCCGAGTTCACGTCCACATCCCGCTAGCGTGGCATGTATGGACGTGGTGTAGCGGCTTGAGCGGGGGACCATGAGGGTGGGAGGACCGAGCTCGTGCCTTGGCCTGGCCTTTACAGACGTGAATGGGTGGCGATGTGGTGCTTGTGTTGGGCGCTATGATATCTCTGAGCCGAGTGCGCGTTTAAGCCTACTCGTGCCTATATATGTGGGGGGATGCCGCGCGCAGGCGCAGCACTCCGGACCCCCCCCACCCTTGTCGGTAACGCGCTAGTTTTACACGAGGAAAGGAGACTAGGGTCAGTGCACCGCTCCCCCGGCATTGCCCCTCCTCGTGGTTGAGCATGCACCCAGCGCAAGGTGCTTGGTGCTCCTCTCTGGCGCTTCCTTCACTTGGGGCCCGGCCCGGATCGGCTCGTTGGTTGCGGTTCTGGCATCCGCGCCCACGCCCGGGTCACGCTTTGGCGCCGGCGATCGGGAATTTGGCGGGGGAAGGGAGGCATGCCACATGCAGTTGGTGAGCCTGCGAGTGCGGTCCACGGGCCCTGCACGTCCTGGTCTGTGGCCTCTCGGGATCGCGCCTCGGGTCCTTAGGGAATTTGCGTTGCTCCCACACGCTTGGGGCCTCAGGAGGGGCACATGGAGCTTTGTGGTGCATGCACCTTCGGGCTGTCCGGCCTGCTCCGCTGGTGCCTTTATGACCTTTTCCCTCTTGCGCCCTCCGGCCTGCTCCCCCCCCCCACCCCCTTCAGCGTCGTGCGGTGGTCGCGATAAGGCCTGCAGGCCACAGACAATAAAAAAAAAAAAAATTTAACCTCTCCATTCTCCCCCTTAGATCGTCCTGGTGTCCGGCTGACTGGTTGAAATCGCTCGCTGCTGGACAGGGGTGTAAGTTCGCTAGGGACGGGGAGGGACACGGAGAGTAAGCTCTCGGCCTGCAGCACAGGAGCTAGGCCGCCGTTGGGCGTAAGATTGTAATAGTTGTTGTTCTTTATTTGATACAGGAATATTGAGATATCCTAAGTTCGGACCAGACGGCAGTGCGCACGCCACCGTGAGAGTTAGGACCCAGGCGAGGGATGGATAACGAGGGTACCCCAGCGCTCTTCTCGACGCCATCCCAGGTTGAAGAGACCCAGCAGGGCACCTCCCAGGACGCACAGATAGCGGCTATTATTGACCTCGCTAAATCTAAAGGCCTGGCCTGGGCAGCAGACCTCTTGAAGGCCATCAGCCCGGATGACTCTGGGGTCATTTCTGGTGGTCCTACTCTGGGACAAGAACGAACTGACGAGGCGGGCCCGCCCCGGTCTAAACGTATTCGCAAGGCCACCGTCAGAGATTTTCCCACGGAAGCACCACCACTAAGGATCCGCTCGGTGCCCACCGCCAAGGGTGCAACAGGGCACCCTGCCCTGCCGTCTCCGGCCGGTTCTGCCCTCTCCAGTAGTCCTGGTGCTCCTCCTGTTAACTTTGCTTCCACGGAGGACCTGGCCCAGCTCAATGACACTCTGAAGACTTTTATGGCAGAGGTCAGGGCTGGCTTCTCGAGGGCAGCTACAGTCGGGGGACTGCATACTGCTGACAGTGCGGGAGGGAACCTCTCTGCTGCAGCGACCGTCTGGGCATCGCTAGGGACATGCCGGCAAGCCCCTGAGTTGCCTCTGGTGCCGTGCGCCCCACGCAGCACCTTGCCCAAGAGTGCGGAGCCAGCTGCGGCAGGCTCTGAGAAGGCTGTCAGTCAGGAGGCGGCACCCGCTGGGCCCTCCGGGACAGGGCTTCCCACAGCAGGGGAGGAACGTCAACAATTGGTTGGAGGTGAGCCGCCAGCTGGGCAGCCTGCTGCCGTCCTTCCGCCCACTGCCCCATCCCCCGCGCAGGGGGCTAGCACGTGCACACAGCTAGTTAGCACAGCATTGTCAGGGGCAGTACAGCAGACCACAGCTAAGAAGGCGGTCACCCATGCCCCGCTCTTGTCTGGGCATAGCTCTCTGATCTAGGAGGTACCCTTGGCAGTAAAGGAGTTCATCTGGAGGCGCGAATTCCTGGACATTTTTTCACTACTTCTGCTGGGCCAGTATGGGCAGGACACGCGCAGGCTTGGGGGGAAGGAGGACGATAAAAAGGTCAGGTTTCAGCAATGGCCTGAGAAAACAATAGACAACTGGCTGTCCGCTTTCTCCATTCTGCATTCTGTCATCCTTGAAAAATTTCCCGAGCAAGGGCAGGCGTTAGTATTGTATCAGCGGCTAATCCACACTGAGGCGCAGAAGTGGGGCGGTGAAGGGTGGCTCAACTATGACCGTGAGTTCAGAAAGAAGATGGCCATATGCCCTGAGATGGAATGGGATCAGAAAGAGGTACAGTTGTGGATGGACCACATGGGGTCTCGGGGAGCCCAGAGCGCTGTTTCCCATTCCAAGGGCTCAGGAGTAGGTGGCAGTCAACCGGGGAGCTCTCAGTCCAACCCAAAACCCTTTAAGCAGTCCTTTCGGGGTGCGCGCAGGGGAGGGGGCAGGGGGGGAAACAAGCGAGTCTCCCCTGGGACATGCAACTTATTCAATGCCGGCGCATGCTCTTGGGGGGCCAAATGCTGTTTTCAACACGCATGCGGTAAATGCGGGGGGCGCCATCCTGCATCCTCTTGCCAAGCCAAACAAGACAAGAAGCCTGTCGACACCATCAAACCAACCATTTGAGCCATCACCGCCCCCTCCCGCTGCTGCAACCCCCCACTTCCTCCCTTCGTGCTCGGAGGTGCCTCTCACACCCAGCACGCTCAGTCATTCAAGTATCCTGGCAGTCTCTTGCGCGCTCGCGCCCCATGCTTGCAAGGGTCCATCCCCAGTCATCCTTGACCACATGCTTGATCTCCTCAGGCAGTACTCCAACACCTCGGACAGTGCGCTCCTGCTGGAAGGCTTCTCGGTGGGCTTCACCATACCTTTTGTAGGTCCCCTGTCCTGCCGCGATGCGAAGAACCTCAGATCGGCCAGGGTCCTCCCACATGTCTTGAAAGAGAAAGTTCAGAAGGAGCTGAGGTTGGGACGGGTGGCGGGTCCGTTCAGGGAGCCCCCGCTAGATAACTTTGTAGTCTCCCCCCTTGGCTTGGTCCCTAAAAAAGACCCAGGGTCCTTCAGACTGATTCACCACCTGTCCTACCCGGAGGGGGGCGCGGTAAACCACGGCCTTCAGGAGGGCTCATGCTCAGTGTCATATTGTACATTGGACGTCGCGCTTGATCTGGTCAGGAGGGCTGGCAAAGGAGCATGGTTAGCGAAGGCCGACATTGAGTCGGCTTTTTGTTTACTACCAGTGCACCCGAGCAGTCAACACCTGCTGCGTTTCAAGGTGGACGGCATGTACTACTTTGACAAGTGCATGCCCATGGGGTGCGCGGTCTCCTGTGCCTTCTTCGAGGCCTTTAGTTCCTTCCTGCAATGGGCCTTTCAGCACTCTTACGGTGTATCTGGGGTCTCCCATTATTTAGATGATTTTCTATTCATTGGGAGGGACGGCACACAGGAATGCAGGGCAGCCCTCGCGGACTTCCAGGTGCTGATGCGGCAGCTTGGCGTTCCCTTAGCCCCCAAGAAAACTGAGGGTCCAGCTCAGGTCCTCTCTTTCCTAGGTATTGAGTTGGACACAGTGGCAGGGGAGGCCAGGTTGCCGGTGGACAAGGTGCCGGACCTGAGAGAACAGATCAGTCAAGTTGTAGGGAAGGATAAGGTTTCCCTGGCATCCCTCCAGAGCCTCCTGGGGAAGCTAAACTTTGCCACCAGAGTCATCCCCGCAGGCAGGGCCTTTGCAAGAAGGATAGCTAGAGCCACGGCCCCTGTTAGTAAGAAGCATCACCTGGTTAAGTTGAACAAGGGGATGCGGGAAGACCTGAGGATGTGGGCGGAGTTCCTAGTTAACTTCAATGGGTCTGTCATCTGGCGCGACCCCTGGGCTAGCAACCCGGAGCTTGCCCTCTTCTCTGACGCGTCTGGCCGGGAAGGGTTCGGAGTGATTTTGGACAGGGAGTGGTGTGCAGAGAGGTGGCCTAATGCCTGGCACAAGAAAAAGGTCACGTCCAAGATCACGGTCCTTGAACTCTTCCCAATTGTGGTAGCATTTCATCTGTGGTCCAGGGCCTTGTCCGCGAAACGAGTGCTGTTTTGGTCAGACAATCTAGCGGTGGTGCAGGCCATCAACTCCCAGTCTGCCAGCTGCCCCCTGGTCTTGTGCCTGCTGCGAGAGCTTGTTAGGGCCTGCCTATGAAACAACGTAGAGTGCAGAGCCAGGCACATTCAGGGGATTTCTAATGTAGCCACTGACTCTTTGTCTCGATTTCAGTGGCACCGCTTCCGGGAGGCCTGGCCGAGTGCACGACAAGAGGGGACTCCTTTCCCGCCACACTTGTGGCGGCTGCTGAAGTGGGACCACGGATGAGGGAACTGGGGGAACGGTCCTTAGCCCTTAGGACGGCGAAACGCTACAGGAGCTGTGTGACTCTATTCTGTGCGATTACAGGGGCCTGGGAGGAGGATCAGGTGGCCTTGGAGCTTAGAGTCCAACAATTCCTTCTGTGGGCCAGAGATGAGGGTAAAACGCATTCTTGGATTGCGGGTCACCTTTCTGCTATCAGCCACCACGCCAACCTGAGGGGACAGTCCGTCCCCACCAAGGCCTTTGTCATCAAAGCAGCATTGCGAGGGTGGGCCAAGATGTATCCGCGCTCCCCTGATCCCAGGTCCCCCATCGGGTACTCATTACTGCAAGGGATGTTGGATTGTATGGATAGGGTCACTCACTCAGGGTACGAAGCCACACTGTTCTCGGCCTGTTTTTCCCTAGCTTTCTTTGGTGCCTTCAGGATCGGGGAACTAGTGGCTCGCTCAAAAACGGACTCCTCGGGGGTGGCCTTGAATGTGAGTGACGTAGAACTGGAGCCGGGTTGTCTGACGATAGTCATCAGGCAGTCTAAAACTGACCAGCTAGGGCGAGGGAGGTTGATTGTGCTACAAGGCCTGGGTGATGTGAGATATTGCCCGGTAGCATGGGTTAGAACTTACCTGCAGCTCCGCCCGCGGGAGGCGGGTTACCTACTGGTGCATCCGGATGGCCTCCTGGTTACTAGATTTCAAGTGGATCACATCTTACAGGCCTGCCTACGGCTGTCGGGCCAAGATGTTAGGAACAAAAGATTCAGCAGCCACTCGTTCCGCATAGGGGCGGCTACCACAGCTTTCTTAGCAGGCTTGTCCACAGAAGGTATCATGAAGGTGGGGCGCTGGGAGTCGCAGTGCTTCAAGCGATACATTCAGCCCTAGGAGTGGCCGCGGGGCTTTGGGGACATTTTTGGTGACTGCTTCAAAGGGTACCTAGAGTCTGCTAGGCATCCCCCCCCTTACTTGTGCTCATGCTTGACGTAGTTTTATGCATGTAGATGTTGTGCTGTTTTCTCCGTTTTAAATAAACACATATTCAAAACTATTTCTCTACTTTATTAGGAACGAAGGTGTGGGTAATTGGTCACTCGACTATTGCGAGACTGGCACATTGGGCGGATGCGAGAGAGTGGCAGAATGGCTTTGTCGCCACAGACATCACGTGGTTGGGATTCCCGGGCTTGCGCTGGAGTGAACTGTTACGGAAAGTGAAGCAGAGACTCCGGGGAGGGTGGCTTCCGCCCAACCTCTTGGTGGTTCACCTAGGGGGAAATGATTTAACATCACTAGAAAGGAGAGCTTTGCTCCAAAACATGAGGGACACTTTCTGCCAGTTGAGCGTGATGCTGGGGCTGTGCGAACTGTGGTGGTCTGAGTTTACACCACGCGCCATTTGGCATGGAGCCCGCTCAGGAGACGCCATCGAGGTGTCAAGAAGAAAAGTTAACAGCGCCATGCGCAAGTTCACTGAGCAAAGAGGCTTTGGCTTCATCAGGCATGGCCTTCTACACGCCAAATCAATGGGGTGCCTGGAGGGCGATGGGGTGCACCTCACCAATTTAGGCATGGATTTATTTTTACTGGATCTTGGGGAAGCATTGGGATCTGCGGGTTGCAAATAGTAGTGGTACCTTGGTGGGGGGCCCTGGTAGTGACGGTGGTCACTCCCAAGGCTGTGGAGGAGTTACAGGGCGATCCAGGGTCTGCACATACCAAGGGGTACATCATGCAGCAGCACCGCGGGGTGCTAAGCCAGGATACCCAGGGATGTTTTAGCGTGTCCCCTGGAAGAACAACGGCGCCCCGTTAGCCGACAGGCGGTTGTGGGTCTGAGCAACCGGGGGCTGCCATGTATGCTCCGCCCACCCATCACGGGGGGGGCGTGGGAAGCAAGTGGACTGGTGGTCCACTGATGGGAGGGGGGACCCTCCCGATATTTGGTATACACCAGTTGGCGTTGCCATGGTGACTCTAGGCTTATCAGACGGGCAGGCGGCATAGGGGCTGGCCTGCCCTGGGATCGCCCGTAAGATAACCCACCATGTTTGCATATTGGTTATGCTAATAAACCTGCAGCAATATTTCTCCACTTACATCACAGTGTTGTGTGTTTTATTTATGTACTTATGTGTTTTGTGATAACTGTTGCCGATATTGGCACTATGTAAGGCTGCCCGGGGGGGGGGTTGCGTAGCGGCCCGCCCGTTGGAGGGCAGCCGCCTTAGTGCCACAGGAAGGCACAGGGGTGGGAGGTCGAGTCCCTGGGCTTGTCCAAGGGAGACCCCAGCAGATAGCTGCTTCCGGCGAGGGCGGGGAGGAGACAGGGGTACATATACTGTCTCCACCCCCTCCTCGTCCTCTTGTCCACTCGTTCGCCTTGCCCGCCCCTCCGCTTACCCGGCGTCCGGAGGGACAAAGGGGGGGCCAGGTTTTCTAACAATTTTACTTTGTGTTGCAGGAGGAGTTACAGGGCGATCCAGGGTCTGCACATACCAAGGGGTACATCATGCAGCAGCACCACGGGGTGCTAAGCCAGGATACCCAGGGATGTTTTAGCGTGTCCCCTGGAAGAACGACGGTGCCCCGTTAGCCGACAGGCGGTTGTGGGTCTGAGCAACCGGGGGCTGCCATGTATGCTCCGCCCACCCATCACGGGGGGGCGTGGGAAGCAAGTGGACTGGTGGTCCACGGATGGGAGGGGGGACCCTCCCGATATTTGGTATACACCAGTTGGCGTTGCCATGGTGACTCTAGGCTTATCAGATGGGCAGGCGGCATAGGGGCTGTCCTGCCCTGGGATCGCCCGTAAGATAACTCACCTTGTTTGCATATTGGTTATGCTAATAAACCTGCAGCAATATTTCTCCACTTACATCAGAGTGTCGTGTGTTTTATTTATGTACTTATGTGTTTTGTGATAACTGTTGCCGATATTGGCACTAATGCAGATTGCTGATCGGACAGTGGCTGCAGAGGCTTGAACAGGAGGACTGCACCACTATTCGTCAGTGATCCGAAGAGGAGGGGCTGCTGCGAGAGGCTGGATTGGTGCCTCGGATTGGGCCGCACAGGGGTGACTGCTGAAGGCGGACAAGCAGGAAGGTAGGCTAGACTGTGACAATCCGGCGCCTGTGAGGATTGGCCGTGAGAGGCGCCCTATTCAGTACTCTCTGTTCTTCCCTGTGAAACTACGCGTAATAGGCGATGGTAAAACTTGCTTTTTCAAAATGCTTCAGGACACCTAGGACTGGTTGGAGTCAACTGGGAAGTTCTCTGGCTCCAGGCCAACTGGCCGGGGCGAAACAGTAAGAAACACAGCACGCACAGCTGAGGGATGTAGACAACAGAAAAGTAATCGCACCCATAATCTATTGGCAATATTGAACCTGGAGTAAATAATTAGGGAGAGACGGCAGGCAGTCAGTAGGGCTGAGAAGGTGTTGGACTTGGCCAAATAGTCATATAAAGAGATGCTGCCTATAAGATATTTGGATGACGAGGCCTGGATTTTGTGTGCCGAGGCTAACTCCTTGCCTCTGCCGGAGGTCACCCCACAGACGGCAGATGAATTTATTTACGAATGTAATGTATCTGTTGGGCTGCACTGTGTTTCTCTGGATGTGGATGGGTGTTGGTGTGGGGGTATATGGGGGAGGGGGTGTGTTTGTTACCTTGGAAGTGCTAGCTGGATTTGGGGACTGCCTACTAGATGCACAGTTGAGAGATCATAGGGGAATAGGACTTATTCCTAGTATTGGATGACCGTGCTGCATTGGTAAACCACAGTAGGTTACGCTCCTTCACTCCCTTACACTCGAGGGGATTCTTCTATTTCTCAGGTGCTATGGCACTAGGTTTGGGCAGTCCCTCCCGGTTGACAGGACCGTCCTTTTGGTATTACACAATAGAAATGTTGTTGTTTTTAATTGAAAGAAGCTTAATTGGGTGGGTCCATGCTTGGCTGCTGCTGTTTCTGAATGACATCTTACACCACTCCCAACTACAAGACATTCATTCATTCCATACCATGTAAGCACTTTATTATGCTTAAAATAGGACAACAGAACGCATTATAACATGGAATGTGCAATGATTGTGCTCCCATAGATATGCGGTACTTTAAATGACATAACGCTCAATTGGCACTCCTATAGGAGTCTCATCTAACACATGTAGAGGCTACTAAGTTACAACGCAGGTGGAGGGGCCACATCTACACCACAAAATACTCCGCATTTTTCCAAGGAGTGCTGATATGGGTCCGTCCGGGTTCCCCCCTTCTAGTTGAGGTGACGGTAGTGGAAGCTGAAGGGAAATATATTTTCCTGAAAGGCAGACTGGATGGAAGATACTTTCTATTGGGCAACATTTATGCACCCAACACAGACCAGGTGCCGTTCTGGAATACGTTATCAACAATACTCTCGAAATGGTTAGATCTACCATGGATAATAAGTGGTGAAGTCAACAATGTGCTGCACACGCAGGTGCACAACGACATGCTCAGGGGCATCACTGCTTTGGAGCTGGGCTGGTGGGTGGGGACAGGAAGATATTTGGAGACACCATAATCCTAATACACGTGAATATTCCTTCTATTCCGCACCACATGGTTTACATGTTTGTCTTGACAGATTTTTAAATACACACAATAACAAAGAATAAAAAAATAAGATGGCCATGCCTATGCAAACCGCGTGGTGCGTTTGTGCATGATTCGCATTGCGGGGATGCAGATGAGAACCTCTTGGTGCCGTCCGCACGTGATTTGCAATGCAAGGACGTACTCCGCGTTGCACATGGCAACACAAACAGGCAAACCCCACCCACACATGAAACTCTGCATAGCGCGGCAGAGTTTTTTAGCCAGTTTGTGGAGTTCTGCATAGCAGAACTCCTTGAACTTCACCCTGGCCTAGTTACATGGATCAGTTCACTTCTGCCCGTTTAGTTAGTTTCAGCGCACTACTTTCTTTGTTTTGACTCGGCTCACTGTGCTCTACCCCCAGCACCTCGTACCCCTTGCTGTGTTTCCTGTTCGTGCTGCTCATAATTCTCATAAATGGCAGGCACCGTATGTGGCATGTTTGAAATGCACAAACCTTATTTGTATGATTTGGGAGTCTGCACAGTATTTATTTTATCGAACAGCACCTGCTTGAGGGATTCACTACTTCCTTTTTAGGTCTCGCTGGCGTTGCAGCGCTAGTCGTGGCTACCCGTGGCTACCCGTGCTTCTACAAAACATGTCACCAACTCAACTCCTAAAGCATACCAAATACACGCCTCACACTCCGACCACACGATAAGACTAAAGGATGAGAAGAGGTGTGCGAACTTGGCTACTACAATGCCTCACCTGCGGGGGTGTGCAGCTGCTTTACCGGCATGGTGGTGCGTGAATAACAGATGTAACAGTATCACGGAAAGGAAAAGCGTAACAGGTACTCCTGACAACCAAAGTTCAGGCTGATAAAGCCTCACAGTAAGGGCTACACGTCAGCTACCACGTTATTCCAAATTCCAGAGTTGCAGTCTCTTATGAGATATCGATTTAGCTACCACGACAAACTCCCTAATCCTCAAGTGAGGGAGTTTTTCCGCGAGATTGCTCAGAACTGGCGCAAATTTTTTTGCTAAATCACGTGATTCATAACCAATGCATCAGCATGTTATTCCACCGACATAGAAAGAGGCCTGCAATACACATCCCCTCGCAGTTAGGCGGCCATCTTTAAGCGGGATGCTCTCCTTTAGTTTAGTCCAACGTTTGACTTTTGACAAGTACAGTTTTGTAGAAAATGTTTCACTTTAAGAATCATTCATTTGAAAATAAAAGTGGCAGTACAGAAATACCAACGGAACACCCGCACTGACATTGATGCTTCACCAGTAAGGGTTGAAACTCATCCTATGCATTGGGGAGAGAATGTGGCCGCCCAATGGTTGGGTGTTCCACCTTGAAGCTAGGGAATCGGTTTGTGTCTCAGCAGGGACGCTCAACAGCCTGCGATTGTGAGCAAATCACTTCACACTTCATCTCCCCGGGCCTAACAAATAACAAGCATTTGCTATGCAATAGGTCTCGCATTTGCGAGAGTTTGAGCTGTTAGCATTGTAAATGAAAATGCCTTTTATTTATGTTTTTAAAACCAAAACATAAATAAGAGACATTGTCATTTACAATGCCAATAGCTCTAACTCGGGTATATGCGAGACCTATTGAATTGCAAATACTTTTTTTAGACTTTTTGTTGCAATTTTCATGTTGACTATCAGTTGGGCTTCTTTTGGTAGGATATTTGTTCGGCTTTGGGCTTCCTTTTAAGGGGGATTGGGCTTGTTGAAGTGTTGAAGAGTCGAAAGCAAGTCTGAGGAGAGGTGATTGGATGTTTAAAGACACTTCACTGGGAAGCAGGTCTGACTGGGGATTCTGTGGGGGTTTGTCTGTGGGGTTTCCATGTCACTTTTTGTTGCCCTGATACTTGTTGTTTGTTTGTCTCACATCAGTGCTTCCCTGCCCTCCCTAACCCACCTCTGAATAAAACAGAGATGCAATATTGGCTCCTTGAAGCCTGATTAAGAGTTCTTTTCCTGCAGCTTGGATCCAACTCGGCCGCCAGCCAGAGCTATACCACCATTTCCTTTTTTTGAAAAAGTCTATCACACTATGAAAACATACTATAATTAGGAAAAGCATAGATTAAAAAATACTTGAAACTTAGTTTTGCGGTACAGGGCCAAGTTATTATTGAGGTTATTGTTGGGCAGCAGCAAGGACTAATTTGCTTTTCCTGTGGGCTTGATAAATCAGCAGCTGTTGGTAAATGCCTGCTGAGACGAACAGAGACGAGGCCCCGAAGGAGCTGTATGGGGGAGCAAAGCCACATGTTCTCACTGATTTTATGCTGAATTATGTTTTTTTGCTCACAAGAAACTCTCAAATGAAGGGAAACTGCACCTGCCCGACGGCCTGGCTGCTGCCGCCCAGCAATGATAAATGAATCAATAAATGTATGAATGGTGGGGCTGCGTTTGGTGTTGTTAGGCGAACCCTTGCCAAATGTTTTCAGGCAATGCTGCTCACGTAGGCATTTTGTTCTGTAATCGTCATGCCTTTGACCAAGCTGAAAATGCATCCTGCAGCTGAGGAAGGATTTTGTGTGTTTTTCCCCACTGTTTAATAAATTGCCTGGGACGTCATGCTTGCTGCAGCAGCCAAACATGTTTTATGCAATTATACACAGTACCGTGCCTACTGTCAAGGAGTCTGGAATGCAGGCAATGTCTTCCTGCACTGTCTGGGCCTCTGCAGAAGTACATGTCCAGCAGCAAGGAGTAACATGCCATCTACTGCCTGTGCTATGTTGGTGTAGATGTACACCACATTTTTGTTTTTATGCTTGCCTGGCAGCACAGGGTTTGTATTCTCTTTCCCATGTGGTTAATTGCCTGCTTGATTCTTGTTGTGTTTTTTTAGCACTTCTGTTCATTTTAGAGCTGTTCTTGCTTAAAGCTAGGGTTCAGCTGCGGGAGCCCAGGGAGGGTGGTCTTTTGTGCAGAGCCCTCAATTGCACAATCTCCCCCTGCCATGCAGCTCTGGCGGGGAGCCAGAAGCCCTTCTTGCTTATCCGCCCGCGGAAGCAGGTTCACTAAATGTAGGGCTGCCTCCAGAAACAGGGAGACCTTTCAAAGGGCTGCAAGGCCTGCAGACTGGGAGTAACTGCACAGTTTAGCTAAAACTTACCCACCTCCCTTTAATGCTATTTGGTGGCATGCCTTTCATGTTTCTTTGCAGTGTTATTTCCCTAAATGCACAACATTTGGTACTAAGGAACAAGGAGTGCCAATGTATATGTTAGTAGGAAACAAGTGAACTTGCTAGCCTCTCTCTTTCTATATTGCAATTGCCAAAGAATCATGTAATTTAAAGGTACAACGTTTGATCTCTCCTCCCCCTTTGACAGCAACCCGGGACCCTTACCTGCGCATCTTTTGAATAGAAAGACTTGGGTATAATATATACTCGGTGTCTGCTTACCTGATTTTTTAAGCAAAGTTTCTATTCAATTTTGGGCGTGCGGCTCTTCCCAGCACCACCTGAGGCAGTTGAGACGAAGTCCTGACTGGCTTGACAAATGTTTCAGGACAAAAGAAAAGACAACAAAACTTCCGCTGGCAAAGTAGTTTAATGTTTGAGAAAGCTTATGCAGAAGGTCAGTCAAGAATAGGATCAAGTCACAAGTTCAGACCGAAATGAGGCGCAGGCTGGTGACGGGGACCCTGCTGAACAAAGTACCCTTAAATCTAGGTAGCGGACCATTGCAAAGATAAGAGCCAAAGATGTGCCGAGCAGCAGGAGCGATGCATGGGTTTCCAAAATGCAGAGGCTGCGGAACCCAATCGGGGTGAGGCACATTTCCACAGTACTGCAGGATGTAGTTTGTCTTTGTTGCTGAGGCTGCTACCAATTAGAGATGTGAGGGCCCATGCCAAAGATGTGTCAAGCAGTCTGGGTAATGCACTAGTTCTGAGGACTGTGGCAGTGATGCGTCTCTTTGCGACAGTTCGGTCCACACAGCAGCAACGATGCAACGGTTCTGCTCGGGGATATGCCTTGAAGCAGAGGAGATGCATCGGTTCCATTGCTTCCACAGAGGATGGCAAGCACCTTAGGCCTACTTACAAGGGTTCAGGACCGGGGTGGCACTACCTATCAGGGTAGCCACAGATGGCAGAATCCAGGTGCAGATGCACGGTTATTGGAAGACTATTATGTCCCTGAGGCTTCAGATCAGGAGGCCAACTAAAACGCCCTTGGAGTCACTCTGGTTCAGTTTCATTCCTCCGCACATAGGCAGCAGGGAAGCACAACAGGGCAGCAGTTCCTTCTGAGCAGAAGTCCAGCAGAGTGGCAGTCCTGGTAGCAGCACAGCGATCCTTCCTCCTGGCAGAGTATCCAGAGACCCATAATTGTTCTGAAGTGTTGGTGTCTGAGGTCCTTCCTTTATACCCTGGTGTTCTGGTTCTGCAGGTGGGAGACACTTCTAGACTCTGACTTTGAAGTGCATGGAATTTCCTGCATCCACTGCTAGGGCTTCAAACTGGCTGAACTGACAATTCAGTGTTGTTAGGTCCATGTGCGAAAACAGGACACAGCGTTTTCAAGAGTAACAGGGGCTGTGCCCAAATCCTCCCTCCCATCCTGCCAGTGATGGCCCATCTAGGCAAATATAAGCTCCCTACTGTGTGTGGTGGTCTAGGAGAAATACATAAGCCCAACTTTCTCCCACACCCAGTCATGTGATCCAGAAACAGGCTGCAGGCAGCAAATGGATAAGTGACATTTTCAGAATGACAATTTAAAATCCGACTTCACTAAAAATTATGATTTTAAATTGTGATTCCAGTGACACCAAACTTAAACTGGTTATGTCTTACACTTACAAAATATAATAAGGCAACTCCAATGTTATCCTACAGGACAGGTAGGCTTTTCAGTAGTGAAAAACAAATGTGGGAGTTTTTTACTATCAGGGCATGTAAAACTTAAATGCACATGTCCTACATCTTAAATACATTGCAGCCTGCCTTCTACACTGTCCAGAGACTAAACTAGGGGTGACTTTCATGTATTAAGAAGGAAGGTTTGGGCCTGGAGAAAGGTTTATTTTGTCATGTTGAAATGGCAATTTGAACTTTACTCGCAGACATCTACTTAAGTGTGGGGGTAGAATCAGTGCTGCAGGCCCACTAGTAGCATTTAATTTACGGGCTCTGCGCACACATAGTACCACTTTACTAGGGACTTTTAAATAAATTAAGTATGCCAATTAGTGGTAGGTCAATAATACCATGTTTATAAGAGAGAGCACCTGCACTTTAGCACTGGTTAGCAGTGAAAAAAGTGTTCGAAGTCCTAAGGCCAGCAAAAATAAGGTCAGGAAAAAGGAAGGAGGAAGACAAAAAGTTGGGGGAAATACCACCCTATGGCTGTCATGTCTAACACTCAGGCAAGGCAAATGTCTCACAAAGGCTGCAGGATTGCACCCACAAATCATATACAGGCGAATGGCCAATTTAGGGGACTTACAAACAATAAACCATTTCTGTGAAATACAGCAATCTTCCACCTGGCTTACTTTGGAAAGTAGGGGTTTCTGGAAATGTGGGAACTGCAATGCTTGGCATATTGGACGGAATATTAAAAAAATGTCATACATTTGATGGAAAAATTATACCAGTAAAAGAAAGGATCAATTGAAACACGGAATTTTGACACCAAGGGATTTGCACTGCAAAGAATTTGGTGTTTGTAACGCTATTTCTCTGCACAAAATGCAACCTCTCATCCAATTTTTTTTATGGTAAGGATACAGATTACCAAATGCCAAATGCCCACTCCACCCCATTGTGGAATTCCATGGATTCTCACTTAATTTTGATAAAATTCTGCAGAATTTCGCAGAATTAAATTCCACCAATTCTACCCACCCCTAGTCAAAAGTTTCCTGGGTCACCTCTGTCCAGATCACCTTCTTAGGCAATGGTGCCCATATTCCTTGGCAAATCTCCTGAAGTAACTATTGAACCCTAAAAGGACTCTCATCTATGTCTGGTTCATGGGGGTTCCCAAGCCAGGAGGGTTTGTATCTTGGGTTAGAGGGGCTGTATCATGCCCCCACAGACTTGGTAGCCTAAGTAGACCAAGGATCCCTGTCCTATCAGGCACTTACTGACCTTTATAGTCAAGGCTGCCCTCTGCAGAGCCTGATGCACTGCCCAAAGGTGGTGCAAGTGTCCATCCAAGTTGGAGCTAAAGGCTGAAATATCATCCAAGGAGGCGACACTGAAGTCATCCAACCCAGGACCCAGTTGACCAAATTCATGAAGGTGGCAGGGGCATTCCTTAACCCAAAAGGCAGCACTCTGAATTGTAAATGTCCTCTGGTTTGGAGAATCCAGACCTCTGCTTAACTGTCTTCATTATGGCAATCGCCAGTACGCTGATGTCAAATCAAATGTACCCTGAAACTTGGCAGCTCCCAGCCAGTCTATGGGCTAATCAGTTCAGAGGATGGGGTGTGCATCAGTCTTGTTGACTGAGTTGAACCCACTGTAATAAACCCAGACCTGGAATTCTTTTTTTTTTTTTTTTTTTTTTTTTTTAATTGAGCAAAATTCATACAACCTAATATATCATAGAATATATAAAACAAAGAAGAAAAAAAGAACAATGATAAATCTGATATAGAGAATCATACAAACGGTTTACATCAATATAAAACCCATCAGATAAACTTAACTTTGACTGGTTGTACAAAACAAAGAGAGGGAAAAAAAAAAAAAAAAAAAAAAAGGAAACAAGAATAGGATACATCATTCAGTTCGAGGGAGGTATGTCATTAAACCTATGTTTTAAGTACCATTTAGAAATAGGAGCCCAGATCTGGATACCAAAAAGCCTAGTTTTTTTACCTCTGGAGCTATATATTAGAAGCTCCTGTTTGTATGTTGCCAAGAAACGGCTAAGCCACATCTGAAAAGTAGGTAATTCAGGGTCCTTCCACCGCGCAGCTAAAATAATACGAAAAATAGCAGTGCCCAAAAAAAGAATCCTTTGTTCTTCAATACTGTGACCAAGAGAGTCATCATGTCCCATTAAATAAAGAGTTACTGAGTCTTGGATATCATGACCAAATACCTGAGCCCAGAATCCCATAAACGTAGTCTTTAATACACCTAGTTTGGGACAATCCGCGAACATATGGATTAAGTTCGCTTGGGGTTGGCTACATCTCGGACAACTATCATCAGCCCGTAAGCCCCAGGAAAATAACTTTGCAGGCGTGAAATAAAGGTTATAAAGAACTCTATAGTATTGGGCTTTGAGATTCGATGCAATAAACAGTTTAGATGAAAGGGCCAAGCAGAAGTCAATATCGACATTTGGATTAGTTAACCTTGTGGCCCAAGCCTGCTCAACCCGCTCTACATCATCTGCAGTCTTTGGATCAGCAGTTGATAAAGAGTGCCGATTCTAGTAGAGCGTTTTCCGATAATAGAAAACAATTTGATATTATCCAATTTAATTCTAGGAATACAATTACGAATGCTTGTTGACACCTGAAGGTATTCCAAAAAATCAGTGGTTGGGATAGTAAATTTCTGCTGCAGCCATCCAAAAGACGAAGTGATATCCTGGCCGAGAAAGTCGCCCACTGTATTAATACCTAAGGATTCCCACCTGCGGGCGGTAGAGTCATTAAGACTACTAGAAATAATGGAGCTACGCCATAAGGGGGTATATTTTGTAAATTTTGGAATTACTAAATATTTGGATACAGATTTCCATACCTTCCAAGCATCCGTGACTACCTTTAACTTAATTTTTTTATAATATGATGGTTCAACCTGCCGTAAGAATAGGCCTTGGCATTTAGTCCCAAGACTCAGCTCATAAATGGAATTGATAAAAGATTCCATAATAAGTGAGGTGGTTGATTTATGACTGAGTAATGGGGCCATATGTTGAAGAAGTGTTGCCCATAAGTATAATGTTAAGCTGGGGATGCCTAACCCGCCCCTCTCCTGAGGTAGAGTTAAAAAAGGTAGGGCTCTTCTGATCTTTCCGAAGCTCCAGATGAACTTGGACATGGAGGAGTCAATGATCTTAATAATACTACCTCCAGGCAAAATCGGAATTGCTCGAAACAAGTAGAGTATCCTTGGAAAGATATTCATTTTTAGATAATTAGCCCTGCCAATTATAGAAAGATGTAAATTATCTACTCTCCTGAGATCTGTCTTTATTTTATTAATCAGGGGGGTATAATTAAGATGGTCAATTTCCCTCACATCGGAAGAGAGGCAGACACCTAAGTAGGTAGCTTGCTTCACTCTAAGGGGGCTGTCAAAAACCGTGTTATTTGTACAAAGAACCATTGTTTTATCCCTATTAAGGGAATAACCTGAAAAGATACCAAAGGTCTGGGTAATTAGTTCGATTTCATGAACTGCGTCAGCAGGATTTGTTGTTAAGACAGCCACGTCATCGGCATACGCCAAGACCTTCGTTGAAAACATACCAATATCAACAGGCCGAATACCAGGTGAGGAAAGCAATTTGAGAATTAAGGGGTTAATATATAAAGCAAATAATATAGGAGAGCAGGGACAACCCTGCCTCGTACCCCTCTGTATCTCAACAAACTCAGACTCAAGACCACAAATGGAGACCTTTGCCTTAGGATCTATATATAAGGTCTTTATAGCTCTAATAAACTTATTCCCGAAGTTATTAAATTCCAGGACGCTCCAGAGAAAGCTCCATGAAACACGGTCAAAAGCCTTCTCAGCATCGAGAAGGATCATCGACATCTCCCCCCCCCGTGCTGCCCATGGTGTCAAATAGGGTGATGGCTCTCCGTGTATGATCCGTAGTACCCCTACCAGGGATAAAGCCATGCTGCCACGGGGAGACAAGACGTTCGACAATCCCACTCAACCGATTAGCTAGGATCTTGGCATAGAGTTTTGAGTCGGAGTTTATTAGAGATATGGGTCTGTAAGAGGATGGGAGATGCGGGGGTTTACCTTTTTTCGCAAAAATAGCTATATTGGTATGTTTCCAGGATTCAGGTGGGAGTGAATGATACTGAACCCCCAAAAACAGGTCCAGTAAATAGGGGAGTATTTGTTTACCTAACACCTTATACAGATCGAGGGGAATTTTGTCCGGGCCGGCTGCTTTGCCGTTTGCAAGATCAGAGAGTGCAATCTCCAGCTCGGAGATTGAAATTTCTCTTTCGAGATCTTCTTTAACTAGTTCGTCGACCGAGGGATTAAAATCTTGGTCCTGTAACCAGTTATTAAGAAAAGTTTTTATGGCAGCATCAGGATATGAATTATCGCTATGATATAGTTTTTGATAGTATTTTCGGAATACCTCCACGATATCCTGTGAGGAGAAATATTCCTGGCCCTCATACTCAATCCGCTTGATCTTATTTTGAGATTGTTTTTGTCGTGTTCGAAGCGCTAGATATCTGCCTACATTCTCTCCAGATTCATATAATTTACTTTTATTGGCTTCATATATTTCTACGGCTTTTCGGGTTAAAGTACTGTTAATTTCGGCTTTTAATACAAGTATTTTTTGAAGAGTATCGAGGGTTGGAGCTCCCTGTTGTATCTGGGCTGCATGATAAGTCTCGAGATTAGCCAATTCGTGCATTAGATTCATATTAATGTTATCCTCTACCTTTTTGCGTTTAGCAACAAACGCAATAGTCTCCCCCCTTAATGCTGCTTTAAAACAGTCCCATACAATCAGTCTAGAAGCACTAAACTGATTGCAATCGAAAAATTCCTGAGCCCATGATGTTATATGGGCTATATATTGGTGGTTAACGAGTAGCTTTCTATCAAAGGACCATTGCATTTTCAACTTCTCACAGCTTGGCAGATCAAAAATAAAGGTAAGTGCGTTGTGGTCTGAAATAGTTTTTGGGGATTTGATTATATCTAGCAAAAGCGAGTCCTCTAGTGATGACATAATATAATCAATTCGGACGTACTTGTTGTGTGGATATGAGAAATAAGTAAATCCATCATCATTTTTCTTCCTTAACCCCCAGACATCCAGTAAATTATGACTATCCATCAATTGGCATAAGGCCCTGTATACCCTCGGCTTACGTCCTTTATAATTTGCGGATGATTGGATATGAAAACGCCTCCCTACGGCAATGTTAAAATCCCCGCATAAAATAAGAGGACCAGACCAAGAGGCCAGTTCAAGCTCTAGATCTCTAAAAAGTAGGGGATCATCCTGATTTGAGCCATAAATTGCGCAGATTACAAGACCGGATTTAAATTGAGCTATAGCCCATCTGCCGTGTTTATCGGCCAATGTACGACTAGAATCGCCAATTATAAACTTTGCAAGAATAGCAACCCCTCGTATTTTAGATGTTTGTGAGGTGGCTATAATAACATTATACCCTGGAATATTTAAGAGTTCTTTATCACAGTCTACAATGTGCGTCTCCTGTAAGCACAGGATATCAACAGGGTCCTGCCGTAATAGTTGAAATAATTGTGCCCTTTTATTTCTGTCATTAAGACCCGCGATATTCCAACTACAAAGTTTTAATCTCCCCATCTAAAAAACAGAAAAAAAATTCCCCAACCTGAACGTCAAAAAACAGAAAGCTATATAGGAAACAAAACAGAGTTCATAATCTGGTTCTCTCTTATTACTACAATGTATTATATATTCAACATACAAAAAACTTGAAATTAACTTATTTGCACGAAATTGCTCATTTTTATGCTTTTCCCTCCCTCCCCTCCCCCCCCACCCCCCCGTCCCCCCCTCCCCAGACACCAACCACCAGGGCATTAGACTCCGGTGGAGTCTGTGGAGATGGAGAGATATTCCCTAACCAGCACCAACAAAAATACAAAAAAAAAAAAAATGAAGACCAATAAGGCCGAGTAGGTGCAAACATAGTGCAGAAGAGCAAAAAGATAAAAGAAGAGAAAGAAAAAAAAAAACAAGCAACCTAACCCATTCTTCAGTCCTAAGCTCAGCATTTACTGATATATAATTATTCAATTACTAGCAAAAAAGAGAACAAAAAACGCTTAAAGCTTCAGGGCAGGCTATCTAGAAATTCCTTGGCTTTAATTTCTGAAGAGAAAAATTTAGCCTGACCATTATGGATAACTTTAAGCTTAGCAGGATTGTTGAGATACACCTGAGCTTTTTTTTCCTGAAAAGGTTTGATCAATTGGCGGAGACGCCATCTCCTCTCCACAGTAGTGTGGCAAAAATCAGGCCTCACAAAGTAAGAGATAGCGCCTCTGCTGCGCCGAGCTTCAGGTCTTGCTTTCTCAGCAATAGCCTGACGGAGTAGAAAATTTCCAAAAAAAAACAAAACTGCACGAGGGTATCCCCCTTGTGATGAGGTCTTTAAAGTAAATGGGATTCTGTGAGCGCGTTGAACTTCCAAATCTCAATTCCAGGATACAAGCTCAGGGAGTGTGTCCTTGAACAGTTGGATTATGAAGGAGCGTATATCGTCGCCCTCGATTTTTTCCGGTATTCCGAGTACGCGGAGATTATTGCGACGAAGGCGGTTTTCCATTTCCTCCAACTTCCACCTAACGTCTTTCAACTCAGCTCCGTGAGCTTCCTCTTTTTCCTGAATCACCGTGGCTTCGGCTTCGTTCGTCACTATTCGCTCTTCAATCTCCGTCAGTCTCATATTGGAAGCTGCAACTGTTTTTGAAAGTTTCCGGACAACACCCTGAACTTTATGAAGGGCTAATTGTGCCCTACGACCATCCCTGGAGGTCTGTTCCCGATGGGAGGCAATAGCCGGCAATAGCCTGCAGTACTGTGTCCATCACAGAAGATAATGTAGTGACAAATCAGGATGAGATATAGAGGTATGATCCTGCGGGTTTGAAAATGATGCTGGGGAGTAATCCCGTGCTAGCCCTGAAGCTCCGTGATGACTCCTTTTCTTCCGCAGCACAGATCTCCTGCTTTCCCTAGACTCTCCCTGAGCTGGGTCATGATCACTTTCAGTTGCACTAGTGTCAAAACCAGTGTTGACTTCTGAGTCCGAGTCTGAGTCTTGTGACCACCTACGGTCTTCCAGACCTTCAGATATTGAATAGAAATCGGACGGGTCTCTAACTGTATCGAATGAGGCAGAAGCAGCATAAGCCTTACAAGCCTTCCCACTAGGGCCCAGAGCCCGATGTACAATATTTTTGGATGTGTTTGGTGCGACACCGGTCAGAGGCAAGCCAGTGGCGCCCCCTTGATTGTAGGAGGAGGTCACTGGCGGTTGTGTCGAGGCTGCCGCAGCTGTAGCTATGGCTGAAACTCCACCTGTAAATTCAGCAGAAACAGCAGGAGATACAATGTCCGCTGAAGAGAGACATAAACCTTGTACATCCCTACCTTCAAGGTTTTCAATCATTTGTCCTCCCATTTGCGGATGGATGCTCCCCTCACTCCCTAAACTGCCCAGTATAGAGCTTACCGGTTCTGTATCGGTTGACTTCGCTGCAGCTTTCTCTCGCTGGGTTTGCTCGAGAGCACCACCTCCAGGCAACACACTCTGGTTCAGTGATATCGCTCCCATGGTTGCAGGTAAGTGAGCGGGGGAGGGAGCACCAGGCGTTTTTTGTAAGAGCTCCATCACTGAGGGGCCGGGTCCAGGAGTAAGTGGTAATTGTTTAGATAACTTAGCCGGTTTCACGGGAGGTGAATCCAAGCAGCCGGGTCTTTCCGGGTCAATATGCTCGCCGCGCTTCAACGCCAGCTCCCGATCTCTAAGAGCCTGCTTTGCTGCCCGGGTTTTGGAGGCGGCCACTGCTGCGGCGTTCTTCGGTGCCATTCGGTGCCATTGTGCTGCCGTGATCCACCCGCGCCGTGCCCAGAGAGCTGGGAATGATCTGTGCACTCGCTTTAGCGTCTTGTAGATCGGCAGCAATGACAGGGGTTCCAAAGACAAGCTTGTGCAGGGAAATGCACTGCTCTGATTAGCTGCCAACACTTCAACCAGGAAGTGTTGGCAGCCATCTCAGGACTCGGCTTCACTGAGTCCCCCAAAAATTAAGTGAAAATAAAGAAAAGGGGGCAAGGTAGGAATACCCTGACCCCAAAGCTATTGTCTTGAAGTCCACTTGGAACCCCACCACGGCATAAAAGCATTTCTGTTTGAAATGAATATCTCAATTTCATGGGAAAAGCAAGCACATGCTCTGCACTTGCTTTTAAATAATCCCCAGGTGAGCCAGGTCCAAGGAGCATTTAATAAATATAAGAGGGGGCACACAGGCCCATGACACAGCCCCAAGATACACCACCACCCCTTGGCAATATTGAATAAAGGAGGGGGGCCATCCAGGAGCCCTAGGTGGCCCTCTGGACGGCCACCCCCAGGGCCAGCTCCAGCAATAGAATTGAAAGTGGATTTATGCTGTTCCTCTGTGCAAGGTTTGTAACGGAGTCAATATACCTGGTCTCACTATTGCCCAGAATGGGTCAATCGGTGAGAATCCATATGTTGGATTCGAATGCCCTCACACACCCTTTCAGGTGTTATGCTTCATCATATGGGCTGCTCCTCGTGGGGTCGGCGGTGCAATACCCCACGGGCTCTCTGTAGTAGGGGCACTTTGTCGGAGATCTTTTATCCAACTGCCATATAGTGAAGTGCGGGGACAGAACTGTGTAGATGTGATTTAGTGATTAATATAGGATTGGGAGTACCGAGAGGGATAATTTTATTCTGGGGGTCTCCTACCCTAAGTAAAAACAGTGAACAAGGCACTCGATTGAGTATTAAATGGTAGTGTCCTCGTTAAAACATGTGGGTCAACATGTTTCTCGCTATATGTTCAATCAACTAGCGATTCTTCAGGACCAAGGTAAATGAACTATCTACATCTATAGTTTGTGGCATCAAATATTGCTCACGACATTAGTGTCTATTAATGAATGTACCTGTTTGTAGCCTGGAACTACCTGTTGTGGGAGACAAAAATAGATTGAGGTATCATTTGTGGAGATGCTGTGCATTGCATGTATAGACAAGGTGACTTCGTGATTGAAAAAAACCTAAGTTAAAACGTGTGGTGAACGCAAAAGCGTTATGAGGACATCTAAAAGACAATAGGTTTTAAAACAAGTGGTGAGTCTCCACAGTGAGCTATAGTGACTGTTGGCCCCTGTGGAAAAACATTGTTAAGGCAGAAACACATAAGCCTGGACTCACCCAAAAGTTATGGTCCCCAGGCATCAACAGTACCCGATGGATTCACGCACAAGGCTTTTTTCCTGTGTGTGACGGACTGGTAGAGGAAACAAAAATGATGTCTAACCTGAAAGCAACCTATCTCTATATTGTTTAAATCTTTATATTGGTTTAATCGACATTTCAACTATTCAATATCATGAGGTATCTAATATGCAGTAAAAAACATCATCATTCAGGTGGAATCCTTATCCTACCGGTGGTTATGTGGGGGTTTACATCACATGGATGTTCAGTTGGAACTAATTGCCATGGTGTAGCAGTCGTTTGGTTGATATTATACAGTCAAGAAAATAAGTGGATCATCAATGTTGACCTTAATAAATCGCGTTGCTTTAAAAATTATGTCTATTGTACAGCGTTTGCAAAAACCAGCTCCAACAATGTCACGGGGTGCCCACACCCAGGACATTGCAGTTTGATATGGCATGCGCTTCCGCCATTAGATGGCTTTAAGTGTGCTCTGCTTGGGGCAAGCAAGAGCATGTTGATCTTGCTTGCTCAAAGTGGAGGACACTTTGCTTTTACACCTAGGGAGCTGCATGTCAGCATTTCCCTGGGTATAAAAAGCAATGCCAGTGGACTGTGGAAGCCTTAAGGCTCCCCCAGCTTTCCCTAGCGAAGTGAACATGCCCCAAGAATGGGGTCCCGGGGCTGAAGTTGGCCTGGGGAGGGAGGTTTCACGTGCCCTCCTCTCCATAAGAAAATATTAAGTCCTAGCTTAGGATAGGGTCTCTGCGGCTGAAATCAGACTAGGTGGGGCTGCAGGCCCGCCCTCTCTTTTATTAAAAAAAGATATAAAGGCCTGGCCCTAGGGGATGGGGTCCCCGGGACGAAATCGGCCTTGAGAGAGGGGCCCCCCTCCCTTTAAGGATTTCTTTTTAAATGTAAAGGTCTCGCCCCGTGGTGCCCAGGGGTGAAGTTCACCTGGGGAGGAGTCCATGCACCCCCCCTTGCCTTTTTATAAAAAAAAACTATAAAGGCCTGGCCTCGGGTATGGGGTTCCCTGGGGCCAAAATCTCCCATGAGAGGACGTAGAGCGGGCCCACTCCTTTTGAACAAAAATATATAAATGCCTGGCCCTTGTGGATGGGGTCCCCAGGGGCCAAAATCGGCCTTGTGATGGGGCCGTATGGCTCCCCTCCTCTTTTTAAAAAAAAAGAAAAAAGAAAAAGGTTAGTTGACGAAGAATGGGGCCACGGCGAATGGGTCCCCGGTTCTGAAAATGATCCAGGAGGGGCCCAACCAGCTGCCCTCCCTTTGAAAAAAAGGGGGATGAAGTCCCCTTGGATGCTGAGGGTCAATGGGGGCCAAGAAGTCCTCCTGTTACATCCAGTATGCCCCACACATTGGGATTGATGAGAGGTGGTCATAGGCCACACACCCTTTCTCTATCAACCTGCAAATGCACGTCCCTCTGCACTGCTGATGGGAGGATGAGGGCACCTTCCCTCCTGAGGGCCTCAGGACTAAAGTGAGCTTCATCACCAAAGCAGTAGAGTGCTAGGAGCTGCATTTGCAGAGAGGTGGAGAAAGGGGGGTGGGGCCTCTCTGACATCTCAGCAATGCAGCTGTGTGGGTTTTATTGGAGGTACCAAGAGAACTAATTGGCCCCCTAGGAGCCTGAAGAGCCAAGGAGACTTCATCCCCCAACTAGAAGTGCACCAGGAGGTGCATTTGCAGAGTGGTGGAGAAAGAGGGCGTGGCCACCATAAACCTTTCAACAAATCCACTCTGTGGGACTTACTGGAGGTAACAGGAGGACTTATTGGCCCCAAGGAACCTCTGGAGCTAAGGGGACTTCATCCACCAACTAGTACTGCACCGGGAGGCACATTTGCAAAGTGGTGGAGAAAGGAAGCATGGCCTCTGAAAACGTCTCAGCAATCCTGCTGTGTGGGACTTACTGGAGGTAATAGGGGGGTAGTTGGCTCCCAAGGACTTCCTTAGGGGCCATCTACACCACCTGTTAACTGTAGTAATTCCCACACAGCAAATTGCTAAGAGGTCTTCAAGGCCATGCCCCCTTTCTCTACCTCCCTACAGCCGCGGCTACTGGTTGGGGAATGAAGTCCAACTTACTCCTGCATGACCTTGGGGGCCTAGAAGCCTTCCTGGTACTTCCTGTAAGTCCTACATAGCAGAATTCCTAAGAGCTAGTCGGAGGCAGCGTTACCTTTCCCCACACCCCTGCAAAAGTGACTACTTCTTTAAAAACCATAGAAATTCACTGAAAAAAAAAGGTTATGAGGACATTATAGTTAGGAAATAGCATTTAAAAAACCTTAGAACTTAACTGAAAAAACACAAAGGTTACAGGGACGTTATGTTTAGGAAATATAATTTACAAAATTCTTAGAAATTCACAGGAAAAAAACCAAGGTTACAGGGACGTTATAGTTAGGCTCAGGTTTCACTCTTATAAAACCAGTGAAATTTAGCAGTTATAGTTAGGTGAGCTAACGCGCAAGACGTGCAACGTAGTAGTTTTTTTATAGAAGAAAGACGGCGAGCAGCAGGAAGGAGAGTGGCTAGGCAGAGGAGGTGGCAGCCAAGCAGGTAAGTGCCTGCTTTTTAAATTTTTATCAATTTGGGAGGGGGGAGGGAGAATAGCATAGCGTAATTCCCTTGAGTTTTTTTCAAACTCTGTGGAACTATGAGTAGAGGCACTACACCAGCTCTGCCCACCCTTAATTACCATGCCCTATTTTTCAAAAACAGTCCACCCTGCTTTAGTGGCATTATGAGCTACTTAAGTGTGACTTATACATATTTAAAAGGAAAGTATTTACCTATTGAACTATTTGACAGGTTGAATTTACAGTTTAAGACTGCAACCATCAGTCTACGAATGGTAGGGCTACAGCCATGTTTGCACTGTTGCTGCAGTGGGTGGCATAATGGATACTACAGCCCTTTAGTGACATTCAACTTACAAGCCCTGAGTACACTATGTACCATATACTAGGAATGTATATGTAAGTTAAATATGCAAAGTTGGGTTTTTCCAATTTCATCATGTTAGATAGATGAGCACAGGCATTTTATCCTGATTAGCAGTGGTAAAGTACACATAGTTCAATAGCCAGCAAGAGCTGTTAAGGTACGAATCTGAGTGTACATCACATAAAAGATGGTCATTTCCTACATTCCTCAACCAGGGTGCCATTGGAACCTACACTTCACGGTTACAAAGGTTTTAAGATCAACATTATCTTGCTAAATTCAGTATCAAATCTTCAACAATTCAACATGTTCATTTTATGTCAACATTTGAAGATGTAAATCATATACCATCGTGGAGACTGTGTGCAACTTCAGGACTGTATGGTTCATCCAAATCTAAAGGATGCTCTTATTTGTAACCCTCACATGAAATATCTTTAGTTCAAATAGATAAGCCAGGTTTATCAGTTCACATTCCTTCCTTTTGGTCTGTTTTTAGCTCCTTGGTACTCCATGGAGTTGCTCAAACAGGTGGCAGATCACAAGGTATTTATCTTATGTTCTTCTTTTCTCAAAAACATTGTCACCAAGGCCCAGGACAAAGTCCAACTTCTCAAACATTTCCAATATTCCTTTATGTTTCTAGAGATTTGGGGTTTTGTTATCAAATCTTTTACAGCATTACAATCTGTATTTTTGGGTAAAATCTACATCCTTTGTTGGCTAGCTCACATGAGCAAAATAGGCTTTGTTTCAAAAGAAGTTAATTTATCTTGCGGCTAGGTTATTTGGCCAGCATTGTGGTCTTACTACTTTCTTCGATTCAAGATCCTCTTCATTATTTGGCTCTGGAGCACTGTAAGATTTATATTAGGAAGGGTCTAATAAGGCTACACTAGAAATGGAAAATAAAAAAGATGTTTCCTGGTTAAACATCTTGAAGCCTTCAATAGCAAGGCTATTTTTAATTCTGCCTGGGATCTTCTACTAGGTACACAAAAAAGTAGTCACAGTGGAAACAATTTTAAAGGGATAGAAGACACATTCGTTGACAAATTATACAAATTTAGGACACCACCTAATATATGCATAAATGACTTGATTTAATCAATTACACAAAAATTCAGTCATAAAGATCAGCAATTGAATGGACAAAATACATGTCGATATCATCTTTTTGAATATGAACAGGTGTAAGAAAACGTGCAGGGTATTGGGATGAGTGCAAAACGTTGTGAGGGAGGAAGGTCGTGCATATAGGAACATCCACAATCTGTTTATGGGCCTAACCTACCACTTAAATGGCACGAAACACAAATGTAACACCACATATAAAGAAAGCAGTTATACAGTCACTGTCAATCGCCTATGTTGATAGAAGACAAGGAAATGTCGACGTTTCGACCCCTATTGGAACCAGCGAATTGAATTGCTTGGAAACGGGGTCTTCATCAGGACCGAGGAAAGGGAGGCAGGCTTACACCTGGGGACAAGAATCAGAATGAAAAATAATGAGGTGTGTCTAACTAAGCCAATAGTATTGGAGAAAAAAGTTTCTTAAAATTACCAGCATCAGCAGGATATCTCAAGCTGGAAAATTGGAAGTTGGGCCCATATGGCTCCTAAAGGGAGGGAAAAACGGGAAAAAAGGAGTACTAATGGAGTGAGAATAAATGAAAAAGTTTGCAACCATTGAACCGTGGTGAAAAACTACTCACCAAGGGTGTAATATTCAGGATCACGGTGAATATTTCTGAAAACGTCTGAATTAATCAGCGTGAGCAGTGATTCATGCGTAACCAAAGCTGAAAAACAAGGAAATGTATGTATATCAAAACCTAATTAAGGCAGTCAATGCGAATACGCAATATTAATTGGCGCATTCCTAGTTGTTAAAATAAATATCGTTGTGCGGTAATGGCAGTATGCGAGAGTATGGACATATCCAAAGCCGGAAGGTATTAAATAATGAAAAACTAAGGGATTAGTTGGTTGCAAATGGTAAACTAATTGAGAGGCAGAACGCTAAATGCAGGCGGGGGGCCAAATAGCGGCCTCAAAAAAGAGCTTAATTTAGCCCGCCCACGAGACATAAAGCCGCATCACGCTAAAATGAGGGAAAATGAAGAATCAACTTCGGTGTAGAGAAACAAGGTGCGAGGAGCATAGTGTGACATACCTCCAGGGCAGCGTCGGTGCGTCTGACAGCTAACCCTGGAGTTGTCACATGACCCATTAAATACCAGGCAGTCGTGTCCGCACACTCGAAAGGATTGCAAGCTGATTGGAGGAAACTCGGGGGTGTGTAAGGCCGACTAGAGGCTTGGAGAGATCGAACATTGAAAATAAGTTCAGCGTAGGGCAAAAATGGTAACGGATTCTAAACAGTGGCGATCAGGTAAAAACCTCAATCTCGAGACAGACAGTCAATTAAACACAATGTTAACAATATACATAGGCTCGGAGAAAACGAACATTAAAAATGAATTCCGCGCAAGGCAGACAACCCGTGACTGGTTCTAGACAATAGCGTTCAGGCAAAAACCTCAATCACGCGACCGACAATCAATTAAACACAATGTAAACATTATACATACAATTTCAAAGAAGGATACATTGATGGTATGAAGTATGACTGCAGAGAAGCTAACAATCAGATTGTTGTTTGAAATATACGCAATATAGGCAATACCTGATTGACACACATTGATTTTCCAAATGCACATTGATCACAACATTGGTTTGCGTGAGGTATTATACAATACAGTTTTCATTCTTATAGATTGCTCGACTAACACAATGCATGTTTTGGTTAAAGACCCACACTAAAGAGTTGTATAATGAAATAAAGTTTGCATTGAAATTATTGCTCGGACAAAGTCTGTACATAATTGTAATTGGTACAAAACAGGGAGCATGATCGTCTGAGAAAATGGTCCGCAAGTATCAAAGGGAAACCTCATTATAGGGCGACCTATTCTATTGTGTGTGAGTTGCGTTTGTATACACACTAACAGGGATGACAAAAGAAGTCAGTATGGCTTGTTGGAACCCGCTTGATAGAGTTGCCTGACTGTAATACGAAAGGAGCTGCATAAATTATACAACATTAAACATCATTCAACTTAAGTATTATTCAATAAAGATAGTTGGGCATACGTTGCATCTAGTTCATTGAGGCCATTTTGGACGGATCCAAAACGGTCCATCCATTTACATTCCCTGATGTTAAGAATTGAACCCAGGTCACCACCCCTAGCGCCCAGTGTAATGGCTTCAATAACCAGCCATTTCATCGATTCGGGGGGATGGTTGAGTGTTTGGAAATGCTCGACCATAGGGGCTCCCAAAGTGCTGCATCTTATTCTGCTGCAGTGCTGGAGTATCCGGCATTTGACCTTTTGGGTTGTCTGGCCTATATAGATTTTATTGCAGGGACAGACAATGGCATAGATGACGTTCTTCGTATTGCAATTGGTAAGTGTTTTTAAATCCACCGTTTGCTATGTTGGAACGTCTTGGTTTCAATGGTGAGGTTGCAGGCTTTACATTGTCCACATTTAACATGGCCCACTGGAGCCGGATGTTGCCACAATGTGTCGATGGTCGATTTGATAGGCGTTTCCAGAAGGGACTTGACCACATGATCACGCACATTTTTACCTTTCCTGAAGGAATGCATTGGAGGTTCAGGGAGCTGTAGTTCTGCTGACACTAAATGCCGATGTTTATTGACGATATGACGGATATCATTACTCCTTGTGTTAAAAGTGGTTACACATATCAGTCTGTTGGGGTCCTCAGCCCGGACTTTTGGAGTAAGAAGAAGTTCTCTGTGATTGTGCCAAGCTCTTTTACGGGCCCTCTTGACAAGCCGTTTAGGGTAGCCACGTTCAATCAGTCTGCAAATAAGGTTGTCTGATTCAGTGAAGAAATCCTCCTTTCGTGTGCAGTTCCTCCTGATCCTGAGGAACTGGCCGAAAGGGAGATTATCACGTAATCCTCTAGGGTGGTGGCTTCCATACCTCAATAAGGTGTTTCTTTCCGTAGGCTTTCGGTACAGAGTTGTATAGAGACAGTCATCCATAACCTTAATTGAGATATCAAGGAAGTCGATAGTAGACTTGGCCCTATTCATGGTGAACTGAATGTCCACAGATCTTCCATTCAGCCAAATGAAAAAATCATTGAGTTCCAGATCATTACCTGTCCAGATCATCAGGACGTCATCGATGTAACGTTTCCAATAGGCAACCTGTTTACTGAAGGGGTTTGAGATGTTGGTGACATAGGTTCGCTCAAAGTCATCCATATACAAAATGGCCAGATCTGGAGCAAAGCTGGCCCCCATTGCAACGCCTTTAGTCTGCATAAAGTAATCATTCTGAAAAAAGAAGAAATTCTGTGTCATTGTTATTTGAAGTAATTGGATGATGAAATCAGATGGAACGTGCAACGGTTGTGTTCTTGTGTCCAGATATTTCAAAATCACCTCCAATGCGTGTTGTTGTAGGATGCTAGTATATAATGACACAATGTCCAGTGTCACAAGAATTTGGGTGGCTGGGTTAAAAGGCATTCCATCAACCAGATTAATGACTTGCATGGTATCCCATAAGTATGATCCAGTTTGTACAGCCAAGGGTTTGAGGAAAAAATCAATGTATTTACACAGCGGCTCAAGAATTGAGCCACACCCCGAGACTATGGGGCGCCCGGGTGGTCATTCCGTGCAATAATTTCAATGCAAACCTTATTTCATTATACAACTCTTTAGTGTGGGTCTTTAACCAAAACATGCATTGTGTTAGTCGAGCAATCTATAAGAATGAAAACTGTATTGTATAATACCTCACGCAAACCAATGTTGTGATCAATGTGCATTTGGAAAATCAATGTGTGTCAATCAGGTATTGCCTATATTGCCTATATTTCAAACAACAATCTGATTGTTAGCTTCTCTGCAGTCATACTTCATACCATCAATGTGTCCTTCTTTGAAATTGTATGTATAATGTTTACATTGTGTTTAATAGATTGTCGGTCGCGTGATTGAGGTTTTTGCCTGAACGCTATTGTCTAGAACCAGTCACGGGTTGTCTGCCTTGCGCGGAACTCATTTTTAATGTTCGTTTTCTCCGAGCCTATGTATATTGTTAACATTGTGTTTAATTGACTGTCTGTCTCGAGATTGAGGTTTTTACCTGATCGCCACTGTTTAGAATCCGTTACCATTTTTGCCCTACGCTGAACTTATTTTCAATGTTCGATCTCTCCAAGCCTCTAGTCGGCCTTACACACCCCCGAGTTTCCTCCAATCAGCTTGCAATCCTTCCGAGTGTGCGTACACGACTGCCTGGTATTAATTGGGTCATGTGACAACCCCAGGGTTAGCTGTCAGATGCACCGACGATGCCCTGGAGGTATGTCACACTATGCTCCTCGCACCTTGTTTCTCTACACCGAAGTTGATTCTTCATTTTCCCTCGTTTTAGCGTGATGCGGCTTTATGTCTCGTGGGCGGGCTAAATTAAGCTCTTTTTTGAGGCTGCTATTTGGCCCCCCGCCTGCATTTAGCGTTCTGCCTCTCAATTAGTTTACCATTTGCAACCAACTAATCCCTTAGTTTTTCATTATTTAATACCTTCCGGCTTTGGATATGTCCATACTCTCGCATACTGCCATTACCGCACAACGATATTTATTTTAACAACTAGGAATGCGCCAATTAATATTGCGTATTCGCATTGACTGCCTTAATTAGGTTTTGATATACATACATTTCCTTGTTTTTCAGCTTTGGTTACGCATGAATCACTGCTCACGCTGATTAATTCAGACGTTTTCAGAAATATTCACCATGATCCTGAATATTACACCCTTGGTGAGTAGTTTTTCACCACGGTTCAATGTTTGCAAACTTTTTCATTTATTCTCACTTCATTAGTACTCCTTTTTTCCCGTTTTTCCCTCCCTTTAGGAGCCATATGGGCCCACCTTCCAATTTTCCAGCTTGAGATATCCTGCTGATGCTGGTAATTTTAAGAAAACATTTTCTCCAATACTATTGGCTTAGTTAGACACACCTCATTATTTTTCATTCTGATTCTTGTCCCCAGGTGTAAGCCTGCCTCCCTTTCCTCGGTCCTGATGAAGACCCCGTTTCCAAGCAATTCAATTCGCTGGTTCCAATAGGGGTCGAAACGTCGACATTTCCTTGTCTTCTATCAACATAGGAGATTGACAGTGACTGTATAACTGCTTTCTTTATATGTGTTGTTACATTTGTGTTTCGTGCCATTTAAGTGGTAGGTTAGGCCCATAAACAGATTGTGGATGTTCCTATATGCACGACCTTCCTCCCTCACAAAGTTTTGCACTCATCCCAGTACCCTGCACGTTTTCTTACACCTGTTCATATTCAAAAAGATGATATCGACATGTATTTTGTCCATTCAATTGCTGATCTTTATGACTGAATTTTTGTGTAATTGATTAAATCAAGTCATTTATGCATATATTAGGTGGTGTCCTAAATTTGTATAATTTGTCAACGAATGTGTCTTCTATCCCTTTAAAATTGTTTCCACTGTGACTACTTTTTTGTGTACCTATATATACCCGAGTCCAGTGGTCTATTGGGTTACCCCATTGATATATAACTCTGGGATCTTCTACTAGCTTCAGACTTAAACATGTCTAATTGGGGAACTTGCTCAGACTAGCTCACAACAGGGGAAGCAGGGCCTCAGAGGGATTTATCCACGCACATACATTCTTTATAGGTGCTTGCGGGTTCCCTTGTAATTAAGATTTTAACATAAGGCTGAGCACAACTAATGACAGTTTAAGAGCATTGAAACATATCAACCATCTTATTTAAAAATGTTGGTGGAGTTGGACAAACAATTTTGGAAGTTCAGTGTTCTGCAGGCTCACCCCCAAGTTGTTGCCTTTATGCTCCACTGTTTTTTTAATGAATTTGATTTTGTTGGCAATAGGACCTTATCACTGCTAACCAGTACTAAGGTGCTGGTGCTCATTCCCCTATACATGGTTTAATTGACTTACCCTGATTGGTATATTTCATTTACTTATATGTCCCTTGTCAAATGGTATACCATAAGCTCAGGAACTATAAATTAAATGTTACCTGTGGGCCTGCTACTTCAGTGGTTGGTTACTAAAGTAGCACCTTAAAAGATGTCCCAGGCCTGCCGTTGCAGTCTGAATACAGTTTTACATCTATTAATTTGACTTCTCAATATAATCCCCTTGTCAAGCATTAAACTCCATTTTTTGCGAATATGTCACCCCTAAGGTAGTCCTTAGGGCAGGGAGCTTCGTATGTGAATGGTTGGACATGTGCTTTTTTAAGTTTTACATGTCGTGGTAGGGAAAAACGACAAAATTTCCTGTCCCATATGATAACATTGGTTGTTATTACATTTAATTAGTAACTTCTGATTGAGACCAGGTAGCCAGAACATATTTGGTATCTAATATACTATAATTACATATCATCTTTATTAGTAAATTTGTACTTTTAGTACAATTTTAAAATGGCACTTTTATACAGTGGCCAATTCCCTGCCCTTAGTCCTCTCGTGCAAGCAGCCTGCTTTGGGTCCAATGAAAGAGTGTAACTGAGAGTTAAGTTTTGTGAATTTCCCCCCAAAAGTTACACAATAGAGGGATTAGGTGGGCCTGAATGGGCCATATGCGGGAAGGACAGGGCGGAGTTGAGCACAGCCTTGCTTGCAAATGATAATGGGTATGCCCTGCCTTCATACAAAGGACTTATCACCTCAACATTGTCAGTGCAGACAGCTTGGAGCCAGACCAGGGGCATCAGGAAATTCCATGCACATCAAAGAACCTTTATAGAAGATTCTCCCACCTAATAGAGGTAGGGTACCAGGATTTAAAAATAGTATCTTCAGACCTACTCTTCTGTTCACTCCGAAACCAGAAGAAGGACTCTCAGAGGACTGCCTGCTGCTCGTACCTGCTGTGCAGTCTGTAAGAGGGCATTGCTGTACCTGGAGGGACTGATTTGCTGCCTGGAGCCTGCCTTGAACCCTTGAAGGCCAATCCTGCTGTTGAGCCCTGCATCGTCACCTGAACCTATGACTAACTGAGTGACTTCAAGGGCCAGTTTGCTGGCCTCCTGTTCAGTGCAAAAACAACAATTGATGGACAGAATGCAGAACAATGTCATACATTCACCCCAGTACAGAGATCTGGGCCTAAATCCATCGTTATTTTGCTCACCTCAGCCACTAGGACACCAAAGGTGATGTCCCACCAGTCCTGCACCATTGGCTGTGGTGCTAAAGGTACCCAGAGGGACAATTTCCAAAACTGAGAACTTGGCTGAATTTGGCCAAAAAGTACTGGTAGAAGACTTCCACTTCTTGTATCTGACCCCGCTCCATCGTGGTCTGATATATTTTCTAACTTTGACAGGTCTCGCACAAGTAGATGTCCACGGTTGGTGCTTTGATCTTTTAGGCACTCATTTTTACTACAAAACGTACAACTTCATGATTCCGGTTCTACTGGTTGGATGTTTGTTGTTTTAATGTCAAATAATTTATTAAAATGTACTCTAATTTTCTAAATTGAAGAGGGATTTTTCTTGTGTTGTGTTTTCACTTTATTGCTGATAATGTGCAGCATAAATACTTTACCCATTGCCTCTAAGTTACGCCTGGCTACTTTGTGTGCCAAGAGACACAGGGCTAAGCCCAGGTTAATTAAGTGGCAGCTGAGTATTGTAATGTATCCTAAAGGAATGTTCTGGCTGCTATTTGCAAAGACAAAATGTATAATATTCACCTTCACGTATTTCATTATAATTTGGAATTTACACCTACAAATCCAAACTAACTACACTATAAAATCATTTTAATTCTAATATCACATTTTCATAAAAATATGATTAAACACATACACAAACAGTATCATAAGGATAACCAACAACACAATTTCTCACAATCCCCACATAACAGTCAAAGCAGAAAATGTAGCATATAATTTAAATCTAGCAGTGGATTGGTATTCCCATGCCCTGAAAAATGTATGGTATTGGCAACTGCATGTTTCTATATTTTAAAATGTTAAATCTTTCAAGATCCTACCTCAGTGGAACTGATCACTTTCAATCTGCATGATCAAATAACCCCATTCTACAGTTGGAGGGTGGACCTAGCAGCACAGGAGACACATGAATTTCTCCAAACTTCAGTTCAGGGCTCACCATTTCACAAAAGTGCACCAGGACAGGTAGTTGTTTTTATAAAAGTTCATTGAGGGCCCAATTTAATATCTCATTTAGAACTATCTAGAAAATGAAGATGAAAACTCGTATCTTCTTATAGTTTCTCCATAATGTATTTGAGGTCTTAAATGACCATGACAAAGACACTTTTGTGAGGCACAGCCCTTCATTACACTCCAATGACTAAAAGTCATAATAGCTCTGCCCCTTCATTACGAAATGTTTTTGGTTGGCTTGACTACTTGGCTTTTCTAACATTGTCAACCAACAAAATGCTCATAGTGAGATTTTTAATACTGCCAACCGAACGGTAGTGATATATTGTTGTTGTATTTTGTTAAAAAGAATTACATAAGTGGAGGGGTATCTGGCACCTAAAACATATTTTTCTAATGGACATACCACTGGTGCCAGGGCAGTTCTGCAGATGTGGAGGCGGTTGAAGAAAGAGATTCTTTGGTGGCAGGGTCTGGCGATGGTAAGTCACATTGCTTGCTTATTGAAAATACTATTTTACTCACTGCAAGGGTGTTATTACTAAGCAGTGAACCCTCTGCTTTAGAAATTCCCGTGGTGGTTCAGTTCTTATGGCCTCTTTAATCTGCAACTTAGCAGACAAAAGCAAAAGAAAGAGAAAGAAGGATGTAAGGTTGAAAGAAAGAATGGGTGAAATGGTATATGAGTGAAAGGATGTGTGGGTTGGTGGGTGGGTAAATGGATGGTTGGAAGGGTAGATAATGACTGGATGGATGTATGGATGGATGTATAATATGGATGGATGGATTGCAAATGATGGTGAAAGACTGAAGAATGTAAAGCTTAAAGGGCGGCTATCAAAGAGTGAATAGAACAATGTAAGGATGAATGTAGAATTGCTTGGAGCTCTTCTGAAGGAGGTGCATACTCACCTACATGTCTTGCTTGGTTTTATCAAAGCTATGGTTCAAAGTGGGGGGTATTTTAATTTTTCGTCTACTCCCTGGACTGACTGTATTTGCTAAGCGTGGCAAGTATGTTGCCCACCCATCATCATTCATCACCTCCCTCCCTGCCTATGGCATGTCACCATGCATGACCTAATAACAAAATGGTTCAAAGATTCACTGCAGTGCTGGCTGTGCACTGTGCGTCTGCTTCAATCAATGTGGCATTTACAAAGCTTTCAATGCATTGCCATCCGATAACAAGGAGTGTTTCCCTTCCCTCCCTGTGCTTCACTCCTTTATTCTTTTCCAAGTTCTGTCCCAGCCTATCAAAAACTGAAAAAATCTATTTTTGACATGTGCCACATTTTTCTGGCCGTGTGAAGTGATTCATATATTTCATGGTTTCCATAACGTATTATGCCTGTTCAAATTCTTTCCCTTTAACTTTTGTAAACTACAGTAGCTGAATATACCAAACTTAGTTGCATGATGATGATCAGTGACACCCTAATATTGTCTACCTACCCGGCCTAATCCCTCTAACGTACCCTGCATTAGAGTACATTAAGTTTCCTCTCCTTACTGCCAAGGGAATTAATTTGTTGGAAATCTTTTGTGATGGAGGGTGAAGCCATGGAGTAAAGTGGGACTAAGTGCCTGATTTCAAGTTTTGCTGATGGGATACTCTATGACGAATGTGCCAAACATAATCTATATATCCCATTCCTTTACCTGTACTTCATGACATCATTTTTCCCACCGTCTACTTACGACAGACATGATATCCGTATTTTATATGTGAAGTATGTTATGTTGTATGTTATTTTTAATTTATCTGCCTCGTTGAAGTAAAGGCAAAATTGAAAGGCATTTTCAGAAGAGCAGGGCCTTTGGAATTAAAGCAAGGTAATTGTTCATTACAGCTGCCCCAGCTGTAGATCGAAGAGAATAGCAAAATACCTGACATGCTGGCTACAGTGACTCCATTAATTTAGCAACTTGTACTCCATAGTGCATAATGCCTTACTCTTTAATGAGATGTAGTTTTTTTTCTCCACAAAGTGTCTGTTTCGTTTTTTACTAACAAAGACTCTAAATGAAAAAAAACTCTGCTTTTTATTCTGCTGCTACTTTGTATTAATCCTTTTCATCCAGTCAGTGTTTTATGTGAGGCATGTGTTGGTACAAATGGATCTGTGGCTCTCCTAATCACATCAGATTCTAATGGCACAAGGTAACCAGCAAAATACTGCTACTATGCCACTATTTAATTTTAAAGAATTGTTTGCACAGAGCATTGTTTACAATTTGTCCTTTTTCTTTTTGTTTTTTTCTTGATATAGCTACTCCTGCTGGTTCACCACCTGCACCTACACAGCTGGGGATAGCAGCCTGGCTGCGCTGGCAGAGGCAGAAAGCAGTCCAATGAGAGCTCGGTCAACTGCTCTGGAGGAGGAAGATGCTTAAACATCTGCTTCTGTCCAGGGCGCCAGTTCCTCCAGCCAGCTGCAGCCTCCCGACTACATTCCTGCCAGCTGTCAGCCACCTGCTTGACTACCACTGCTGCCCCCCTCCATTCATACTGTCAGTTCCAGCACCGTGTCCTGCAACAGTTGGCGTGGCTTGAATAAAGGGTGGCCTGGATTGAGAAGAAGCTGTACCGCCACTGGACTCGCATAGAGAACACCCTATAAGCTATTTTTTTATGTTTTGTTTTGGTGGTAGGGACTTTGGTTGTGGGTGGAGAGGGTGGGAAAGGGAGTTGGGACCGGGGTATGGACTTTGGACCGTTAATTTTTCTTTGAAAATTTGTTGGGGATGGGGTGATTTGTTTGGGGGAGGGGTTGGTCTGTTGTGGGTGGAAAGGTCAGCTGTTATTGTTTAAAAAAAGAAAGGGAAGTCATTATTTTACTTTATTTATGCTTCAACTCTTTTTTGGTTGTTTTAGTTTGCACTGCTGCCTTTTAGAGCAGCCAGCTAATTTTGATTCTGCTAAAAAAAAAAATATACCAGTGGGTTATACCCTTGTCCTATTACCCGCTGTAACTATATTGACCACTAGAGGGGGATTGCCATTGCATATATAGCCTACAACAACCTAGAGAAAGAAGATCTTAAGCAGACGTTAGTTACTAGCTAAACTAGTCCACTTCCCTCCATAGTTCTTTTACCAAAATGGATGAATCGATGGCTGCTACCTCTCTCAGCCTTCCTATTGTATGGTTTCCCACGGTGCCATCTTATGGTGGTAGTAGTAACAGCAGGCTAGCGCACTACCAGGGAAGGAGTCACAAATGAGGCCCCACTCCCACCTAGGCGAACTCCAACTGTATTATACATGGCATGCAACTAGATTGAAAGAAGAGAGATTTAGTGGAATATATTATTTATATCATAACTTTAGAAAGATTAAAACTAGGCCTGGGCGGTAAATTCCGTTCCGCACGCGGAATTTGCAGCATTTGGGTAATTTCGCATTCTGTGGAGAACGCTGAATTGCCCAAAATTCTGCGTTCTGCGGCTTCGGGAAATTTTTTGCCTGTTCGAGTTCTCAAAATGAGAGTTCACAAGATGTTTCCCCCCGAGCACGCAAACAGCATTCGCGAACAGGAAAAAAGCATCGAGAACAAGCAATTCCGCGTCTTCTCTGAATTTCTGCGTGCTCGTGGAGATTTTTTACCATTTCGCGGAGCTTTGCGTAGTGCGACTACGCAAATTCTGCCCACCCCTAAAACCTGACTACCACCATGGCAGAACAAAGGAAACCTGATATGATAACACAAACTAGCAATAGTACCTTCTTCTGGGCAATGTGGAGGTAGTATTTAATTAAAACTAACCTTACAAAATCTTCAAGTCAGGAGAAGTGGACTCAGAGTCAGGAATGGACAAAGTTACGCATTTAACTAACACAGCATACAAGACCTGAAAGATAATGTTGATGAATTATGTTCTTCTATATCTAAAATATGGATTTGTATGTTCTCCTAGGGTGCGGCAGGTGAGCCCGTTGCACGCTGCCCCTCCGCCTTCCTTTCTCTTCGAGTTCTGGGTCATGACAGGAGTGCAAGTGTGAGTGCTGCAGTGAGAGCGCTTCATGCTGTGACAACAGCAGAGTGGCGGAGCTCTGGCACAGCTCAGGTGGAGCCTAGTGATACATGCCCCGGCGAAGAAGTAACGCAGAGAGAAACCCAGGCGGCAAGCAGTGGACAGAGCAGAGCAGCGGTAATGGAGAAGGTGCGCTGAGGAGACACACGCGCAAGGAGCTGTTTGCAATAGCCCTGGGGGCAGCTGTCTGCTGGGCTCAGAGCAGCGACGGACCGAGACACCTCAAGAGGCGGGAGGCCAAGAGCTGTGAGAGTTGCGAGCCACTAACAGTGACAGTAACAGTGTGGTAGCGGTGGAGCGGTGGACTGCGGTGGAGCTACAGGTCTGTGGAGCTGTGCTACTGGGTTTGGTGGGTAGCGCAGAGCAGCCATATCAGCGTTTGAACCAGAGAAAATCATTTGCAAGTGGGGGGTATGATGGGTAAAAATGAGCCATAAGAGGCAAAGCTGGGGACAAGGATAGGCCCTGAGGCATTTTTCCCACTACAACCCTCAAGAGTGGCAGCGTGCAATCACCTCTTATTTTGTGCAGGCTGTTGGAATATTTAACAGACCTGCTAGAAGATTGCTACTATCATTGGAACAGGTGCCCTCTGTGCCCCCCGGATACTCCCCATGAGAGCTGGCCATAAGTGACTTTGGGGTAACCTTGCGGTGACTTTGTGGTCAGTTGGCCTATTGCTGCTCACTGTACGCTGGATGGTTTAAACCAGTGGAATAGAAATCTGCAGTACAGGAGTAGATAATATAACTTAAGGCCTGGGCGGCAAATTATGCAGCAGATGGTTCTGAGAGGATCAACAGCAGGAGCTCCAGCTACGATCCCTACTCTCCCACTGCTGACCCAGAAGGCTAGAAGACAAGCGGCATAATCTCTTATTTTGCCAGCTAGGAGAGAAAGAACTAACAAGAAAGTAAGGGGAGCAATGAGTGCCATGAGCTCACAAGTGGAACTGCCACCCCAGATGTCTTCTCCCATGTCATCTACATCCCCTGGAACTTCTTCAAGCTCCCCAGGGTCCTCTCCGGAAATAGGGATTGGTGGTAAAGGTCCCAGCCCTTGCGCTAGCAGAGCGGAGGCGGCAGGCGCTGCCTGGTCGCAGGTGGCGGTGGAGGGAGGCCTAGTTAAAGTGCTAGATGAGGCAACACCATGGCATTCCAGTACTCGGCAGGCTGTGAATGTGGATGCTAATGAGATTGGATCCCCACAATTGATCGAGACAAGCAGTAGGAGCCTAGAGACAGATAATCCTCTCAAAGAATACCCTCTATTCTCTAAAAAACGTAAACCCAATCAAACTGTCAACAAGGCGCCCTCAGCAGAACTGATACTGCTTGAAGAAGCTTCCCCTGTTAATCTGGATACAAACACTGCTGCTCTGGGGGGAAAAGGCGGATTGCCCTTGAAAAAGGGCTAGAGGGTCAAGCACAATCTATGCAGTCGGTGTGGTTTACTCAAGGGGCAGGTCTGGATATATCAAGGCATAATTCTAATTCTAATACTCTAGAGGGCTTAAGGTCTCTAGCTCCCTTATCCCAGCAAAGCCTTCAATCGAAACATAGACCTGAAAAGACGATATCGCCCCTTCAGCAGGCAGCGTGAAGTAGAGATGTTCAGCGCTGGGGGGGATCATCACTTTGGCCCAGTCTTCATTAGTCCCGATGGACCAAATGCAGCAGCTCTTTGAGACTATTCTGGGGGAAATTCGGGACTGAAAGACCTCGCAAGCTCAGGAGCTCTCTTTATTGCACCATAGATTAGACAAAATTTAAACTATGGCTCAGAAAATACCCGAGCGATTTAAAGAATTGGAGCAACGGGTATCTGATATTGAGGATCGCTCAGTATTATGTGATTCTTGTATCGCCTCTCTTCAGAAGAAGCTTCAGGCCTCCCAGCTAAAAATGGATGAGATGGAAAATTACGCTAGACTGTCAAATCTACGTTTTACAGGGATTCTGGAAGAAAGAGAATGCATTGATGGCCAGCTTAATCCGGTGGCTTACATAGAGTCGATGATCAGAGATCATATTCTTGAGAAGGCACCTGAAGATCTTACTGTAATGCGGGCCCATAGAATCCCCTTCCAGAATAACTCAGGGGCTAAGTATCCCAGGACAGTGATTGTGATTTTTTCTTATTACCCCATCAGAGAGGCTGTGTTGGCTAAGGCGATCCAAAAGAAGGAGATTGTTTTACCCAACGGGGCCAAAGAACGAGTATTCTCCGATATGTCGCAGCAGCAGCACGAAGATGGAAGGACTTTGTTGGGATCATGAGCCAACTTAAAAGTGCAGGAACACAGGTCTCCATAGCCCAGCAGTCCAAACTGAGAGTTTTATGGAAAGAAAAGTTCCATTTGTGTCCCACTCTTGAGAGGCCCAAGATTTATTACAAAAAATTGTTCAAGCAAATGTAAAATAATGGAAGTATGGGTATTTGAGCGGTGACGATTGTTCATACCAACTGGTCCATAGCTAGAAATTAATATTTAAGTTTTATTTCTTTTTATTTTGTTTTCCTCTTTGCACTTAGGCACTTTAACTATTTAGACAATAAGTTCACTTTACACTTTTGCCACTTTGCACATTGCTCTCCTTTCGGGGGGAAAGATGTATTGGACTGAGCTGCTGTTTTTCTGTCTGCTGCTATAAGTATTCCTCTTGCATGGGCATTCTCTAGCATTTTTAGAATACTGAATTTCTCTTTGCACTCTGCACTTTTTTGCAATATGTTTACAGCTGAAAAGAGTGCTACTGCACCATCACACCTTTATATGGGAGGGGAAATATATTATTTCGGCATTTTTGTGTAAAAGTTTTGTGGCAGTTCCCTCCTTTCATTAAGGTTCAAAATATTTAGATAAAGGTCTACTGGATTGAGCTACTTCCTTTTTTCGACGGCTAAAAATTTGCACCACTGCACTATTGCACTTTATTCTCTCTCCCTATATGGGAGCACTTTTTAGCTTTCTTGAATACTGGAATGCATTTTGCACTTCTGCACTGTGTTACGTTTAAACATTGCAGTACTGCACCATTGCACTTTACCCTTATGTAAGGGGGACAATACTGTTTTTGTCGATTAATGCAAAGCTCTGTGCATAAGGGCTTGTTTTTTTCTCCCCCCTTTTTTTTTTGTTTTCTTTGAGATAGGTCTATTCTCAAGGCTACGCTATTTACTTCACAAGCACTTTTTTGAAGCACTTTGTATCAGAGATACCTCAGGGCTTAACTATCTAGATGGTATCATTCACAGTGGGGGGGGGGGTGAGGACATGCTCCCAGGTGCCAAGTCAAGGCACCTTATTGTTTGAGGGAGGCTGTGGAGGCGAGGTAAGGGCTACCTCTCCCCACAGACAGTCTGGGGTGGGCAGGAGTGGGCGGGAAGGGGGGATGTAGCATTAGAAAAAATGAGCAGGAAAAGAGTGAATTACGCAGGATGTGCTTTCAAGCTAGCCGGATACTGTACAGCCTGGTTTTGGTGGGAGATGACTGTAAAAGAAGGGTTAAAAATGTGGAGGGAAATCTCAGAGTCGATAAAGTTTTTCTTTTGTTTGTTTTTTGTTATTGAGTTTCATAGTATAATAACCATAAAATACATCACTGTAAGCACATGGTTACAGAGTACAGAACTTTTTCTTTTGGGATACATCATAGCAGAGTTTGACAGTGACAGCAGAACACAGTTCATGGCAACAGCATACAGTACATAGGGTATCATCACATGGAACGTTCTTAGTCCTCTTTTCTAGTCATCATGTACTCGGTGAATAGAGTCAAAATGTCACGTTGCCTAGATGCACTTGGCAGTTCTTCAGCATAACATGTAAGTTGGTTGCCACAGTATGCTACATCTTTTAACCAATGTTCATGCTTGGGTGCCGGACTACCACCCCAATGAATTGAGATTCTACGCTTTGCTAGAAGCAGAGCTACGATCGCCAGATGTTGAGGAACACCTTTAAGCTGGAGCACAATACCTAATAAGCAAACTTTTGTGGTACAGTCTATCAGTTCACCTACCATTTCTATCAATGTACATGTGACCTTTCCCCAAAACGCCTGTATCTTTGGGCAGCTCCAAACCAAATGCTGGAAGTCAGCATATTCCGCACCGCACCTTATACAGCAATGTCAGTCTCTCAGACCATACCTATAGAGTTGCGCAGGTGTATAATACATTTGGTGTAGGTATTTGTAATGAATAAGTCTGAGATTCCCATTTGCGGTTAGTTGGCCTGTTAGCTTACAACACTCTAGCCATTCATCTTCTACTAAGGACTGAGGCAAACTATTATTCCATTTCTCCATTGGGCCCAATTTAACATCTAGCTCATCTGCTTGTGATATTCTATATAAACGAGTGACAAGTTTGACCTGTGTCTGCGTTGTGTATATTAATTGCAGTGCTCCTAATGTCAATGGTTCCTCCGGAAAGCATGGGTATAATGCTTGCAACGCTTCTCGTAGTCTATTATATATGAATGTTAGCATGACTGACCCCTCACTTTCTCCTATAAATCGTGGGAGCTCAATAAACTTCCCTTCAGGAAATAAATCACTCATTGCGTGCATACCTGCGTCCTGCATGGCCCTTAGAGAATCTGTTTCACCTGTTACTGAGAGCGCTGTATGGTGCACCAGTGGCATTGCCGGTGTGTACTGAGGTAATCGCAGTGCCCTCTTCCCCAGCTCGTGCCATGCGTGAGTTGTACTGCGCACCGCGTCTACTTAGCTTTTTTCAAATACTGTGGTGGTGTTTACAATCATTGCTTTGAGTGGTATTGGGTGAACAGCTCCAGCGTCCACCGCCACATGCGGGGTGAATTGTGGCTCTTTCTGCCAATAGTAGGCGTATTGCGCCTGCGCACATAGATATTATAATTGCAGACCCAGCACAGTAAAGCCACCCATCTCGTACGGTAGTGTTAGCACTTCCCTTTTAACTCGCAGCTTCTTACCGCCCCAGGCTAGTGTGATTAGTGAGGTGCAAAGTGTGTTAACCCCTTGCATGCCCGCCCCTTTCCCCGCCCAGTGCCGCGCTTTGTATTAGCGGCGGAGTTCATGACGAGCTGGACTCGTCATGGGCACAGCGCCACCGCAGCCCATGACGAGTCCAGCTCGTCATGGGCACTGAAGGGGTTAAAGAAATGCTGTGTTAACTTATTAGGAATATTTACAAAGAGATATAAAATCTTCGGAAGTACAACCATTTTGATTAATGCTATTCTATCCGCAAATGTTGATGGCAATTTGACCCATCTGGAGCCTTGCTCCATAAGCCGCGTGATTGCCGGTCCATAGTTGGTCCGTATGATCACCTGCGGGTCTTTATGGATCCAAACACCCAAATACTTAACTGGGTCTGTTCCCATTCTAGCGGATATCCCAATTCAACCCGTGTTGTGCTGTCCGTCAAGGAGAGCACAACCGATTTACTCCAATTTATTCTGAGGCCTTAGTGCCATTCAAAACGAATATATTCTCGAATTAGCGGCTCTAGGTATACCGCAGGTTCCCGCACATAGGGCACCACGTCATCGGCGTACATGGATACTGCCAGCGGTCTCTGGTGGAAATGTAGCACTGCCTGTGCATGTCGCTGCCACAGCACACAGGCCAATGGCTCCAATAACACCGCAAATAATAAAGGTGATAGAGGGCAACCTCGCCGCGTACCACGTCTGATTCGGACCATGTCAGACGTCTGGCCATTGACTCGGACACGTGCTATGGGGTCTGTATATAACAGCTTGATCCAGTTCGTGTAGATGTAGGGCACCCCCATATGGTGCAACACGGCAAACATATATCTCCAGGAGATAGAGTCAAATGCCTTAGCGGCGTCCAGGAGGACCGCCACCACCGGCAAAGTTGGTTCGAGGAGATGTAATATCGCATATAGTGTCCTCAAATTATGTGCGGTAGAGCTAGTCGGGATAAACCCTGACTGATCAGGGAGCAACATGTCAGGTAGCAGTAACCGCAGTCGGTTTGCCAGGACCTTCGCTAATATCTTTACATCTGTATTCATTAGGGAAAGGGGTGGGGTCTATATGATTCACAGCTACCTGGTGCTTTTCCCGGTTTTAATAGAGCTATAATCAGTGCATCACGGAGTGTGTCCGGAAGCCTTTGTTGCTCATATGCCTCTTCATATATCTCTTGGAGGTAACGTACCAGTATATCAATGTATTCTTTATAAAATTCTGCCAGCAGTCCATCTGAGCCTGTAGCCTTTACGTTTGGTAGCGCAGTTATAGCGTCTCGAATCTCATCTACTGTCAGCGAGTGCATTAGGAAGTCTTGCTACCTTCGCAATAACCATACCAAAGCTATGTCCTCTAAATATTGCGCTATTTCGTCTTCTGTTGCTGTTTGCCTACTGTCATACATAGCCTGATAGTATTGCACAAAGGAATCAACAATGCCCGGCACATCACAGCTAACCGTATCATCCTTTGCAATAGTTTTCACTATACGGTTTCTAGCCCATGGTTCAGCAATTATGCGGCCAAAGGTTTCCCAGGTCTGCTCCCCTCCCCTCCCCATAATATCTAGCTGTCCAACGCCTCGACATGTGCCTCACTTCCTGATCTGCCAAGTCGCTGTACTCAGTGATCTTTTCTTCAATGGCAGCCAGTGTGACGTTACTGGCACGCTTTCATTGGTGCGTTCAAGGAGTACTAGATCCTGTTCCAACCTTTTCATGGACCCCCATAAAGATTTAAGCACCCTAGCCTGCAACCCTATGCATACACCATGTGTCGTTACCTTGAATACCTCCCACAGTGTGCAAAGGCTTTGCACTGACCCAACATTATCAGTAAAATAGTTCTCAATGGTCTCTCACACTCCCTCACAGGACACCTGATCTTTCAGCACAGAGGGTAGCAATCTCCATTGAAATTGTGGCAGTGTATATGTGGGTACTAACATGTGAACCAATACCGGGGAGTGACGTGACAACGTGTGAGGCAAGTGCGTAATTGTGGTGATCCAGGAGTTCACATCACCCGTGGTAAGCCAGTAATCAAGGCGCTACCACGACTGATGCACATATGAGTGGGATGTACCTTCCAGCACTGCAGGATGTCGAAACCTCCAAGCGTCTAATAAATATAGATCTTTCATGCCAGCTTTAACAGCTTGGGCTGCCTTCTTTACTGTGTGCTCTTCAGCGGTGTGTCGGTCGAATGCAGGGTCTAATACAACATTATAATCGCCTGCACAAATAATCGCAGCTGGCGGTTCTCTGTGTACTTTATCCCATAACATTGCATAAAACCCAGGGTTGTCTATGTTAGGCCCATAGACATTGACAATAGTTAACAGTGTACTGAATATTTTACCCTGCACCACTATATAGCGGCTGTGCTCATCCTCATCTACATTGAAACTTTCAAACTAAATATTTTTTCTGATTAAGATCATAACTCCTCTTGCGTATGAAGAGTAGGAGGACACCAAACGCACCCCAGCCCATCTAGTGGCCACTGCTTTTGCTGTATGTTTAGTAAGGTGAGTCTCCTGCAATAGTGCCACCTGAACATTATGACGGTCTAAGTAGGTTAGTAGTTGTCTCGTTTTTTTGGGGTTATTAAGAACTCGGACATTCTATGTTACCCAGGTTATCTTGCCATCCTTAGTTTCTGCAAAGCTCAGTTCTCAACGGCCCCCCCGCCACCACATCTGCATCCGTAATGCTTGTATCTTACTGTAGTACCCTTTGTATTGCGTGTATTATACTGATGTATCAAGAACAGTCCCCAACAAGTCCCCCCTCCACTTCAGCATCCTTTATGCTAAGGATCCCCAAAGAAAATAACAAAAAAAGACACCTAATCGTCCGCCCCTCTTTAGGCAGCGAGCCTGCCCACAGTGCACACCCTAAACCATGAACTATGTGGGGTGTATCCTCTCGGAGGTCACCAGTTTCCCACCGACCCCCCTCAATGTAGTAAGGGGAGGCGGGGAATTTCTAATGTATTCTCCCAGCCTGCTTTGTTACCATATGTCTAAAAACAGTACCAACATGTATCCTGCACAACAACATTTTCAACAAAAGAGCAGAACAGTTAACAGCAACTACCAATTATCTTGGGCTGAGGCTCAGTACTCCATCAAGGTGTTTAGCATGTATAGTTTAGTCGCAAAATTAACTGTGGCATTTTTAAATCAACCATGCGATCAGGACATAGTTGTCTACAGAGAACCTTTACTGTTTTTAACGCAGTCATCAACCTCACCTCTTAGGGTGCACGTGCTGTAGTCCCCATGTATCCTTGTAAGTAGGCCCATCTTCTCCACATCCTTTTCCATGACAAGCCATGTTTTTTAGGCTCCTAAAGTATCTACAGCCCAACACCCCATCGGAGCAATACCCCAATCCCCCCACAACATAAACTGTGCTTTTGTTAATTTACTAAGTGTCCGACCTCTAGCAGCTTAACGAGACAGGATTTACCTGCATAAGGTTAAGTAAATATAAACGACACTAACAGTCTGCACAGATGGACAAATGAATGTGTTAGTCTTCATTATCTGTGTCATCACCAGCTACTCTAGAACATTCTTGCCACTCCAGCTGCAAACTGCAAAGCGTCTCTCAGGGATGTGGAGATCTTGGCTTTGCTCCTGTGCTGTATTCTCAGACGTGCTGGGTACAACATTGCATATTGCAGCTTCAGTGCCTGTAGTTTTTTTTTCACTGGTTGAAATTCACGTTGCTCCTGCTGTATCACCATCGTGAAATCCAGAAATAGCGCAACCTCCACCCCCTGGTACGTGGTTGTGCCTTTTTCTCTCGCCAGGCAAAGTGCCATGTCCCTGTCCCGATAGTTAAGGACCAATCTAATCTACAATAAGGAGCTAAAGGGGCAGAGAACAGGTCATCCCCCACTCAAAACACTGTATACAAAAAGACCTGTTCACACTGTGAACAAGTTTTATACATCCGTTTCGGTTGTCATAGATTTTGGACACTCTTTTCAGCTTGCGATTGTTTCGTCTAAGCTATTCAACGGTGTAGTTCACTCAAAGAAGAAAGAAAGAGAAATTTTGCGTACGAGGTGAGTCAAGCTGACTATCAATGTGTCTTAAACTTATGTCTCCATCACCCAAATATAGTGAAAAAAGAGTGAGAAGGCGTGTTGGTGCCTGACGGTAGCGCCACCAAGGAGGGTTAAGCAGGATGGTACTCGCCTGCTACCTCAATTCTCATCATCAGCTACCAACACTCCTAAAAGCAAGAGAATTGTGTAAAGGAACCAATGATTAACTGTACAGGTGCTAAGGTGTGCAATTAAAGAAAAGGAGAAACAAAGAGCTGTGCTATAATGTGTGCACCGTATCGAACCCCTTAGTGATATACACTGATATCGAAAAATAAGCTAAATCACACTGGCTTGCATATTTTATTCTAAGCTGCGTGATAGCTCATATGTTTAAAATGCCGACATGTTTCATTGCCACTGGACAAAACTCACGGCAACTTCTTCAGGGCGTGGGGTCTGTTCATTTCACCCTGCACCTCTATTTGTCAGTTAAAAACAGTTCTGTAGGAGACAAAAGAAAACATACACACACATAACAACACAGGACAAACTTGGTTGGTAACCTGTTATCTCAGGACAAATGTCCTATGTATTGTAATTCTGAACACCCTTTGACATATTTACCAGGATTTTGCCCACCATGGACATACCTTTACCCTTGAGTCCTTGCGGTTATGTATACGCGTTCAAGGCTCCGCTAATTCCACTCTACTCGTAGGTCTGTAATATATAATGTACAGTGAGGATAGCATGATTGACAATGTTTAGTGTCTCATTCATAGTTAGTGCGGATGTATCTCGCTCCTGTCTCAAGTGGTTCCCCCGCATCTAGGGATTTACTTAACAAATGCCTCGTGTTTGGCGTCCTATTAAAAAAAAAAAAAAAATGTTAAAACTTGTTCCCCTGGAGATGGCAAACCCTTTATAAAGTTGTAACCTGGCCCATCAAACTTCCAAGACTCCCGCTCCGACCTGGGTGTCCCAAAGTCCCTTCTCTTTGGCCTTTTTCGAATCAAATTCCCCGAGTTAGAACCATCTATCCAGACTCACCGTGAAAGTGTTCGTAACTGGCGTTTACTCAGCCCAGCAACAACACGGCCATTCCGTTGCGCGGTTTAAAAACGTCATTGCGTGTACCACGTGACTAGCCTACGCGGGTCCCATTCGAACAAAGGGCTTGGTGTGATGTAAGAGAGGTGGCCATTTTGAAATGGGAAATGCCGTATTGTGCCTATCCCCATTGGTTTACACAGACATGTTCCTGCATATATTTATTACAACCCAGTGTAGAATAATGATCACTATGTGTACATCAACCTATTTATAGCCTGAAAAGACACCGAAATGCTGTATTTCCTGGGATACTTCTACAAGTATGTGTCCCTATATAGTTTTTCATTTGGGGTATCACGTGACTAGCTGTCGCGGATACCATTCAGGCAAAAGGCTTGGTGTAATGTGAAAGAAGTTGCCATTTTGAAGTGGGGAATGCCGTATTGTGCCTGTCCCCATTGGTTTACACAAACGTGCTCCTACTTGTATTGGCTACGTCCCAGTGAAGGATGCTGATGAATGTATATACATCAACCTATTTGCAACCTTAAAAGCAACCAAAGTGATGTGTTTCCTGGGATGTTCCTGCAAATATGTGTCCTTATATGGTTTTCCATTGGGAACTACCAAAGTCGTAAGTGTGGTTAGCCTTCCCTGTCTGGTAACTGCAGCTATGATGATGGACCAGCACTTGAAATTAATATACTAAGATTGCGTTGATGACAGTTATAACTCATTAATGTCACACGCTTTGAATTGACTCGTTACCCGAAGTTTGGACCTCGTGTATACACAACTCGTATATTATTCATGACTTGGGACTGCATACTAGTGACCCTCAATGGTATGGAGGAAGGGTTACATGAATCATATGTTCACCTTACTCCATTCGATAAGGTCGTTTAGTCCATTTTGGTCCACACCCTCTTGATAAATCCAACGTGCTTCCTTGCTACTCAGTCTGGATTCAATATTGAACTGGTCGCCTGTAACTCTTTCTAGCACTACCCAGCGCACTTCTTGAGCAGTATGTTTTTGTGTTTGAAAATGTTGTATCAATTTAGTGCTCAATTTACCTGCACGGAGTGTGCTAAGATGTTCTTGTATTCTTGTTTTTACCTTCCTGGTGGTAAGGCCGATATAGTGAAGCTCGCAGGGGCATGTTAGTCTATAAATAACGTGCGAAGTGTTACAGTTGCTGAATTTGTTTAAAAACCAGATCTTATTGTTTGCAAGAGTCACATTTTTAGTGGGCGATGTAAATGCGCACACAGAGCAATTTCCACATGGGTAGTGCCCCGGGGGGATGTTGGTCTCACGTGGAGTTATTTTGGGTCTGGTGTGGACCAGCCGGTCCCGGATGTTCGCAGATCTTTTGAATGCAAAACGGGGGGGAGGCATTTGCATATTGGTGGTGCTAAGCAGATGCCAATGCCTGCGAATAATCTGCCTGATTTTGGTGGAAAGTGGTCCAAAGGTAGTGACCACTGGGATACATTCACCTTTTTCTTTAGAGGTCTTTTCCAACAGGGCTGCACGGGGCGTGTTGTATGCTCGTTTTTTTGCCTGTCTTATGACCTTACTGGGATATGCTCGATCTTGTAGCTTGGTAGCCAATACATTTGATTGTGCAGAATATTCCTGTATGGTAGAGCAGTTTCGGCGGTATCTTAAAAACTGTCCTACGGGCAAGTTGTCCCGGAGGGCCCTGGGATGGTAGGATCTGTAATGTAAGAGAGAGTTTTTGTCCGTCGGCTTATGATGAACCCTGGTCACCAACCTCTCGTCCTCTGCTTGAATGTCGAGATCCAGATATACTGCACTGGTTTTACTCATTTCCCAAGTGAACTTTAAACAGACGTCAAGGCTATTAAGCCAGACAAGGAAATCCTTCAGTCTTTCCTCCGTCCCTTCCCATATACATAATACATCATCTATGTATCTCTTCCAGAGGACAATGTTCCTCTGGAAGAGATTGGTGTCTGAATGGATATGGTACGCCTCGAACTGGCCCACATAAACGCAGGCCAGACTAGGGGCAAATGTAGCCCCCATCGAAGTCCCCGACACCTGGAGATATATCTGGTCCTTACATGAGAAGAAGTTTTGGGTCAATGCGATCTCTATGCATTGGAGGACGAAGGTTTGGGGGCAGTCATAAAACCATTCAGAGTCCCTCAGGGCACGCGCTGCTGCCACCAGCGTTGCCTCCTGAGGGATACTGGTGTACAACGACTCAATGTCGATGGTTACAAGGAATTGGTTTGCTGGATTATATGAGACATTCTCCAAAATTCTCAGCACGTCCGTGGTGTCCTGGACGTATGAGGGTTGGGTGATGACACATTCCCTTAGGAAGAAGTCCGCAAACTGGGAAAGTGGTTCTAATAGCGATTGAATGCCGGAGACGATGGGTCGTCCCGGAGGAGGCTGTTGTTTCTTGTGGATTTTGGGTACAATGTAGAACGCCGGCATTCTCGGTTTCATGTTGATCAGAAATTCGGCTTCCCTATATGTAACCCATTTCTTTTCTTTGGCCTCGGTTACCAGTTGGATAATGGTCGCCTGCAGGTCATTGGTGGGGTCCCGCGCCAAAGGTCTATAATTGCAGCGATTTCCCAACAGCCTAGCCACCTCTGTGTCGTAGTCGAGTGTATCCATCACTACCACTGCCCCGCCTTTATCGGCTGGCTTAATAGTGATTGTTTGATTGTTTTGTAGGCTTTTCAATGCCTGCCAATCTCTAAAACTCATATTGCTGTGGTCCACAGTCTGCATGCTTTGTTCAATCTGACCAATATCCTGTAGGATCTTCTGTTCAAACACCACAGTTTCAGGGCCTATTGTGTTACCAGGGGGACAAAATTGGGAAGGGCGCCGCAAATTTGTACAGAAGTTGGACACATTATCCTTTTCCTTCCCGGCAAAAAACTTTTAAAGTTTAATCTTCCTCATTAGCCCATACAGTTCTGCCCGGAGTTGGAACCCGTCGTGCCGGGGGGTAGGGACATATCCCAACCCTTTGTTAAGTACAGCAGTTTCCGCGTCTGTAAGAGGATATTGAGAAAGATTGACCACAATGTTGTTAACATTGGCAGTTATAGGGGTGTTCTGCCTCTGCTGCGAGTGATCCTCGGGGAGAAGGACTGCCAAGTTGAGTTCAAATTCTGACGAGCCCGACCCCGTCCCCGGCCTCTGTAATTGTTCACCCTTTGGTCTGCTGTATTGTGTGTTTGTTGACCTAAAAAAACCCTGAACATTGCTCCCAGGTCCTCGTTAGTTCTATCCTGGGGATTGAATCTAACCCTGGGATTTCAAAATGGCCACCTCTCTTACATCACACCAAGCCCTTTGTTCGAATGGGACCCGCGTAGGCTAGTCACGTGGTACACGCAATGACGTTTTTAAACCGCGCAACGGAATGGCCGTGTTGTTGCTGGGCTGAGTAAACGCCAGTTACGAACACTTTCACGGTGAGTCTGGATAGATGGTTCTAACTCGGGGAATTTGATTCGAAAAAGGCCAAAGAGAAGGGACTTTGGGACACCCAGGTCGGAGCGGGAGTCTTGGAAGTTTGATGGGCCAGGTTACAACTTTATAAAGGGTTTGCCATCTCCAGGGGAACAAGTTTTAACATTTTTTTTTTTTTTTTTAATAGGACGCCAAACACGAGGCATTTGTTAAGTAAATCCCTAGATGCGGGGGAACCACTTGAGACAGGAGCGAGATACATCCGCACTAACTATGAATGAGACACTAAACATTGTCAATCATGCTATCCTCACTGTACATTATATATTACAGACCTACGAGTGGAGTGGAATTAGCGGAGCCTTGAACGCGTATACATAACCGCAAGGACTCAAGGGTAAAGGTATGCCCATGGTGGGCAAAATCCTGGTAAATATGTCAAAGGGTGTTCAGAATTACAATACATAGGACATTTGTCCTGAGATAACAGGTTACCAACCAAGTTTGTCCTGTGTTGTTATGTGTGTGTATGTTTTCTTTTGTCTCCTACAGAACTGTTTTTAACTGACAAATAGAGGTGCAGGGTGAAATGAACAGACCCCACGCCCTGAAGAAGTTGCCGTGAGTTTTGTCCAGTGGCAATGAAACATGTCGGCATTTTAAACATATGAGCTATCACGCAGCTTAGAATAAAATATGCAAGCCAGTGTGATTTAGCTTATTTTTCGATATCAGTGTATATCACTAAGGGGTTCGATACGGTGCACACATTATAGCACAGCTCTTTGTTTCTCCTTTTCTTTAATTACACACCTTAGCACCTGTACAGTTAATCATTGGTTCCTTTACACAATTCTCTTGCTTTTAGGAGTGTTGGTAGCTGATGATGAGAATTGAGGTAGCAGGCGAGTACCATCCTGCTTAACCCTCCTTGGTGGCGCTACCGTGAGGCACCAACACGCCTTCTCACTCTTTTTTCACTATATTTGGGTGATGGAGACATAAGTTTAAGACACATTGATAGTCAGCTTGACTCACCTCGTACGCAAAATTTCTCTTTCTTTCTTCTTTGAGTGAACTACACCGTTGAATAGCTTAGACGAAACAATCGCAAGCTGAAAAGAGTGTCCAAAATCTATGACAACCGAAACGGATGTATAAAACTTGTTCACAGTGTGAACAGGTCTTTTTGTATACACCGATAGTTAAGGAGCCTGGCAATGATAGGAGTACCCCATTAGCCGTCCCGTCGCTAAATATCGAAACACGCTGCCAGTATTACTCACTGGCGGTGGCCTGAAACACCCTTCAACCTCTGATGTGTCTCCTCACCTGGGCGGCAGGGATGGGCAGTCATCCAAGGGCATTCTTTCACACACGCTGCATCTTAAATCAGGAATCAGAACGCGCACGGGGATGAAACCAGCACACCACTTCACCACAAGTCTGCCCACATCCAGCGTACCGTCATCTCCGCCAGGCGTTCCCGGCGTTCCCAGCTTCACAGCAGGTGGTCCCCAAAGCCACTGCAGTGCTCTCCAACAATATATTTCAGCGAGTCCCCCACAGTGTTATGGTAACGTGTCTGGGTCAACCTGTCACAACACCCGGTATAGATGTCCAAATGCTGCTTCAATACCTCCGGTCGGCTTACTGGTATTCAGCATTTCGTAATGGCTGCCATGTTGCCGCCAGGTCAATCAGCCGTAATTATTGGGCTTTATTCAACAGCAATCGCACCAACACTCACAGTTTCATGTGCAGTAAGCGCAGAAGTATAGAATCGCCGTCTCTCGTGCTTGGATGGCTGGGAGAAGTGCAGGATTTTAAGCGAATATTGGCCCCGACCAGCAGAGCTGCACTAACATGTGGCTATCTTGCTTCGGACTCACTTGCACCCCCCAGAGTCGATAAAGTTGAGACAGGATTCCTAAGATGGTTCGGATGACGCAAAATATAAAAGTTATCGCATGTGATGTGAATGGATTGTTGAATCCACGTAAAAGATGTGCTCTTTTAAATTGGTTAACATCCCTTTCTACTGAAGTTTTATTTCCACAAGAAACACATTTCAGGACCGACACCCCCAAGATATCACTGCTTAAGAAATATGCACTGGTGTATTTCTCATTTGCTAATTGTGCAGTGCGTGGGGTTGGGATTTTACTATCTAACACGTTGGACTGGCAGGTTAAGGAGGTCCGGCGAGATGGCAAAGGTAGATGGTTATCGGTAAAAGTAAAATTTGAGGGAGCAGTGCTAAATTTAGTTAACTATTATGGCCCCATAGATGACAAAACCACAGCACTTGAGCAAATTTATCAATTAGTAGCGAACATGGAAGGTATATTGATCTTGGGTGGTGATTTTATATTCAGAACCTTGCGCTGGATACCTCCAATAATGCAAAACGACAATTAACACCTAAAACTGCAAAGTTAATAAAAAATCTGTCAATAGATTTTGCTTTAACAGACCCTTGGATGCAAGGGCACCCTGGCTCTTCTCAGTTTACTTGCTACTCCTCAAGATACAGAACAGCATCCCGATTTTTTTTTTGGTGGACAAGCTGTTAGCCAATGGTAAACCAGGGATACTTGCCAACTCTTTTTCTGATCACTCTGTAGTTTCTTTTCTGTTAACGCTGAGGATTACCCCAAAATGGAAATCAAGGTGGCAGTTTGATAAATCTTTACTTGAAGACACTACTTGGGTGGCAGAAACTAGAATTTTTATCAGTGAACTTTTTCAGATTAATGTCAATTCTGCCCCAAATCTTTATGATTTGGGAGGCATTTAAAGCTACTTTTAGAGGACAGGTGATATCCTATAAGTCTAGGTTTAAGTAAGCAACATAAGCAAAAGATTCTCGATCTACAGACTGCTGTAGAAAGAGCCAGCCAAAATGTAAACCTAACAGCGACAGCCGAGCACATTATTAAAGCACAACAGCAAGGATTATTAAAAGCCAAGGAGCAATTAAAGGATTTCTTTTTGTCGGAGGAGATTTCGGGGATCAGGGCTTACCAACAAAAGCTCTACACGGAAAGCCAGCATATCAGCAGATTTTTGGCTTGGACTACGAAAAGTCAGAAAGCGGAGCAAGTAATTAGTCAGGTTAAAAATCCCTCTACCGGCCTGCTAGAATAAGATAAGCAGGCAATTTCTGAGGTTTTTCTTTCTCATTTTAAATAAATTTATATGGAAATACAGGTGGTAGAAGAGCTAGAATTGATGTCCTTATTTTGAATCACTGGAACTACCACCGATATTTCGGCAACTTATTGAGATGCTTAATGGTTCAATTGGAATCTCAGAAATCCTGACAGTATTGAAAAGTATGTCTAAAGCCGAAGCTATTGGGTTGGATGGGATCCTCGTGGAGGTATATAAAATATTCCAAGGGAACTAATTCCTTTTTTAATGAAACTGTTTAATCAAATAAAGGACGGGATGGATACCCCCAAAAGTTTTAAGGAGTCAGTCCTGGTAGTCTTTCTGAAAAAAGATAAAGATCCCTGTGATCCAAATTCCTATCGCCCTATCCGTTTGTTAAATTCTGATTCGAAACTGTTTATGAAGATCTGGGCCAGAAGGATTGCTCTATGCAGCAAACAGGTGGTCCATACAGATCAAAATGGGTTTATTCCAGGACGGTTAATGGCCGCCAACACATGTTTTTTAATGCAAGCTATTGATTATTTTTCAGCTCACAAGATCAAGGTGGCCATTCTGATGATGGATGCCGAAAAGGCTTTTGATTTGGTAGACTGGCGTGCTTTGTTTTTTATTTTGGAGAAGTTTGGTTTTCCATCACAATTGATACATATGTTAAAAGAATTATATAGTCAGGCGGAGGCCAAAATCAGCATCAATGCAACAGAAGCTTGGACGGTCAATATTGACCGAGGCATGCGACAGGGTTATCCGTTATCGCATCTTTTGTTTTCTCTGTTTATTGAACCCCTAGCTGTTAAGATTCATAATAATTATTTGATTTTGCCCCCTTGGAGGGGATCGCAAAAATTAAGCTATATGCAGATGATATAATTTTATATCTGGAAGCAGACGGGTCTAATATACAGAATGCATTGGATGGAATTCAGAAATGTATTCAGATAGGGGGATAGAAACTGAACCAAGCTCAAAACAGAAATTCTCACATTTATTGCTGGGCCTTCCGACGTCCCGGTTTCCCTACAATTACAACTACCACACCCAGTCAGATACCTAGGTATCTTTGTCACAAATGATTGGGGCCAATTATTTTCATAAAATTACAGCAGCACGCTTGCGAAAGTTAAAAAAATATTAGATAAGTCTTTGCTCCATCTATCATTGATAGGACGAATCTCTATGGTTAAAATGTTGGTGCTCCCACTGTTTTTGTTTCTTTTTTGTAATCTTCCCTTAAAAATCCCCAGTTCCTATTTATCAAGAACTGGATGAAATGATTTGGAAGTTTGTGTGGAACAATAAACACCCTCGGATTAAGCTAACCACAAAACAAATAGATATAGCACAGGGGAGGTTAGCACTCCCACATTTTGCAATCTACTATCAGGCCTCCTTGATCAATTTGTTATCACAATTAGGAGAGGAATATTCGGTATTCGATAACTTTTTTTTAACACATATGTTGAAGGAAGTGCAGTAAAACTTCTTACTTTCTTACAAACAGAGAAACTTCCTAAAAATACCAGATATAAGGTGATATTGGCATTAGCAGCAAGAACCCAGCTTTTTCATCAATCGTGAGATAATCAAGAATATCATACTTATACCCCCATTCAAGATTGTGTAGCAGGAGGTTTGAAGTTGCCTGGGGGGCTCTACCAAGTATGGCCAGAACTAGGATTCGGTCAGCTTGGGGATTTTTATAATCACAATGCATTAATTACCTGGGAAACGGTGTGATTGCAATCTGGCAAACTAAATACCACTTTCTCTACGAGTTTTCTTCAGCTCATGAGTTTTCCCAAAAATAATTATAATATGCTGAGTGAGGTTGCACAGCAAATTGCCAGACAGATGTCAAATATAGTTTGCGGGGTTAGATTTTGGTATCAGCTATTGCATCAAACGGCTCATAGTGAGGAGATTATTATGAAAGAGGTTCAGAAATTCATTCAGAAACAGGCTGAAAGTTTAATAAGAAAGAGTGGCAGCAGCTTACTGAGATATCGAATAAAGCACTGTGAGGCGCTAATTTTAAGAGGATGAATTTTTTATCCTGATGGTTGACATATTACACCCCTCTGAGACTGCATAAAATGTTTCCAGCTAATCCGAACCAATGTTTTAGATGTAATAAACAGAATGACGAGGGTTGGGTGCACATATTTTATTAGTCTACAGCAATTTTGGAAGGACATTTTTACTTTGATTTCTCAAATGTTGTCCTTTACAATATCTCCCTCATGTATGGTGGTGCTGTTTGGTTCCTCTGGTAGGTAAAATGTTTAACGAAATATCAGCAGCATTTTTTAGTAATTTCTATAGTGGTCGCTAGGTCACTTGTCCTTCAAATTTGGAAGACTAATAAGCAACCTAGGATTGAACATTGGGTTAATAAAATGTGCGGGACTAAAAGATTTGAGGAGGCCTATGCAAAACGTGCAGGAGCTGCTGTAAGATTCAGAGCTAGCTGGGAAAAAAAACATTTCTAGCCATTATATATCTGAGTAAAAGTATAATTTTAGAGCCCTTTGCTTTTTGGAGCAGAATTTCTGCATTTTATTAAACAACTGCCGCTAGCCGCATATGCACTTTAATAGTTTTTGTTTTTAATATTCGTACGTTAGTTTGAAGTAGCCATTGTATAGATTTCAGATTACTAACTAAGGTGTAATAGTCACTAATGAAGATATGTATTCATGTTTCTGGGTAATTATCTGGAGGTAGCAGACGCCGGATAGTCTACAGGATCATGGTTTAGTTTGAGCTACTGTGCAATATATTCGCTTTCCACTTTTTTATTCTTTTAGAACTGTTTTTTTCATAAAATAGTGTCTTAATTGATGTTAATTCCTAATTATTGTATGCAATTCCATATAAATGTATTTTTGCTGCTAGCTATTTGATATCAGTTATTTCAATCCTATTTATTCATTCTGTGATGTCATGCTTCTTTGTTTTTTTATTCCTGCTCTAATAAAAATATTTAATTAAAAAATATATCGATCCCTTGTATGTGTGTGGGGGTAAATGGGGCCAGCGATGTGGGTTATTACACAGGTAGCAGAAGATCCTTCAGTGAGTTGATGTTGCTTTCACCACATCCACCCCGTCAAGTGTGTGATTCACTTATGATGTAAATTAAGTCACACATCAATAAATCATACAGCCCAGGGGAAGATGGTTAGGGGTTTGATGAGTGGATGGGAAAAGAGATTTGGGAAAAGGTGTGACAAAGGCAAACACTACACAACAACAATACTCTTTAGGGTGATGATCAGCACAAGATAGTCAATCTATTGTGGAAGGAAATGAATGAAAAATATGACACAGTTCAGTTATATGCATTGTAAACAGTCCTTCAACCTCAGAGACCCATGTTATTGTTATATATCTAAATTTCTGTCATCTAGGTTTGAAAAATACAAATTATCGAGGAGTGAAATTAACTTAAACAGTCCTAACAATTATGAATGTTTAAAGAAAAATTATACTGTTTTGCCATATTGGGCGTGCATCTTCATTCTTCATGGGAATGTCTGTCAATCTTGGGTGTCTGGCTGAAGCAGTACAGTAAGGTAAGGATGAGTGTTATGGAGCTTTTTCCTTTTGTGCAGGAGAAGAGAAGACCTGAGTATTGTAAAACAAAAACAATATTGTACAGTCAATAAGAAGGACAGAAGGTAAGCTTCATGAGGAATGTACTAAGAAGACTCCGAGGCAGAGCAAGAGCATAGTCTGCTGTAATCATTAATTTTATGACTCATGTGCAGTTGATTAACTGAAAACTGAGGGCAATTTATAATCACAAACAATCACAGACAAGTGGCTGCATGTACCGAGTTTATCAATATCATAACTGTCATCATAATATTTAGCTTAGTGCTTGCATAATGTGAAGATGTGATATTACATTTCTGTCTCCAGTTCCTTACAACAACAAGTCTCCTACCCGACCACAACCAAATAATACTCAATTATATATCACTCGTTGGTGCAATAGTTACCTGTTTCAATCCAAGATCTGTGGTACACACCTGTATTCCTCTTTGATGCAAGCAGCACACATTGGGCAGCCTTATAAATACAATGTTCTAGGGCAGTCCTGCAAGGGGATGAAAAAAAGGATTGGCATGGGACAGAGGTAGACATTATCACCCCAATGTCCTTGAAAGGAATGGGAGGAGGCTTCTTCACAGCACACTGGTCCAAATCCAATCTGGCCATACATGTGCCTAAAATGGTGTGGCAGCATAAGTCAATCAGACACAAACAAAGAAAACATATAATGTTACCCTAGCTATATCTATTTTGTTTGGGGGGGATGATAAAAGGTTCTATGGTGGCCTAGTCTATCAGAGAAGTAGAGTTTGTCCTCAAACTGAGGTTGTTCGCCCACAAGTTAGTCAGCTAACACACTCTGAACTGTCTGACCAATCACCTTCATCCTCCTCCTATGGTATTTCAGGAAGGGTGTAATTTGGTTGTACAAAGTGTCCATTCATTTTGATCATGGTCAATCACTTCACATTTTGAGGTGGAAGACTGGCCCTTTTCACTGTGACAACTGCGCCATCTGCACTGAACACACGTTCAGCAGACACACTAGCTAATGGATAGGCCAGATAATTTATTGCCAGCCTACTGAGCACTGGCCATTTGCCCATCTTCCAGTACCAATACACCAATGGGGTCCATCCACATAGAACTCGTTAGGGTCATCCAGAGACATCCTGTCAATGGTCATTGGTGCTGCTACTTGCTCAACCTCTTTTACCTTTGCCTCTGTACTGGACTTACACCCTGCCACTTGCTGGTGTTGGCTGCTGTGAGACGACAGGACTGCCCTCTCTGAAAGCTGAAGGTGGCACCCCAGAACTTCTTTCTGGGAGTAGGACTTTAATTCCCAGCAGTTCTTTCTCCAGGACTCTGGCTAACTCAAAAATCCACTTCTGAAAAAGGAATGAAAGTGCCCAGTATTTGTTTGTACTGTGGATCACGCATTGTGGCACAGATGTACTCTTTGGATGACACAATACTTTTTGCTGACCTATATTATCAGCCAAAAGAAGGATTAAGCCATCAACCAACTCATGCATACCTTTGTTTTCATTCCCACCTGTAAGTGTGAACCATTCAGTCACCTTTTCTAACTGGTCCTGTAGCAGATGCAGCAACGGGATTGCCTCGCCCATCATACTATCCCCCATGCTTAATTCCCATGTGAAAACCTCAAGAGGAATTAGCATCTCAGTCTGGCATTTGACTAGGCCATATTTGTCCATCTTAATCATCATGTTTTTCCAGTTGTATTCCCTCTTTGCATGACATATTCATTGATCAGTTTATACTGCTCAAACAGATGTAACAACATGTAAAAAGTTGAGATTCAATGTGTTGACACCTTCTGTATGCGGTCTTTAACTGGCATTCTATTATGCTGAATGAATGTTAACTTCTTTTGGGATATAAAAAAATGGCTGAACTGAATGCAGATTCTTCTGCAGGTCGTTAGTAAGTTGCTGACTATGTGTTCATGTTTGAGAAAGTCCTGCACAATAAGGTTGATGTGATATGCCAAACACAGGACCCTAAAATATTTACCATCTGCCATGGCCTTAACTATACTACTGCCATTGTTGGTGGTAACAAATCCAGTTCTGAGACCTCTGGGTCACATCCATTCAAACACTGTGCTGTTAAATTATTACAAGATGTTTTGCACTGTATGGGATTTCTGCATGGTGAACATGGCTACTGTTGCATGCCGCCAAGACCTGTACATAGCTGTTGCATAATGCCCACAAAAGAGATCCAGTGTGCAGTGAAAAACATGTAATCAGTGGTTTGACAACTGGTCTACATATCTGTTGTCAGGTAGATAGTGTGAACAGCACTCTACTGCAAAGCTTGTCGAACCAATTTCAACACATCGTGAAGGAGCATTGGAAGAGAAACTCTGGCCAAATAGGTCCTGCTGGGAATCTTCTATTTTGGGCAGATGGCCACCAAAAATACTAAAATACCCACTCCTTCCACAAAAGAGAAAGGGAGGAGGTCTACCTCTAACATTTTATCCAGCTGCCCATTGATCAAACATTCTGTTGGGTGGTTGCATTCATATAGCCCCTCCTGCCTGAACATGCCCTTAATAGTAACCCGGATATTTTTCTTTTCCGACCTCGTCGCACCCCACGCCATCGCCTCCACGGACTACTTCCTCATTGGAGACCTGAACTTCCACCTCGACAACCGCAGTGACCCCGAATCCACCACCCTCCTCGCCAACCTAGCCAACCTAGGACTGAAGCAGCTTGTCACAACCCCACCCACAAAGCCGGACACACCCTCCACACCATCTTCTCAGGAGGGAAAAACATCCACTTCAACCACACCACGCAGCCCCTCTGGACAGACCACCACTGTGTACACTTCACCTTCAACACTACCACCGCACCCAAGCCCGCCCCGCGCCCACCACAAAGGAACTGGAGCAAGATCACAGAGTAACCCATGAACACTACCCTCCTCCACAACCCCCCCTCCGCCACGGCTGATGCCAATTACACAGCCAAGGAACTACACTGCTGGATATCCAGCACGGACAAGCTTGCACCCGTCCACCACACCACCAAACAGCACCCCCTGAAGGCTGCCTGGTTCACCACTGACCTCAAAGAAGCCAGGCGCTCCTGCAGACGCCTTGAGAAGGTCTAGCGGAACAGAAAAACCACCGAAGACCAAAACGACTACAGGAACGCCATAAATGAATACCACCAGCGTATAAGAGCCACCAAGCGGACCTTTATCAAGAACAAAATCCACACCAACGCAAGTACCGCAAAAGAACTCTTCAGCGCCATACAGCAGTTCAGGAAACCCCCAGCGAAGCCATCTCAGGACCTATGCAACCAGCTCAGCTCCTACTTCCACCTGAAAATCAAGACCCTCTATGACAACTTCAGCGAACAGACTCCAGACACCATCCCCCCACACCACTGCCAACCAGCCAACCATCACCACCTGGAAACCTGCCACCACCAAACACACCTCCATTACCATGAAGAACATCCACTCAGGAGCCCCCATGGACCCCTGCAAACTGCACATCTACCACAAAGCCGCCGCAGCCATAGCACCAGAACTAGGCTGGACCATCAATGCCTCCTATGAATCCGGCATCTACCCCGACGACTGGAAGCGGGCAGAGGTAAAGCCCCTCCTCAAGAAACAATCGGCCGACCTGATGGACCTGAAAAACTACCGACCCATCTCTCTCCTTCCCTTCACAGCCAAAGTCACCGAAAGATTCATCAATGACCAGCTGACGACCTTTATGAAGGAAAACGCCATCCTTGACTCCTCCCAGTCTGGCAACCACAGCACCGAGACCGCCCTCCTCGCCGCCACCAACGACACCCACATGCTACTTGGACAGGGCCACACTGCAGCCCTCGTCCTACTAGACCTCTCTGCAGCCTTGGACACCATCTCACACCGCACTCTCGCAGCCAGACTCCATGATGCTGGTATACGAGGAACCGCCCTCTACTGGATCTGCTCCTTTCTCTCCGAAGAACCCAAAGAATCAGACTCCCTCCCTTCCTCTCCGAACCAACAGAGGTCAACTGTGGATTACCCCAAGGATCTTCGCTTAGCCCCACACTCTTCAACATCAACATCTACATAGCCCCCCTCGCCGCCATCAAAGGACAGCACGGGCTCAGCATAGTATCTTACACCGACGACACCCAGCTCATCCTCTCTCTCAAGAAGAACCCCGAAGACACCAAACTCAGCTTCCAGGATGGAATGAAAGACGTTGCAGCCTAGATGAGCAACAGCTGCCTAAAACTGAACTCGGAGAAGACAGAGGTCCTTGTCCTCGGACCCTCACCCACCACGTGGGACAGCTCCTGGTGGGCCCCTGCCCTTGGTAGCCCACCCACCCCGACGGACCACACCCAGAACCTCGGCATCATTCTAGACTCCTCCCTCACCCTGACCCACCAGATCAACGCCGTCGCCTCCACCTGCTTCAACTCCCTCCGCATCCTCCGCAAGACATTGAAGTGGATCCCCCAAATGCAGGAACACAGTTACTCACGTACTCATAACCAGCAGACTGAACTACGGCAACGCCCTATATGCCTGTAACAACAAAACCCTGTACAGCAGCTCCAAACCATCCAAAACACCGCAGCCAGACTCGTCCTCGGAAGTCCGCGACACAAGCTCATGACCCAGCACCTATGAGACCTCCACTAGCTCCCCATCAAGAAGAGAGCAACCTTCAAGCTACTCACCTATGCCTACAAATCCCTCCACAACATCAGACTCAAATACCTCAACGAAAGAGTCTCCTTCCACGTACCCACAAGGAACCTCTGCTCCGCCGACTGATCTGGAGCTGTGCCCCTCCAGCGCCTTGAGACCCTCACAGGTGAGTAGTGCACTTTATAAACCCCTGATTGATTGATTGATTGATTGATTGATTGATTGATTGATTGATTGATTGATACTGTCACTGACGCATGCTACTTCCGGAAAGATGATAAACCTGACTCAATGCGCATTTTGTTGGGACAGTCACTGTATGCTGCTTTGGTGTCTTCATCTGGTTCTTGTGCCATTGGGAGGTTGCTGCGGAGGGTGATACTGGTGCACTGCTGGAGACAGGGCTGCTTTGTGTAAAGATGTCACCTTGTTCTTTCTCATCACCTTCATTTCCCACCTAAGGGTGGGTGACAATTTCCGTTCCGCTCGCGGAAATAGCGAAAATTCGAAATTTTCGGGTTCCGCGCGGAACGCGAAAATGTGGAAACTTCCGCGATCCGCGAGGGAATGGAAATTGTCGCCTAGGCAGTTGTGCTTTCTCCCCAAGCACAATTGCCGCACTCGGGTATAGCTCCCACCTTCCGAGGCCCAAAGATCCACCAATATATCCACACAACACCCCAATATTGCAGCGGAGGGTCGGCACGGCACCCGATGCTGTGTGACAGCCAAAGAAATCACCAGCTTTGAGGAGATCTGAGTGCGGGAGCCGAATGTTATCCAGGCCTGAAAAGCCACGTACTCGAGTTCCGGGAATCCGAGGGTGATCTCTGAGGGCAGCAGCCATGTTTAAAATCACTCCGCGGTTCCCTGCGTGCCGTAACCAACTGCACTAGTGCGTGACCCAGGCGATGCATCCAGTTGATGGCGGACCTCCCCCCATCATATTCGAGCAGCAGACGACACGTGCACGAGCTACCAACCCATACTGGGTCAGGGAAGGTGTTGTCTACATGGCAGCTCACCTGCATTCTGCAGAGGCCCCGCATGGGCTGTGTGCTCGAGACTGCCAGGGAGGCAGAACCCAGAGCCAAGTAAGGGCAGTGGCGCCTGGCCGGGGGTCCCCGGATGGTATCATCTCTACTTTGCTGGGCCGTGTGAGGCACCCAGGCCACAAAACATAGTAGCGGCGACTCTAATACCGGACACACAACTCCATAGACATTGGAGGGTGGGGCACCATGAGGATTCCTTCAAGAAATGTCCGCTGCGTGCTCGCATGGGCCCCCTCCCCCCCGTATTGGCCAGTAACTGGACAGCCCACATAAACATCATTCAGGCAATGTGCATCTCCAGCCTGCGGTGGATTTGAGGAGTCCATCAATACACCCACTCCATAACACAGTGTGTACCATTCCAGGTGCCAGTACCCCAGGAAGTGACTGGAGACAATAGAGCTGCCATCCAGTGGGAATAGGAAATCGAGTGCAAGTGGCAACCCCGATGAGCACTGGGTGGTGGAGGACGATGTCCTGAAGGTAGCCCCAAGAGTGTTAGAATTCAGGGCCTCCCGGGTAAGCTCCGACAGGCCGGTGAGGGATATATATCCCACGAGCAGGCAGCGGGTGAACCCTGTCTGGGTTCCTTCCTCAACATATCAAAATGTTGGGGGCCAAGGGACAAAAAAACACGCTCCAAACTAAACTAGATAAATATACCACCCAAAAAGGGGGAGACACCGAGGCCGCAAATAAAGGAGAGGCGGATAAGACAATGAGCTCAGCCAAGGAGGAGCCTACCCTCAAAGGTGTCATGGCCGCCATAGCAGGAGTACGCGCATAGTTGGAACAAAGAATGGACGCAATCACCATCAAAATGACGTTGCTAATAGCCGATTTGCAGAAGACTAGAGAAAAAGTGAAAACCATTGAAGTAGCAACTTCGGAGCTCAGTAGTGAAACCTGTCAGATGCGTCAGGAGAACACAGAACGACAGGTCACTCAGAAAAGGACAGAAACTCAGCTGGATGACTACGAAGGTCGTGCAAGATGCAGTAAGGTGAGGATAGTGGGGGTCCCCGAGAGAACAGAGGAGCCTGTTGTCGACCTATTTGTAGAGGATCTAATACTGAAACAACTTCTGCCTAAAACCCTTTTGAATTTTTTTACAGTCGAAAGAGCGCACAGGAATCAAGGAGGGAGGCCTAAGCCGGGTGCAACCTCAAGGCCAATCCTGGCGAAATTCCGAAATTTCAGGGACCGCGACGTCATTCTGCAGGCGGGTCGATTGTCTCCTCCTATCAAGTTTGAAAATAGTAAGCTGTCCTTTTTTCAAGATTTTACCATTGCAGTTCAACGGCAAAAGAGAACCTTCCTCGGTGTCAAAGAGCAGCTACGCGACAGAAGTATTCGATACACAATGCTGTTCCCTGCAAAACTAAGAGTGAAGCAGATGAAGGAGCATGGTTCTTTGACACCCCGGAGGCAGCACAGGAGTAGCTGGAGGGCTGGAGACTTGCGAGGGACCACAACGCACGATGACTGGAGATGCTCTTTCTCCAACAGTCCAATCATCCCAAACCTGCACTGATAGTCAGTGGGAATAATCCTGAATAGATGCTTTCTTCTTACAGCTGAAGCGCTGAATGATACAACGTAAATGGCAGATCAAGTGGGTAATACGAACGCTAAGTGATATTGTTTATGTTTAAAAATGTTTGAATACATTAAATGGGAACCAGCCGCGGTCGGTAGTAGAAGTAACTGCATGGCGGTGACGTGTGGAAGGGGAGGGGAATGGTTCAGGGTAGTAAACTATGGATTTTAGAGGTTTACAGGTAAATTAACATATAAATTATTAAAATGAATTTCGTTGCGTGCACTGCATCACATTTGGGGATGCAGTGCACACAACGAAATTCGTTTTATTAATGTATATGTTAACTTACCTGTAAACCTCCGTAATCCATAGTTTACTACCCCCCACCCTGCCCCTCCCCCTCCCCACGTCACCGCCCTGCAGTTACTCCTACTATCGACCGCGGCTGATGGGGACTTACATACGCTGGCTGATGGCCTTCAGGAAAGTGTTGCCACCCCCACCGATTTCCTTATTAGTTTAGTTTGATAGGGCGACAGGAACTCTGCACTATTGGGGACATGGACAGTTTAGGCCCAGAGTGCGTGGAAGCAGGGAGGGTGGAAGTTGGAAGTTGGGGATCCAGAGTTTCTTTAGTTCAGTTAAGAAACAGTCAAGTAAAGTCTATAGCTAAAGCTAGGAGAGATGGTACGTGTGTAGCAATGAATGTTGGATTGGAGGTGCCATTGATCGGCGGGGGAGACACCTATGCACGCCTGAGTAACGAAGCGGAGGTGGGAGGGACAAGGGGTTGAGGGGGAAACAGGCCCAATGGGTGAGAAACAATGCAGGCTCCTCTCCTGGAATGTAAACGGATTAGGGGACAAAATTAAGCTGGGAATTGTATCACAGTTCATGAAATTTAATGCCCCGGATGTGATGTTGCTCCAGGAAACACACCTGGTTGGAAATACATGTAAGGCATTGGATAGGTGGGGCTACAGATTAGTGGTGCACTCTGGATTCACTTCAGGTTCACGGGGTGTCGGCATACTTGTATGTAAATCCTTCCCAATGTTGATCGAGCAGGTTTGGACTGATGAGCTGTGTAGATACACAGCGATGTCGGGGGAGTGGGAGGGAGGGCCATTAACTCTAGACCAGTATACGTCCCCCCAGGGTTACAGGCTATTGCACTGCAAGATATGGGATGCACTATACTGGACTTTCCAGACGGGAGACTGACGCTAGGCAGGGAATTTAACTCAGTGGTATGTGGTAGAGGGGATTGGCGTCCTCCCAGAGATCTGGGTCCAGCACAGATGGTTTTGCCCGCATTCCTGAATGCCATTGGCCTAGCGGACACATGGCGGATTGGCCATCCCACCGAATCCCAGTACACTTTTCACTCCGGGGTGCATGATAGCTTCTCCCACATCGACTACATCCCTACACCGGGGAACCAGGTGAAGCATATTGCACAAATTAGACACATGGCACGTGGCATTTCAGACCACTCCACCATATGGGTGCAGATGGGAAGGGGAGGGGGTCCGGAGGGTAGAGTGGCTCCCATAAACCTTTGGTATTTTCATAGTCCCATTATTAGGCAAAACATCACTCAGGCTATTGAACATTACTTTCAGGATAATGAGGGGCCTGTTGACTCGGCGGTTACGCTCTGGGAGGCATTTAAAACAGTGGTCTCTGAGTAGGTAATCTCCCAAATAACTGGGAGAAAACGCTGCTTTAACCAAGCTGGAAGAGGAGGTATTGGTGCTAGAAGGGGAGCTTCTGAGGTCCGAGCACCCTGAAACAGTGCATAAACTCAATCTAAAGAGGGATGAATACAAAACTATAACTGAGGACAGGTCTAAATCACTAGACAGAATCAAACTAGGCTAAATATATGAGCTCGGGCCAGAGCAAGCAAGTTATTTGCATGGCTAGATCAGCATGACCACGCCAATCGTTTGGTCACAGAACTCACACTCGAGACAGGAGAGATGGTCATCAATCCGCAAAAGATAGCAGACGAGTTTGACAGGCATTACACTAGAATATATGAATCCCTTTCCACTGATCTGCAGGAGGACTCGATGGCTTTGGTGGCTGACATTAGGCTTCCTATGTTGTCGGCAGATGATTAAGACCTGCTGGATGGTGAACATACAAATGATAAAATAGCGCGGGCCATTAAGGACCTACAGTCCGGAAAGCCAATGGGCCCCAACGGCCTCCAAATAGAACTCTATAAATTGAAATTCAATGGGATTGCCCCTTACCTCAAGGCGATTTTTCAGGAGAGATCTGCCGACTTCCCCAGGATCAGTGACTTTCCACAGTGGTGGTTATTCACAAAGAGGGCAAATCTAGAGATCTGTGCTCATCATACAGGCCTATATCATTGTAAATGCCAAGGCGAAGATATTAGCCAAATTGTTAGCGACACAACTGTATGGGGTGATTTCTGGCCTGGTTCACCTGGATCAGTCTGGCTTCATGCCAGCCATAAATACATCCCTGAATCCCTGCTGACATCACAGGGTTCTTGGGAGAATACACATTTTGGAGGAAGATGTAGTGGTGGTGTCCCTTGACGCCACCGTGGCTGTCAATATGATTGAATGGCCCTATCTCTTCGCGGTGCTAGAGAAGATGGGGTTTGGCCGAGGCTTTATTGGGTGGGTGAAGCTGCTATACACTGATCCATTGGCGCAGGTGGACAATAAAAAGTCTGAGATCTTCACCCTTGAATGTGGAACGAGACAGAGATGCCCCCTGTCCCCGTTGCTCTTTGCTCAGGCCCTGGAGCCACTAGCTGCCTAGATCCGCTGAGACCCAGTAGTGCGGGCTTAAAATGGTCTGAAGAATGGTCTGAAGAATGGGAGGACTGCATCTCCCTTTAAGCTGATGACACCCTCTTATATCTGGCATCACCAAGGGCCTTGTTAGTTCTTGATATATTCACTACCTTTGGAAGCTATTTTGGATATGCTATCAACTAGTCCAAGTCGATGATCCACGTGCTCAGGGGATAATTTTCGAACCTGCCCAGGGGGTGTAAAGTGACAGAGGTAAAATATGGTTTCAAATACTTGGGTATCTACATCACCAGGGACCCCAGGTTGTTCTATGATCATAATTTCTGGCCACCACTGTGGAGACTTCGTAGTGATGTGGAGCACTGGAAGACTCTGCAGCTGCCCCTACTAGGTAGGGCAGCGCTTTTAAAATGATGTCCCTACCACGCTTCCTATATGTTTTACGTAACTCGCCAAGTCCGGTCCCAGCGAAGTACTTTTCGGCAATAGAGAGCGAACAAAGAGCCCTCCTTTGGATTGGGAGAACGCCGCGAATATATGTCCGCAAACTGGTGCGAGAATGGTGTGACAAAGGTATTGGTCTCCCGTATATTAAGCGATACTACTGGGTTGCGCAATTGGCAGCTATCAATCAGGGCACATATAGACCATACAATGATCCAGGAAATCAAATGGATAGCTGGCTGCTGCGGGGGGGATCCTATGCCCAGGCTCTCTACTCTAATCCCGCTCGGTTGTACTTGACATCACATTTTGTTTTGACATGGCATACAACCCACAAAAGTTTAGGCTGTGATAGGAAAATCACGCAATCCACCCCCCTGTGGAACTCATATTTGCTAGGTACCCTCCGAAAATCCAAGGGCTTTGATTGGTGGGACCTAATTGGGCTCTCTAAGGTGGGTGATCTATAGAGAGGGGGCAGAGTGATGATCTTGCTGGATCAGAAATATTCAGATACTACCAAGTTAGGCATGCCCTATGTTCCTGCCTCCCAGTTGGAGAGTAGCTTCCGGAAGCAACGCCACTGGGGGACAGTCTCCTTGACGGATACATGCCCAGCAAGTCAATTCTGCTCACCTACTGTAAAGAAATTAATCATGCTTCCAATCCCCTTGTGAAGCTTTGGGAAAAATAGACAGAAAACCCGTTAGAACTAGTTGATAGAGACTGGATGGAAGCGCTTGCCTCTCCTGGAGAGGTTGCAAGCTCATCGGACTTAAACTAGTGCAGTTAAAGATTCTACACAGAACATATTATTCAAGGACAGATGATGGGATACGGGTAAGACTCGCGTTGTTGACGGAACTGTGGGCAGGACGGCACTTTCATACATATCCTGTGGGAATGCCCCAATATCAGCAAGTATTGGACGAGTGTGCTGGGTTGTATGTCTGAAGTTTTGGGCCAGGATCTAACCCTAGAGGCCAGGCGGTGCCTACTCAATGTGTGGGGGCTGACAGACCGCTAGGATGTGGAAACCAAGGGAGACCCCGGGCCTGACCTCATCGAAGCAGGACATGGACTGGTTCATGTTTCATGAAAAGACTGTATATATCTCCAGGGGTTGTCCCAAACAATAGTCTCACATATGGACTAAATGGAACGAATACCATGGAGATATCTGTACTCCCCCTGTTTCACTTACCCCTCCTTCTCGCTCAATCTATGCATGCTGATCGTTGAGAACTCTAAATGTATATGAAAGTGAACAATAACTGTACCCAACATGAAAATCTGTTTGTTTAAAGTTGCATAATCCTAATTCCAACAAATTACCAGCTTTAATTAAACTATCATCTATAATAAAAAATATTTATTTTTAAAAAAGTGCGCCTTCAAGCTGAATGAATTATGTTTTTTCATATGGGTCGCTTGGCCTCTAGTACCATAGTGTGAACCAGCCTTACCTTGACAAACACTTGTGTGGCAAATGGAGTATATTATAATGTTCTCCTCCTGCTTTCAAATCATTAAGATGTCCCAAATTGGGGAGGTGTACTTTTTCAGTGGACCACTAGTGCCACTGCCAATGCCTGAAGAATTGGAGGTAGGTGGGTGTGTTGATGATTGCCTCTCTGCAGTGAATTCTGCTGAGGTAGTGGTAAATGCAGATCTCAGTGGGGGACTTACAAATATGGAAGCTAGCGGTAATGCCACATCCATCAGAGCAGGTTGAATAGGAGGGGTAATATAGGTCTCCACTGGGCCAGCTTGCATGACAATAACTAGCTAGTCATCCTCATCTGCTCATATAATTGTAAGGCTTTTAGGAACTTTCCTTTTCCTTAGCCTCACCTAGTGTCTCTCAGCCGTGGTCCAATCCGTGTACAGGTCATCGGAAGGGGGCTGGGAGGAGATGGTGGAGTACCCTTCCTTTTTCTTTCTAGAGATCTAGAATACAATGGTTGTAAAAGAGGAGGTTCTTGTTCAGCAGGATGCTCAACCTCCCGTTCTGCTCCTACTGCAGTAAGCTCTAATGCTGGCTGTGGCTCTTGTCTACTTTCTTGACTTTCCTGCAACAAATGGGAACTGCTTTGTGAAAGAGATAACCCAATTCTATGTCAGAACTGGAGGCGAGGATTATGCCTTCTTTTATCCACTTTATTCAACAGCAGCCATGTAAAATATGAACAAAAACTACGTTTCCCATGGTACATCGGGGGAAAAAACATAGTTCAAACAACCAATGAGACCAACATTGTCAACCAATCAGCATATAGGCAGTCCCATATAGTCCTTTCTCCTAGTCTCCCTGTCCTCTTTCTTCGCTGCTACAGCCAAGATCAGTACTCTGTGGTTTCTCTCTTCGTTGTGACGAAGTTTTGCTTACTGTGTTTACTCGTTTATAATTGGAACCGTCACTGCTTGTTTGGCGCGGCATGACTCTTGTAGCTTTGTGTGCTTATTGTGTGATTTGACCTTGGTGGTATATTTACTTTGGTACTTTATTTGGTCTGTTCCCTTTCACACAGGTTGCATCACGGTTTACCGTCTTTTTTCTAGTTATTGCCCGTTACTGACTGTGAAGCACAGTGGGCGATTCAGGGCCCGTGGCGGTTCTTTGCTTCTACGCGCCTGGTCCTGGAGAGCAGTTGGCCTCCCGTCCCTAGAGGGCATGAGAGGTGCAGCAGGAGCGGCGCACACTTTGACTTTCTGGCAGAGGAATTTCATTGTTTCCGTACTTCCCGCTGCTTGTCTGCCGGTGAGGGTGACGCATGTAACGGTCCATACAACGCTGTTGGCTACTGCATTACAAGGCTAATCCTACGCTCTGTTTACATATGGCAGAGTCGGTAGTGGAGTTTCTTGATGCCTCATTGAGGTCTGGTATTGCCCTTTGTGGTTCCTTGTCTGGGACACGTCTCCCCAGCTTAAACAACTGCTGTGTAATCTGTGTCTGCTCCAAGCTGTGTCCCAGGGCTGAGACCCACTGCTAAAAAAGTGACAAACTCGCACTTTTTTCTTGGACTGACACCCAGTCCCCATTATAAAGGGCCACTTTGTAAAGGGCTTACAATCTGTCACCCAGACTACAACAAGTGACTTCCTGTCCCTTTATTATTTTCTTTGGTGTACCTAATTGGGGCTAATTACTAAAAATGGACTATAATGATGATTCACAGGGTGTGGCGGACCCAATGGCAGATCTCCCATGGGATGACGATTTTTATGACGTGGTGGGTGTGTCAATATATAGGGCAGTGGAGGAGGCTATGAATCCTCTAGAGGAAAGACTTTCCTACCAGATTGCCCAGCTGTTCAAAAAATGGGTTCGACCTTCCGTGCCTGTACCACCTGCCCCTGTGTCTGGGGATCCAGCGGGCCCCCCTGCGAAGCGTACCCATAAAGGAGGGGCAGATTTGGATGCTTTTGATAGGTAACACCAAGCCTTTATGGCAACCCAGCCTGCTTTGCCATCAGGGAATGGGGGTTTGGCCCCTTTCACTCTTCCATCTACCCCTAAGGGTGTAGGAGGTCCAGGCACGGTTCCTGGTCTGTCTGGTTCTGATGGCTCCTCATGTCTGTCCACTTCTGCCAATACTTTTATCTGATATGTGCGGCAGATATAATTCACCCCCATTCTTCTGAATGGGCACCGGCTGATAAGGTCACCTCCTACGTGGCAAAACGCATACGTTGACCTCTTGAAAAAGATGCTCCGATTTGCTTACGTGTGGCGTGTCCTCACCCTTCTCTAGATGGGAAAGTGGCCTTAACTCCTGAGATTGATCCATGCATGGTCACTTTCTTGCAAAACTGTATGAAGGATCTCAAGAAGGGGATAGTCTGCTCATGGCGCGCATGCCAGGATAAACTCCTGGATGCCTTGGGGCCTCTAACAAAAATCCCTGACATGGCGGAAGAAGCCAAGATTTCTGGTGCTCTTATTTCCCCCGAGACAATTTCTGGGTGGGCACAGCGTGCTATAATCTTTCTGGGCAATGCAAACTGTGCCCTGTCAACAGAGAGATGCCGTTCTCTCCATGTAAAAGTGGACTCGAAATTGGGAGATTTAGCGGACTCTGAAGTGGGTGCTGTTGCACTAGGTGGTCTCTCTGGAGAACCATTTGTTAAAGAACTAGTAAATTTGTTAACACTTTCACGTCCTTAGACAAGGCGCAGAAAATGATCAAAAAGGTGTTTCCACTGGTTTTCCGCGGGGCTGGCCGAGGCACGGGTCGCTCGACCAGCTGTGGTGCAAACCAGTACCAGCAAAAGGGACAAGGCTCCTGTCGGTACCAGGACCAGACACGGTTTGGCAACTTCTACCCAACGAGAGGACGTCGTGGCAAGGGTAGAGGAGACAGAGGAGTGAATTCATCCGCAAGCCCCAGTGAGTGTTCTGCCTTTTTCCCATTTAAAATTAGGGGGCGTCTGGCGAGTTTTTTCCCAGCTTGGGTTTCCATCAGAAACGATGCATGGGTCCTACAGATGGTTCAAGGATTCCATTTAGAGTTTTTCGGGAATCCTATTCAAAGAGTGCATCCTCATCCGCTCTAGTTCTCTCAACAAGATACCACTCTGGTGGATCAAGAGGTACATTCTCTCCTTGCCAAAGGCACTTTCCAGCCTTCCTACCTGCACCCAACTGGTTTCGTCAGCAATATCTTTCAAGTCGAAAAAGTCGATGGTGGTCAATGACCTGTAATAAACCTGAGCAAGTTCAACAAATGGGTGGTTTATCACTGTTTCAAAATGGAGGGGATTCACCCTCTCCGAGATGTTGTGAGACCTTTGGATTGGATGGTCCATTTGGACCTCAAAGATGCATATCTAGTGGTCCCAATATTCCCTCCTCACCAGAAGTTCCTACAGTTCATCTGGAGGCGTCAGACATACGAGTTTGCATCTCTTCCGTTTGGTCTCTCCTCGGCCCCGTGGTGCTTTCCCAAGGTTCTCAAACCGGTGGTGGAGCACCTCAGGACTCGAGGAGTTTGACTGATGGTGTATCTAGATGATCTGCTCCTTATGGACTCTTGCTTCCAAAGACTCCTCTCACATTTTCACCTGGCAATAAATATTTTGCAGAGCCTCAGCTTTGTGATAAACGAGAAGAAGTCTCACTTGACGCCCTCTCAGTCGGTAACGTTTTTGGGTTTCGTGATAAACTCAACCTCTTCAACTTAAGTATTCCGTCCCGGAAAGTGTCAAAAATTCATCACAAATTGAGATGTACTCTGTCCATGCCTCAGTTAACACTCAGACAGGTAGCTCGAGTAGTGGGCCTCCTCTCTTCATCGATCCAGGCAATATTTCCAGGTCCCTTACATTACAGGGCCCCACAATGTCTGAAAGCGTCCCACCTTCGCAAGGGTAGTCCTTACTCTCACAAGGTGTCTCTATGCAAGGAGTCTCGAGAAGAACTCCGTTGGTGGATCTGTCACATGGAGGCTTGGAATGGCTGAGCGATCTTCGGTTCAGCACCAGATTTAGTTATAGAGTCCAATGCCAGCAGGACAGGCTGAGGGGCCAGAAGTGGCGCAGTTTCCACTGGAGGTTTGTGGTCTCCAGAAGAACAGCGCTTACACATAAATTGACTAGAACTTCTAGCGGGTTCTTTTGCAGTGCGTTGCTGGACAAAAGATTCAATCCAATCGCGTGTCCTCTTGAAGATGGACAAAGTGTCTGCGGACCAATACATCAATCATTTGGGAGGCACTCGGTCGCGGGCTCTATCGGACCTGGCAGCAGCTTTTTGGTAGTATTGCCTGGACCATCAGGTCTCGGTCACAGTGGAATATTTCCCGGGATGCGAGAACCAGGAGGCAGATTTCCAATCCCGCAACCTCAGGGATGTCAGCCTCTGGAAGCTGGACCCGGGAGTTTTTGCAACTCTGAATTCTTGGTGGGGTCCGTTTGCCATAGATCTTTTTGCCTCGAGACTGGATCATCAACTTCCTCGCTTCTTCAGTTGGAGACCGGATCCAGTGGCATTAGCCATGGATGCGTTCCTCCAGGATTGGAGTCAGGTGAAAGCCTATGAGTTTCCTTCTTTTGCGATGATCACAAGAGTGACAGCACAGGTCTTGAGGCAAGAGGCTGAGATGGTTCTGATCACCCCCTCTGGAAGTCTCAAGTTTGGTTTCCAGTTCTTCTGGAACTTTCTTGGGGCTCTCAAATCCTACTTCCCCAGTTTCTAACTCTCCTCAAGAGTCCAGACCATGTTCCTCATCCTCTTCTTCAGGAGAACTCATTGTGGCTCATGGCTTGGTGGATTACTGGAAATGCTGGGAAATCACAGGACTTTCAGAGACGGCTAAAGTCCTCATGTCCAGTCATGGGCAGATAGTACGGTCAAGAGGTACAAGTCCGCTTGGGGCAGATGGTCTGGTTGGTGTATGCAAAGGATCTCAATCCCTTGGACGCAGAAGTTGTCCATATCCTTCATTTTTTGGCTCATCTGGCTTGGAGAGGCTTAGCCTACAGATCTATCAATACCTTCCGATCAGCCATTTCGGCCGGCCATGTCCCGGTTAATGATAAAGCGGTAGGCGAACATCTTTTGGTCTGCAGATTACTCCGTGGTATCAGACTGTCTCTTCCCCCATAACCACACTAGTCGTCCCTTTGGGATGTCAATCAGGTCCTTAACCTTTTCCTTTCATGGTATCCTAATCGGTTTCTTTCCAGGAAGAAGTTCTCAGCTAAACTGGCTATGTTGCTTTGTCTCATTTCTTGTCGACGGGTCTCAGATGTGAAGGCATTGGATATCACAGGCCAAATTTTTTCCCCAACTGGGGTCACCTTTACTTTGCATAGGAGGGGAAAATGCCACACTAGAGTTACTTCCTATCCCGAGTTTCTAGACGCTCCAGAACTATGCATATTGCGATGCCTGAAAGCATACGAAGAGATGACAGAGGAGTTACGTCCTCCTGGGGAGCGGCAATTACTCATTGCTCTCCGTAAGGCTATTAAGGCGGTTTCTTCACCCACTATTGCTCGATGGGTTCGATGGGTAATGCAAGAAGCTGGGATAGCTCTCAGGATTTTTGGAGCACCCTTGGCTAGTGGTTTAATGGCTTCTAAAGCTTTCGGTTTGGGTGCCCGTTTGGAAAATATCCTGAATGCAGCAGACTGGTCTTCAGACTCCACCTTTAAGAGGTTTTATTTCAAACTGGTGCTTAAATGGCACATTTGGTGGTCAACGAGTTTTAAACTAGCATAATCCTCGTGCAAAGGTGCAAAGGAAATTAGAATATTGCTTAAAAAATTAATTCTGGTGTACGCCCAGAGCAGGCAAGGAAGTCCAGGGGAAATTGAATCATCCTTAACAATGAATGCTGGTGTGTGTTCACTTATGGCAGGAAGGGTGTCCAGGGGAAAAATGGAATAACAATACTTAAAACATGAATGATGTTATGCAGCTGTGCATCTAAGGAAGGCAGGTGGTGGATACGTCGTGGAAAAATGTCTATAAAATAAATATAAAAAATTAGACAACGAGACAGAAATTTAAATAAAATTAAAGAAAATATTTAAAGAAAGAAATTAAAAGAAAAAATTAACAGAAGAAATTGAGAAAAAAAGTATTTGGTTGGTATACTAGGAGATACTAGGGGACTATGAGAAATTGAAGTGACCTGGTTCCATAGGTTGATGTGACACACCAGACGTAGCCAGTATATATCTTAAGTGTATTTATTAAGATGTTAAGTCCATTGTATAGCCCCACCAGGAGCAGCCTGCTAGCTGCTCAGCCCATCCTCTCAACTGTCTCTGACCACACCAACATTCCAGTCACCTCATCATTCCAGATAGAACACTCACACTGGCTGAGCAGCTAACTACAAGATACAGGAGAACAATTTATCATACATGAAGATACTACAATATCTCCCTTCTTTACAGTTGACAATAAAACAAAGAACACTAAAAGTACATAGTAACTAAACACAAAATATAAACAAGAGATAAATAGTCCAAATCCCAAAGGTAAGATGAATTAAACATACCACGAAAGGGAACCAGACTATAAAACGGAAGGAAAAGAATAAGAAAAGGATGAGAAATAAGAATGAACTATCACCATCCTCCTCTTATATTAAGAATCAAAATAAAACATTAAACTCACACACCAAGACCAACCTCCTCCTTTAATGAGACACAAAAAAACGTTAAACAAAAAACGTTAAACTACTAAACGGAGATTGGAAACACCACACAATAAACTCATGAAAACCAACACAGAGAATCACAATAAAGAACGACAAAAAACACTCGATAAACCACAGAAACAGACAGGAAGAATCACTCCCAACCAAATACACAATGGGTGAATGTCACCCATCACTAAAACGTAGATGGGACTAACACCCCCCAAACTCTGAATATAAGGGAGTAACACCCAAACGTGCAGAATGCAGAAATGGGACTAAAACCCACAAACTAGTGCAACAAACATAATAGAATTGCAGCACAGTGAGGCATAAAAAGACAAATACCCTCACACACAACAGCTAATGCATAAATGAAGGGACTTAAACCCAACACTAACGTGACAAAATGAAGGGACTTAAACCCAACACTAACGTGACAAAATGAAGGGACTTAAACCAAACACTAACGTGACAAAATGAAGGGACTTAAACCAAACACTAACGTGACAAAGGTGGGACTCACACCCCCTTAAAATTTAGTAATACCCATTACTAAAAACATAGGAGGGACTAACAACCCCCTAAACACAAAGTATATGGGACTACAACCCATACACAACAACATAGGTGGGACTAACCCCCTAAACACTGAAAAGAACATGTAGCTAACATGCAAACTCAAAAGTAAAGTGGGGATGGGGCTAAAACCCATTCCAATTAACAAGGTGTAGCACAAAAAGACTATCACACCCGATTAAAACAAACAAGTAGCAAACATAGACACACAAAAATCGGAAACACCAATACAATACATCAAACCAGAGAATATGAATCATCACAAATAGTTGTGCAGAACCAACTTTAGGAAAAACAGATGCATAATATCTGAACCAGATGATCGCCATATAAACCCTAACCGGTGAGCGACCTCTCACCCGAATTGCAGATACTGAGAATCCTTTAAGTACTGCGACCAACTATTGAATACAATAAAAACCAAACTGCGGAGTAGAGACCAAGGTTCAAAGTAGCATGAAAGCTGAAAATGCTAACTCCAGACTTCCAAAACAACGTGGTTGACAGGACTTCTTGGCTTGACGGGAACTGAAAACTCACCAGTTGCACCATTTTACAAAATACAATGTCTTCAGTGTCCACTCCTCTTACAAATTTGAACTCACCCCCAAATGAAACTATCGCTGTAGACACAAAAGGAACAATCCGGTTAAGCATCGCTGGTGATGGCGCTGACATCTAAGCTGACCGGTGAACAGTGGAGACTGATCACATCACGGCATTACTGTCATCAAAAAAACTTTATTGAACAAAAACGTGGTTGGCAAATGACAATGAGCGTGGTATGGCTTGTGAATAGACACCATCCTGTAGAGAAAATGCAAACCGCAAGATGGCGGCACGTACAGGAGACGCAGTGCCGAGTGGTTCACGGCGCGCTCCTGCATCAAAACGTCCTTAGGCAGCATAGAAGACAAGGACGAAACGAAAACGCCATGGAAGACTCCAGAGCTGCTCCGCGTGACTCCACTTACAAGGTAAGGCGCGAGCAGTATTTCAAAATCAAACTTGAGAGTAACTGTTGCTCTAGCGGCCACAACATAGGAAAAACGAACCATTAAATAATTTAGAATGAACACAAACAGAGTCTCACCTAGTTGGCTCACAAGTGCGATAAACAGCCCCTCGAGTAACTTCCCAAAGCAGACAGCCGTTGAGCAAACGAAAAGTCCGCCTCCATCTGCAATCAGGCAAAAATGGGGCGAGCAAACACCAGTTGAAATCCTCAAGTCCTGCACACACACGGAGGCAAATTAACTTTTAAATGTCTCTAAAACGAGGGAACACGCAAAACAGCAACATGACACAGTGCTCTGAAGAGGCATCGCTTTCCAACTAACACGGTTAGTTTGTAGCGCTGACGCAGAGGATCCCTTAGACTGTCGCTTGTTGCTCTTTGAATCAACCGCTTTGGTTGTGGCACAATAAACGTTATTGTGGTACTGCAAAACACCATAGTCTAACACCGGGGCCCGATTTTTGCCCCCGAATATATTTTCCCACATGACATCACGCACTCGGTGAATAGCCATTTCCGTTGTGGGTCCACTGGGGAACTCCTCTCAATGGAGACACTCTACCAAAACAGCAAAACAGCACAGGCTGTCACCAATTACCTTGAATAGAGAGGCACGCAGTCCTTTATTACAGGAGGCTTGAAATTAATTGTTGTACTGACCCTCCACAGACTAGATGGTACATCAACACGACTGTCACTAGGGCCAGCAACGATCTTAAAACAGCCAACTTGGTCGCGAAAACATCCAGAAGACAGCTCAGGAAGACAACAGCTTGTAGTTGAAACAGAACTGAGGCAAACTTCTGTTTTACACTAATGACCAACTTGCAGCTCCACTCCTCACTCAAACTGGCACACAGATGTTTGGGCGACCGGTGTAGTGGTCACTGGTGGGGCTCACGGTGCCAGGTGGTTTCACCAGATGAGGAGATTCTTTTCATTAAATCCATTTTCATCAAGTTCAGTTACATATCAGTCCATCCAGGTTACACGCACGGTTCCTTAAGTCCAACTCGTCGCCAATTGAAGTGACCTGGTTCCATAGGTTGATGTGACACACCAGACGTAGCCAGTATATATCTTAAGTGTATTTATTAAGATGTTAAGTCCATTGTATAGCCCCACCAGGAGCAGCCTGCTAGCTGCTCAGCCCATCCTCTCAACTGTCTCTGACCACACCAACATTCCAGTCACCTCATCATTCCAGATAGAACACTCACACTGGCTGAGCAGCTAACTACAAGATACAGGAGAACAATTTATCATACATGAAGATACTACAGAAACCCATTCAAAGGCAAGGAGGTGCTGGTGAAAATTGCATATAATATAAAGCACTTTTAATATTACAATATTACAATGATCCTCAAGCATAATATCACACTGATTGGCTTTAAAAACTGGAAAGAAATGGTGGCTGCACAATATGTCCACTGGGCACATGGTCAACCAACAATAGCGAACAAGGAATCGCGGCCACAACAAAGAACACATGCAGGCCTATGGCAAAAGCACACTAGCTGGCTACACAAAATGTTTGCCGGTCGCATTGTCAAACAACAAGAAGCAAGGAGGCATGGAAAACAAAAAATAAATGCAAGTCTATGAACTCTGACTACATAAAATGGACCCTGGCCACATGGAATTGAGAACAAAAAACAATGGTAGCCTATGGCAAACAGTAAAACACACACACACTTGCCAGACAAAGTAGGCATTGGTAACACTGAAGAAAACACTGCACTGCTATTAATTTTGCAATGCCAAAAATGACAATTAACTGGTTTTACAACACACATTCCCCAAGGTATCACATTTTACCCTACCTATACAATTCTTGAAAAAGAAAATGTGAATTTCAAACACCACATTTTTTATTTAATCCAATGCCATCCCAGCCCTATGTGTTGTTAAAACAACATATACCATACAAACTGAAGTTCCATGCACCCATGACTAGTACTGGCCTTGGCCTCCTGGTTGGATGGCCCATTGGCACACTAGGCCACATAGCAAAAAAATGAATATTGCAAATGTGTACAAACATGGAGAAAATGTACTGACCTGTACAACCTTTTTCCTTTACAAAGGAAGAGAAATTAAATGTGAAAAATAACTAGACACCTACTAAAATTGCAGGCCAACACAATACATTTTAAAATTGAATTAAAGTACCAATAAATACTGGTGCATGCCCTTTATCAAACAAGCAACATACTTATATACAAGTTACTTACTTGTGATATCTCAAAAACAAAGTTCATAAATCCAAAGATGTATATGCAACAGACAAAGAGAGTGATCCTGCCAGCTCCAAATCCAAATGAAAAGTTACCAGGAGCTGGACAAAGCACTGAGTGGAGCCTGCTGGACAGGAACAGGAAGTTGCAGTGTCTGGGGCACTTTCTTGTTGTTGAAATAAAAGCAAAATAAAAAAGGCTTCTCACACTAAAAGAACACCTTGAACAGTCCATTGGAGAAGCAAATGAACTAAAAAACCCATTTTCCTGTAGATTTAGCTGCTTCTTGAATATACAATCTGCTTGGGGTACAGTCACAGTCGCTCGCATTTTCCAACATCATGAAAAAGACACCATCATTGCCGGAAGCAGAGCTATCGGCTTCCAAAATCTCATGCAAACTCACTAGGGGCTGTCTTTTAGTGCTCCCCAGTATGTACCGAAAAAGGTCTAGCACCCCAACAGAAAAAAATACTCTGGTAGACGCCGAATGGTGGATTTTATCATCACATTACATGCAGAGCGTGGAGTTTTCAAATTCCGCCAGCTCCGGTAGCGGAGTGAGTTTCTACGCCCAGGCCTACTTATTACTAATCATTCCATTCTGGCCAAATCAAGCCTGGTTTCCAGATCTCCTTCAAATGCCAAAGGACATTCCAATTGTTCTGTACCATTACAGGCACCTTTCTCTAATTGCAGGGCCCGATTCACAGAACTAACTTAAGACAAAATCCTAAACTTACTACCATTTTCGTATTCACAGAAGGCACTTACTCATTTTGGTATTCACAGAAGACACTTACTCACTTCGGTATTCACAGAAGTTAGGAGTCCTAACTTTAGGACTCCTAAATGCCTTCTGTGAATACCGAAAGTCTTAAAATTAGGATTTTTCTCAGTTTAGGAGTCCTAAAGTTAGGACTCCTAACTTTACTACTACTAAACTGAGAAAAATCCTAATTTTAAGGCTTTCGGGAGTCACAGAAGGCATTTAGGAGTCCTAAAGTTAGGAGTCCTAACTTTAGGACTACTAAATTGAGAAAAATCCTTATTTTGAGACTTTCGGTATTCACAGAAGGCATTTAGGAGTCCTAAAGTTAGGAGTCCTAACTATACTACTACTAAACTGAGAAAAATACTAATTTTAAGGCTTTCGGGAGTCACAGAAGGCATTTAGGAGTCCTAAAGTTAGGACTCCTAACTTCTGTGAATACCGAAATGAGTAAGTGCCTTCTGTGAATACCAAAATGAGTAAGCGCCTTCTGTGAATACCAAAATGGTAGTAAGTTTAGGATTTTGTCTTAAGTTAGTCCTGTGAATCGGGCCCCCAGTCTTCATCAAAATGGTGCACTATTATGCGACTTTTGATTATTATTTTTTTAATTCTCAGTTAAGCTTGGGCTTACCCAAGACTTCAGTCAGAGTATATCAGATCAGGAGACCCTGGCCTACTGGAACCAATAAAGTCTGCAAAGCAAACATGTCCGCTTGGCTAAGCTAGTATTTTGAATCAGATCTTTATCTCATTATGCCAAATGTCTTTTATGGGGATAATTGCATGAGTTATCTGTTTCTTGAAATCAGTCATGCTGGAAAATTAACAGTCACAGGTCCACATATTTTATCGATGGGAAGTCAGTTGGTATACATCCTTCGATTTACAGACTTCTAATAATGTCATAGTTCCATAAAAATAAATGCAAACGTATACACAAAAAGTATCATAAGGTTACAGACTGATATATAAACTCATGTACTTTAATCTCAATGCACTAAAATATTTTAACTACAACCAACATTATATTATCACAAAAAAGCATTAAATATTTACCAAAACCTTCAGAAGTACATAAAATTACAAACATTAGCATGCCAATAAATGCATGACAATTTCACATTCATTAATAATAAACTAACATACCATAATAAATTACACACAAAAGATTCATTGTTCAAAGCAAGTAGTAAATCTATTCGTAGAATTACATTTATGTGCAAAAGTAGGTTTACTGTTTTCTGGAATTTACACAAATTCCCAGGAATCCACACTGAATGCTACGCAAGATGTACGTTTCATGAGGATTCCTGTGTAGTCATGTGATTTTCTAATCAGGATCTCATTCCAGCTGTATGAAGCTCTCTATAGTGCAGAATTAAGCAGAAGACGAATAGGGGCACCTCTCGAAATGCACTTTTTTCTCCATCTGTAAAATATTTTATCCTATTGAGAAACCTTTTACCCTCACATCTTCAAATCTGGGGGTCTTTCATTCCCCTTCTCAATCTAGAAAGAGATTTTTGCTAGAACTGAGCTGAAGTAAAAATCCAACCCTTTGCAAGCTGGAAAGGGAAAAGTAAGGCGGTTGTGAATGCGGGAAAAAGGTAAATTTGATCATAAACTTATCCTTTTTTAAATGGAGCCCAAAGTATCAAATGAAATTACCAGAACACACCTTTATACAGTCACTCATGTACACACACACACCCACTCCCTTTCTTGCTCTCTCTCACTCTCGCTTCCTTATGAATCTATGGCTACAGCAAGTTATCTGAAAAGGTCACCCTTCAAACAATAAGCGCAAAAACACCTACATAATAAATTATTCAACAACATGTTAACAGCTATGTCCTAAAGCAAGTATAATCAAGCTAATAAACAACCCTCTAGGAACAGGCAAATTAAATGTACTTGTTCTATCATACCACAAATCAACAAATAATTAGTGCTCAATAACTGTATGTAGCTGAACAGAATTTATGATGCACATAATTTTGCAATGAATAATACAGAGTAAAATTGCAATTCAGACTGTAATGGCCTAAGGCACCTTGAAAGTGCCCTGTACTCTGTCCAGATGGAACAGTTAAGTCTCCTATTAAAATCTGTCTCTTAGTCCTATAGCCACTGACCTTGAGAAATTCAGCTTATCTGAACTGATGAATGGAATCACAGTGAGATTTGAGCGCTATTGATTTATTTAAAGATTTTGGGAGATGGTACTTTCCTTGATAACTCTCAAAGTGTAGATTTTATTTGATGGCTGTTTGATCTGTCAGCATTAGGGTGGTCTTTCCCAAAACATTTTTCCTTCTTACCTCCTCATGTTTGTTGGCCTTAGGATTCTGTGCACTTTATCTCTGCTAACCCGTGCTAAAGTACGTGTGCTCACTGCCCTAAACATGGTCTGAGTGGCATATACAAATTGGCATATTTAATTTACATGTAAGTCACTTCTAGAGTGGTATATCATTTATCCAAAGCCTGAACATCAAATACTACCAGTTGGCCTGCATCACCGATTGTGCCACCCACTCAAGTACCACCCTAAAACTTGTCCCAGGCCTGCCCAAATGGTATCATATAGCTATGTCATGTTTGGTACCTATGCAATTGTAATGATAAATCCTCTTTAATGGTAAAGTCTGATTTAATGGCATGACAGAGAGGCTAACATTATGCAAATCTATTTTATTGCGCAGAGATCCAGAACTTCAAAAACATTCTAATAGTTTATAAAGTCCCTCCACACATAGTCTTTACCCTTCTTTGTTGCTGCTGCTCACAGATAAGTACAACTCTCATACTTCATATGCATGTTTTGTGTTTTGAACCTTGACTGGCTACTGGTTAGATCCCCCCCTCGTCCCACCCTGTGAATGTATATTATATTACACAACAATACACTATATAGCATATCTTACTTATTTCTGCTTCTCTTCTTGGGGGGGTGGGGCTCTCAATGTGACCAATATGTGTATAACGACCGGAGGCCCCTCAACTCTATTTCACTTCATTAATACCTATTGTATTCAATGGGAGTGGAGACTTCCTGTCTCCACTCCATATTCTTAATCATCTCCCTTTCGGAAATATTTTTGAACTTGTGCCCACTGTTGGAGTCGGGCGGAAGCTAGCCACCTCCACCCGACTCATTTGTGTTCTTTCCTATGCCATTTAAGTCCAAGGGAAGGGCTCGGATCCCATGCTAAGTGGCCCCTCCGTGCCCGGCATCCTCCAGCTCCCATGGCAACCCAACGGCTTGAGCAGGAGCTCTATGCTAGCCGCGAGGGGTTGCCTTGACAACAGGAAACAAGCGAACCACGTCCGTGAGCCGGATCGAGAGACCAGCTCATGGAGAGACTCGCTCTGCCTAATTTTGAAAATGGAAAACAATACACCATTGTTTAAATAACAGAGAAATTAAACATATTAAAGGTGACTCAACTCTCCTTAGCAGTGGGGTGGGTCACCCTCCTTCTCTCAGCACCGGTTAACCCTCTCTGACAGGGGTTACCAGTTGAATTCATAATGTTGATTGAAAAAAAAAGATTGAGACAGAAGAAGGGCAAAGGTCACACATCACACAGACCAAAAAATAAAAAAGGCACACTAACAACAGGCCCAAATCTAAGGAAAAGCTGTTAGCAACTCCTGGCAGCCATTGTATCAACGGGGCTAATTCATTACAATAATTAGAGCTGCAATGTTATTAAACTGAGCCACTTTAGTTGTTTTGACAGTTCAAACCTGATTGACTACTAGGACAGCTGCCTCTCATCACCAGCTCTGTGTTTTTGACTTTATTAATAATTATGTCCACTGAACCCTCAACTAGCTCCATGTAGGATAGATTGGAGGGTCTAATTAATAAAGCCCTAGATAGGGTAATAGGGTTACTTGATGACACAATTAAAAAGAAGTTGCAGGTCCTATCTAAATAAGGTTGGCCAGATACTGGACGCCCGATAAGGCCACACAGGCGGACAAAATACATAGGTAGATATCAACAACTGTTAGCCTACCTAAGGGTGCTAAAAAGGCCAAGACCGCTAACTCACTGACTTCACGCTGTGGCGGTGACAATGACAGTGCCCTGGGCACAACATATGGGCAAGAAAATGGCCCAATGCTACCCATCCCCATTGATAATGATGATGAACTGAAGGAATCATGTCAATCTCTCCTACACCTCTGAGTATGACTCTGAGAAAGAGGGAGAGACAGGGAACGTGGGTATCGCTGGTGAGGCATCTAAGGCCTCGGGGTCAGAAATGGGGATTGTAGACCCATTTGGGGAGTGTCTGTTTGACCCGCTACTCATCAAACACCCTCTATCCCCCGAGTGGGTCCTATCGGAACTTGTGGGTGAATACATTTCCATCTGGCTCCATAAAGAAATTCCTAAGGATGTGAGGTCTCGCCTCAGATCTCAGTGCCCTCGACCATCCCCCCCAGAGAAAGTGGCCTCTACCCCAGACCTAGACAATAATGTAGTGGCATTCAACGCCAAAAGTGGGAGAGACCCAAGGAAAGGACTTCCCAAAGGCCTGAAATCCTGCCAGGACCAACTCTTGGATATTACTGGCCCTCTAATCAAAATGTTAAAGCTAGCTGAAAGGGCCTACCTTGAAGATACCCCCATTGAACCCAGAGAGCTGTGCCATTGGGCGCATAGATCCATTTGACTTCTTGGCAATGCCAACACTGCTCTCTCCAACAAGAGAAGAAAGAGTGTTCTATCAAAAATTGACCCCAAGCTAGATGAACTAGCTAACAAGGAAGGGGGAGCAGCCTCCTAAGGCCTTCTCTTTGGGGATGAATTTATCAAGGAAACGGCTAAGTACGTGGGGGTATTTAATTCTATAAAAAAGAAAGGACATGAAAATAGTCTTTCAATTCAAAGTTTTTGGCATGGCCGGGAGAACACGGGGTCAGTTCTAAACCTGGGCAAAGCACTACGCTACGCTCGCGTAGTTTGTGAAGTTTGTGCTACTTCGCACTACGCGAATTGCACGTAGCACAGTGCAAACACGTGTAGCGTAGTGTAGCGTTGTGCAGCAGTCTTTTTTTGCTTGCTCGCGGTCCTCAACGTCAAGTTGGCGATCGCGAGCAAGCAAAATGACATCCCGGGGAGACATTTTCCTCATTCGCGATCAGCAACATCAAGTTGCCGATCACGAGCGTGGAAAATAAACCTCCCGGCAACCCGGGAAGGTTAGGTCTCTTATTGCGATTGGTTGCGTATGCTCGCAACCACTCGCGATGAGAAACTACCAGTCCGCGCTGAGAAAGCTGCCGCTCGAGTAGAAATCTACTCGAGCGGCAGAAAACGACCGCTTGCACTGTGCAAGATGCAGTTTGCACTGATTGCACAGTGCGGACAAGCATCTGGCACTGTGCAATCAGTGCGAACAGCATCTTGCACAGTGCACTACGCAGTTTGCGAAGCTACGCGTAGCTCGCGTAGTGCGAAGTGCACTTTGCGTAGCTACGCGTAGCGCTACTTCGCAAACTACGCCCAGGGTTAGTCTGTTCCTCGGCTGTGGTCAGAGCTCATCAAGACCCTACATGGGACTGGGGGCAAGATCCTCCCAGGCAGTTTTTGTAGGCCACTCATCCTTCTACCCTCAAAGGCAGAGATTTCGTGGCAGAGGCTTCATGGGCGAGCAGAGACGTAGAGGCTTTCTGCAGGTAAGACTTATGAAAGACCCTTCAGATACCCCTATAAAGGTGGGAGGAAGACTAGCCCAATTCTGTGGGAGCTGTAATCTGGTGAGCCAGGATCCTTGGGTCCTGGATACAGTCAAGTGGTACAAGATAGAGTTCATAGACTCACCAATGCAAAGGAATTTACTCCTGGAGATAACCTTCTCACAACAAGATTCAATCCTAGTGGCAAAGGAGGTAAAAGACTTCTACACCAAAGGAGCAATACGAGAGAGAAAGGAGCCAGCTTTCAACAGCAATGTTTTCCTAGTAGAGAACAAAGACAAAGGGATAAGACCAGTTATAAACCTAAAAGAATTAAACAAGTGGGTGGTATACCACCACTTCAAAATTGAGGGAATCTACCTTCTCAGGGACATACTGAGGAAAGGGGAATAGTTAACTAGCCTAGACCTAAAAGTTGCATACCTCACTATCCCTATCTGGCCGCCACATCGGAAATTTCTCCAGTTCATGTGGGAGGGCAAACTCTGGCAGTTTTACAGCTTTGGTCTTTCATCAGACCCTGATGTTCCACCAAGGTCCTACGCCCAGTAGCCAGGTGGCTAAGAGCAAGATAGATAAGACTGATATTGTACTTAGAAGAAATTCTAATTATGGCCCAATCCAAAGTAGTGGCATCACAACACACAGATCTCACAATAAAACTTTTAGAACACCTAGGATTTGTGATACACATGAAAAAATCGCCCATAACTCCAAGCCAAGTGATTCGATTCCTGGTTTTAATCATAAATACAGATCAAGCAGAGCTAAAATTACCTTGGAAGGTGTTAAGGAAATTACTAAAGAAAATGGGATTCCCACTGAGAACATTAGCAAGGGTACTGGGCCTCTTGTCCTCAACGATCAAGGCCATATATTCAGGCTCCCTGCAATACCGGGCCCTGCAGAGACTCAAGGCCAAAGCATTGAGATCGAATCAATCTTATTCCCAGACAGCATCCCTGGACTCGGATTTGAGGAAATACCTACTCTGGTGGTTGAGGAATGCAGAGGCGTGGAATGGCAGAGACATCTTTGAGGAAGAACAAGATATAATAATAGAGTCGGACGTGAGCTTAGAGGGATGGGGTGAGAGATGCGGAGACTCACCAACAGGGGGACGATGGACAGAAGAGGAGAAGGAGTTGCATATCAACTGCCTAGAGCTACTGGCAGGCTCCTGCGCAATTCTCAGCTTTACCAGGAACTTAATTAAGTGTTCAGTCGGGCTGTGCATGGACAATGTATCTGTAGTCAGATTCATGGGTGACCCCACTCCAAAAGGCTATCGGACCTAGCCAGGTACTACTTGGCCTACTGCCTCAGCAAGGGCATCTCAGTGATTTCCGAACATATCCTGGGTCAGAAAAACGGAGTTGCAGACTGGTTTTCCAGGAATTTCAGAGATTCCAGCAACTCGAGGCTAGACAGGGACATTTTCGTGACCATTCAGGTGATATGAGGGCCCTTTGGGGTAGATCTCTTTGGCGACAGACTGAGCAGTCAACTACCAAACTTGTTCATCTGGATGCCGGACCCTCAGGCCTTGGGGTGGATGCCTTCCTGGCGAGGACTAACACCTTATGCTTTCCCTCAATTTGTCATGCTACCAAGGCTATTGTTCGCAGGAACAAGGAGGTAACTGTACTAATAACACCCCTCTGGAGGTCTCAAGCGTGGTTCACAATCCTGATGGAAATGAGTATAGACTTACCAATAATAATACTAATATTCAAAGAAATAATTACAGGTCCTCAGAGAGAGTATCACCCCCTTGTACAACAGGGCCTTCTGTCATTAATGGCCTGGCGGATTTCAGGAGACAGTGGCAAATGCCAGGACTTTCGACAAATGCTTTCAGACTCATATCAGAGTCATGGGCACCTGACACTAGGAAAGCATATAGACTGGCTTGGCAAAAATGGGTTTTTTGGTGTCTTCGATCGAACTACAGTCCCTTTTCAGCTGGTCTAATGCAAGTAATTAACTATCTATCTGAACTTTTTGCATCGGGTCTGTCCTACCGGACAGTTGATGTCTGCAGATCAGCCATCGCCTTGTAGACAGAACCCCCATGGGTCAAACCTACTAACTAAGAAACTAATGAGAAGTATGCATGTTTTGAGCCCTCCTACTGCTAAATACACTGCCCTTTGGAATGTTAGGGATGTCCTTAGAGGGATTACATCCTGGAGTGAGAACTCTGGTCTATCCCTAAAGCAAATTTCTTACAAAGTCAGGGGCAGATTTACAAGCCTTTTGCGCCTCTTTGCGACGCCATTGCGTTACTTTTTTTTACGCAATGGCGGTGCAAACAATGCTTCCTATTTACAACGTGACGCATCTAGGGAGATGCGTCACGTTGTAAAGCCCTGCGTCACACTATACCTGCGTCAGGTATAATGTATGCAGGGGGGCGTTCCCACACAGGAAAGCCTCGTAAAAGTGACGCAGTGAAATCTACAAGATTTCACTGCGTCACTTTTAGGACGCCACTGCGTCAAAACCTTACGCCTGCTTGAAGCAGGCGTAAGGCATGACGAAGTGTAGTGGTAATAGGCCACAAAATGCATTGCTGGAGTTGCATCATGCTTGTGACACGACTCCAGCAATGCGTGACTTTTGCCCCAACAGATGCGTCAGAATTTCTGACACATCTGTCAATCATTCCGCCATGATGCGCTGTATTGTAAATACGGCGCATCCAAGGTGGCGCAAGCATTTTTTCGGGTGGCGCAAGGGAAGTGACGCATCTCTTTAGATGCGTCACTTTCTTGTAAATCTGCCCCTGACTCTTTTGCTGTGTGTTAGACCTGGCACCATTGGCGTGGGTCTCCCTTCCATTTATTTCTGTTGCCTCCTGTGTTTTTGCTACTTATTTTGCTGCTATAGATGCTTTGGGCACTGTGCCACTGCTATTCAGTGCCTCAGTGGAAATGCTCCCTATTGTAAAGTATTGGATTGGATCAGTGACTCCACGGTTGGCTATTTGATTTACCTGTCAGACCCTAGTACAATGCACCATATGTGCCCACAGCCTGTAAATCGGATGCTGCTGGTGGGCTTGCAGCACTGGTTGTGCCACCCACAGAAGCAGCTTGTAAAGTGTGTCTCAGGCCTGCCATTGCAGAGCCTGTGTGCAGTCTGTGACTGCCATGTCCACTGGGCAAGTGCACCCACTTGCCAGTCCCTAAACCTTCCCTTTTCTACATGTTAGTCACCCCTAAGGTAGGCCCAAGGTACCCCCATGGGCAGGGTGCATTGTATGTAAAAGGTGGGACATGCCCTGTTATGTGTGACATGTCTTGATAGTGTATTAAAGCCAATTTTGTATTTCACTATTGCAAGGCTACCTGTTCCCATAGGCCAGAATGGGCATTTTGATTATAATATCTTATAATCCTAACTGACTCAAGTTTAGTATGCCTTAACTCAGAATGATAAAATACATATTTTAGTGAAGTTGGTTTTAACATTCTGTGTTTTAAAATACCACTTTTAGAAAGTAGGTATTTTCTTGCCTAACCATCCAAACCTGCATCTGCTAGGTTGTGTATTCCATGTCTGATTTGTGAGTGACAGGGGCGGGTGGCTCCAGGAGACAGGGTGAGTCAGCACAAGGCTGAATAGACCTATCTGCATGAGGAGTGGTGGGAGGAGTATTACCTGGGCCTGAATAGGGCTGTGCCTGCCTTCCACTATGCTAACTCCACCTCTTGTGGTGCGTCTGATGACCCTGGCCCACACTGACAAAGGAAGAAGTTGTGCACTGGCAGAATGCACACAGAACTGGCTTGGACTAGGTACAGAGACTCTCTACCTTCAGAGACAAAGGATTTGGGTGTATAAAAAGGGGGCCCCAGACCCCAGAACTTTAGATCACTTCTGGGAATCAAGACGACCCTTTGCCAAGGAGAAGAACCAAGGAAGCTGAAGGAGGAGACTGCCCCTGTGCTGTGCTGTTGGGGTTGGCCTGCAGTGGTTACTTTTTACCAAGGAAAGGAGAAAAGGAACTTTGTGTGTACTTTTGCAATCTTGAAGAAGAATCTCAAAGGGCTTGAACTGTGCTTGCCTCCTGCCTGAAGTCTCAGGGATACAAGACTTCACCACCAGCTCCCCTGAATTCCCTTGCTAAGGAATTCTGCTGGCAGAGAGGTGCCTACTGTTGTTTGGGCCCTCTGAGAAGACTGCGAGTCACTGGGAGCTGGAAGCGCGATGCAACGAGGAGAAGCGTGTCACCGATGCAGCAGCTGGCGTCGCATTGCAGAAGAAGCATGCCGCCGCTGCAGGTGTACGCCGTCGCATCATCGACGAAGCGCGTTGAATCACCGGAGATGCGTGTCACCACCGCAGAGGTCTCCGTCGCATCGCCAGAGAAGTGTGTCGCAGGGCCTGTCGTGGCTCAGAAGTTACCGCATCACATCCAGCGTTGTCGCATCGCATCAAGACGCCATTTTCTCCCATCGCACCAGATCGTCGCATCGAGGCGCCATCTTTGTCGCATCGCACCGAATCACAATAAGAAACTGATGCATCACCTCCTCTCCGATATGGAACTGACGCATCAGCTCCCCCGCGCTGCAGTAAGGAACCGATACATCACCTCCCCCGAAGCAAGGAACCGACGCATCACCTCCCCTGCGACCCTTTTGAATTGTATTGCGTGACGCATCCAAGGTACTTTGAGAGTAAAGTGGCGCATTTACCATCTACATTGAACTAAGCTATTTCTACGATTTTAAAGTCATATTTTTATTACAGTATTGTGGATTTATGTCATTTGATCTTGTGTTAAGTCTAGTAAAGATTACTTATTTTTCTAAACTTGTGTAGTGTCCATTTGTAGTGTTTTCACTGTACTACTGTATGTGTTCACAAATGCTTTACACACTGCCTCTGAGATAAGCCTGTCTGCTTGTGCCAAGCTACCAAGGGGGTGAGCAGGGGTTATTTTAAAAGTGTACCCCCTTACCTTGACTAGAAGCAAGGGTCCCTATTTGGTCAAAGGTACATACCTCTGCCAACCTGAGACCCGCAGTTTTAACACTGTGCCTAGTATCCTTCAGACAAACATCAGACATGAAAGCCTTAGACATCACCACTAGAGCCTACGAACCGGAAGGGGTCAGTTTTCACTTAATAAGACGAACTGAGACCATGTCAACCTCATTTATTGGACCCCTTTTTTCACATAATGAAAGATTGTGTGTGATGAAATGCCTGTTGGAGTATGAAAGAAGAACTGCAATGTTAAGAGGAAATGTTGAACAGGTGTTAATATCCCATAGGTCCCTTCATAGAGCATTTTCCTCACCCACCTTAGCAAGATGGGCAAAAAAATTTATGAACGAAGCAGGAATAGATATATCTAGATTGGCGCACATTCCCTTAGAGGGGTCTGAGCTTCAAAACTTGGGTAGCAGTCTACAAGACATCCTTAGGGCTGCGGACTAGTCCAATCAAAGTATCTTCAAAAGCTGTTATTTTAAACCTGAAACATGCACAATTGATAATGTGTTGAACACACTTTAAACTTGCATAATATTAGCCTCAGTGTCATGCCATAAAATGTAGATTTTTCACAGCCTGGTGGGCAGAAAATCTGGATTTTATTAAAGACACAGAGGCTAAGATTATCCCTCTACTAAGTACCCACCCTGGTTAAAATGACTAAAGTGGATGATTTCTTGTCATTCAGATTAGAAATCTCAAAGAACTAGTGGTTCATTACATTCAAGATAAGAAAAAAGAAAGTTAATGTTGTCTTGTTCGCTGCGCCAAGGAAGGGAGAATACTACGTGTGGAGGGAATTCATAAGCTATTAGAATGTTTTTGAAGTTCTAGATCTCTTCGCAATAAAGGAGATTTGCATAATCTTAGCCTCTGTGTCTTTAATAAAATTCTAGATTTTCACCAGACTGTGAAAAATCTACATTTTTCATTTCAATTTTGAAAATGCCACTTTTAGAAAGTTATGCGTGCTAGTCGTTGTGTTGACCTCCTAATTGGATCCGAATGTAAACTATGTAAACAAACTAATATGTTTAGTGCGCACTCTGTAAAGGGTAACTACCCTCGCCCCCTATTAATTGACAAGTGTGCATTACTAGAGCCCACAAAAGGGTCAATCAATGTATCAAAATTAATCACAGATATGCATATCTGCAAAACATTTTTGCAAAACAATTATTGACAATATGTCTCTCACAAGACAATAATTCAAAGGTATACAAAATTCTCAATACAACAGAGAAATATGAATCTAGTCGATTTAATTTCAAAGACAAAATTCCTGACTCATAACACAGAGTTCACGGATAATCAGGATATTCTAGGTACATCCTAATGCATTTCGGTCTTCCTGTGAGCCCTTTGTCAGGGGAATCTATAAATCGAACAGAAGCAACGATTGTCTGATTATGCACCTGATTCATATAATCCTAATACAATTTAAGACTTGGACTGCGGAGATGATCAATCTGAACTACGCAGCAGATTGTAACACCCAAGGGATGATTTTCATGATCAAATGCCCATGTAGTTTACTATAGGTGGGTAAAACCAAAAGAAAAGTCAGGATAAGAATGACGGAACACAAAAGCCGCATTAGAACCAAATCTCTTAATTCGCCACTGGCCATACATTGGAGTGAGTGTCATCACACTATTGCGCAAATGCGTTTCACTATTCTGGAGGTAGTCCAACAACAAGTGGACATGGATTACAACAAGAGACTGCTACAGCATGTAACGCACTGGATACGGGTTTTGGACACTTTAATTCCGAAAGGTCTCAAATACATAATGGAATTCGTATGCTTTTTATAATTGCTAACACTTGGCATCATCTCAGTTTCTCAATCATCACGTAGACAGGTTCATTTACCAGTGGCCAGAAGGAGGGGGTCTGATTTTTAAATCATGTTCATATATCACGATTAGTCACACATTTGGGGGTTTGACTATTTTTCACTGTGATTTGATTTGTATTTTTCAGATTAGATATTCATGTCTTCTTGAATATCTACTCACATCGACTTATATTTGATGTCATTATACTGTGATCTCGACATTGAATGTTATTTTCGTGAACCACTATTATTGCTCACATCTACTCCTATTGATTGCAGCTTGGAATGATTTGTGTCATCATGCTGTGATCTCGACATTGAATGCTATTTCTGTAAATCACTATGATTGCTGCATTGAATTGTATGAAGTGTCTGTTTTCTCACTATGCATTATTGTGGGGGTCACCCTAATATGCATGACAAGACATGTCTAATGTTTCTCTTAGTTAGTGGTGCATTACTTACATTACTTAATTTTTATATTCCTTTCTCTTTCAATGTACTTTATTTATTGGTGAGTTGTGAACACTATTCATGGGCTGTTTCTACTTTCAACACGCATGCATTTATATGTATATGTGTACGTGCAGGTGTAGGTGTGTCCCTGTAAGCGCTGGTTTGGAGTATTCAGGTTTGATAGGGAGATGTGCATGACATTTTTTGTTTTTTATTTATTGGAGAGTTGTAAGTATTGCCTACGGGCTGCTCTTCACAGTCCTCTTTTTACTTTTATTGCGCATGAATTTAAATGCATTGGCTTTGCAAACACTGGTTTGAAGCACTCGGGTTCGACAAATAGAAGTGCATAACATTTTGGTTTCTGGTGAGGACACTGGCACGTAGTTTTACTATTTTGTTATCACTTTTCGTATATTGATAGATGAGATTGGCTTATTGAGTTTAAGGGGCATATCATCAAGACAATTATCGCCGCTTTAGCGGCCGTTTTCGTCCGGAAAGCGTCGATAATTGTATTGCACTATTAGCAAGGTCACGCCATCGCGTGAATCTATGCCTCAGCGCCCTTTCCCTTAACGTCCAGGTTTGCACCTCTAATGAGATACAAAGTGGGCGTTCTTCCCTGAAATAATGCGAGAAATGTCGCTAACCGACATTTCTCCAATTATCTAGCCTCACGCTAACCTGCAGAGCGATAAGAAAAGTAGCGCTAACCAAGCTTATCGCTACTTTTCTTACGCCTGTTTTTCATCTGACTTAGCCATTATATCCAATGGAAGGTGGATATGATGGCTAAGTCTGCCCTGCCCTATCATCAAGCTATCGCCAAACGTTGTGTGATTATCACTGGATTTCCAGCGATAATCGCACATTTGGCAGCTTGTGCATGGAATTCTATCGCTTTGGAGATAAGCGTTGCTGATAGCACGCTATCTCGGCGATAGAATTCAGCGTTAGCAGCGATAATTATCCCCGCGCTAAGCGCGCTTAGCGATAATTATCACCGGCCCTTGCTGATATGCCCCCACATTCTCTTCTTTTGGAATTGGAGATAATCTCATGTCTATCTGAGCACTAATGGTATGGCTCTGATCCTGTAGCCCGTCACAATCGTTTCCTTTCAGTGACGCTTTACTTGACATGTTGTCTTTATGCTTATTACAAAAGAGTTATCGGCATCCATTGGAGTCAGGGGTTTCCCGGGCTTCCAGTTTGAGCATGTTTGGAGTTCTTTTAGATAGTAAAGAACGCCGTTATTCACTTGTTACTCACTGGTGACACAGTCTGGGTTGGATTAAATACAGTCAAAAGCATGCGTATTATTCTTATGTGCACTGGGAGTACCGTGTTTTTTTTTCTTTTTTTCTTTTTCTTTTATCTTTCTTGTTCATTTCTATCTTTTTCTATTTTTGCCCTGAACCACATGCACTGGAAGCTTAGCATGCCACTGAACATTTCTACTTTAGTATTGTGATTTTACTGTATGGATTTGCGCTATACATTTTCCACTGGTATCTGCCTACAATTAATGGCATAAATTGTGATGATGGTTAAGCACATTAGTCACATATGTCATAGATTTGGTGTCTCTTCATGTGTGGGGTTCTCTTAAATTGTATTAAGATTGAAAGAAATCCGGTGTTTATTCAGACGAACATTGCTTCTGTTTGATATATAGATTCCCCTGATGTAGGGCTCACTGGAAGTACGAAATGCATTAGGATGTACCTAGAATATCATGATAAACCGTGAACTCTGTGTTATGAGTCAAGAATTTGGTCTTTGAAATTAAATTGACTGGATTCATATTTTTCCTTTGTATCGAGAATTTTGTATACCTTAGAATTATTGTCTTTTGAGAGACATATTGTCAATAATTGTTTTGAAAAAATGTTTTGAAGATATGCATACATGCAATTAATGTTGATACATTGATTGACCCTTCTGGGGCTCTAGTAATACACACTGTCTCCAGAGCATCTGCTCAGGTTATTTGTCTTGACTTTTAAAAAGGTGGCATTTTCCCACCCTTAGCCCTTTGTGCCTTCAACCTGTCTTGGGGGTCACATGACTTTGAGTAGCTGACAGTTGGACTTTGTGAATTCCTCCCAGACAGTCAGACAATAGAGGGACTAGGCGGGCCTCAATGGGCCAACAACTAGCAAGATAGGGAGACTGACATGAACACAGCCCCACTTGCACCTGAATAGGCTGTGTCACCACACAAAGGGCTTAACTGCTCTGTATTGTCACTGCAGTCAGCTTGGAGGCAGGGAAGTCAGGAAATTCCATGCACCAAAGAGAATCTTTCCAGAGATTCTATTACCTTCCAGAAGAAGGGCAACATGGTATAAAAGTAGGATCTTCAGACCCACTCTTCAGTTCACTATAAGATCTGTGGTAGGACTCTCAGTGTGCTGCCTGTTGCTGTGACCTATTGTGCACTCTGCCAGACTGCTGCTGAATCTGGAAGAATGGTTTTCTGCCTTGAGTCTGCCTTGAACCTTCAGAGGCCAGGCCTGCTGTTGAGCCCTGCATCTTCATCTGCACCCAGGTTTACCAGAAGTGACTCCAAAGGCTAGTTAGCTGGCCACCTGTTCAGAGCCACAGGGACATCTTGAGCCTGCACTAGGACCCAGCCTGAGTGAGTTCTAAAGTACCAAGAGGTGTCCCATCAGTCCTGGACCCTTAGCTGTGTTGCTAAATGTACTCAGTTGTCCAATGTCCAAAACAGAGGACTTGGACAAAATTTGGCTCAATATTGCTCTGAGAACCAACAGAAGACTTGAACCAAACTGCTCTCCTTTCCTCCCAAGGTGCATCGCCTCTCAGATTGACTTTGTGGTTTCTCTCTCTACATTCTTCTGTGCAGCGCCATTTTAGCAATCCTTCCCCAATGAGTTATTATACCTTGTGGAACTTTCTTCTTCTATAGCCCTCTGCTTTGTCCCACTAGAAATTTCTGACTTCCATTTTGATGACAAAGTCTGAAGTTAAAATACTTCACTGGAGCTTCATTCCAGGGCCATCCGATGACGACGCTCCCTCCTCGGAAACTCCTGCAGCCTAGCCCTGCTGAATATTTGCCTTATCAGCCATTTTTCTTCAATAAATGTGTTTGAAGGTAAGCACTGACCAGGCTCAACCCCTCCTTGTATTGTAACTGGGCGTTATCAAAGTCAGAGATAACTTTTGACCAAGTCTTGCACGACTAGGTGCCCATAGTTGTCGCTTTGAACAATTAGGTGCTAGATTTTACTAACAACTCCGGTTCTACTGATTGGATTTTTGTCCTTTTGGTGTCAAATAATTATTAAAATATACTCTATTTTTTTAATTGGTTTGGGATTTTTCTTGGGTTCTGTTTTCATGGTATTACTGTTTGTGTGCTGCATCAATACTTTACATGTTGCCTATAAGTTAGGCCTGATTACTTCTTGTGCCAGCTGTGGCTGTTGCTTGACCAGGGCTCACACCCCAGTGAACCAACAACCGATTTCTCACAATGGTGCATAATAAAAGAGCTCTGAAAATTGGTTACGGTAATATTGGAGTTACCTCATCGTTCTTAGAATATTGACCTGAGGCAGGGTACATTTTGAGAAGTGTATATTACTCGCTAAAACATCTGGCAGAAATAATTTATCCTCAAGTAAATGAAATATAATTTATGGTAAATAATAGTAGAGATAAGCAAGCAGAATGTTTTTAGGAAAGCCACCATAGTGCTTTGACCAGATCTGACACCACAGAAATCCTCTAGTTTCAGAAGGTGTACGAAATTGGGTTATTAGTTGAGGGGGTGGAAGCCCCAACTCAGGCAACAACCACAATCCATGTGAGGGTGAACCACAAAATTCCCTAAATTAATCTCTGCTTAACCCTCTGGTAGTCTGGAAAAAAAACAGTCAAGCTTAACTTAGAAGCAATATTTAAAGTATTTTTGCAGCACAAAAACAGTAATTAAGTGAAAATATAACACAAGAAAAGAAAATGGTTCAGAATAATAGAATACAATTTAATGAGTATACTGACACCAAAACTAACTAAATCCAATCAGCAAATTTGCAAATATGAATTTTTAATGCCTGCAGGTTTTTTTAGTAGGAAGTATCATAACATTGAGACACAAGATGTATAGAAAAAGCATTACATATGCACATTCATACAAAAAAGACAAATTAAATATGCATCTGTCTAAAAGAAGAGAGCAACTTTTTCTTTTTTGAGAAGATAAATATAGACATAAGGATGACCTCTTTGAAGTGAAATCTCACAGCAGAGATCTGAAACCTCATAACATATCATGAGGTAGCTGGACAAAGAAGAAGCAAGCCTTTTCCTGACCGGTAGTCTCAGCGTGCACACTTTCAGTCTATTTGGACGTGTGTTAATAATAGTAAGCTCCAACCCATAAGCAAGTATAAACTCTTGCCACCAGGTCTTAGGATCAGGTGGTTCCTTTTGGAGCCAAGTCCTAGCAATACCCAGCCTAGTTACTGTGATTGCAAAGAAAGAGATGCCCTGAAATCGAACAATCTGGGCTCCCTGGTAGGTGTGCTGCATGATATTTACACCCATATGTACAGGCCTTTTTTAGCACCATCTTCCCCTTTCTGTGTTCTAACAACATCTTGGCCAACTACATCTGCCTCAGCTACAAAAAGGGAGGGCATGCCACAAGAGGCAACACCCACACCCACCTCAGTCCCTGAAACTGTGGATCCACCAGCCGCCTGCAGGAGCACAAGTTCATCCGGACTACCAGTAGATAAATGGTAAGATCACACCCAAGAAATGAAGAACCTAATTTCCTCCAGCGCGTGACTACTTTTCGCTGTGTGGACTATTGGACACATTTACCTTCCAGATGGCAGTTGTATTTTAGACATTGGACTCTTCAATAATGGTTTCATTCATTCATGACTGACTTTTTCTTTGCTTTTTGCTTTTCATCCTGTTTTAGATTATTTGGTTTTGTACAATCAATCAATCAATCAAAGGCATTTATAACGTGCACTACTCACCCGGAGGGTCTCAAGGCGCTTGGGGGGGGGGTCCGCTACTGCTCGAACAGCCAGGTCTTGAGCTTCTTCCTGAAGGAGAGGTGGTTTTGGGTCAGGCGTAGGTCGGGAGGGAGGGAGTTCCAGGTCTTGGCGGCCAGGTGGGAGAAGGACCTTCCTCCTGTTGTCGCTCTTCGGATGCGGGGGACGGCGGTGAGGGCATGACTGGTCGATCGGAGATGGCGTTTGGGAGCATAGAAGTTGAGGCGGCTGTTGAGGTAACTCGGGCCTTGGTTGTGTAGGGCTTTGTGTGCGTGGGTGAGGAGCCGGAAGGTAATTCTCTTGTTGACCGGGAGCCAGTGCAGGTCTCTCAGGTGTCTGGAGATGTGGCTGTGTCTGGGGATGTCGAGGATGAGTCTCGCTGAGGCGTTCTGGATCCGCTGGAGTCTCTTCTGGAGCTTGGCGGTGGTTCCGGCGTAGAGGGCGTTGCCGTAGTCCAGACGGCTGGTGACGAGGGCCTGGGTGACCGTCTTCCTGGTCTCGGTGGGGATCCACCGGAAGATCTTACGTAGCATGCGCAGGATGTTGAAACAAGACGAGGAGACGGCGTTGACTTGTCTGGTCATGGAGAGGGAGGAGTCCAGGATGAAGCCCAGGTTGCGTGCGTGGTCTGTCGGTTTGGGTGCGGTGCCCAGGGTGGGGGGCCACCAGGAGTCGTCCCAGGCGGAGGGCGAGGAGCCCAGGATGAGGACTTCCGTCTTGTCTGAGTTCAGTTTCAAGCGGCTGGTCGTCATCCATTCGGCTACGTCTTCAATCCCTTGGTGTAGGTTGGCTCTGGCGGTGGCGGGGTCGTTGGTGAGGGAGAGGATCAGCTGTGTGTCGTCGGCGTAGGAGATGATGTTGAGGTTGTGTTGGCGTGCGATGGCCGCAAGGGGGCTCATATAGACATTGAAGAGGGTGGGGCTGAGCGAGGAGCCTTGGGGAACGCCGCAGATGACTTCTGTTGCTGCAGATCTGAACGGGGGTAGACGAACTCTCTGTGTCCTTCCAACGAGGAAGGAGATGATCCAATCCAGTGCCTTCTCCTGTATTCCGACGTTGTTGAGGCGCTGCACTAGGGTGCGGTGGCAGACAGTGTCGAATGCCGCGGAGAGGTCTAGGAGGATGAGGGCCGCTGTTTCTCCGTTGTCCAGCAGGGCTCGGATGTCATCGGTGGCAGCGATGAGGGCGGTTTCGGTGCTGTGGTTGGCCCGGAAGCCAGACTGTGAGGGGTCTAGGGATCCGTTCGTCTCGAGGAAAGCGGCCAGCTGCTTGTTGACTGTCTTCTCGATGACTTTGGCTGGAAACGGGAGGAGCAAGATGGGGCGGTAGTTCTTGAGTTCGGTGGGGTCCGCTGTTGGTTTCTTTAGTAGAGCGCTGAGATCGGCGTGCTTCCAGCTCTCCGGGAAGGTGGCGGTGTCGAAGGAGGTGTTGATGATGTCCCGCAGGTGGGGTGCGATGACAGCGTCGGCCTTGTTGAAGACGTGGTGAGGGCAGGGGTCGGTTGGGGATCCGGAGTGGATGGAGTTCATCGTGCGGATGGTGTCTTCGGTGTTGATCGGTGTCCAGGCGCTGAGGGTGGTGGTGGGGGGCGTTGGTGCGGTCGTGGGGGGCGTTGTTTGTGTGATGAAGCTGTTGTGTATGTCAGCGATCTTGTTGTGGAAGTACGAGGCGAGGGAGTTGCAGAGGTCTTGCGATGGGGTGATGTCGTTGTTTCCGGCGTTGGGGTTGGAGAGCTCTTTCACGATGTTGAAGAGTTCCTTGCTGTTGTGTGCGTTGTTGTCCAGGCGGTCCTTGAATGCTGTTTTCTTGGTGGCGTGGATCAGTTGATGGTGCTTTCGGGTGGCGAGCTTGAGGGTAGTCATGTTGTCCGGTGTTGGGTCTCTTCTCCAGGCTTTCTCGAGGGCATGGCAGTTCTTCTTGGAGCATTTGAGTTCGTCGGTGAACCAAGGGGCCTTCTTGCTGCCGGGTCTGCTGGGCGGGGTCCTCAGAGGGGCGAGTTCGTCCGCGCAGTTGCTGATCCACTTTGTGAGGTTGTCGGCGGCCTGGCTGGGGTTCGCTGAGCTGGCCGGTGGGTGCTGGCTCAGGGATGCGGCGAGTTGGTCGGCTGTGATCTTGTTCCAGCTTCTTCGTGCAACCTGTGGCTGGTGGTGGTGGATCGTGGTCCTTCTGAAGCTGAAGTGGATGCAGCTGTGGTCCGTCCAGTGGAGTCCGGTGGCGTGGCTGAAGACGATGTCCTTGCTGGATGAGAAGACGGCGTCGAGTGTGTGTCCGGTGAGGTGGGTGGAGGTGGTCACCAGCTGCTTGAGTCCAAGGTTGGTGAGGTTGTCAAGCAGGGTAGTGGTGTTGCGGTCGTTGTCGTTCTCCAGGTGGAAGTTGAGGTCCCCGAGGAGGATGTAGTCAGCGGAGGGGAGGGCCTGCGGGCTGATGAAGTCGGCGATGTCTTCGCTGAATGGTGTGCGGGGTCCCGGGGGTCGGTAGATCAGGGTGCCTCTGAGGGTGGTCTTGGGGTCGGTGTGGATCTGGAAGTGCAGGTGTTCGGCGGTTGTCAGGGTGTCGTCGGTGTTGGTCGTGATGCGGATGGTGTTCCTGTGGATGATGGCGATGCCTCCTCCGGTCTGGTTGCCGCGGTCCCTCCAGGTGATCTTGTAGCCCTCTGGGATGGCGATGGCGATGTCGGGCGCTGAGGAGGCGTTCATCCATGTTTCCGTGAGGAAGGCGACGTCAGGAGCTGTGGTGTCGAGGAGGTTCCAGAGTTGGACGGCGTGTCTGTGGACGGAGCGGGTGTTGAGCAGGATGCACTTCAGGTGGTTGCTGCTGGTGTTCGGCTTGGTGAGTGTTGGTGCAGTGCAGGTCCAGATGCAGGTGAACTTGCAGGAGTGGCAGCTGAAGGGTCCGTGGGTGCGTCTCGGGGTGGCTCGGTAGCATCCTGGGATTCGGCCGGTGTTGAGTGCATTGAGGGTGGCGGCGTCGTAGGTCCGGCGGGTGGGCTGGGGTCTGCGGGGGCCAGGGGTCCTGGCGCGGGGCGCGGTCCAGGTGCGGACGGGCGTAGACGGGCTTACCTTTGGCGCACCTTCGGCGCTCAATCGGTGCTCCCGCTGCGCGCGTCCGCTGCGCGGTCGCTCAGGGGGCGTCATAAGAAGGGAGCCGGGAGGGAGGGTCCGCTGGGAGGCGGGGAGCGCTGGGGCCAATCGGCAGGCGGGGGGGCGGGGTCGCGGCAGGGAACGGCTGGAAAACCTATGCGGGCTTGGTGGGCGGCCCTGCGGCGGCTGGGGCTCCGGGGATCCGAGGTCGGGCGGCCCTGCGGCGGCTGGGGCGCCGGGGATCCGAGGTCGGGCAGGCAGCAGGCAATAAAAGCAAACATTAACAAATCCAGATACAGGTGTCATAGTTCTTTTCTGTATTTATTAATTTCTTTCCTTCGATCATACATTTTGAAATGTAAACAATCAAAGGATTCTTTATTTATGAATTAATTGCAATTATGTAATGTTTCTCACAATTTTCTACCATAACAACAAAATGCAAATGCCAAAAACTCATCAACTAGCATTTTATTAAATTTGGAAAAGATTGGTCGGTCAAATTTTCCTTAAACATAACAAACCATACATAACACAAATACTCAGTGCCATTTTTACATTTTCAGTTCCACACCTTGTCACCATGGAAGAAAGGGATACAATCAAAACAATCAGATTCATTAGGCAAAATAATATTTATGGTATCAGCTGAAGCCAGATCTTCTGCCTCACAATAGGAATTACACGACAATAACACAATAGTCTTTTATCCTGGCAATACTCAGTTTTGTGGCCACAGTATCATTCCAATACACTGTTGCAGTATCTGTGGGAATGTCACAACCAACTTTAAAGTGATGTGCTACAAGAAGTTCTTACTACAATGATGAGACACATCAACGGCACCGTACACTTAACACAAAAATAGCATTTTGCCAATGTGAAGTGAGATTGGTATGCTTTGGGTCGACTACCACATGAGGCTAGACGAATTCAAGCAGCACATATTGGCTTGTTGCCAACATTCAACAGAAAACAAGTCTAATGCAATGTTTAAAACAAATATTCAATCACTGTACAAGTTGTCTCAGTACACAATATGTACACTCAAAGTCTGTGGCTTCCAACGGATCAACCCATGTTCCCTTTGTACTTCGCAACAGCAGCATATAACTGCAAATATCAGAACGACCCCAGCAACAAAAACGCCGCTCACCTCCATGACAGTATGAGCAGCCTTGTATTGACCCAGATAGTCCATTGCCCTACACACACCATAGAGCACACGCTGGACTGAATTTTCACCTTGGACAATCGCGTCAAATACAGCCGTCACAGAACTCACATGGGCAGCTCACTCCATTGTCCACTTCAGCATCTCCAGCACCCGCAATGCCACCCTCAAGATGACCAACGCCCCCACTGGAGGTGAGACAAAATCTCTGAGACCAGGTGGGTGAATGCCCTCAACACCTCCAACCCTGCTGCTGCCACCATCCTCAAGTGAAAAACTGCAATGCCTTGGTCATCAACTGCACGGACAGCATCATCCCCATCAAGAGCAACATCCAGAGAAAATCCTCCAACAAGACCAGTTGGTACATACAAGAACTCAGAACAGGGAAACAAGACAGCAAACAGTTGGGGAGGAGAGGGCACACCAGCAAGGACACCTCCGACAGGGCAACCTTCAAGACCTCCCTCTACCACCGCCTGCTGAGGGCAACAAAGCGGACAGCCCTTGCTGCACACATCAAAACCAGCGCCAACAAAACCAAGGAACTTTTCAATATCATTAAGGAATTCCTGTTGCCAGTGAGAACAACATCACACCATCACAGGAGCAACCACTTCTTCCATGACAAGATCGCCGCCATATACAGAAACTTTGAACCCCAATCCACACCAAGGGGCTTCCCCACAGATACACTACAACTGTAACCAACACAAACCACACACTGACCACCTGGAAAATCCTCTCCACCCAGCCTGCCACCTCCACCATGAAATCCATCTATGGTGGAGCTACTCGGACCCATGCCTGCACCAAATCTTCAACCTCAGAAACCAAAGGATTGGCCAGGAAGTCACCGCCTGACTCAATGCCTCTATCACCACCACAACTTTTCCCGATGCCTGGAAATATGCCGAGGTCAGACCACTACTCAAAAAACCCTCCGCTTTCCCCATCAAACTCAAAAAGTACTGGTCAATCTCCCTGCTCACATTCCCAGAAAAGGTACTGGAAAAGATCATCAGCAATCAACTCATGACACACCTGGAGCTGAACCAACTACTCGACGTCTACGAGGCCGGCTTCCACAGCAATCACAGCACCAAAACTGCCCTGATCGCAGCCATTGACGACATTCAACCCCCTCCTCGGCCAAGGAGAAACAGCAGCTTTGATCTTCCTTTACAACAGCCTTTGACACCATATCCCACCACACACTGATCGAAAGACTCCACCACATTGGCAACCAAGGGGACATGCTCAGATGGACCACCTCCTTTCCTACCGAAGAACCCAGAGGATCCACTTCCAACCTTTCACTTCTGAACCCAAGGAGATCATTTATGGTGTCCCCCAGGGCTCATCCCTTAGTCTCATTCTTTTCAATACATATTTGAACCTGCTGGCCAGCATATTCAGATCGCACGATCTCAACACAATCTTGCATGATCTGTGTTGAGATCGTGCGATCTGAATATGTTGACCCCCAACTCATCATCTCACTCACCGATGACCCCACCACTACCAGTACCAAATTCCCCAGATACATGACAAATGTTGCCAACTGGATGAAGAACAGCTGCCTGCAGCTGAACACAGACAAGATGGAAATACTGATCTTTAGCAACAGCAGCAACACATGGAGTGACTCCTGGTGGCCATCAGGCCTAGGAACCACACCCGCACCTGCACCAACTACTGCAGGAACCTCTGAATCATCATTGACAACGGGCTCACCATGAAATCACAGATCAACGCCATCTCTTCTGTCTGCTTCCTCACTCTGCATGTGCTACATAAGATCTTAAAGTAGCTACTCCTACACAGGAGACGCACAGTGACACAAGCCCTCATCACCAGCCACTGGACTATGGCAATGCCCTCTATATAGGAATTGCTGCACACCTTCTACAGAGACTTCAGACCAAACAGAACGCCGCAGCCAGACTCATCCTCAGCCTTCCCCGATGAACTAACATTACACCCCACCTCAGGAAACTCCACTGGCTCCCCGTACAGAAGAGATGCATACAAGGCTCTACACAGCCAAGGACCCAGCTACATTATCCACCGTCTGAACTTCCACCAACCATCTAGAAGACTACGTTCCGCATCCCTTTCACTTGCCCCTACTCGCTGCATGTACCAAAGCAGAAGTAGAAGGCTCTCCTTCTCCCACATTGCACCAAAGACCTAGAACAGCCTCCTCATACACCTCCAGACCATCTCCTCACTTCCAGAATATCAAACCTCAAGACCTGGCTGTTCGAATAAGCCTCCAAGGACTGCAAGTGCCTGGATACCCTATTGGTGATTAGCTGTGCTTTATAAATCCTGATTGAGTGATTGAACTTTGAAATTTCCAAATGAAGATGTCATTGTGAAGGGACCTAAAACAGATGAAAACAAAATGGTTCATTAAATTACTTTACAAAATAAACACCTTACAAATGAATATATTTGAGGACACATTGTCTAAGAACAATCAAAGAAGATAAACACAGTAGTCAATTTGTCAAAACTTTGCTTAACAAAAATCTTTGCCCTGGATATCAGTTTACTAGGCCTTCCTAAACATTGTCTTGCACAGACCTTTATCCTCATTACATTAAAAGTGTTTTTGACATTTCGTTTAATAAAATGTAATTACTTACACTCGTGTGAACAAGTTGTCAATGACAACTTGACATACCTCAATTCCTTCACCACCATCATCTTCATTTGACATTTCAACATTGTCACCTAGTGGTTCTTAATGGCCTTTTTTATCTGCAATGAGTGGGATGTTCCATCACTGGGCTATGTAGTGTAAGATGCAGCATGCCATGGTGATTTTGCACCTTATTGGGTGAGTAGAGGAGGGCTCACCATCCTTGTCCAGACATCGAAATCTGGCCTTTAGGAGTCCAGAGGCTCGCTCCACTGGCCCCCATTTTCTTCCATGGGCCTCATTGATGCAAACTTCCCCTGGCGCTGTTGGACTTCTCGTTGGCACTAGCAACTATGATCGTCTAGGAGAAGCTGAGTCTACTATATGGTATGAAACAAAATGAGCCAAAAAACAAATTCAATTTTAGATCATTTCACTTTACATTAACCAAACAATATAATGACAAATAGTTCTTACCAACAAGCCAGGCCCTCTCAGGTCCAAGTTGTGACATCTGCAGGGGTATGCTGCTGTTCCATAGTACAAAGGAATCATGGGCCGATCCAGGAAAACGTGCACACACGCTTGTGATGTACAAACCTGGTAAGCAGACAACTTGCACACTGATTGAATGAAAGTTCTTTTGATTGAGGTATACTTGTTCTCTGGCATGTGGTGGCACTGAGGCAATATGAGTACCATCAATTTCTCCTTCACATTAGCAAAATCCTTGTTTGTAGGAAACTGAATGAAGTTGTTGATGTGCTTCATCATTGGAAGAAATAACTTCTTGTAGCACCCCACTAAAAGTTGTTTGTTGCATTCCACCAGATACTGCCGCAGTGTATTGGAATGATCTTGTGGCCGCAAAATGGAGTACTGACATTATTTTGATTATTGGTGTTATTGATGCGGGATTGATATGGTGAGGCAGAAGATCTGGCTGCAGCTGATGCCATTAATCAGGAATTGTTTGCCTATTCAACCAGAATTGTCTGATAATATCCAATTCTTCCATGGTGGCAAGGTCTGGAAATGATCAGAAGACCTGAAGCTGTCATGTCTTTACTCTCCCTGTTGTAAATGTTTGCAAACATACCATATTTTAAAATCAAACCACATTTTTCATCTATGTTCAATACATATACATTTTTAAAACATTACTATATAGAACCTCATTATGTTTAGTATAAATGTTTATAAAAAAATAACATTTATTACATGTGTAAATTATTAATTTATTAAATGTATAAATAATAGATTTTTCATCTATTAATTGAACATTCTTATTTTATTTTTATTCTGTCTACAAAAACACCATCAATGGTAGAATAATCCCCATCGTGCAAATCCTGCATCAAACCTCATTAAGGCACTACATTACACTTATTTGTTAAAACAAATGAACAACATTAGCATTTTCTACATGTAAACAAAGTAACAGATTATTCCACAATTTAAAATGGCATATGAATATGTCCAACACTGTTAACAATTGCGTACATCGTGTACATGTACGCAGCGTTTCTAAGAAGCTCACTTGTCTCCTAACACTGTAGCCAACCTCCTCAACATTTGCTGCCATTTCTGACCTCTGGGATCCACAATGAAAGGAAAAGCAGGTGACAGGGCCCCAGCCTTCTCACCAGAGGAACTGACGTTGCTGGTCACTGAGGTCCTGTCCCTACACAGGCAGATCTATGGCCAGAGGAACAGTCACATGTTCAAAATGTATTTGTAAATCTGTCTAACTGGATTTGTTTTTAAATACAGGCTAGAATGTCCCTCTAAGTTCCTGAGTAAAGTGAAGTGTTCTTTACTTTTTACATTACATAGAACTATGATGGTAAAAAATGTTTAAGCACTTTCGGATTAGAGAAAAAAAGCATTAGTATGTAGTGTGTGCTTTAAGCCCTACCTTTTATTTGGTGTGTCTTTTGAGATATATCTATGTATATGTATGGGTTTTGTGTGAAAAGTAGAAATTTCACATCATGTAAATTTAGGAAACATCATATTTTCTTTACAACTGTACTTATAAATGTATTGTTTTACATACCAAATACAAATGATATTTGCTATGTGTATTATCCCACCAGTCTTGTGGGAGCTATCTGTTGCTTCCAGACACCTTCAGCCTTGTGATCTTTACCAAAAGAGCACATGGTCATATTTTCATTTCAGAGTTAAGTGAAGGTTGTGTTCATGTGACATCATGATCATCAGGCTGCAGATAGCTGGGCCTGAGCAGTGCTCAGTCAGATTTGTGGGCCAGGTTGGGGCTGAGTCCCAAAGGTGAACAAATGATTCACTGAGTTATTTGACTCTTAAAAATAGTTCTTGTCAACTCAAAATTGGTATTGTGAACACAATTATGCTTCTGGATGCTTTTAAATTGAAGAAAAGTGAAATAAAGAGTTATTCATTATGCGAACTGTTTATATTTCACAGACTCTTAGTCACATGTACAAATATATCCCCTTCATACCCTTACAAGAGCATACATCCATAAAGACCACGCTCTCACTGACACAAATGGCATTCCTTTCATAGTACCCTGAGTCACAGTATTGAATTCAAACTATAGTATCTGCCTTTATGGACATTAGGCTTTAAGTCAATGTAGCTGGGTATGGGGGTGTCCGTTTACAATGTGCAAGTTGTTTAGCTTTCAGTATTTCACAATGATATTTACTCATTAATAATGGCTCTCATTACAGAAGATGTTGTAGCCCCCTGACCTAGATGATGTCACTGTCTTGGATCATTGAATTTAGAAAATGACAAGGGATAAGAGTAGTCACCAGGGAACAGCAAAAGTAGTATTTATTGTTTTAATTTGGCAGAAAGAAAAAAATAATATATTGTGTAGAAACTCTTTGTTTGTGATTGATATACTAAATGTGTGTTAAATCAATACAGACAAACAAGTCACACAAAAAATCTTTTTTTCTTTCATTTCCTGTATCCATACAGGTCAACGCCCATCAAAAAAAATGTTTGGAAGGTCATCCCCAAGAAAGTCAGACGAGGTGGGAGGACCTACAACGCTGGACCAAGAAATCATCAGATGTCCAGCAAGTCCTCCCAATGTGGGAATAGGGTGGCCTATATGAAGCTTAATTGGCAGTTGGGGGCCCAACAGCTGCATAAAGGGGGTACGTTCTAGATAGATTTTAACATGTTACATGACAAATCTTTCTTACAGCAACTAATTTTGCGATTAATATTAAGGTTGACACATGTCCAATGCACAGGAGGAGTTCTTGAAGATGTAATTTTTGCACAAGGTGTCTGATGATGTGCTGTGTATATGAATTTATGGGAAAGGATACTATCTGGTTTCTGTTCACTACCAAAGGACTGGTTTCAGAACACAAATACCTGCCTAAACAACAAATATACATAAAGTTGTTAGATGTTATAAGGGATAGTTGTACCAAACAGGACTCTTGTCTTTAATGTGTCAGGTGTGATACACCTTCATTATTGTGAACGATGTAAGGTTAGCCCTATTACAGATGACATAGCATAAAATGCACTTATGATGCAGTGGATGTTTGAAACATCACATTGGTAAGTTGGTTTTATCCACATACAAGAGTGAGCAAAGGAGCCAAAATGTCTAGTAACCTCAGATTAAATGGCTACATTTTGGATTCAAAACATATCCCAAATGTGTTTTGATTACAAAATACTATTTCATTCATGTTAAAGTGACAGATTTGCATGGTGTCTTACTCCTTCACGAATGTGCTTGTAAGTCAGTCTGTTTTTTGGAAAATAATTCTGAGAGGCATATATTTTTTTTCAAACACGGACTGGAATGTGTACACATTGGTCACAGAGCAAAAAATACCCCAAACCATTTTTCAATGCCCTTTGTTAGGTGCAGATGATAAATCAATGATGGAGAAAAATGGGATACTTAAATGGACTTTCACAGATGGAATGTTCCATTACATATGTTTTGGAATATTCCATCTGGAAAACTCCAAATCAGGCCCAATTCATGACTCATTAGGAACATGTAGAAATGCATCAAGGTGTAATCTAATGCATAGTGTGAACTGCTTTTTAATGTTTGATGTAAATCTTATGTACGAATCAGTATGTGTAATATTTATTGTGATGTGTACCAATGTTTGCCTAAAGAGAAAGGCAGCATATTTTGCCCAATATGTTTACAATGGAAAAGCAAACTTGAAATTACTTGAGGTATTTATGAGTCAATTGTGAAAATGTTTTTGCCCTGTACTAATGTGGATTAGAAATGTATCAATCCCTATGTATTTACTTATGCTGTAGAAGTCATTTTTCAGTCCACAAAAACATATTTCTTTTAATTTCTTCTACAGCATAGGTATATACATGATGCATGATACATTGGTAAGCTACTTCAGTACTGAATCCATATAATATGTTTTACATTTGAAATATACGTTGGCTACTTGAAGTAAGTGTTACCAATACGAAATGCCCAAACAAAGGAAAAAGGCTTTCAGCGTATACAAATATTCATACAACATGTCAGTATTTCTTCTATTATATATTGATTCATATTTTACTTTTTGTGAATGAAAATAATGCACCTTTTTTGTCCTTGTACACACACTGTACAAAGGTATTTTTGGTTTACATACTTTTTGATGACATAAGTTCATTATTCTAAACAACAAAGCCCAACCACTCAGAAACGTTAAACAGATTGGAGAGAATTAAAAATGGATAAGAGACAAGATCATAAATGATGTTGGAACAATCATGACAAATTTCAAAACTGGGACCTAATGGTTTCTGAACATCTTCTGTACATGTACAAGATATTGATACTAAAGAACCAAAGTTTGGGAGCCATACAGCAGGTGAAATCTGAAGACTTGGAAAATGTTTTGAGATCACAGTTCATGATTAGTTCTTTTTACAGAAATACAATGAAGTATTGTATATGTCTTTTCAGCATCATCAGGAAATACTTAGGGATCTCATGGCACTGGATCACGCACACAAGATACTATGGCTATCCAATGTCAATAAGAGCCTACAACTTGTAGAATTGAAGGATATGAACCTATGTGAGACGCCAGAACAAATTTCACATTTCCATGAAACTGTATTAAAACAGCATGTTTGGGATAAGTGTATGAAAGCAACAAAACTTAGGGAGGAGTCCAAAGGTACTGTGAATGCATATACATCCTACTTTAGTCATCAAGGTTTACAGTGTTCTCTTAGCAGGGTTGGAAACATTTTCAACAAACTTCATCTTCAGCTGTATCATTAGCCGAATCAACAATTGTGCTATGCCATATTCAATTAGTAGTGCTCAGAATTCCCTGTTTTTTAGCCCATAGCTTCTTTCTGCTTGTTGTCCATAAGCAACTACTAAAGTCCTTAGTAGATACTTAGCTCACATAAGAAGTCTGATAGGTAGAATGATGATTCCTTAGTGAGCCAGAATCAGAGCCAGAGCCATCACCTGGGACAGAGCCCTTGCCCTCCTAAAAATCTGAGAGTGAAAAAAAGCTTCACAAGTGTCTTGTGAATCAAATGCCATGATGCTATCACAAGATGTGTCGATGTCCACTTAGGGGAGAACAGAGTAACTGGGATGAACAGTCAAGATTGGCACTGGAGATGCTGGGGAAGCTCCAAGATCCTTCTGCTACTAAATCCCCAATTCAATCTCTTGGGTTGCCAACACCTTACTCATCGTCTTTATCTCAGAATGACAGGGAGAGAGCAACTCATACCACCAGCTCATTACCACTATGGGTCCAGACCCTCACCTCCCTCAGGGTGTTGCACTTTTGCTCCTGAGCTTGTAATACCTCGACCTGTTTAGCTCTCCGAGGCAGATAATTTTTAACAGTCCAGAAGTGATTTTTGTAGGACTGTTTTTGCCCCCTTCTTCTTAGCACCCCTTGTTCCAGCCACTCTGTCTGCTCTTGCTACACTCTCTACTCCATCTAGTCCCTCCACTCCATTGGCCACCTTTTCTCAATCTACTCCCTTCTCACTGTCAGCTAGAACGCCTGCCATTGACCACTTTTGGGCTTCAGGTGCTTTAGGCTCTTTGGGCTCTTCGGGCTCTCCGGGCGTACAGGGCTCCTTGGGCTTTACAGCCTCAATTGATGGCTTGGGCTCCTTGAGCTTCCTTGACTCTATGGGCCCTTGAGACTATGTCCTTTGTCGCATGCTTGCCGCTGCATGGTCTACAACGTCCATACTGTAAGCAGAGCCAGCAGTGCCAGTATTGCCAACTATTGCAGAAGCTACCATCCCTTGGGCCCCTCCTCTCCTTGAGTCAGCAGGCTTTCACATGTGATCAGCAACAAGTTATATTTATGAATTGTGATTTTTGGGAGAATGATCTTCAATGCAATTATGTATATATAATTTCTTGTAAGAGAATTTTTTGCTAAAAGTGTAAATATCTTTTGATACCTCACCATCTTGAGATGCTGCTTACTATTCCGACCAAGCAAGAGGAAACAATCGAAGACCATCAGGCACTGAGTAACAGACCAAACAGATGACCATTGCCCATGGTAACTGCAACAATAAGTAGTACTCAAAATGTGTGCATGGCCTCCTCTGAAAAGTCTCCCACTTGCAGGGCCCTACTAAATGGTACTACTTGTACTCAGGGCCTGTATATTAAATGCTACCAGTGGGCTTGCAGCACTCATTATGTCACACACTGAAGCGTATTTGGGTTAGGCTTATATATCACTTTTGCACATGGCACTTTGACTGTGGGGTTCTTGAATATTAAAGGAGTATTTGCTTTTGAAGGGTTTTTGGATGATATTGATTTCCCCCAGGCACGAGCCCTGTATGTTCAGTTCAGATATGGAACCCTTCCTTTGAATGCATTGAAGAGCTCTTGGGGAAACATGTCTGTAAATCCTTTGTGTCCTCTATGCCATATTTCCCCCGAAACCATTGAGCACTTTTTTTCTGTTGTTCCTTTTATGCTGAACTTAGGAAAACTTGGCTGGCCCCTGTATGTCGTATTTTATCTTTTAATTGTCCACTGGAAGAAATACGTATATTTAAATCAGATACTACAAGCTGGCTAGTATTTGCTGTCTCGAGGTTTTTAATGTTTGCATGGTGGAAAAGGCTAAAAATGAGCAAACATGTTCTTGTGCCGTAACTTTAATTAGGTTAAGTGGTATTTCTTAGACGCATGTACATTGATTTAAAAAAACAAAAAACCCAAATCTAGTAGCTTGTTTAACTGTATTGTAAAAAAAATTAACGGTTTTTATATTGGTGCACATTTTATTATTCTTCTTAATGATAATGTACAGTATTTGAAATGTGAATGATCATATTTTTGATCAATTGAATAAATATATATATATCACTTTTGTTTTCGTCTATAGATACATCTATTACACCATCTGAATTCTCGTGTTATCTAATCTTGAGGACATTTGCCACTCCATGCATTTTCATTTATTGGATCCCGCATTAGATCAACTACTGATTTTGAACATCTTGGGTAAGTACAGGGTACAGTACCCCAGTCTACCCTTTCAAGAACATTTAACTTGTCATGGTCTCTGGACCATCTCTAATCTCACATTTTCTTGTGTTCATTTGTGATTAGTGCTGTAACACCCTTTGGGGCTGCTCCTCTGAACTCTATATCCAAGCTTCTTTCGAGGTGAACCAGCCTTCTTGTTTTCCCAACCTTGCTACCTTTTCTGGGGGTACAGACTAAGAATGATTCCACTCCCTTCAGCTTTATCTTTTTGCATGAGACCTAGGTGTATTCGGTATTCCCTGATTCAGTTGGGTTACTTTTTATACCATCACTAGGACCTCAGTGATTTCAGTTTTAGGGCTGTTTGGTAAACATTATGATTTTCACCTTTTTGGGTGCTCTCCCTTTTTATGTGACTCCTTTATCACACTTGGTTTCTCTTATTTTCACCATTGCTCAAACATATATGCATGGTGCTATATAGTGTACGACGATATTCCATTTTATTTTGACAATTTTTTGTTCTAATATGAGCCTTTATACCACCAGAGTCTCTATTGGATTGCCACCCCACCCATCCTTGGCTTAATGTTCATGGTTCATCGCTTTTTGCTCTGAGGAAGGTGCCACCTCTATAATGGTGTTCCACCGAAACACGCGTTGGCGCAATTTCTGCAATTGCTTGCAATTTCTGCTGAATGAAGGAAAACATAATCTTCATTTTTTGAAATATAGAATTATAAATGTTTATATGTTAACCCCTTCGGTACATCGGACGGCCGGGAGCTGTCCGATGCAACAGTGCTCATGTGCGTCAGACAGCTCCCAGCCGTCGATGCACATGGCACTGAAAATCCCTCTGGTGCGGGCACCACAGGGATTTCCTTTTCCCCCCAACAGCCTCAGGAGCTGGGGATGGGCATCCCCAACTCCTGAGGCTGTTCTGCTGGTTTCCAGGAAATGATGATCAGCCTGCATGTCGCACTCACGTAATTTCTCCGATAGGCTAATTTCAGTTTCACTTTTTACGTAGAAAGACAGAAAAGGTATCATTGAAAAGGGAAGAATCTTCCCGTTTCAATGGTACCCCTCTCTAATGGATCCCTGCTTGGGGATCGCCCAAGGAGGGCGATCCCCAAGCAGGGATCCACCCACTGCACACAAGGGAGGAGGTAGCAGCCCCCTGGGCAAGGGCCTTTGCTCCCCCAATTGTTCTTGGGGGCTATTCAGTCAGTCAGATGCCAGGTTTTATTTTTCCTATTGTATCTAGGGGTGGGGGTTTCCTGCGATGGGCATGCCAATGCCCCACACCCGCAAAATTCCACAGTCTTTCCGCCTCCATTGGGAGGCAGATGGAGGCAGTAGCCCCTGATCTGCCGCCCCCCCCGGGAGAAGAAAGCCCACTAGATGTATTTCAGGGTGGGGTCTTTCTGGGATGGGTATGCCAGTGCCGTCAACCCCCAACAACATTCTAATTCTACAGTCTTTCTGCCCCCCAGGAGGCAGATGGGGACAATATCCCTTGGCTTGCCCCTGAGGGGGGCAGAAAGCCCAATAGGCACCAGGGATTGTTTTTCTTTTATACGTAGGGGTGGGGCTGCCCAAAATGTGCATGCAAATGCTAACACCCCCTAATAAAATTGCCAGAGTCTTTCTGCCTCCCACAGAAGGCAGATGGGGTCAATAGCCACTGATCTGCCACCTGGGGGGCAGAAAGCCCACTAGGCACCAGGAATTATGCTGTTTTTTATATGAAGGGGTGGGGGCTGCCCAAAATGGGCATACCAATGCCCCCACCCCCAAAGAATTGTAACCGGATCTTTCTGCCCCCCCCTGGAAGCAGACAGGGCAGCAGTCCATTATCTGCCACCCCAGGGGTGCAGAAAGTCCACTAGGCGCCAGGGATTGTTTTTTTCTATCATACATTTCAAGTGAGGGATGCCCAGAATGGACATGCCAATACCCCTCACACCTTCCATAAAAATTAGCCACAGTCTTTCTGCCTCGCCCCGGAGGGAGATGGGGCAAAATTAATTAATCTGCCCCCCGGGGGCAAAAAGCCCATTAGGCACCAGAGATTTTGTTTTTTTTTGTACGTAGTGGTTGGGGCTGCCAAGAAGGGGCATGCTAATGCCACCACCCCCAAAAAAAGTCTTTCTCCCCCCCTCGGAAGGCAGATCGGGGAAAAAAAACCTTATCTGCCCCCAAGCAGCCAGAAAGCCCACTAGGCACTAAGGATATGTTGAAGGGCATGCCAGTGGGAACCTCTATAGGCAAGGGTCGCTCCCTTTGTTTTATACGCACACATTTTGGCTGTTTCAGTGATTTTTTTAGCATCATCTGCACCCAAGCTGGGGCAGAAAACCTCTAGAAACGAGGGAGAGTTTGTGTGTGTGTGTACTGGAGTTTGGCTGATGGTTTGCGTGTACTGACATTTGGCTGGCATTTTGCTGGCGGGTGTGTGGACCTGCACTTGGCTAATGGTGTGGGTGGACTCGTGCTTGATGATGGTGTGTATAGTTGGGCACTAGCCAGGTCGTGTGCATGGAGTGGCGCTTGGCTGGTAGGGTACGTGAACTGGTGCTTGGCTGGCTGTGTGCATGGATGGTGCTTGACTACAGGGCCCAAGTGGTTGTAGCAGGCACTGGGCATTTTCCCGGTAGGCCGGAGGGGCGGGGGCCAGTTTTCTGGCCATTGGGGGCGGTTTTGTCACTGGGGCCAGTTTTGCAGCAGTTCTGCAATATCGGGCCCCAGTAACAAAAGCGGGAGCAGTGCTTTTTACTAGCACGCCCCCTCTCCCAGATCCGGTCGCGCAGCAATGTGCTAGGGCTGGTGGTGTGCGGGGTAGTGCTTGGCTGGCAGAGTGCATGGGTGGCATTTGGCTGGCGCATGCGTGAATATTGCTTGGCTGACTGTGTGTATGGATAGCATTTGGCTGTCGGTGTTTGTGGATGGCGCTTGGCTGGCGATGTTCATGTATTGCGCTTGGCTGGCGGTGTGCGTGGATGGCTCTTGGCTGGTGGTGTGCATGGATGGTGGTGTGTGTACTGACTCTTGGCTGGCAGTGTGGCTTGCATGGATCCCCCAGCGTTTTCTTACCCAGAATCCCGAGCAAACCTCAAATTTACTTACAAAATCACATTTTCCTCACATTTCTGTGTGGGTAAGTTGTAGGATCACCGTGCAGGCGCAAATTTCTCACGAGAAAAATATTATCTCCCTTCTGTGGGTGTCCAAAGTAACGTCAACCTAAAAAAGTATAAACAAACTGCACTTTTGGAACTGCTTTGTGCCCCCCTCAATCTCTACAAGTTTTTGGCCTTCCATGTCATAGGCACTTGGCCCATCCTTACAAGTAAGGTATAGTTTTTATCAGGAGACTGAGGGGAATACTGAGTGGTAGGAAATTTGTGCCGTGCGGTGATCCCACAACTTTCCCACACAGATATTAGAGGAAAATTTGACTTTTTAGCAAAATTTGTGATTTGGTGCAGATTCTTGGAAGGAAATGTTGGGGGATCAATGCAAGCCGCATGTCCCTGGGCTCCCACGGGTTTCTAGTTTTCAGAAATGTCTGGATTTTTTAGGTGAAAACACAGGTGCTCACATATCTATCATAAAATAACCTTGTTTTTCAAGGGGCTCACCTGCGATTTTGATCCCGGGCTCAGCGGCCCTCTATGGAAATCTACCGCCATACCTCCCTGGTCTTCCCCGAGTGTCTAGTTTTCAGAAACGTGTGAGTTTGGTAAGGTTCCCTAGATGGCTACCGAGCCCGGGGCCAAAAACCCAAGTGCCCACCCTTGCAAAACCGGGTCATTTTGCAATAGGTAATTTTGATGTCTCCACAATAGTCCAACCAAATGGGTGAGGTACCATTTTTATCAGGAGACTTGGGAGAATACTGGGTGGTAGGAAATTTGTGTCAGCCCAGTGATCCCACAACTTTCCCACAGAGAAATTTGAGAAACATTTGATTTCTTAAGCTAAATTTGAGGTTTACAGGGGATTCTGGTTGGAAAACTTTGGGGGAGGTCCATGCAAGCCATACCTCCCTGGACTCCCCCAGGTGTCTAGTTGTCAAAAATGTCTGGGTTTGGTAGGTTTCCCAAGATGGCTGCCAAGCCCGCTGCCAAAAACCCAGGTGAGCCCCTTTGCAAAACCAGGTAGTTTTGTGATAGGTAATTTTGATGTTCCCACAATACGTTTTGGGCCCTTCCCTGCCACAGGCACTTACCAGCCCACCCATAAAAGTGAGGTACAATTTTTATCGGAAGACTTTGGAGAATACTGGGTGTGTTGAAGTTTGTGGATCCACGCATATTGCAGAACTATCCATCAGAGAAATTTGAGGAAAATGTGTTTTTTTGACAAAGTTTGAGATCTGAAAGGGATTCTGAGTAAAAGATCCTAATGAGAGCCACACAATTCAACCCATCCCGGCTTCCCATGTGTGTCTTGTTTTCAAAAATGTATAGGTGAGCTAGTGTTCAAAATCCACAGCTAAACACATTGCAAACAAAAAGGTCCTTTTTCATTGAAAGAATTTGGTATGTCCATGTTGCATTTTGGGCCATTTCCTGTAATAGACACTAGGCCTACCCACACAAATGAGGTAGCATTTGTACTGGGAGACTTAGGGGAACGCAGAATAGTAGAACACATGTTATTACCAATTGACTTTTCTTGCATTTCTGCCTTCCTAATATAAGACAATTTATAAAACAGAAGTCATTAAAACAAATTTCCTCTAATTCACATGCTTGTACGGGTACCCACAGTTCTGAAGATGTGCCAAAACCATGCTTATAAACTCTATATTTTGCTCCCATTTCTGAAATATATTGGTTTCCTTGGTACCAATTTTTCACTTTTTGTATTTTACCAAATGAATTGCTATATACCTGGTACACAATGGAAAACATTGCAAGACGCAGCTCAGTTATTGGCTCTTGGGTCCTCAGGTTCATGGTGAACCTCCAAGTCCTATATGTTCCCACAACCTGAAGGGTCCAGCAGATGCAAAAGTATATTGCTTTAACAAATCTGACATATTTAGAAGAAGTTACACGTGAAAATGTTGGCACAAATGGCTGTTTCAACTAAATTTCAATATTTTCTATTTTCAACTGTTAGTTTCTATAAAAAAAAAACTTGAAGAATCTACACAAATGATGCCTTGCAGAATTCAGAATGTTGTCTAGTTTGCAGCTTTCTGGGATCCATTATTGGTTTCACACCTATTTCTACTACTGACTGGAAGGAGGTTAAAAGCACTAAAAATAGGAAAAATAGGCTATAGCCCAGCAAAAAGCCAAAACTTTGTAGAAAACTTTGGTTTTCTGACAAAAGTCTATTGAACAACAAAAACCCTTTGTTGATGCTATATGTATGGAAAATAACAGATGCTTTCTTCTGCAGCAAATATTTTCCCATATTTAAAAAACAAAAACTAAAATTTTGCTGCATTTTTGCTAAATTCTGGGTCTTCTCCAGGGGAATCCACAAACCCTGGGTACTTTTAGAAACCTCAAGGTGTTGTATAAAAAGGGTGCAGATTTGGAGTGGATACCTTATGTGGACAAAAGTGACAGAGGCCTAAGCGTGAACTACGCCAAATATAAAAAAAAGTCTTAGCATGGGGGGGAAATGGCCTAGCAGCAAAAGGGTTAATATGTGTTGGAATGTGTATTATAATATAAAGAGGCCGGTTATGATGTCGGTCGGAGAGCCTCCGACCTGCAGTCAGAGGCTTTCTGACCGAAATCTCCACTTTCAATTCCAACCCCCCAATAATAAAATAGGCGGTCGGAATTGAAACCGACCGGTCATTCCTGCTGGATTCGGACTGCCAGTGGTAGGCCCAAATGTAATCGCTGAGGATGCATTTCCGCCGTCTGGATTATTTTGTCAGTTTATGACAGGATTTCCATGTCAGGCTTTCTGACATGGAAAGCCTGTCGGGAAGTGACTTTGGGGGCCTCTAGCAGGGCAAACATTCCTCCACGACCTCTGGTTGGGGGCCAATGGGGCACCTATGGTGCCCCCTGTAAATCCCTGCACCATGTGGCAGGCACCTTGAGGTGCCTGCCGCACGGTGCAGGGATTAACAGAATCTCTTATTTCGCCATGGGAGCTTCTGCCACAACAGGTTTACGGCCGCAGCACAAGCTCCCTTAGAGAAATGGGAATATGCAAAGACACGTAATGGAAGTGTTTGGACCGCCAACCGGAGGTCCCGAGACCGTGGCTATGTCGCTATCGTAATCAGACCCTAAATCTTTCAGCTTTATTGCTTTCAAAAACATGTCAAAATTGATACTGCATTACTAAACACACATGAGAATACTGAGGCATCCTTTTTGTTTTTATTGGAATATCTATGATGGAGATTATGATATATGTGCTTGATGTATGTAAGAGATGTCAATGTCACAGATGGGCAGGTGGGGGCTTTTACGTATGCAAATTTGTGTAATGTAAGAAAATAAATCTGATAGAAACATATATGGAAATTGTTGTATTTACTTATGTCTGAACAAAGATGAAATACAAATAATTAATAATGAATATGTAAGGATACATGACTCTGGGAATTAGGCTTTATTATACATTGAGCTGTGTGTATCTATTTATTGAGTTATACCCATTTTTATCAGAAAGGGAGTACTTAGATGTTGTTTATTTTTCATGAGCCTTTTAAAACATGTCTCAGGCTGCCCACTGCAGCCTGTAGTGGAGTTTTAAACTGCCATTTTGACCTGACAAAATATACCTTCTGCCAGGCTAAACTTTCCGTACCGCTCTAGTCTTGAGGCTACTTCCTCTCCCCTTGGGATACCTTATGTGGACAAAAAGTAACAGGGGCCCAAGTGCAAACTACCCCAAATATAAAAAAAAGGCTTATGACCCTTGGGAGAGGATGTAGCCTTACGGCTAGAGCGGTCAACCTCAAAGCTGGAGAACCAGGTTTGAGTCTCATTGACGTTTAACATCCTGGGATTCTAGGCAAATCACTCAATCTCCCCACGCCTAACAAAAAATGAATGTGTCTATCTGTAACAAAACTAGTGCTCATGTAAAGTGCTCTAATAACTGATATCCTCATACTACATGTACACCACCCCTAAGTTAGGCTCCTAGGGCAGGGTGCACTGTACTTAAAAAATTGGAAATGTGCACTTCAGTTTTACATCTCCTGGCAGTGAAAAACTCCTAAAGGAGATTTTCACTGTTGTGAGGTTTATCCCTCCTATTTATTTACCGTATTACATTTAGTAAGTGATAGCTTTAGATTTGGAACAGATAGAAATATATTGTTTGCACTCACATAATTGCAATTCAGCTGGACCTGACAGAGACCTGCTGACCTCTGCTGGAGCAAGTTCCTGATCCTCAAAAGGTGCCTCACCAGGTCCTGGGCCCTTGGTTGGCTCCATGTCCCAGACCCTTGGTTGGCTGCAGGATCACTGGCGCGGGCCCTATGAAGTAAAGGGGGGGACTTAAATGTTAGATCTCAAGTCCCCCAGTAACACCTTGAGGGTCCTACATAATCTCAAGACCTCCTGGAACCCTGCCTAACTGTGGGTTCATCAGAACACAATGCAGGCCCTCGTAGTGCAGCTCTTGGCAGCTTCTTATATTCAGCCTCATTGGAATCAATGCAGCATGATGCAACTCGACACAGGACCTTGCATCTCTGCTCTTGATAGGCAGCTTCATCAGGACTGATGCAGCACGATGGAACTCAATGCAGGACCTTGCATCGTAGCTCTGGCAGCTCCTCATTGGAATTGATGCAGCGTGACAAAATGCCTTGCATCAAAGACATATGTAACAGTTTTCAGCAGGACTAACCTGGTCCCTGTACACAACCTGCATTCTTTTGCGGTCAGTCTGAACTTTTGAGTTTGTCCCGGTCCAGTGCATCCAGATAACCCCAGCAAGCATTGAGTGCTTTTAAAAGCTTTTTTTATCTAAAACTTTGAAATTACATATCTCTGCTTCTACTGATTGAAATTTTGTTTTTCTGGTCTCATTTTATTTATTGCAATTTACTGTATTTTTCTACATTGTATTCGTATTTTTTGTGTTCTGCATAAATACTTTGCACATTGCCTCTCAGTTGACCCTGACTGCTTTTGTGCCAAGCTACCAGAGGGCTAAGCATAGGTTAATTTAGTGACCTTTGTGGTTCACCCTGAAAGGCTTGTGGTTTATGCGTGAGTGGAGCTTACACCCCTTCCAACCAAAAACCTGATTTCTTACACTAGCCTTGCTTTGTTAAGCTAAGAATGGGCTCTGATTGTAATGTGAATGTTCAGGATTTGGCTTTCATTAACTCCTTAAATCTGGCTGTAAGCCAGAGTCCAAAGGCTGCACTTCCTCCCAGGTGCATCTGCTGATCATTGGCCAACACTGGGGAGGGGTACAATGGAGGATGGAGAACAACCCATTTTTATTTACAGCTCTCTCTGCTCTGGAAGAGCTTCCCCAGCAGCCTGAGTTTATTTTTTGTATTGCAAAGACTCAACAGTCTTTTTGCTCCGCTGCAGACTAAAACACCCCATCCCATTCACAAGAAAAAGGACATTTAGTTCTTCTGGGTGCTGTTTCTGCATATGAGGCAGGAGACGAGCACTAAATACGAATGGCATCCCACTTGCCATGGTAAATGTCTGCACTTTTTGTGCTTAGGTAGGCCACCATCTGGGAAAAATGACCAAATCCAGACATTTCAGAAAACTAGACCTCGAGGGGAGTCCAGGGTTTTATTCTTTGTGTGGATCCCTTGTATTTCTGTGATGTGAATTTCCCAAATAGACAGAAATCCACAAACTTTCAACTGCTCAGCATTTTCTCACTTGTTCTAATAAAACACTAACCTTCTTCTATGGGTGGGTCTAGCGTCCACAACAGGAAAAGCCCCAAAATATAATGTGGAAACATCAATATTTCCTGTGAAAAAACAAACAGGATTTGGTAATGTGGGTAGCTGTGTTAACTGGGCCCAGGCTTCTCTGCAACTAGGGAAACCTACCAAAACCACACATATCTGAAAATTAGACACTGGGGCAAGCCCGGGTGATGTGCTTTGCATGGCTCACATGACATGTTTTTTAACCCACAATGCCCTACAAAGCTCAATCTTGTTAGAAATGGGTTCTCTAGTTGGCAGAAGTGTGCACCCTGCTTAAGTAGGGACCCTGACTCTAGTCAGGGTAAATGAGTCACACAGCTAATATAATGCCGGCCTAACCCCTTGGTAGTTTGGCATGAGCAGTCAGGCTTATCTCAGAGGCAATGTGTTAAGCGTTTGCACAAACACAGTAAAACAGTGAAAACACTACAAAAGGAGTCCAAACCAGTTTAGAAAAATAGCCAATATTCATCTGAATAAAACAAGACCGAGAAGATGGCCACAGCAAACCTTTCGTTGATACCATTTCTAGAGGGAAAAAACACACACTTTTCTCCCAAAAATATTGCTATATCTTGTCTATTTTCACGGACCCCTCCATGGGAATCCACAAACTCTGGGTACCTTCAGAATCCCCAGGATGTTGGAAAAAAAGGACTGAACTTTAGCATGAATTCTTTATGTGGAGACAAGTTATGCAGGCCTAACCACAAACTACCCCATGGGGGGGGGGAGCACTCAGTCGTTAAGGGGTTAACAAGGCTAATAATTAAACATCGCCATTGTTATGATATCATATTTGCAAAATATGGAAAATATTCCAGAGGTCTCATTAAAACATGCGTTTTTATCCCCATGCTTTTGGCAATAGAAAAAACAAATGGTGAATATATAGATATAGATATTGACATATATCGAAGCAATCCCTACATGTACGGGTATAGAAAAACTATTTGTCGCACTACAGAGCAAAAGTTGTCCATTATATTTCAGTTGATAAATACATTCAGAAGAATTTCATGTGTGATAACAGTCCTAAGTATACTCCTTGTTCAGCCGCACAAGTTCCCTACAGACTTGTTAGTAATGCTTTTACAGAATTGGAATATAAAAGAAACATGGAATGAAAATATTTGATGAGGATGTGGTCAATTTACTTGCCACGTAAATTTTTCATTACTTGATTTTTCTTTATAATAACGCCAAGGGGAGAGTCAGTGCTCAATAGCACAATCTGAAATGTTAGATTTCTTATTATACAACAATTGCACTGCTGGAGTCCCGAATTGAAACAGTAAACAAAAGAATATGAAATACTTGCTGTGTAAGCCAGTACGAATAAAAGGAAACACTGATCTAGAGTACCAGCAATCACAAAGTGGGTTATCTCAACAGAATCAGCACTTAGCACTTAAATATGCATGCACCAACATTCCATTATCACATGCTAAGATAATAATTGAGCTGTGGCTCTCTCGCCAGGGCATTGCAGTGAAAGCAAGAGGGTGCAGGAGATGTTTTTTTCTCAATGCTTCCAACCTATGGGTTTATTTATTAGGAGTTGCTGGGGTCCTTGCACTGATCCCGCAGACTTTTATGATGGTAATGAAATTTGCAGCACTTTGTACTACGTGAACATCTGCATAAAACTTTAGCAAATGACCCACTTCATTTATGTATTGTTAATATTTGCCAAGAAATCTTGCCTTGATACCCTGAAGATGCTGAGGAAGATCTTGAAATGGCTTCCTAGCAACACCAGAAGCACTGTCATTCACGTCCTAGTCACCAGAAAACTGGACTACAAGAACACCCTCTATACCAGGATTACCAAGTAACTCATTAGAAAATTACACACAATTCAGAACTCTGCAGCCAGACTCATCCTTGACCTCCTACTCAGAACTGACATCACATCATACCTCAGGGAACTCCATTGTTTTCAAATACACAAACGCACTCTTTTGAAACTTTTCACAAACATTCAAGGCACTACACAACTTAGGCCCCACCTACTTGGACATTCGCAGCTCCTTCCACAAACCATATCCTTCCACCAACCACCCAGCCACTCCTAAAGCATGAAATGGCCTCCCACTCCATATCAGAGCCTCCTACTCTGTTCTTGAATTCTACAAGAAGCTGAATTAACCACCTACCATAGACCAGGCTAGGCATCCATACTTGCTTAGTGTCAGGATATCCCCATTGGAGTTACTGCGCTTTACAAATACACATAAAAAGTAATACCAATGACCCCAAAGAATTGTTTTTCAGTTACTTTCATGTTTTACCAATTATTATGTCCAACTGTGTTACATAATGAACAATTTCCCTCAATTCTTCAGAAGCATTCTTTGAGGGAGCTCTTCAAATGCACCACATGAAATGTTTCTGTGATTTTGCTGTTTTTTACAGGTCTAAAATGCTTTCAGAAATCTAGTATACACATCCGATACTACCATTTAAAGAAAAATGCATCAGTGTCAAGCAATAACAGGAAGCGCTCCCAAATTCTACAATGAGACATCCAGATTTGTCTTGAAATTTCAGTATTTCTGGCCATGTGGTAGCTGTGCTATTTGGGATTTTGGTCTGCCGGCAACCATGGAAACCTACCAGCTAAAGACCTCTCCAGTTGATAAACTGGGAAGTACAGGGTGGTCTGGCTTATGAGGATCCCCCAGCACGATTTCTTACCCAGAATTCCCTGCAAACATCAAACTTTGCACAAAATTATAGATAATTTTTTACGTTTCTGAGAGTGAAAGCTCTGGAATCTGAGGGAGGGTCACAATAGTCCTGTGACCCGGTGTACCCACACTTCTCCTGATTGTGTCACCTTATTGTTTGGTTGGAAAAATCACCTGCCATAGGAAAGGCCTTGAAATGCAGCAGTAACACATCAAGATTTTTCCTTTGAGTATCAGTATTTTGGGTGGTAATTGGGCCCTTAATTGGCCAGGTAATATCCTCCTCCTCCGATACGGGGTACGTTTTTTATTGTGAAAAGTTTGGAATTGCATGATGTTAAGAATTTTGTCATTCCTTACATGGTACTGAGTTATCCGGCACACAAATGTGTGAAATCTTCATTTTTTCACCCTTACTTTGATATTGCCAGTGCATTCTTGTTGTAAGCAACGATCCCTTAATGCAACATGGGCATATAAAGATTTTTTCCTTGAAGCTTTCTTTCTGCCATTTGGATCGATATGGAATTTAGGCTCAGGGTCAATCAGCACTCAGGGAAGCGCTACCATGCCTAAACATTTTTACAACTAGTCAGGCCAAACAGTCCACTGTGGTCTGGCTCACATGGATCATAGCCCTTTTTATTACCCATAATGCCCTGCAAGAAACAAACTTTAATTACAAATAGAGGTGTTTCTTATGTTTCCAACAGATAAAGTTTCAGAATATGAAGAGAGCCAAAAATGTCCTATCAACCAGCATTGCCTCTTTTTTCCAATACAAACGTTACCTCATTTGTTTGGTGGGGCCATTCATTTGCAACAGTAAAGGTACCATAAAGTAGTGAAGAGACATCAAGATATTTCCTTGGAATTTGATCCTTTGAAGGCTTGCAGGTAGCTGCAATATTTGGCAACCCTATCTGCCCGCATCCAGGGAACTTTATCAACCTCAGACACATCTTAAAAGTTGACACCTGTGAAGTCTAAGGTGGTGTGACAAATGAAGATCCGATCCACTTTATGTTTTTCAAGCTCAGAATGTCATACAAACCTCACACTTTGGTGCCGATCACGATCCTGCAAAAACCGGGTACGAACCGTCAGACGGAGCACAATCTCCGCCCGACGCGTACCCGGTCGTCAATTTTCACAAACAAGGAATTACGATTCGCACGGGTACACCATTACCGTACGAATCGTAAAAAAGCCCGACCGAACAAAAAAACACCTACCAATGCGGTCCGGGAAAGCGCCGACCTGACGTCGGGACGCTCGCAGCCAGCCATTCACGACCCAGGAATCACGATTCGCACCGGCGTCACCCCGCACGGTGAATATTTTGCGGCAGCCAAAAACTGCCGGGAAATCAGGACGACGCGAACAAGGACCACCAGTACGCGACGGACAGACGACGACGCGAACAAGGAGGACCAGTACGTGACGGACACACAGGACGACGCCACCAAGGAGGACCCGTACGCGACAGGACGACGCGATCAAGGAGAACCCGTACGCGACAGGACGACGCGAGCAAGGAGTACCAGTACGCGACGGACAGACATGGACCCGAACCTACGAGTCATCCCTGCCCTCATAGCAGTACACCTCCTCTACAGGTTACGACGCAGACGCCGCAGAAGGTCAGAATAACTAAGGGAGGGGGGAAAGTGGGGTGGGGTGGGGGTGGCACGACCAGGGCAGGCCACAAAACAACCACATAAGTCACACACCACACATGGCCTGGACATACCTGACTCCCATGCCCTGGTCACCACGAGGGGGTGGGGGCGTGTCCTGATAAGCCAGCGACCGCCACAACGGAAGTCCGTCACCACGCGAACCGGCAACACAACCAGACAGGTACGTCCCGTACCCACGCCTGAAGAGCGTGGGTACGAGTCGGACCACGCCCACACACGTCACCCCAACAATGGCGGGACGGATCGCACCCACGTGGCAAAGGCCTGGGTACGGGCCGCACAAACATCACATAGCGTGGGGACGGATATGTACGGACCCTACCCCCACCCCGTATGCAAGGAGCGTACCCCCCACCCCAACAGTGAAAGTACGACCCGTACCCCCACCCGCGTATGCATGGAGCGTACCCCCCATGCCAACAGTGCAAGTACGACGCGAACCCTCACCCGCGTATGCATGGAGCGTACCCCCCAGCCCAACAGTGTAAGTACGACCTGTACCCCCACCCGCGTATGCAAGGAGCGTACCCCCATGCCAACAGTGTAAGTACGACACGTACCCCCACCCGCGGACGTACGGAGCGTACCCCCCATGCCAACAGTGTTAGTACGACACGTACCCCCACCCGTGGACGTACGGAGCGTACCCCCACCCCAACAGTGTAAGTTCGACCCGTACCCTCACCCGAGTATGCATGGAGCGTACCCCCCATGCCAACAGTGTAAGTATGACTCGAACCCTCACCCGCGTATGCAAGGAGCGTACCCCCCATGCCAACAGTGTAAGTAAGACACGTACCCCCACCCGCGGACGTACGGAGCGTACCCCCCATGCCAACAGTGTTAGTACGACACGTACCCCCACCCGCGGACGTACGGACCGTACCCCCACCCCAACAATGTAAGTTCGACCCGTACCCTCACCCGCGTATGCATGGAGCGTACCCCCCATGCCAACAGTGTAAGTACGACTCGAACCCCCACCCGCGGACTCACGGACCGTACCCCCACCCCAACAGTGTAAGTACGACCCGTACCCCCACCCGCGAATGCAAGGAGCGTACCCCCCAGCCCAACAGCGTAAGTTCAACCCGTACCCTCACCCGCGAATGCAAGGAGCGTACCCCCCAGCCCAACAGTGTAAGTACGACCCGTACCCCCACCCGCGAATGCAAGGAGCGTACCCCCCAGCCCAACAGTGTAAGTACGACCCGTACCCCCACCCGCGAATGCAAGGAGCGTACCCCCCAGCCCAACAGTGTAAGTACGACCCATACCCCCACCCGCGTATGCAAGGAGCGTACCCCCATGCCAACAGTGTAAGTACGATCCGTACCCCCACCCGCGGACGTACGGAGCGTACCCCCACCCCAACAGTGTAAGTACGACCCGTACCCCCACCCGCGTATGCAAGGAGCGTACCCCCCATGCCAACAGTGTAAGTACGACCCGTACCCCCACCCGCGGACGTACGGAGCGTACCCCCACCCCAACAGTGTAAGTTCGACCCGTACCCTCACCCGCGTATGCATGGAGCGTACCCCCACCACACCAGTGTAAGTAGACTCGTACCCTCACCTCGAATGCATTGAGCGTACCCCCACCGTGTATGTGCCAAGCGTACATATCCTGAAATCTGAGGTGTGTGTGCAGAGTCCACCCAGCAGTGCCCTGAGACAGGAGGGGTGGTTGCCTATCACTCCCAGCAGTGCCCTGAGACAGGAGGGGTGGGTGCCTATCACTCCCAGCAGTGCCCTGAGACAGGAGGGGTGGGTGTGGAGTCCTCCCAGCTGTGCCCAGAGACAGGAGGGGTGGTTGCCTATCACTCCCAGCAGTGCCCTGAGACAGGAGGGGTGGGTGCCTATCACTCCCAGCAGTGCCCTGAGACAGGAGGGGTGGGTGTGGAGTCCTCCCAGCAGTGCCCTGAGACAGGAGGGGTGGTTGCCTATCACTCCCAGCAGTGCCCTGAGACAGGAGGGGTGGGTGCCTATCACTCCCAGCAGTGCCCTGAGACAGGAGGGGTGGGTGTGGAGTCCTCCCAGCTGTGCCCAGAGACAGAAGGGGTGGTTGCCTATCCCTCCCAGCAGTGCCCTGAGACAGGAGGGGTGGGTGCCTATCACTCCCAGCAGTGCCCTGAGACAGGAGGGGTGGGTGTGGAGTCCTCCCAGCAGTGCCCTGAGACAGGAGGGGTGTGTGCAGAGTCCTCCCAGCAGTGCCCTGAGACAGGAGGGGTGGGTGCCTATCACTCCCAGCAGTGCCCTGAGACAGGAGGGGTGGGTGTGGAGTCCTCCCACCAGTGCCCTGAGACAGGAGGGGTGTAACACATGTGTGTGAGGCCAGAATTATCCACATGCATACTGGCTACAAGGGAACATGTCCCCATGAACTCATGTCAACAGACTCCACACACAAGTACAGTGATCATCAAGGATGCCACGATTGTTGCAGGTGGAGACATGGCCCTGCATGCATGGCCAAAGTAGAAGGGCTCCGTCACACACACAGCTCATGTAGACACAGCTCTGCGCTAAACATTGGGAACACCCTGCAGGGAAGAAAGCTGGGTACACAGAGGAAGGAATACACCCTGGGACAAGTGCACCATGCAGTAACTGCTTACATGAACAAAGAAAGTTAGCCAACACCTTGTGATGGCACACAGATCCCAGGGTCCCACCAATGAGCAGTACACTACTACATATCCCACACACCCAAACCCTTACACACCACCAAAAACCATGTAGCAGCCCCACCAACACCAATACCAGCATAGCAGTAGTGTGATAATGAAAACAAAATTAAGCTTTATTCAGCATGAGCACAATGTCCGTGGATCGCAGGCAGTTCAATCTTCACAAAGCCCATAGGGCAGTCAATGATTCTCAGCTGGATGGGGGTCACAGTGGGATGCGTGTCCCCTACCTTGCCTGCACAGTCAAATGGCATCGTCTTCCACACTGGTGAGGGCATCAGGGGGGGGGAAGCAACAGGCACCGCAGGGACATCAGGGCAAAGGGGCGGCGTTGTGGGTGCAGGGATGGAGGACTCCACCACAGGGGGTGGGTCAGTGCCAAAGGCGGAGGCCAGGATGGCACTACACACCTTTGCAAGGTCCTCCAGGGAGTCCCCTGCACCCGAAGGGACCTCAGGCCCCAAGGAGGGGGGGGGGGTCAGAGGGATGGGTCGCAGCGCCACCGGGGGAGGGTGGAGACAGGGGGGGAGACTCAACCACCCTGACCAGGGACCTCCTTGACCGCTTGCGTGGTGGTGTAACTGTGGGGCTCAGGGACAGAGCGGCCATGAAGGAGTCCTTGGGGGAGATGTGGCCAGGAGAGCTGAGGGGAGGGGATTTGGAGGGAGTGGACTGTGTGGAATGCGGACTCCCACTATGGCTGCGTGTCACACGTTTGCCCCCCGACCCAGTGGGTGTGCCTACCTCACCCTGTGTGTGCGTGTCAGGAGGAGTGCGGTGGACCTTCCCTGCTGGTGTGGTGCCCGTGTCCGTTGATGTGGGTGCATGCCGACGTCTGGGTGTACGTGGGACAGGCATGGGAGTGGGAAGTGTGGATGGGGCAGGGGTAGGTGGGGGGAGGTCGCGCTGCAGGAGACCCACTGCTGCAGTCAGTGTGGAGTCGATGGACCTCAGCAAGTTGCGTTGGTCAGCCTGCGATGAATGAATGCCCTCCAAGAAAGCCTCGATGTTGGTGAGGGTTTTGCCGTGGGCATGGAGGACATTAAGGATCGCAGCCTGACCAACCTGCAGTTGCCGCTGGATGTCCACAGACTCTACATTGGCGGCAGCAGTGGAGACAGGGGCAGGGGGTGCGGTGCCTGGCAGGAAGGAGACATGCTGTGACCGGGCACGCTGGGAAGGGACACGAGCAAGTGGGAGGCGGCTGGTGGGAACTGAGGGGGCGGTGCGAGGTGTTGTTCCGCTGTCAGCTGCTGGTGCAGCCACCGCCCACTCGGAGACATCCTCCTCGGACCTGTCAGCTTCGTATTCTGACGTGCCAGTCGACAGGTCCTCGGCCGCACTATCCTCCACCTCTGTCCCACTCGATGTGCCAACCCCGATGTCACGGCTGGCACTGGTGCTCGGTCCCTCCGCCTTGCCTGTGTCCATGTCTCCCTCTGTGTCCCCCGACGATGCTGTGGGCAGGGTGGAGAGACAGAAATTAATCAGACAGCTGTACACATCAGTCACATGAGTACAATCGACATAGGTAACACTGCATAGCCTGAAAAGGAAGATCCCTAACATCTACTAAACAAGGTACCGATGTAGGGCATGAAACACACAGTTGGTTGAGCCACCATGCCACTGAAATACCATGGAGAGCATGAGACAATAGCTAAACACAGGAAACGGAGTCTGACATAGCACCCAGGCCCTGGGGACAATCCTGCACTGCATCTGCACCACACAGCGTTGGCGAAAATACCGATGACCAGGGACCATATCCATGAACTTGAGACACATGCTGCATAGGTAATGCTGAAAACATGCCCAACATGCCTCGGTCACTGCACATTGCGTGTGTGTCCAGACACATCACACACTGCCCAGACCCAGCAAGTAGAAATCAGGATTTGACACATAGGCATTGCCCGCACCAACAAGACCCTACACGAGGCAAATTGTTGAGACACAGGTGGCACCAACATCTCATAGTCTGGCTGATACACACAGGGGCAGGCAAAAAGCAAGAGTGTACGCCAAACAGCCAAGGTGCGCCTGTACAAATAATGAGGTACCAGTGCCCATCCTCAGATGAGTATAACAAGACACACAGGCACTGGCAACTGTGAGTATGTAGAAGGACAATCAGGTCAGGCTGCACAGTGGACACCTGTACAAAATAGCACGTCTATATATATGGTGACAGGGGACAATGGCACAGAGCACAACCTACGCTGTAGACACTGAGATTGTCCACGTTTATGATGACACATACACCACTGAGGAAAAGGTGCCCCAGGGGACAGTAGTGGGCACGCAACTACATGCTACTGAATGGTAATGACTGCAACACACGTCACCATCCCTGCACTATGTGTATCGCACACTCATGCACATCATGTCACAGGCCACTACATAGGACATGCGCGCTGTAAGGCATGACACATGAGAGACCAACTCCCATGTCTGGAGTCAGCATCAGTGCCAACTGACATGGAACCCACATGCAGTGAACTTGACAGTGCACAGGCAAGGTCCCACAACCTGTTACACACCACCCCCACACATGATGCTACAGTCATTGTTCTCGTGGACAAAGCGCCAGCCTACATCACCTTGTGAAGGAGTGACTACACACAGACCAGGGAACACATTGCAAGGAGGGGAAGGGTGGCAGGGGCACAGCGCTATACTGGGGCAAACAGGATCTGCACAGCACCTTTAAACCCTGCCAGTTAATTCATGCTACTGTGCCCTTACAAATGCCGGTGACACACAACGAACACACATGTACCTACCCCCTTCCGGCTGCTGCATCGCCTGTAAGCGCCTCTCCAGGTCTGGAAAGACCACCGGCAGCACACGCCTGTGGAGGTGGCTCAGACGGCGGCGGCCGCGGTTCTTGTGGCTCTCAGGTGAGTCCCCCAGCAGGAGCCGTGCAATCCTCCGCGTCCAGCACCGGATATCCTGCCAGCGTTTTCTCACCTGGGGCAGGCTCCGCCTCCGACCATCCACACCCCTCACGGCACTGACGGCGGTCAGCCAGATCTGCTCCTTGGCAGTGGCGCCTACCTGTGAGGAGGAACAAGTGACACCACATCAATACACCAGCCACATGTCACAGAGAGACATATGGGTACAAATTAGCTGGTTACAACAAGGCATGTCATGCAGCCAACGCATTGCACCTTTGTCATAGGGACATCATCCCCTGGTGAGGGAAAAAGCAGTACGTGCCACAGTGGGTACACAGGTGGAATGATGGCAATGTCACAATCAATGATCAAGGCTCACACTGTGCATCACACCCACCCCTCCTGTCTCAGGGCACTGCTGTGAGTGATAGGCCCCCACCCCTCCTGTCTCAGGGCACTGCTGGGAGTGATAGGCCCCCACCCCTCCTGTCTCAGGGCACTGCTGGGAGTGATAGGCCCCCACCCCTCCTGTCTCAGGGCACTGCTGGGAGTGATAGGCCCCCACCCCTCCTGTCTCAGGGCACTGCTGGGAGTGATAGGCCCCCACCCCTCCTGTCTCAGGGCACTGCTGGGAGTGATAGGCCCCCACCCCTCCTGTCTCAGGGCACTGCTGTGAGTGATAGGCCCCCACCCCTCCTGTCTCAGGGCACTGCTGTGAGTGATAGGCCCCCACCCCTCCTGTCTCAGGGCACTGCTGTGAGTGATAGGCCCCCACCCCTCCTGTCTCAGGGCACTGCTGGGAGTGATAGGCCCCCACCCCTCCTGTCTCAGGGCACTGCTGGGAGACATCAGGCACCCCCCCCTGGGAACCCCCCGACAGTACATGGCATGTGTGTTACACCTGGACGCAATGGCAGAAGTCACAGTCACAACATAGGGACAGTCTGTGGCAGTGGCCTATGCACTCACCTGATACCCTGGTCGCCCATACAGCATGGAGTACTGTGGGAGGATCACATCCAGCAGAGCCATGTTCTCCTCCAGGGTGAATGGCTGTGTCCTCTCCACAGCCCTTGACATGGTTCCAGGGAATCAGTAGCAGCAGCTGGGTCGACGAATGCAAAGATGTGCAGGCAAGTGCTCCCTCATGGGACCTGGCTGCCTTATATGTGCCCTTCTGCCCAGTCTCATGCACAGGAGTACAGAGTGATTGGTCACTCACATTTGCATCCTATGTTTCCACCAATCCCTTCAAACCTAGCGGTCTGTGGGTTCTCTATCGGTTTCATTCTCCTGCATGATGTCAGCCCCACAAACACATTGCAACAAAGTATAAGAATTCCAACTGACTTCTGCTGTGCACCTTCCAGAACAATTTCGAATTTTGAACTTGGTCTCCATGACAACCAGCATGCATGTAGGCCTTAATACTTGTCCCCTATGTAATTTGGAGCATCACACACAGGTACGGTGCGTTTCGGGGCCCTAGGGCACCCCAAATGCATGGCAACGGCCCGTACATGCATGCCTACGCTCTCCATCACTATGGGTCTGCACGCGTATGCGTACCCGTAGTGTTACGGACCGTACACACGCATGTACGCTCACTATCACTATGGGTCTGCACGCGTATGCGTACTCCTAGTGATAGTGAGCGTACATGCGAGTGTACGGTCCGTAACACTACGGGTGCGCATACGCGTGCAGACCCATAGTGATAGTGAGCGTACATGCGTGTGTACGGTCCGTAACACTACGGGTACGCATACGCGTGCAGACCCATAGTGATAGTGAGCGTAGATGCGAGTGTACGGTCCGTACCACTACGGGTACGCATACGCGTGCAGACCCATAGTGATAGGGCCGTACACACGCATGTACGCTCACTATCACTATGGGTCTGCACGCGTATGCGTACTCCTAGTGATAGTGAGCGTACATGCGAGTGTACGGTCCGTAACACTACGGGTACGCATACGCGTGCAGACCCATAGTGATAGTGAGCGTACATGCGTGTGTACGGCCCTATCACTATGGGTCTGCACGCGTATGCGTACCCGTAGTGGTACGGACCGTACACACGCATATACGCTCACTATCACTATGGGTCTGCACGCGTATGCGTACCCGTAGTGCTACGGACCGTACAAATGCCTGTACGCTCGCCATCACGATGGGTACACATACGGCAGCACTCACACAGTGATTTGGGAACATGCACAGGCCCTCTCAGCAGCAGTACGGCAGTTTTTACACATCACTGTGGTGATAGGCGACACACATGTAGGAATAGGGCGGACATACTTGTCCATGGATGGACATACTTGTCCAGGAATGGACATCAAGGCATCGTCTGTGCATTACTACATGTGTGGGGCACAGGTGTCACAGGCTGTGATGTGGAACATGCCTCCTGAGTGGAGAAGGCACCAGATGTATGATGAGATGTGTACATGTGTACTGTGTGAGGGTGCAATGTGTGCCAGGCATGCCCTTGACTCCTTTGACATGTGTGCATGTGGGACTGCACACTTGGGGTGAGCGTCACTGGCATGGCACGGACACCAACACACGGAAGTGTCCCATGATGCCCGGTACAGGGGTCATGACACATGACTTGTCACTACCCACAGTGCACAATGTGACTATGTCATATATGTGTCCGGGATTTACATCAGGTTGATGTTGTAGCACCCTCAAAAGCTGCAGCCGTTGCAGCAACCAACATGTGGCTGTGTGTAGATTGTCATTGCACACTGTTCCCAACACCATGCCACATGTGTTATCGGATGTGAGGTGCACATGTATGCATGGGACACGGAGTAGCGTGACAAGGCCATGTCAGCAAACTCACAAGGAATGTGTGGTGAGTCATGACATGTGCACCTTCATGGCAAGGTGTGTGGGCTGGACTAGTGTAATGTCATGTGACCTGTGGCTCCAGTGTTCCGCTACCAGTCTCTGCAATCGGCATCACACTTCTGCTGATGTGTGGGTGTATGTCACTCCTGTCTTGCGTCGGGCAGTGCACTTGCACTGGGACACAGCTATTTCCATGGCGTGGCATGGGGAGGTTCTCAATCACCGTGTGTAGCTGGGTCTTGGAAGGAGTGTCACCTTGCATCCATACGTGTCCTGGGCATGTAGCACATGCCTGACTCCCTATGTGGCATGTGTGTATTGCCAGATTTACATGTGCTCAGTAGACATGAGTTGTTCTCGTAGTGCACTCACTCTTCCTTGTCACTTCCAAATTACTGCAGAGCGCCTCCTGTTGCCCGAAGAATTCCAGACTTGGCTACCATGCAGGAGAATGACAGGATCCGGCTCTACCGCTTCACCCAACCGTTGATTCTGGAGCTGACGGCGAGACTGGCACCACACCTGCAACCGCAGCACAGGTATCCTACGGCACTGACACCCCAGCTGAAGGTAATGGCTGCCCTACATTTTCTGGCCACGGGTACCTTCCAAAATACCATAGCTCATGTTGGTGGCATGTCCCAGAGCATGTTCAGCGGTGTGCTGCATGATTTTTTGGAGGCCATGTTGATTCACCTGGATGACTTCATCAAGTTCCCAACCCCTGAACAGATGACTGAGGTCAAGCGTGGATTCTATGCCCTGGGAGGGATGCCCCATGTCATTGGGTCCATAGATGGGACACATGTAGGTTTGGTACCACCACACGCACGGGAGGTGGCGTACCGCAATCGGAAGCACTACCACTCCATCAATGCCCTTGTGGTGTGTCTGTCCAATATGGTGATTTCACATGTCTGTGCTCGTTTCCCAGGATCAGCACACGATGCCTACATCATGAGGCGTAGCGGGATGCCTGATATGATGATGCAGCTGCGCAACGAACGGGCATGTGTTGTTGGTGGGTACAGTCTGTCTGTCCTGTATTCTGTATAGCCGACCAGCACGACCGCTACACCAGTTCTAACGATGTCCATGTGCTTCCCATGTAGGGGACGCTGGCTATCCCAACATGCCTTGGCTGCTGACACCTCTCCGCAACCCCATCACGCCGGCCCAGCTCCGCTATAACACCGCCCATGGCCGGACAAGGCGAGTGATAGAGAGGACGTTTGGCATGCTGAAGAGCCGATTCCGGTGCCTCCACAAGACCGGCGGTGCACTCCCTTATGCCCCGGCGAAGGTCTGCAAGATCTTCATGGTCTGCTGCATGCTGCACAACATGGCAGTTGAAAGAGCTGTGCCACTCATCCTGAATCAACATGACGAGGACCATCCACCCGTGGAGGACGAAGGGCTTGGCAATGGGGCTAGTGATGTGGAGGATGTGGAGCCGCAAGAGGACATCCGGACTCGGCTCATACGCGACTTCTTTGCTTAGTGGTGAGTACCAGGGTCTGAGTGTGCACGCATTGGTCCCCGTGTGGCATGCGTTGTGATGTGTGTCTCCACCTGCATGTATGGCACATGGGTCAGAGGTGTGTGTGGGTGTGTCACTGGAGTGATGGTGGCAGTGATGGTAGTATTTCCCCAGTCATAATTGTGACCTAGCATGTTGGCATCCATACATGTGTCGAGTAACTGCACATGCAAGTGGCTGTGCTTTTTGTGGCTGACTTCTTGTGTGTCTCTCTTCCCCAGGGACCTGCGCATGCCGTTTGCTGGTTGCATTGTTGTGGCACTGCTATTCCTCATGGACATGACATCGTGGGCTGACTCAGCGTTACAGGCACGGACACGTTTGGAAGTCTCCATGGGGTAAGGGATGCATCTGGGGTGTATTTGGTGTGGCAGTTGTTCACGATGTGTGCACACTGCCCCGGTCGGGGTTTGGTTCCTCTGCAGACATGTGGCATCCCCATGGGACACGACATGCAGCTGGGTACACCTGAATAGATGGGCTGCCTGGTTGTCAGTCATCAGTGATGGGATAGTGGATTGTGATGATGGCATCAATGTGTGTGACACTGCCCTCGGACACATACGGTTAACATTGTCTTGACATGGCGTGGGACTTCCACATCAGCGGATGTATGGTGTATGGCAGGCTCTCCGTGAGCAGCTGTGGGTGTTTAGCTGTTAGCCGACGCTTGTGTGCCAGTTCCATGGCTATCACGCATTTGTGCTGCAGAAGGGGGGTGCCAGTGTTGGAGCCACATGTTACTCCACATGATGTGTTCATGTGTACTTCAAGTTGCCTCTGCAATCCCAAAAACATGACTAATAAAGGTGTCCCTATGCCTCCAAGGTGCCTCTTCTCAGTCAATGCTGGTGTGTTGGCACGGTGCATCCTGCATGTCTGGCATGGTATTCCCTGATTGTGGCTATGTGTCAATGTGTCGAGTGGCAAGATGCAAGCTGTGTGTGTGTGCTGAGACTGTGTATTGGGCATGATGTCCATGACTGTGTGGGTATAGTGACATGTGCCATCCCCATGCATCCAACGTTGTCCATGACCCCATTCTCTGCATCCACCGGACTCAAGCTTGCAGGACATGGTTCTGCCACCTGTCTACACATACCTGGGTGCCCCCCAGGACACGGGCCAGGATCCCTGACCTCTGCGCATGACTGTTGCTGTACTCAATGTGTCTGTCAGCACGGTTGTTCGGCCACCCCCTCAGCTGGTTCTGACCATCACGGGTGTGTATGGTGCTCCATGTCTGTCTTGCCTAATAAACTGTGACCCATGTGTCCTGTGCCAGACTCAGGCCCCAGGGTGTGGATGGTTGAAGTGAACAGATGACTCAGGCATGTTTAGACTGTACAAGACACATGTTAGGTAATAATGCTACCAGCAGGCATCTACTCTTAATAGTGTGATTTATTATTGGGGGGGGGGGGGACAAAGTGAGGGGCTTTCCGGGATTAGGGAATCCAAAGTTCAGTAGGGGAGTTGGTGTCCTTGCCATTGGAAATCCTCAGAGTCCATGCCACAGTCTTTGTCAACATTGGTCAGCCAGTGACCAGCAGGGCCATGTGGCAGAGAATGTCTCTTGATGCTGTGATGCTGTTGCTCCAGTGGGCCAGGTGCCAGGCCAGGTGTCCTGGGAGATGGTGATGTAGCAGCCACCCTCACGGTCCTTTCCGTGGACGACCCGGCTTCCTGCGGGGAACCTCAGCAGCAGGCCGTGACGACGTCTGGGATGCTCCGTCGGATGTTTCCTCCTCCTCCTCATGATCCCTCCCTGTGGGTGGTGATGTTCTCCGCCTTCTGGCACAGGGAGGGTCGGCCATGGTGTCGGCCATCCGACGGAGTTCAGCGTGAATCCCCTGGGACGCCGTCACTTGCTCAGCCTGTCTGTCCTCCATCCTCCGTTGGTGTACTTGTAGACAGGCTATTAGGTCCGCATGTTGCTGGGCCTGCTGGACCTTGATCCCCTCGAGGACGGACACAACCTGGGCCATGCCCATGGTGTCCTGCCGGTATGAGTCCAGGATGTTACGGACATGGGAAAATACCGGATCCCCAGCCAACTGGTCAGGCTCGCGCCTCCGCCGTCCTCCACTCCCACCACCCCTGCCCACTTGCGTCTGGCCTGCACTTGTGGGAACATCGGGTCTCCGGGACCCCTGAGGGGTGGCATTGGCGTTGTCGACTGCCTCCTCCTGGGTGCCCGGGACACCGTGTCCCTCCCGGCGAGCCTGGCTGCATTGTGGTGTTGGGGCAGGGATCCTGGGTGTCTCCTGGGATGTGGCAGGAGTGGGGGTGGTGGTTGGCACGGTTGTACCTGACGCAGGTGCTGCAGGTGGTTGGACACCAGAGGGGCCAGGTCGGTCGGGGTCGTCCGCAGAGTGGTGAGAGTGGTCGCTGCCGGTGGGATCGGTCTCCTGCAGATCCGGGTCCTGTGAGTGTTCCCCCCCGTGTTGGGGGGTGCAGCACGACGTTGACCTGTGTGTGAGAGAGAAAATGTTAATTTTGATCCATGCAACATCCATGTTTCATCCGTTACAAAGTTGGCACATTTCCTCTTGGAATTAGGATCTGTCTTGCATTCCACTCACAGTGCACTTGTGCATGGGTGTGTCCCTTGGGCACCAATTTGGCCCCTTTAACTATGTGTGGCACAGTCTTACTTGCTGCGTCAAGTGTGACTGCAGTCAGCAGTGGAGTGTGCATGTGTGGCGAGCCATGCATTTGCGCCTTCCTTGTAGCACTGTACATGTGCACATGGAGTGGATCCACACACTTATATGATGCAGGTGGCTGTCCTTGTGCTCGTGTACAGGTTGTGACATGGCCCTGCGTTTTGCCATGATGAAGAGGGGGGGTTCTGGCACTGGCCACCCTTGTCTACATGCACGCAGTCCACCTGCTGACGAGCAGACATTCCCACACACCAAAGGACTGATTTGCTCTCCCTGTGTCTCCCTCCTTCTCTGTCCCCCTCTCCCTCCCTCTCTGTCCCCCTCTCCCTCCCTCTCTGTCCCCCTCTCCCTCACTCTGTGTGTCAGCCTCCTCCCTCTGTCCGTCTCCCTCCCTCTCAGTCCCCCTCTCCCTCCCTCTGTGTCCCCCTCTCCCTCCCTCCGTGTGTCACCCTCTGTCACCTTGGCCCAGCTTCCTGGGCACACACTGTTAGCAGATCTTTGAGTGGCCCTTGGCCTGTTGATGTGAGTTTGTTTCTGATCTCCAGGCACCCATTTTGTCTGCTGTGTGTCTGTGCGCTGCTGCTGTGGTGGTGTGTGCTGCCACTCTTTCACAATGTTGGCTGTTCATTAGCTGCTGTCATGTGCAAAACAGTGCCTTCACCCCATGTGTTGATGCAAGGCGTCCGCCATTTGCTGGCAAGTCATTCCTGTGTTGGGACACAGTGTTTGTCTGGCTGTGACCTAGGCCATATGGGCAGAGGGCATTGTTGTCTGCTTTGGAGTCGCACTATGTGATTCTTGGTGCCCAGCCTCCCGCCATCCGGGTTACCGTGTCATGTGTTGTTGTCTTCTGTGGCCTGTGACTTGACATTGTCCAGCTGGGTGCATGGGGCATGGTGGCAGCAGTGGCATGTGCCTGCTCATGGAGTGTGGTTGAGTCATGCGATGGCTTGTGGTGGTTGCGTGCCTGTTATTAATTTTGGTTGTGGTTGCAGTTCCCCCCATGTGAGGTGCGTTGTTTGTGTACTCACCCGGGTCTCGGAGTCCTTCTACTCCTTCAACTGCCTCCACCGGCAGTATGGCCATCACCCTCTCCTCCCAGGGATGGTACTGTACGGCTCTGCGGGAGGGCCCTCCTCCGGTGGCATTGGCCTGGTCGTGTTCCTCCTGCCTCTTGGCTCTGACCCTCCTCCGCAGATCGTACCACCTGTTCTGGCAATCCTGCTTGGTCCTCCTGGTGTCCGCAACAGCATTCACAGCATCGACGATGGTCTGCCACATGGCTGTTTTGGCTGCCTGGCTGGTGCTTCTGACCAATGTTCCAAAGATCTGTGGCTCGACTCTGAGGATTTGATCAACAAGCACCTCCAACTCTCGGTGACTGAACTTTGGATTCTTGGTAGTGGGCATGGTGAGGGGTGTGGGTGGGGATGGTGTGGGTGTGGGGGGTGTGTGGATGTTGGGGGGGGTGTGGATGGTTGTGTGTATGTGTGAATGTGATGAGAGGGTGTTTGTGAGGGTGGTCGTGTGAAGGTGTGCAAGTGTAAGATGTGGTGTAGCTTGTAGTCTGGTTCTGTGGTGTCTGGCAGCAGTGAGTCTGTTGCAAAGGCTCATGGTTTGTGTGTGTGGGCCCTTTTCATTGGTCCATGGGTGGGTGTGGTAGTGTTTGAATTTTGGGTGGGTGTGTTATAAGGAGTGGTGGTGTATTGGTCCTCTGTTTGTTTTTGACAGTTGCAGGTCAGTGATTGTGTTATTTTAGTGGTTGTTGGCCATGTTTAGTGGCTGTGTGCCTTTCGAATGGTGTATTCTTGTGTTGTTTTGTTTTGTCCTTGTTGTGTACGTGCGTTTTGAGCGTGTGTACGGTGTGTACATGGGCCATTTGGTTGTACGATTATGTCCTTGTGTGTGGCTTTGTACGACTCGTACATGCGGTTGTGATGTTGGGGCATGGGGTGCGCTCCGTACTTAGGAGGTTGTGTTGGGGGTGCGCCAGGAACGTACTGGGGTTTAGGTACACGGGGGGTATGACACGTACTGGGGTGGGGGTGGGGCGCGAACGTACTGGGGTGTAGGTTCACGGTGGTACGACACGTACTGGGGTGGGGGTACGACTGGAACGTACTGGGGTGTACATAGACGGTGGTACGACACGTACAGGGGTGGGGGGGTGTACATTGACGGTGGTACGACACGTACTGGGGTGGGGGTACGACTGGAACGTACTGGGGTGTGGGTAGACGGGGCTATGACACGTACTGGGGTGGGGGTGTGGCTCGAACGTACTGGGGTGTAGGTACACGGGGGGTATGACACGTACTGGGGTGGGGGTGGGGCTCGAACGTACTGGGGTGTAGGTTCACGGTGGTACGACACGTACTGGGGTGGGGGTACGACTCGAACGTACTGGGGTGTAGGTTCACGGTGGTACGACACGTACTGGGGTGGGGGTACGACTGGAACGTACTGGGGTGTACATAGACGGTGGTACGACACGTACAGGGGTGGGGGGTGTACATTGACGGTGGTACGACACGTACTGGGGTGGGGGGGTGTACATTGACGGTGGTACGACACGTACTGGGGTGGGGGTACGACTCGAACGTACTGGGGTGTACATGGACGGTGGTACGACACGTACAGGGGTGGGGGGTGTACATTGACGGTGGTACGACACGTACTGGGGTGGGGGGGTGTACATTGACGGTGGTACGACACGTACTGGGGTGGGGGTACGACTCGAACGTACTGGGGTGTAGGTTCACGGTGGTACGACACGTCCAGGGGTGGGGGTACGACTGGAACGTACTGGGGTGTACATGGACGGTGGTACGACACGTACAGGGGTGGGGGGTGTACATTGACGGTGGTACGACACGTACTGGGGTGGGGGGGTGTACATTGACGGTGGTACGACACGTACTGGGGTGGGGGTACGACTCGAACGTACTGGGGTGTAGGTTCACGGTGGTACGACACGTCCAGGGGTGGGGGTACGACTGGAACGTACTGGGGTGTAGGTACACGGGGGGTACGACACGTACTGGGGTGGGGGTACGACTGGAACGTACTGGGGTGTGGGTGGACGGGGCTATGACACGTACTGGGGTGGGGGTGTGGCTCGAACGTACTGGGGTGTAGGTACACGGGGGTACGACACGTACTGGGGTGGGGGTACGACTGGAACGTACTGGGGTGTACATAGACGGTGGTACGACACGTACAGGGGTGGGGGGGTGTACATTGACGGTGGTACGACACGTACTGGGGTGGGGGTACGACTGGAACGTACTGGGGTGTGGGTAGACGGGGCTATGACACGTACTGGGGTGGGGGTGTGGCTCGAACGTACTGGGGTGTAGGTACACGGGGGGTACGACACGTACTGGGGTGGGGGTACGACTGGAACGTACTGGGGTGTGGGTGGACGGGGCTATGACACGTACTGGGGTGGGGGTGTGGCTCGAACGTACTGGGGTGTAGGTACACGGGGGTACGACACGTACTGGGGTGGGGGTACGACTGGAACGTACTGGGGTGTAGGTAGACGGGGCTATGACACGTACTGGGGTGGGGGTTCGACTGGAACGTACTGGGGTGTACCTAGACGGGTGGGGGTATACATATACGGGGGTACGTGTCGGACGTACGGGGGCTGGGGGGAGTGTTGGGCGCGTATGCGGGCACATGTCTCCATGGTTGCTGTAGGAGTTCGGTGCGGACGGTGTTTTTTCCATACGGTTGTAACCTCGGACGCACGGGATGGATCGTGATTCCTCGGTCGGACTTGGATTTTCACGTTTGTAAGGTAAATCGTCCGAGGACGTGTCGGACACATTTTCCGACCCGAGGACGTGTGGGGAATGATTCCCAGTGCGGTTCGTATGGACTTTTTACCATGCGAATCGTGATTGCCAGTTCGTACGGCACTTGTACGATTCGTACGGTAAAAAGACCCGATACGAGTCGCACGGGGGAATTTTGTACTGGATCGTGATCGGCACCTAAGTCTCCATGTACAGATTTTCACATATTTGTGACAGGGAATGTTGCCAAATCTGTGGTGATCCACAAACATCCTTGAAACCTACATCTACATTACTTCTGCAAACAATCATGGTCAAATCATTGTGAGTGTACATTGGAGAACATTTTAGTGGGTGCATACAGCAAACTTAAAATAGAGGTCCAGAGTCTGTAGATTAGGTTTTACTTGGTCCTGTGGAATTGCCGTAGATCAGTAGAGATTAAGAAGGGCAAGAAACATGTCACCCTTTTAGGGGAATATAAGGAATATTGTTTTCTAAAATATCACCGTATGTTTTTTATCTTTTACAGGTACCCCTAGAATAAAGTAAATATATCTTGTTGATTTTAACTTTTTTCACCAGTGTACTATTTTGCATTGTAAATTGCTCATATACAATAACAAGGAGGTTTTTTAGGGGCCTGTTGGGCATTGCAGCACCAGTTGTTCAATGCACTCATCATGGATATGAATGAGAGGACCTGATCTTCGGGGTGTGTCAGTCAAGACATATTTTCTTCAAACTGTGATGCCAAGCTCAGGATGAACTACATCTAGCTAGAAGCCAAGCACTTCAGATCATCCAAGCACATGCTCATCTCCATGGCCTTGTACTGGTGTACAGAGCCTAAGCATGCATTGGAAATGACTTCCTAAATGTTCTGTCTACTGCTTCTGCTCAATGATTCAAACCCACGTTGTGGGTGGGATTCTAGCCCACCACTATCCAATGTTAATAATGTCAAAAAAAATTAGTGAGCTCTACCCTATACGGCACCTATCCTGTAAGATTTGTTATTAGACATCATCATATTACAACCAAAAACAATGTCCACACAGAACCTTGCATCGAGACAACAAGAAACCTAGAACTTTAACTGCATCCATAAAAATGCCTGCGGCATCAATAAAATGTCTGACTATTAAGACAACAGAAGTGAAGACGTGACACTGTCAAATGTGTTTACATTAGAAATCTCCAAAACTAAACCCCGCTCACCAGCCCTTCACACCTTGCCCCTCTGACCCTCAACTGTCCCTCATACCAACCAGATATTCTAGATTGGCCCAAATAGGATGGGGTAAAGGGAATGTACCACAGCCCGAAAGGGAAGACGTTACAGGGAAAGCAACAAGCATTAGAAAAGCCAATTGGTTTCGCAAATGCAAAATATATTATGTTTGTGAAATTTGTTTTACTTTTTAAGGCTGATACAAACGGTATGCTAATGCTTGTTGCACGTTTGCTGCAGGAAGTTTTGTAGGAGTGTCCAACCAGAATTTTAAGTCAACTAACTGAAGTTATTGTGATGATGAACGGATGGGGAGAGGAAGTGGAGTAATGGCTAGAGTGGACGACTTTGAAGTTGGTGAACAGGGTTCAAGTTGGGGCGGGAGGCTCAAAGTTTTTGTGATTCTGTGCAGATCACTTTTTTTGTTCAAAGTATTTTTGAATAAGAAAACATACAATCAGATGACATTGCGATACAAGAACAAGCCATGCTTTTAATACAATCATTTCAGATAGATGATATACAATTTTTATGTAAGTAATATGAGATTTCATACACCCACAACGGTAGCAGTACAATCAAATATAAGAGATAGCTATGAGACCACTTATAGGATGAATTTGTGGATGGTATCTAACACCATAGAAAAAGGCGTGGAAGCAGATCTAAAGAGGATTGTATATACCATAGCATTCCCGCATTGTAAAGTGTATATTATGGGATAAGTATATCGTCTTGGAGTATCACTTATTTACATGGAGATCAATTAAAGAAGAACGGGGTATGAGAAAGTGCACTCTTTCTGTATGGTTGCCCCCAATTTTTGCTGAACTGCTGATGTACCCTTAGTGTGCCCTGGGCCCCTGCCAATCAGGTACCTAGGGCCAACGTTCTTGCACGAAAACTGCATTGAAGACCACACCCAATTGGCAATCTCTGGCCACAGGTCAGTCCCTGGTAAATGGGACCATAGGTAGCCAGAGCACTGTGACCAGGGAAGGGCTCTAAGTGCTGCAGCACTTATTGTGCCACCCTTAGAGGTCCTGTGCCTTTACACTCACACACTGCCTTTGCAGGCTGCGTGTTTTGGTGCAGAACAAAGTGAAGAGTCGACATGGCACACATCCCTGTGTGCCATGCCTACAACCCAGCCACCCTCTAGCTGGGTGCACTAAACCAGATGTGAGGGTACAGGTGCATGAGCCATGTACCCCTACAGTGTCTAAGCCAATTCTTAGACATTGTAAGTGGAGTAATGCCATTAAGAGTATATGGTGCTGGGAGTTTGTCATTATGAACTCCACAGTACCATATTGGCTTTACTGAAAACTGAGAAGTTTGATACCAAACTTCTCAGCACATTAAACCTACACTGATGCCAGTGTGGGATTTAATGAAAAATGCACACAGAGGACATTTTAGAGATGTCCCCTGAAAAACGTCCTACCATTAGTGTCCAGGCTGAGTGGCTGCTCACCAGCTGCCACCACCACACAGGTTTCTGGACCCCTGGGTCGAGAGCCTAGTGCTCTTGGGGGTCTGAAACAATGCACATCCTGGGATGAGGTGCCGAGCCTCCTCCCCCAGGATTGGCAGGGTCCATGAAGGGGAAGCTTCAAAGGCTTGCCGGCTTTGTGAACTTCCCCAGGCCTGTTGCTGCTTTCAGGAACTGGCTCCCACCGGTTCTGAGGCCCCATTTGGGTGGGAGCATTGCCAGAAAAAACAAGTGAAGAAGAGAGGTGTGCCTGCCTTTGCCAACCCCACCCCTCAGGTGGGGGAGCTGAGGTGAAGCACAACTCTCAGTCCCCGCCATTTGCATATGCCCCCCTCCCACTGGAGGTGGCATAATATGGGGTGTATCCACCCCAAGGAAGAGACCCATTGGTCCCAACCTTTCACTTACCTGTAGCACCCCTAAATCTAGTATTTAGGGGCACCCCTGAACCTTGCCTCCTCAGACAAGAAACAACAAGAAGAAAAGAAGAAGGACCGAACAGCTGTGCCGAAGCTAAGAAGAGGAGAACGCCCACTGACTTGGCTCCAGCCCTACCGGCCTGTCCCCACCTCGAACCTACAGAAGCAAAACTCTGGTGTGTCCTGCAGCCTGAAACCTCAAGAAGCCTGAGGAACTGCCTCATGGGAGACTTTGTTTCCTGTGAACACTGGATTTGTTCAGCAACAGACTCCAGCTCTGGCGAAATCCGAGAGTCAGCACTACTGTGCACCTGTCGCTCTCGGCCCGAGTTCAATTGACCCACCACCATGAGGAGGTCTCCCCGGCGATCTTGACCCGAGATCCAGTGATCCCTGACCTGCATAAAGCCTCCAGCTGATGCCTGCAGCCTCAAACTGTATGGTCCCACCAACCACGACCAGGAGCTTGTAAGAAGATCCGACCCTAAAAGACACCCCTGCACCTGATGCCCCACGGCCTTGGGTGGCCCAACCGACAGTGCCTAACCAACCCCCAGCATCCCAACTTACCTCTCCAAGTGGTGGTCGCACCTAGAAGACCTTTGTCCCCGAGCCTGCAGTGTGTTTGCAAACCGGAGAATCCCCATTGAAAGTAACAGGGCGCTCAAAGACAAACCAACTTGAGACGCTGCCGCCCGGCATTTCTGCCGTTACAGAACTTAGATACTGTATTTACTGTTGCTTCTGTCACTGCCTTTTTAAAAACTTTTTTTAAATTTCGTAAATCAATTGTGATATGAACTCTTATTTATATGTTTTTAGCTGTATATATCTTTTCTATCTCAATTATGGAAGTTGTCTGAGATTTATAAATTGTACTTTTATGGTTACTTGTATTATTCAATAACCGAATAAAGTTCTTTGATTGATTGATTGATTGATTGACAAACCAACACCCTGCACACAGCCATCCTAATGCCACTGAGGGTGTACCTTTGGTGCTATCGTGAACCCCCATTTGCCCTGAGTTTACGTCCAGGAGCTTTGCTACCACAACCTTGTGGCCTGCTCGTAAGCAGCCACCAACCGGAGGCCCCCTATCCCTTATTGGATAACATTGGGCCTCAGCACTCTGCACTCGGCCACCCTAGTGCCGCTAAGGGTGTATCAAGAGTGCATCCTTGACCCTGGGTGACCCCTGAATCTAACCCCAGAAACCCAACTCCCACAATAAAGTACTTACCTGTTAACCTATAACACTAATTCCTCCCATAGGATAACATTGACAGTTTTTCCATGAAAAAGTTTTCAAGTCTAGAGTTGGAAAATCTATAAAAGTCTTTAAAACTGTAACCAAATAACAAAAACACTTTTACTTACCTGTTTACAGTAACTCTCCCAGTGTAGTGTCCAGGTATTCTACAGCGTGTAAGAAAAGTAATCTGTAAAGTAATCTACTTGACATCCTATTGAAAAGCCAATACAAAGTATATGTACAATATTTCAAAGCATTTCATTACTAGTAGTTCTACTGTAAGCAAACCATCTATATACAACTGCAATTCAAACTGTATTATTACTGCAATTCAAACTGTATTATTATCACTGCAAAGTATAAACCACTTGGGGGGCGGAGCTTGCCACGGAACGAGATGGCCGCGGACTGAGTGAGCTCCTCGTGGACACCTGATGTATCCTTTCAGAATCCTACCAAAAACCAACGTAACATGGCTAAAATGGGAAGGTGCTGAGGCACGAAGTGGGTGCAGGCACCGTGTTGCTGAGGAAATACAGAAATAACTACCTGCCGTGAATAGACGACGATCGGCGCTTTGAGGCATGGGCGGCAAAAGTGAAAGTGCAGCCGCGGCCGATCGTAAACCCCCACACCGAGACGCACAGAAAGTACGTGGTCGCGCCCTGTGGCAGTGCCCGCTGAGGATTGTGTGTCGACCTGGAAAGCTGCGGTGATAGCGAAACGCATGCCAACAGGTGCCGGAGCTGTCGGGCGGCATGAGGGAGCAGCAGCGGAGGTTGCAGACGGCAAGAAAAGGAATCCTGGCTGCCTGGAGGGGGAGCTACAGGCCCCAATACAGCGAGCACAGACTAGCCTCTGGAACAGTGGTGGTGGACTGTCTGGGGAGTCGGCCGGGGGCCGTTGCGCCTCTCCCTTAAGGGGCTGTACGAAATAGCACATCAGTGGGGGCCGCAAGCAAAGAGAAAGAGAGCCGATCACAGCGCCTGGAGTGGGGGCCAATATACTGTATGTACAAATCGGAACTGTAACATTCACATGACTTACAGTTTGATGTGCAACCATCACACGGCTGCTCATTATAAAATAAGTGTGACACTCAGATGCAGAGTGGAGGTCCTGAGGCCTGCACAGAAGGCAATCCCTAAGTGTGGAGCATAGGAAGGCTATGGCAGACAATAGTGATGCACTGTAGCCATCGCTATGACCCAGTGTGTATTGTGAGGCTTCGGGACCATTTGTCGCATGCTGCTGTGGAGTATCGATGGTGACTCAGCGCACACACATATTGCCTAGAGAGGAACAGTGGAGAATGGACAGAAACAGGGCTGCCCCAGATTTTGAGCGGCGCGGGGGACCTGGCGCGGATGCGCCTAGGGTAACCAGCATAACCAAGCACGTGTATACCGGAATCGCAACTGGGGCGCAACGGACTCTCACCAGCGTTGCCCTAGGATTGACGTGCTCAGTGCTGTCACGGTGAGACAAAAGCGACCCCTGTGAGTAAGAGACAGCACACACACCACGAACCGCACGCGACAGCGAGTGGGCAGTATACCTGTGGGCTTGCGGGGGCGTTCTATCGGATGCTGCGCACCTGGCTGCTACTGCTCATTGGGAACTACAAATAAGGTCGCAAACGCTCCTGACACCATGGGTAAAACAGATCGCACTCAGCCCAGAATAAACTTTGAACAGGCGAAGAAACCACAAGAGCGCGGGCCAGGTGAGCAGATTCCGGCGCAAGCTGCGGATGGGGCGACAGATGGGGTGTCGAATAATGATATCCAAACTATGTTTACCACGATACAAGCTCCACTTACAAATATTGATGGGAAAATAGACTCTTTGACGTACAGAGTTGATTGAATGTCTGAACGCATGGATAAACACACAGAGAGAATAGACATGGCAGAGCGCAGGATATTCGAAGCGGAAGTTGGACAAGTACAGATGGTGGCGACACAAACAAAGATGGAGAAACAACTTGTGGCAATGGCGGTGAAGGCTGAGGATTTAGAGGCTAGGTCTCGAAGAAACAACATACGGCTAACGGAAGCTGCGGAAACAACAAACACTGGGCCGATGGAACGCTACGTGGAGCAACTGCTTATATCTATGTTGGGAAGAGACATTTTCTCAGAGATTTTCATAGTGGAGAGGGCTCATAGATCCCTGGCGCCCAGGCCTCCTGCTGGGTCCCGTCCTAGGCCGATCATTGCCAGAATCCTAAATTATAAGGACAGGGACGCAGCGCTTCGCAAGGCTAGAGAGCTGGGCAACTTAACTCACGAGGGGATGGACATCTCTCTGTACCCAGACTTTATGGCATCTATTCAGGAGGCGAGGAAGAAGTTCGGCATAGCGAAGCAAAAACTGAGAGACCTCAACATACCGTACGCAATGCTATACCCAGCGAGACTCAGGGTCATAGACAACGGGAAGTCGAGAATATACACTGAACCTCAAGAAGTGTTGAAATTCATAAATCCGAAAGGGAAGACAAGCGCGAGGAAAAGACCGCTGAGAGGGGAGCAATCAGACCAACCTGCATTGTCGGATGTCGAATTTGCAGACTTTTTTTTCTTCGGACATGTGCTAGATCTGGTAACGACTGCTGGGTGAAATATAGGGCCAGAATTAACTCTTAGATGTCGAAAACGACCGAAGACACTGGAACACCGTTTGGAAGAGGGGGGAGTACCCTCAGAAGGACCAGATAAGTCTGCTAGACAATGTCTTTGGTGTCTAATATGTTTGAGATAATGATTATAAATATTATTGACATGCGCAGGAATGTTGAAAGATGATGGGACAGAGCACTCTACGGCACTACTTAAGAGGCATTATAAAAGTTTTTGCAATATGGCATATGTAAAACAGGGCGTCTACCCATGTGGCCTATACCACATGAAAAGGGGAAGGCAGCTCTGACCCCTCCGTGTGAACCACAAAGTTATTAATTGTTGTTTTCTATTTTTTCCTTTATCTTTTGCCTTTCTTGTTTGTTCTTTAGTTCTTTAATTTTTTTTCTTTTTTTTTCTTTCCACAGGTCATAAGGGTACTTGACTGTTGGTTTTGATGGGAATGTCTCCACTAGAAGGGGAAGGGTGGGAGGGGAGGGAAAGGGAGATATGGGGTAAAAATCCGACCAGTGTTAGAATGACATACAAGCACAAGGGAGACAATTTTGACCATGATTCCAGATCGGTCACTAGCACAAAGACAATCTGGGAGGCATTTAAAGCCACCATTAGGGTACACTGCATTGGCAAGCATGCAGGCATATTAAGAGACATTCAGCAACAGCTGACAAAGATAGAAGCAGATATAAATAGGCTGGAACGAGAATTTGAAGACATGCGCAATACATCACTGCTAGCTGACATCCGGAAACAGATAGATAAATACAATGAGTTTGCTGAGGATGAGGTGAAATACATTTCACGGAAATACACGGCTAGAAACTATGGCGAGGACGGGAGGCCGGGACGAGCACTCTCGCACAAAATTAGACCAAATCACGTCACTGCATATGTCACTCAGATACATAATGAGCAGCGCAAAATAGTATATGACACTCCGGCAATTTTGGATTGCTTCACTAAATATTATGCTAACCTCTACGGGGCACAGGCGCAGGTTCCGATAGATGACATACATGAATATTTGGATGACGTGGCGCTGGCATGTTTGTCAGATGCACATCGTGAGTACTTCTGCCATCATATAACAAAAGAAGAAATTGTAGATGCAATTAATTTTCTCCCGAATAATAAGGCCCCTGATCTGGATGGGCTTCCGAGAGAATTTTATAAGGAGTTCCGAGACTTGCTGATCCCACACCTAGCTGAAATGCTGGAGGAGGCATATGCGGAAGGTACACTGCTGGAGTCATTAAATGAGGCACTGTTGATAGCGCTCCCGAAACACGGGAACGACCCAACTGAGTGTTACTTGTATAGGCCACTATCCCTGATAAACATAGATGCCAAAATATTGGCAAAAATAATAGCAAACAGGATTCAACCGTTGCTGTGCAATCTGGTGCTGCTGGATCAGGCAGGTTTCATGCCAACGCGTTCTACCACGCATAATATATGCACCATATTTGCGCTGTTCCACCAACTGGACCCAGAAATGCAAGCGGCTGCGGCCCTATTGGATGCAGCCAAGGCGTTCGACTCTGTGGAATGGGATTTCATGTATGTCACTCTCCGTAGGATGGGGTTCCCAGAACCATTCCTAAAGTGGATATCATTATTGTATGCCAAGCCTAAAGCAAGGGTTAGAATTAACGGGAACACCTCCGGCCCCATAGAGATTACAAGAGGTACCAGACAGGGCTGCCCATTATCACCAATGCTATTTGCATTGATACTGGAACCACTGGCTTGCAAAAGTAGGCAGAAACACTCTGAGGCCGCCCTACAATTTGGCCTGCGACCCATAGGTATTGCGCTATACGCAGACGACATGGTCCTCTACACCACGCATCCTGACAAGAATCTAAACACGCTCATAAGGGAGTATATCAGATATGAGAAATACTCCGGCCTTACATAAACTGGGATAAGTCAGAAGTGATACCCTCCACTGCTGTCACCCCAAAACCTGATTTGGAATATCCGTCAAAGTGGCAAACAGACCCAGTTAAATACTTGGGTATCTGGATACATCGCGACCCAGAATTGGTAATCAGAGAAAACTACGGCAAAGCGCTGGTGTGGTTGGAGGAACAGGTGGAAAAGTGGATCAAACTGCCTCTCTCCATAGCAGATAGAATTGCGATACAGAAAATGGTTGTACTGCCTAGGTTCTTGTATCTATTTTGGAACATACCGATATGGTTGACCAAGATTTTCTTTGTCAAGATACGTTCTATACTGCACCGGTTAATATGGGCATGGAAACAGGCTAGGACCAGCTGGAAGACGCTGACCCAACCGTACTATCTAGGAGGATTTGGGGCGCCAGATTTCCAATTATATTTTATCTGCGCACAAGCACAGCACGCACACTACTGGACGAAACCACATGCACATATCCCACATATAGCGGTAGAAAAGGATAGTGTACATCCCACACCACTGATTGCTCTCATAGCGGACTCGATGGCGTACACACCTCGAGACACGATACAGACGGCCAGGTGCACCTCTAGAGCATGGCACGCATTGGCTCATAGGGCACACAAGCTTCCAATTTACGCAAGGGCTCTTCCCGTGGAAAAACATCCCAAACTTACGGTAACACAGGAAAAGAAAATGTACGATCTCTTAGTAGAGATGGGACTGAACACCATGGGCACCAAATTCCCACATAATTAATGTATTAACTTGACGGACCCGGCACTTTGTGCCCACCAGTCACCTTTGAAGAAATTTGCGTATCTAAGGCTGCGTGCGGCTCTGCGGTCATTATACACCACATTTCCAGAGGAGCCTAAGACATTAAACACACTACAGATTCTTTTAACAGTACCGACGTGCCAGAATTTAGTGACGCGCCTGCACAACATGGCCCAAGAAGAACAGGTAGGGAGGTCAAATGGTGCGGTGCTTAGATGGGAAGCAGCGTTAGGTGAGACGATAGGTGAACAAGACTGGCAGTATAGCTGCATGCAGCTCGCACTGCTCACATCAAACTTCAATTTGCGCATCATCCACTTTAAATTTCTTCATTAGCTATATTACACGCCGACTAGGTTACATAGTTTTGGACTGAGGGAGACAGATAGATGTCAGAGATAGAATGTTGCGGGCGCGGATTTCTTACATATGTCCTGGTCATGCCACCAGTTGCAGACATACTGGCGAGACATCACCACCATACTCACTGACATGTTGACGAAGCAGATTCGCAACACACCACTAGTGTGTTTATTGGGAGTTAGGAAGCTCAAATACACAAGAAGTAGGAAGTTCTTAGCAGTTGCACTATTACTTGCTAAGAGAAGAATAGCCAGGCGGTGGGGGAGCAAGAGACCACCAAGGCTTAAGGACTGGATCACAGACATGATATATTGTAAATCAACATTAGAGACATATGCAGATGAACTCCCACAAGCCTTGAGATCTAGAGATTTCTGTGAACCACTTGTCCAATACCTGCAGAAGTCCGCGGAACCCGATGCCCTGAATTGTCCCACACGTACACACTAGGAATGCACGGAAATGGTTGGAAAGCAGGGACAAAGTTACGGGGACATACATAAGATCAAAGGTATGCGAATTAGGATGGGTGGCATTTAGTCTTTTTTGTATTCAATTAAACAGTGTGTCAGCGGTCGAAAACATTGAACTGTATGGCAGTGAATGTATAATATTGGATGTAGATTCTATTCTCAAGTGCATAGAGAAAGTATTATGATAAGCATATGATGGTTCAAAGTCATGTAACTACTGGTTGGGAAAAAAATAAAATGTTTAAAAAAAAGTATAAACCACTTACCTGTGCCAGGCTTGCTTGGTTCTAGGAAATACAATAACTTAAAGAATATTTCTGTACAAAACCAATTGGTCTGAGTTCAGTCCTTGATTGTGTGACAATCATTTTCTGATTGAGTGTGGACAACAAATGCTTAACACTACCCTCTGATAAAGCCTTACTGCTCACCCACACTACCACCAATAGAGAGTAAGGTGCTATCTACTTTTACTTCTGCCTACCTTTGGGGTTCCATTAGATTCTGTGCACACTTTACCTCACTTTGGTATAGTATATACAGAGCTAGCTTCCTACACGAGGAACCTGAAGAGGGGAGAGAAATGTATGGCCAGGGAGGATGAATGAGCTAATCAAAGAGCAGAAATCTAACTAGTCAGACACTGGAGTGTAAGCAAGGGTCTAACTAGTCAGACACTGGGGTGGAAGCAAGGGTCATCCTTCATTTGTTTTCTTTTCTATGAATTTATCTAAAGAGCACCAAACTGCACTGGACATTGGGTGGGGGGTTGCAATTTAGACTGTATGGAGTGCGCCTCTCTGAGATATGAAACCCGTGCCCACCAGGTATGATGAGAGAGATGGTTAAATGATTTCCATTCAGAAAAGGATAATTTTCACCACAATAGATAAAAGCAGATCTAAAAGAGACATATCTTGGTGTTAAGATTCAAAATGTTCACTCAGGACCAGAGGCCCAGGGCTCTCATAGGAAAGTTTAGAGTTATGGGTATACCAAAGATATCAGATAGCGCACCCTGTATCGAGCGCCAATGCAGTTGCAGGAGTGGACATTTAAAAAACATGTGCTGGTGTGTACCAGTCTCTTGGTTTCAATTCCAGCATTTGTCGGTGTCCCAAGTTTAGCTAGTGAAGTCTAGCTGGGATTCAGTGAAGCAGACTCATTGTGGAAAATTTGGATTGTATAAGAGCGGGGGCAATTTTGTTAAATAGCACAAATGTGCCAATATTTTGCCATTGATCATCAGTAATATGGTTAAAAACATCAGCATTGTAATGTTTATTCCCTTTAGCATGTAGTATTGATGGTTGTCTTCTGTTATATTATGATATTAGTTTCTTGGTACAGCGCAAGGCTCATCCCCGAAGGGACATCTCAGCACTGAGGGGCAGGTAGGTGAGGGAAAGAAGCAGTTAGAACAGCCAGGTTTTCAGCCGTTTCTTGAATTCAACTAAGTTTGGGCATTTTTTAATGGAAAGAGGAAGTTTATTTTAGTGGACCGGAGCAAGATAGGAGAAGGCACAGCCTACATATTTGGCAGTGCAAATACGTTGGGAGCATAAAAAAATTGGTGGCTAAATTAAAGGTTTCCACTTGGCATATAGGGGGTGAGCTTATTGCGTAGTTATTTTTGCCCTGACCCTGATAGAGATTTGTATGTCATGCAGAGCAGTTTAAATAGTGATCTCTTTTAGATGTGGAACCAGTGTAGATCTTTCAGTATGGGGCCGAGAAGGTTCTTGGGGGTTCTTGTGAGTGGTTCAGATAAGAATTTTTAGATTTTAGAGGCAATATGCCCTGAATGTTGCCATACTGCAAGATGTGACGGTAGAGATGAATGTTTGGTAAGAGTTTGCTTCACCTTTATCTTACGGAAACTATAAAAAAAACTATATTGGAGAGGGTGAAACTGATCCAGCAGTGTACCAACAACAGATACTCAACTACCATATACTCACCTGGGCACATAAACTCACTTTTGAGTAAACCGCTGGTTGTCAAAGTTTATATATCTTCACAATATTCAGGATTAGTTATTTGGTACCTTTGTTCATCTCAAACTAACCCTTCACTGATCAAGAGGTTCTTTCCTCTGGTCAATGGAACATTAGTTGAACTAGTTGATGCTGATAATTGACAAAAATTCTAACTATTCATTTAATTATGAAGAAATTAATCACAGACTCAGAAAGGTTTGAATCTTTATCTAAATTAAATGCATGTGAACCATTTCAAAATACAGTGCAGTCACCATCATTCATAGGAGAGAAAATTCAATGCATTAAATCCAAAGAAAACATTTACTTTGGACCCATACAATAATTAATGTTCAGAAATGGAGAGGACAGAGAGAAAAGAACATCTGCAAATAACGAGAAACTATATTTACCAAAGGGCTAGTAAGGGTCCCCCGGGATAGAACAGGAGACAAAGACTGCAGGACAGGATTCAGGACAGGACAGTTGACCTCTCTAGAATACCGACATTGCGCCGCACCCTTCTCTGACACTCTCTTCCTCCTTGAGATTCTTCCACGATCTTCTGATCTAACCCAATTAAATTAGGATAGAAAGTTCTGTTTCAGGTTCTGCACTCGGCTCCTCATCAGCATCTTACAGCATCTCTCCCAGCAACAGCATCACTCGCCACAAAGACAGCATCCCGAGCTAACTAACTAACTAAGGCTATCTTAATTATACCTTTCGTTCTTCATGTTCCACCCACTAAAGTTTCAATATTGTAAGAATACGAAATATGATTGGTCAGGCAAGGGGGGAAGCTCCATCACCCCATGCTTACATGTCATTAAAATCAGTTCAGCTATTGTTCGCAAACCCATCCCCTTAATTTTTATTCATAAATTTGGTTCTCATACACTTTCACATTTCACTTTGAAACATTTTAATAACATTTTGAATACGAGTCCCCATTGTTGAACTCTTCACCGTCTGTTTCCAGGGTGTAACACTCGTGTCCTTGGCTCCTGTTCAGTATCTCACTTATCATTCCGCTTAACTTTCAGTGGACATGCGCAGAGTTCACATTACTCAACTTGATTCAGTTATGCGTGAGAGCCCCAAATGTGCACTAGTAATAAAGTCAGAAAGACAAATATTAATTCCACAAATAAAGTGGTCGCACTGTATACCACCCATCCCTACTCCATTCCCCTTTACTTATTAATACTTTTCCAGCATTAGCATTAGTAAAATAGCTTGTTTCTGTTTCAGATAAGCAGATGCCATGCATGCGAGTCTTCAAGACTCCATTTTAGTGTCTTCTGCTTATGCACCAGAATTCCCCTCCAAGTGTTATTTCGTCATACTACGTAGATGCAGTTTACGCATGCGCACAACAGTTTCCCGTTTAAAGCGGTATTAGTCCGTCTTCATTGTTATCCGCATTTGTACACACTTAGGCAAGCTTCACTAACCCGCGTGTACATGTGGTGCATATTAGTTTCACTAGACCTTATTAATAACTTGTTAGTGAATTAAACAAGTGGATTGCTTCCAAGCAAGTCTCTTTCTTACGAGACCTTGCTCCATCAATCACCTCTCTGATGGCATTTTTGAGCCATCACAAAATTACCCATCCCTTCCCAAATGCCAACTTTAGCATATCTCAGTTTCTTTTTCTTGCATTTGAGTTATCTCAGTTACTCCTTTTCCCTTCAAATTTATCATCTTTTTATATATTTTTCCTTTGATCTCTTCTAGCTGAATTTCTACATATTCCCTCTTTCATTGCTTTCCTTTCCCTTCTCTTTCTAAATGTATTCTTCTTTTCCCTTTGTTTTTGCGACATTTACATGTTATCATTATTGTCAATACTATTGTCATTATCACAACTACTGGTAATATTATTTGACCTGGAAAACTCTTTCCAAAATTATTTAACCATTTCCCAATTGATGTTATACTCTTTGTTAATCTTCCCCACACACTGTCAACCTCCAGTTGGGTCAAATCATCATCCTTTCTTGTAATATTTCCAATATACCCTCTAATTTCTTTACTCTTGTCCGTAATGTTGAATTTTAAATATATCACCTACAATTTCAGAAAACTAGCTCTTCTTATCCTTGTTAGTCCATTAGATATTTCATTGATTCCATTGATTCTGACCACATGGTAGATCTTTTGAAAAACTATTCCAAAATAACAACTACCATACCATCTTGCACGTAACCTATAATGGGCATTATTTCTGCTAACATAATAAACTCTTGAAAATACAGGATCTGTTCCCCCTTTTAGTCCCCATCCCTCTAAAATTAGGAAGTTGTGTTCACATTCATTGGAACCAATGAAAATGTATATCTGTCTTCAATCTATGGAGGCAGAATTTTCCCCTTTTCACAAAGTCCAGGGACATTGCAGCATGAAGTGAAGTATAAATCCCTAGGCAAGTATGATTGAACTGTCTGTAGTCTGTTGGTAAATCTATGCCCAATTAGTGCATTTAATTTCTTTGAGATATTGGAGTGCAATTCATATAAATTCAACTAACACTTACTATATTTAAAAACATTCATTTAATAACATATTAAAAAGCAATTCATAATACAGAGTAAAATACAATTGTTAAAATTTCTGAAATATTACACTTTTTATCACATCACATAATAATTACAGTTACAAAAGTATATATTCATTAGTGGCTGACGAGTAGATTCTTTCTCGACGCGCGTTTCGACGCAAACTGCGTCTTCATCAGGAGAGGCCACACGTTAACCTATAACATAATGTGATAATTACACTCCAATCTTTGATACTTTACAACTCGACATGTTTTAGACCTTCACCAACACCTCTGTGACTCAATTTATCTAATTGTATTAATTCTAGCTTTTCAGTTTGTGCTTTTATTCTGTTATCAGCCATGGGAATTTAAAATGATAATCGTATTGTTAAACTCCTTTGTTGCTGTTTTATCAAGGCATATTACTAGTCTTTTTCTTTTTTGGTAATTACTTTCAATAATAATGCATGCTTACGTTGTTTGTATTCTAAATACGTTTCCAATACTCTAGCAGCTTTGTTTCCTTTACTTCGTTATCGTTCTCGTATTATGGTTGATTCTAGGCACTAAAAAGCAATGATATTTGTTTTAGTCAAATGTGGATCTCCAACGTTAGTTTGGAGAGATTGACCCTTCCCTTTATTACTTACAGTAGTTTGTTCTCTAGGGATGGAAATCTCTTCTTTTTTTATTGCATTATAACAGATGTAGTTCAAGATATACTGAAACGAAGAGACAAATAATGTATACATCTCAATGTTTTACTCTCTCTTCGAATTTAATTGATATTCTATTAAAAGATTTCATAAATTTACCTAATAAAACGTATTTCGTCGTGGAATGATGAAGGCGACGATCTTTTTTGTAAAGAAGCAATTGTCGTCATGCAGGTAAAGCTAAAAAATGAGATTTGGTATACTTTCAGACCGATATTGTTTTATTTTTACATTTTTCTATGTTAGTTTGCCAGACATCGTAATTCATTTACGTGAAAGTCGTTCTTCATAGTGAATATGTCTTGACTATCTTAAAAGTCTACGCCATTTATTCTGGACTAGTTTTCACATTGTTTGTTAATAAGAACTTCTAGAGTCTAATTGTTACGTTATACTCTTAAGACGCCTATTCATTTGAGATAATATGGGGCTAACAGTCGTAGGTTTCTTACCTTAAAATGATTTTATCGATATATGAACCGGCGGCGTCTCTGCGTCCTACTCGGTCTGCAGCGGTATGTTCTCTACTACTACCCTTTCCCTGTGTGTTATTTAAGCACATCTTCGCGCGAGTGATCAGACATTTCATTGGTTAACAATTTTGTCCATGGCTCTATTCTCTTTCGTGGGTTCCAATTGGGTATCAGCGGACTTGTGACTAGACGCTGTTTTCCAATTGGTTGCTTAGGATCCAATTACATTCTCTTTAACAGATTTATGTCAGATAGCAAGGATATTGCAATGAAAAACTCGTTGCTAATTGGTTCCTTAAGGATGGATAGGTAGGAAATATCGCTGCAAACTCTTTCGTGGGATTTCATTGGGTATTGGAGGAAATAGACCGAAATAAGGTTGGGGAATTCATTTCCGATTGGTTACCTAGGGGTGGGTTCGCTACGTTCTCTTTCTACGATATCCACGGGAAGCTGTGATAGGGCAAGAGTTCTGCCCTGTGTTTCCTTTTTCAAATGGCTAAACTTTATTAGCAATTTGTGTATAGTAATGGAAAATAATAATTGTAGAAGGATAAATGATTATCTTTACAGTTATATCGAATCTCTCATTAGATGTTCGTATAGTACAGTGTGTCATAATCCTAGATTTGATATAAACATTTTTCTATAAATATTAATAATTCAGGGAGTTCTATTACTTTGAAGTTATTTTCTCTATAGTATCTATTTAATCAGATTGCATTTTCCCAGGGTAGCTCATTATTCAGCCCATTTATTGCAGTTTTAAGAGAAAAAATCCAGTAGACTTCTCTCAACTTTCTGATTCTGTTATTTTCGTTTTCTGCTGCACATTGAATTTTTTCTAGTATTCTCCATTGCATTTGTTCAGGTTTATGCTGTAAGTCAATGTAGTGTTTCACTAGAGGGACATTAAGTTTAGCAGTTCTGATTGCTGAACGGTGTTCAGTGAGTCTTGTCTGGATTGCTCTAGAAGTCTCTCCTACGTACACTAGTTTACAGGGACATATGATTAGGTAGACTACATTTTGTGTCTTGCAATTCCACATTCCTGATGCACGAATCGTATAATTATTGAAAGTCAGAACCTCTCCCTCTAGGACAGAGTCACAAGATTTGCAAGATAGACATTTATAGGTTCCCTTTACAGGTTGATCTCCATCAATTGTTTTCTGTATGAAAGTATTAACTTTCGAAAATCTTGAATGTACTACCATATCTTTAATGTTCTTATTGCGTTTATAAGCAAATAAAGGTTTCGGTATGGTGTACTCTTGGTCAGGGTCGCTATTTAGGATATGCCAGTTGGAATTTATGATTTGTTTGACTTTAGCATTGAGTGTCGAATGTTTAGTGACACATACAAGCTGTGTGGTTCTTTTTTTAGAGGTTCCTTTTAGAAGGTGATCTCTGTCGTAGTATCTGGCTCTTTTATATGATTCCCTCACCAATCGGTGTGGGTATCCTCTAGCTATAAATTTTTGTTTCATTGAGACAGCCTGATTGTCAAAGTCTTTTAGTCTCGTGCAATTACGTCTAACTCTTAAAAACTGGGAGAATGGTATACTTTGTTTTTGTGTTCTTGGATGATAGCTGTCGAAGTGGAGAAGTGTATTTCTCGAGGTAGGCTTTACAAATAGGTCTACTTCTAAGGTGCCACAGTTATGTTTTATGAAAATGTCCAGAAATTCTACTTTTTGTGTACTTGAATGTGCCGTAAATTTGAGATTTGGATCAGTGAGGTTTAGCCATGTTAAGAATTCGTCTAGTTCATGATCATCATCGGTCCATATCAAAAAGATGTCGTCTATATATCTAGACCAATGAGTGATCGACTCAAAGTAGGGGGCAATTTCATTAAAAATATTCTTAGTTTCAAACAAAGCCATGTATATGTTGGCTACAGAAGGCGCTACCGAGGCTCCCATACTTACGCCTTTAGTTTGTCTATAAAGGCTATTTCCAAATTCAAAATTGTTTTCATTTAGAACGATTTCAAGACAGTCAAGTATAAATTTTGTAGGGCCTGGGACTTCATATTGATTTATGAACCACGTGACAGCTTCTAAAGCTTCCTTTTGCGGAATATTAGAGTATAATGATTCTATGTCAAGGGTTACTAATGTACTCCTACCTGGATTAAATTCAAGACCTTCCACTTTGTTAATTATGTCTCTAGTATCTTTAATGTAGGACTGTATCTTAGGAATATAGGGTCTCAGTTTACAGTCAACATATTTCGACAAGGGTTCCGTTACCGAGCCGATAGTGGAGACTATAGGACGGTAAGGAGGGTCTAGTTCATTCTTATGTACTTTTGGGATTCCATATATGCATGGCATTTTCTCAAGGGAACTGTTAAGATATTCATGTTCCTTCTTGCTAATTTCTCCTTTATCATAGGCACTGTCTGTCAAATTTTTAATTTTGTGAATGATTTTTTTAGTAGGGTTAGATTTAATTTTGGAGTAGAATCTTTGATCATTAAGCATGGTGGTCATTTTCTGTTCGTATATTACAGTGTCAATCACTGCAATGCCCCCACCTTTATCACAATTTTTTATGGTCAATGTAGAGTTCTCTCTTAACTCTTTCAGAGTAAGATATTCCTCTCTATTTAGATTGTATATTGGTTTGGGGATGAACTTACACACTTGATTCAGACGTTTTAACACTGTGTGTTCAAACACGCCTACTTCTGGACCAATTTGTTCAAGTGAAGGTGTGAAATTGGATTTCACATGTAGTTCATTATATTCCGATGTTTCTATGCAATTATCATTGTCTCCAAAGAATTTTTTGAGTCTAATCTTACGAAGGAATGAGATAATATCTCTGTGTAATTCAAATTTATTGGTCACTGTGTGGGGGACATAGGATAAACCTTTAGATAGTAAAGAAAGGCTACTTGTGTTCAGCGGTTCTGTGGAAAGATTGAAGATTGGTATTTCCTTCCTTATCTCCAATACTGTCTCTTGCGTGTCTCTAGGACATGGGATGTTTCTGGTTGGTATTGGTGATTCTGATATTCTTCCCTTGCTGGTAATTGAAAGCTCACTCTCTGTCTCCCTCGTCGTCCCCCGCGCTGGGCTAAAAAAGGACGACGTCCTTGTTGGTTTGGCTGATATGATCTTTGTAAACTCTGGGGTTCATAGTAATTAGAGTTATCTTCACCTTCTGAATCTGTGGTATCTGAGAAAGTTTTAACCTTCTGTTGTCTAGGGATATTATCATTAACATATTGGTTTTGTTTATAGAAATTCTCTCCTAGATCGTCGCCTTCATCATTCCACGACGAAATACGTTTTATTAGGTAAATTTATGAAATCTTTTAATAGAATATCAATTAAATTCGAAGAGAGAGTAAAACATTGAGATGTATACATTATTTGTCTCTTCGTTTCAGTATATCTTGAACTACATCTGTTATAATGCAATAAAAAAAGAAGAGATTTCCATCCCTAGAGAACAAACTACTGTAAGTAATAAAGGGAAGGGTCAATCTCTCCAAACTAACGTTGGAGATCCACATTTGACTAAAACAAATATCATTGCTTTTTAGTGCCTAGAATCAACCATAATACGAGAACGATAACGAAGTAAAGGAAACAAAGCTGCTAGAGTATTGGAAACGTATTTAGAATACAAACAACGTAAGCATGCATTATTATTGAAAGTAATTACCAAAAAAGAAAAAGACTAGTAATATGCCTTGATAAAACAGCAACAAAGGAGTTTAACAATACGATTATCATTTTAAATTCCCATGGCTGATAACAGAATAAAAGCACAAACTGAAAAGCTAGAATTAATACAATTAGATAAATTGAGTCACAGAGGTGTTGGTGAAGGTCTAAAACATGTCGAGTTGTAAAGTATCAAAGATTGGAGTGTAATTATCACATTATGTTATAGGTTAACGTGTGGCCTCTCCTGATGAAGACGCAGTTTGCGTCGAAACGCGCGTCGAGAAAGAATCTACTCGTCAGCCACTAATGAATATATACTTTTGTAACTGTAATTATTATGTGATGTGATAAAAAGTGTAATATTTCAGAAATTTTAACAATTGTATTTTACTCTGTATTATGAATTGCTTTTTAATATGTTATTAAATGAATGTTTTTAAATATAGTAAGTGTTAGTTGAATTTATATGAATTGCACTCCAATATCTCAAAGAAATTAAATGCACTAATTGGGCATAGATTTACCAACAGACTACAGACAGTTCAATCATACTTGCCTAGGGATTTATACTTCACTTGATAGTACCCTGCCCTAGGAATTATACAACTATTGTACAGGGGGCCCTTGCTTATTTATCTGAACTTTACCCACAGCCTGTCTGTATGGGGCTTCATTTCTTCCTTATTAGCTGTCCAAATATCGGTTGTTGACCTCGATACTAAATGTACACCAAAGCCTAGTGACATATACCTCATGTGTATCAAGAATATTGTGTGACTATCACTTTTACTGAACCATAATCTGTGATTTCTATCAATGCTATCTATTTGTAACTTTTTCTATTGTTGATCCTACAAGTATACTGTACTATATCAGATTGTAAGGGGAACACATTAGGTTTTGTCTATACTCTGACGCAGAGCCTGTTTTTATAGTTCATTATATCCAAATTAACCATCGCCCTTCCAATATGGAACAATTGAAAACATTTGGTTTTTCCGATGAAGATTTTGCCACTTTAGTAGGAACTAGTAATTCTTTTAGTAACATTTCCAACACTAATATTCGTAACAATGAAGATATAAACCAATTAATAGATCTTAAGAAAAAAGTGAAACGCATGGAAGCCCATGGAGCCTTTATGCTCGAATATCTTAAAGTTGGAATAATACCACAAGGATTACGTATTCGTAATATTCCGGGTCTCTTTGTCGAGTATAGACAATTCCTAGAGAAATGGAGCATGATTGCCAACAGGTGCTCCAGAGATTTCATGATCTTAATCATAGAAACTGCAAAAGAATTAGTAAACAAGTTGAAACTAGAAATAATAGAATTAGAAGAAAAAATTAAGAAATCCAACGAGTTTGAAGAAGCAAAAAAGAAATTAGAGAACTCTGAGAGAGAACTTTCATCCTTCTCTGATTATCTAACAAAACGGAAAACAGAGAAGTTGAGTAAAGACAAACGTTATAATTCTTTAGAAAGAACGTACCCCTATCTAGGAGAGAATTTCTATAAACAAAACCAATATGTTAATGATAATATCCCTAGACAACAGAAGGTTAAAACTTTCTCAGATACCACAGATTCAGAAGGTGAAGATAACTCTAATTACTATGAACCCCAGAGTTTACAAAGATCATATCAGCCAAACCAACAAGGACGTCGTCCTTTTTTAGCCCAGCGCGGGGGACGACGAGGGAGACAGAGAGTGAGCTTTCAATTACCAGCAAGGGAAGAATATCAGAATCACCAATACCAACCAGAAACATCCCATGTCCTAGAGACACGCAAGAGACAGTATTGGAGATAAGGAAGGAAATACCAATCTTCAATCTTTCCACAGAACCGCTGAACACAAGTAGCCTTTCTTTACTATCTAAAGGTTTATCCTATGTCCCCCACACAGTGACCAATAAATTTGAATTACACAGAGATATTATCTCATTCCTTCGTAAGATTAGACTCAAAAAATTCTTTGGAGACAATGATAATTGCATAGAAACATCGGAATATAATGAACTACATGTGAAATCCAATTTCACACCTTCACTTGAACAAATTGGTCCAGAAGTAGGCGTGTTTGAACACACAGTGTTAAAACGTCTGAATCAAGTGTGTAAGTTCATCCCCAAACCAATATACAATCTAAATAGAGAGGAATATCTTACTCTGAAAGAGTTAAGAGAGAACTCTTCATTGACCATAAAAAATTGTGATAAAGGTGGGGGCATTGCAGTGATTGACACTGTAATATACGAACAGAAAATGACCACCATGCTTAATGATCAAAGATTCTACTCCAAAATTAAATCTAACCCTACTAAAAAAATCATTCACAAAATTAAAAATTTGACAGACAGTGCCTATGATAAAGGAGAAATTAGCAAGAAGGAACATGAATATCTTAACAGTTCCCTTGAGAAAATGCCATGCATATATGGAATCCCAAAAGTACATAAGAATGAACTAGACCCTCCTTACCGTCCTATAGTCTCCACTATCGGCTCGGTAACGGAACCCTTGTCGAAATATGTTGACTGTAAACTGAGACCCTATATTCCTAAGATGCAGTCCTACATTAAAGATACTAGAGACATAATTAACAAAGTGGAAGGTCTTGAATTTAATCCAGGTAGGAGTACATTAGTAACCCTTGACATAGAATCATTATACTCTAATATTCCGCAAAAGGAAGCTTTAGAAGCTGTCACGTGGTTCATAAATCAATATGAAGTCCCAGGCCCTACAAAATTTATACTTGACTGTCTTGAAATCGTTCTAAATGAAAACAATTTTGAATTTGGAAATAGCCTTTATAGACAAACTAAAGGCGTAAGTATGGGAGCCTCGGTAGCGCCTTCTGTAGCCAACATATACATGGCTTTGTTTGAAACTAAGAATATTTTTAATGAAATTGCCCCCTACTTTGAGTCGATCACTCATTGGTCTAGATATATAGACGACATCTTTTTTATATGGACCGATGATGATCATGAACTAGACGAATTCTTAACATGGCTAAACCTCACTGATCCAAATCTCAAATTTACGGCACATTCAAGTACACAAAAAGTAGAATTTCTGGACATTTTCATAAAACATAACTGTGGCACCTTAGAAGTAGACCTATTTGTAAAGCCTACCTCGAGAAATACACTTCTCCACTTCGACAGCTATCATCCAAGAACACAAAAACAAAGTATACCATTCTCCCAGTTTTTAAGAGTTAGACGTAATTGCACGAGACTAAAAGACTTTGACAATCAGGCTGTCTCAATGAAACAAAAATTTATAGCTAGAGGATACCCACACCGATTGGTGAGGGAATCATATAAAAGAGCCAGATACTACGACAGAGATCACCTTCTAAAAGGAACCTCTAAAAAAAGAACCACACAGCTTGTATGTGTCACTAAACATTCGACACTCAATGCTAAAGTCAAACAAATCATAAATTCCAACTGGCATATCCTAAATAGCGACCCTGACCAAGAGTACACCATACCGAAACCTTTATTTGCTTATAAACGCAATAAGAACATTAAAGATATGGTAGTACATTCAAGATTTTCGAAAGTTAATACTTTCATACAGAAAACAATTGATGGAGATCAACCTGTAAAGGGAACCTATAAATGTCTATCTTGCAAATCTTGTGACTCTGTCCTAGAGGGAGAGGTTCTGACTTTCAATAATTATACGATTCGTGCATCAGGAATGTGGAATTGCAAGACACAAAATGTAGTCTACCTAATCATATGTCCCTGTAAACTAGGGTACGTAGGAGAGACTTCTAGAGCAATCCAGACAAGACTCACTGAACACCGTTCAGCAATCAGAACTGCTAAACTTAATGCCCCTCTAGTGAAACACTACATTGACTTACAGCATAAACCTGAACAAATGCAATGGAGAATACTAGAAAAAATTAAATGTGCAGCAGAAAACGAAAATAACAGAATCAGAAAGTTGAGAGAAGTCTACTGGATTTTTTCTCTTAAAACTGCAATAAATGGGCTGAATAATGAGCTACCCTGGGAAAATGCAATCTGATTAAATAGATACTATAGAGAAAATAACTTCAAAGTAATAGAACTCCCTGAATTATTAATATTTATAGAAAAATGTTTATATCAAATCTAGGATTATGACACACTGTACTATACGAACATCTAATGAGAGATTCGATATAACTGTAAAGATAATCATTTATCCTTCTACAATTATTATTTTCCATTACTATACACAAATTGCTAATAAAGTTTAGCCATTTGAAAAAGGAAACACAGGGCAGAACTCTTGCCCTATCACAGCTTCCCGTGGATATCGTAGAAAGAGAACGTAGCGAACCCACCCCTAGGTAACCAATCGGAAATGAATTCCCCAACCTTATTTCGGTCTATTTCCTCCAATACCCAATGAAATCCCACGAAAGAGTTTGCAGCGATATTTCCTACCTATCCATCCTTAAGGAACCAATTAGCAACGAGTTTTTCATTGCAATATCCTTGCTATCTGACATAAATCTGTTAAAGAGAATGTAATTGGATCCTAAGCAACCAATTGGAAAACAGCGTCTAGTCACAAGTCCGCTGATACCCAATTGGAACCCACGAAAGAGAATAGAGCCATGGACAAAATTGTTAACCAATGAAATGTCTGATCACTCGCGCGAAGATGTGCTTAAATAACACAGAGGGAAAGGGTAGTAGTAGAGAACATACCGCTGCAGACCGAGTAGGACGCAGAGACGCCGCCGGTTCATATATCGATAAAATCATTTTAAGGTAAGAAACCTACGACTGTTAGCCCCATATTATCTCAAATGAATAGGCGTCTTAAGAGTATAACGTAACAATTAGACTCTAGAAGTTCTTATTAACAAACAATGTGAAAACTAGTCCAGAATAAATGGCGTAGACTTTTAAGATAGTCAAGACATATTCACTATGAAGAACGACTTTCACGTAAATGAATTACGATGTCTGGCAAACTAACATAGAAAAATGTAAAAATAAAACAATATCGGTCTGAAAGTATACCAAATCTCATTTTTTAGCTTTACCTGCATGACGACAATTGCTTCTTTACAAAAAAGATCGTCGCCTTCATCATTCCACGACGAAATACGTTTTATTAGGTAAATTTATGAAATCTTTTAATAGAATATCAATTAAATTCGAAGAGAGAGTAAAACATTGAGATGTATACATTATTTGTCTCTTCGTTTCAGTATATCTTGAACTACATCTGTTATAATGCAATAAAAAAAGAAGAGATTTCCATCCCTAGAGAACAAACTACTGTAAGTAATAAAGGGAAGGGTCAATCTCTCCAAACTAACGTTGGAGATCCACATTTGACTAAAACAAATATCATTGCTTTTTAGTGCCTAGAATCAACCATAATACGAGAACGATAACGAAGTAAAGGAAACAAAGCTGCTAGAGTATTGGAAACGTATTTAGAATACAAACAACGTAAGCATGCATTATTATTGAAAGTAATTACCAAAAAAGAAAAAGACTAGTAATATGCCTTGATAAAACAGCAACAAAGGAGTTTAACAATGCGATTATCATTTTAAATTCCCATGGCTGATAACAGAATAAAAGCACAAACTGAAAAGCTAGAATTAATACAATTAGATAAATTGAGTCACAGAGGTGTTGGTGAAGGTCTAAAACATGTCGAGTTGTAAAGTATCAAAGATTGGAGTGTAATTATCACATTATGTTATAGGTTAACGTGTGGCCTCTCCTGATGAAGACGCAGTTTGCGTCGAAACGCGCGTCGAGAAAGAATCTACTCGTCAGCCACTAATGAATATATACTTTTGTAACTGTAATTATTATGTGATGTGATAAAAAGTGTAATATTTCAGAAATTTTAACAATTGTATTTTACTCTGTATTATGAATTGCTTTTTAATATGTTATTAAATGAATGTTTTTAAATATAGTAAGTGTTAGTTGAATTTATATGAATTGCACTCCAATATCTCAAAGAAATTAAATGCACTAATTGGGCATAGATTTACCAACAGACTACAGACAGTTCAATCATACTTGCCTAGGGATTTATACTTCACTTGATAGTACCCTGCCCTAGGAATTATACAACTATTGTACAGGGGGCCCTTGCTTATTTATCTGAACATTGCAGCATGAGCCTTGCCCTTTGCATACATTCCCTCTTTCTCAGCCCATGGAGGTACATGGGATTTCTGTTCAGCAGCTTTCTTTGTTAAATCCTGTCTCCTTTCTTCTACCAAACTCAAAAACTCTTTTTCTTTTTCACGTAATTTACATGGTAAATTGTCTTTGTGTGCTTGTGCTTTATTTATTGTACTCATTGTTAGGAAAAATTCACCCAGAAACTGTTCATCTTTACTAGAAAGTACTGGATTCATATTCTTTCTAATAGGTAGTTCTGAAAATACTTAATCTAAGTTTCAATAAATATACTGAAGCTTTCCGGTTATATAAAATAAACTTAATAACTCTACATTACATACCATATGTCAAGGGTAGGTGTTGATAAGTAACCCCTTCTGACATGGATGTCGGTAACTTCATACAGACAAAACAATCACTAATTTCCATTGTATTAACATACTGAAATAACAATTTAGTAAACACATTTAGAGACAAATCATTGTCTGATTCATTATGATGATAGTGTATCTCATCCTCTATCCCTATTTCTATTTTAGTTCCTTTTATTCTATCTGCTTTGTCATTAGTAGTTGTATTGTTCTTACTACTTGTTTTCATTAACAAAGGTACTCCCACTGTTAGAAATAACCATACTAATACTACTACCTAGTTACTACATAAGCAAAACCTAAAACATTTTCGTTTTATACTTTGTTTCGGTTGTTCAGTGACTTCAATTTCTGCCATTTTAATCTTAGAAAAATTCTTTTTTCTTTTCTTTCTTTATTCAAAATTTCAGTCTCTTTATTTCTAAGGTGGTCTTAATCTGTTTTCATCAATCTGTGTAACATGAACTTTTTCTGATTCTTCTCATAAATCTAGATTTTCGAATTCTTCTAGAATAACATAGGTCCAGTCAGTGGCCTTGTATTTTCTGTTCAGAATCCTCAGTGTTGGGCTTCTTTGTGTGTGTTTTACTATTGTCTGTTTAGATCTAGTTTGACTTGAAACTTCATTTACTTGTTCTGGTTGCTTCTCTGACTTCCTTAAGCAGTATCTCAATCTTTTTACTCCACTTGGCCAATTATCACCTTTTCTAACTTTTTACCTGAACTGCACTTTCACTTTCTTTATCGTTTTCTAAAGATCTTTTATTTTTCATTTGTCTGGGCACAATCTCTTCTTGTTCTTCTTCTCTTTCTAATTGTCTTTGTTCTGTATTTTCTGTATTTGGATCTTCTTCAACCTGCACCTGTTTAGGTCTTATTGCAGTGTGTTCTTCTTCTGCCTGAACCGGCTCTTCCACGTCTACCTGGTCCTGTTCAGGTCTTATTTCAATTTGTTCTTCTTCTGCCTGAACTTGTTTTTCTTCTTTTATCTTACCCTGCTCCGGTTTCTGAATAGCTTTGTTTATTTCTTCCTGAGTGTGTTCTTCATTCCCTGTCTTTTCCTCTCTACCTTCCTGTCTCTCTAATCTATTTGTTCTTCTTGTTTCGATAACAGCTTCAGGTATTTCAATCACTCTTTCTGATTCGTACTCGGCTGTTCGTCATATAGTTGTCTTTCAGAATCTATCACTCTAGACTCTTCGACTTCACAACTTTCAATTTCTGACGTCTCAGCTGGTTAAGTCAGTGGTTGCTCTTGTTGTTCAGATGGGCTCGGAACTCTTCTGGTATGACTAGTGTGAATCCAATTGGGTAAACACGCACACTTCACTGCTGTGGTGGTGACTAGTATGACTTGACGTTGTTTATCCCATCTTGGTGCCAAACAGGATTTCCTCGCATGTTTCTTCACTAACACCCAATCTCCAGGATTCAAATCATGCGCCTGGTCTGGCTGCCTTACAACTGCATCTTATCCAACCTGATGAGAGACAGAATGCACAATTTCAGCCAATACTTATCAATAGTCCAATACCAGATCATCAGTTATATTCATCAATATATTTACAGCAATAAATGCTTGTCTCATTGCCCTTCCCATGATCACTTCATGAGAACTCAATCCTGTTTTCCTGTCAGGAATACTTCTGAGACCCATCAATACAAGTGGCAACGCATCCAGCTATTTTAGCATTATTGATGCACACACCTTTCCTAATCTTGACTTGATTGTGCCGTTAAGCTGTTCAACTATTCCAGAAGCCTCTGGACGATAAGCACAGTGGAGTTTTCGTTCAATATCAAATGCAACAAATACCATATACTCACCTGGGCCCATATACTCACTTTTGAGTAAACCGCTGGTTGTCAAAATTAATATATCTTCACAATAATCAGGATTAGTTATTTACCTTTATTCATCTCAAACTAACCCTTCACTGATCAGGAAGTTCTTTCCTCTGGTCAATGGACCGTTAATTGAACTAGTTGATGGTGATAATTAACAAACATTCTAACTATCCTTTTCATTATGAAGAAAATAATCACAGACTCACAAAGGTTTGAATCTTTGTCTAAATTAAATGCATGTGAACTGTTTCAAAATACAGTGCAGTCGCCATCATTCATAGGAGAGAATATTCAATTCCTTAAATCTAAAGAAAACATTTACCTCGGACCCATACAATAATTAATGCTCAAAAAGGGAGAGGACAGAGAGAAAAGAACATCTGCAAATAACGAGAAATTATATTTACCAAGAATGGTGTGAAACATCAACCCCTGGGCCAAAGGGCTGGTAAGGGTCCCCTTGGATAGAACAGGAGAGAAAGACTTCAGGACAGGATTCAGGACAGGATAGTTGACCTCTCTAGAATACCAACGATTGTTCCGCACCCCTCTCTGACACTCTCTTCCTCCTCGAGATTCTTCCGCGATCTTCTGCTCTAACCCAATTAAATTAGGAGAGAAAGTTCTGCTTCAGGTTCTGCATTCGGCTCCTAATCAGAATCTCACAGCATCTCTCCCAGCAACAGCATCACCCGCCACAAAGACAGCATCCCGAGCTAACTAACTAAGGCTATCTTAATTATACCTATCGTTCTTCATGTTCCACCCACTAAAGTTTCAATATCATAAAAATACGAAATATGATTGGTCAGGCAAGGGGGGCAGCTCCATCATACCATGCTTACATGTCATTAAAATCAGTTCAACTATTGCTCGCAAACCCATCCCCTTAATTTTTATTCCTAAATTTATTTCTCATACGCTTTCACATTTCACTTTGAAACATTTAATAACATTTTGAATACAAGTTCCCATCATTGAACTCTTCACTGTCCGTTCCCAGGGTGTAACACTCGTGTTCTTGGCTCCTGTTCAATATCTCAGTCATCATTCCGGGTTAACTTTTAGTGGACATGCGCAGACTTCACATTGCTCAGCTTGATTCAGTTATGCGTGAGAGCCCCAAATGTGCACTAGTAATAAAGTCAGAAAAACAAATATTAATTCCACAAATAAAGTGGTCGCACTGTATACCACCCACCTCTACTCTATTCCCCTTAATCTATTAATACTTTTCCAGCATTAGCGTTAGTAAAATAGCTTGCTTTTGTTTCAGCTAAGCAGATGCCATACACGCGAGTCTTCAAGACTCCATTTTAGTGTCTTCTGCTCATGCGCGAGAATTTCCCTCCAAGCGGTATTTCGTCATACTACGTAGATGCAGTTGCCGCATGTGCACAACAGTTTCCCGTTTAAAGCAGTATTAGTCCATCTTCATTGTTATCCGCATTTGTACACACATAGGCAAGCTTGACTAACCTGCGTGTTCATGTGGTGCGTATTAGTTTTCACTAAACCTTATTAATAACTTGTTAGTGAGTTAAACGAGTGGATTGCTTCCGAGTAAGTCTCTTTCTTACGAAACCTTGCTCCATCATACCTATCCGCTAAGGTTGGAAAAGGAAGCAGATCCTCATTGGTATCCAGCCGCGGCCCATGGAGGGAGTTCCGTGGGGCAGAAAGGTGGGGCGGGGGAGGGGCAGGGTAGAAGGTACTAAAAACAGGAAAATGGATAATTGGAGGTAAGTAAACAATTAAATAAATAAAATGAATTTGCTAGCGAGCGCTGCATCACATTTTCCGATGGAGGGCATGAAACGAAATTCGTTTTATTTATTTAATTGTTTACTTACCTCCAATTATCCATATTCTGGTTTTTAGTACCCCCCACTGTGTCCCTCCCCCGCCCCGCCTTTCTGCCCCATGGAACTCCCTCCACGGGCCGCGGCTGTTGGTATCATATAGGTCCTTGATCAGCCCAATGCCCAGGATGGCCCACAATTTTGCAACCAGGCTATCAATTACAGTCTTAATTTTAGGGTGATGTCAAAGTGATGCCCATCTTGAATTATGCATACGCTCTGGCAACCTACTGTTCAGTAGTTTCAATGCATTTGCAATGTTCATAAATATTTGTTGGGAATGGGGTGTGGAGAATTTTTACATTGTAACAAAGGAACACATACTAAAGGGAGAGCATATGGTCAGTTCTCCCTCCAGCCATCTGTGAGAGTTGAAAGCTTCCGGGAGCAAGCAAATAGCTCCTTGGGCAGCCAGGAAGGCTGATTGGTAATGACTCCAATTTGGGAGATTTCAACCCACATGGGAGAACCTTTTCCTAAGTGATTTGTAGGGGATCCTCGCCCTCTTGTCACTCCAAAGAAATGTTGAAGTTGTTTTATCAATTTGTGAAAAAAGGAGGTTGAGAGTTTTAGTGGAATCATGGAAGACACGGAATTCACTATTGGGGTGATCATCATCTTAAGAGCTTTGATCCTGCCCCACCAAGAGATTAATTTAGGGGACCAGGAAATAGCAGGTCCCTAACTTTGGAGATAGTCTGTGATTCACTATACTTTACTGTTTGAGCTAAGTCACTACAGAACCAGATACCTAGATATTTAAGCCATTTGGGCTGCCTTTTAAGACCCAGGTGTGAGGGAAACCACAACGGATTAAGGGAAAAGATCTCTATTTTGTCCATGTTGAAAGTATTGTCAGAGACCTCTGAGAATGGATGGATGATGTTGTTAGTGCTTGGAATTGTGGTTTCAATATCCTATGAGAAGATAGGAATGTCATCCGTATAGGCTGTGGTTTTATGTCTCTTGGGTCCAATTTGAAGTCCTTTACTTTCGGGGGCAGTATTAAGTAGTTTAATTAAGGGGTCGATAGCGAGTAAGAAAAGCAAGGGGGAAATGTGACACGCCTGTCTTGTACCATGGTATAAGTCAAAGCATGAGGAGGTAAAACCATTTATTCTAATATTTGCTTTGGGCATATATCGCCATAACCATGTTTGTGAATGAGTGCTCAAGGATATGGCACTCAAGGGCAGCATGGAGAAAAGGCCATGACACTTCATTGAAAGCCTTTCCGGCATCAAGTGTGATCGCTGCTGTCGGTAGTGACGAAAGGTGAGATTTTTCTATTATATGGCAGAATGTACTGATATTATCTCTGGCAGGACAACCCTTTGAAAAAACAGTTTGGGAGTTATGTATTAGTTTGGGTATGCAATTCTCTATTCTATTAGCTAGTTTTTTTGCTAAAATCTTTGCTTTCATGTTTAAGAGTGAAATGGGACGGACGTTTTTAAGATCTGAATGACCCTTCCCTTCTTTAGGGATAACCACTATTGTGGCTTCTGGTGCTATTCCCTATACTTTGCCCTGGCACACGAAATGGTCTAATGTATTTTTGAGGGGGTTGATGATTGAATGCGTAAAAAATGTATAAAAATAGAATGGAAAACCATGAAGGCCGGATGCCTTACCTGACTGGATTGATTTCATAGCTTTAATAATTTCATCTGTATCTATTGGCTGATTCAGGCGTATTCTATCAGCATAAGAAACCAAGGCCATGGGAAGGGAATTCAGAAAATCTAGACACTTCGATTCTTTGAAGACCTCAAGTATCGCTTCAATTTAAACTTTGGAGAACCATCATGGCCCTTTATGTGAGTTACCTGGTTGTTGCAGTTATTGAATTTAAGAGTAGTGGCAGACATTTTCCAGCTTTGTTATAAACCATAAGATGTCTTTATTTGTGTACTTGAGCCCTGAGAAAAGCCCTTTTGGTTACAATGGTAATGTAGGAGTACTTACTTTGTAGGTCACGCCTGAGCCAGTGCATGTGCTGCACTGGCGAGACATTTAGTGAGTGGGCTTCAGACATCTGACCACAAGCTTTTGCTTGTGGCCTAAAGCTTGCGGTTTCGCGCGCGGGCACGTGCAACGCCGCCATCCTGGCTTTCCTCTCTCACTCGTGGGCACCCTTACACTCTCGGCACGCTGCACCCGCTTTCACACCACTTGCGTATTGTTTTTAAATTTCCTTTAAGAGCGTCCGCACGCGCACAAACTCCCAGGCTTAGTGCTTTCACCTGATATTGTCCGATTACCTTACATTAGGCCACACCCGCTTGCCTGTCCTGCATAATTATAGCGCAAACTTGAACCAAGGGCATTATAGCGCTTCACATGGAAATCAGCTTCCCTTACACAACAGTTTTTAAGCACTGTGTAACGAAGCGATGTGCACGGAATCACAAGATGCTGCGCCTGAGCCAAGATTCTAAACTAGTTACCTAGTTCTAACATCCGCAGCCCTAGCCGCAACGGGTGTGATAGTAGGAGATTTGTCATCAGAAGAAGCACTCCCTGATCTGTGAATACGTAGTGCTTTCACCTGATATTGTCCGATATCATTAGGCCACACCCGCTTTCCTGTCCCGCATAATTATATCACAAACTTGAACCAAGGGCATTATAGCGCTTCACACGGAAATCAGCTCCCCTTACACAACAGTTTTTAAGCACAGTGTAACAAAGCGATTTGCACGGAATCACAAGATGCTGCGCCTGAGCCGAGATTCTAACCTAGTTACCCAGTTCTAACATACGCAGCCCTAGCTGCAACGGGTGTGATATTAGGAGATTTGTCATAAGAAGAAGCACTCCCTGAGCTGTGAATACGTAGTGCTTTCACCTGATATTGTCCGATTAAATTACATTAGGCCACACCTGCTTACCTGTCCCGCATAATCATAGCTCAAACTTGAACCAAGGGCATTATAGCGCTTCACACGGAAATCAGCTTCCCCTTACACAACAGTTTTTAAGCACAGTGTAACAAAGCGATTTGCATGGAATCACAAGATGCTGCGCCTGAGCCGAGATTCTAACCTAGTTACCCTGTTCTAACATCCGCAGCCCTAGCCGCAATGTTTGTGATATTAGGAGATTTGTCATAAGAAGAAGCACTCCCTGAGCTGCGAATACGCAGTGCTTTCACCTGATATTGTCCGATTACATTACCTTAGGCCACACCCGCTTGCCTGTCCCGCATAATCATAGCTCAAACTTGAACCAAGGGCATTATAGCGCTTCACGCGGAAATCAGCTCCCCTTACACAACAGTTTTTAAGCACAGTGGATCGAAGCGATTTGCACGGAATCACAAGATGCTGTGCCTGAGCTGAGATTCTAACCTAGTTACCCAGTTCTAACATCCGCAGCCCTATCCGCCACATGTTTGATATTAGGAGATTTGTCATAAGAAGAAGCACTCCCTGAGCTGTGAATACGTAGTGCTTTCACCTGATATTGTCCGATTACATTAGATTAGGCCACACCCGCTTGCCTGTCCCGCATAATTATAGCGCAAACTTGAACCAAGGGCATTATAGCGCTTCTGTAACGTCCTGGCTTTCTCGGGGTTGGGACAAACAGACGACGGACCAGAGAAATGGAGGTTTAACCCCTTGCATGCCCACCCCTTTCCCCGCCCAGTGCCGCGCTTTGTATTAGCGGGCGGAGTTCATGACGAGCTGGACTCGTCATGGGCACAGCGCCACCGCAGCCCATGACGAGTCCAGCTCATCATGGGCACTGAAGGGGTTAAGGATGATTTAATAAACAGATAAACAACTACAGACAACAAAGAATACCGGTACTGGAATCACCAGTTAAAGTACGATACCCATTCACAGCTCGTCTAACCGTCCTCCGCATGCACACCGGACCCGGTATGCTCCAACGGAGGGCACAGTGCTAAGCAGTGGCCGACAATGCCACTCGACCGCTGTGAAGGGTAGTTCCAAGGTTGTGGAATCTACGGGGGGCACGTGGGAGTCACCCGGCCGGGCTCTCTACCACCTGGGAACAGCCGCTCTACCAGTATCCCCCAGAGTGCTGCCACAACACAAAGACGCTGGGAACACCTCCTGGTGTGCGTTTCTTGTATCCGGGTTTAAGTGATGATACCCAAGGTGGCGCAGAGAATGGATGGGAGCAGCCGCTCTACCTATCCCAGTTCTCCTACGAGTGTCGATGGCTAAGACGCGGAAACACCTCCTGGATAGCGTCTTAGCTCTAAGCGTGTGTTTACCCAAGGAACGAGGGTTGGGAGCTTCGGCTCGCACCAACCTCGTTTTCTCCAATTTGTCAGGCTGTTGGGAGCTTCGGCTCTACCAACGGGACTTGTGCCCAATGACGTTGAATACGGCTCTCAGAACGGGACAGGACACGGGCAGGAAGCACACGCCAGCACCTCTCCTCCGCTCCTTAGAATGTTCCTTCTGCCGCTCGACTCACCAACGGGTCCGTGTACCTCAACCAGGTACTCCGGCAAAGATCAGAATATCCGACGCCGAGTCCCAGTGATCTTCTCCTTAAGTAGTACTCTCGGCGTTGTATAACCATGACTTTTGAGTTGCATAACATGAAAACTAGGCGTTCCCCTTGGTGTTATGCAACCAGAACTCTTGAGTTGCATAACATGAAAACTAGGCGTTTCCCTTGGTGTTATGTAACCAGAACTCTTGAGTGGCAAAAGGCAATTGTTGCCGGAGGGAATTCTGGGAGTTGTAGTCCGCTCTCCTCCAAGCGCACCAGGTTCACGGAAGTGGCATCGTGGGAGGGAATCCATGTGCGGGAGGGGATTCCTGACAGTACATCCCCCTCCCATCAGCGCCCCCCATCAGGACCAGCACAGGAAGGATATCGACGATGGAACGACGATACCAGACGAGGAGCGTGAACCCCCGCCGCAGGTTCCCATGACTGCTCCTCGGGTCCGTACCCCTTCCATGCCACCAGATACCATAGTTTGCCCCTGCGCCACTTGGAATCCAAGATACCAGCCACCTCGTACTCCACCTCCGAATCCACAGTCACCGACACCGGCGTACGAGGCCTCACCGCGTTCGCGGGTTTCAAGAGGGAAACGTGGAACACGGGATGGATCCGCAGGGACTGGGGCAGGCACACTTTCACATTCACCGGGCTGATGCATCGAAGGATCCTATATGGGCCCATGAAGCGGGGATGGAACACGCTACTTTTCTTGAATCTCATGTGCCGTGTAGAGACCCAGACGTAATCTCCAGGTTTGTAGACCGGTCCAGGCCTTCTCCTCCTATCAGAAAAGGCTTTATATGTGGCCTTAGCCCCCTCCAGGGCAACTCGAGAATTCATCAAGGCCTCCTTGATGCGGGCCACCCTCTTGGCTGTTGTCGGCAATCTGTCTTCCCTGACCGGGTGCAGAAACAGCAAGAACCGGGGATGATGGCCGTAGTTACTATAAAAAGGGGAAGCCTTGGTGGAACAATGTGTGGCGTTGTTGTACGCGATTTCCGCGATCCAAAGTAGGTCCACCCACTCATCCTTCCCTTGCTCTACAAAACAACGTAGATATTGTTTGAGCGACTGGTTCAGGCGCTCCGTCTGGCCGTCCGTCTGCGGGTGATAACTCGTGGACATGGCAGACTTGACGTGTAACGCCGAACACCAAGTTTTCCAGAAGTGCGACGTGAACTGAGACCCCCTGTCCGACACGATCACGTTGGGTAGGCCATGTAGTCTCACTACATTCTTCAATAACAACGACGCCAGCTCTCCTGCCGAAGGTACCTGTTTGCAAGCGAGGAAGTGCCCCATCTTCGTGAGATAGTCCACCACCACCAGTATGGCCGTCTTTCCTTGATCCTTTGGTAGCCCGACAATGAAGTCTAAGGATATGTTTTCCCAGGGTTTGGTCGGTGTAGGAAGGGGTTGGAGGAGTCCTTGCGATCTTCTGTGGTCCGATTTCATGGATGTGCAAACGGTACATGATGAACACCAATTTCGGACGTCTGTTCTCATGGCAGGCCACCAGAACTGCCGTCCTAGGCTCGCTACCGTCTTTTCGACACCCAGATGGCCGGCACAGGGAGACACGTGGCACCAAGTGAAGGCCTGTTTTCGAAGCCTAGGTGTGGGTAACAACATACATCGTCCTTTCACCAGAATCCCGTCCTTCATCTGCAACTCCTTGTGACTGCGAAGCCACCTCCGCCACATGAAGGTATGGGTCCCCTTCTGGACCCCCCTGAGGAACGTCTGTGGTTGAATCACCCCTATCACAACTCCTGGAGGGATGATGGAATGTTCGGCAACCGGCTGCGGATCCCTGCCATTCGATTGCCTCGAAAGCGCGTCCGCTTTCCTGTTCTCCGTACCGGGTCGGTATGTGATGTGGAAATTGAAACCGGAGAAAAAGATCATCCACCTCATTTGACGAGGAGACAAATGCCGCGCCGCCGTCAGAAACTGGAGGTTTCTGTGGTCCGTATACACTGTAACCACGTGTCTGGCCCCCATTAACAAATGCCTCCACTCAGCAAATGCGTCCTTTATTGCGAGTAGTTCCTTCTCCGCAATATGGTAATTGCGTTCCGCGTCGTTCAATTTACGAGACATGTACGCCACAGGATGGAGCAAACCCGACATCTCATTCCTCTGAGATAGAATGGCACCCAGCGCCACATCAGAGGCGTCCGCTTCTACCACATAGGGTAATTCCGGATTCGAGTGAGCTAGCACCGGGGCGGTGCTGAAGGCCTTCTAGAGGGACACAAATGCTTTTTGTGCTTCCGGTCCCCACACGAACTCCTGAGACTTCCTTAGTAGTTGCGTGATCGGGGCAACCAAGCCTGAAAACCCCTCAATAAAACGCCTATAAAAGTTGGCGAAGCCTATGAAGCTCTGGACTTCCTTTACTCCTCGGGGCACCGGCCACTCCTCCACCGCTCTGATCTTGCGTTCCGCCATCTCCTGTCCGTTGGGGCTCAGCATCACCCCAAGGAATTCCACTGATGTGACGTGGAAGTCACATTTGCTGAGTTTGCAGTATAGCATGTTTTCCCTCGGTTTTTTTAGAACTGCGGATACGTGCTGTACGTGTTCTTCCTCCGAGTTGGAGTAGATGAGTATGTCATCTATGTAAACGACCACGTAGATATCCAATACCTCCCGGAACACCTCATTGAGGAAGTATTGGAAGGCGGCAGGGGCATTGCATAGTCCGAACGGCATGACGAGGTACTCAAAGAGCCCGAACCTGGTCTTAAAGGCGGTTTTCCATTCGTCGCCGTCCCTCATGCGCACAAGATGGTATGCCCCCTTGAGATCAAGCTTTGTGTATATTTGGGCCTTTTTTACCTGTTCCAGGAGAACGCTTATGAGAGGCAGGGGGTACCGTTTTTTTATGGTTATCGCGTTCAAGGCCCTAAAGTCCACGCAGGCCCTCAATTCGCCATTCGCTTTCGGAATGAAAAAGAGAGGCGATGCGGCAGGGGATTTCGACGGCCTGATGAACCCCAGCCCTAGTAACTTATCCAAATATCCCCGTAGATGTACGTTTTCGGGTTCTGTGAGCGCATACAGTCTGCCGCTGGGAACGCTAGCCCCCGGAACCAGGTCGATTTGGCAGTCGAACGGTCTATGTGGAGGGAGCACCTCCGCTCGGATTTCATCGAAGACGTCCCCGAAACTGTGATACACTCTGGGCAGCTTTACGTCCTTTTCTGCTGCCGTGGCGACCGTGTGACCTTCGCCTACCTCACCTTCGTGGGGGTCCTGCCGCATGCCGCACCATTGTTCACAAAACGGGGAAGTCATCTCAATGTGACGCGTAGGCCAATCCACCGTTGGGTTATGTTTTTGGAGCCAGGGTAGACCCAATATGACCCCGTACTGCGGGGCTCTGATTATGCTAAAATCGATACGTTCGTTATGCAGTTTTCCGAACCTCACCGGTATTTCTCCTGTGTGCTGTCCGATAGGTCCGGTCACCAGACTTCTCCCATCCACTGCATACACCTCCTCTGGTATCTGTTTGGGAAGGAGAGTGAGACCCAGTCTCCGTGCTTCATTGTAGTCCATGAACATGCCCGTGGCTCCTGAATCAATCATGGCTACCACAGGTATCCACTGGTCCTGCACTCCTACGTGTAAGGTAATAAACAAATGTCTTCGCCCTTTTTGATTCGGGCTCAACATGGAAGGGATGTGGGTGTGACTCCAAGATGCCCCTTCCCTAGACCCGGAGTCCCTCAGTTTTCCGCCGGTGCTTCCACCACTGCTGTCACCGTTTTGTTCGCTCGGTATCGTGAGGTTTTTGGCTTGGCTGGACACTCGCGTACATAGTGCCCCTTTTTCCCGCAGTAAAGGCAAAGGCCTTGCTTGCGGCGTGATTCTTTTTCAGTGGCTGTAAGGCTCGCCCTTATAGCTCCTATGTCCATGGGTTCCGTCCTGGTGGAGGAGTTGGTCTCAGGGCCACCCATCGAAACATACGATGGCAGCGCTTTCCCTTTCCTCTTGTGATCGCCCTTTCTTTCGTTCAATCTATGGTCCAGCCGTAGCACCAGGTTGATCAAGCCTTCACATGTCTTAGGTTGGGGGTCGATTTGTGCTACCACATCTTTGAGCTCTTCGCTCAAGCCCTGGTGAAACAGCGCGGTTTGTTTGGCTATGGGCCACTTGGTTTCGGCCACTAACCTTCGAAAAGCATTAAGGTACTGCACCAGATCATTGTTGCCTTGCCTCAGCTCCAACATCTCTCGATCGGCAGTATACGAGTCCGCCCTTCGATCAAACACCTTCAACAATTCCTCGCGGAAGGCTCCCCAATCACATAGGATAGGGTCGTCCCTGCTCACCAGTGGGACTGCCCATTGCGCCGCGTTCCCAGCAAGATACGAGATCAGAAAGGCCACTCTGGCTTGGCTGGTAGGAAAGGCCTTTGGTTTGCAGGACAGATGCAGTGCTACTTGAGTGAGGAATACCTGCACTGTGTTGGGGTCTCTGCTGTACCTCTCTGGTGTCGCCAAAGGAATGGCTACGGGCATCTCTACCACAACCGCAGGAGACGTGGCCGTGTGAGAGGCACCTGTCTGTAGCGGATCGTTCTGCCGAGCGTCCATTCTAGCCTTAACGTCTGCTGTTTCCTGTCTGGAAGCGGTGAGCTCGATTTGCATCGCGGCTAAGACGGCCAACACATCCTCAATCGTGGCCATGTCGTTCGCCCAACCAGGAGATAGTTATGGAAGAGGCCGGATATTATGTAACGTCCTGGCTTTCTCGGGGTTGGGACAAACAGACGACGGACCAGAGAAATGGAGGTTTAAGGATGATTTAATAAACAGATAAACAACTACAGACAACAAAGAATACCGGTACTGGAATCACCAGTTAAAGTACGATACCCATTCACAGCTCGTCTAACCGTCCTCCGCATGCACACCGGACCCGGTATGCTCCAACGGAGGGCACAGTGCTAAGCAGTGGCCGACAATGCCACTCGACCGCTGTGAAGGGTAGTTCCAAGGTTGTGGAATCTACGGGGGGCACGTGGGAGTCACCCGGCCGGGCTCTCTACCACCTGGGAACAGCCGCTCTACCAGTATCCCCCAGAGTGCTGCCACAACACAAAGACGCTGGGAACACCTCCTGGTGTGCGTCTCTTGTATCCGGGTTTAAGTGATGATACCCAAGGTGGCGCAGAGAATGGATGGGAGCAGCCGCTCTACCTATCCCAGTTCTCCTACGAGTGTCGATGGCTAAGACGCGGAAACACCTCCTGGATAGCGTCTTAGCTCTAAGCGTGTGTTTACCCAAGGAACGAGGGTTGGGAGCTTCGGCTCGCACCAACCTCGTTTTCTCCAATTTGTCAGGCTGTTGGGAGCTTCGGCTCTACCAACGGGACTTGTGCCCAATGACGTTGAATACGGCTCTCAGAACGGGACAGGACACGGGCAGGAAGCACACGCCAGCACCTCTCCTCCGCTCCTTAGAATGTTCCTTCCGCCGCTCGACTCACCAACGGGTCCGTGTACCTCAACCAGGTACTCCGGCAAAGATCAGAATATCCGACGCCGAGTCCTAGTGATCTTCTCCTTAAGTAGTACTCTCGGCGTTGTATAACCATGACTTTTGAGTTGCATAACATGAAAACTAGGCATTCCCCTTGGTGTTATGCAACCAGAACTCTTGAGTTGCATAACATGAAAACTAGGCGTTTCCCTTGGTGTTATGTAACCAGAACTCTTGAGTGGCAAAAGGCAATTGTTGCCGGAGGGAATTCTGGGAGTTGTAGTCCGCTCTCCTCCAAGCGCACCAGGTTCACGGAAGTGGCATCGTGGGAGGGAATCCATGTGCGGGAGGGGATTCCTGACAGCTTCACACGGAAATCAGCTCCCCTTACACAACAGTTTTTAAGCACAGTGTAGCGAACTCAGCGCCACCACAGCATCACTCAGCACCACCACAGCCTTACTCAGCACCACCACAGCATCACTCAGCACCACCACATCATCACTCAGGGCCACCACAGTATTACTCAGCACCACCACAGCATCACTCAGCACCACCACAGCATCACTCAGCACCACCACAGCATCACTCAGGGCCACCACAGCATCACTCAGCGCCACAACAATATCACTCAGCAGCACCACAGCATCACTCAGCTGCACCACAGCATCACTCAGGGCCACCACAGTATTACTCAGCACCACCACAGCATCACTCAGCACCACCACAGCATCACTCAGCACCACCACAGCATCACTCAGGGCCACCACAGCATCACTCATCGCCACAACAATATCACTCAGCAGCACCACAGCATCACTCAGCTGCACCACAGCATCACTCAGCGTCACCACAGCATCACTCAACACCACCACAGCATCATTCAGCACCACATCAATATCACTCAGCATCGCCTTTGCACTAGTACACCACCACATCATCATCACTCAGCAAGTGATGATGAGTATCATTCAGCATCACCTCAGTATCGTCTCCGCACTAGTCACCACCACCACCACCACTACCACCTCAGCATCCCTCAGCACCACCTCAGCCTGCTCTCGGAATCTGGCATCTGTTGATTCTCCCCTAGCGCCTGGCCGCTGCTAGTGTTATAATACAGGTACTAGTTCCCAACCTTCACCCTCCGATTGTATATGCCCCCTCAAAAAAAAGCTTTCACAAACAACTATTGGAATATGGAATTTTTTATTGTAAATACTTTTTTTAATATGGTCATTCAGTTGTACATAATGCCTTCTTGGTCATATATAAGGTAACAAAAATGCTTCTGACACTTTTTTATTAAAACTTTTCAGCAAGCTGCACTGCAGCCACACTTCTCTACAGCACAGCTTAAAGACATTGACAAAGTCAATAGCTCTGGCTAAACACTTATAAGGCCTCAAAGGCGAGACCTATTGGCTATGGCAATGCTTGTTTTTAATCTCACCTAGTAAGGACTTATAATTAGAATGTCTGAATGTCTCTTCTTTGTTGTTAATTTCAGTATTTAAATTATGTAGTGCCATTTGTTTCATAATATATTCTCTGATGACACATTTAAATGTGTCCCACAAAGTTACTGGGGATTTAACTGAGTGTTCATTTTCTCTAAAAAAAGGTTGCCTATTTCATGCTGAAGATCTTCAATATTCTGTTAATTTTCTAGGATTTCTGTATTTAGATGCCAAACTTTGCCACCACTTGTATCAGACAAGAACCTAATAGACATGGTTACTCTGGCATGGTCTGAGATAACATTAGTAGTTTTCTTAAGGAGTGAGACATCTACAAGTAGTTAGTCTATATGTGAAAAACTAGAATGAGCGAGAGAAGAAAGTAAAGTAGTTATCCTTAGGGTGGTCTAGTTTCCGGACATCTAGGATGCATATGTAGATTGAAGTCCGCACCCACTGTAGATTCGGAGCCTTGTGGTATGTCTGCTACTTTTGAGGGTGTACCAAAATGAGGGATTGTCTGTATTGGGGGCGTAGGTGTTCATAATGGAAATACCCTGACTCCAGTTATTCGGACTTGTAGGTAACCATTTGCCATGGATATCGTGCTCTGAGGCGACTTCATTTAGTTTTAAAGATATATTTGTATTGAGTTTTGCATTGATATTAGTGATTCAACAATGACACAGTATTGATACATAGTCAATCCAAACTTAGGATTCAGCCACAGTGTAATTGTTTGGATTTCTTTGATATTATGGTAAGTACCCCATTTCTCTTCCCAAATGCCTCAGAACAAGTGATAGCAGAAACCCAGGCTTTCCTCAACAGAAGGCCTTATTTCAAACCAATCTTAGTTTATTGGAGTAGAGATTACTTTACAGTAATCTAAAACGTTGGTTCTTTTCTAAAGAGTGATTCAGTCCTTTGGTGTTCAAGCAAATAATATTTAGGGAAAGACATTGGGCTATTTCTTTATTTGCTGATAAGCCTTCATATATGAAGTGTGTGAAAAGTGACATGAAGAAAGTTGGATAACTCACCATGGGGCCAGTTAGCTCAATCAGAGGTGAAGAAGGTGAGTTGTAGGGAAAAATAACCAGTAACTTAGGGGGCCCATAGTGACTCTGTAGGAGTCCAGATTTAGGGTAGGAACCCATCCCACCAGGGGCTGTCTGTAACAGACATGGTGTATGGGGAAGATCGTAGTGGGACACAGTTTCAGCAGCAAGATCCAGCATGCTAGGAAAGTCTGATAGAGGGAGCATGTGGGGAACCACACTGATGAAAGAGGAGAAACAAGTAATGTCATATTACCTGGGGTAGAGTGTCATAAACCTGAACACTCTACATGAACTTTCTAGTATGAAATGCAGTACAGTGTACTTAACCTAATCGTTACAAGCGCATAAATATGAATGCTCATGCTAGAGTTAAGGGAAACAATCCGATCAACTTGAGACAAAATGAGATCAAGATATACTATATTAAATCATAATAAATCATTAAAATAACGATCATAATAAAAGTGATGTCTAGAAGAAGACAAGCAAGAGCATTTAGAACACACAAATAAATACTGTAGCAACAAGCATTACTGGCCATAAAAACATGACTGTCAACATAGCTAATGCTGGACTTGGTTCTTTTCGGTTAAAGTTCCCTAAACTTTTTGCATTCCCCCTAGACCTTTTTGTGTATGGATTAGTGATTCCATGATTCTAATGATTGGTATATTTGTCTTACTAGTAAAGTGCACTTTGTGTGCCAGGGATACTAATACAAATGCTACTCATGGGCCTGCAGCACTAATTGTGCCACCCACATAAGTATCCCTCAAAAGAGAACTCAGCCATTGCAAATCCTGCGCACAGTGGCTAAGTGTCATGTTGTCCTGACAAGTATACCCACTTGCCCGGCATTATCCTTCAGTTTGCATGCACATCAGACACCCCTATAGTAGGCCCAAGGTACCCACCTAGGCAGGGTGCAGTGTCTGTGAAAGGTAGGACATGTACTGAGGTATGTACCATGTCCTGACAGTGAAATACTCTACATTTCATTTTCATTGTTGCAAGGCCATCTTGCCCATAGGACAGAATCGGGAAGGCTGTTTAATATGTTTCCAGCCTATCTTCCCATAGGCTTAAGACGGAAAGGTGAAGTTTAGTGTGCCTGAACTCACAATTTAATAACACATCTTTTTGTGAAGGTGGTTTTTGAATTGTGTGTTTAGAAACCACGCTTTTAGAAGTGGCTTGTTTTCTTGTTCTAACAATTCTGTGTGTATCTGTCTGGTTGTGGATTGACTGTCTGGATTTGAAAGTGATAGGAACTGGGAAGTGTCTTGACCCAGTTGGAGGGGTAGGTGAGACAACAACAGGCTAACCTGCATCTGGATTGCTGGGGGAATAATAGCCCCTGGAGGTGAAGAGGCCTTGGCTGCTGCCAGAAAACAATGACTCCACCTCCTGCTGACTGATTGAGGAACCAGACCCCCACTATCAAAGGAAGAAGGTGCCACTGGCAGGAAGACTCCCAGAACTGATTTAGACAGGGGTCAGTGTCCCCTGATCACAAAGACTTCAAAGACATTTAGGGCCATATGTAGGTGGCATACAATTTACCGATTCTTAAATACCGAATTTTACCGATTCGGTATTTAAGAATCGGTAAATTGTATGTAGGTAATAATTCGGTAAATGTTACCGAATCGGAGAAATTCGGTAATTACCGAATCGGTATTTACCGATTCGGTAATGAGGCATACCTTCCCATTGATTCCTATGGGCCTGGAGGACCATAGGAATCAATGGGAAGGAATGCCTCATTACCGAATCGGTAAATACCGATTCGGTAATGGGGGAGCACAGTCAAGGGTGGCAGGGTGTCACATTGACACCCTGTTTCACCCCTGATTCCTGCATGTGTGCACATGTGGCGGACATACATGCCCTAAGGGCATGTATGTCTGCCACATGGCACTCTTATTTCAGCAAAATATTGCTTTTTGCAATGTATTCGGTATTTATCACCAACCTATATTTGGTGGTAAATACCGAATTCTAATTCCTACACAACACTCATTAGAGTGTTTCCTACATCTCATTTCAGGATTCGGTATTTACAGAATCGGTAATTTTACCGATTCGGTAATTTTACCGATTCGGTAAATTACCGAATCCTGAAATATGCCCCCTACATAGCAAATGCCTAAATACCGGTCGGTAACGGGATATTTACCGAAAATCGGCCGTTACCGACCGGTATTTGGCTTCCTACATATGGCCCTATGTGTATAACTTTGACAGCTGAAACCCCTGAACTTTGGACTGATCAAGACTGAAAAGGATCAAAACTACTTTGTGGTCAAGAGGAACCTGTTCCAATGAAGAACAGTTGAAGAGACTGAAGAAAAGGACTGACCCTTGCTGTGTGTTTTGGGGCTGGCCTGCAGTTTGCTGATTTAACTAAGGAGAGGCTAAGGGACTTTGCTGTGTGCCATGTCCCCTGCTTGAAAGGACTTTGCTGTGTGCTGTGTCCCGATGTAACTTGTCCCCAAGGGCCCCAGGAGAGCTGGTTCCCTGTTGTGGAAACTCAGGAACATCAAAGTTTCCAAGTGTGTGTCAGCGGCGCTGTGTGCGTGCACTTTTTGAAGCCAGAGACCTTCGTAAGCATTGCCCGGGACTGTGTGACTCAAAACCCATTCGAGTCTCAGCGACGCTTTGTGCATGTGCAGCCTGAGACTGCCGTGGTATCCGAGGTGCTGGTTGGAAAGTTATCCGTGACTGCTGTGCCCCCGCAGCGTGATTCATCGTCCAGGCTGCTGTGTAGCTGATTGTGGCCCGAACCGTCATCGTAACGGAGGCTGCAGATCAAGATCACCACAGCAGGCCCGAGCCGCAAAGTGCTGAAGGATTTCATAAAGCTAAGGAAGTTGTGAGGTAATCGTGATCACTGTTCACAAGAGGAATCTGCCCAAGATCATCAGCGACTGGGAAGGCAGCACCGTAACCTGACCGGCTACAGCGTCGCCTTGCATCGGAGCTGCGTCGTCATCGGAAGCGCCCAGTAGGACGTCCGGCGAGCGGGGAGAGAGTGTGAGGGAGCGCATCCCCCAGGTAAGGCTTGGACTCCGGTTGGGAGCCGCAAGTGTGTGAGGCCTGGGAAGGTGTGCAGGAGGAGTACATGAGTGCTCCTATCTCTCTCCCTCTGCATCGTGTTAGAGGCACTGAGTCCTTGAGTGGCCCGGACCTGCCCGGCAGTACCTGGGCCGCCCGCGGAAGTTCAGGACTGTTATCTGTGGCTGGGGCCTAGTGGTGCCCGCGCTAATCACATCGATTGGCCTGGTATTATTCTTGCATTGTGAACAGCCTTATTTCTTGCATTAAGGAGTACGTTATTCTTGCATTACAAACTGCCTGATTACATGCATTAAGGATTGCATTATTCTTGCATTACGAACTGCCTAATTACTTGCATTAAGGAGTGCTTTAAACTTGCATTACGAACTGCCTGATTACGTGCATTGAGGATTGCATTATTCTTGCATTACGAACTGCCTGATTATGTGCATTGAGGAGTGCATTATTCAAGCATTACGAACTGCCTGATTACTTGCATTGAGGATTGATTTATTCTTACATTACGAACTGCATTAGTCTGACATTACGCACTGCATAACATTGCATTAGGACTGCATTCGAACAACGTGAACTGCTCATTAATACCTCCAGAACCTACGAGTGTTTGTTGGCCTAATAACCGGCCAAGTGAAATATTACGAATACGCATACGTTGGATTTTTATCGTTTGGTCTTACCATATTTTTCTTCTTGATAAAGATACCGCTATATTTATACATCAGTGTGGTGTCCATTTGAGGTGTTATCACTGTGTCACTGGGAGCGTGGTTGCAAATGTTTTACATTGCTTTGAAGATAAGCCTGGCTGCTCGTGCCAAGCTACCAGGGGGTATGCAGGGGTTATCAAAGAGGGTGTCCCTCCTTTCCCTGACTAGAAGCCAGGATCCCTATTTGGACTAAGGCAACTGCCTCAGCCAACTAGAGACCCCCAGTTCTAACAGCTAACATATGTAACCACCATATAACAATGGTTCAACTGGATCTTGGTGATCTACAATCATGACGGAGTGATGTGATTATTTCAATTCCAAGGGCAAGCAATCATTTTGATATTACTGATGTGCCAAAATAGTAGGGCTAACTGTGTAAGGTTTTCCAACAATATCAATATATTTTATATATTCTTATTGCTCCCAAATGTGTGATTTCTGATTTGTATCTCTTACATCAGATAGCATTGCTTGTTTTACTCGTGAAAAAGTGCCTCTCTTAGTGTCACACATTTGGCAGTTTAATTTCACTCATAAGTATACTGAAACCATGGAAATGTCACACATGAGCAGTCTGAAAATTTGGCCAAATGGCCTTTTTTGGCTCAAAACTCAGGACTCTCCTACCTGAATCGGGTCTGCTGACGTATGTTCTGTTTCATGCACTCTTGGGTCCCAAAAATCATAGGAAAGACCCTGTATGGCACTCTTCTTTCTCCTTGAGGAAAACTGGCAAATACAAATGTATTTTGTATAGAGCTGATGTTTTCAGGCAGTAAAAAGATGAGAGATATAGAAGGGATACCAAGATGGAAACTGTTTGTTGAGTAGAGGTTATTGGAGACCTAATGATAAAAAGCTGCTGCACCTAGGGAAGAGGTCAGGGAGAAGGGAAAAAGCAGGGATGCTGACACTTTTGCTCATAAGAAAGAAGTTTCAACAAAGAGGAAGAACAAGAGTACTTAGAACATAGGATAAGACAAAACATGAGGAACAACAGGAAATAGCGTGCTACAACCAATAGAAATTGAGACAGTGTAAGTGGCAAGCCCACAAACAAATAAGTGGGTGGGAGGTAAGCCACTTTTTAGATTTAAATTAACTACAATAGATTTCACAAGCACAGTGCAATTACTGTGCTGGGGAAACCTAAAAAGGGCATTTGCACTGGCAGCTCGAGCGTTGCCACTCCATTTTGAGCTGTGAATGCAGGAAAAATAAAATGATAATTACACCATGTTATTATCATTTTATTTACCCAGTTTATGTGGTGGGGCAGGGCTTGGCTTTGTCACAGCCAACAAGGGGAGAGGTGGTGAGCACTTAAGCGTGCATGACGGTTTGGCTGGCCGTCTTGGGCCCACCAAACAGTCATGCACACTTTGAATGTCTGAGTGCCGAACCACGGCGCTTAGATCAATCACAATGCTGCATTGCAGTGTTGTGACTGGCTAGGGGAGCCCGTTTATGCTTCCTGCTTCAAGCAAGAACAGAAGAGGATGACGCGAGGCGGAGGTCTGGCACCAAGGTAAGTCATTTTTTAATTTATTTTTCGATCCCACACTTCCGCCCTACCCGTGCTACTCGGTGGCAGCCACCACTGTGAGGAACTTCGATTTTCGATCACGGCACAGCGAACAAAGTCTATTCTGCTTTTCCCATAGCCTGGTGTCAAAATATGTCCTCGGCCTTGTTTGCGAGGCTGGTGTTTGGACTAGCCGAGTACACTAATCCTTGTCTGGCTTTTCTAATCCCTGTTTCAACTATCTGTAGGCTCACACCATTCTTTCCCGATCATATCTTATCGACTGGCCTTCACTGTCTCCTGCTAGCATACTCTTGTGTCATGCCTGTCCTCCAATACACACAAACGTATATCTCACCACCTGCAAATCAGTTGTAATCTGTTAATGAGTTAGTGCGGGGGTGGGATGACAAACACAGTTGGAGGAGAGGTCTCTTTGAGTCATCTGATCTTTCTGTTTTCGAACCCTTCTTACTGGTTCCGCTTTGTTTTCCACTTACCCTAGTGGCTCTTTTCTTCTTTACTTCGAGCGTGTGTTTTGTTAATAATTCTGTATTGTATGATATTTAATCTGATGCACCACAGAGTGAAGTGGCAGTCTCCTAAGAACCTACTTTGTGTACTTCTAAGATAACTGTACTAGCTGCAGCTAAATAAATCCAATCTTCTAACGCCGACAGAGTGTCCCGTGTCTCTGTGTAACGAAGCAGGTGAACCCAGAAGACGGAGGGCATACCCTGCGCCGCCAGGTCCAAAAGGTTCTGGTTCTTCAATTGGCGCCCAATGTGGGGTGGCTTCAGTGGTACCGGTTCTGCTCGAAGGTCGTGAGGAACCTCGCAAGAAAATTCCGGAGGGTTTGCGAGCCACACTAAGCGACCCCTGTATGTCGAAAGTGGTCCTAAGGTCTTTTGCAGCGCGGTTACTCCTTCCTGACGGCTACTGGCGACCACTGCCCTGACTGCTGCCCTGCTTTGGCCCATTCCTTTGGTGATGTATGGTAAAGCGAGACGATAGACGGGCCTCTGTTGGTGGAAGAAGACGTCCTTAGTTAAGTTAAGTATTTTCGTGGGCGCGCCCACAAATCTTGGTTCTTTGTTTGATGTCCTTAGGTTACTTAGATTTAGTTTTTGCAAAGACTAAAGCCGAGGGTAAGTGCATTTGTGCTGCGTAAACTGAGTTTTACTCCCTTGAAGTTTGTGAACAGTCCAGAGACTTTGCGAAATGCCTGGTCTGACTAAGTTTGGAAGAATTTGTTGTCTTGGTTGTAATAGGGACTCCCGACTTGAGGACTCTTGTCTGATTCCTTCGGTTGGAACTCCCACATATGAGCTCTACTCGAAACATGGTATCGGCCCCATTGCCTTTAACGAGACATGGAATCGATACACGAAGAAGGATGGTGTTCTTAAATGACCAGAAAACGGTAGTTTTGACCCTGATGTGCTAGATAATTTAGAAACAGTTTTGTTCAAAAGAAAAGCCCAGCCGGCAATGTTTGACTCTCTTCGCCTTTGGCGTAAGGAAGCCAAACAGAAAGAAATTAAACAAGCAAAACGAGCTAGGAAAGCACAGGGTATGACGATTATACAGGCTGCACAACAGTTCAAAAATGATGAAATTGACAATGCGACTGAAATTTCAGAAAGAACACATCGCATGGCGATAGATAAATGCTATCCGGTGTTGCCTGTTTCTCCTTCTGATAACAAGAAAGATATAGAAGAAGACCTTCTAATGTCCCATTTATTGAGGTTGCCTCCGCATTATGCGCAAAATGCTAATATGCCTCAGCCGTTACAGCCTGCTCAGATGCTGGTAGTACCTCCGCCGGTTCCGGCTCTTCAGCATTTGCCTCCTCCAGTACTACCGCCCTTGCCGGTTTCACTATTAGTCTCAGCTTCTCAACCTTCATCTCCTGATCTTAGCTCTCCTTTGCCTTCTGCTCCTCCTGTAATTTCTAGTTCTTCTCTTGATAATTCTCCTAATATACTGTCTCCAGTTCTGATGTCTAATTCACTGTCTATGCGTAAGCGTCTCACAGATTCTGTCACTAGTATTTTATCTCCTTTCTTTGGAGCTCTTAATGCGTCTCCGGCTTTTGCTCGAAGACAATCATGTAGTCAGTTCCCAGATTTCGAGGAACGAGAGAAGCTAGATTCTCTTGCACGAAGATGGATCAAGAAGGGTCCACAATTTAGTATGTCAGATATTATGCATACCTTTTTGCAATGGAATGCACCTACACAAAGGTATGTTTTTAATGTAATGTGCGATATTCTCATTAAAGAATGGGAAGATGTGAGTTCGAGTCCGATCTCACAAGATATATTAGATGTCCAAGCCGATTTTGAAAAAGGACTTATTGTAGGTTACAAAGTTGAGGAAGCTGTAAGGACACTCATCTCTTATAGAACCTTATTGTTCTCTCAGATTTTTCTTGATTCTGATCCGTCGGTTAAATTGACATCGAAAAATTACCCTATGAGAGAGGTTCTGCCAGTATGGAAGGAAGAGGTTGCGGGAGTAGGTGCTAATCCAGCCATTCCGGCTCACTTTAAACGTATATGGGTACATGTACCATGGAAGAGATCTGAAGTTTTGGCCCTTAAGCAGACTCTACCAGATCTTCGTAAGAATCCTGCAGGTTATTATAAATAATTATCGCAGACAATCGATGCTTGTATTATGAATCTGGCAGATATTGATATGTTAATGGGTAATGTAGTCCCACAGACAATATGGGCTAAGATTCGTCGAGAGGATCATGCACAGGAACTGGGTGCTACTTGGGATGTCATAGCTGATACAGATAGAGACCAAGTGGGTGGTGCAAAGCCTGACGCCTTGATCTCGGAGCTTCCTGGTAGAATCATTACGTTAATGAAAACTATGATGCCTACATTGAGAGTGAATTGGGATAAGCTAGCAGCATGTAAACAAAAGAAAGATGAAAGTGTCTCTGATTTCTTTATTCATTTCGAGGAGACATTTATTGATCATAGTGGTCAGGACATGGCTACCGAGGATGAACAGCGACTATTCGTTTTGCTTCCCGAGCTGTCACACAAATTAAAAGATTCAGAGAGTTCTTGGGCTGTTTCTTCTTCTGCTCAGATATTGGCTACTGCACAATATTACGAGAATAGGGACAAAGAAGAAAAAGAGAAGCAAGAGAAAAAGACGAAAGATTTAAAATTGAAGGTTCTCTTGCAGCAAGCTTATCCGCCACGTTATTTTCAGCCTCAGACTCAGCAGCCACCGCAGTTTCAGAGATTGTATCAGAAACCTGAGCCATACATTCCGCGACCTTTGTTAGGTCCTAATCAATGTGCCTATTGTAAAGAGGAAGGTCATTTTAAGAATAGTTGTCCGGTTTTATTGCAGCGCAATGGAGCGTCATCTGCTCCACGAGGTCGTGCTGGTCTCCAGTCAGTAAACAGAGGTAGAGGTCGAGGCATGTTGACTCAAGAACAGCGTGCCCTTCCTTCTCCTAATTCCATGAACTACTTTGATCAGCAGAATGTGAGATCCACTCAGTAGTATAATAAAGACCATTATGTTGAAGGTGAGAATGAGAGTCTTCATGCCAACTAGGACAGCCATGGACAAAGTAGAGGAGTTGCGCCAATCCCAGTAGATCAAAATGGCCCTTATGTCAACGTCACTACTACGGGTGTATCAGAGCCATTTCTTCTAGATACTGGAGCAATGAGAAGTTCTATAATTCATTCTAAACTCCCTGGCGCACCTTTGTCTGGCTTAACGAATGTTTCTGTAGGATTCTCTGGCGCCCCTGTTCGCAATCCGGTTTCTTGTCCTCTGCCTATTTCCGTTGGTCCTTATGACTTGGGAGCTTCACTTCTATTAACGAATGGTTGTGGTGAGAATCTGTTGGGTCTAGACCTATTGAAAAGAATGCATGCTACAATATATTGTTCTCCTTCAGGCGTACATCTCACTCTATGTCAGAAGTTGATCTCCCCAATGTATCTGTCTACAGATCAGTTTCCTCCTGAGTTGCTTTCTCTTCCGACAGCACTTTGGGCCACAGGTCCGAACGATGTGGGTTGTCTTGAGATACCGCCTTATGTTGTTACTCTCAAGCCCAATGTTGAATTACCACGGATTCCACAATATCGAATTTCTGCTGAAGGTGAAAAGGCACTTTTAGAAATCATTCATGATCTCATTCGGAAGGGTGTGGTTGAAGAAACAAGAGGCAACACATGCAATAGTCCTATTCTTCCTGTTCTTAAACATGCTGATCCTTCTCAGCCTCCTGTGTACCGGTTTGTGATTGATCTGCGAGAAGTAAACAAAATTGTGATTCCACAATTTCCTGTTGTTCCAGATATCACTGCCTTGTTGACTATGATACCTTCCACAGCGACTTGGTTTTCTGTTATTGATCTAAAGAATGCCTTCTTCAGTATTCCAATTGCAGAAGAGAGTAGGGATATTTTTTGTTTTTCTCTTGGAGGCCGAAGCTACCGATTTAAGCGCCCACCCCAAGGGTACTGTGAAAGTCCCTCCATTTACAGCCAAGCTTTGAAATGTCATCTTGATACTTTTCACTTGCCATCTGGTGCTGCTCTTATCCAATACATGGACGACTTGTTAGTCGCTGCCGATTCAGAAGATATCTGTAAGGATGTCACTGTTGCACTATTGCGTCACCTGTTTAAGCTGAAACACAAGGTTTCACCTTCCAAACTACAGTATGTTTGTCGAGAGGTTACCTACTTGGGTCATCTCCTATCAAAGGAGGGTCGGCAATTGACACAAGAACGAATTCATGCGGTTGCTCGAATGTCTGTGCCATCCACACAAAGGGAAGTACGTACTTTTCTGGGAATCACTTCTTATTGTAGACAGTGGATCCCTAACTTCTCTTTGATTGCTAAACCTCTGTTGGCACTCACTTTAAAAGATACGCCTCAGCCCCTTCCTTGGACTGAAGAGTGCCAAAAGAGTGTCACTGATTTGCGCACTGCTCTGTGTTCTGCTCCTGTACTGGGTACCCCAGATTACACTAAGCCTTTTACGCTGTATGTTCACGAGAAAGAAGGTTGTGCATTATCAGTCTTGACACAGCTATTTAGGAGATAGACAGCGGCCATGTGCTTATTTTTCGGCTACGTTAGATCCCGTAGCTAAAGCATTGCCTAGTTGTCTCAAAGCCACAGCAGCCGCAGCGATTTCTATCCGACAGTCCGCTGGGATAGTGTTAGATAACACTCTCATTGTCATGGTGCCACATGCAGTGGATACCTTACTGAATAGGACAAAGACACAACATCTCACGAGTGCACGTTTAACTGGTTACGAGCTGACACTATTGGCTAGTCACGTACACATCAAACGATGCAATACTCTGAATCCAGCTACTTTGTTGCCCCTTCCAAAGGAGGAGAGTGTTGAGAATCAGCATGATTGTTTCTTCCGTACTGAGGAAGAGACAAAAGGAAGGATTGATTTGAGAGACACACCGTTAGAGAATCCAGATGGGACTCTATGGGTAGATGGTTCTTGTTTTAAGATGCCTAATGGAGATACGGTTTCAGCCTATGCTGTAACTACCTTACATACGATTGTGGAAACTGCGCGTGTTAGACACAATTCAGCGCAAGCAGCAGAGTTGATAGCACTGACGAGAGCTTGTGTATTATCAAAAGGGAGAAGAGTGAACGTGTACACTGACAGTCAGTATGCCCTTGGTGTCGCGTTCAATTTTGGGCATCTCTGGAGAGAGAGGGGTTTCCTAACTTCACATGGCACTAAGATACAGCATGGTCAGTTAGTGACTGATCTCCTTGAGTCACTTGCTTTACCTGTCCAAATAGCGATAGTGAAGTGTAGTGCTCACAAGAAGATTACGGATGATGTTGGACAAGGAAATGCATTTGCTGATGAAACAGCAAAGAAAACAGCGAGAGATTCAATGAGTCGAATTGAGTCGAATGTATATGGCAGGTCCTGCGAATTGGGTCAGAGAGAGAGGAATGTGTGAGAATACAGTGGAAAGCGTGAAAACGATTCAGAAAAAGGCTACAGAAAGAGAGATAAGCAAGTGGAGAGAAAGTATGGGAATGTTAGATGAGATGGGTTGTTGGGTAGAATTATCCGAACATCAACGTTGGTTGTTACCAGATGCTTATGTACTCCCAGTGGTTACTATGGCTCATGGTCCGGCTCACCTTAGTGCAAAAGGCATTTGTAAACTCCTAGCTCCAGTTTGGCAGAATGAAAGTATCCCGAAATGTGCATACAACGTAGTAAAGCATTGTATTGTTTGTTTAATGTATAATCCAGGAAAGGGAACCCCCACTCCAGCAGGTCACTTTGCTCCTCCGACATACCCATTTGAAGTGTTGCAAATCGATTACATTCACATGGATCGATGCAACAACCTCAAATATGTTCTGGTGGTAGTATGTGCCTTTTCAAGATGGATAGAATCATACCCTTTGAAAGACAATACAGCTTTATCCACAGCCAAAATCCTTCTAAAAGAATTCTTTCCCAGGTTTGGAGTGCCGCGCATTGTCTGGAGTGACAATGGGAGCAAATTTGTTGGCCAAGTCATGCAGAAAGTTTGTGCAGGTCTTGGAATCAAGCAAAAGTTCCATGCGGCAAATCATCCCCAATCAGCGGGTTTAGTAGAATGCTACAATGGGACCTTGAAGTTAAAATTAGCGAAGATTCAAGCAAGTACAGGACTTAATTGGCCTGATGCTTTGCCGTTAGCTCTGCTATCCACCAGAACTGCAGTACACTCTCATCTGGGACTTAGCCCTTACGAAGTGGTGTTTGGCCGTCCGGCCAACATATAGGGAATACCTCGTCCTAAAAAGTTCTCAGATTTGCCCTACCCAATGTTAATTGACTACTTGCATGACCTTACAACTAAATTGCATGTCCTTCATCGACAGGTTCAGAGTGCTTTGCCAGAGGCTTCCACAGATCCAGGTCACTCCATCCGACCAGGTGACTGGGTCTGCATCCGAAATTTTCAGAAGCAGAAGAATTTGGAGCCCAGATGGCGGAAGCCCCGAATGATCCTTCTTACGACGAGGACAGCAGTTAAAGTTGAAGGAAAGAAAAATTGGATTCACGGTGTGCACTGCAAGAAAGTACCTTTGCCCTTGCCTATTGATCAGTGGGTTCGTAGAGGGATTGGTGACTGTGAAGGCGAAACAGTTCCACGATTTATACCCTTTAGTGATGCACACCTGAATGGGACATTGTCTGAAAAAGAGGACGACGACATTTTACAGGGAGCAATTCCATTGCATCGTCGCTTAAATACGACTGAACCAAGAACATTGTTTCAAGATCAGAGTGTTCTAGGGAAGGAGCGCTACCATCTCAGGCCCAGACAAAAGAACATTTGGAGACTTTTTCCTTCTCCCTTGTGTAGTGTTCTGTTTAGGTTGCAGGGTCACGGTAGGAGTCTAGGTCACGACCTGAGTAGTGACAATAGGTCTGCAGGATCTTTCAGTGTCATAGGACGGTTGAGTATCGTGGCTTTAGTGATTGAGGAAGATTGCCGTGAGCATCCACTAGTGAAAATGGAAACTACACCAAGTATTGAAGAGAGAAGAAATGAAATGAAGAAAGCATCTTGTAAAATAATGTACAGTCGTTACAGTGTAACTCTATGTATTTTGATATCATTATGTATTGCTATGGCGATTATTGGTTGGATAGTTTATGTTTTACAGCCAAGAAACACCTCCCCTTACCTTCTTCTACTATCTCTCCACACCTCTTTCATACTTTTCCTTCACATGAACTTCTCAGAAGAGCCGAATATTACAACAATTCTTTTGTCCAGCTATTACACCAGCATCAATTAGTGGTCAACACAACTGATTGTTGGGTATGTGGTCTTATGCCGCATACTACTGAGAAAGGAATACCATATTTAGTTCTCCCTTTCTCCTATGAGGGTTCCGCTTGGGCATTCTTTGTTATTTTCTCAAATGCGTATCAAAGTAAAATCAGACGGTCTGTTGCTTCACAAATTAATTATCCAGATTTTAGTCATAGTTCTTTGATTAAAGGTATGGTAGTTATGGCTAAAATTATGGAGAATAGCAAGATTTCTATCGATGAGAGAAAAGCATACACCAATTGGAACGTCACCCAATACATGTCAAGTCTTAATAATAAAATGGGAAAAGAGAAATCCTCACCAATCTGGACTATACCGCATCAAGGTAATTTCTGTTTAAAAATAAACGATCGCTCTTCTGACACTGCACCAAAAAGTAACTGTTCCTACACATACATTTATTCCTCTCTGAACTCATCTCCTCTAGTACCGTCTCAAGGCACCTATTTCATTTGTCATGATAGAGCTTATACCTGGTTGCCAACGGGTTTCTCTGGTACCTGCTACATAGCCTTCCTTCTTCCTCCTACTTACACTGCATCTGCCAATTATCACCGAACCCGTCTCAGCCGAGGAATTATTGACTCCAAAGACACCTCGGGACAAGAAGGAGGAGATTTCCTTAAAGGTTTTCTTCCTTTCTGGGGTCCAATAGCCAACAGCAGAAATATAAGGCAACTGGTCCGTGTCGTAGAAACTACAATAGACATCACTGTAGGAGCCTTGAGTAATATCACGGCGGAACTACAGGCGGATCGTCTCATGACCTTGCAAAACCGAGTTGCCTTAGACTTTATTCTTGCCGATCGTGGTGGAGTATGTAAATTGATCGGGTCAAGCTGTTGTATTTTCATTCCTAATGACGCTCCGACAGTATACCAAGCTATTTCCAAGTTACATATAATCTCCGAGTCTATTCATCAGGACGAAGGAGATTGGTCCTTAACGGAATGCTTTTGGGGACTACTGTCCAAATGGGGTTGGAAAGCATTGACATTCCTTGGAATAATTTTGACAATCGTATTTTCCTGTTGCCTTTGTATGCACTGTGGTCCCGCTATCTGTGATCTTTGTGCCACTATGTGCATTTCAAGACCCAAACCTCAAGTAACAGAAAACATAAGGATGATGTTACAACAACAGCTTGATGATCTTATGGCTATTGATGTGGACTCAGATTAACGTGAGTCTATCTTGCCTGAGTTCTGGCAAAAGGAGGGTCTGAGGAACTTCGATTCACGATCGAATCGACCCGCCATTTTGTAACCCACCGCCATTTTGTATTGCCATCACTCAAGCGGCACAGCGAACTAATTCTATTCTGCTTTTCCCATAGCCTGGTGTCAAAATATGTCCTCGGCCTTGTTTGCGAGGCTGGTGTTTGGACTAGCCGAGTACACTAATCCTTGTCTGGCGTTTCAACTATCTGTAGGCTCACACCATTCTTTCCCGATCATATCTTATCGACTGGCCTTCACTGTCTCCTGCTAGCATTCTCTTGTGTCATGCCTGTCCTCCAATACACACAAACGTATCTCACCACCTGCAAATCAGTTGTAATCTGTTAATGAGTTAGTGCGGGGGTGGGATGACAAACACAGTTGGAGGAGAGGTCTCTTCGAGTCATCTGATCTTTCTCTTTTCTAACCCTTCTTACTGGTTCCGCTTTGTTTTCCACTTACCCTATTGGCTGTTTTCTTCTTTACTTGGGGCGTGTGTTTTGTTAATAATTCTGTATTGTGTGATATTTAATCTGATGCGCCACAGAGTGAAGTGGCAGTCTCCTAAGAACCTACTTCGTGTACTTCTAGGATAACTGTACTAGCTGCAGCTAATTAAATCCAATCTTCTAACGCCGACAGAGTGTCCCGTGTCTCTGTGTAACGAAGCAGGTGAACCCAGAAGACAGAGGGCGTACCCTGCGCCGCCAGGTCCAAAAGGTTCTGGTTCTTCAACTGGGCATTTGACACTAAGATAACAGTATTGATACTTTGTTTAATGGAGATCGGATAAGAAAAATCTAACAATATATAGGATGTTGATTAAATATAACAATAATATTTTGGAGTTCAGCTAGTAGAATACAATATCAGGTTTCAATGGACCAAATGTATACATGTCTCAATGTAATATGGTCATTTTATTTCGACTCTAGCACATCTATGGATTCAGTATTTTTCTTCTTAGAGATTAGCTGCCATTCATCACAGGAGACATTCTCTTGAAACAAAGACTGATATTGAAACAGTTTCTTTAGCCTTATGCAGTATGAATCTTCTTACAAACCCTCAGTGCAACACCGCTCAAAGGTGCTACCAACTGCCAAAATCTTTAAATGCTTTGAAACGAGAATTGTTTTTGCCACGAGTGCAGTGACAATATTCCTTTGGGAAATGGAGAAAATATAGATTTGGACTCAGGGAACATGCAATATTGATATAACATTTTAATTGTAAAATATATTACTACAGAGTCCAAAATATCATAGGAGATAAGAAAGAGAGGAAGGGATGTTAAAGTAAATGTACTCAACTGACAGAAACACATGCAAGCTTGTGCTCCAGCCACAACATTTGTTTTTCAATCCACCTGTGTGTTCCCTAGAAGCTGGTAATATACACAGGGGTTTTGTAGGCATGCTACAGGTCAGTGTTTAACAGTACAGCAAGAATGTTTAACAGCTTATCAGATAGCTTTGTGGCAATTATCTGACCAGGTACCAACAGAACAAAATGTGTCACCAGGACTTCATATTAAAAACTTTTTAAAAAACCTGGGCATAATCGAGTCAGTACAGAACCAGCTTACGTCTTGGCGCACGGGCACTTTAAGTCACACCATTTGAGGAGCAATGGCAGACTGAGTTTTCTTTTTAAAAACATGCACTTATACCACTATGAATTTTAGATTCAAATGTTTGAAATCACTTACCAGTTTAACATACCAAAATCAGAAAAAACGACAACAATCCTACTGCACCCGGAATGAACTTCTTTTAATAATGATGGACCGATATTTTAATGGTTTTACAACTGGTGCTACGGCAGTGTCCGACGCCGTCTTTTTATTGCTCTCAAAAAAATCCATATGTGATATCTATTTGCAATTAGCACTATATTACTGAACTAAACGCTATGTTAATTGTTTTTATATGTTTCTTTCAATTTGCAGTGGCTTTTTTTAGCTGAGCAGAAATAAATAAACTTGTAACTTGAGCATTATGAATTGTAGTTAGTATTAAAGCAAATTTGAGAAGACATATTTGACACATATATATTAGTATGCATGAGAGGATGGGTACTCTCCATATGCAGCTATGTGTGTGAATGTAAACATTCCAATGTGCTTCTCATATTTTATCAGCATTCTTTGTGAACTTTGATATTCTGCAGGTTGGCTATCGCTGGATGGTATGTAATAAGGATTGGTTCACGATCAGTTAGTTTTCCTTAATTGTATCGTAGTAGGTTTTCTCTGGGCATTCGTGTGGATGGTTCTGTTTGTTTATTTGTCTGGCAAAGTGACCTTCTTGGATGAATTTTTCGAGCAGTGAGGAAGGATATTGTTTTCTGGGTTTGTCTCAGACAGATTATTTGGTATTTGATGGGCTTGTTGACCTTAACAGACTTTTTAGGAAATATTGTTATCCATACTGTCCTTGTGCATTGCACGACACACAATATAATTTATCATCCTTATTGGAAGTATACTTAATGTAACAGTGGTGCATAATATATGGCCTACAGAGATCGAACATTTCATGTAAAAATTATAAGAAATGCATTTTTATATTCATTTGAGATACTTGCATTTGGGTGCTAGATGTAATGTCGCATTAATTTTATGAAATTTTACATGGATAAAAGGTTGAAAAGAGAACAAAATCTCAGTCTAAGAAAAGTTGTGAAAGGCATACAATGGTGCTAAAGCCATCACCTGTTTCATATCATATCTGATGCTAGTTCAGAGCTTTCATTTAAAAAAACAAAAAACTATGCAAGCCTACCTTCATAACGACAGAGCAGATTCAAGAAATTTTGACATGCAATGTCACTGGGATTGAACTGGAGACGCTTTGCCTGCTTTTAGTACCATCTAAGCAATTGTAAAACCTAATGACTATTTCCTTTAATAATATTCTCACGATCAAAGCAGATTTGTGGCTGTACCGTGCTGCCTATAGTTATTCAGTCAATTACTATAGTAGCCAGCTGCAGGGGGTCAAAACAATTCTTACTTGCAATATGATGAAGTGCGGTACCAGGGTTGAGAGTAAAGTAGTCTGTGAACAACCTATAATCTATATTTTAAGTAGCATTTCCCATCAAATGATCTAGATATATTCTTATTTCCTACTTTTTTGTTGTTGCAAATTTACTTAGTGCGAACTCGACCCGAAGGTATTGGAGCCCTTTACCTGAGAACAAGTGACGTAGGACAAGGACACATTCATTTTTTTTTATTAGGCACGGGGAGATTAAGTGATTTGCCCAGAATCACAGGAGGTGGAGTCCACCCCGAGGCTCGAACCTTGGTTTCCCAGCTCTAAAGTCAATATTCTAGCCGTGAGACCACATCCTCTGCCCGCTTGCGTGTAGGTTTACATTTTTCCTGTCGTTTGTCATCCTATATTACAGTCTCTTTTTAAACTCCATTAGAACGTTGTAATATATTTTACGTATTGTCTAACTATGGTTGGTACAATATTCTGCAGTGCCCAAACTATCACTATGCAGTGAGACACAAAGATTCAGTGCAAATGACCAGTCATCGAAGATTCATGTTACAGGGCCTCATGTAGGTAGCTAAATACCGGTCGGTAACGGCCGAAATTCGGTAAATATCCCGTTACCGACCGGTATTTAGGCATTTGAGATATAGGAGGCATGATTTAATGATTTAAGGGATCGGTAAAATACTGAATCGGTAAAATACAGATTCGGTAAATTACCGAATCCTTAAATCATATGTAGGGAGCACTCAAGTGAGTGAATTTCAGCAGTAAGGGTTCGGCATTTAACACCAACTACAGGTTGATGTTAAATAACGAATACCTTTCAAAAAGCTAAATTTGGCTGCTTTAAAAGTGCCATGTGGCAGACATACATGTCCTTAGGGCATGTATGTGCGCCACATGTGCACACATGCACGAATCAGGGGTGCAACAGGGTGTCAATGTGACACCCTGCCACCCATGATTATGCTTCCCCTATTACCGATTTGGTATTTACCGAATCGGTAGTAGTAAATGGCTTCCCATTCATTCCTATGGGCCTCCAGGCCCATAGGAATGAATGGGAAGGGATGCATTATTACCGATTCGGTAAATACCTATTCATAAATACCGATATTTACCGAATCGGTAATAATTACCGATTGTTTACCTACATACTATTTACCGATTCATAAATACCGAATCGGTAAAATTCGGTATTTATGAATCGGTAAATAGTATGTTACCTACACATGGCCCACAGTGTTTCCAAGTTGTATGTTATAAACAAGTGAATACTGTTTTGCTTTCACAAGTGTGTGATTGTTTGTCTTGCCCCATAATGCCAAGTTATCTTGGTCTGCTTACTGAGGTATTAATAAATCAATTAAACTCTCACAATGCACCTTCCCAGCATCTGCTATATATATTGGGTTTGTGAGACATTAACAGAAGTTTTAGTATGGGATTCCGAATACAGAAAGGTTAAGTGAAATTGTGAAAAACACCTATTTCTTAACTTGTATTATTTACTTGTATCCAAATATTGTTCAAAACACTGAACTCTCTACATGAACCTTTATTCTGTCATTCACTGTGTACATGCCATCCTGCAATGGAATAGTAGGGGAACTCTCACAGTGACCATTAACCAACCACAACCCAGCATTCTCTACTATTACTCGTTGACATAAAGCCTGCATTTGACTGTGTACAGCGCTCTGATGCCATTTGGCTAGGTTTGTGCCCTAGAAATAGAATATACAAACATACAGACATATATAAATATGGGATAATCCGGCTACACTCACACACACACATATATAAAAATCTTAGCCCACCCTGTGCACGATGAGACGAACAAGGTACGGACCACCTTCCATGACACATTTCGACCATCAGAGTGCGGTCTGGATCACATGATTATAGATGGATAGATAGATAGATAGATAGATAGATAGATAGATAGATAGATAGATAGATAGATAGATAGATAGATAGATAGATAGATAGATAGATAGACAGACAGACAGACAGACAGACAGACAGACAGACAGACAGACAGACAGACAGACAGACAGACAGACAGACAGACAGACAGACAGACAGATAGATAGATAGATAGATAGATAGATAGATAGATAGATAGATAGATAGATAGATAGATAGATAGATAGATAAAAGTTGAAACACATAGGTGTTTGCTACATGCAATAAATATATATGGAATTATTAACGGAGACTGAAGTGCAGCCTCTTTTGTCATCAAAGTGGATGTGATATATATATGTATGTGACAGGCACACCGCGAAACACGGACGAGAAAATGTCAACATGATATTTGATCTTCAGACAGTCTGGTAAGCCGTGTGCCTGAGAGAATGTGAACGAGTGGGTTAGACCCAGGTCTTGACAAGGGGTAGTAAGAGCAGCCGAACTTTAATTTAAAGTGAGCCCGGGACCAGAGCTCATACTAAACCAACATGTTTAGTGAGATAGCGCACAGAGAGGCGGCCGTGGATATGTTCAAGAAAAAGAGAAACGATATAATGCGTGCAGGAACCTCTGAGAGCCACAACATATCTAATACCTTACAAGCACAATTCTCCAAACTAGAGAGACTGTACGAGCGATAGATGCGCAAGTGGTGGGAGACGACCTCCCTCCAAAATTGCATCGAGGTGGAAAGAGTCTCGAGAGGATTGCGCTTCTCCACTGTGCCAGCGTATGAAAACCCGGACCCACTCCTGTTAGAGGAGTGGGCAGAACATACCGTATCTTCATGTAAGGGCATGTTGAAGATACATGTAAAATTTGCTTGGAGTGATAGAACAAAAGCTAACAACAAGGAAACTAACAACAATCGAAGAATCAGTATTAAAATTAGGTTTAACTTTCTGCTCCAAGAACCGTCTTGAATTTACGCAAACCAGGATTGACCTCTTCAAATTTGTGCAGAAGCTCAAATTGCACAAATGCTTCAAATTGAAACCTACTATTAAGGAAGCTAGACAACTAAAAGGTAAAATTAAAGACACAGATATGTTGACAGTAGATGATTTGACACCATTGGAGCTGTTGGAGGAATTGCGTTATGGATGTGAGCAAGTAGGTTGCAGAGCTGAGGAAACAGCAATGCAAAGAACTAGGTGCATAGGGATAGAGCAAGAGGCACCGACTAGTAAATTCAAGCCAACCTCGCAATTTTTACCACAGATGTTCCTAGATGCTATTGACACTTTCTCGGAAGCGGTAATCAAAGACCTGGTAAGGTTTAGGGAGAACATGAAACCAATGGCAAAAAGAAGAAACTTGACCAAATCCCAGGAGGAAGCTTTGATGAAGTTACAAATAGATACAACAATGATCTGTAAGCCCTCAGATAAGGGGGGCAATATTGTCCTTATGTCTAGGGAACAATACGTTGGGGAGGCTCTCCGACAGCTAAAGGACAATCGGTATTACGAACTGACAACTAAGGCCAGGTACCATGACACTGTCACTCAGTATCATGGATTAATCAAAAGATGGCATGACAAATCTATGCTAGAAACTCTAATCCAGTTATTCCAACATTCTATCATTTACCCAAAATTCACATACACAGTGTTAGGCCACCAGGAAGGCCCATAGTGTCATCTTTGGGGAACCTTACAGAGAACCTGTCTTTGTTGGTGGATCACTTTCTCTTTTATTCAGTGTCTCAATTATCCTCATATATCAAGGATACCAAAGACTTCATTACCCATATTGAGAACTTGAAGTGGGAGCCATCATTCAGTCTGATAGTATTGGACATCACATGTCTATATACGTGTATCGATCATGGACATAGACTCAGTGCAGTTGAATTTTTTCTGAGAAAAAGATCACTAAAATTTATGGAACACAACCAAATGTTGCTTGAGATCACTGAATTCTGTTTGTTAAATAACATCTTTCAATTTCAGGGAAACCCTTACAGACAGGTCTCAGGGTCTGCAATGGGCACCTGCTTCGCCCCCAGCTACGCAAATTTATTTGTGGGCTGGTGGGAGTAGCAGGTGGCCTGGTCTCCAGCTGATGAGATCTGGACCAAAGAAATGGTATAAGTACATTGACGACCACTTCCAGATATGGAGGGGGTCAGTTGGCAAAGCGGAAGAATATATTGAACATCTTTACAACAATGACGTCAATTTACAGTTCACGGGGGAGATTAGTTCAGTGGCAGTGAACTATCTTGACCTTAAAGTTGAAATACTGGAGGGGAAAATATCAACTGCTTTATATCGCAAGCCAACAGCGGGCAATAGCACGCTGCATGCTACTAGCAGTCACCCGGTTAAATTGAGCGATATGAGAGGGGTTTATCCTTGCGGAAAGTGCTAGGCCTGCGCTTTTAGCAAGAGAGTACTAACCTATGAGATCAAGGGGATAAAGAAATGTAAGACCATTAACAAGTTCATGACATACCGAACCACCCATGCTGTCTATTGCCTGGTGTGCCCTTGTGGCCTGAGGTATATTGGCAGCACTATCCACAGTGTGAAAATTAGGATATTGGAACATATACGCGCAATAGCGAATAAGGATTTAAGTTATCCAGTCGCTAGACGCTTTGCCATTAAACATCAAAGCATTAGAGATCTGCTGGAGTGCTTCAATTTGGATCATGTGCCTCCTAGCATAAGGGGAGGAGATAGAGTGTTAAAACTAAGGAGATTGGGGTCACGATACATTATTGATCTACGAACGAAGACTCCAAATGGACTAAACAGTGGGGAAGAGTTAACAGCACACCTAGTACTCTAGGATGTATATATAAATGTTTTAGTTGAATATCAGTATGAATTGAATAATAATTAACTGCTTAGCATTTTATCGGTTCTTTTCTTGAAATTTGGATGGATATATGGGTATTATAAATTAGCCTATATACGGCTTGATTGATAAAATGTATTAAAAATGTATTGAAATTGGAGACATCATAGAAGGACAATGGGCAGTCTCATAGAGTGGACTGCTGTTACCTGATACACGGCAAGATTATAATGTGAGGGGTGATACATGACAAGATACGTGGCGTCCAGTGAGACGTAATTACTCAGAATCATTTGGTAGTAATTATCGATTGGCGGTTTCATATGAAACGCAAAAAGAGCATTGTAAATATTGTAAATAGGTATTTACTGATCTAAGCATGTACACTCCAAGATGGCGCCACAAAACTGTGGCGATAATGTCCTTTTTTGTTTCCATGACCCATTAGCATTGCATTTAAAAATGGTGCCTCGCAGTGTCAAACGTAAACACTGAGGAAGGGACATCCCGAAACACGTTTGTTTTGGAAGCACTGAGAATTAAAAAAGGCTGCTAAACCTAACCGCATGAGTGATATTTCTTTCTTCCGGCTGGGAGAGGAGTTTTGGAGTGCGCATATGACACGGAGCACCGCCGTGTAAACAGCACCCGCCACACGAGTGATCTGACGTAAAAGGTGCAGAGGAGCCGGAATATATATATATTACCTACTGGTGGTCGCCAGTAGGTAGTTATAGTTAGGATCTATTATCCATAGGAAATCCGCAACATTCTATTTGGAATAACTTTGGCGCCGGTTGACGAATCTTCGCAAAAGTTTCAAGACTGGTGGGGCGCTCTGGTCCACTCCTATCCTGAAAGTCTTGGGGTGATTAGTCAAGCGGGGGCCGAGAAAAAAGGGGGGTCCCAAAACGTGTTTTCCCCATGCAATTTTCCATAGGAACCTTTAATCGCAGCTACAGCCTGAACTGCTGAACGGAATTACACCAAATTTGGCAAAGAGGTAGCCTTTGGTTCACACTCATGCCTTTTGGTTAAATGGTGTAAATCCGTCCAGTAGTTCCTGAGAAAATCAAAAGTAAAACCACATATTTATCTGGGCGGACTCTAACCACACATCTCATCGTGAGATCTGATTGGCTGTCAGCACTTCATCCAAGAAGTGTTGGCAGCCATCTTGGGACCAATATACATGATAGCACCTCATTAAAAAGCATTGCAGTTAATAGAAGGTTTTAAGACTTTAGTTACATTATAAATCATTTGTTGATGGTACCATACTCATTTTAGGAATTGTGGTGTGTTCTAAGGTGATGTTTACCATGTGAAAAAGCCTTCTGCTGTGATATCATGAATCATGTTTGAGAGAAAACTATTTTCTCATGCTTTTCCCACAGAGGTTTGGAAGGAGATCTATCAGCTAAACTGAGAGCATATTTTCTGTAAATTCACATTATCTTTCTCAGTCATGTGAGAATGAAGTCTGACATTCTCAGTAAAACATGTACATCCAACAAGGGCAGAGACTGTCAGTTGATTCCTTTGTGTTCTACTGCAGCTTCCCAGAGTGTTCTAAAGAACAACTAGAGCGCTAACAGTCCTACTTATGACAAACATATTGCACACCTGAAGCCATCTTGACTTCCCTGGTGAGCAGTAGCTTTAAAACAGTGATCTAATGAGCAACTAGAGTGCTAACATTCTGAATTTATGGCAAATGTGTGACACATCTGATTGCCTTCTTGATGGAATCAAAGTAAAAAACTGAAAGTATTTCCTACTGAGGAGACTGTAGTAAATGAGGAAATTAGGAAACTTCATAACAAAGAAATCCCCCAAGATGGCCACCAGAGACAAAAGAGCCCAACTGTAGCACAAATATCACCAAGATGTAGCCCAAGTATAGCCCAATGACAGAATTTCCCAGAGTGTTCTAAAGAACAACTAGAGCGCTAACAGTCTTACTTCTGACAAAAGTATGGCAAGCGTGATGCCATTTTGATTGAAATAAAGTGGCAACACCTAAAACATTTAATTTGCAAAGGAACAAAATGAGGGGGTTCATTTTGCAATAGAAATTATGATTAGTGCTGCAGAAAGCAAAATTAGGGCACATTTTGACTTCTCAAATCCTCTTCCATTTCATTAAAAATTCTGACATGAAGACTGAAACATGCACTTTTAATACCAGCAGCAGACTTCCGTGGTGAGCAGGAGCTTTACTACAGTGATCTAATGAGCAACTAGAGTGCTAACATTCAGAATTTATGGCAAATATGTGACACATCTGAATACCTTCTTGATGGATTCAAAGTAAAACATTGAAAGTATTTCCTACTGAGGAGACTGTAGTAAATGAGGCAATTAAAAAACTTCATAATAAATAAGTCTCCCAAGATGGCCACCAGAGACAAAAGAGCCCATATGTAGCACAAATATCACCCAGATGTCGCCCAAGTATAGCCCAATGACAGAATGTCCCGGAGTATTCTTAAGAACAACTAGAGCGCTAACAGTCCTACTAATGACAAATGTATTGCACACCTGAAGCCATCTTGATTGGAATAAAGTGGTCACTCTTAAAACATTTAATTTAAAAAGGAGCAAAATGAGTGGGTTCATTTTGCCATAGAAAGTATGATTAGTGCTGCAGAAAGAAAAATTAGGGCACATTTTGTGTGACTTCTCAAATCCTCTTCTATTTCATTCAAATTTCTAACATGCAGACTGAAACATGTACTTTCAATACCAGCAGCAGACTTCCCTGGTGAGCAGTAGCTTTACTACAGTGATCTAATGAGCAACTAGAGTGCTAACATTCTGAATTTATGGCAAATGTGTGACAGATCTGAATGCCTTCTTGATGGAATCAAAGTAAAAAACTGAAAGTATTTCCTTCTGTGGAGACTGCAGTAAATGAGGAAATTAGGAAACTTCATAAGACATAAGTCTCCCAAGATGGCCACCGGAGACAAAAGAGCCCAAGTGTAGCACAAATATCACCCAGATGTAGCCAAAGTATAGCCCAATGACAGAATGTCCCAGAGTGTTCTTCAGAACAACTAGAGAGCTAACAGTCCTACTTATGACAAAGGTATTGCACACCTGAAGCCATCTTGATTGGAATTAAGTGGTAACTCTTAAAACATTTAATTTAAAAAGGAACAAAATGAGGGGGTTCATTTTGCCATAGAAATTATGATTAGTGCTGAAGAAAGAAACATTAGGGCCCATTTTGAGTGACTTCTCAAATCCTCTTCTATTTCATTAAAAAATAATTGACATACAGACTGAAACATGCACTTTCAATACCAGCAGCAGACTTCCCTGGTGAGCAGTAGCTTTACTACAGTGATCTAATGAGCAACTAGAGTGCTAACATTATGAATTTATGGCAAATGTGTGACACATCTGAATGCCTTCTCGATGGAATCAAAGTAAAAAACTGAAAGTATTTCCTACTGAGGAGACTGAAGTAAATGAGGAAATTAGGAAACTTCATAACAAGTCTCCCAAGATGGCCACCAGAGACAAAAGAGCCCAAATGTAGCACAAATATCACCCAGATGTAGCCCAAATGTAGCCCAATGACGGAAGTGTGCAAAACGGTCCCCAACGTTGTATATAGGCCCGGGGGGATGGGATCCCCGGGGAGAATAGAAATTAGTGATAGGTGCAAATTTTTTTTTTATGGGCAAATTAGGAGTCTTGCACACAGCGCAGTGCTCAGCGCGGCCCCCTGGTGTGCACGTGCTGGGTACGCCACTCGTAAAGCGTTGAACGCCATTGATGACATCACGTGCAAACGCGCGAGCATTGCGTAAAGTAATACGTATGTGTCGCTTATGCGCCTGGAGTCAAGTACCGGTCGCATAGCAATCACGCAGGAAAATACGCACCCATCGCACATCCTACGCAGATCCTACACAACAATCCTAAAATGGCAGCTAGGTTCCGCGCAGTGATCGAGAAAGGTACGCTTTGGGTGCGCGACTCCCAATAAAAAAAAAAATATTAATAATAATAATATACATATATTAAAAAAATATATAAAACAAAAAAAACAGAGTTTCAATATTTGAAAAACAAAAATCCATTTACATTAAAAAATATATAATGTAATTTAAAAAAATAAATATGTAAAAATAAATAGTTTTAAAAGATGTAGAAAATCAGTATCAAAAAAATAAATATAACTATTATTACATTTAAAAATTGTCATTTAAGAAATCTTTTACATTCACTGAAAAAACCATAGGTTCCAGACATGTTATAGTTAGCAATTCGCATTTAAAAAACCTTTGAAATTCACTGAAAAAAACATAGTTTTCAGACATGGTATAGTTAGGAATTAGCATTTAAAAAACCTTTGAAATTCACTGTAAAAACCATAGGTTTCAGACATGTTATAGTTAGAAATTAGCATTTAAAAAAACCTTAGAAATTCACTGAAATAACCATAGGTTTCAGACATGTTAGAGTTAGGAATTACCATTTAAAAAACCTTAGAAATACACTGAAAAAAACATAGGTTTCAGGGGTGTTATAGTTAGCTGGACATTTCACTCGTACAAAACCATTGAAATTCCTCCGTTATAGTTAGTTCTACTAAATATACCTCGCGAACCCTCAATCCACTGCTGATGATGTCACATATTAAATCATTCATGACATGGTCAGTGACATCATTGATGATATCACTGATGACATCTCAAATGACATCACTGATGACATGACTGATGACATCATCTAGTAGATGTAATATGTGACGGCATCAGCAGTGGATTGCGGGCGCGCGAGTTATAGTTAGTAGAACTAGCTATAACGGAGGAATTTCAATGGTTTTGTACAAGTAAAATGTCCAGCTAACTATAACACCCCTGAAATCTATGGTTTTTTCAGTGAATAATTATATATATATATGACCTACTGGCGGTCGTCAGTAGGTAGTTATAGCTAGGCGCTTGTTTCTATTAAAAAAGCATGTTTTGTTTTACCAATAACTTCGGCGGCAGTTGACGAATCTTTGTGATATTTTCAAAAGTAGTGGGGCACTCCGGTCAGCTCCTATCTTGAAAGTTTCGGGGTGATTGGGCAAGCAGGGGCCGAGAAAAAAAGGGGGGTCCCAAAACGTATTTTCTCCATGTTATTTCCCATAGGAAACTTTAGACACGGCTACAGCCCGAACTGCTGAACGGAATTACACCAAATTTGGCAAAAAGGTAGTACTTGATTCAGAAAGTGCCCTTTTTTAAAATGGTGTAAATCCGTTCAGTAGTTGCGAAGAAAATTAAAAAATAGAGGTAAAAAAATCAATTTCCCATAGGAAACTTTAGACACGGCTACAGCCCGAACTGCTGAACAGAATTACACCAAATTTGGCAAAAAGGTAGTGCTTGATTCAGAAAGTGCCCTTTTTTTAAAATGGTGTAAATCCGTTCAGTAGTTGCGAAGAAAATTAAAAAATAGAGGTAAAAAAATCAATTTCCCATAGGAAACTTTAGGCACGGTTACAGCCAAAACTGCTGAACGGAATTACACCAAATTTGGCAAAAAGGTAGTGCTTGGTTCAGAAAGCGCACTTTTTTTTAAATGTTATAAATCCATTCAGTAGTTGCTGAGAAAATCAGAAATAAAAGTTTCAATATTTATGGCCGGGGTGGATCCGCGGACCCTCCCGACCAAGAGCTTTATTCTAATTGGCTGTTAACATGCCAAACCAGGAAGTGTTGGCAGCCATCTTGTGCCTCAGTAACCGAGGCACAAGAAAACAGAAAAACTAACGCGCAAAACAAGAAAAGGGAGCAGGATAGAACCACCCTGACCCCCTAGGCCTGCCCAGGGGGTCCCACAAGGACCCCGAGGGCAAAAAAAACACATTTTTTTAAAAAACAAATCAGTGAAATATGCGGAGGATCTGCGGATCCCGCCGTTTTTTTTTTTTAATTTAGCTCGGGCTCCTGCGATTCATTTAATTGAGGCCCCAGGGTGGGCCAGGTCCCGGGGGCATTTGCGAAAAATGTATGCGGGGGCCCCCGCAGCCCCGGGGACTGCCACCCCCTGGCCTTGATTACAGAGTTGCAGGGGGACACGCAGCCCCCCCCACAGCCCCGGGGACCACCACCCCTGGGGCTTCTTCATTAATGGGTGGGGGGACCTCCAAGGCCCCCCAAGCCCCGGGGACCACCACCCCCGGGGCTTTCATGAGCAATAATCATGGGGGCACACTGCCCCCCCGCAGCCCCAGGGACCACAGGCCCCGGGGGCTTCTTTTTTTTAAAACAAATACCTGTGTGGGGGTGCTCGCCCCCCACACGCCCTGGGGACCACCACCACCCCGGGGCACTAATATTTAAATGCAGGGGTCCGTAACGGACCCCTTAGACCCGGTCACCACCACACCCCGGGCTGTGCTTTGGATGGGAGGGGGGCCGTGCCGCCCCCCTCCTGGAGCCAGTGATAGCGCTGGGTACTGCCACCCCCCAGGGCAGGCTCCTGCAGTGTCCTGGGGTGCCCACCCCCGGGACACTGCTGTTTGCTATGACAGGGCATAAGCCTCGCGGCTCCCGCCCTGTCATAGCACACTGTGGTTTGGTTTTTGGAAGAGAGAGCAGGGAACCTGCTCTCTCTTCCAAAAACCAAACCTGATTGCTTTTTCACACGGCGAGCTGCATTTTAGCAGCTTCCTGTGTGGAGAAGCAATGCTGGCTCCTGCAGGAGGTGGGGAGCCGTGAGGGACCGTGGGGGCATTTGGGCTCCCCCCACGGTCCCCAACAGAGTGGGCCAGCCCCGGGGGATGGGGTCACTGGGGCTAGAAGTGGCCTGGGAGGGGGGCCACGTGCCCCCCTCCCCTACAAAAATGTTTTTAAGAAGGAAGGCCACCCCTGGGGATGGGGTCCCCAAGGCCATAATTGGCCTGAGGATGGGGTCCCACGCAGCCCCCTTCCCCTTCGATTTTTTGTATTTTTTTTAAATGGGGGCAAGGCCCTGGGGGATGGGGTCCCCAGGGCCCAAAAAAGAGTAAAAGGGCCCTGGCCCCCTTCTAAAAATACATAACAATGCAAAACGCCACGATCGTGCCGGAGGCCCCGCCCCCTCCCAGCAATACTCTGCAAATGCACGCTGTGGCACGTTTTACAATGGGGAATTGATTCCCCTTCAATACTGGGGGTCCCTGGGGACCAACTAGCCCACCAGGTACCTCCAGTAAGCGCCACAGTGCTGCGTTGCAGAGAGGTGGTCCAGGCCACGCCCCTTTTTACACCTCTCTGCAACGCAGCTCTGTGGCGCTTACTGGAGGTACCTGGTGAGCTAGTTGGACCCCAAGGACCCTCAGGTTTCAAGGGGACTTAATTCCCCAACTTAAAATGTGCCACGGGGTGCGTTTGCACAGTGGTCAAGGGAGGGGGCATGGCCTGAGGTGACATGTGTGCAAACACGCCCTGTGGTACGTTTTAAGTTGGGGAATTAATTCCTCTTCAATCCTGAGGGTCCCTGGGGTCCAACTAGCCCACCACGTACCTCCAGTAAGTGCCACAGAGCTGCGTTTCACAGTGGTGTAAAAAGGGGCATGGCCTGAGCCACCTCTCTGCAACGCAGGGTCAGTGGCGCTTACTGGAGGTACCTGCTGGGCTAGTTGGCCCTCAGGGACCCTCAGGATTGAAGATTAATTAATTCCCCAACTTAAAGCGCGCCACAGGGTGTGTTTGCACACATGTCACTTCAGGCCCCGCCCCCTCCCTTCGCCGCTGTGCAAACGCGTCCCCTGGCACGTTGTAAGTTGGGGAATTAATTCCCCTTGAATACTCATGGTCCCTGGGGGCCAACTAGCCCACCAGGTACCTCCAGTATCGCCAGGGTGCTGCGTTACAGAGAGGTGTTCAGAGGCCACGCCCCTTTTTACACCTCTCTGCAACGCAGGTCTGTGGCACTTACTGGAGGTGCCTCGTGGGATAGTTGAACCCCAGGGAGCCTCAGGATTCAAGGGGACTTAATCTCCCAATCTAAAATGCACCATGGGGTGCATTTTTAAAGTGGTGAAGGGAGGGGGTGGGGCCTGAGGTGACATGTGTGCAAACACGCCCTGTGGCGCATTTTCAGTTGGGAAATTCATTCCACTTCAATCCTGAGGGCCACTGGGGGCCAACTAGCCCACGAGGTACCTCCAGTAAGCACCACGACCTGCGTTGCAGAGAGGTGGTCCAGGCAAAGCCCCTTTTTACACCTCTCTGCAATGCAGCTCTGTGGCGCTTACTGGAGGTACCTGGTGGGCTAGTTGGTCCCCAGGGACCCTCAGGATTCGAGGGGACTTGATCCCCCAACTTAAAACATGCCATGGGGTGTGTTTACACACTGGTGAAGGGGGGAGGCGGGCCTGAGGTGACGTGTGCAAACACACCCTGTGGCGCGTTTTAAGTTGGGTCATAAATTTGCCTTCCATCATGAGGGCCCCTGGCGGCCAACTAGCCCACCAGGTGCTTCCAGTAAGTGCCTCTGCACTGCATTGCAGAGAGGTGGTCCAGGCCATGCCCCTTTGTACACCTCTCTGCAACGCAGCTGTGTGGCGCTTACTGGAGGTACCTGGTGCGCTAGTTGGACCCCAGGGATCCTCAGGATTCAAGGGGACTTAATCCCCCAACGTAAAACGCGCCACAGAGCGTGTTTGCACACGTCACCTCTGGCCCCCCTCCCTTCACCACTGTCTAAACGCGCCTCATGGCGCGTTTTAATAGGTAGTTTTAATCCCCCTGCCCTATTATGTACTAGGGCCTTACAGAGGAGGTCATGCTAATCACAGGGGTATCCTAACGCATAGTGTTCTCTAGTGTATGTAGGTGTTTTCACTGTATTCTAAGTGTCATTTAGCATAGCACTGGCTCTAGGGCTGGTTAGTCAGAGGCAGTTACCACCAGTACCCATTTGAAAAAGTTGTGGGCACAGGATGATTTAGCAACAAGGCCTCTTTCTGCTCCTCTGTTGTTTTTTTCTGCACGTCTTGCTTCTTCCTGCAATTTTCTTTGTCTTTGTGGACTTCTGTTGCCTCTTTCTTCATTTGTTTGCTTCTTTCTGTGCAGTTTTTCTTCTTTCTTCTCATGTCCTATCTCTGTAGGCATAGTTAGAAACTAGCATTTAAAAAACCATCGCCGCTTTTGCGGCCGTTTTCGGCTGAAAAGCGGCGATAATTCTATCGCCTAATTAGCAAGGTCACGCTAACGGGTGAAACCTTGCATTAGCGCGCAAATTCTTAACGCCCAGCTTTGCATCTCTAATGAGATGCAAAGTGGGCGTTCCTGACCTGACATGACGGGAGAAATGTCGCTAAGCGACATTTATCCTATCATCAAGCCCCACGCAATGAAGCATAGCGGCAGGAAAAGTAGCGATAACCCCTGTTATCGCTACTTTCCTTACGCCTGCTTCAGGACAGACATAGCCATGGTATCCTATGGAAGGTGCATATCATGGCTAAGTTTGTGGGGCCCTATCAACAAGCTAATGCCACATTTTGTGAGATTATCGCTGGGTTTCCAGCGATAATCTCACGTTAGGCAGTTAGCGCTAGGATTTGTATTGCTTTTGAGATAAACGTTGCTAATAGCACGCTATCCCAGCGATAAAAATCCACGCTAGCCGACGATAATTATCGTAGCGCTAAGTGCGCTTAGCGATAATTATCACCGGTTGTTGCTGATATACCCCAGAGTTAGTTCAGCTAACTATAACTTGCGCCCCCGCAATGCACTGCTGATGACGTCACATATTACATCACTCATAACATGGTCAGTGACATGGCATTCACGTGCATCTATTTTCTGATGCTCGGTAGGTAATGGTATTCTGGTACTGAAGCCTCCTTGGAACCTCACAAAACATCTACATAGTATCCTATCCTGCATTGTGGCTTTCCATAACAGTACTAAGGCATTCCAAAGCTCTCAGAATAAATCTTTATTCTGCCTAGAGAAGTACTGAGAAAGCTAAAACCTTGCAGTGCATCCTTCTACTGAGTTGCTGCAGAAGCTGGAATTTCAGTAGAGAGATATCAGCTGAGCTCTCACAAAGCAACTATAGCCTCATCTGCAGCGTGTACCACTTTACAGTTCTTGACATGTTGACAGAGCTCTCACAGATGACTTCTATCTAGTCCCTCTAAACTCCCTCTGCATAGCAACTAGCACAAAGCCGATCTAACACAGTTGTAATCTGGTAGCTGTATAGGACCCAGGCTGCAAGGCATCTAAACAATGATCACAATTTCAGTGGTTGGGTGCAAGATTCTGGCATGTTAGCACCAGTTCTACCAAGGGCATCGTGGCTGTGTAGTTTACTATAGTGCTTGTACTCACAATTAAAGCTGATCACTGTGAAATATCTTTTTACAGAACAAGGGAACCCAATAGGTAGTTGAGGACCTTGGGTAATTGATGATTTTAAGCAAACAGTGGTCCTCAATTTGGTTTAAGGAATGGGGGGGATGAATATAGTACAGAATCGAAACTATATTTTTAGGAATGTCCAGCCGGACATCCAATTTAATTCTTCAATGAAAAAAGATAACAATACTCAACAGTAAAACAGAGGTGGGACACAGTCCTGTATCCGTAGGGGGAAGAAAACAAATACAGAGCAAACAAACAATACAGGCAGGACAAGCAGAGCTTAATTACGAAATCCAATGTTTTAAGCTTTTCTTTCTACAAACAGTGCACTTTTTTTCATAATGGACTGATGTGCATGCTGTCTAGATTGGGGTCGACGACGTTTCGATCCTATTACAAGGATACAAGGATCATCATCAGGACGAGACAATGAACAAGCCTGGTGTTTAAAGGAATTGCCTGAGGAAAAACATGGAAAAATGAAAGGAAGGAAGAGAGAGAAGGGAAAATTTAAGACCAGAATATGGCAGCGCGGAATAAATTACCGTCATGGTGTTCAGTGCACATGCTACATGTGACTTCATGCAGTTGCTAGAATGCAAACGAGTGAGCTAGTGAACTAAAATAAGACGATCTGGAATCCAAGGGTTGGCAGGCATTAGTTAAACGCCGGTGGAGGAGTCTTAATTTTGAGCGTAACGTGTGGCCGCAAGGAAATTACACAGACGGTGTCCAAGTGTACGCTTACCAGGAACAGACGGTGTGGTCATGTGCCAGAATAAAATAAACGTCTGGAGGTGCCAAAAGGTCTGGAAATATGCTGGCGTGTGCGGCTGGGACCGCGACAGCCGCTGGGGAAGGAAGGGAACCAATTAAGGCAAGGGAGCGAGTGAGGAGGGAAGGGGGAAAAAAAGCCAGGGTGACGGCATGCGGATCAGGTACCTGTTAGAATATGGAGACGGGCAAAAGGGATTTCTAGCTCCGGTCCATGGTCAATGTAAACAGTTCCGGGGTAGGTAGGCAATCATGATAGAATTGCGGGTAAAACGGATCCGTGAAATTACACTAGAAGGGAAGATTACAGTTACCTCAAGGGATCAATTTATGAGTGAGCCAAAATGGGGTGGAGATTCAGGTGCTTACCGTTATCGCGCGGCGTCCTCAGTTGCAATGAACGAGTGAGCGGAAGGGCCAGAGAAGCGTGCAGATATACGAGCAACGTGTTCGTGTGGAACACTAGAGCGTGAGAGTACGGCGCCATGATGGAAGAGAATAGTAAAGATAGAGGAAAGACTGACCAAAAAGCGGAAAGTTTAAGAATACATAATTATTACGAATAGACATTTTTGCAAGTGAGACGAAAATACAATTAATTAGAAAGCGAAATTACAATTAAATATAAAGCGAACCAAGGCTCATCAGCATAATTACTGGGCAGAACCCAAGGAAAGCAGTGGAGCAAAATGAGCAAGACATAGGGAAATAATAACGTGCGAACATCAAGAACTGTGAGGAGTGTAGAAGCGAAACAATCCGTTATGTTAGAGTTAGGTATAGATGAGAGGCATCACGTGACATTAGTCACAGCTACCGGCGATCTGATTTACTTATCTCAGGAGACAGTATGAGACAGAATGTGGTCAAAGTTTGTTGTTTAGATGAGATTAGTCCAGTCCTCATTCCGATTGAGACCATCTTTGATGCTGTTCATACGAATGATCATTCTCAGCTCTTCTTTATTTAGAATCTTGGCGATGTCACCGCCCCTTGGGGGTAGTTTGACGCTCTTGATGATTGTCCACTTAATGTCATCCTCGGTGTGTCCCATTTCTGAAAAGTGTTCAACAAGAGGAGCATTGGGAGTTTTACAGCGCAGTCTGCTCCTGTGTTGGCCAATGCGTAGTTTAATCTTTTGGGTAGTTTGGCCTATATAAACTTTGTTACAGGGACAAGAAATCAGATAAATGACATTACTGGTATTGCAATTGGAAAATGACGTCAAGGTGATAAGTACATTATTAAAAAGAAAAGTTTTGCCTTCAATAGTCATGTTACATACATTGCAATTCCCACATTTAGCATGACCAATGAGGGGCGTGAGCCCCCAGTGTTCGTCCAAGGTAGTCAGGGGACGAGTGGTTGGCAGGGTGGCCCTTACCAGGTGATCCTTGAGATTGCGGCTCTTTCGGAAGGCAAACAGAGGTCGCTCTATGGAAAGATTGCCCGCATTTAGCACTGGCCAGTGTTGCAGGATAGATTTTCTGATTGGATTGGAGGCGGGGGAGAAGGTGGTGACACAGACAATCCGGTCCGTCTTGCTTTTGTTTTTAGGGGAAAGAAGGACTTCCCTAGGGCAATACCATGCTCGTTTTTTCGCATTGCTAACAAGTCTTTTAGGGTACCCTCGGTCTCTGAGTTTGTTGCTAAGGGTAGTAGCTTCAAGGAAAAAATCTTCCTTGGTGTAGCAGTTGCGTCTAATGCGCAGAAATTGCGAGTATGGTAATGAGTCTCTTAAGGCTCGCGGGTGATGACTCTCATAGCGTAGTAAGGTGTTTCTCTCTGTGCTTTTCCTAAAAAGTTTAGTGAGTAATTCACCATTGCAGTGGTATATGGTGAGGTCCAGGAAAGGAATGTGTGATCTGTCGTGTGTGTTGGTAAAATTGAGGCCTGAACAGTTATTGTTCAACCAATGATTGAACTGACAGAGTGTTGCTTCATTGTGATGCCAAATTAGAAAAATATCGTCTATGTATCGACGCCAGAGGGTGATACCAGAGAGGAAAGGGTTTGTGGGAGAGAGGATGGAAGACATTTCCAAGTGATCCATATAGAGAATGGCCAGATTCGGCGCGAAAACAGCCCCCATCGATGTACCCTTCACTTGTTGGTAAAATTCATTATCAAAAGAGAAGAAATTGCGAGTTAGACAGAGTTCTAATAACTGGATAATGAACAATGTAGGCACACAGTGAGGGCGTGGTCTGGAGTCTAGGACCTGTTGGATTACAAGGAGTGCTGGGATTTGGGGGATATTGGTGTAGAGGGATTCTACATCCATGGTGCATAGGAGATCACTGTCAGGATCGAACGGGTGGTGTTCAATGAGGTTAATCATGGACATGCTGTCTCTGATATAGCACTCAGTAAGGGGGACAAAGTCCTTAATGAAATGGTCAATATATTGGCCAAGTGGTTCGAGAATAGAGCCGCAACCCGAAACTATTGGGCGTCCGGGTGGGTTACTCTGGTTTTTGTGCACTTTGGGGAGGGTGTAGATGACAGGGGTACGGGGAGCCTTAACATTAAGGAAAAGAAATTCCTTGGGACTGAGGAAGCCCTGTCCTTTAGCTTCAGTGGTGAGTTGGAGAATTATGGTCTGTAATTCCTTGGTAGGATTAGTAAGCAGTCTGCAGTAGTGATCAGTGTTTGATAACTGTCTCAGAATTTCAGCTGTGTATGCATCCTTCTCTTGCAGCACGATACCACCACCCTTATCTGCTGATTTGATGATAAGTGATTGGTTCAGCTTCAACGAGGAGATTGCGTTTTTCTCGGGAAGAGTAATGTTATAAGGGATAAAACGCTTTTTAGATTCCAAAATGGATAGATCTCTTAGAACTAATTTCTCGAAGGTGGGGATTTCACTCGGTACCATACTAGTGGAAGGGGAGAAAGTGGATGGAGGCCTAAAGGGAGTGTTGCCAGTGGGTGGTGTGGAAGGATTTAGCAGAAAGAAGGTGTGTAGACGCAGTCGTCTAAAGAATCTGAGCAATTCAGTGTGCAGTTCTAGGAAATTTGGATGAGTCGTGGGGACAAAGGACAACCCTTTGCTCAATAGGGAAACCTCAGGGTCAGTGAGTACATGCTGGGACAAATTGAAAATGGGTATGCATTGTAAATTAACCTCATTTACCATTGGTAGAATTTTTGGCGGGTCTGGCGTTCGCCTGGGGGATTGTACCATCTTTGCTGTTGTTTGACACGACCACGTTTTGATGGTTCGTTGTGGCCTCGGCCTAAAAAATTACTACTGGGACCAGGGTGGGAAGGACCAGAGGGGCAATTGGTTCCACTGGTGCCCTCACCTGGGTCTGAGTTGTCTGAGGATTCTGCAGATGTGTCGGAAAAGCCAACTAGATTGTGGCGTCTGTTGAAGCGTCCCCACGGTCTGTTGTTTTGTGGATTAGAGTATGCCCTGTTTGTGTAGAAGTCTTTCTGGAGGTATGGGTAAGTGCGTTCAGTGTTATATGTTCTGATATCTTTACGAACTTTAACTGATTTCTTGTTTTGTTCTATTCTCTGAAAGTCATCAACTGTCTTTTGAATTTGTTCAAGTAATTTCTTACTGTCTGTGATCGAACTAGACTCTTTGATTTGTTTCTCAATTTCTGAGATCTCTTCAGCTAATTTCTTAAGTGACTCAATGGCGGTGTCAATACCTAGAACCAGCCAATGGCGGGAACAGGTAGTGCCTATATAACTGAAGCTGTTGATGTATTTGGGAATATCAGTGAATATACCGGGAATATTACGCACTTGTAGCCCTGTTGGAATGATTTCAGCTTTCAAATATTCAGTTAGCATCCGGACCATAAGTTGAAGACGGACCTCTTTCTTTTTACATTTTTCTAGTTGTTCATTAAGTGATGCATTGGCAGTGGAAGGGGATTCTGTTGTCTCAGAGAATAAGGAAGGGCCTTCACAGATTTTCTTGATGTACTCGTCGGAGTAAAGGGGTGCGTGATCAGACATAACAGGGAGAAGTGGAGGAAGGGAATTGGAACAGGGTATAGACGGACAAAAGAGGAAGGGAACCCACTTATTGGTAAGGGGATAGGTATCCGAACCCTTGCAATCCAGCGATTGCGCTTAACATATTTTTACAGAACAAGGGAACCCAATAGGTAGTTGAGGACCTTGGGTAATTGATGATTTTAAGCAAACAGTGGTCCTCAATTTGGTTTAAGGAATGGGGGGGATGAATATAGTACAGAATCGAAACTATATTTTTAGGAATGTCCAGCCGGACATCCAATTTAATTCTTCAATGAAAAAAGATAACAATACTCAACAGTAAAACAGAGGTGGGACACAGTCCTGTATCCGTAGGGGGAAGAAAACAAATACAGAGCAAACAAACAATACAGGCAGGACAAGCAGAGCTTAATTACGAAATCCAATGTTTTAAGCTTTTCTTTCTACAAACAGTGCACTTTTTTTCATAATGGACTGATGTGCATGCTGTCTAGATTGGGGTCGACGACGTTTCGATCCTATTACAAGGATACAAGGATCATCATCAGGACGAGACAATGAACAAGCCTGGTGTTTAAAGGAATTGCCTGAGGAAAAACATGGAAAAATGAAAGGAAGGAAGAGAGAGAAGGGAAAATTTAAGACCAGAATATGGCAGCGCGGAATAAATTACCGTCATGGTGTTCAGTGCACATGCTACATGTGACTTCATGCAGTTGCTAGAATGCAAACGAGTGAGCTAGTGAACTAAAATAAGACGATCTGGAATCCAAGGGTTGGCAGGCATTAGTTAAACGCCGGTGGAGGAGTCTTAATTTTGAGCGTAACGTGTGGCCGCAAGGAAATTACACAGACGGTGTCCAAGTGTACGCTTACAAGGAACAGACGGCGTGGTCATGTGCCAGAATAAAATAAACGTCTGGAGGTGCCAAAAGGTCTGGAAATATGCTGGCGTGTGCGGCTGGGACCGCGACAGCCGCTGGGGAAGGAAGGGAACCAATTAAGGCAAGGGAGCGAGTGAGGAGGGAAGGGGGAAAAAAAGCCAGGGTGACGGCATGCGGATCAGGTACCTGTTAGAATATGGAGACGGGCAAAAGGGATTTCTAGCTCCGGTCCATGGTCAATGTAAACAGTTCCGGGGTAGGTAGGCAATCATGATAGAATTGCGGGTAAAACGGATCCGTGAAATTACACTAGAAGGGAAGATTACAGTTACCTCAAGGGATCAATTTATGAGTGAGCCAAAATGGGGTGGAGATTCAGGTGCTTACCGTTATCGCGCGGCGTCCTCAGTTGCAATGAACGAGTGAGCGGAAGGGCCAGAGAAGCGTGCAGATATACGAGCAACGTGTTCGTGTGGAACACTAGAGCGTGAGAGTACGGCGCCATGATGGAAGAGAATAGTAAAGATAGAGGAAAGACTGACCAAAAAGCGGAAAGTTTAAGAATACATAATTATTACGAATAGACATTTTTGCAAGTGAGACGAAAATACAATTAATTAGAAAGCGAAATTACAATTAAATATAAAGCGAACCAAGGCTCATCAGCATAATTACTGGGCAGAACCCAAGGAAAGCAGTGGAGCAAAATGAGCAAGACATAGGGAAATAATAACGTGCGAACATCAAGAACTGTGAGGAGTGTAGAAGCGAAACAATCCGTTATGTTAGAGTTAGGTATAGATGAGAGGCATCACGTGACATTAGTCACAGCTACCGGCGATCTGATTTACTTATCTCAGGAGACAGTATGAGACAGAATGTGGTCAAAGTTTGTTGTTTAGATGAGATTAGTCCAGTCCTCATTCCGATTGAGACCATCTTTGATGCTGTTCATACGAATGATCATTCTCAGCTCTTCTTTATTTAGAATCTTGGCGATGTCACCGCCCCTTGGGGGTAGTTTGACGCTCTTGATGATTGTCCACTTAATGTCATCCTCGGTGTGTCCCATTTCTGAAAAGTGTTCAACAAGAGGAGCATTGGGAGTTTTACAGCGCAGTCTGCTCCTGTGTTGGCCAATGCGTAGTTTAATCTTTTGGGTAGTTTGGCCTATATAAACTTTGTTACAGGGACAAGAAATCAGATAAATGACATTACTGGTATTGCAATTGGAAAATGACGTCAAGGTGATAAGTACATTATTAAAAAGAAAAGTTTTGCCTTCAATAGTCATGTTACATACATTGCAATTCCCACATTTAGCATGACCAATGAGGGGCGTGAGCCCCCAGTGTTCGTCCAAGGTAGTCAGGGGACGAGTGGTTGGCAGGGTGGCCCTTACCAGGTGATCCTTGAGATTGCGGCTCTTTCGGAAGGCAAACAGAGGTCGCTCTATGGAAAGATTGCCCGCATTTAGCACTGGCCAGTGTTGCAGGATAGATTTTCTGATTGGATTGGAGGCGGGGGAGAAGGTGGTGACACAGACAATCCGGTCCGTCTTGCTTTTGTTTTTAGGGGAAAGAAGGACTTCCCTAGGGCAATACCATGCTCGTTTTTTCGCATTGCTAACAAGTCTTTTAGGGTACCCTCGGTCTCTGAGTTTGTTGCTAAGGGTAGTAGCTTCAAGGAAAAAATCTTCCTTGGTGTAGCAGTTGCGTCTAATGCGCAGAAATTGCGAGTATGGTAATGAGTCTCTTAAGGCTCGCGGGTGATGACTCTCATAGCGTAGTAAGGTGTTTCTCTCTGTGCTTTTCCTAAAAAGTTTAGTGAGTAATTCACCATTGCAGTGGTATATGGTGAGGTCCAGGAAAGGAATGTGTGATCTGTCGTGTGTGTTGGTAAAATTGAGGCCTGAACAGTTATTGTTCAACCAATGATTGAACTGACAGAGTGTTGCTTCATTGTGATGCCAAATTAGAAAAATATCGTCTATGTATCGACGCCAGAGGGTGATACCAGAGAGGAAAGGGTTTGTGGGAGAGAGGATGGAAGACATTTCCAAGTGATCCATATAGAGAATGGCCAGATTCGGCGCGAAAACAGCCCCCATCGATGTACCCTTCACTTGTTGGTAAAATTCATTATCAAAAGAGAAGAAATTGCGAGTTAGACAGAGTTCTAATAACTGGATAATGAACAATGTAGGCACACAGTGAGGGCGTGGTCTGGAGTCTAGGACCTGTTGGATTACAAGGAGTGCTGGGATTTGGGGGATATTGGTGTAGAGGGATTCTACATCCATGGTGCATAGGAGATCACTGTCAGGATCGAACGGGTGGTGTTCAATGAGGTTAATCATGGACATGCTGTCTCTGATATAGCACTCAGTAAGGGGGACAAAGTCCTTAATGAAATGGTCAATATATTGGCCAAGTGGTTCGAGAATAGAGCCGCAACCCGAAACTATTGGGCGTCCGGGTGGGTTACTCTGGTTTTTGTGCACTTTGGGGAGGGTGTAGATGACAGGGGTACGGGGAGCCTTAACATTAAGGAAAAGAAATTCCTTGGGACTGAGGAAGCCCTGTCCTTTAGCTTCAGTGGTGAGTTGGAGAATTATGGTCTGTAATTCCTTGGTAGGATTAGTAAGCAGTCTGCAGTAGTGATCAGTGTTTGATAACTGTCTCAGAATTTCAGCTGTGTATGCATCCTTCTCTTGCAGCACGATACCACCACCCTTATCTGCTGATTTGATGATAAGTGATTGGTTCAGCTTCAACGAGGAGATTGCGTTTTTCTCGGGAAGAGTAATGTTATAAGGGATAAAACGCTTTTTAGATTCCAAAATGGATAGATCTCTTAGAACTAATTTCTCGAAGGTGGGGATTTCACTCGGTACCATACTAGTGGAAGGGGAGAAAGTGGATGGAGGCCTAAAGGGAGTGTTGCCAGTGGGTGGTGTGGAAGGATTTAGCAGAAAGAAGGTGTGTAGACGCAGTCGTCTAAAGAATCTGAGCAATTCAGTGTGCAGTTCTAGGAAATTTGGATGAGTCGTGGGGACAAAGGACAACTTATGGTCCGGATGCTAACTGAATATTTGAAAGCTGAAATCATTCCAACAGGGCTACAAGTGCGTAATATTCCCGGTATATTCACTGATATTCCCAAATACATCAACAGCTTCAGTTATATAGGCACTACCTGTTCCCGCCATTGGCTGGTTCTAGGTATTGACACCGCCATTGAGTCACTTAAGAAATTAGCTGAAGAGATCTCAGAAATTGAGAAACAAATCAAAGAGTCTAGTTCGATCACAGACAGTAAGAAATTACTTGAACAAATTCAAAAGACAGTTGATGACTTTCAGAGAATAGAACAAAACAAGAAATCAGTTAAAGTTCGTAAAGATATCAGAACATATAACACTGAACGCACTTACCCATACCTCCAGAAAGACTTCTACACAAACAGGGCATACTCTAATCCACAAAACAACAGACCGTGGGGACGCTTCAACAGACGCCACAATCTAGTTGGCTTTTCCGACACATCTGCAGAATCCTCAGACAACTCAGACCCAGGTGAGGGCACCAGTGGAACCAATTGCCCCTCTGGTCCTTCCCACCCTGGTCCCAGTAGTAATTTTTTAGGCCGAGGCCACAACGAACCATCAAAACGTGGTCGTGTCAAACAACAGCAAAGATGGTACAATCCCCCAGGCGAACGCCAGACCCGCCAAAAATTCTACCAATGGTAAATGAGGTTAATTTACAATGCATACCCATTTTCAATTTGTCCCAGCATGTACTCACTGACCCTGAGGTTTCCCTATTGAGCAAAGGGTTGTCCTTTGTCCCCACGACTCATCCAAATTTCCTAGAACTGCACACTGAATTGCTCAGATTCTTTAGACGACTGCGTCTACACACCTTCTTTCTGCTAAATCCTTCCACACCACCCACTGGCAACACTCCCTTTAGGCCTCCATCCACTTTCTCCCCTTCCACTAGTATGGTACCGAGTGAAATCCCCACCTTCGAGAAATTAGTTCTAAGAGATCTATCCATTTTGGAATCTAAAAAGCGTTTTATCCCTTATAACATTACTCTTCCCGAGAAAAACGCAATCTCCTCGTTGAAGCTGAACCAATCACTTATCATCAAATCAGCAGATAAGGGTGGTGGTATCGTGCTGCAAGAGAAGGATGCATACACAGCTGAAATTCTGAGACAGTTATCAAACACTGATCACTACTGCAGACTGCTTACTAATCCTACCAAGGAATTACAGACCATAATTCTCCAACTCACCACTGAAGCTAAAGGACAGGGCTTCCTCAGTCCCAAGGAATTTCTTTTCCTTAATGTTAAGGCTCCCCGTACCCCTGTCATCTACACCCTCCCCAAAGTGCACAAAAACCAGAGTAACCCACCCGGACGCCCAATAGTTTCGGGTTGCGGCTCTATTCTCGAACCACTTGGCCAATATATTGACCATTTCATTAAGGACTTTGTCCCCCTTACTGAGTGCTATATCAGAGACAGCATGTCCATGATTAACCTCATTGAACACCACCCGTTCGATCCTGACAGTGATCTCCTATGCACCATGGATGTAGAATCCCTCTACACCAATATCCCCCAAATCCCAGCACTCCTTGTAATCCAACAGGTCCTAGACTCCAGACCACGCCCTCACTGTGTGCCTACATTGTTCATTATCCAGTTATTAGAACTCTGTCTAACTCGCAATTTCTTCTCTTTTGATAATGAATTTTACCAACAAGTGAAGGGTACATCGATGGGGGCTGTTTTCGCGCCGAATCTGGCCATTCTCTATATGGATCACTTGGAAATGTCTTCCATCCTCTCTCCCACAAACCCTTTCCTCTCTGGTATCACCCTCTGGCGTCGATACATAGACGATATTTTTCTAATTTGGCATCACAATGAAGCAACACTCTGTCAGTTCAATCATTGGTTGAACAATAACTGTTCAGGCCTCAATTTTACCAACACACACGACAGATCACACATTCCTTTCCTGGACCTCACCATATACCACTGCAATGGTGAATTACTCACTAAACTTTTTAGGAAAAGCACAGAGAGAAACACCTTACTACGCTATGAGAGTCATCACCCGCGAGCCTTAAGAGACTCATTACCATACTCGCAATTTCTGCGCATTAGACGCAACTGCTACACCAAGGAAGATTTTTTCCTTGAAGCTACTACCCTTAGCAACAAACTCAGAGACCGAGGGTACCCTAAAAGACTTGTTAGCAATGCGAAAAAACGAGCATGGTATTGCCCTAGGGAAGTCCTTCTTTCCCCTAAAAACAAAAGCAAGACGGACCGGATTGTCTGTGTCACCACCTTCTCCCCCGCCTCCAATCCAATCAGAAAATCTATCCTGCAACACTGGCCAGTGCTAAATGCGGGCAATCTTTCCATAGAGCGACCTCTGTTTGCCTTCCGAAAGAGCCGCAATCTCAAGGATCACCTGGTAAGGGCCACCCTGCCAACCACTCGTCCCCTGACTACCTTGGACGAACACTGGGGGCTCACGCCCCTCATTGGTCATGCTAAATGTGGGAATTGCAATGTATGTAACATGACTATTGAAGGCAAAACTTTTCTTTTTAATAATGTACTTATCACCTTGACGTCATTTTCCAATTGCAATACCAGTAATGTCATTTATCTGATTTCTTGTCCCTGTAACAAAGTTTATATAGGCCAAACTACCCAAAAGATTAAACTACGCATTGGCCAACACAGGAGCAGACTGCGCTGTAAAACTCCCAATGCTCCTCTTGTTGAACACTTTTCAGAAATGGGACACACCGAGGATGACATTAAGTGGACAATCATCAAGAGCGTCAAACTACCCCCAAGGGGCGGTGACATCGCCAAGATTCTAAATAAAGAAGAGCTGAGAATGATCATTCGTATGAACAGCATCAAAGATGGTCTCAATCGGAATGAGGACTGGACTAATCTCATCTAAACAACAAACTTTGACCACATTCTGTCTCATACTGTCTCCTGAGATAAGTAAATCAGATCGCCGGTAGCTGTGACTAATGTCACGTGATGCCTCTCATCTATACCTAACTCTAACATAACGGATTGTTTCGCTTCTACACTCCTCACAGTTCTTGATGTTCGCACGTTATTATTTCCCTATGTCTTGCTCATTTTGCTCCACTGCTTTCCTTGGGTTCTGCCCAGTAATTATGCTGATGAGCCTTGGTTCGCTTTATATTTAATTGTAATTTCGCTTTCTAATTAATTGTATTTTCGTCTCACTTGCAAAAATGTCTATTCGTAATAATTATGTATTCTTAAACTTTCCGCTTTTTGGTCAGTCTTTCCTCTATCTTTACTATTCTCTTCCATCATGGCGCCGTACTCTCACGCTCTAGTGTTCCACACGAACACGTTGCTCGTATATCTGCACGCTTCTCTGGCCCTTCCGCTCACTCGTTCATTGCAACTGAGGACGCCGCGCGATAACGGTAAGCACCTGAATCTCCACCCCATTTTGGCTCACTCATAAATTGATCCCTTGAGGTAACTGTAATCTTCCCTTCTAGTGTAATTTCACGGATCCGTTTTACCCGCAATTCTATCATGATTGCCTACCTACCCCGGAACTGTTTACATTGACCATGGACCGGAGCTAGAAATCCCTTTTGCCCGTCTCCATATTCTAACAGGTACCTGATCCGCATGCCGTCACCCTGGCTTTTTTTCCCCCTTCCCTCCTCACTCGCTCCCTTGCCTTAATTGGTTCCCTTCCTTCCCCAGCGGCTGTCGCGGTCCCAGCCGCACACGCCAGCATATTTCCAGACCTTTTGGCACCTCCAGACGTTTATTTTATTCTGGCACATGACCACGCCGTCTGTTCCTGGTAAGCGTACACTTGGACACCGTCTGTGTAATTTCCTTGCGGCCACACGTTACGCTCAAAATTAAGACTCCTCCACCGGCGTTTAACTAATGCCTGCCAACCCTTGGATTCCAGATCGTCTTATTTTAGTTCACTAGCTCACTCGTTTGCATTCTAGCAACTGCATGAAGTCACATGTAGCATGTGCACTGAACACCATGACGGTAATTTATTCCGCGCTGCCATATTCTGGTCTTAAATTTTCCCTTCTCTCTCTTCCTTCCTTTCATTTTTCCATGTTTTTCCTCAGGCAATTCCTTTAAACACCAGGCTTGTTCATTGTCTCGTCCTGATGATGATCCTTGTATCCTTGTAATAGGATCGAAACGTCGTCGACCCCAATCTAGACAGCATGCACATCAGTCCATTATGAAAAAAAGTGCACTGTTTGTAGAAAGAAAAGCTTAAAACATTGGATTTCGTAATTAAGCTCTGCTTGTCCTGCCTGTATTGTTTGTTTGCTCTGTATTTGTTTTCTTCCCCCTACGGATACAGGACTGTGTCCCACCTCTGTTTTACTGTTGAGTATTGTTATCTTTTTTCATTGAAGAATTAAATTGGATGTCCGGCTGGACATTCCTAAAAATATAGTTTCGATTCTGTACTATATTCATCCCCCCCATTCCTTAAACCAAATTGAGGACCACTGTTTGCTTAAAATCACTGTGAAATATCAGCACAGCCAACGCAGTACAACCCTGGACACGCATTTTACAACATTTGCCTTTCATCAGCAGGACGTAGTACTAAACATGTTCTGTTTCTTATGTCAGGTACACCTCCAAAACCGATGTGCATCCCAAAAGGGTGCATCAGCTACAAAGGGCTAGTTCTGGGAGGAGCCTGACATTTCAGTCGGAGGGAGAACATTGCAGGCATGCTAGCACCAGTTTTCCCCAGAGCACTGTGGTCTATGCAGTTCAGTGCAGGGAGTGTACAAACAATTAAAGCAGACACAACTTTTCAAAAATCGGTAAAGGCTCTGGACAGGCTGTGCTCTGATGGGCCACACTCAGAGGAGACTTACGCTCTTTGTGGAAATGAATGCATCGCTTTTCTTCTCCTCTCCATGCTGTCGAGAGCTCCCCTGCTCTCAAGCTATGTTCGATATCTACCAATACAGCAACTTACAGCCAGGCAAAAATTGTGCTTATAAAAAGCACTTCACGGAAGTGAGCAAAAAGAAGAGCAACTGCCGTGGGAATATATCGAGGAGTGCGGATGACATGACAACGCCACCCATTTGTAAGTAAGTTAGCTATTTGAGTTGAGTACATGTTGCAGACATACATGTGCTTCCAAAGGTAGAACAGTTCCAATAACACAATGATATTTCGGTTGTTCCATGTTCCTGCTGCAGACATCTATATGTGGCCCCCCATGCAACAAATTCTATTATCTGCAGACTGTTTGCTAGGTTAATATGGCAGCTCCGGTGAGCTGCATATAAACTCAAGGCTTTGAATAGCCATGTTTGTAAATTGCAAACCTCACATTCAAATGACAGTGTGTTGGTTCATGTGTTAGGTAACGTAGCTTAAGTGATTTTTGTGCAAGCTGATGATGTCTCAGAGAAACCAACAACTCATTGATTCCAGTCCTATTAGGTCAGCCCATGTAGTTAATGTACCTTCTACAGCAAGAACATATTTACTGTTAATGCACCTGTGGCAGGGATCTATTACAGGTCACATATTACAACTCTCAGTGAAATATCTTCCAGTTATAATGGCCCTACTGCAGTTACTTTCTATGATTTGGAAACATTCACAAACAGCACATCTACAGTAGCCAGATTTTAATCATTAAACATTTAAACACACTGGGCCTGATTCACCGAACTAACTTAAGACAAAATCCTAAACGTACTACCATTTTGGTATTCACAGAAGGCACTTACTCATTTTGATATTCACAAAAGGCACTTACTCATTGATGAGTGAGTGACTTCTATGAATACCAAAATTAGTAAGTGCCTTCTGTGAATACCAAAATGGTAGTAAGTTTAGGATTTTGTCTTAAGTTAGTTCTGTGAATCGGGCCCTCTCTCCATACAACGTGTTGTATATAACTAATTCATTTATATCCAAATTTGCAACTTCTTGTGGGTCTCCTCGTGTACTCTTTCATCGCATTAGACAAGATGCTCAACTGTGTCTGTAAAAAATTTCACAACACACTCTTACCTTTGATTACTGTCACCAAGCAAGGTGGATGAGACCTATGAACATGGGTCTCTTCAATGATTGATAATGATGTTCAAAGACTTGAATAGCTCCCATCCCATTTAAGTGTCCTTAACCCTGAGGAAGTATGTGACAACTTACAACCTATTGTGCACCTACCACATATTGGTTCTAGTATTTACTGTGACCCTTGCACTTGAATGTAGTCCCAGAAGAAAAATGTTCCTTCTCTCTGCTCCTGTCCTCAATATAACTATTAAAGAACATCTCAATTAAGCTAAACTCTAATCATCATCACATACCAGCATCACATTCACATTAAATCAGGCGCTACTGTAACTATGTTTCAAGGAGTTATTTGTCAATGTTAGGCATCCAACCTATCTCTCTTCCACAAAATCTTCTATATGTTTCCAATCCAACTGAAAGTTGCTTATGTAACATAAAACTATTTTCCATGTCCAGCATGTCTTATGGAAATGTTTTCGCAGCTACAATACATAATAAATACATAAGTTGTCATACTCAAGAAAGTGTTAATTTCAAGTTTTATACTTTATATTGAGCCTTAAACGTTATCCTTTTCTATTCTCTGTCCCACTCTCCCAGAATATAAATATATGCTTTCTAGCTTGAAAGAGTTGTTGAGAGACATTTCTGGTACTAAAGAGGATGGGGCTGTTATTGATTTAGATTATTCAGACAGTTTTTTTTTTACCAATACCTGCAAATGCACAAATCAAGTCTTCAAAAAGAGCACTGTCCTTCCCATAAAAGATAGCTGCCAACTATGAACAAATACATGGGGGGCTATGAAATTTATACTGAGAATCAGCATTTATACCCTAACACATGGGCTGAGATCCTTATAAGATCTGACCATGGCTAACAAAACATTGATACCCCCAATGGTCTGAAGCAAGGGTGTTTTTAGAACTGCTTACATTCTCTTTATATATGTGTGACGTACACTCTGCCCATTGCTAGGGTCCATAAATGTCAGCAAAGCATTGGTACGAAAGATATGAAAATCATATGCCACCCATACCATTATATTACACCAAATCCGATTGGTCTTCAATGTGCTCTAACAGGTATTAATGCTTATGCAAAGGAACACTTTAAAAAAATTATTACAGTTAAACCTAAAATATTGACTTTTTGTCTAAATCTCTCCAATATCATTTTTAACTGGTATTTGGGATTAGTGAAACTAGAAAAGATACTGCTATGCATATATATGGGATTCATATTGATTTCTATTAATTTTGACCCGTATATTTGACACTTAGAGGCTAAAGGGGTGACCCAGGAGATGGGCTGTGCATCATTTATAAAGTCTTGTGCAAAAAGCATTAGGAACATGCATTTTAAGCTTTTAACTGCAAGGTAACACCAACTCCCCTTTTATGGCATAAGGCACATTCCTTTTTAGGTCTCGCCTAGCTATTGCATAGCAATCGCAATGCGAGACTCTAGTAAGGGGCTCCCAAAAGTGCTCCCAAAAGTGGATTGCATGGCGAGCACGTGCACAATCATGTGCATCGTGCCGCCATGCAATCCACTTTTGGGAAGCGCTTCAGCCCACTGGCGCCTGCACCTACTTCAAAGGGTCCGCTCCCCCGCCTGGAATGCGCTCCCCCGCCCCTTGCCGCTTCAAAGCCCACGTTTAGCGAGATTAAAGTGACACTGTAGTTGGCTTACTCTGCTGTGTGCCCTCCACTGCAATTTTGAACTATCGCGTCTCTTTCGTCTTTGCATGTACCACAACCACATAGGGAGAGGACCTGGGTATGCATTCATATCAGATCAGATGAATACTCACAGTGCTGACAAGACATACTGCCGACAGCGGTGGGCTACCCAGGCGTCTTCGCATGCCATTCCTCACCTTAGCTCAGCCATGCCCTGTAACTGGACACCACTGCCACAGGCTGCTCCCCTGTGTGATGCCCACTTCACTGTAGCCAAAGCCACTGGCAGTTATAAGTGTGTGCTCTTCCGACAAGGAGCCCCATTCTAATACTATCTCTCTTCCCCTGCTCGCTTCTGGTCTTTCCATGCTCGCAGTTTGCATGATAGAAAAACCTTCAGCAGACCTGGGTCCTTGGTTCACTCTCACGGGCAGCCCTGAAGAGCACAGTTTATCAACTTGGAAGGGCACGGACCGAACGCCATCCCTTATTAACAGCCGTAGGACGGCTGCTGTGCTGCGCACATACAGTGAATATTACACCAGCCGAAGAATTATCTGCTTTGGAATGTGACTGCGCTTTGTATATCAACTGTGCACCCTGCAATGCACACATATATGCACACTATTTGAGTGAAACACACAAAATCATCAGAAACATATCTAACTACTTGCTCAGACAGTGAGTGTGGGAGGCCACACACAGGACGGCGTATGTTCTGCTTTTGGGCCCGCAGACTTGAAAGCGTGCATGAAATTCCGGTGCATACATGTAATTTTTCAGTTGGAACATGCATGCATGAAGGATTTCATTTACAGGACTGGTTCTCTAACAAATGCACATTCTCCTCTCACCTCACTTTAAACCGAACCGCATCATACACACACTCACGTCAAGACAGCGTGAAATGCAAATGTAGTCCTTTTGACTCACTCAGCTTTTATTCCTCTAACGTAAAAGTTCGGTTGCGCTACATTTATCGTTTACGTCCGGATTCTGAGAGTGTAATGCAATAGGTCTCGCATTTACGCGAGTTTGAGCTATTGACATTGCAAATGACTGCCTTTTATTTAAGTTTTAAAAACAGATAAATGCATTGTCATTTGCAATGTCAATAGCTCAAACTCGCGTAAATGCGAGACCTATTGCATTGCAAATGCTTGTTTAATATAAGTTTCTAAAGAGGGTTGAATGAAAATATTTAGAATGTTACTATCTATATGGCAAAACATTTGAGTATATGGATTTAACAGTTATTCCTTTTAAAGCATGAAGGAGACACAAGGATAACCAAGCAAATCTTAAGACATTAGGGGAGCAATTAAGGAAGAGTTAGAAGATGATACAGTTAATAGATAAACCCTCATTACAAAAAATATCTCTAGCTTCTATAGGAAGTTCTCTGTGAAGAGTCTGGATAATTTACCAAACAGATCATTTTTGACTTTGAGTAAAACACTCTAAATCATAAATTACTTTTCAGGTGTATATAGGCTTGCAGATAATCTCCGTTCTACTCATACATTCAGAACTCTCCCTAAATCAAAAGTGTGCAACTATAGTGAACTTTTTTGACAAAATCACAAAAGAAGAACATTTATGACTAATCACAGAACAAATTATTTCCCACTTTATTATAATCTGAGGAAAATTGTATAATAGTAAGCCATTGGAAGAGCCCCCTGCACTTTATGCAAGCTGTGTCACCAAGACTTGCATCATGTTCTTTTTGTCTACCCTCTTTTGGATAACATAAGTCTCTGTGAATGCAACGTTATTTGTGTTTAATCCTCAACAGATGTATGTGGAGTTTTTAAATGTTTTAATTGTGTTCTAAACTGCAAAATTGATCATATTCATTCCTTACATGTTTTATCTCTGTGTTCTGCTTTACTGAGATTTTAACAAACTAATAAACTTGATTGCTGATTGAGAGATAGTATAATTTTTCTTGCTCCCTATTATAAAACAATAAAACCCCAATGTATGGCTGTAGCTTGATACAGTCTACAGGCTTGATTCACATAGAGCCTCCGCACTTGTGGTCGAGGACCCGCAGTCATGGGGAGTCTTCACACTCGGGGCGAAAATCTCTGCAATTAAACTTCTCATTGCAGAGATTCTGCTTGAGTGTGGAGACTTTCCCACGACTGCGGGTCCTCTGCCACAAGTGTAGAGGACCTTTGGGAATCAGCCCCTACACTTCTCACCCAGAATAACAGAAGAGTTTCAGGCTCCTACCCATGCAACAGTTAATTGATTAGAAGGCTCAGCTAGCTGAGGTCAAATAATTGACTTTTTGCAGGACAGAGTTTTAAATACTAGCAGGAGTGACACAGACTTTTATACTTGTGACATTGATACATTTAGAGAAATTGAGTTGGGTAATAGTTACATCAAACCAGTCAACCTACAATATTGTGAAACTGAAAAACTTCAGTAATGAGTAATACAAAAGTACAATAAATTATAATCAAAATCAGATAATGCTGTAATTTTCAATGCTAGTCTCCTCTTGCAAAGAGAGACACAACAAAGACATTAAATCACACTTGCACTTCTGCTGCATGTGATTGACCATTACATGATTTCTTCAGAAAATAAACAAATGAATACTTCTCTCAGGCAGGGCATACATTAGTGTAATACTGTTTAGATACAAAACGTGTTTCAATGGGCACAAATTAACTGAGTGTTCCATAAATTGGGATTTCTTTGAACCCTTACCTTGGTATTTCACTGTCTTGATAGAGACATACATCAAATGATGCAGCAGCACGTTTCACTTTAAAAGGACGAAGGGGGCTCCCTTAACTCAACTCAACCACAGAAGGGTGTGAAATTTGAGGGTATGATGGAGTTTGGTTAATTTAATTTTAGTATATCACTGTGAATTTTGTTATTCTTCTATGTCTAATTGAGGGGCAAAGATAAAATAGAGAATTTATAATAAGAGCCAACTGATTTGCCTCTAAGCTATACAGTGTGCCAGAAGAGAAACTTTGAAGAGCAATGCAAAGGACAGCATGCTAAAATTGTGTGGGATTATTATTATTATTATTATCATTAGTAGTAGTAGTAGTAGTAGTAGTAGTAGAAGTAGTAGTAGCAGTAGTAGCATTAGCCATATTACTATTAATAGTATCTGTATTATTTGTAGTATTAAAATTAGTAGTAGTAGTAGTATTAGACGAAAAAGAAGATGAAGACAAACAAGAATTGGTTTTAGGTAGCTCTTTGTACCACATTTTAAATGTTTCTTACAGTTCTGAATACACTATTTTATGGCGCTCGAAGGAAGAGTTTGTAGAAAAATATGTTTCTGGTATTTGACACTGATGCATCAACCCCTACCTGTTAAATGTTGTTTCCATTTTTCAGTTTATTACTGTTAGCTTGTACCTTTATTATTAACTATGCATGTTATATACCTTGCAGCTTTGCATCAACCTCCTTTTTCACTCTCTGTTTTTATCCCTTGATTCCTTGCCAAATAGTGTAATATCATCTGTTAAAAATTCAACTTCTAAGGGACTGAGATCAGAGAAAGATCAAAGGAGCTATTTTCCATGACTTGAAAACAAAACATGTTGGGATCTATATTGATTCAACTTCTAGAGCCTCCGAATACAGTTCAATGGTTAGTGCGAAGTTATATATCTGAGTACATATATTACACATAAATTATAAATAGTTGTATTATTTGCTGAAGTTAATAAAAGCGGAGGTTTTTTTCACAGAAGAAACTTTTTTAAATGTTTTCTGGGAAATATACTACTCTTTATTTCTATAAATCAGAAAAGTTCTGTCTCTTTGACCCACATTCCGCTATCTGTATTCTGAATTGTGGCTTTTTATACGAATTAAATACTGAACAAACTGTAGTTCTGCAATACAATGTTTTTTCACTGTTGATTTGTAAAAAAAACAAGTAGTAGTTCATGGTACAAATAATTAATAAATATTTGTGTGCAGATGTACACATTTGTTTGATAGAATAGACATAAAAAGATACAAACAAGAAAAATATTAACTTTTATAAAGTATGTATGCGCACAATTTGTCAGTACTAATAAACAGCTGAAATTATGGATCATTCACAAAAAAGAGGGTGCAAAACACAACCCAGTTTAATTAAGATGTAATGTCAGGTTGCATCAGATTTCTGGTGCAGCATTAGGCAAAATCCATTTTGGTGTTAACTAAACCATGCAAAGTTGATTTGTGTGGCTTTGTGTGGTTAGTAAATATAAAGTAACACAAATCAGAACATAGCACTGCCTTGTGTTACTTTGTATCGAGTAGGATTTACATGAGTTGAGCATGGGTGTTCTTGTGCATCCACCCATGTATTATGATGCAAGCCCAGATTTACAAACAATTGTAAACCTAAATTTGCACCAAAATGATGTGTCTACCCAGCAGAGGAGTAACAAGGAAAATATATATCTTCTTTCCTCCTTGTTACTTCCTCTTTCTATGGAAAGAGAAATTTGTCTCTAAAGATTGTTTTTGTGTAGGAAAGTATTCCTTTTTGCACAAAATCAATCTTGGCTGTAATGCAAGCATTCTTGCACTATGGTGTAAGGCGGCCTGTGTTAGCGCCAGTCAGCCACAAGTAAGCCAGAGCATGCAAAGAGCTGAACAGGGCCATATCTAGGTAAATATGGCACTGTTCAGCTCTCACCGATCCACGCAACACATTGCAGTGCAGCAACTTGCCTTGCTGCGCTGCTTTGCATAAACTGTAAGTAAATATGTTCCAAAATCTGCACCATTTAGCAGTGAAAAAAAGAGTGAAATGTGGCACAATTTATGTAGTCCACAACAGAGACTTCTTTTAGATGTGCATACTGGAAGAAATAGGAAAGTTCACATTGGGTGATATTATTAAACTAACTAAAGTGCTAATGGTCCACTCTTTCTATACAATTTCAATATATCTAGTCTGTAGACAAACATATTCCCTGTTTAAATCTAAACCTGAACATGAAAAAGACTAGCTAGCCAGGCACTTGCCACTCTTGATAAAATACTGAAACACGTTTGATAGAAACATGTAGGGGTGTAACCTAGAAACAGTATCGGGAAGAAGACTTCATGGGGCTGTGAAAAGTGAAGTGTAAAAGTAATGATATTCAATCTGCACTGAAGATCATAGGATGGAAAAACCAAATCAATGCAAATCGAGTTACATTGTTGAAATGTCCTTGTTGGTATTGTCAAAGAATGAATATTTAAGTGACTGGAGGCAAGCAAAGTAGCAAAATTAGCTTTAATGTGCAAGAATTTGCCAATCGGAAATTTACAGAGATCCAAAAATAAGATTTTTAGTTCTAAATACATATTTAAAATGCCAAAAAAAAGGTTGTCATATATTTGCTACACGTCAAATTGTGAAATGGCTATTATCACCCCTGAACACAGAAGAACTAGCTGCACGTCTGCTCTTGGAAGACAGCAGTTGGGTTCATCTCAGAGAATAGTAAAATCATAGAATTTTGCAAATAATACAAACCTTAACTATAGATTTCAGGGAATGAGGTTGGATTTTAGTAAATTTTAGTTGGATATTAGAGTATTATAGATTAATAAAACAGATACTAGCAACCACTATCAATCAGTAAAAAAGCAAATATGTACGATTCTTGGTGTTATGAAAAAAAGCTGAAACATTTGAAACTCATAGCTATGCTTCTTCCTGTATGAGTTGGATGACTCACAATTCTCGGTTTTGGTCAACATCAAGCAAAAAATACAACATGCCTATCATCAGGGTTCTGTCATTCCGCAGCGCTAAAAAATAAGGTAGGTGTTACACAGTAGTACTATATTCTAAATGTTCTAGTATTAGAATGATGAACGACTGATTCAGCCCTGACATACTTCAAACTTGTGGCCTCTAGATCACAACAGATAACAGCTGCGAAGTAGAAAAAATACATTCCCTACAATATCAAGAACTCAGTTTAAGGATATGGGGTGACTATGAAGAAGGTCTAGAAGGAGACAGCGGGAAACGTTCAAAAAAGAGGCTTGAGGTTCTTTTTAAGTGGCTAAATGCTGCCTTAAGAATGTGCCTTTCAGTGGATAAAGTTACCCCAAAATGAATCGTGACCTAACTGGAGAAAATCAAGTCAATCTCACTGATATATTTTAGGTGTAGGTCGGAGCCAAAGAGGACATTTATTGTCCATAATTAAAATATGTTTTTCGGCTTTCATTGTGCAACCATCTACTTTGCACTGCTCTTGCAAGCGCTGGACTTGGAAAGTAGTGCAATCCCTCTGGCTTAAAAAGACCTCCAGGTTCAATGTCTAAGCGAGGATACTGCAAACTTAAACAGCAACATTTCAAAGAAAGAGGTCCCTTACAGCAGAGCTATTTTCAATTCGAATCTTAAACGATCAACACATCCAAGGCCTTCATTCAATGAAGCCCAGATACCCCGATTTGGGAGCAAACGGGGGCTTGTGTTCAGATCAGGATTTCAACTAATACATTAGTTTGAACTTTTTCCTCACACAAAATTCACAACATAATACCTGCCAGTGTTTGTGCTGGGAAACACCACAGAATTCTGAGATTCCCTGCTCAGATGGGAGGAAATGTGTAATTTGACTATGTTTTCCCTATTCTATTGGTTAAAACTTAAGTACAGGGAGAGTTGTAGTGAGGCCCCTCTACGGCAGAAGTCTTCAAAAGTTGTGATGGTCTTCCAGATGTGTCTCTTAACAGTAGTCAACCCTCAGTTTAAGCACGTTTACAATGCGGAGTCCTGAGAGAACAGAGCTATCCTTCAGCTTACACAATGCTTGTGGGCCCCTAGGTTTTCACAACTGAATTATGCGTAAGAATGCTAGCATATTGCAGGATCTTGCCTCACACAGCAGAGCTATCCCTCAGGCTGCACAAGCACTGCTGGCTCCGATATCATAGATCATTCATATTCCTCGTGTAACATGTGTATTATGATATCAGAAAGCAGAGGTGTCCCTTAGACTACAAATCGCAAATGTGCAGGCCCTTGACAGTACAGAAATAAGATGTTTTAAGATGAAGAAGTTGTCCTGTATGTTGTATATTCCCGCATTGACACAGACGTCTTAATATCGCACTGACGAGCACTGTACGCTTTGGAAACGATGGCGAGAAAGCCAACTGAAAACATATTGAGTGTTTTCAGACCATAGGAAACAGTCACCTGCAATGCAGTCTATTTATTGTAAAGTGTAATGTACCATGGGTTCTTGGCTCAATCCAAACTCTGCTTTATGATTTAACTTTCATGGCAGGTATGGGAAACCTATTATTTATTTTGGATTAGGTAGGAAAATCATTGTGAAATAGTTAAAGGAGCTGAAGAGAGCAAGACAAGCTGCTTACAGGCCACCAAAATCACTAGGAACTTACATCGTCATCCCATGTTGAAATAGAAGGTGGCTTGCATTCCACAGATGTTGGTGAAAGGACCAGGCATATTTGTAAAAACTGAAGTTGGTTCTAGTTTTCATGCCAATGCTTTGAATGGGGTTAACAGGCATTTTTGGTCGTGTTTGGGAGTGCAGCTGTCTACTGACCTACTGCTACTAATTCTTTAAAATATTCATAAGGTGGACCTTCACTCAGTCCAGAGGAGTATTACACTATCACCTTATGCTGGTTGTTGTGTGCATCCTTATGCTTTCTAAATAGGGCTTCTATTTGAATGCATGATGGACTATTTTACATCTAAAAACACTGTATTGCTTTCCTGTATTCTGTACAGGAATCAATCATTTTTGCTTCTTTTCTCACAGTTGTGGCAAAGGTAACAGGTCTGACTTTAATGTGCTATATGGTGATAGTGCATATAACACATTCAAACAGCATTCATATGTACATGTAATTGCATAATAAAGCTAGACCTATTGGCTTTGCCAACGCTTGTTGATTAGTGTAACCGAGTTTGTGGACACGTGGTGCTGTGATGTCTTACTTTATGTAAAGATTGAGAAAGATATATGTATTTCAAACCTTCACCTCAAGAACACAGCAAGATGTGACTCGACATAATCCTCGCCAAATGAGTCCAAACAGATCAAATAATGAACTAGTAACACATACAGCAAATGTAGTTACATATTTACCAAAATAGATGTGAACTGGACTCGCTCCAACCCAACCTAAATTCAAATGAAATATTGACATGGATGTTGGTGGGAGCCATTCCTCTCCACTGGGGGCTGTCTCCCTCTGTGCAGATGGCAAGAGGTGACAAGCACCGTAAAATCACATTCACTTGATAAGACTCACAAAAATACCTACAGCACAGAAGTCAAACTGTCCAGAGGGATGAAAGATGCCTCATTCTCAGACAAAAAGCTCGAGCTGTGCCATTTGTGGTTGTTGATATGCAAAACCGAATGCTCGACTTCCAGCTCTACTAAGATGTTGCAGGTTTAACATTCTTCACACGTACTAAAGACGCTTCCTGTACAAAGAGCAAAACCTTCATGGGACAGCGAACGTCAAATATAATGAAACTGGACATGCTGCACACAAAAAGGTGAACATACTGTAATAATAAAACAGACTCTAAGAAACACTAAAAATCAAACCATTGAAGTAGTCTACCTTGATGAAAACATGTCCACATGAGTTTATAACCCTACTCCATTCATTCCTCACCTCATTGGCATTCTTAAGTGTGCCCATAAACACTCACATCTGCTAATGCTGCCATGCAGATCCGAGTGTGTTTCTGCAAATGTGCAAAACAGGTGAGCTCGAGGCTGCATTTTTGTGCTCTTCGTCGCCGAGTTATGTGCATCGTATCCACATTAACATAGTGGTGAGTGTGTCATTACTGACAGAGCAAAAAGCTTAACCTCTACTCTAGACATTATGAGACGTTGTGTCCCAGAAAGAACAACCCTTAAGGGGGAGCACACGTTCGGTCATCAAGGCGGATTTTTGTCCCTAGTGTTCGCTTATCATTTGTTTTATTTATTTAGTTCACAACCTTACTGGGTAACCAGCAACAACAATAAGGTGTGTAATACATATGTGTCCTAACAAATAACTTTGACCTTTTTAATTACATTAGTGCCAGAAACAACAGAATGTTTCCAGTACAGAAAAGTGAACCGAAGTGCATGATGCTGGCTTTAAGACTGAGTCTGAGTCAATTTGGCATGGACATTTTTGGCAAGAACATTTTAACTGGAAGCTGCTGTATAATCTTACTTAAAAGTGATTCATATGTAATACTAAGTTTCAAACTTGCAGATAAAGACGTGTACATTTATTAAAAAGATGTTAAAATTAGGCAGTAGTCCACTTGAGTGTCTGCATGAGAAAAAAGGTTTATTATATGCAGTAACCTATTTATAAAAAGGAAACAGTGTGCCCCTTTCACAAGCCAGCAATTGCGTTAGGAAGCAATTCAAAAGCCTGCCCTACTTTACATGCAGATCACCATCCCACTTGCATAAGGATTTACAATAGATACAAACAAAACAGTTTTTGTTGTAAATAAGGGATTCTTGTTCAAAACTGTACGTGTATTTTTGCAATGAAAAGTATTTTTAAAAATCCTACTATGAATATGACCATGTAGAGTGAATGCCTCATTTGTTTTTAACTATGTTTTTATATTATCGAGCATTAATATTTCAGACCATCTACACTGGAAAACGATGGTAACGTTGTGGCCTTTTTAGCCACGGAACACAAAGAATTTATTTTTGGGTGAGGACAAGATGTGGTGAGAGGAAGTTGTGTTTTTCAATGTTGTTCAGGCATTAGGACATTTGTATCTAATTGTTTCACTCTCATATAGGTGTTTCTTATAGTGGAACAGACACCAGTTGTCTAGTTGTACAAGCCAGGCTAGCTTCTTATCTTATTAACTCATCTTCTTTCATTAGAATTGTTTTAATATTGAAATATTCTAAAATAGCAAATATAAGTTAAACATCAGCTGGGTGGAGCCATTCCAATAGGAACCTTATCTCAGAAAAAGTAATATCCTTGATTACAATATCAATAGAATGTATTGACTAATAAGTGCACTGTATTATAACATGAAATTACTTTTATTAATAAACTGTTATTTGCATTTTAAAGGATCCGTTCTCTGATTGCTTATTTGCCTACATAGAAGTCCATTTACAGATTTAGAAAGCTAAAAATGATCTATACAGTTGAGTGTATAAAGCCCAAGTTAAGATAACCTTTTTCTTTATATAAAATAGTGGCTTATTTCATTCAAATCAGAACATGTGTTCTAATTTAGCACTGTAGCTGTATACAGGTAAATCTATTATACATGTTTCTCATTTCAAAAAATACATCACATTAAAATATGTTCAATCTTTCAATGCTAAGAGCAACAATTAAGTATTTTACTTAAAGTGCAAAGGCACTTTAACACAAAAAGTGACGCCCAGTGGCTATACTTGGTAGCTGATCTCAGATATCTGTATAATACTATTTATATACACTTGTTATTGTTCTTAAAATCACTGATAATCCTCTAAAAAGGGCATTAGCTTAAATACCCACCATTAACTGCAAAACATAAAACAAAATGCAAATTCTACTGTAGAAATTCCCAATGACGGATTTTGCAGAATTAAAAATGGGTGGAGGAATAACTTAAGAAGCTTGAAAAAGCAACATCTTGACAACACATATTTTCAAGTTCCATACAGTGTAATATCTTCAAAGGGAAAATGCTGAGCTTATGAGAAAGCACCTCTTGGTGCCAGTTCAGAGAAAGGCCAGTATTCAGACTGCAGTAACTCACTCACATATATCTCTTACAGTTGGCTTATTGCCGTTTGTTTCTCCAGAACTTCGAGGTAATCTGGCTCTGTCTGTAGTTTTTTCCCTGGGAGCAATGGGTGCTCCGGTTTGGACTGTTCTGTAAAATATTTCCTGGGTGTCCCATATAAAATAGTTTTGTTGAGCATATCTTGGTGTTGGCGCCTGGACTCATATGAGGGCATGCAATGCCTCTTGGGCAGCGTGCAGAAGTTATAATGTACCACCCCGCCACTGGGCAGCTCTTTTACCCTTTCTGTGATGTTCTGGTAGAGAAGTTCATGCTCCCTTGCAGTGGGCTGCTGTTTTTCCAGAAGTTCAGCAGTGCTTATTGTATAGGCCAAACTTGAAGGATCCTCCATTTTATTGTCAAGGTTACTGTAACTAAAGTCCTGTAGATTCCTGTAGTAAGCAACGGGGTCACCTTCCTTCTGCATGTAGATGGGATTTTGGCACATCTGCCCAATGGGAGGAGGGATATAGTTATACACGTGTGCTTCGGTTTTCTCGTGGGTTTCTGTTCTGTAAGACCCATATTGCAGCTGGAATGAACTTAGGTCCAAATTGTTGGCACTGCTGCTGGGGACATGTTGGACACCCTTGCGTCGCTTCAGAACAAACACAAATAGTCCTGCTCCAAAGCACACTGACAAGATGAAGACAACAAGTAGGCCAAGTATTAAGACTGAGAGGGGGACCTCAGTGTGGATTTCTGCATATGAACTTGGCGAGACGCTCAGAGGGTAGGGTATTTCTGTGCTGTGGCTCAGGTGAAAAATTGTAGTATCCGAGAATCCAGAATTTTCAGGACAGATGGCATCCTTCCGGAGGAACCTCAGATGCTCCCCAGCATGTTTGGCTGGGGAGTCACAGGTCACCTCGTGGACAACCACAGTGGAGCTGGACTGCTCAATCCAGTTTTTCAGCCCCAAAATGGCACAGGTACAGTCCCATGGATTCTCCTGCAGGTCAATCTGAACGAAAGCTGGGAGCTGGTCTAGCACACCCTTGACAGGTAGATAGGAAAAATGATTGTTCCTCAAGTTCAGTCTAGTGAGTGATGTGCCTCCAAACACATTGTCGGGTAATGATCGAAGCAGGTTGTTGTTGAGAAACAAGAGCTGGAGATTAGTGAAGGCATCAAATGTACTTGGTAAGATATCCTTGATGACATTGTACTCCAAGTATAGATACTGTAGACTGTAGAGGCCATCAAACATGGAAGGGTAGAGAATTTCAAGGTAGTTGCCATTAAGATAAAGTCTACGCAAACTTGTTAGGTTTGAAAAGGCACCATCCTGTATTATAGCTATCCTATTATTTCCCAAATGTAATAAATCCAGAGAACTGTAGTCAAGAAGGTCATTTTTGTACACAATGTGGAGATAGTTACCTGTTAAATAAAGTTTCTTTGGGCTTGTGGGTTTGGGATGAAGGTCAGAAATATTGCTGATCTTTCTCTCCTGGCAGTTCACATTCAGCCCACTGTCAGAGCTCTGTGAGGTGCATGCACAGCTATCAGGGCAGGTGAGGGGGACAGGTGACTTGGTCTGATACACCATGATAGGTCCAAAAATGTGTCTGTCTTTGGGTATAGTGACCCGTGGAGTAGGCCGGTTCCTAGTTTTAGGGGGCCGGCTGGATTTTGGAGATCGAGTCGGTGTCATGGCCGGATTAAGTGTAGGAGGCAGCCGGTGCAGTCTTGGGTCTGAAAGAGAAGGGTGTTGGCCCCTTGGGTTGGATTCACTGGAGCTCTTCCTTGGGCATAGATCCTGCTTGCTCAACTGGGTCACATCTTTCCCATGGAGCCTGAAGGGGGTCTCACAGACAATCTCCCCCACAAAGACGGAGATGGTGTCCAGCCAGGCCTTCAAGGGGAGAAGGTCACAGGTACAATTCCAGGGGTTCTCTTCCAGCTGGATCTCCATGATGCCCCCAATATGCTCTAGCACACCCGCAAAGGGCAGCATCTTGAGCCGATTGCCCCTCAGGTCCAGGTGAGTCAGCATCACGAAGCGGAAAACATTATTAGGGAGGGACAGCAGCAGGTTGTCGTTGAGGATGAGCACCTTGAGCCGGTTCAGCTTGCTGAAAGAGCCGGCCTCGATGGAGCTGATGTAGTTGTAATCGGCCTGCAGGTATTCCAGGCTCTCCAGTCCCACGAAGGTGTCCTCCCTGAGCGCCTCCAGCTTGTTGTTGTTCAGGTGCAGTCTCTTGAGGGTGCGGAGGCCGTTGAAGGCCCCGGTGCGGATCTCCTGCAGCTCGTTGTTGCCCAGGTGCAGGGTGACAGCGTTGGAGTAGTTGACAAACTCGTTGGGGTAGAGGCGGCCGAGCAGGTTGCCGTTGAGGAAGAGCTGGTAGATGCGGGATTGTGGTGGCAGGAGCAGGCTGACGCTGGTGAAGCCCTTGTTCTCACAGTTGATGTTCAGCACGTTCTCCTTCTCCTCACACTGGCAGCGCAGCTTGCACACGTCTTTGGTGCTCTTGCGGCTCTCCGTCTTCAGGAACCCCGCCACTGTTAACACACTGAGCAGGAGGACGCTGTTCAGCATGTTTAGGCACCTTCCTCGGTCCCGGGCCCGGTACCCACTGCGCTCAAACCTGCAGGGGGGAGAGACACACAGTTACACATGAAGGAGAGCTCCATACATACTTCTGAAAAAGTCCAAGCAAACAGTTCACTTCATCCTGTTCACAGACACCCTCCATCAGTTTTCTCCAGGCCCCCACATTGATTTTATAGTTTAATTGTCTTTGATTGTATTTACGGTTACAGTAACTTACCCCTATCTTTCCCCTTATTTCTCTCCGGTTTCGGCTCATTTCTTCAAACTGACTGCGCACCGTTTTGCTATTTTTTTCATCGACTAAAGCTCCTTGGCGAGAGTTATATAAATGGAGTGAATCAATACCTGTGTCTTCAGATTTCGGCATTAGAATATTGTTTTTGTCATTGTTTTCCCAAAATGTAATATTGCATGACCAGCTTCAAACCCCGGAAGGAATATGTTTTGCATCATCAAAAAATCAGCACATAGACTGAATATTTGCACATTACACAAATAAGGAACTGACAATCGAAAATTATAGCAAGCAGCCCCCTGCTTCTGGTGGCCATACATGAACACTTTAAGATCGTGTTACTGTCCTGCAGACGCTGCCTACCTATTTCGTGGCATTAGAGTCTAGGAGGATGCATCGTGTACAGACATTATGCAGAGCCATCGACGAAACCTGAGAAGGGGGCCACAGTACACTTTCAATGGACGTGTTGCCGCCGGAAAGCGGTGCCAGTGCCTCATTCCATGCTGGTTGCTCTTACAGGAGTGCAAAAAGGGCTAGCAGGGTTCCCTGAAGAGGAAACTGGCCCCTTGCTCTGAGCTCTTCTGCTAAAGTCACCCTCTGGGTCTCACAGCCCTGAAATGATGACGCCTTCTCACATGCCTGGCTGGGAGCACTGCGCTCTCACTTGGTGCCTGCATGTCCCTAGTCCCTCTCTTGAATTCTGCGCCCTCCCCTAGTGTGGTGCCACCCCCCCTCCCCCCGCATTCCGCCATCTGGGAACTCTGCGACCTCACTTGGTGCTCTCTACCTCTCATCCCTCTCGGGGGATCTTCGCGCTCTAGTCGTGCAGTCGCATTCTCTCATCCCCGGGTTCTCTGCGCCCTCGGTAGTGTAGTGCCTTTGGCATCTTATCCCGCTCTTCGAGTTCCGCAACTTCCCGCCGGAGCCATCAGCCTTACGTCCCTCTTAGGGGTCAATGCCTACTCATGTGGCACTCTTTAAACTGCATCACGCCCCGCAGCTCTGCGCTCTCACAGTGCGTCCCTGGATCCCATCACTCTCTGCGCGAGGTCTGCGCCTTCGGATCCCCCAGCTCCCATCACTTTCTGCGTGCTCTACAATCTCACGTGTTGTCCCCGGTCTAGTTCTGGTTGTGCGCCCTGACACAGATTCCTCGCTGGAAGCGCTACCCCTCCGCCTGGTGAAGGCTACCCTCGATTAGTGCTGAGTGCCCTCACATGACTACCGTGGGAGCCCAGCACTGCGCCTTCACGCGGAGCCCTCAGTCCCCATGGTTCTGTTCTGAGAGCCCCGGGGCCTCAAGCGGTGCACGTAGCCAGCCGTCTTTATGGGGTGCTTGCACTCTCACAGATTCCCACTCCCTCTCAGAATCTCAGTGGCCTCAAGAGGCTCTGGACCCCCGGTGACGAAGCAAACACCCGGATGAGGTGGACAGCATCCCTCCAAAAAGACCCTGCGCGCAAACCCTGAAGAGGGTGCGGCGTAGAAGGTCAAATCTTGAATCCAACACACAAACGCCCCGAACCAGCCATCCTATCCCCAAGCACTTGGAGCCTGGGACCTTCAACTATACATACTTATGTTATATGTGCTACCCACGCAACGTTCCACAGTCTGTTCCCTAAAGTAGTTTGAACACGAACACTCACAACAACCTTGTGTCTGACACACTAGCTGTACATCACACACAATGTGGGGACACACTTGCAGCCGTCTCAACAGCGGCGCAAAGACAGATCTTTGCATCTCTACTGCCCGAAGCATGCCCCATATCTCAGCTAAGAAGCCTGCACCTGCGAGCAGCGCAGGCTGAGGCGGCAGATGGAGAAGGAATCTCTAAGTAGGACGCGCAGACCCCCCAGAAAGTGAGGCTACTTACACATCAGGAAAGAGATTGTCTCTTCACCCTCGCCCTCCACGTGCATCGGCAGCCTGGCATGGTCCGGACAGGGTGATGCTCCTTCTGCCGCGGAGGGACGTCCGCCTCCTCCGATGACCCGAGGAAGCCGTCGCTTGGGAGCCGCTGGAGAGCCGAGCCGAGGCGCAGGCTCTGGAGCGCGCTCTGCCGCAGCAGCCTGCTCCTACCCCGCGCCCTGCTCCGCCTCACTCTGCTGCTCTCTGAGCCCCCTGCACGCCCTTCGAGCAGCCCCCTCCGTGACGTCACCTGCTGGTTGCTGGGGGAGCTGGGGAAGCACGCTCAATTTCAATGTGCACCGTCGAGAAGCTGAATGCACAACCTTGGAAGCGAGACAGACAAAAGTCTGTGTGTGAGAAGACTTTGCGTGCGCGCCTCTGTGTGACTGCTAACGTGCGCATGTGTCTGTGTAGATGTGAGACCGAGTAACATCGTGGGGACCTGACTGCCCACAAATGCCTGTAACTTTGTGGGCCTTTTTAGCTCATATTAAGTTTGTCACTTCACTTTGTGCATGCTGGTGACTGTGTGTGGGGGCCTCTAAGGAGTTAGCTTTAGGCGGCTAGCGGTGCATAGTGTATTACTTATGTCTGCCGGTGACCGTGAGTTCCAATGTATATGCTGTGTGTCAGTGTATTTCGTTGCTTTGTATGTGTCTTTGTCGGTGTCGTGTGTGAAGCCGTGTATCAGTCAGTTTTGCACTGTGCATGCATGTGTGTGTGTTTGGTTACGGGCTATTGCGTACCAGCATGTGTGTGACTCATGGTGTCAGCGTGACTGCCGCGGTTGTCTCCTGAGTGTGCTCGAATATTCTCTGTGTTCTAGGGCTGCGTCTACTTGTATGCCTTTTAGTTTGTGTTTGTTCACGTGAGAATGTCGGCTGGTTTGTTAGGACTGAATGCGTTAGTTTACTTGTGTCTGAGTGCACAGTTTTTGTACCAAATGTATGCGCTTGTTTTTGTGCATCACCATTGTTGTATGTGTCACTGTGTGTGTGCACGTGTGTCTTTTGCGTGACAGTGCAGGGTTTAGCACCATTATATGTTGGGTCTTTGCCACTAATGTCAGAGGCAGTTTGTCTTTGTATCAGGCTATGTGTCTGTGTGTTAGGTGTTTTTTTTGTATGCCTGCATTTATGTGTGATTTTAGTCCCAGTTTGTCTGACAATATTTGCTAATACATGTGCCAACTCATTGTGTCCTTATGTTTGCCTGTGAGCTTTGATCGATGTGTCTGTTTATTATTGCGAGTGCCTGCTTCACAGAGTTTTGTGTGCAGTTTTCAACGGCATCTTTGATTGTGCTGTAGAATGTTGTGCCTACCTCTGCCTCTTCAAGCACGTCTGCCAGTCTGTGTACGCGTGTGCACCTGGTGTGTGTTTGTGTACCTAAGTGCCCACTGGATGTAGGAACTTCCCTGGGGAATCTCGAGCCCATATTCCCCTTGTTTACATTGGCATGGCACCGCTGCGAGCAGTGCGTTAAATAAACAAGTACTGTCCCGTACGAAGTACCGGTACTTCTCAGGCGTACACGGGTACTCTAAACAGCGAGTTCCTGTACGTCTTTATTTCCAGTTAAAGATCTGTCTGACAGGACCCCCCCTCCGCCACGTTCCGGGGGGCAGCTAACGAATGCAATACGTGCCCTTTTCTCTCGATCGTACCCCACGAGACTGCGCAGAGACAAGCGGCGGGTGCGAGTGTGCTGTGTGTGTTTTAGACATGGGGTTGTGTGTGTTAGGGCTAGCAGGAAGAAGGATTACATCACAGCTAGGAGTCTGGCACTTTGTCATATTCGTAAAGTGATAAACTGGCAGGTGCTGTTTGCTCTAAGCGCTGACACTAAAACACACAGGTCGCCTTCCTTGGGATGGAGACCGCGGGCTGTAAATCTAACTGGTGCCGCGTTTCCTCGCACCGAGGACTGTGGGCAAGACGTTGTCCTGTGCTGCTCTCATGTTTAGGCAGAGGAATGGCCTCATTCTGTCGCTGGAGGATTTCACAGTTTGGCACGCAGGGCACGTGCTTTCTAGAAACTCAACCGCCCCTTTCTGGTGCAAGAAAGCACATCTTTGATGCACTTTATTTCATTGTTGCAATTTGACATTGCGGGGAGATATTGGAGAGTTTTACAAGAGAACCGTTTACAATACACAAGGGCACATTCATTTTTTCTAAGGCACAGGGAGATTAAGTGATTTGCCCAGAATCACAGGATGTTGAGCCGACGCCGAGACTTGGTTCCCTCGCTCAAAAGCCGGCATGCCTAGCCCCATCCTCTGCAACAAAGAGAGAAAGAAAGTGATTTAAGGAATGTTTCCCCTTCCTGCGGAATCAGCGGCAGGAGGTCAAAGTTAGGAGGCGTCCCAGCAGGACTGCATATATGTGGGGCAGGCGCGCAACACCCATTGGACTCGCAGGGCTTCAGCCCCCCCGTCGTGTGTGGCAGCCCGGGATGAGACAGCTTCCCGGGCGCACACACAGCCGCACCCGAGCACTTCACAGGTCTTTTAAAGACCATTTGCATGTTAATGAGGCCTCGTTGTTGTTTCACCCCTTCTAAGAGCCCCTGCAGCTCCACTCTGCCTATTGCTTAAAGTTCAGCCCCCCCGAAATTTTTGCCCAGCCCCCCCGAAATTTGGCTCTAGTTGCGCCTCTGATGTGGGGGAATGTCTGCTGAGCTGAATGTCTAAGGCGTGTCTTTATGGTGCGGTAGATTTGAGCGTTCATGGCTTGTGTGAGTTTTGGTGTCTGCACGTGTGTACGTTTGAACTGTGTTGCATTTGCTATTTACGTCTGCAAGTGTGTGGACTCGGTTTCAATTCTGCTTTCCACGGCAATGAAGAACATGTGACTGCCGGTGGGTGCATGACAGCGCCGTTTTGTATAACGCGGGCATTTTATACAGCGCCTCGCTGCGCAGCTGTGCACAAACCTCCTGAAGTTTCCGACCTTCAGCTGCCAATGCCAACCACTTAATGAGAATTAGCGGCGAGGGGGCGCGGTTTACTCTGCAGCCTTTAGCTGCAACCGCAGGAAGATTCGCGCCACCGCATGCCCTAATTGAGCCATTTGGGAGACAAGGGTCGGTTATTCTTTCTTATAAAGCGGCTACGACAACTTCCCATTAGAGGAGCCACCGGAGGAGGCATTGTTTCTGTTCTTGGTGGCTAATGGCGCCATAATTACCGGGTCTGGCCATCTTCTTATGTCTCAGCCCCGTGACAGTGTTTAAAATACATATAGCTGCACACAGTAGCACATTCCTCATAACTAGAGCTAATGTTCCCGATTAAGCAGTGGTCCTGCTCTGTGGGGCTCTGTAATTGCTTCCCTAAATAACCTACATTTATAGGATTCAGGTTAAGAAGAAGTTAAGATGCGGCCCCCTCTCCTCAGCCCCCAACTGTCACACTCCACCTCCCAGCCATCTCCACCCCCATGCATGCACATGCGCGTGCTGCCTTAGTTCCGAGGAAGATCTGCTGAGGCCGGGAGGGGCGGTGGGATGCAGGGGGAAACTACACAGAGAGAGAGGAGGCAGCAGCGGCAGGGAGATGGGGAGCCGAGAAGGGAGAGATGTATGTGAGAGAGGGGCTCGAGGCCGCGATGGGTGAGGCCCCCCACACCCGAGTGAGCCGCGAGAAACAGGAATAGAAAGTCTGTGGGAGACTGAAGGAGACAGGAGGGGTGGGGGAGTGCTAGATAAGAGAAAGGCAAGACTGGAAGGGGGGTGTTGGATAAGAGAAAGACAAAGAGAGAGTCGGACAGATGTGAAAGAGAGAGAGGCGGAAGAAAGAAAGAGGAAAGGGGGGAAACACAGAGAAAGAGATGGGGAGAAAGTCGCGCAGAGAGAAAGAAGTTAAGTAGAAAGAGCGCAAGCGAGACAGATCTATAGGCAAGAGGGAAGGCAGGTGGATCCAATGTTAAAAGGAGAGAAGAGTAATGGAGAGAAAGCTTGAACATGTGGCAGAGAGATGAAATAGGAATTAAACCACTCAACGTGACAGATGTTCGTATCCCCAGTGAGTTCCGGTTGCCTCCAATGTCGTGACAATGGACGTGCACGGGGCTACGCTCTGAATAGGACGGAGAGTTTCCCACCAAGGAATGTGCTGGCTAGGGGAGGGGTGCGAAGGTGGGAGGCGCGGGCGATTCCCACGCAGAGGTGATCGATTCTTAGACGTGTGGTTGATGGGCATATTCCGTGTATCGCAACCAAGGCGCGGGGCTCTTTCTCCATTCATTTAGTTTCAGAATGATTTTTTTATCTGGATCTAAACAATATTTTATAGACTTTTAATTTTGTTTTAAAGCCGTAATCTAATTTTCGAGCTGCTGGTGCTATTATCCAAAATAGCTTCGTTGCGGAGTTCTATTTTTACGGAATGCCCTTACGAGAATGGGGGACTTTGTACCTAATTTATAGCTCGGATGCAATAAAATGGCTTTTTGTGTCCGCCTCGTAGAGCCCAGATCTGAAAGCCCGATATCCGGGGCGGTGACTTCATAAAACGAGCTCTCTCGCCTCAGCTCCTCCACCCTTTGCAGCCGCGCGGGAGCTTTAATTGGTTATTGGTAACAATGACCAGCCCTCGGCCCTCGCTGTGCCGAAGAGAAGCTGCCAGGAAGCGGCAGTGCGGCGCTGCTGGGCTGCGCAGGGAAGGGGCCGTTTCTTTACGAGATGGGGCAACCACCCGGAAGAATAAACCGTTCCTTTGATTTTCCAAAGCTCATTTACTTATTAGACCCCACTTTTAAAGGAAACAGAAAACTGGGCAAATCCTCACCAAGCTGATTCAGTGCATGTTCACGTTTCGTGCTGCCCCACCGTTGCAAACGGCACAGCGCATGGGCGTCTTACAGCGCATGTTTACTGCCGCCAGCCGATGATGTGCAAGCGAGGGGACAGGCTGATGTAGGCAAGGACTACATTTCTGGAGGGAAAGTTTTACCCAAAGGAGCAAACTCAGCAGGGGCTCCGAGACTCTTCCCTTTTTCTTAATTTATTTTATTGCTGTCATTCTTTTTCTCAAGTTAGTTTAGACAGCAGCAACATTAGCATAACATCGCACCGTCTGCCTTTCCGCCCTCAAACTGGCTTGCTTAGCATGACAAACACAATAGATTTAGGAGAGGTTCAACACCTCAATGACTGCGATAACATTTTTAAAAAAAAACAAGCATTGGCATAGCCAATAGGTCTAGCTTTAGGGACCTTATAAGTGTTTAGTTATGCAGCACAATATCCTTGGTGCAACAACATCAACTGTTGCATCGCTAAGCACTTATAAGGTCCCAAAGGCCAGATCTATTGGCTATGCCAATGCTTGCTCAACTTGTTTACTGCTATATTTTCAATGTAGTTTTATTTTCCTCTCAATAGTTTATTAATTTCGCAACCATGTTTCTCTCTTTTGTCACAACCACTGTTCTATATGTCCAGTAGCGCGCTATGGCATCAAATCAATGATTGATGTTCACCTTAGCTCTTCATGCCTGTACTGTACCCCTTTAATCCTGTTTTGTATTAAAATGTGACTTTCTATCTAAAATAAACTACACAATCCAACAGGGATAATTATTATTTCGTACTTAAATAAGGCTATATTAGCCTACTGTTTGTCAACAGCTCTCCAATGTTTTTTAACAAACCTGGGAGAAGTTTAGTAAAACCCGCACTATCTTGTGCGTGCTCAAAATATTATAAATGCTGTCGACAGTATAAAAAAAAAATATATATAAAACACATTTCAGTGCAATGCACATGTATAATTGACTCTGAATCTCATTCCTACCCAGAATCGGTGAGAGATACCAGTGCTCTCCAATGAAAGTACTGGACCCAGGCTGTAAAGAGCCACAACTTTTCAGTGACAACTTTCCACCCCATGCTGAGAGGTACCAGTACTCTCCAGGGAAAGTACTGGGTCCAGGCTGTGACCTCTCAGTACCTTTCAGTGTTTCGGGGTATCCGTGATGGGCCATGCTGGTGTTATCCTTTTCGGGTAACGGAGTCAGAGTCTGACGGTACAGAGGCGGAGGGGGTCTGCAGCAAGACGTGATGGCCTCGCACAGGTTGGTGCTGAACGAGCAGTAAGACCGGGCCGAGGTTTCTCTACTGCCCTACATCTATCGGTACCAGACACTGCTCGTCACTCGGACACGCAGTCTCCTCTTCAGGGCTACAATCCGTCTGATTGGTTCAACTGAGCTGAAAGAAAGACTACAGCTCCCAGAATCCCCCGTTTTCATGAAAGAAATACACTGCCTGGAAACAAAGTGTCCTGATGACAGGGGGTTCAAAATACACCTACTAAACCTGGAGAGGACCCCGCAGGCCAGCCAGACGAGGAGGGAGAGGCTGATGTTCCCCGAGTTCTTCAACACCCCCTTGGGGGAGATGAAGATGCTGCTGCCGATGATGGAGCCAATGGTGAGGGAGATTGCCCGCAGCAGCGTGATCTTCATCTTCAAGTACACAGCCTCCTCTTTCGGCTCCTCACCCTTCTTGCTTTCAGGTGACGTCCCCATCGTGTCTGCTCTGAGCCAGTTCTCGCACCGACTTTTGGACAATGCACATCTGCTCAGAAACTCTGTTTGTTTTTCTCAGCCCGGCTCAAGGCCTCTGCCCCCAGCCAGCGTTAGCACCGGCTCATGGCTGACTGGATGAATTAGGAGCGAAGGAGGAGGGGCTGGGGGGGTGAGAGCAAATGTGGCCCGGTGGAATGCGGGTGAAGGGAGCGGAAAATAAAGGAGCGGAGGAGGCAGCAGGGGGAGGGGAGAAAGGAGAGGGCCTGCATGTTTCCCTTGCGGGAGCGAGCAGGAACCCTATGTTTGTAATTAACACATGGTTTGAAAGCTCGCCCACAAGCGAATCGCCAAATCTGTGCCGATTGCTAAAGGTCTTTTCATTTGCAGCACGTGCGCGCTGCGTAGGCGAGACCTAATAAAGACAAAGAAGTCTTGGAGCTCCCACAGAGTTAGTGCCCCAGGTTACAAAGCTACTTGGAGACAGGCAATGTGTAGTATGGCTACAGAGAGATGGGTCCTGTCTGCAACTGTTAATATTTTACGTTTTATGTGCCACCTCAAAATCCTGGGGAGGAAGAAAGGGCTGTAAATGTACCCCACTACAAAATGTGTGTGGTGGGGGGGAATCACACAGGAACCCAGCTAGGCCCACACATGTAGGAATTATTTAGTTGCTTTTTGTCATGTTATTGATTGGTGTTTCTATGCATTGATTTACTGACACATCACAAAACATCCTCACATTCTCTAGAATCTCCCTCACTACGGTGAAAGATAGTTTAAATCTATTAAAGACTGTTAGAAATGGGGGTCTCTAGTTGGCAAGGGTTGGCCACTGTCCAAGTAGGGACCCTTCTTCCTAAATCAGAGTAAGCAGACTACACCCTTTGATAACCCCTGCTCAACCCTGTGGTAACGTAGCACGAGCAGCTAGGCTTATCTCAGAGGCAGTGTGTGAAGCATTTATGACCATACACAGTAACACAGTGAAGAACACTACAAAGGGACACCACTCAAGTATACAACAAGGAGGGGGAACGAGGGGCCTAATTTTCCACTTAGCATGGAGTGGGGAGGTCCAGCAGGAAAGGGGCCCAAGAACGGGAAGTACAAATTGGATTCGTGCTGTTCCTCAGTGATAGGTTTAGACAACGTCCCGATTCAAATGGTCCCACTATTTCCCTGGTGGGGTAATGGGTGGGAATCCAATTTGTTGGATTCGAATGCCCTCACACACCCTTTTAGGTGTCATGCTTCATCATATGGGCTTGGCACAATACTAGAAAAATAGGGTTACTCTTAAAATGCTGCAAAAATAGTTCAAGGTGTGCAAAGAGGAGTTCAGTTCAAGGCAGTGGTCTCTGCGACCCTTTTACTCACAAGATAGCTGGATTCGGTAGCAAAGCAACAAAAATGTCGCTAAGGAGTTGTAGCGATGATTTTCCTCACGCTAACCAGCGATGCGTTGAATCCTTGCCCCAAGGGAGGATGATGCGCTGATTTGTTTGCAGGACAAAGCGACAAACTTCTGCACGCTAAGCCGGCGATGCAATAAAATCCTTGCCGCGAAGGGAGGATGATGCTCCGAGCCTGTTGCGTGTGCGATCTTGTTGCGATGAAAGAAAATGGCGCTCCGCGAGGGAGCGACGATCCTGGTGCGATGCGATGCGATGAAAACGGCGAACGCTCGGCGTCCGCTCTGCGATATCATGAAGCGATGAACTCGATGATCTTTGGTTAGCGAGCGCTTTCAGGCCTGCAAACATGTAATGCGATAATCTTCAGGTTAGCGAGCATTTGGCAGCCCGCAGACAGGTGATGCGATGATCTCCGGCAGCGAGCACTCGGCGGCAGCAGCACGACGATTTTCCTTATGCTCTTCAGCTGCAGCGGCTCGCTAACGGGCGTTTGCGACGATTTTCAGCACTCTCTTCTCCACAGTAGAACTAGAGGCCCTGGAACTCACAGGCGCCTCACCTGCAGATAGAAATCCTCACTGGGAGGAAACAGGAGGCTGGTGGTGGAGTCTGGTGTGCCTGAGACTCCTGCAGGAAGCTAGCTCTCTTCTAGCCCTTGGGTGATTGCTGTAGCAAAAATACAATTTCCTTCAAAGTCCTTTTCCTCTTCTTCCAAGTCCAGTAGTAACCACTGCAGGCCAGTCCAAGAAACAGCACACAAGCACAAGGACAGTCCTTCTCCTGCAGATTCCTTCAGTTAAACGGACAGAGGTTCTTCTTGTTGTCCAAGAGAAATACAAATTGTAGGGGCCTCAGCACAGACATTTATACCCCAAAAGTCTTTGTTCTAAAGAGTCACGAGTCATTGAACCCAGCCAGAACCAGATCTGCCCAGCCCTGGAGCACTTTGTTTACCAGGCTGCATCCTTCCTTTCAGAAAGAGGGGCTCTGCAATCAGACACACAGTGGGAGGTGGAGCCAGCATTCACCTTGCCAGGAACTGCCCTATTCAGGTCCAGGAGCAACCCCTCCCCATACTCCAATGCAGATCTCTCTATTCAACCCAGGTCTGACTCAGCCTGCCCTGTCCCTCCAAAACCAGACAGCCATTACACATAACAGCAGAGCACACTGGAAGGCTTAGGCAAGAAAATACCTACTTTCTAAAAGTGGTATTTTCAAACACAGAATATAAAAATAAACTTCACTAAAAGATGTATTTTAATATTCTGAGCTCAGGCATACTAAATTTGTTTTTCTACCTTGTTCTGTGGGTCAGTTAGGACTATAGAATATAATAGCCAAACCTCCTATTCTAGCCTTTGGAGAACAGGTAGCCTTACAGTAGTGAAAAACGAAATTGGGTGTAATTCACTACCAGGACATGCTACACACATCAGAGCATGTCCTACCTTACACATACAATGCACCCTACCATAGGGGTGGCTTACATGATGCCAAGGGAAGGTTCAGGGGCTGGGAAGTGGGTGCACTTCACAGCCAAGATGACAGTTCTGGACTGCATGCAGACTGTGCAGTGGTAGGTCTGAGACAAACTTTACAAGCTGCTTCTGTGGGTGGCGTAAACCAGCGCTGCAGGCCCACCAGCAGCATTTGGTTTACCAGCTCTGGCCACACACATGCCACGCTACTAGGGATTAACAGGTAAACCAAATAAGCCAATCATGGATATACCAATTCACATGTCATCTTTACACAGGGAGCATTCGCGCTGTGGCACTGAATGGCAGTGGCACAGCACCCAGAGCATCTATCACCAGCAAAAACAGAGGAGACAACAGCGAAAAATGGAAGGGAGACCCACGCCAATGGTGCCAGGTCCAACAAAGACACAAAGCATCAATTATGAAAAACTGTCCTTCATGGAAAATTCTAGCAGAAAAGAAAGAAACAGCTGCACCCAACATCAATGTTAAAAAAAGAATCAAAGGAACACTGAAAGTTCACAATCTGGTGTCAAAGTCCTTTGGCCTCATTCTCATAATTACCAGTCCTCCTGCAAGCCACTCTATCAATATCCCTGTTGCGCAACTGCATCCTGTCCTTTGCAGAACCACAGTTCTGGATGTCTCCATATGTTATGGTGAAAGAAAACTCACTTAACAGCTATAAGAATTGTTGAATCCATTCTTAATACAGGACAATAATTCTAAAGAAGGTCAGGATAATGAGGCTTTCACCATAAAACACTCCCCAGAGTCATTTGTGTAAGGTGATGAAAAATACCACCGAGCTTGAAGCAAAGCTAAAAGAGAAACAAAGAGAAAATCAAGGAATGTTGGGAGAGATAATATTCCCCTCGGTGTCTTAAGATGGGCATATAACCTTTTACACGCCGACCCAGTATCTGTAAGACACATTTTAAAATTGGAGAGTTTTAGAGATGAATTTCCACTGTACACTTTTAATAGGTATCTTTTAATATAGCTCTTAATGCTTCTCACTGCACGGTAGCACTTTTACAATCCTGGAGACCAGCACATTTGAAGCTTTTTCTAAAGAACTTGACACCAAGAATAAGGTTCGAATTGGATGTAGAACAGTGTTCGCAATTAAAACACTACGAACAATATGTAAAAAGCATAGACTATAAATCTCCTGAGCTATTTCTACACTTTCAGCTAGAACACAGAGTACGGCGCTGCATTCTTCTGTTGTGGTTTGGAATCCTCCCATATAAAGTTTATACATCCAGATGGAATAACCTAGAAAATATATCAGGTACCTGTGATTTGTGTAAGGGAGTAGTACAAGATCTACCTCACATTCTGTCAGTCTGCCCAAACCCGATCCTAGTAGAGGCCCAGCGTCGGTTCACAAAGCCCATTTGTTTTAGATATAATGTCCCTTCTGCTCAAGGCTTAATCATGTTATGCAAGTCGCCTCCTGATGAATTTGTCTGTCATAATTTGTTCAAGTTTTTTAAAGCTGTTTTAAAGTGTATAAAATAATTGTTTGAAATTAATGTATTTTGTATTTGTTGACCTCAGTAGAGGTCTAAATCAAATCAAATAAAATATGTCTCATGTTAAGAGAATCTAAAATTCCTGTCAGGTAACCGAGGGATATTCTAAAGTTGTAGGACAAGAAACAGAAGCTCTAGTGTGACATTTAAAGTCTGTCAACCATGGCAAATGCAACATGAGAGTGATTTATAATAAAACATTTTTAACTTGCATTCTTTTGACCAATGTACTCCTTTCTCAATATTCTTCAGTTGACCAGATTCTTCTCTTTTTGAGTGCCGTAAAAACAAAAACATCAATATCATCATTGTACATCAACCATAAAACCCATCAAATTAAGTGTTGGACCTGACATCCTCTGTGTGGTTTCTCCCCAACTTTTTGTCTTCTAGCTTTCTGTTTTGCTGATCTCATTTTAGCCGGCTTTAGGACTCTGCCCACTTTACCACTGCTAACCAGTGCTAAAGTGCTTGTGCTCTCTCATTTAAACAGGGAAACATTGGATTACAGCGCTAGGACAGGGGTAATACATGTACAGAGAGGCTGTAAATTAAATGCTACTAATGGGTCTACAGCACTGATTGTGGCACCCATGTAAGTAGCCCTGTAAACATGTCTCAGGCCTGCTATTGCAGCCTGTGTGCAGTTTTAAAACTGACATTTTGAACTGGCACAGTAAACCTTTTGCCGGGTCAAAAACCTTAGTTTTAATTCATATTAGTCACCCCTAAGGTAGGACTTGAAAAGCCCAGAGGGCAGGATGCTGTGTATGTTTTACATGTCCTGGTAGAGAAAAACTCCTACATTTGTTTTTCACTACTGTAAGCCTACATTTGTTTTTCACTACTGCAAGGCCTATTTCTCCCGTAGGATAACCCTATTGTATTTAATACATGATAACTTTCAATTGGAAGCAGGAAGTTAGCTTGAGTTTGGTGTCTAAAAAATTAAAAGCCTTCTTTAATGGTAAAGTCAGATTTTTTGTCACAATTCTGAAAATGATACTTTTAGAAAATTGTCCTTTTCTTGTCCCAACCATTTGGTGCCTGCAGCCTGTTCCTGGGTCATATGACTAGGTGTAGCTGGCAGTTGGTCTTTGGGTATTGCTCCCAGACAGTGAGACATAGGGAAGCTAGCTTTGGCAGGAAAGGACACTCTGAGTTGATGAGGGGGAGGTGCTGTCAAATACCATACTTGCACATCACAAAGGCTATGCCTGAGGACTCTCACAAAGAGTTTGACACTGGTCTTTTGTAACCCCCGGACTAGCTGGAGCCGGAACAGGGAGGAAGGGTTGCTTGACAGTTCAGTGAAGGTTGAAACCTATAGAAACGTCTCCTACTTCAAAGTGGGCAGCAGGAATAAATAGTGGACCCTCTGACCCACCTCTTCAGTACACCTGTGGACCTGCGGGGAAACTCATAAGAAAGATTTATATGGAACTAGATGATGCATGATGCATCCTCGATGTGGGATAATACAACACTCCACAACCAGGATTTAAGGTACTCTTGTTCAGTAGGCATAACTGGGTCTCTGTAGCTGGCTCGCACTCCATTGTGGTTGGCCTGTCCATGTGAATTTGTCCTGGTGCAGCGCGACCAGACAACCTAGTTAGCAATTTGTGCTATTTTCACATACATCTTTAAAATTGCATATCTTTTGTTATTTTTGTCATTTTGGTCTTAAATTATTCATTAACTTTTACTCTATTATTCTAAATTGGTATGGGATTTTTTATTGTGTTATGTTTCACTTTGTTACTGTTTGAATTGCTGCATAAATACTTTCCACACTGCCACTGAGTTAAGCCTGACTATGCTGTGCCAAGGTACCAGAAGGTTGATGTTAGACCTGGCACCATTTGTGTGGGTTTCTCCTGAATTTATGCCTTTGCCTCCTGTTATTTTGCTGTGTGTTGGACTTAGTTATTTCTGGTTTAGATGCTTTGTGCACTTTGCCACTGATGTCAAATGCTGAAGTCCAAGTGCTCCCTCTGTAAATTGTTGTTATATATTGGGGATTCCATAATTGGCATATTTGATTTACTGTTAAGTCCCTAGTACAGTTCACTGTGGGTGCCCAGGGCCTGTAAATCAAATGCTGATAGTGGGCTTGCAGCACTGATTGTGCACCCACATAAGCAGCATGTAAAATGTAACTCAGACCTGCCACTGCTGTGTCTCTGCACAGTTTTGTACTGCTATGTTGACTTGGCAAGTGCACCCACTTGCCGGGCCCTAACCTTCACTTTTTTTTTACATGTAAGTCACCCCTAAGGTGGGACCAAGGTACCCCTGTGTGCACGGTGCAGTGTATGTGAAAGTTAAGGCATGTCCTGATGCGTGTGGCATGTCCTGATAGTGAAATACTACCAATTTAGTTTTTCACTATTACAAGGCTCTCTTTCCTATCGGATAGAATGGGGAGTTAACTTATAACATCTTCTAAGTATAACCGCCCATGGGAACAAGATGGGAAAAGAAAGTTCAGTATGCCTGAACTCAGAATGTAAAGGTGCATCTTTTAATGAGGATGATTTTTACATCCTTTGTTTGAAAATATCACTATTAGAAAGTGAGTATTTTCTTGCTTAGCCATCCTATGTGCCTCTACTAGGTTTGTGTATTGACAGTCTGGTTTTGGAGTGGCAGGGGCTGGGGATGTGCTATTCAGACAACCACTAGGGGGGTGAGGTGTGTCCTGCCTTTCCATGGTGAGTCAGGGCGGGGCTGAATAGACCGGGGCTGCATTTAGAGTAGGAGGAGGAGATTCCTTTCACACCTGGATGGGCCTGGTCTGCTTTGGACAATGCTGTCTCCACCTCCTGCCGGGCAGCTGCACTGAAAGGACAGAACTGGTTTTGGCTGGGCACAGGGCTTCTTTGCCACCAGAGAAAAAAGGATTTTACTGTATAAATATTGGGGCCCAGACCCCAGAACTATAGACTACTTCTCTCAATCAAGAGGAACCTCTGCCAAAGAGAAGAGCTGGAAGATACTGGAGAAGGAGTACTGCCCATTTGCTGTGTGCTGTCTGGGTTTGGCCTGCAGTGGCTGTTTCTACCAAAGAGAGGAACTGTGTGTGTATCCTGCTTGCAAAGTGTCTCCATGGGCTGGAAGTGGAGCTTGCCGTCTGTTCAAGAGGTCTTAGGAACAGCAAAGACCTCATCATTCTTCTGGGCAACGTCTCTGGAACTGCTGGTTTCAGTCGCCGCAGAAGAATAGGGCAACCAACTCTGTCACCGAGTCCGTCGCAGGATTCATTGTCCTGAAGGCCCCGCAGAAGGCACCCCCACACTTCGTACAGCGTCTTTGGTCTCACCGTCTTGATGATCGTCACTGAGCCGTTCCTCCCACCGTGTACTGTGGGCACCGCATTTTGCACCGCTTCGCTTTACCTGGTCTGGGCGTCACCGACACCGTCGCTGCCTGACCGGTATATCGACCACCACCGTCACCTGCACGGCAGCCTGCCAGCCCCGCATTGAGGACCGCATCATCTTGCACCGTAAGCCTTGGCTTCACCGACGCTGTCTAGATGACTGTCACTGAGCTGCTGCCTGCACCGCATCATGAGGACACCACACCCTGCACCGCTTCCATTGTGGAACGCTGACCGGCTGATACCATTATGTCTGCCGCATCGAGAAGGGTACTGTTTTCGAGTCTGTCTTCGCTTTAGCTGACCCGCAACAAAGTGGTTGGCTGAAATTGTTAGACTCTGTCGTTTTCAGCATTGCGGTAGCCCCGGACAGAGCTACAGACTTGGAAGAATTGTGTTTTTCAGCTATTTCTGCAATTTAAAGGGCATTTAGCAACATAACTATTTTTTTATAGTATTGTATTGGGGATTTTTGTCGTTTTTGATCTTGTTTGGTTTAGAAAATGTTTTACTTATTTTTCTAAACTGGTGTGGTGTTCATTTGTAGTGTTTTAACGGTGTTACTGTATGCGTGCACAAATGCTTTACACACTGCCTCTGAGATAAGCCTGTCTGCTCGTGCCAAGGGGGTGAGCAGGGTTTATGGTAGAGGTGTATCCCCCTTACCTTGACTAGGAAGAAGGGTCCCTACTTGGACACAGTTGCAAACCATTGCCAACTAGAGACCCCAATTTCTAACAGTTGAGCACAGATTAATTTGGGGTACGCTGGTGACTTCACCCTGATAAGGATTGTGGTTGCTGTTTGAGTAGGTTTTCACCCCCCCTCAACTAGTAACCCAATTTCTTACACTACGTATGCAGGAGAAACAGGAATAAAAGCCCTCCTGAAATAAATGAACATCTGTGATGCTGTACCAAGCTTGAAAAACATCAGTTTGAGTCTCATGACACAGTAAATATTTGACAGCAAATAACTTTAAAGAATGGTTACATTCAGGATAACCAGTGGAAAATTGTCCTGCTAGTAATGTAAAACTAGGACCTTCAGGATCAAAATATCTATTATTAACATTGATAGGCATGGCATCCTTGGTGTGGGTTCCCGGTCTCATTGCCTCTGCCTTCTGTATTTGTGCTGTGTGCTAGATTGTATATTTGCTGGTCTAGATGGTTTGGGCACATAGCCACTGCTGATCAGTGCCAAAGTGCAAGGGCTCCCTATGCAAATTGTGTTCATGGATTGGTGTTTCAATGATTGGCTTATTTGGTTTACTAGTAAGTTCCTAGTACAGTGCACTGTGTGTGGCTAGAGACTGTAAATCAAATGCTACTAATGGGCCTGCAGCACTGATTGTACCACTCGCACAAACAGCCTTTCAAAGGGTTCTCAGACCTGCCACTGCAGTGTCTGTGTGCAATTTCTACTGCCAAGTCGACCTGGCAAGTGCATAAAATTGTCAGGTACTAACTTTCCATTTTCACACACATAAGACACCCCTAAGGTAGGCCCAAGGTACCCACGTGGACAGGGTGCAGTGCGGGGGAAACGTAGGACATGTACTGGTGGTTGTGACATGTCCTGTTAGTGAAATTCAGTGCACTTCGTTTTCCACTATTAAAAGGCTGTCTGTCCCATAGGGCAACATGGGAGGTTATTTGTAACATCTTACAAGTATAACTTTCCAATGGGACAAGATGTAGAAATGGAGTTTAGGCTCTCTGAACTCAAAATTTAATAACACATGCTTTAGTAAAGATGGTTTTTAAATTTCTGTATTTGAAACTGCCACGTTTAGAAAGTGAGCATTTTCTTTCTTAGCCATCCTATGTGCTTCTGCTGGGTTTTGTATTGACTGTCTGGTTTTGGAGTGACAGGGTCTGACTGTGAGAAGTTGGCCTGATATATGCTGTATACTAATTAAAGTGGGCACCTTGCACCCGTCCAAACAACACTTATGGTGATTTTAAAGGTCAAAGATAACCTTAAAAAGCTATCCAAGTGGTAGCTGTGGAGAGCAGCCTTCAGGCTTAGTCTTGAAGGAATGTTAAGCAGCTTGTTTTACCAGAATGCAACCTTATAGAATTGGTTAAATGAAAGGTGAACCACGCAGTAGTTATAAACATATGTATTTATTGTTATAACAAACTCTAAGTACGACACATTATCTTCTACACAAAGATACTTACAAAGTACACAATACTGTAGCACAGAAACAATAGTAAATAGCACTAATAGACAGTGGGCTCCATAGAGAGACCGAACCATATACTTAAATAGTGGTATAAGAACCACGACTCGAGTCAAGGCAGTGTGTAGAGGATGTAGAATCGCTGGGACCCCAAGGAACCACCCAAGGTGAGTAAGTAGGGACCCCACGGAGGACGGGTGCAATGTGGGAACACGACCGCATGCACCGTACAATTCTATGGGAGAGTCGCGGTTGCAGTTTTAAAGTTTAAGGACCCTTCTGAGTGGACTTCGAAGAAACCCCGTGGAAATTAGGAGGTTAGAGAGCCACCCCACCTGTGGATACCATAGTATCAGAGTTACCTATCCCAAGGAAGCTGGGTTCATAGGCCTGAAGTGGCATCGGAAACCACCGTCGATCTCTATGAAGGACTTTGAAGAAGAGCCACTGCTGGGAAGAAGAAAAGTGTCTATCAGAAACCAAAGGTGGATTCTTGTTGAAGAGTACCTGAAAGCAGAGGAGACAGAGTCTGTGTCACTAAGGAGTGACCAGGAGCTTGGTAGACGAATGCCCACCAATGTCAGATGTTTCAGGTTTGTTGAGAGGGTTCTTGACTCTGCAGCCAATGGGACCAGGAGATGTTGAGGAGAACAAAGCCCAATACGAGCTGTCCCACAAAGGATGGCGAATGCTGAGGGATCAGTGTTCAGCTGGAGCATGAACAAGCCTTGGCAGTGGCAACCCACGAAGATGATCAAGAAAGGTTACAGTTCAGACCAGCAAGGCCCAGGAGATTCACCAAACACAGGGGTGGGAGTTGGAGCAAGTCTGGAGCAACCAGAGGAGCCCCAGAAAAGCAGTGTTGATCCTCAAGAGGACCCACAGGCCGGAGGCACAGGAGTCGTGAAAGGACCTCAAGCATAGAATGTTAAAGCACCAGCCCACGGAGCCCTCGAGTGATGCTCTATACATACCCCCACCTTCCTCAGTTGGAGGGAGTGCTGCTCCATTCTCTAGTTAAGTTCTCTGAGTGAGAGCTCTCTCTCTCTCCATCCTTAATTCACACCTCTGCTCTAACTCCTATTTGAGCTTTCTCCTCAATTCTGATCTAGGTGCTGTTTTCTGGGTTACAATTTGCCCTCAAACTCGTTTCCTGTTGTCCCATTGTTGCCTGAGCATACCCTGTGTCTCCCCGTCATTGTCTGATCCCAGAGCACTTGGGCCCATTTCTTTGCCCCCACTAGTTGTATCGCTCTCGAGTTCCTGCTATGAATCTCCCAGTCACCTGAATGTGTTCACCCAGATGAGTGGGAGTCTACGTTCTCCGTGCCGCTGGTGTTCAATGGGCTGAACACAATGGACAGGGGGTTAAGCTTCGGGAAGCTCTAGCACTGGACTGTGGTGAAGCTGGCATTGCCTGGGCCTGGTGGCCTGTTGTCCTCCCTTGTCTAGTAGTTTGTTGTTCAGTGGGGAACCCTCTGGCTCCCTCAACCAGTAAATTGGTACAAAATTATGCAGGGATGGCATGCACTGGAGAGAGCACCTCCATTTCTACATACAGTGGGAGAGGTGCAGATGCCTTACTTGCTGTTTCTGGGATAGGATAGTCAGTTGGTCCACCTCAAAGATGGCCACAGTTCTAACAGTGTCTCTCTTTTGGTCTTCATTTGCTCATATGTATTTGGTCCGAATGTATGGCCTTGTGTGTTTAATTTTGTTAGTGTTGAAGGTTCCCCCTATGGCCAGTGGAATGCATGTGCCTCAGTGTGTGCATGCCATTCTTGGCAATACTTGCTAAGTTTTTTTAATCTGTGTGGGGAATCTTGTTTGCATGTGCTTTAGCAGCGACTCCATGATAGCTGGGAACTTTTTGAGGGACTGACACGCTCTAGCTTTGTTGCAGGGATTCTGCACACACACAGAAATATGCACAGGAAACCAGGACCTCAATGTGTAGCGGTGCCCCAAAATACCCACCTCGGTACCCAGAACCCCAATGCGACTAGCTATAGTGTCTCATTCGTTCTCCGTGCTACAGCGAAGCTACCAATGATTAGACTTCCTAGAACAGGCTACTCCGTCCCTCTCAGGATACGTGGGAACAAGAACACTCTTTCGTTCAAACTCTCAAACTTGTCCACAACATGAGTAAATAGAGTCAAGGAACAATTTAAAATGTTTATTTTAACTACCATGCTCTATAATGCAGTACACGAGATAATACTAGCAAAAATATGCATAAGATCAAACAAATCAGCATTGTTACAATTCCATATAGAACAAAAGGGGAAATCATATTATAATGATGGTGGAAAAAAGGACTATAGCGCCTTGCCACCCTCCCCGTGCTAAAAGCTAGTTTTTGATAATTATAAAAGACCTCCTGGCTTTGTCAGGGGGACACCATACCTCCGAGTTCAGATGCAGGAATTTACATCACCGGACGAGCACAGCTCTTTTATGCTGGAAAGAGGTTCTCCAAGTGTCTTAACATGCATACAAGACAATATTAAAAGCACCAGATTTCCAGGTTTGTAGCTGTGTTCTATGTTATGGCTAGGGACGTGAGACAGATCATAGCAAATCACAGAGCTCATTGTTTTTCGACCTTGAACACGCTGTACAGAGGAGTGTTTAACTAAATATGTGAAATGCAGACAGTTCTCATGTGAAAGCGATTAAACAAAGTGTTTACGAGAAATGTGGCATGTAGTAACGTGAGCAAAATCGGCAAAATGGCGGCCAAGCATATACTAACGTACGCTAACTTAGCAATGTCCGAAGGTGTGTCCCTATCCTCACTACAGCTTCTCAGGATCAAATAATATTAGATTCCGCTCCGATCATTGGGAAAATAGATACACAGGTATTACTGGTTACATCTACTTTTATGAGCTCAACACTATTTACATAGATGCATCAGAACAGACATTACACAAACAAACAAAAAATGCCTATGAAGGGTCACAACTTGAAAAAAAGAGCAACTGTTAGTTAAACAAGAGTGAATTCAGCAGAAAAACAGCAGATTTGGTAAAATTATTGTAAGAATTAGTGACGCCTTCATAAGCACATTGAGTCATTAACAAAACACAACACTCAAGACAAGACGTGCAATTGCAACAATTTACCAGCACAACAACATCAAGAATGCATAAATTAATAACCTTAATGAAGAAAAAGAGAAAATAACTGACATAGAAAAAATTATGGCCATGTCAAAAAATAAACCTTAGTCCACTCCTGAGCGCATGCTACCAGATGACAAGGGTAGGTTTAGCATAGTACACAGGAGTAAGTGAGCCCGATAGTCTGCCAAAATTAGCTCAGAGACAAGGATAAAAATAATTTACGTAGAAACGAGGAACAGCTTGACAACCACAGACCCTTCTTAGCCAAGCATAAGTTACATCTAATTTTCGAAGTCCAAATTTTCCCTAATGTCCGAATTTCACACTGTATCACACCCAGGGGTCATGCATACTACCTGTATCATGGGCAGTGGGCCAAGCGCATAACTTCTCTCACTTCTTTCAAATACCAACAGTGTTAAGAAACCAGTAGCACTGAGAAAATACTTTTAGACAAAAAAATAAAATCACTGTGCTGACCCTGGTTCACACCCAGGGCCTATGTTTACCATCTATATAACACCCAGAGGTCCAAGGGGTGAGTGCTCATCCTTGTATAACACCTAGGTGACAAGCGTACCATCTGTGTCATTCCCAGCTGTCCAAGCGACGTACAAACATTACCTTTGCTAGCGTGCTAGCTATCAACAAAAGGCGACCTCCGTGGGACCACCCTTTGCGACTACTCAGTTCAAACACATAAAATAGACAATAAGTCTGATTTCTATCAGTGGCAGGGTGCTGAAGTTAAAGTTTTGCACTTCTTCCTAGTTTGCCATATGCCAAATGCTGGGACTAAGGATCATATGTAGACTCTTACCCAATTGAGGGCGGCTTCAGGATGGACCTCCGCCTTGAGGATTCAGCAGAGCTTTCAATCAATTGCAGCTTCTGCTCACCTTCCATGCTGCAATGAGGTAAATCCGTCAGAGTGAGGTCCTTTCCTTCAGCTGCAGTCGGGTTCAAAGCACCAATCTCTATTTGCTGGCTTGCCAAAATATTGCTTGAATATGAATTTACCTTGAAAAAACAAAGACCGGAGGCATTTGGCAAAACGGTAATAGTTGGTTTAATCAAACACTATAGCTGGGAGCACAGTTACAGATTCGGGGTCTGAGGACTGTCTCAAAGTACAGTATTTTTTAGACTAATTTTATACATTTCTTTAGGCATCATAAAACACCTCGTAGATCCTGTTTAGGGAGAGGAATGTAGGCCTAGTCATGGAGTCACTAATTACTCCAACCTGATGACAAATGCAGGTCTAGATCTCACGTGGATACAATGAGGGCCAGTGGTTAACACGCCCAGATGTCAAGCATGGGGAGCCCATGATCACTGTGTGTGCTATGTCCTGATTGGCTGAGTTTTCCTAACGTTTTGAAACACGTCCCCCTGTGCCACCATCTGTGATTTGTCAATAAGTAGCCTCAGGCCTAGGTCGCAGGGCTTGCTTGACCACATATTTCTGACTCGGGATTTATAGAGAGGTCATCTCGGGGGATTTTGACAACAGTAATTCGATTTCATTTTTATACATACATGTATCATTGCGTACCTCGACATCAATATTAACAAGTCTTCTGACAAGGCTCAGTATTAGTAAATGGTTGGGTGGCATAGGAAATTAGCTTCTGGGATCGCACTTTGCTCCTAAGGGATTGCACAACCTGAAGAGGACACTAAAGTGCAGGTTAGTGGCTAGTGTTACAATAATCCAGGGAACCGCTTCTAGAGCTTCCCGCTGATGGTTAAAGAGGGCAAGTCTGTCAATATGCCTTTTTGGGGAAAAAAGATTTAAAGACTAAGGGGCATATCAGCAAGGGCCGGCGATAATTATTGCTCAGGCACTCTTAGCGTGAGGATAATTATCGCCAGCCACCTCTGAATTGTATCGCGGAGATAGCATGCTATTAGCAACGCTTATCTCCCAAAGCGATAAAATTCAGAGCGCAAGTTGCCAAATGTGCGATTATCGCTGGAAATCCATCGATATTCACACAACCTTTGGTGATAGCTTGCTGATAGGGCCTCACATACTTAGCCATGATATCCACCTTCCATAGGATATCATGGCGAAGTCAATTTCAAAGCAGGCATAAGGAAAGTAGCGATAACAGAGGTTATCGCTACTTTTCTTGTCGCTATGCTGCTTTGCGTGAGGCTTGATAATAGGAGAAATGTCGCTTAGCGACATTTCTCCCGTTATCCTGTGTAGGAACGCCCACTTTGCTTCTCATTAGAGATGCAAAGATGGGCGTTAAGGAAAATGGCGATCAGGCAAGGTTTCACGCGATAGCGTGACCTTGCTGATCAGGCGATAAAATTATCGCCACTTTTCGTCCGAAAACGGACGCAAAAGCGGCGATAATTTTTTATCGCCTGCTTGCTGATATGCCCCTAACATCTTTCAATCCATCCATCAACCACCAAGTTGCAGATAGAATACTAACTGAACACCTCTGTCATTATAGGTTGATGTCTATTTTCCCTTGGGGAATAGAACAAAGGGTGAAAAAAGCTCTCAATGGAGATGCTAGCCAATTGGGCGTAGCTTGCAGCCGATGGCAACGGACGCGAGCTGAGGAGCTCCGACCACCGCTTCCCTGAGCACAAAGATCCTGCCCCCCAGACAGGGCGGGGGGAGCCAGAAATCATGGAGTGCAGCACCGGAGTGTGGGTGCTTCCGACAGCGGAGCCCTGGAACGGCTCTGAGGTGGCGATTGCAGGGAAATTATAGACCTCCTAGCCGGGCAGCCCAGTGCACAAAATAGCGGCTGGCTCTTGATTGCAGCGGCCGCAGTTGTTTGGTGGCTTGCACAGATGACTAGACCCCGACAAAGAGGGCTGTACCGGGCGGTGGAGCCCTATGGTGTGTAAAGGAGTTGGGGCAGAACGAGAGCTGGCATGCTGACCGGTGAGTCCAGCCCGGTGGAGGCCAGTGACAACATGGTGGCCGTCTCACCCGCGAGCTGAAGCATCTCCCGCGGCATAGATGAGACTGACTGCGGGGGTTTGCAACTGACCCCGCTGGGGTTCCCGAGGCCTTGTGCGCCTTGGAAGGCTGGAGAGCCTCTGGGGCCAAAATACTGCTGTGAGGAGGATCCGGTGAGCCTGACTTTAAGATGGCACCCGCCTGGAGGCCACCGCCTGGAGGCCACCGCTACAGCTCCTCTAATGTCAGACTGATTAACACATTCTGCCCTGCAGCAACCTAGCCCGGTGAGGAGCAGTGATTTAGGGTGCCTTGATGGGAGTGACCTCAGCGAGGGGGAGAAGTAACCTGGCTACCGACGCTGCCGGAATTGACTCTGGTGGACTTTGCTTTGGCTGGCGGTGAGAGAGCGAGGGCGCCAGAGGTGGTTGGTGCGAGTAGGCCCGGTCTGATGGTGGTGGCTCACCCCCATTTCTTGCAAAGCGCCTTGAGAGGTGAGCACGCCCTGGGTGCCCTGGAGGGTGTGCCAGCAGTGGGGAGCCCACATGGAATAACACCTGATCTGGCAGGAATGCATTTTGGTGCCCGGGTCCTGTGTGTCCTAATGGAGGTTACAACGGAGGGTCGGCAGTGGCAAACAAACAGAACCTACCCCGATGGAGGGGTTTAAGTGGACTAAGAACTGACCGAGCCCCTTCTATGTGCTGGAGCCCACACAGAATCCCAGCAAAACCGCCAAGACCTGGGCCACCCCGACCCATAGTAGCACGCCTGCTGCATTTCCAGGATCACTATCACATTTTGCAACAGGCATGCCAAAAGCAAGGGTTGCAAATCAACAACAGTGCCATAATAATCTTCCCGGACTATACCAGGGAGGTGCAGCGAGCCAGAACATCCTTTATGGTGGTAAAGAAGAAACTTCATCACTTGCAAATTCCCTATGGAATGTTGTTTCCCACATGACCCAGGGTGGCAGACCCCAGAGGACCTTGTTTCTTTCAATCACCGCAGGAGGCCTGGGAATGGCTTGATTCGAGAGGGCCAGCGACCCAACGGGTTTCTACATCAAACGTCCGCAGCAGAGCCCCAGTAGCCAAAGGTCTGGCTATAAAGCCCCATCACCCAGGGAGCTCAGCCGGAAATGCCAAAGAGCACTTCAGCCCGTGGTGTCCCATAGTCAACGAACAGCCAGCCCAGTGTTGAGTGAGAGTGGACTGCACGCAGGGCGATCAGAAACGTCACAGGGGAACAGCGACTCCGAAATGTCATAAACGATCTATCCCAAGGTCACGCCACAGATGGAGGACAATCTCATGTGAAACGTTGGTCATGGCAATGGAGAGTGATGCCTTCCACAACTGGGGATGTTTTGGGGGTGGCCCCTGGTTGAGCCCTGGGCTCCGGAGGTCTCCCATGAGGTGGCGATCCTGAGGGATGGGCGCAGATGTTTTCGGCGACCAGGCATGGACTCCTTTTACTGACACTCTTCTCTTTGACCTGAATACATTCCGCACTGCAGTGCTGCCCTTGGCCAACAGGTCTGGGGGGGATTTTGAGATTGGACTGAGATGTCTGATTACTGTGCTGGGGAGGCGGGGGTGCGGAACCCTAGCACTGAGACTGTAAGGTTTACACCCCTCTAACTGTCACTGGTTGATGGTAGGGTTCAGAATTGTTTGGATGGGAGATAGTTCCTTGGCACCTGTCCTGGGGAGGGGGAGTTGGGGTTGTTTATTCGGGCAGGGTATGTTTTGGGGACCCAGGCGTTTCAGGGTGGGGAGAGGTATAACAGTCGCAAGATCACAACACGGCAATGGGATCCCCACTAGGATTGAAATGTATCTCATGGAACATGTGGGGTTTGCACTCAATGGTACGCCGTCATAAAATCCACTCCTATCTGATGCGCAGGGGTATTCAGATAGCTTTCCTACAAGATGACCACACATTGGCGAAAGAAGGGCTGGCTTTACAGCGCCGTTGGCGGGGTCAAACATATTACACCACTTACTATGCATTTGCACGGGGGGTTTTAATTTGGATAAGAGCAGGAGTTCTGTTTCAGTGCACACGACAGGTCATAGACCCTGAGGGACGCTATATTGTGCTCTCCGGGAAGTTAGATGACAGGGACCTTACACTAGGGAGCATATATGCACCTAATTCAATCAACTGGCCATTTCCCCCCACCTATCTCATGCGCTGGCGACTGTCCTACTGGGAGGGGACTTTAATTGCACAACGGACGTCATGCTAGACCATTCCCATCCCCCACTCCCTGATGCACCGGCACACAGGCTAGCAGCAACGCGCTACCGTTAGCAGCAGAAATGGGGCCTTGTAGATTCCTGGAGGGCACAACACCCGGTGACCCGGGATTATTCATTCTTCTCAGCCTTACACGACCTCCACGTCTGATTAGACACCATTCTGTGCTCCTTGGACGTCCATGGGTTAATTACTGGTAGCGAGTACCTCACACAGACGCTCTCGGACCACAATCCAATACTGGTGAGCCTGCAGTGGTCATGTGTGCGACCCAAGATCCCCACCTGGTGCCTGCATACTGAGGCATTGGAGGACCCGGTTTTTAAAGCAACAATCAGAGAGGCTATCACTAATTACTTCCAAGATAATGCAGGCACTGCCACATCCTCCTTGGTGGAATGGGATGCGTGCAAAACTGTCATTAGGGAGATATGCATCACCGAGATGACAGAGGTCAGGAAAACGTTGCTCCAGGATATTGAGAAGGCTGGCCAGATGTTGTGCGACCTGGAAAGGGAAAGGCCCGACAACCCAGCACAGCAGCAAGAGCTTTTAAATGCCAGGGAGGCCGTGGTGGTGCAAGTGGAGCAGCTGAGCTGCTTCGATTATAAAAAAAATAAATAACCTGCGCATACTCGGAAAGGGTCAAATCAGGGGCCCTGTTGGCTTGGTTAGCTAACCCAGCCAGGAGAGTCTCAGTAATCCTAGAGCTCAGTGATCATCAAGGGATAGCTAGATATGATCAGCAGGGGATCCACGACCTGTTTCTCGCTTACTCTACTGGCCTTTATGGCAGTCAGCTAGCTCCCAAAGAGGAGGAATTGAATGACTTCACGGGGATGCTGAATTGCCAGCCGTGGAGGAGGACACGGCTGAATTATTAGGACGGGCAGTTGACATTGGTGAGGTGCGGGGAGCTATCAAGGGTATGGCCTGCAACAAGACTCCAGGCACAGGTGGCCTCCCCATTGAATTTTACCTAGCATACATTGATATACTCGTACAGGGTAAACCAGGGTGTGCAAAAGAGATTCACACACTTCTTCTTGAGACCCAATTTGTTGTAGGTACGTGCCTCACAAATGGCTGCACCCAAAAGCCGTTGGAAGAGAGATAGTATAGGTAGTTGTTGGAGGTTCGTACCCTTCTTAAAAATGCATGGATTTATTTGGAAATAAAGATCATACGATGTGTTCGTTGGACAATAAAATAGTCTCTTTATTGTCAGGTGCAGGCAAGTTGCTGGTGCAAATGAAAAAAGAAAAACAAACAGCCAACACTTGTTTTGCCCAGTGGCCAGACGGCCGGGGACTTTTTCAAGGCTGAGTACATAAAGTGCAAATGTCTGAGAAATGCAGATGCATGCCACAAAGTGCAACATATAATTAAAGTGAGTGCAGTGAAGAATTAGGAAAAATAGGTGATTAGAGATGTAAAGGTCGAGCAGGCGAGAAATGTGAAAGTGGGGTAGGTACAGAAGGGGGGGCCAGGGAGGGAAATCAGAGAGGGGGAGATAAGAAAAGGAGAGTTAGAGGAAAAAGTAAGATGAAAAGGTGAAAAAAAAATTAGGGCTGCAAAATGGTACATTGGAAACATAAGGACACTATTCAGGCCTAATGGCACATAAGTTCAAACACATGCCAGAAGAAAATATAAAATAATAAAAATAATTTCATATAGTCACTGTTTCTATACATTGCTGTTGCAGGAGAGAGACACACACAAAGCTATGAAGCAGGCACAATTCAGTAATGGCACATATTGGGTGACATTTGAAATGGTATATTGTAAAGCTTACGCTAGAATATCAAAGGTACTATATAAGCCGAAAAATGCCCTGAGGTAATGGATGAAGATCAGCCGCCTGAGGCTGAACTCAGACAGGACGAAGATCCTCATCCTCGGCTCCAACCCCTCAGCCTGGGATGACTCCTGGTGGCCGACGGCACTGGGGGCAGCCCGACACCCACCGACCACGCACGCAACCTGGGAATCATCCTCGACTCAACGCTCTCAATGACCTAGCAAGTCATCGCCGTCTCCTCCTCCTGCTTCAACACCCTCCGCATGCTCCACAAGATCTACAGATGAATCCCGACAGATACAAGAAAGAAAGTCAACCAGGCCTTCGTCAGCAGCAGACTCGACTACGGAAACACCCTCTATGAGGGAGCCCTGACCAAGCTCATCAAACGACTACAATGCATCCAAAACGCCTCGGCATGACTGATCCTCGACGTACCACGACACGGCCACATCACCCCCCACTTGAGAAACCTGCACTGGCTCCCCGTCAACAAGAGGATATCCTTCAAGCTCCTCATCCACGCACACAAAGCACTCCACAAGAACGGCCAAGCCTACCTCAACAGACGGCTCTCCTACTACATCCCCAACCGCCAGCTATGCTCCGCCAACCTTTCACTCGCCACCGTCCCGCGCATCCGAAGAACAACCACCGGCGGGAAATCCTTCTCCCACCTCGCCGCCAAGACATGGAACACCCTCCCACTGAGTCTACGACAGACCCAAGACCGGCTGACCTTCAGGAGGATACTCAAGACCTGGCTGTTCAATCAGTAGCGGCCCCCCCTCAGCGCCTTGAGACCCTTGCGGGTAAGTAGTGCGCTTCACAAATGATTGATTGATTGATTGAATGGTATTCAGAGAACATATGAGATATAGTTTGAGAAAACATCAAAAAGCATATGCATAATTGTTTGTTAAAAGGAAGTGTCTTACCAAGCTCTGTCAGTTAACATCAGAGAAAAATGCTGAAAATGAAATCGGGGGTATATCAGCCAGACATCTAGAAGGACACAATACAAGGCAAAACCCAGCAGTTCTTGTACAAGCTCACGTGGGGTTGGGGAAGTATCTATGGAGATCGGGTCAGGGAAAAGAAACAAAAGTCAAGTGGGCCAATCTTGGCAAGAAATATAATCCAGGTTGTCGCCAGGACGTTCAAATCTAATAACACTCGCCCGTAGTACTGGGTGTTAGGTATCTGGAAACGCGAGGCGAAAAAGCGCGTCCATCCCAAGGGAGAATTCAGAAGGAATCCCAAAAGGGAGAAGGGAAATTATTTAATGTGGTCAATGGGGGATTGGGGAACTAATCTGATTAGCACTTAGTATTGGCTTAAGTTACAGGAAACTGCAAGGGGAAAAGCGCGCCCCTCCCGTGGAGAAAGTTCCAAGAAAGGTGACGTGAGCGGAAAGGGTGAAGGCTTGCCTGCATTAAGAATGCGACCCACTTGAAGGTGCTCAGTACTTACATATCAAATCCAAAGATGTGCTCGATGCGGCCTCTGTGGTCCAGGACGGAATAAAAGTTCAGTTTTAAGGGGTCGTGTTAAAATAGCCTCTCATTAGACGTGAAAAAACTTGCACTGTCATCCGTACGGGAAGGCTCGGAATGGTCATGGAAGAAATATCTTAGCAAGTCATGGGGGAAACTAAAATACAGTCTACTATTCAAACCCCTCTGTAGGGCTGGGGACACATTCCAGGCAAGGAATATAATTAATAGTATGGAAAAATACAGGAGAAATATACATAAGAAGAAAAGGTATTTTGTATTGTTGATGAAGCTCAGGGGACATGGAAAAGGTACTGTCCCAAGGCTATCAAATAGGTAGCTTTAGGTACCAAGGAAACTCAGAAAGATGGAATAAGGGGCAAGGTAGCCACTAGTGAACTAAAGTCAAGGCAAATCATAGAAGAGCGATCAATTGGATTTAAAATTAAAAATTAAAAATTAAGTTGCACTTTAATTGCAAATGGAATGTCGACCCATACTCATCTGTTATGTCGTTAGGCCCAGTGGCTGGGGGAGGGAAATCTTCGACGACAAGTCTGCAAGGTCAGGTAGGTGAGACAAAGGGATAGCGGAAGGAAGAAAGGCGGTACAAAGACCACTAAGGAGGTACCAAATGTGACAAATTGTTTATATAGGAGGATGTGAAGGTAATATTGTGGGAAGTCTATAAGTAAACAGGGTTCCATTTACCAAGTATTATGTCTTGGCCTAAAAGGAAGGTGTAACATGCAGTGCTCAGAGCCAAGCGTGACATAAGACAAAGGGGCATATTCACAAGGACTTATCTCCGATTTATCTCCACCTTAACGCATCAAAAGTGGAGATAGATTTAACACCCCATTCACAAGCTGGTGCAAACTGCAGACATCACCAGTATTCCCGCGATAAATACCCCAAAAGTTATCCCCACGGTGGACACCACCAACTAACCCTAATGAGATGCAGAGTAGGTGTTCCCGTGCAAAAACACACGAAAAAACCACAACACCACTTTCACAAAGAACTGTCAGATCTGTGAAGCGAACCAAAAACAGGTGATAAGCCGCGGTAGCAGCAGGGAATTAACACCTGCCTGTTGCTGGTGTTTAGCAGGATGACTACCTGTGGCATAAAAGGGAGCCCAGCCAAGAGCCTCACTGGAAGACCCACAGATGCCATGGAGACAATGATCATGCAACGAGGATACCCATGAGGGCCTCAACACCCACCGCAACCACCCCAGGCCCGCCACCACCCCCAGAGCCTGTCCCGCCACCCCCCCAGAACACCACATAGGCAGCGTACACAAAGACAGCGGACACACCTGAAACGCACCTGCCACCCAGACCCAATGCCAGAGGAGGACATTGCCCACCACAGGCCCAACAGGACAACCATCCCCCACATCCCCCATCTGCTGACGGTACCAACCCAGCGGACAACCAACATCCCTCTGCAGACAATGCTACCAGCTGCGCAGCACATGCCAGCCTCTGGTACCATCCAACCCACAACTGCCAGAGTCGGAGGAGTCACACAGGCAGCCCCATCCAAGGACATCACACCTGTCCTGGGTGCCAAAATCAGCCTGGTACCCCAGCACCCCCACATCACCCACAATGCGCAGGAGCAGCTGGAGACAAAGGAAGGCCCCTACGCCATAGCAGAATTCCCTCACGTGTCAGGGACAATCAACTGCACACATGTACCCCTCGTGCCCCCTGCCCACACTGCACACAACTACCACAACAGAAAGCACATGCATACCATGAATGTGCAGGCAATAGTGGCCCACCTCGACAATGTTGTGCCCAACTCCCCAGCCAGAGTACAATAAACTCACATCTCCCAACAGTGTATCATCACCCAGTGCTCCCAGGCTGGGACACGTGAAAATGGAGTGCCCGTTGGTAAGTCCAAAATAAACACACCACACACCTCCAGCCCACAGTTAGGCAACACACGACACTGCGAAAGGGCACGCAGCACGTCTACATTCAACATGACACACAACATGCCAACCGACCAGACACAACAAAATGACTCCCTTGGGAATCCGGCCTTGCCATGCCCACCACCCAGCCACGGCATGGCACCACAGACACACAATAGTAGTATGTGAGGAGAGGCATGGAGCAGGCATGTGCGAGAGTGGCAAGTGACTAAGGAATGTAAACCTACCCAATGACAGGTGTGGCGTGGAGGTGCCGGACAGACCACAGAGTACAAACCACGGAAATGGCCATATGGAGATCAACTGCTTGTGCATGGAGTGTAGTGGCCAGTGGACGCTACCATGTCCCCACAGGTTGTGGGACAGAACCCGGAAATGTCACACGTTACGTCCGCCCCTGCATGCACGTGCGCAGTTGGTTGGACCTGCGTATGCCAGACATGCGTAGGGGTGTGAACAAAATGCCTGTCACACTGGTTGTGGTTCTCATTCGGAATGGACAACGTATATGCAAGGGCGGCGCCTCTCAGCCCACCACGAGTCCTGCGCGGGGCCTGCGTCCCTGTGCACCTGCTTCACTCCGGGCCACTGGTCTCCAGACCCATCATGCCTGCCTCAGAGCACCAACGAGGCTCTGCTTACCTGCCGACACCGGCGTGTGTCAAAGAGGGCCCGCCACATGCCTGTGCAAGTTCCAAGCACCAGTCCCGCGACCTCTGCAGCCTCCGCAGACCATCGCTGGACCCTCGATGCTGGCCCACATTACTCCTTTCTCATTTACATACTCCACCAGTGTCCCCTTCGGCCCAGTAGGTCCCATATGTGGAACTGTGTCCTGAGTCTTGAATGGCAGTGACCCCTAGTCCGTGGCAGCGGCCACAGCATAAGACTCCCTTCGATCAGTGAGGCATAATACCATATCGCAGGCCGGCGACATGTGGTGCCACTAACCCTGTTAAATGCAAGCCGGTGACATGTGGTGCCACTAACCCTGTTGAACGCAAGCCGGTGACACAGGGTTGAGGGCTCATGCCTACCCTGCGGTCCAGTAGGTCCCACATCCAGCACATAGTCGCGAAACAAGAATGGCAGAGTCCACACCAGTGAACGTACGGAGAGGAGTAAGAGGAAGATGAGGCTCAGTACAGACGAAAGTGGAGGTCACGAGGTCACGGAGGTGATCGAACACTATCAACAACTGACCTGGTGCCATCAACCCTGTTCACCGCAAGTCCGCGTCCTGTGTTGCTGCTGACATGAACTACGCAGGCCGGTGGGGTCATCCAACCTAAGCCGGCGACACTCGGTGAATGGCCCGTGCTGACCACTGCCTCTGGCCTACCCTGCGGTCCAGGAGGTCACACATGTGGAACTATGTCTTGGGTAAGATGTGGAGGAGTCCACAACATTGGACACGCCTCATCGCAGGCAGCATCCCCTAACAGCACTGGTGCCACTAACTCATCGCAATGAGTCATGGGCACTATCTGGTTGGACTTTGGTGGTGTCTGAGTCCATGGCCTGGTGGGCTTCTGCATCTTCATCCTGCTAGACCGGACTTGGAGTCCGACATGTGTCAGTTCCATTCATCTCCAGCAGAGTGACTGTTTTAGCGTGGTCCTGCCCTCTGCATCATGCCCGGGGGGTACACCTTCCACTGTCCACCAAGACACTCCGCGACAAGCCCCTTTGTTATCTATGAAAACCTGCTCTGCACTCGTGACCCTGCCCCAGTGCTCCGCAAGTCAGCGGCCCGTGGCAGTCGGCCCGTGCAGGTCGCTGTGCATCCGGGGCCACTAACTCTGTCTTGCACATGTCATGGGGCCTTTATGGTTGAATGGTTTTGTCCTTTACGATGTACACTGTTTTCGATTTCTGACTGCACAAGGCAGCTCTTGCCAGCTGGTGTGCACACACCCCACGCATATCCAACACAGGTGTCACTCGGTATGTGTGCCTGTTAATAAATGTGGCAGTGCGCACGTGCCCGTAGCCACTCACACCATCTGAGCAAGTGTGTCTGTGTGGTCATTGTGTTAGCATGATGGGCATGGGCCCTGCAACATCACAGTGGGATGTCTTCAGCGGATGTTACCATGTCACCTCAGCGTTGGTAGTGACCCTGGACATGTAGCTTCGCACGCACCCCCCTTCCTGCACAAGCGGCGTGTGCTGCTCCGGCGTACGTCAGGTCAGCGCAGGGGTGTGCTGATTCGGCAGGGGGAGCAGGGCGTGGTTCGGACCTGACCTTGAACATGAAGTGCGGTAAGTGTGTCTCTGTGTTGGAGTGTTGTCACGAGGCCGCATGTATGGGGACATGCACGAGCGCAAGACCGCTCGGGGGCTTGGCACATGCATGCCAAGTGTTATGTGTATCAGTCCTGCGGATGCATGAGTCAGTTGCCTGGCCTCATTCACCACGCTATCACAGCCAGCCATGGGTTGTACACCTGTGTCAGCCCTGTCCAGACCATTGGCCTACACTCACGGGGCTGCACACCTTCAAAGGCCAGTGCCACGGGGTTGTTGGCATGCCGCTGGACATGCGCGGACAGGCATTACAATGGTGTGCTGTACTTTTGCATGTGATGCAACCACGCAGCGCACACAAGTGTGGGGGCTCGTGGGAGGAAGGAGCAGCTGTGTGGCAATGTAGCACACAGTGTGGCCACTCATGTGCCACGTGCTGGGCATATCATCCATGATTCCCAGGGTCACAGACCTCCCACCACCCCCACGACAGGCCTCTGTACATCTCCTGTATGCATGCAGATGGTGCAGTTACTGTAGGGATAAAAGGTCCTTTGTCTGCACTATCAGGTGGTAGCACATCTGCAGCTCCAAGCAGGAACTTGGATGTATGTTGTTACAACGCACACTTTTACAACGCATGCACTTACAATGCATTTTTTACAACGCAACATCCATTACAACGCATTCCATTACATAGCATGACACTACAACGCATTTTTAAAAACTACCTTTACAACGCATTCCATTACATCGCATACTACCTTTACAACGCATACCATTACAATGCATAATATTAAATTGCATTTAAGGTATGTATTAGATAGTATAGGGGTAAAAATTACTTTTCTAACTCCAGGGGGTGCAACAGTAGGGTAAGTGTTGGATAGTATAGGGGTAAAAATTACTATTCTAACTCCAGGGGGTGCAACAGTAGGGAAAGTGTTGGATAGTATAGGGGTAAAAATTACTATTCTAACTCCAGGGGGTGCAACAGTAGGGTAAGTGTTGGATAGTATAGGGGTAAAAATTACTATTCTAACTCCAGGAGTTGCAACAGTAGGGTAAGTGTTGGATAGTATAGGGGTAAAAATTGCTATTCTAACTCCAGGGGGTGCAACAGTAGGGAAAGTGTTGGATAGTATAGGGGTAAAAATTACTATTCTAACTCCAGGGGGTGCAACAGTAGGGTAAGTGTTGGATAGTATAGGGGTAAAAATTACTATTTTAACTCCAGGGGGTGCAACAGTAGGGTAAGTGTTGGATAGTATAGGGGTAAAAATTACTATTCTAACTCCAGGGGGTGCAACAGTAGGGTAAGTATTGGATAGTATAGGGGTAAAAATTACTATTCTAACTCCAGGGGGTGCAACAGTAGGGTAAGTGTTGGATAGTATAGGGGTAAAAATTACTATTCTAACTCCAGGGGGTGCGACAGTAGGGTAAGTGTTGGATAGTATAGGGGTAAAAATTACTATTCTAACTCCAGGGGGTGCAACAGTAGGGTAAGTGTTGGATAGTATAGGGGTAAAAATTATTATTCTAACTCCAGGGGGTGCAACAGTAGGGTAAGTGTTGGATAGTGTAGTGTAATATTATGTGTTGTAATGGTATGCGTTGTAAAGGTAGTATGCGATATAATGGAAAGCGTTGTAAAGGTAGTTTTTAAAAATGCGTTGTAGTGTCATGCTATGTAATGGAATGCGTTGTAGTGGATGTAGCGTTGTAAAAAATGCGTTGTAAGTGTAGTGCGTTGTAAAAGTTGCGTTGTAAATGTTGTTCCCCCAGGAACTTGCATGTGGCCAGCCTCCTACACTACGCACTACCTGACGTGAGACCAACATGTACACATCCCACATGCAGATGTCCTTGGTCGTAGTTAGCGTGCGTGAAATGGCCTTCACACATACTCCCACCACACCCCAGGCCTTCACCCATTGCACACAGACACTGCTCACTGCACTGAGCTGTGCCATTTCTTCCACAGACTGGTGCTGGGCAAGCTTCAGCCTGTGTTGCATTGTCGCTCGTGCACATTCGAGTGGTCCATGGATTTTTGCCTCTCCAACGTAATGGTAGCTGACCTGGATTACGACATGTGTGTGCACGCCGCCTGTTGGCCCACGACCAGGAGTTTCACCGTGATACCCGTTTATGGCATGCATGGATGTTTGGCATGCAGGCTGGAAACTGGACCTGGGAGATTGCACGAGTCGTCATGTGCAGTGAGCACATTGAGCCACTACCTGATTGGGCTTTGGTGCACATTGGGTCCAGTGGTTGGAGTCAGCACATCTGTCTGGGTCATCTGAAGGATTACATCGACGACATGTCAGATGTGGTGGACAACAATCACTCATTGGAGATGTTGGCCTACGCAGCTGCACTCACAGTCATGGACGAGTGATAAGGTACCTGCAGCCACAACTGGATGTGACCCATTGCACGTGTCCAGACGCCTGGTTGCATGTTGGGAATCTGGTCACATGTCCCAAGACGACAGTGAACATGGCTGCATTGAACTGGACTCATGATCCAAGCGCGGGCAACCAACGCGTGTTGACACTGACTTGTGTTTGTGATGGGTCCCCCGATGTGGACATGGGCGCTTTCCTACATTCCTCATTCAGACATGCTGCTGCATTGGTCTGAATTTCGTGGCACTTGTCTTGGCTGTACTGTCACACATTTGTTGATAAAGTTTCTGCACTTACACTTGTCTCCAACTGTGTTGTGTCTTGATTTGTATGCCAATGTGTGTGTCACTGACACTCTTGTTCCCTGCCATATGTGCATTGCTACCCCATCAGGACTGTGGGTTTGTACTTGTGAATTTTCATTTCCCTGTTTCGTGCTTAGCCAGATGCGTATGGCCGTTTACCGGCCACATGCGAGTTCACTTGTGTCCTGTGTTCGGTTCTGCAGATGTGGGTGTTTGTACCACATTGTGTTTGATGTTGATGTGCTCTGCTTCCTATGTGTGTGTGCTGTATTGAGTATGAGATGTCCCTTCAGCTCTGATTTGGCTCAACCTTCTCTCTTTCAGGCAGTGTGGTTTTCATTTCTGTGCTTGTTCAGTGGTGTGATGTTGCCGGGTTATGTGACTTGTGCTCCTCGTTGGTGTTGTTACTCTTGGGCATGGTTTGTCTTTAGCTATGCCGTGCTAAATTGTGCATATGTGCCATTGTGCCCATCTCCCCTGTCCCCCCAGTCCATGCTGGTTCCTCTCCCTGTTGTTGTTGTGTCTGCTGTTTTGGGCAGTTTCCGGTCCCCGAGTCCTGCCACCATCTCCAGACTGATGCGGTGGACACCATTTCCTCCATGTCATCCAGCTCCTGGTTTGGCGCTGGACTCCCACCTCAGGTGTGCATTGCTGCCTTCTTGTTGTTGGTGTGTTTCTGCTTGTTTGTGCCTTTGGCATCATTCCAGATGTTCTGGTTTTCTTCCATTATCCTCCTTCGCTCTCAGGCTGCATTCACCTTGTCCATGATGGCCTGCCATGTACAATGTCTTTTTTGCCAATGGGGCTTGTGGGGTTGTCTGCTGACTTGGGTTGCCTCCATTGTGCTTGGCTGTTGTTTTTTGTTTGGTTTGTCTTTCTTTTTCAGGCTTTTGTTGTGTTTATTCCCGCCTGCCGTGTGTGTCGTGGGCCTGACGGTGCTTATCCCTGCTTTCCTCATCGCGAATGGGCTCATCACACTTTTTATTGTGTTGTGGTTTGTGTTCTTATCTCCGTCGAGGTTGTTGTATCGCAGACATTGGCCGCGGTTTCGGCAGACTATCGCATGGTATCTCCTTGTTGTGAATTCCATGTTGACACAGGGTTATTTTCCTGCGATGGGCTGCAATGTGTAAAGTTGCATTAGCATTTTTGGGAGATGTTTAGCACACGTTCTTGTGAATATACCCCAAAGTCATTACATTTAGCAAATGTGTTACTTAGGCAACATCATATTGGAAACATGCAACATAGATTGGTGAATTCCACAAGGTGATCAGTGAAGCCAATAATGCATTTCTGCATCTTTATTCAGTCCTTCTTCCACATTATTCATTTGAAGGATGTATTCACTCTCCTTTCGTCTGAGGGCAATTTCCTGATTCCTACCTCTAGATGAAGTTTTAATCTGTTCCAGACCAAAGAATTTGAAGTTTTTTTTGTGTGGGTGGTGTTCTTGGAAATGTTCAGTGAGCGGGGGACCCAGTTCTGGTTTATTTATGTTCCAATAGTGCTCCAGGATCCTAGTCTTAAGGGGTCATATGGTACTCCCTATATGTGCTTGGTCCTTGGGGCCGTAACTTTTCCATGTCTCCTGACCATCAACAATACAAAATACCTTTTTTTCTCCTGTATTTTTCCCTACTAGTAATAATATTCCTTGCCTGGATTGTGTCCCCAGCCCTACAGAGGGGTTTGAATTGTAGACTGTATTTTAGTTTCCCCCTTGACTTGCTTGGATATTTCTTCCATGACCATTCCGAGCCTTCCCGGCCGGATGACAGTGCACGTTTTTTAACGTCTAATGAGAGGCTATATTAACACGGCCCCTTAAAACTGCACGTTTATTCCGTCCTGGACCGCAAAGACCATGCAGACCGCATCGAGCACATCTTTAGATTTGATATGTAAGTACTGAGCACTTCCCAAGTGGGTCGCATTTTTAACGCAGACAACTCTTCACCCTTTCCGCTCACATCACCTTTCTTGGAACTTTCTTCATGGGAGGGGTGCGCTTTTTCCCTTGCGGTTTCCTGTAACTTAAGGCAATACTAAGCGCTAATCAGATTAGTTCTCCAATCCCCCGGTGACCACATTAAATAATCTCCCTTCTGCCTTTTGGGAATCCTTCTGAATTCTCCCTTGGGAGGGACGTGCTTTTTCGCCTCGCGATTCCCGATACTTAACACCCAGTACTACGGGCGAGCGTTATTCATTTTTGAACACCCTGGCGACAACCTGGATTATATTTCTTGCCGCAATTGGCCCACTTGACTTTTGTTTCTTTTTCCTGACCTCGATCGCCATAGACACTTCCCCTACCCCGTGTGAGATTGTATAAGAACTGCTGGGTTTTGCCTTGTATAGTGTCCTTCTAGATGTCTGGCTGACATACCCCCGTTTTAATTTCAGCATGTTTCTCTGACGTTAACCGACAGAGCTTGGTAAGACACTTCCTTTTAACAATCAATTATGCACGTGCTTTTTGATGTTTTCTCAAACTGTATCTCATATGTCCTCTGAGTACCATGTCATTTTTCCTAGTCATGTGTAATTACCTTAGGGCGATTTTCAGCTTATATTGTACCTTTGATATTCTAGCGTAAGCTTTACAAGATACCATTTCAAATGTCACCCAATATGTGCCATTACTGAATTGTGCCTGCTTCATAACATTGTGTGTGTCTCTCTCCTGCAACAGCATTGTATAGAAATAGTGACTATATGAAATTATTTTTTATTATTTTATATTTTCTTCTGCCATGTGTTTAAACTTATGTGCCAAAATGATTTGCTTCCAACTGTACCATTTTGCCACCCTAATTTTTTCCACCTTTTCATTTGACTTTTTCCTATAACTCTCCTTTTCTTATCTCCCCCTCTCTGATATTCCCTACCTGCACCCCCCTTCTGTATCTACTCCACTTTCACATATCTTGCCTGCTTGACCTTTACATCTCTAATCACCTATTTTTCCTAATTCTTCACTATCTACACTCACTTTAATTATATGTTGCACTTTGTGGCATGCATCTGCATTTCTCGGACATTTGCTCTTTATGTACTCAGCCTTGAAAAAGTCCCCGGCCGTCTGGCCACTGGGCGAAACACGTGTCGGCTGTTTGTTTTTGTTTTTCTTTTTTCTTTTGCACCAGCAACTTGCCTGCACCTGACAATAAAGAGACTATTTATTGTCCAACAAACACATCGTATGAACTTTATTTCCACATAAATCCTTGCATGATTAAGAAGGGTACGAACCTCCAACAACTACCTATACATTGATATAATGGCTCCCCAGTTGGTGCAGTTATATAACGACGCCAAAAGCGCTGGTGTGCTTATTACGTCCACCAGGGAGGCAGTTACTGTCCCGTTACTTAAACCGGGCAAACAAGCCTGGGATAGAACAGCCTACCAACCGTTATCCATGCTCAACTTGGACTATAAAATCTTAAGCAGAATTCCCTATATGACTGTACAAGTCCATTCTGAACAATCCGGGTTCATCCCCTCCAGAAACACTGCGCTTAATTTGCTGCGTCTTTTGCGAATTTTAGAAAGGGCCCCTGCTGCCCCTGACATGGTGACGGTTTTTGCTGTCGATATAGAAAAAGCATTTAACAGCCTTGAGTGGCCCTACCTATATCATGTGATGCGGAAAATGGGGCTTGGGGATGCCTTTGTGATCTGGACGGCGCTCCTGTATACGGACTCCACTGTCCGAATTAGAACCGGGGGACTCATCTCAGAGATGCCCCCTTTCCCCCCTGTTGGAGCCATTAGCGGCGCGGGCCAAATCGGGTCACGCTTATCCAGCACTTAATAAATCTAAGCACTTATCTTGATATGATTCCAGGGCTTTATATGTCCAATTTCTGGGCTCCTTCCCTATATTGGCAGGTAAGAAAAATGTAGAAGGTACAATTTCTGGATTATTGCCATCTTATCCCAGACAATGGCCCTGAGATACTGTGATCCAGGCTTACCCCTATCAGATTTATTTAATATAGTCCTCAACCAGTGGCCTACAAAGCTGGCAATAATGGTGAAGTTGTCCACTTCTATGACTAGGCATGCTGGACAACAATTGGGTCAAAATATGGAACCCCTATAGAATCCAGAAGACCATCCCGGGACAAGAAGAAAATAAGGAAACTCTCTGATCACCACCAGAGATGTCATCATCTTCTTTCTGAGAAGGAATTGAGCTGGGTGGGAGACAGAAACATTTGATTTGAAACCAAAAGAAGTATTGTGATGCCTATTATTATCCCCCCCGTTAATTTAAAAAACTGCTCTCTACTTTCTTATTGAGGCTGTTAACCTCCCAGCTTGAAGTTTGATCTCTGCACTTACCCTGTGGTGACTGTGGCATATCAGAGAGATTGCATATTTGTCTAACCTCTTTTGTTTCCTTTAGATGTGTTGTTCTTCAATTGAATTGGAACCTCGATTGGAAATCCCTGCTCCTTTGGGCACAGACAAATGTGCACTCTGATTATCAAAAAGATGCCACAATTAACTTCCAAATTATTGAATTCCTGCTAGCCATTGCCTCCTGATTTGTACATTGCACCAAACTCCTGAACTGAAATACATTGTTCATAATTGTTATTAGATGTTTCATGCCAAGGATCTCAGGCCCCTTGTGAGTAATTGAGGTATTAGCGGAGTGGGTGGATACCTACTGCTAGACCTGACATCCTTGGCATGGTTTTCCCAGACCTTTTGCCTTCTGGCCTCCTGTTTTTCTGACCTTCTTTTTGTTGGCTTTAGGTCTCTGGGCACTTTATCACTGCTAACTACTGCTAAAATGCATGAGCTCTCTCCCTAAAACATGGTAGGATTGGTTTACACATGTTTGGCATAAATATTTTACTTATAAGTACCTTGTAAAGAGCATTACATGTGCTCGGGCCTGTAAATCAAATGCTGCTGGCAAGCCTGCAGCACTGATTGTGCCACCCACTGTAATAGCCCTTTAAACATGTCTCAGGCCAGCCACCGCAGAGCCTGTGTGTGCAGTTTCAAAACTAGAATTTCAATCTGGCAATTAAACCTACTTGCAAAGCACAAATCTTCTATTTTATTACACATGTCACCCCCTAAGGTAGGCCCTAGACAGCCCCTGTGCAGAGTGTAGTGTATTTAAAAGGTAGGACATGTACTTTTGAGTTTTACATGTCCTGGTACTGAAGATCTGCTAAATGTGTTTTTTACTACTGCTAGGCCTATCTCTCCCATAGGTTAACATTGGGATTATAACAGCTTTTAAGTGCAATATCCAATTGGGAAAAGATAGAGATTTAGAGTTTGGTGGCCGACCGCCAGAGCTCACGTGGAGTGGTGGAGTGCTGTGGCTCCGGCCGCCGGTGGAAACGAAGAGAGCTGCCCCTAGGTCAGAACAGAAGGTGGATGCCGCCGGGAAAGCTGCCGTGTTCCCTGTGAGTCGGCGTGCAGGAGCTGCGGCTGGCGGCCTAGTCACGTTGGCGGAGAGACAAGAGGAGACGAACGGAGTGGAGACCATTTTGCCGGGGACGGGAGTGTCCCCTCCCTCCCCTGGAATACAGGCCGACATTGGTTGGGCGAGACCCGGGACAAGACACGCTCTCGGCCCAAGCACATCCAGACGACAGGCCAAAGCAGCGCGCGAACTGAGGTGCGTCCTGGGGTGCCATTGGCGGACGGCCACGGCGCCCTCGCTCAATAGAGGTACAGCACGATTTCCACAGGGGGGCCCCCACGGAGGGGGGAGGCCCTGCTATTGTTGAGCACGCAGGTTTGGCAGCCCTGGTGGGCCCTGGGCCCATCCTGGGACACAGCGTGAGGTTTGCCCCCCCCCCCTAATTTGGTGTGAGTTACCGTCACTGTGAAATGGAAGCGGGGTGCTGGTGCACAAAAACCTAAGAACACAAAGGGATCCCAACGTGAAAATCGTGTTAAAAAAGTAAATCCATATGATTCATTGGAAACTATTTCGGTCTCGGTTGGCACTGATCTGGTCCCTTTCTATCCTGTCTATCCTATGCCAAATTTTGACAGTACTGTGGATACTTCAACCGTCACCTCTGCTGCTGTCGAGGGCTCTGTATTAGGATCTGTGCCAGCTCAGGTCCTAGAACTGATTGAAAAGAAATGTACCCTATTATGGGAAAAACTGGAACGAATGGACACTGCTATAAATAACTTAAAGTGTACTAACGTAACCCAACAACCAAATATCATAGAAAAAGTAGGTTCAAATATTGTAGTAGATGGTAACCAAAGCAGAATTTAGCAAAACCCAGATGGTAAAGTGAAAGATGGCCGTATGTTAAATAACATTGCTCTAAGAGGTAAAACACAGAAGGATCCTAAAGGCTTGAGTGAGAAATGTGGGGGTTTGCATAAATACTTATTCTGAACACTTAGATTCAGGCACCGTATCAAGCACCATATCCAATAATCGATTAGACGACTCAATTAACACTCACCTGAAACACAGCACTGATGTGTTGAGATTACTGCCAGCAGCGTGCCCATGTTTTAATTTTGGCTGGTGTACCTGTCCTCAGGGAAGGCCAAAGGGAGACGTGGGCTGAGTTACGTAACAAAACCGTGGATTGGTTAACAAAACATAAAAGATTCCATCCATCTGCTACTAGAGAGATTTTAATGGTTTGTAGGCCTGAGTGGGTGGGTGCATGCCCCAAGCATATTGATGGCGACTGTATTGTAGTTAACTATCTCCGGCCACAGATGGTTCACTACTTACTAAATCACCGTGAGACACTACACACCCAGAGTAGTGGTATCTGTGATCTTCCTCTGGGATATTTTTACAAACCTCCACTTGGTTCACTTACAAATAACCCCTTTCCACACCCGCTGTTCAACAGGTTTGAGGCCCTGTCAGATTTAAATGCCCAAGACTGACAATTATCTGCAACACAATATGAACCATATTTAGCCGATGGGTATCAGACTCTAATACTTGCTTCCTCAACCAATAATCAAGATAGTCAGCTAGTTTCAGATAGGGATCAAGACTTGATAGGTTTGACAAACAAACATGAAGTGGTTAGGCCACATGGTTTCTTGAATTTAGTACCAGTACTTGTGTCTAGCGATAGGGTGGTTGCTGTTGAGGTCAACCAGCCTTTGTACACTAATGGAATGGATTCCCTTAATTATAATTGCCACATTGAGAATATGGGAGATGGAAGTTTAGAACCCAGGGATGAGACGGAAATAGCAACCAATCAACAAATAAGGAATAAAGGGCAATCAGAAATACGATTTACATGCTGGAATATAGCAGGACTGACAGGAAAACAAGTGGATGTAGAGTGGCAGGGCTAAGCGAAATAATACTATTGCAAGAAACTTGGGCTTTGGAAATTCCGCATAAAGAAGGCTTCAAAACATATAGGGCTAATTTCGGTTAGAGGGAGGCCATTGGGAGGTCTTGATAAATGGATTAAAATCACCTTATGTATTGATATAATTCAGTTGGATTTTCCTTCACAGGATATAGTTGGTGTGAAGATCCAAACACAAGATAAAACTGATTTATACATCGTAAATATTTATAACAGACCGAGCTTAGCTTGTAAAGAATCACCTGTAATAGAACAATTAGACCAATTTCTATGTTCAAGTGACCCAAGGGCAATGGTAATTGTGGGGGGAGATTTTAATCGTAAATTTGAACCTGTTGTTGGTTCTGAAAATATTTTCAAGGAAGAAGACATGGCAAATTAGATTCCCCCATTGGAAAGTAGCACGGTAGTACCCTGTTCAGTTGTCATTGCACAACAAATGAGACTAGTGTCAGGACATGGACTCCGAGCCTGCAATGGCCGACTGCCCTCTGATTGCCCGAACGCAGCTACATTTAGCAGGAATAACTACAAGAGTTGTATTGATTATATATTGGTATCTATTAACCTTTGGCCAATGTTATATGATCTGGTTGTAGAGGATAGATCCGACAGTGATCATTCCCTTTATGTTTGACACTAACACCCTGTTTGTTTCAGCCAATCACTTTAAACAATGGAGATATCAACCCTAGTGTCATAGAACCATTAGTAAGTAATAATCTCAGAGTCTTAAAGTGGCCTTCTATAGGGGAAAATGACGAAGCTATGAAGTAGATATATGACACCTTTGCAGATATTATTTCACCGTACGTTGATCGCCCTGTCGCAGATTTCCCAATTATAAATATTCATCACGCATTGGTAGACACTTTAAAACATATCCTAAGTAGGATTCCTAAGGATTGCAAAAGGGGGAAGACTAATATAACTAATTTAGAAAATCCCTGGTATAATAAAGAATGCCGTGAGGTAAAAAAGGAACTTATCTTGGCAAACAAAGCAAAAAATATAATGGCCTTAAGAGAGAATAGGAATAGGTACAAGAAACTGCTAGAGCAAACTAAGAAAAATTGGGATGACAGGATATGGACAGAATTGATCAGTGCAGCCAAAGCAAAGGACCACTCTAGCTTTTGGCGATTGATATCCAAAGGAATTATGGCAGGAAGATGTAGTAAAGACCTTTTTTTCTAGATGCGAAAACATGGTTCAGCCATTTCTCCTGCCTATACTCAACATCTAGGAGTGATACAGAATTTGAAATGCATGATTATGTTACACTCCCAATCACAGCCTCTCTACACTTTAATTTGGAAGACACTCTGTCAGCTATGGATTCAGTAAAACCTGGAAAGGCTCCAGGTCCAGATAAAATACCAGGAGATTTACTGGGGCACGATAAAGAGATCTGGGGCCCCTATATTAACTTTTTATGTAATTCAGTCGCTGCAGGTGCAGCTATACCAGAATCATAGAAAGGGGTTGAAATTACAACAATTTTTAAAAAAGGTAACCGCCAAGACCCTTCAAATTATCGTCCAATCAGTTTAATAGACGTTTTACAACAAAATATACGCCCGACAATTTTTAACAAAATTAAATGTTTCGATTGAGGAGAATAGTATTTTATCAATTTATCAAGCCGGTTTTAGAGTTAAAACAAGCACAATTGATCAGGTTTTTAGATTCCTCTACATTAGTTGGAAGTACACAGTGCTTAAGAAGGGTCACCTGTACATCGCCTTTGTTGACCTGAAGGCTGCCTTCGATTCGATCCCTAGAAATCTCCTCTGGAATTTCCTAAAAAACCTGGGGCAAATTATAAGATTACATAAGGATAATTTTGCAAGGGTCAGATGGGGTCCGAATGGCGAGCTTACTGAGCAAATCAAAGTAAACAGGGGTGTAATGCAGGGATGTGTACTGGCACCCACCTTATTCTCATTATATGTAAATGACATTCCAGAATATTTATTGGGCTGCGAACATGATTCTCCCAAGTTAGGTGGGGTGCCAGTGCCCGCCCTTCTATTTACAGATGACACCATTCTAATTTCCCAAACTCCCAAAGGTTTACAGAGTTTAATAGACCTTTGACGCATATTGTGAGACTAAGGGCCTGTAGATAAATTCTACGAAAATAAAATATATGACAGTTAACCCACACAGGTCTTTTAAACAGAATGTAACTGTCAAGGGGCAGAGGATAGAATATGTGCATAATTATAATTATCTAGGTATAACCTTGGATACTAAAATGTCATGGAAAATGCAATTGGAGAAAAGCAAGAGCATTTTACTCCAAAATTCTTTACCCATAGTAAAGAAACATGAGAGTAGCATGTCTAAAGCGGTTTCCCCAGCCCTTGAAGTATGTAAGTATAAGGCGCAATCGGCTTCTCTATACGGGGCAGAGCTATGGGGACCCTAAAGTAATAATACTTTTATGGTGGGAGAAAATAAGTTCGTTAGGAACATTTTGCACCTTCCAATGCGTACACCACTAATACCCATTGTAATGGATCTTAACATACGCCGTATGGATCACCAGGCAATTTTAAGACCATTATTGCTCTGAGTGCGATTGTGGTCCACAGAGGAGCTAGTACACTATAAAGAAGGGCTGGAGGAAATTTTAAGACTTACCCACGGAGTAGGTCTGCCATGGCTTAAGCATGTTTGCTCCTGGTTTACTAAACTAGGGCTAAAGCATTTCTGGTATGAGCCTACACAATTGACTATGGGTTCCAAGAAAATACTAAAAACAACCTTCTAGACCTATATTCAAAACAGTGTACTACATAGTTCAACCATTGGTACATTAACAACACGGTTCGTCCTAATCAAACAAGTTTGGTGCTTCGAGTCCTTTATGGGCGAGATACAGCCCCAACTAGCAAAGTCGTTATAGCTGAAATTTAGATAGTGAATACTGCAAATAAACTCAAACATATCGAAATGGGCTTGCAAGCAAGGGGAAGAAAATGTTGAATGTTGTGCCCTATGCCAATTAGATGCAAGAGAAGACAATTTCCATTTATTATTCTTTTGCCCAGCATATATAAAATCTAGACAGAAATGGATTACACCTATTTGCCGGTTACTGGGTATTAGATCTTGCAACGAGGCAGCAAGATACTGAAAACTGATCCCTCTCAAAGAATCGTTTTTAGTATTAGTAGGTATTTGTTTGATGTAGGTTTAATAAGGGCAAAGGAAGGACTGAAATTTTAGCATATGGTGTTAAAGACTTTGCTACTTCAGCTTTGTATTTGTAGCTTTTTCTACCATTTTAAGAAAAAATGTTACTCTACTTGACTGCACTTGCACTTTAAGATTTAATAAGATAATTACTAGATTGATGCTCAAATTGCATATACTGCACTAAAGCACTTGCACTTTTTCTATTGATTTTTTTTATTCAAGCAACTTATCAAAAAGGTTGCAAGCCATATGCAAATAGATCTTGGCTTCTTTAATGTTATTTGCTGCTTCTCCTCAGTATGTTTTATTTATGTAATAGATTTTAAACTTATTTGTTTTTAACTTTTAACTTGGTGGTACCTTTTGAAGGTATTATGATGTTGAAAATACTATTGTATATCTTTTATGGTTTTTTAAACCGAAATAAAGATGATTGATTGATTGAGATTGGTGTTTCTGGACACAACATTTAAAATCACAACTTATGGTGAAGTAGGATTTTAAATTGTAAGCCTGAAAATGCGACTTTTAGAAATTGCTCACCATGCCACTGGAATCAAGCTATCCTGGCTGATGAGGGGTGAAACCCTGAAACCGGTCCTGGGATGCTTGTTACCAGTCCAGGGAGGACCTGGCCAGGCAGTTCGGGCTGGACTGTTCTCATTGGGCACAGGGTCAAGACTGATTTGCATATGGCTGAGAAATGCATGGTGAGCCCAGATCTCTGTACTGGGGTGAATGTATGACATTGTTCTACATTCTGTCCATCAATTTTTCTTTTTACTTTTAGAAATTTGGCATTTTCTTACTTAAACCATTCTGTTCCTCTGCCTGTCTCTGGGAGAGGACAAGAACTAAAGCAAACAGCTATAGGTTTGTAGCTTCAATTGACATTGAGGACAAATACTATGCTGGCTTTCTCCTGGGTGACCTGACAGGCTGGACTAATGAAAAATCAATTATTCCCATCAACCGGACCAGCTTTTGCAAGGGCACTGGAACAACAACAAACTAACTCGCCCTGTCTCTAGTAATAGACGACGCCAAAGCAGCAAAATTCCCTCTCTTTCTGTGTTATATAGACTGTTCAGCAGCTTTCAATAACATTGACAGAAAAACAATCTGGTACAAACTTGAGGAAAAGAAAATACCATTTGCTATTTTAAATCAGTGAATACTCTTACACACTAACATGTGGGTCCGAGTAAAGCTAGGAGATGGTAATTTCCTATCAAGAAAAATCGCAACGACAAAGAGATTGAAATAGGGGTGTGTTTTGGCCCCAACCCTCTTCAATTTTTATATGGCAGATCTATTGACGAAATTGAACATCAATGAATCACATGCACCAAGGATGGAAGGGCTCCCACTCTCCAATCTGCAGTATGCAGACGACCTTGTGCTGATCAGCTGAACCCCCAACTGTATCCAACACCTGCTAGATTGAACCAGCAGATACTAAGCTGTGAGCGGTCTATTGATCAACCTTGAAAAATCCAAGGTAATGCAACTAAATTAAAAAAAGATAACATCCAGCTACCTTTGGTACCTGGCCAGTACAACAATAGAAGCAGTTGAAGAATATAAATACTTGGGAGTAATGATTGACAACAAAGGCACATTTAAAACACAAAAAGAAGCCATCAAGAGAAGAGGCAATTCAATTGCTGTAGCGTTAATATCTATCAAAAACAAAATTGCCTCCCCAAGCCTAATCCCACTGTTACAGGTCCGGCAAGCAAAGCTCATTCCAGCCATTACTTACAGGAGCGAGTGCCTGAGGGGAAGAGACACGGCTATTCTGGACAGTACAGTCTTAAGATCGGCAAGAATGATATTCAACCTACCTAAATATGTCTCGCCCGCCCAAATCAGGTTGGAATTTGGCCTGCAGACCCAAGAAATTGTTTGCATAGGTGCCAATGTCAAGTACTGTGACAGGATTAAAAAGGCCGAATTAGGAACCCTGAATACCCATCTATGGAATGAAATTCATCTAAGGAAGGATTGTGCAGACATGGGTTATTTGACAGCATCAATAAACCGTCTAGGCCTTGAGAATCTCAGGACGGCCTTAGGGACTCATAACTCCTACAAACAACTTGTAAACAAGACAGTGAAAAGGCTGTCTATACTGGAAGACAACGCAGCGCTCAAGGAAATGGCCCACGGATGGTTTGTTGTTCAGAACTATGCCAGGTCCTTTCCACAATCGTATCTAGGCACAGGTTTCAACAGGAGAACGGAAGAATGAAAAATACCTCATTTCCAAATGGGCAGTTTACCAACCCTGTTGCATCTCCCCCCCCCCCCCCCCCGGAAATGATCACTGACTCAGACAACATGTCGCTGATGTGGGGAAGTCAAGGAGAGTGTCTTACACCTACTGTGCATCTGCACAGTACTCCAAATTGAATGGCGACTGTTCCTGAAGACCATTTTTATCAGCAAGTGGATAAGATCCTGCAGACAAGCAGTGAAGGCATGCCTCGGAGGTGGAGATGTACAGTTGTTGTGTCGCTTTGTACGATTCATGGAAGCGGCAGGAGAAGAAACTCTGGCATTAAGCCACCAGCAATCTTCATCACTGCAACCAAAAGAACCTCACAGCGTCGCTTCACAGTGAACTACAAACACTCAGGCCAACCTTTATCCATACGTCACAAGTTGGAGCACAACACTCAACACTAATACACCGTCTCTGCTGTCCACAGATCAATCGAGTATTGCACAGTCGTCATTTTCTACAGTGACCTAAATATTGACTTTTTGACTATTGGAATATGTTTCCTTGACCCCTATCCCCTTCTCTATCTCTTTTTCAGTAAACACACTATTTTAGGCCTTGTGATGCATTGTGATACATTTTTATCAAACTATTAAAATCTTTTTAATTTTTATTCATAAATGTACTAGGCACTTCACGTGACATAAATAATAAACTCTTCGAAAATCGTTTTGAAAAAGAATAGACCCTGTACATACCTTGTTATCATTTGCACACTGAAGTAGCCCTTTGAAGATGTATTCGCTAATTTGCTATGCAAGACTGAATATTGTTGTACATCTGAAGCTAGCAAACATCCAGGGCTTCAGTTTACTAGTCCAAGACCTACGTTTGTAATTTTTGCATATTGAATGTACTGCCAAAATCGCACACATTTAGGAAAATAATTGGAATTGTTAAGATGTAAGTAGCTCGAGAGGAATAATTTATGTTCGATGTCACGACCAAAGACTTTGTCTACTTACTCTATTTGATAACAACTATTGATCACTGTTCCGACTACTTTTTCAAAAGGATTGCTTGCTTTATGATCTTCAATTTTTTAAACCATGAATTTTCCTTTTTTATGCTTTTTTAATGTGAAAATTGTTAAGGTTTTTATTAACCAAACAATAAATTACTTACTTACTTACTTACTTACTTACTTACTTACTTACTTACTTACTTACTTACTTTGGCCTGTCTCAAAAATACACATCTTGGTTGAGTGACAGCTGGTCTTTGTGCATTACCTCTAAACAGTCACACAAAGGGACTTGGGTGTGACTTTTGCATCCTGATGGCCCATCACCAGGCTGCTGGGCCTGCCTGAGGTAGATTGGAAGGGAGGAGCTGAGACTTGCACCTGAATTGGGCCGTGCCTTTCCCCACACAAAGAGCTACATGCCCCCCTCTTAGAAATTGGGTCTCTGGATGGCAGAGATTTGTGCCCTGTCCAAGTAGGGACCACCAGTCTAGCCAGGGTAAGTCAGATATACACCCTAAAGTAATCTGTGCTCACCCTATGGTAGCTTGGCACAGACCAGTCAAGTTTAACCTAAGAGGCAATGTGTAAAGTATTTGTGTAACTCTTAAATTACAGTAGCACACTGAAAACACCACAAAAAACTCCATGCAGGTTCAGAAAAATTGAGAGTATTTGTCTGAGTAAAGTCAGGTCAAAACCTCAAACCCCAATAAGTAGAACTCGAGATATGAATGTTTGGAGATTAAATGTGAAAACAGGGCTTAGACTACCGATCAAAAGGTTACTGGAAGTCATGAGGGACTGGGGCAAATTCAAAGTTCAGGCTGACCTGGATGGAGGGTAGACTGGCTGCAGGACCCAGACAGGTCCCACTGAAGAAATACCTTGGATGGAGCTTTTGTCGATGTCGAGAGCTTACTGGGTCATCGTTGAGCCATGCAAAGGGGGATCCTGTGTTGTCATCAAACTCTTTTGAGGTGAATGCAATGTGTTGTCATTGAGCCACGCAAACTGTGGATCCGCTGTCGTCTGGCAGCTGCTGCATCAGCATTGAAGGGTGATGATGCAGAATTTCTGATGCAGTCAAGGCAATGTGTCGCTTTTTTCAGAAATCAGTTGCAAAACTCTCTTCTGAGGCCCAAGAGGGTATCGGTGCCTCAGTAAAAGGTAGCACTCACAGGTGGCAGAGTACAGTAACACCATCAGGATTGCATGAAGTCTTTTGTGTCCCTGAGATTTCAGAAGATAAGAGACAAGCCATCAAGCCCTTGGAGTCACTCTGGGCTGAAATGGATACAGTCCTTGCCCTCAGCAGGGCATGGATAAGCAGACAGCAAGAGAGCTCAGCAAAGTAGAGAAGCAGTAGCTCGGAACAGTCAGTACAGGCAGAGTGGCAATCCTTACAGCAGATCAGTCTTTACTCCACAAGAGATCTTCCCAGGTCCAGTAGTATACTGATTTGGTAGGGTCAGAGTCCTGGTACTTATACCCAAAAGTGCCTTTGATGGAGGAGTTGACTTCAAAGGAACTCTCTGAAGTGCACAAGGAGCCCTTTCAACCAAGTCCTGTCTGCCAGGCTATCTGTGGGTGTAATCATTCCTTTGTGAGGGGACAGGACACAGCCCATTCATCTGTAAGTGTCAGCTCCCCTGCCCCCCTTCCTGCCCAGTAAGGTTATCAGAATGCAGATGAGTCCTCTGTCACATCCAACCCTTCCAGTGTTTGTGGCTGTCTAGAGGAAATGCACAAAATGTAGCTGTCACCCAGGCCAGACATGTATTGGAGACAGGCTGCATGCATACAGACCAAAGTTTAGAGCAGAGAAATGCCTACTTTCTAAAGGTGCATTTCTAAGAGGATTTATCATTAGCATTCCATATATATAAAACATGATTTAGCTACTCTTTTCTAATGAGGAATTACAGTTTAAAAGTTTTATAAAGAATTCCCAATGCTAGCCCAGGAGAGGAGTAGGCCTCACAGTAGTGAAAAACAAATGTATCTGTTACTATCAGGACATGTAAAACTTAAAGGTACATGTCCTACCTTTTCTTTACATAGCCCCCTGCCCTTAGGAGTACCTGGGGCCTACCTTAGGCATGATATATGTGTAACTAAAGGGGAGTTTGGGGCTTGGCAAGTGGTTTTATATGCCAAGTCGAAGTGACAGTAGACTGCGCACACAGACCTTGCAATGGCAGGCCTGAGACAAGTTTGAAAGGCTACTTGCAGGCCCCCCAGTAGTATTTAAATTACAGGCCGCGGTAAATAATATAGCACTTTGCAAGGGAATTATAAGTAAACTCAATATGCCAAAAAAGTATACACCAGTGTCACCATGTTTTAGGAGAAAGCACATGCACTTTAGCCCTGGTCAGCAGTGTTAAAGAGCTCAGAGTCCTAAGGCCAACAAAATGATACACCAAAAGTAGAGGTAAGCAGACAAAAAGTTGAGGAAGACAACCTTAAAGATGACAGGTCTAACAACTCTTGTAGTGAGTCTGGAGCCAGTGTAGGAAAGGCAGGGACCATGTGATCTTTAAAGGCCTCTTTGAAGTCTCCTCTACTTCAAAGGCACATTTGGATATATGTACTGGACCCCTGACACCACAAAATCAAAACGTTTCTGGTACCAAGGACATTCTGCCTGGGAGAAGAGCTGCTGTGCTGCCAGAGGGACTGCCAGTTTTCTATCTGCTATGGTGTGTTGGCCGGCTGCCTGCTGATTGCTGTGCTGTCTGAGGGACTAACACTTTGCTGTGTTTGCCTGTTGCTTCTTGCCAGGGAGTGAGAAGATTCTCCAAGTGCTTGCTGTCTTGCCCCCTGTTCTTGAAATCTTAGGGCCATCAAAGACTTCCTTCAACTATGCTTCAGCTGCTGCACTCTGCTATCTGTGAGTCTTCCCTTGCCTGAGGTGCCCCTCCAGTCCTGGGACTCAGATGTGGGTTCTGCAGCTGTTTTGCTCCAAAATGGATGAATGTCATCTCTGCAATGATCGGAACCGATCGGCCCTTCAAAGCCAACGTAGTGCTGATGCGAGTATATTACTGCATGGCTCGATGACTATGCACGGCCTGTCTACGAGGTTTGGTGATGACATAGCACCAATCTGAGGTCCCGACTGTGAAGCTTGATAAGGATGCAGCACCAACATCACAAGGGGTTCAACATTGACGCTGGAGCTGACTGTGAGGCTCGACACATCCATGTGACTGCATGAAACGGAACTGAAGCATCAAGTCTTCAATGCTGACACGTGCTCCATACAAATTACTATTTCAGCTGGCCATGCTTGGGTCATGTAGCTGGCCTGCCCTCCTTCACGGTCAGCCTGGAACTTTGAATTTACCCCTGTGTAGCGCAACCTCAAGTAACCTTTTAGCTCTATTAAATTCTAAGCAATCTTTTTAGATTTAATTGTTAAAAATTCATATCTCCTTGGATTTTTATTGTTTAACCCCTTCGCTGTGGCGCGAATTCCGCTGCAGCGCTGGGGGGGTTTGGGGTGAGCGGGGCGCCGCCATGCTCATGACGGAACCACGCCGTCATGAGTCACAGGTGAGCTGTGCTCAGGATGGCGTGGTTCCGTCATGACTCAATCCACTTGCGCTGGTTGCCCGCACAGGTGGGGAAACAGCGCCGTGTGGGCGGAGCGGCCGCCAACGGCCGCAGCATGACGGAACCACTCCGTCATGAGCACACGGCACCCGTGGCTCATGACGGAGTGGTTCCGTCAGGAGCATGCAAGGGGTTAACTGTGTGTTGAGTCTTTTTGTGGTGTTTTCACTGTATCACTGTAATTTAAGTGTTGCAGAAATACATTAAACATTGCCACTTAAGGTAAATCTGACTGCTCTGTGCTAAGTTACAAGAGGGTGAGCACAGGGTAATTTAGGTTGTGTCTCCTAATTAGGATTTTGGTCCCTACTTGGACAGAGTGCATACCACTGCCAACTAGAAACCCAATTTCTAACACCCACCTTAAGTAAGAACCATAATCCTTGTCAGGGTGAGCGCCTAGAATGAGTAGCCTAAGCTACTCAACCCCTGGTTGCTATTGCACAGAGCAGACAGGATTAACTTAGAGGCAATGTGTAAACTACTTATCCAGTACTGAAACTGTTAAAAATGAAAACACAACACAAGAAAAATCCCAAACCAATTCAGAAAGTGTTACGCACCAAGAGCAGTCATCTAGTTGCGCTTGACTAGGGCAAGGGTGTGGTTTAAGGCTGACCGCGATAGACTGCTGGTAGGATACAAGGGCCATGTCTTCTGATTATGAGCCTGATTTTGAATCCGGATGGCGGGACCACCTCCTGATATCATGGCAGCCAGAAAAACCCCCGACATGCAGGCAGTCGTTCCTACTGCCAAATTATGATAAACCGCTGGTGTTGTGGTCTGAATTGTCCTTTTCCGTTGCGGCTTGTGCTGCGGCCCAGGTAAAGGGCAGCAGCACATGCTGCAATGGAAAAGGACAATATGTGCACATCCATACACAGTGTGCCATGCACAATGTGGTGCATGGCTCTTTGTGGGGGCACTACATTTGCCCCTAGGGACACTTTTCTGTGGGCCACAAGGGAGAGGGGGCCTGTTTAAGGCCCTCATATGCCACTTCTGACAGCCTTTCCATGACGGTGGGACTGCCATGAAAAGGCTGTGAGAAATGTTAATCATATTCCAGATGGCAGTGCTTGCTCAGCAGCGCCTCCATTAAGGGATTATGATTTACAATTGCCACCCTGACGGAATCTAAGATCCTCAGGGTTGTAGCAGTTTTTTCCCTGCAGTGTCTGTTCCGACCACAGGCATCGTATTTTGGCAGTTGGACCGAGTCCCTGGCTGTCGGCAAACCATCACCAATGGCCTGTTGGTGACGATCTGCCTGACTTTGTAATGAGCCCCTATGTGATTGACTGTAGGATGTTGGCTCTCTAAATAGTGAACTAATATGAAGTACATTGTGAAGAATGTCCTTGGGATCCTCAATAGGTATGTAGAGGTAAAAGTAGATAATTCTAATGCTCTTTTTGGGGTAGTGTGGGTGAGCAGTTAGGCTTATCAGAGCATTTGTTTCACACACAAAGGCAGCAAATGAGACACACATGCAAGAATAAATTCGAGACCAATTAGGAAAATAAATTTGTATCTTTATATATATTTTTAGAAACCAAGAACTTTATTCAACAGTTAATACTAGCTTTGTATGTTGATTGTTAACCAAATGAATTTCAAAACACAAATGCTTATAGGGTTTTAAGCAACAGCGGTCATTAGCGTCAGGTAGAGACCGTCATGGTCAAGGGGGAGAAAGCATAGGGTTAGAGAACAGAGTTCTGCCAACATATTTATCCTCGCGATCGATGGAGGTAACACTCTGCTGATGTAGCGGAAGCTTGAGGGTAGTAATATTCATCACTTACTAACCACACCAAACTTTATGATAAATACAATAACATATTCATAATGTTGGGCCCATTAAGACATTATTCCACAAGTAACTTTAACAAGTGTCCTCTCACGGATGTTTGGTAGAGTTAAAAGGGACTGTGTATTTTGGAACCACGGTTATGCGATTTCCCCATGAGGAACTAGAATGAAGGAAATAGGCTAAACAATATAATCCATAACATTAGGCAAATATTTATTTATCTCATGAATAAAGACAAACACGCTTTTCTTTTGATTATTTCTTTGTTATTAGAATAATGAATGGTCAATCACAAAGTCTGAATAGAATGTCATCTCAGAACACAAATATTTCAGATTATCGCAACAAGTCCAAGAGATTCAAATCACAATATCAGATTCATCGAGGATAGGGGAGAGAGAACAAACGAAGAAAACAGTTGCAGTGAAAATACTTCACCTAAGAACGGATATTCTAATGCTCAGCAAACATTATCAGGAAAACTATTTCCACAGCCGTTAGGAATAGCAAAGGCAGCATCATCAGCCGATGATGTGCAAAGTCTCAGGTAAGTTCAATGGATCAGCAGGTTTGCCAGCCAGAATATCAGGAATCAGCACAAAATGCAGCTCACACCACAAACGCAGAACGAGTCCCCAGAAGTCTTGAGAACAAGCCAAAGAATACCTTCCCAGGAAGGTCTTTATTACACTGCAGCTTCCTTCTCTTGGTTAACATTGTATCACTCTTCTCTCTCCACAGGCATTTACAGTGGCTAAACATGATGGTGTGGTGGTCCTTTGACTATGACCTACCATACTCTTCCAAAAACCCTTTGTCTAAAACATTCTCCAACTTCCGAAAAAGGAAGTGGAAGTAACCTGGCTAGAAAATGTGTTTTTACTAATGAAACAGTAACTTCTTAACATCCGACTACTCTCGCTCATACAGGAAAGAATGTAATAATTTCAGACAGATTTAGGCAAATATCTACACTCAGGAAGCAACTGGTAACATGTGAGGTCCTAAACTAAGGACAGCATTTGTCTTACAAAGAATCACAATGACAGGAGTTCATGAACACATCCCCTAATATTCCAAGGCCTACATTTATCTAATCAAAGAAAGAATTATTTCTAAAAAATATCCTACACTAAACTTTCATGAAGAATTATGTTTTTCTTAGTCCTTTTTATTTTCTGCAGCAAGGGAGAAAGAATAACACATATTAGAAAATGCATATAAACTATATTTACTCCAATTAGTACTCATTGTGTTTTTCTTTATTTCACCAAGCAGATCAATCATCATGTTTTTGCACATTTCTCACGTTGTACACTATTTTGGTTCACGTTAGTGTTTTATCACCCAATCATTATTATTTTAGTCTCTCTGACAGGTGGAGTTCATTGAGCAGATTTTATTACAGAAAATCATGATCTATCAATCCCCCATCGGATGATTTCAGAAACCCAACCACCAATTTCAGATTACTATTAGTTTCATTCATTCTCATTTGTTTTAATCTTACACCTTTTAGATCACGCATGACACTGTAATAAGCACACTTTTGATCTTCCATTTCTATTTCTTCTCGCTTTCTTTTTCTCGATTTTATCTTAACCTCTTTAGTCTTAATTCTGAAACATTTAGAAAGCGAAAATATCATTTATATGCCAGTAGCCACAGCAACTATTGGAGTTAGTACCCTCCCTAATAAGCTATTAGCAAAAGTAGTAAGCCAATTACCTATAGAAGAGAAACCCTTCCCAAGTTTCTCCCAAGCACCATGAACCTTCAGTTTTGCCAAGTCTTCATGTTAATGAGTAATGTTGCTGAGATATCCCTCCAGGAATATATGTGCAACATTGTTGAATTTTCAGTATACTACAGAATCTGCCCTTTTTAGCCAAGGGCAAGTCTTTTTTGCATAGCAACCATTTCTGTTAAAACCATTAGAAACCCACCAGCAGTATCCGTCGATAAACGATCAACTACTGTAGATAATTTTCAAATCTTTTGTGAATTAAGGATCACCCCAACTGAAGGTATCATGCTCCAAAAATATCTCCCACAATGTATGCAACACTCAAACCTCTTCTAATGTGTGTTAGACTTTTTTCATTGGTTCCAGTTTTATCATTCATATGATACATTTTCAGAAAAACAATGCCCATATAACAACACCCATACCAATGTGATGGCAACCTATAGTAGGCATTCTTACCACACACAAAATAGACACCAGGGAGCCCAGGGTTAGTTCCTCAGCCCCCTGTAATTAGAAATGTATGCTCACACTTACTGTAACCAAAAAGTGATTATTATATTCAGTTTTCTGCCTTAGCAAGCAAAGCTTTCCTTTATGAGGCCAATCTAAATAATTGCAACTAAAGTCTCACCCTTTTTGTAATTGCCTTTCTTATGTGCCCATGGTGGCTCTCTACTCTTTTGATCTAAAGCTCTATGCTTAAAATCTCTACGACTATCTTTCACTGTATTAATAAATTCTATTTCTATACTATGTAATTTACATGTTAAGGGGCAGATTTACAACTTCTGGCGCATCCCTGCAAATCAGCAGGGATGCTCCCAGAAAGATGCGTCACGAAAAACTACCCGTGCGCCACCATTGATGCACCGCATTTACAATGAGACGCGCCGTGGCGCACGGATAGGCAGATGCGTGACGTATATGCCGGCGTAAGGTTGGCGCAGTGAGAGAGTCATTTCGCGGGCACGACGCAACTCCAGCACTGTTCCAACCTGACCTATCTCCAACATACTGCGTCATGCCTTACACCTGCTTCAAGCAGGTGCAATGTTTTGAAGTAGCGGCGTTAGAAATCTTGTAGATTTCACTGCGTCACTTTTCTGAGGCTTTCCTCTATGGAACACCCACACTGCGACGGAACGCCCACACGAAACCTGACGCAGGTTTCATGTGGCGCTGTGCTTTACGTGACGCATCTGCCTAGATGCGTCATGCTGGAAATAAGTCGCAACGTGGCACATGGTTTACGCTGCCGCTTCGTCACAAAAGTGACGCAACGGTGGCGGAGAAGTGTCGCAAGGGCCTTGTAAATCTTGTAAATCTGCCCCAAAATTTTTACGGTGTGCGTATACTGTATCTATGGATACTGTAGCTATGGATTTAGTAGTATGGAAAAATCTCCCATGTCTTCTGCATATTTCACACTCTACACTATATTCATATTCTTTCTAATAGGAACTTCTGAAAATATTAGGTCATAATTTGAATAAAAATATTGAAATGACTCCATTCCATAAAACAAACTTGTTAAGACACTACACAAAATACTATATGTTGGTGGAAGGTGGTGATAAGTCACCCCTTTAGACACACACGAGGGTAATTGCATGCACACGTAACAATCCCTTGCATCCATAACATCTACATACTCGTAAAGGAGCTTAGTAAATACATTTAATGAGAAGTCATTAATAGACTTGTCAACATGAAGAACATTTCCAGTTAATTCCCTAATGTTCGTTTCTGGATCTTCTCTCAGATCTCTTATAACATCTATATTTACATGCTCATTATTGTTAGTTGATGTAGCATTAACAACTTTAATAAACATAATATGTGGTAATACATATGTTAATACCCACCATACAAACATTGTCACAAAAACACATGAACCACAAATGTTAAAACACTTTTGCCTAAATGATCTATAATTCTGTTTGCCAGTCTCATTTCTAGTTCTATCCATTCTAGTTCTAATGATTTCAGAAAATCAAAGATTAGACAAAAGATCCTACTCCTTTTTAAAAAAATAATCTTTATTGAATTTTCATAATATATGCAAACTTTCCAGTACACATGAAATAATCAGAGAAAGCTGGCCGTCCTCCTCCCTTGCCGTCCGTTGCCCTCCCCCCACCCTTCCCTTTGTTCCAGTATTTCCTCTACATTATGGCTGATCTTTTAATGATTTGAGTACAGTAATAAACATACAATCATATATCCAGTTAACACTTCACTGCAAATACTATTATCCATCATAAGCAAATAATTAACGAAAAATACATATTGTCAATGGTGTTGTTTAGCTTCTCCACAGAGGACTCGACTTTCCCCCCCACAGGAGTCCCCTTCCTGCCTAACCATCTCCAGCTTTTCTTCATTCCTTCATGGTTCTCCTTCTTCCCCCTCCAGAGACCATCCTATCAGGGGAGCCGACATTTCAAACTGTGCTCTTCTCCCCTTCCTGGCGTAGACTGCTTTTTCCAGCCGAAATACCGCAAAAAATCTACCCAGCCATTGCTGACTGGTTGGGGATACCGGATCGAGCCAATGGGTGGCTAGACATAGCCAGAATACTGTCATAGCAATAAAGCCAAATACCTGCATCCGCTCTGAAAGTGAGGTATTGCCCACCCCTAGCATAATCAATTGTGTTGACATTTTAATTTCCGTCCGACTTGGGATTTTAAGATAACACCAACATTTCTTTTAATAGCCTCCAAGATAGGGCATGATGCAAACATATGCAAGCTATGCGCTGAATGAAATCCACAGCAGGGTCAGGATGCGCAAGCTGATCCACCCCATTTTGCAATCTTGGCCGGTGTGATACATAAATTAAACCAGGTTTTAAAACACTGGAGTTGTAGGTTAGCCGCAATTAAAGATGTTCAGGCTAGATATAGTGAATCATCGACTTCTCCAGACCCAACTTGTAAATGTTCCTGTCAATAATCATAATGCTTGGTTAAATCATCCACCATTGTTTCATTCAGTAATCTATATGTCCTACCAAGCGTGATTGATCCTTTAAATATCCCCTCTACCAATGCCACTTTTAGAAAACCACAGCGACCCCCCACCTTTTTTTGCCAGGAAATCCCTTATCTGGAGATATTTAACGAATTAATTATTCTCTAGTCCATACTTATCCCTAATTTGATCAAAAGGTCTGATCCCCGACTCATCCATCACATCCCCCATTATCCTGACTCCTTATTCACACCACACTTTAATTAATCCATCACAAAAAATATCGGGAAGAGACTTATTTTTATATAGCGGAGTGTAGGCGTTAAACAGTCCCAAACCAAGTTTTTAAGCACCATAGTCCAGACCTTAAACGCACACAAGATGGTATTGAATTTGACCTTTTTGTAATAGTTGAATTTGGTATGTCGCAAGAGGCGCCCATTGGCTACTCTACCTAGTAACAGCTCATATATTAAAATGGGAGTAGCGCCATGTCCACTGAGCAGATTCTCCATCTTATAGAACATTGAGGCCCAGTAATACAGCTGTAAATTGGGAATGCCCCAGCCTCTGGTTTCCCTTAGGAACGGCAAAAATGTTAACGCCCTCCTAGGGCGACAGTTTGCCTATAAAAAACCAGAGATCATCAGATTCAGGGTTTTGAACCAACAGCTACTTATGGTTAGAGGAATGGCTTTAAAAAAATAAAAATTGGCAGAAACAGCGTCTTGATGACATTACTCATCCCAACCAGTGTCAGCTTGAGATTGTTGAGTCGGGTAAGATCCATTTTAAGTTTTGGGAGGAGTGGGTCTAAATTTGCTGCAACAATTTTTGCCACGTCTGCCAAGAGCTCCAATCTTAAGTATGTTACCTGTTGCACTACTCGTTGGTCATTCAGCTGAGTCCCTCTGCTAATCAGAATTTGAGTCTTGCTTTGATTCAGCCGATAACCCAAAAACTGTCCAAAAACATCAACTTCCTTTATGACTTTTCTAGTGTGCTCAACGGACTAGGGGTGACAATTGCCAGATCGTCGGCATAAGCAAGAATCTTAGTCCCCCCCACTGCTACGCACCATTGCCTTCCATCTTCCTAATTAGGGTGTCTATATCTAATGCACACATAGGGGGGTACAGGGACAGCCCTGGTGGGTCCACAGGCTAATCAGTACAGGGTCCGACACCTCTCCCATTATTGAAACTCTTGCTATAGGATTCTAATACATTGTCGCAATGGCCTTAATAAAGGCCTTTCCAAACCCCACAATTGCCCACAGGATCAGCCAGGAGACCCTACCCAAGGCTTTCTCTGCATCCAGTAGGATTAATGCCAAAGGGTCTCCTGTAATTCCTGCGGAATCAACAAGCGCAATTGTCAGTTGGATATGGTTGATGGTACTATGGCTAGGAACAAAGCCATGTTGTACTGGAGAGACCAGTTTTTTTATTACCCCTGCCAGACGTTTACTAAGATTCCTGCATATATTTTGACATCATTATTAATTAGCGTGATAAGCGATAGGATCCAAGCTCCTTAGCCGATTACATTTTTGGGGGAAAACCACAATATTAGCAGACCTCTAAGAATCCGGAGCCCCTTGACCTGCTTGAGCCTCCAGAAAAATATCATTCATTAATTCTTGTAGATAGGAAGCCATCTTTTTGTAGAACTCCCCCAGAATAGAGTCAGTGCCAGCCGCCTTCCTATTCGCAAGCACCTGGATGGCCCCGACTACTTCCTCCACCATGATAGCAGTCTCCAACATTTCCCTGTCTACTTCCAATAGTAACACCCCAGGTAAATCTGCCAGATAATCTTCAATTTCTTTTTCCCCACCTTTAATTTTCTCAGTATATAGATTCTGATAAAATCTCTGAATTGAACTCTGGATGTCCGAGGGCTCCGTAACTGAGCCAACCATAGAATCAAAACTAGGTGCATCCCCATACAAGTGGGGTATGTCCCCCGGGCACTGGTTGCAGGGTCCTTTCAATGAACGTTTCAGTATTAAATCAATACGTTATGTACAATAACTCTTTGTCCATAATATGATGTTTTTATTGGAATTGTTACATCACAATTTTGTGGTTTTTAAATTCAAACTTTGTATACATCAAATCCAAGAATGCATTGTAGTTGATTAGTGACTTTTAGTGATCCCAATGCATTTTGGCTGAATAGCCTTCGTCAGGGGATATTCTGTAATAATAACAAAAGATTCCTATAAGTATACTTGGCTGAGATATATGAGGGAAGCCATAGAGAAAGGGTGAGAACCTTTACCCACTGGTGATTTGACGCTGAAAGTTTTTTTTTTAAAGTGAAGTGTTATTTTAAGAAGTGAAGTGTTGTTTTAAAAAGGTAACAAACAAGTGAACGAAAAGGGCTTTTGGGATGTATGGGTTATTTAAGGTGAATCACGATATGATGGGAGTCAGACTGTGGCGGTTGTGTCGGGTAAATTCAAGTGATGTGCCGTAATGAATTAGTGACGGAAGATGTAACACGAAGGTGAGACAACCTTACAATGGGTGAATCAGGCATGCAGTGCAGTGGTGTAAACACGGCTTAATTGAACGATGTTGTAGCGATACGTAAGCTGCCGGTTTGGTGAATGTTAACTGGGTTAAGTAAAAGTACAGAGAAAGTGAGGCGCACGTTTAGTGCTGCCGCGACTGTTTAGACCGTGCTGTTAAAATCGGTAACATGCTGGTTTAATGACTGTTGAGAAAAGGTATAAAAAAAGTGCAGCGCTGATAACAGCTGCTTACCGAGTGTAAAGAATGAAATCCGCGTGCGTTCTCCAATGTATTTCAATCTCTTGCGGTTCATCTGAGTGAAGTGATAGCGTGCTCTAAAGAGAGGGCGGTGCTTAAGACATGTGTTGGTGTGTTAATAACCACAGACAGAGGCTGGCGTGATGTGAGTGTTTAAATCTGGTGTTGTCAATAAAGATACACTGAAATGTAATGTCGCAGAGGACACTGATGTTAATCACTTGCTGGAAGGTGTCACAATAAGAAACCAAAACAGTACAAACATAAATATAAATAACAACAGAAGTATCATTGCAGTGGGGAAGTTGAAATAGGAAAAAGTTGAAAATGCAGTCTAGGTGTGTTCCTTAAAGGTAGCATAAAAACTCCATATGATCATTCATGCCATGAGGTTTCATAGAACATTAAAGATTGATCCAATAATTTTCACGCTTTAATAGGAAATTATGATTGTCTCCTCCTTCTCGTTTGTCGATTTTTTCCAGGATACAGAATTTTAATTGGCTGATGTTGTGTCCAGCTTCGGAGAAATGGTGGGCCACTGTTGATTTCATTTGTTTAGTTCTGATATTGGACTTGTGTTCATTCAAACGTACTTTTATTTTTCTTTCAGTTTGTCCGATATAAATTTTCCCGCACGGGCACTTTAGCATATAAATTACGTTGGAACTATCACACGTAGCTGTTACCTTTACTTTGATCTTGTGTCCTTTAATAGGGTGAGTAATGTATGATCACTTGATGATGCTGTTACAATTCCAACATGTAATGGTTCCTTTGTGTGTGATTTCCATTGATTGTTGATCTTGATGTTTTAATCGTTCCCCAATATTTTTGCTTCTGGTATATGCAAAGATAGGTTCTTGTTCAAAAATACGGTTGAAGTCCTGTTCCAACTTCAATATTTGCCAGTGCTTTTTGATGATACGTTTGCATGGTGCACTCATTAAGGAGAATTTGGAAACAACAGTGAGTTGGTTTTTAATGGGTTTCTTTTTTGTTCGGAGTAACTCCTCTCTAGTTTTGAGAGAACAGCGGTTTCTAGCTTGTTGTAGTACCTGGGCCGGGTATCCACGTGACTTGAATCTCTGTGTCATCTTTTCAAGTTGCTCTGCGGCTTTCTCTGGATTAGACACTATCCTTTTAACTCTTAACAACTGTGTGTATGGCAAATGCTGTTTAAGAGGTTGTGGGTGAAAGCTTTGGTGATGTAGGGTATTATTTCTGTCAGTGTCCTTCCTATATAAATCCATTTCAAAGCCTGTGGGTGTCTTAGTTATTCTTACATCCAAGAACGTATTGGATTCTTCCTGTGTCTCAAAGGTGAATTGTATGCGTTTGTCTATTTGATTGAGTTTATGTATTTGTTCTATAAGGATGGTTGCTGAGCCTTTCCATAGAACGAAAATATCGTCTATGAATCTAAGAAACAATTTTGTGTGAGTTATCCATGGTTGTACTGTCAAGATATTGTCCTCCTCTAAGCGATTCATAAAGATGTTAGCATATGCCGGAGCGGCACAATTTCCCATGGAAGTACCAGTCTTTTGCTGAAACCAGCCGTCTTGCCACTTGAAGTAACCGTGTAATAAGGTAAATTCCATGAGTTCCATAAGAAAAATCTTTAGACTTTCTTCGTAGTCCGAGTGTAGCAATGCATATTCAACTGCTTCTATTCCTGATTGGTGGGGTATAGATGTGTATAGTGGATTAGCATCCACTGTACATAGTAGAATTTCTTCGTCCTCTGTGATGCCAATTTGGTTGAGCTTGTCGAGAAAATCGGTGTTATCTTTGATGAATGTTCTCATTGCTACAACGCATGGCTGTAGATGATGGTCCAGGAACTTTCCCGCTGGTTCATGTAAGCTCCCTTGGGTTGTAACTATCGGACGACCATAGAATCGTCAATTTCCGTAATTATCCCCTGGGTCATATCCTGTCTAGTGCACAGAGCTAGGAGGCGCCCAACACTTTCAAGTCCGCCAAGTTATATATTTGCCTGCTGCTTTCTTGGCCGAAATATTCAGTAATGATGACTTTAATAAACCCACTTTTAATTGCACCTGCCCTTTATCTCGCCCCTCCCTAATTACCCCGACCAATTGAGTTTCTGCCTCCAATAGTTTTGTATATAATTCCTGCATATGTTGTTTCTCCTTCTTCTGAGCTGTACACCCATATCTTATGGTTTGCCCTCTTACTCCTACTTTCAGAGCATCCCATACTACATCTAGCCTTGTACTCTCTCTATGTTCAGCTATGAATCATAGGATCCAATTCCTCATGTGATCGATATATTCCTGACCATAGAGGAGTGCTCTGTTAAAAGTCCATCGTGATGTAGGGGGGTTCTGTATTTGTACACAAAAATTCTAAGACCAACAGATTGTGGTCCGACATAATATGGGGAAATTTGAATATCTGACACTTTGTCAATATCCACTGGGATACAACGAAATAGTCAAGTATGGCGTGCGATAGATGCGGGGCAGAAAAGGAGGTATATCCTAAATCCTGAGGTTCTTGTACTGCCCAAACATCTGTTAAGCCATGTGTTGTGCATAGATTAACTAAAGATTAAAAAACTTTAGGCTTACGGCCGATGTATGATCTTTTCCCCAGCTTAAGAGAACTGGAGAATTCAAATTAATATTGAGACCCCCACATAAAATTAGCAGAAGTGGTCAGCTTACTAGTTCTATATTTAGCCCATCCAGAAGGGAGGGGTTATCTAATACGGAGCCATACCCTGGTCATAACGTAAACAAATTATTATGAATACAACAATGAGTGATAGCCCACCTGCCCATCTGATCCGATTTCGACCGTGAGAATCCAGCAAAATGTTTATGAGCCATGATGGCAACCCCTCTTGTCCGTCTTCCATGGGTTGTACTAGAAACTAGCTGATAGCCTGCAAGTTTTGCCACTTTCTGTCTGCCGCCTTCAACATGTGTTTCTTGTAGACATACTATGTCTGACTTGAGATGCCGAATGTCCTCATCAATCCTGCGTTTTCTAAGGGGACTGTTAAATCCGCAAATATTGACAGAAGCTATTCTAAAATTGTCCATTTCCTTCCATGGTTATTTCAAAATCCCTGCAACTTTTTTAAAATTAGTAATATTATCTGATCATGGTCAGACATCTGGACCAACCCCCTCTCACCCCTTCTCCCTTCACCCCCTCCTTCACCCTCACCTCCATCGGTAGGCAAGATAGGTCCAAGGACCCTTGTGATGCCTCCTGTATAGTGCTGCTTCCCACTGCCACCAACCAACCCTCCGTAAAAACCACAGTGAACAAAAAGAAAACCTTCCATTTATGAAAGATAACCTCTAATGTATAGTACAGAAAAAGGAAAGAGAAAAAGGCGACCGAGAGAGAAATATCAGACCAGCCTTAATGAACAAGTGTACAACTACTTTCCTGTCTCAGAAATCTCTTGAAGGTAATCTTGTGAGTGTATTTCTGAGGAGAACACTCTTATGACGCCCTTGTGAATAACCTTGAGACGTGCGGGGCTTAGGAGATAGACCTCACACCCTAGCTTTTGAAAATATAGGATTAGTTGTCGAAGTCCCCACCTTCTTTCCACAGTAATGTGGCAGAAGTCTGGCCTAACAAAGTAGGTATGTCCTTCTGCTGAACATCTTGCTTCCAGTCTTGCCTTATCAAAGACTGCTTGTCTGAGAAGAAAGTTTCCCAAAAATATTAAAATAGCTCTAGGCCTTTCATTGCTTTCTTGTCCTTTCTTCTTTTTAGCATGAGTGGAAAATGGTGCACCCTCTGAACCTCCGTGTCCCAGTCGCAATGCACCAGCTCTTGAAGACCTCCCTTTAGCAGGCGTAGCACAAATCCTCTGATGTCCTCTCCTTCCACATTTTCTGGCATTCCCAAAAGACTGAGGTTGTTGCGACGTTGGCGATTTTTGAAGTCTTCCAGCTTCCACGTGACGTCCACCATTCTGGTCTTATTGGCAGTGGCCTGTATTACAGTAGTCTCAGCTCCCGCCTCCAGGGCCACCACTCTGTTCTCCAGTGAAGTTGTCCACTCTGCAATTTCTGTGCATGTCTTATTGACCTTCCTAATAGCGCCTTGAAGCTTCTTGGTTGACAGATGAGCCCTTTTGTGTTCCTGTCTTGCTTCAAATTGCATTTGCTTGAGGGTAGAATAAATCAGCCCCATTGAGGCTCAGATAAACTGTTCTTTGACCCATGGTCACCATCTTCACCAGCAGATCCCTCCTCATCGATCAGAAAGTACGTAGTAGAGTAATCCCATTTCAGTTGGCTGTGAGCTGAATCAGATTGTACTCCTTCCGTTTCCTTTCCATCATTATCTATCCTTCTCCTTCTTTGGGCTGACTTTCGTTTCTGGGTGCTAGGATTGGAGTGTTAGAGTGAGCTGTCAGCATCTGAGATATCCGGAGCCAATAAATCAATCTCACTGATGTCAGACAGCTCAGAGTCTTCATTTAAAGACAAGAAATGTCCCCCCCCTCCGGGGTTTTCCCGACCTTGCATAATGTCTGGGTCGGCATGGGACTACACAACTGTTTAATAATTTTTGGAATGGGAGTGGCATTAGCCCATCAATGAGAGCGGACAATATCTCACTAATCCCCAAGGCTGGGAAAGACTTTCTAGATTGTGCCTCCTTGACGCTATAACTCTGAAACACATAGATGTAAAGATCTGTACCAGGTTTCTGGCAAATAGCTCTGGAAAGTGAATACATTTGAAAGATGTATACAGGAAATTTGATTCTGGGATGGTAGTCACGGATAACACAGAGCAAATCACCCATTTAGTTGAAAACGCTTCAAAGACAAAGATCCGACTGATCTTGATAAGATTGGATGCTGGAAAAGCATTTAACCAGGTAATTTGGGAAGTCTTGGAAGCCCCCCTAGAACACAAAGCCTGCAGCCATGTTAGACCTGTGATCCTTACGGTGGTCTTCCCCCAAACGTTTAGATTTTTATCCTCCACATTTGCTGGATCTATTTGTTGGCCATAGGACTCTGAGAACTTTACCACCGCTAAAGTGCATATGCTTATTCCCTAAACATGTGTGTAATTGGTGTATAAATTGTTGCGTAAACCTAAAATAACTTGAAAAAAACAAGAGACAAGAAGTGTTTTACAAAACAGGAATAGTTTGTTTAATTAAATAATGCTGTTGGGTACACATTCACAGGGTCTCAATTTACAATCGTTTTGACAAACATTTATACTGTTCATTTAATGCTTCCGGTAATCCTTTTTAAGTAAGGAATGTGTACCTCTGTTTTTGGAGGCATCTATTATGGTATTGACATTGTGCCCACAACCTTGCGTGGCACAATGAGCCAAGTGAGTAAAGTGTCCAGATGTCCGGCATGAGGAGTGTGTTATCACTGTGTGTACTGTGTGTGCTGTGTCCTGATTGGCTAAGTGTTCCAAACTTCATGTGGCATCTGACTTAATGGTGTTTTGGGAATGCCCGCACCCCCAGCCATGGGTGCTTTAATGGGGCCAATCTCCCTGGGCCACTGTGGTGTCACTGCACCTTTCTGTGAGATTGATCTGCGATTTCCTGTTCACATGTTTTTCTGTTAGCTACGTGCCACCATACTTGTGATCTGTCAATCAGTGAACTTGGGCCTGGGTCTCAGGGCCAATGAAGATGCAATTACATTCTTATACATGAATGCTTCGTTATTTATATTGACATTGATTTTTTCAATATTAACCCCTTCGCTGCTAGGCCTTTCACCCCCTGTGCTAAGCCTTTTTTTTTGCTATTTGGGATAGTTCGCGCTTAGGCCCCTGTAACTTTTTGACCACATAAGGTATCCATGCCAAATTTGTGTCCTTTTCTTCCAACATCATTGGGATTCTAAAGGTACCCAGGGTTTGTGGATTTCCCTGCAGGGGACCAAGAAATTAGCCAAAATACAGATACATTTTGACTTTTTGGGGAAAAATGGGAAAAAGTGCTTCAAATGAAAGCATCTGGTTTTTCCCCTGCAAATGGTATCAACGAAGGGTTTGTGGGGCTGAAATCATATTTGTCCCAGCTTTTAGGAACTGGCAGACTTTTGTTAGAAAACCGACATCTTTTACACAGTTTTGGCATTTTACTGCGACATACCCTATTTTTGCTATTTTATGCGTTTTCAACCTTTTTCCAGTTAATGGTAGAAATGGGTAGGAAAGCAATAATGGATCCTGGAAAACCATACATTTTTAAAAAGTAGACAACAATCTGACAGCCGGGGGAGTCCAGCGAGGTATGGCGTCCGTGGATCCTCCAATGTTTCCTTACCCAGAATCCCCTGCAAACCTCAAATTTAGCTGAAAATCCACATTTTCCACATATTTTTGCTTGGAATCACTGTGCCAGCACAAATGTCCTACCCCACAGCGTTCTCCTTAGTCTCCCGAGTAAAATGATACCTCACTTGTGTGGATGTCCAATGCAGAATTGGTAATAACGTATTTTATAAAAAATGTTGCGCTTGGAATTCTCAGTGCTATAACCTTAATCTCTATGTTTTGGGTTCTTCCCCATCACAGGAGCTTACCCCACCCACACAAGTGAGGTATCATTTTACTCGGGAGACTTAGGGGAAAGGAGTGGGGTAGGACATTTGTGCCGGCATGGTGATTCCACCCATAAATATGTGGAAAATGCAGGGTTTTTCAGCTAAATTTGAGGAGTGCAGAGGATTCTGGGTAAGAAAATGTTGGGGGATCCACACAAGCCATACCTCGCTGGTGTCTAGTTTTCAGAAATTTGTGGGCTTGGTAGTTTCTTAAGATTACTGCCGAGCTTGGGGCCAAAGAGCCCAGGTGACCCCCCTTGTAAAACCAGGTTGTTTTGTGATAGGTAATTTTGATGTCTCCTCAATATCTTTTGGCCCTTTTCTGTCACACGTACTTAACCCACCCACACGAGTGAGGTACCATTTTTATGAGGATACCTAGGGGAACACTGGGTGGTAGGAGATATGTGGATCCACGCTGATTCCAGAACTTTCCCACACAGAAATTTGAGAAAAAAGTGATTTTTTTCAGCTAAATTTGAGGTTTGCAGGGGATTCTGGGTAGGAAAACGTTGGGGAACCCACAGAAGCCATACCTCCCTAGACTTCCCCTGGTGTCTAGTTTTCAGAAATGTATGGGTTTGGTAGGTTTTCCAAGATGCCTGCCAAGCCCGGGGCCAAAAACCCAGGTGACTCCCCTTGCAAAACCAGGTTGGTTTGTTATAGATAATTTTGATATCTCCTCACTACGTTTTGGGAACTTGCCTGTCGCGAGTACTTGACCCACCCACATGAATGTTTTTTATTGAGAGACCTGTGGGAACACTGGGTGGTAGGAAATGTGTGGATCCACGCAGATTGCAGGACTTTCCCATACAGAAAATTGAGCAAAATGTGATTTTTGCAGCTATATTTGAGGTTTGCAGGGCATTCTGAGTAGGAAAACGTTGGAGGCCCATGCATAGCCATACCTCGCTGGACACCTCCGGGTGTCTAGTTTTCAGAACTATCTGGTTTGGTAGGTTTGTCTAGATGGCCACGAGCCCAGGGCCACAAACGCAGGCCCCCCCCTGCAAAACCAGGTCGTTTTATGATAAGTAATTTTGGGGTCTCCACAACAAGTTTTGGGCCTTTGCCTATCACTGGTACTTGACCCACCCACAAGAGTGAGGTTCCATTTTTATCAGGAAACCTGGGAGAATGCTGGGTGGTAGGAAATTTGGGTCAGCCTGATGAGCCCACAATTTTCCCACACAGAAATTTGAGAAATATTTCATTTTTTCATCAAAATTGGAGGTTTGCAGGGGAATCTGGGTAGGAAAACGTTGGAGATCCATGCAAGCCATACCTCCCAGGACTCCCCCGGGTATCTAGTTTTCAGAAATGCATTAGGGGGGCTGGGGGTGTTGGCATGCCCATTTTGGGCAGCCCCCACCCCGAACTTTGGAAGAAAAAAAACCCTGGTGCCTAGTGGGCTTTCGGCAGATAAAGTGGTACTGCTCCATTTGCCTCCCAGGGGGGCAGAAAGACTGTATCATTTTTTTTGGGTGGTGGCATTGGCATGCCCATTCTAGGCAGCCCCTACCCCTACATATATCTATGATAAAAAAAATCCCTGGGGCCTAGTGGGATTTTTGCCCGGCCGGGGGGCAGATCAGGGGCTATTGTCCCTATCTGCCTTCTGGGGGGGCAGAAAGTCATGTGCCTTCTTTGGTGGGTAGGGTGGGGGCATTGAGATGCCCATCCTGGGCAGCCCCCACCCCTGGCATATAAAAATAAATCCCTGGCGCTTCGGGGGGTGTCTGCCCCCGTGGGCAGATTGGGGGCTACTGCCCCGATCTGTTCCCCAGGGGGGCAGAAAGGCTGTCTGGCATAGTTTTATAGGGGGAGCAAAGGCCCTTGCCCAAGGGGCCACTTCCCCCTCCCTGGTGGCTAGTCGGTAGATCCCTGCTTAGGGATCGCTTTCATGGGGCCATCCCCAAGCAGGGATCCACTGGGGAAGGGTATCATGTTTTTTGGTGCTCGGTGGTCTGAGATAGCCCCACAAGCACCGAATTTGTTTCAGTTTTGTTTTCATTGTAATGATGACAGCGCACCATGCACACGCTCACCATTACAATGAAAACAGAAACTATGTTTTGGGGGGTTGGGAAAGCTCTTTCCCACCTCCCCAAGCAAATAAAAAAAAGTGAACTCCCTCTGCTATTTACAGCAGAGGGATTTTTTTTAATGTGTGCTCATGATTGAATGGTTCCATCATGAGGAAACTGGCACTTATGCTCATGATGGAACCATTCCGTTATGAGCATAGAAGGGGTTAACAACATGATTGGCATATTTGATTTGTCTGTGAGTCCCTTGTAAAGTGTATATACCCAGGGCCTGTAAGTTAAATGCTACCAGTGGGCTTGCAGCACCCACAGAAGTAGCTTTTCAAACCTGTGTCAGGCCTGCTGCTGCAGTGCCTGTGTGTCCTGTTAACTGCCACTTTGACTTGGCATATAAAACTACTTGCCAAGTCTTAAACTCCCCTTTTCTCACACATAAGCCACTCCTAAGGCCCTATGTAGCACAAAGAGCATGGTGCTGTGTAAGTAAAAGTTAGGATATGTACTTTTATTTTTTGCATGACCTTTTAGTGAAAAACATCTACATTGGTTTTTCACTACTGTGAGGGCTACCCCTCTCATTGGTTAACATTGGGAACTCCTTAATACACTTTTATGCTGTAATTCCTGATCAGAGTGGAGTAGCCAGTTAATGTTTTATACTTTTGGATAGCCGGACTGCGTTCCGTTGTGGTGGGCCCAAACTCTAACTTTGTCCTAATTCAGCGTTATCTTAAGTAACCCCTAAAGCGCTATTTGTTTCTAAGTGCTATTTTGCACTTATCCTTTTAAAATTCACAGCTCAACTTTTATACATTGGATTTTTGTCATTCTGATCTTGTTTTATTCAGAATATAATAATCTATTTTTCTAAGCCTGTGTGGAGTCTTTTTGTTTTGTATTCATTACTCTATGTGTGTGTGTTTTGCACAAATATTTTGCACATTTCCTCTTCAGATACGCCTGACTGCTCTGTGCCAAGCTACTAGGAGGGTGAGCACAGGCTATCTTTTAGTTTGTACTTAGCTTACCCTGACTAGAGTGGTGGTTCCTACCTGGCCTAGGTGCATACCTCAACCAGCCAGGAATCCCAGTTCTAACAGGCTCAATATGATGAGCTGGATCCAGGTGAACAACCAAATTCTCCAGAGCAGCACTAAGGTTATCAGTAGTAAATCTGACCTAATCTATTTAAAGCGAGGGACCAGAAAGGAATAACTCATTACTACACTATGCACTAGTAGTCGAACCTCTGACTGCTAAAATCAAACCAAGGAGAGGAATAAATGTACTCCTGAAACCAGAGTGTATTAAGAAGGTTTCAGGCTATAAAATTAATAGACAGAAGTCTAAAAGTTTGGGGATAGTGATGTCAGAGGATGTGAGGTGACAGATACGCGAGGTCTGTCATTTTCACCGGCTGCCGGGGAAGATCTAATACCTAGATATACAAACAACAGACAAACTTGGTGACTGGTATATGGCTATTTGGCATCCATTAAAATGGAATATACTTGAGGACCTGAGAAACCACTATATATCACAGATTGTCAGACTAAATGTTTTAAAAATGAATGTTTTGTCTCTCTTTCAGACACTGCGAACTCTTATTCCTTTGTCAGATTTAAAGCTCCTTCAAGTAAAACTAATTGATTATGTCTGAGGTGGTGACAGGGTCTGGGTCAATAAACACATCATAATGGCACCAAGGAAAAAAGGAAGTTTAGCTTGCCCAACTAAATTCAATATTATAATGCTGCACATCTTCATTTCATGGTTGAATGGTATAGACAAGACATCCTTGATAAGGTATTCCCTCAAATATTTTGCCTTCGCTCCTCCTTTTTGCTGAATATGTTTTATTATTGACTTGATGACTCTCTGCACTTTTCCACTACTACTCAGTGATAAAGCATTTGTGCTCTCTCCTTCATACATGGTAAAATTGGCCTATACCTAAATGGCAGATTTAAGTTACTTGCAAGTCCCTTGTAAATCATACTATGTGTATCCACGGCATGCGAATTGAAAGCTACTAATGGGCTGCAGTACCTATTATACCATCCACTAAAGTAGCCTTTTAAAACTTCTCAGGCCTGCCACAGTAACCTGTAGTGCAATATTAAACTGCCATTTCGACCTGGCAAAATAAACATTTTGCCAGGTTTAAACCTTCCTTTTTAATATGTTTGTCACCCCAAAAGTTGGTTCTAAAGGCTCAGAGGGCGGGGTTCATTGTATTAAATTTTCAAGCCCTAGAAGTGAAATACTCCTTAAGTAATTTAAACTGTTATCTTTCCTATTGACTAATACTGAGTTCCCTTATTACATTTAACAAGTGCAAACTTTGCTTTGTGAACAGATGGAGATTTGCAGTTTAGACTCAAATGAATTGTAATTTAAAATCCTCTTTAATGGTAAAGTCAGATTTTAAGTCTGAAAAAAACGCTTTTAGAAAGGTGTCATTTTCTTGCCCTAACCTTCTGTGCCTTCTGCCATTATCCTGGGTCATATGACTAAATGGCTCTGCTGTTGGAGTTTGTGTACTGCATATTGACAGGAGAAGGAAAGAACTTTCCAGTCAAGATGTGGTATTCCCTACACACAAATGTTGGCACCATGTATACATATTGGACCTCCAGAACGACTCATAAGAAACCTCCTGGTCCTGAGGACTTACTGAAGAAGGACTGCTCTGCTGCAACTGGACTGTCCTGCTGCTTGAGGACTGCCTTGCTGTCTGATAGGAAAGACTGGACCTGCTTATCTTCATCCCAGGCTAACCTGAGTGAATACAAAGGTCAATTGGCTGACCTTCTGTGCAAGCTACAGGGACATAACATGACCTAGAGACCTCCCTGCAAATGTGGTTGCCTTGACCTGCAACTGGACCTGCTTGGCAATTTTGAAGAGAGTTCCCTTATCCCCATGATATGACCCCAGGTCCTGGACCCTTGGCTGCCATCAGTCATAGCTCCTTCCAAGAAGAAATATGAAATCCTGATGTTTTGGCTCACAGCTGCAAACAGGCTAGCTGAGCTTCTGCCCCCCATCCCCTGCGATGACCGGCAATGTAGACCTCCAGTAAAAACCTGCTATTTGTACTACAGTGACCACTAGTGATGAGCAGCAATGCAGGTTCTGCACTTCGTGCTACAGCATTTTTAGCCCTTAGTGACCACCAATGTGAAGCACCAGCAATGACCATCTATGATGCCTGATCGCCTGTTTGCTCTACAGCAATATCAACCTGCGTCACCAGGCTTCCTCTTCATGCTATAGTAAACATCCATGATAATCTCCTGATCCTTGTGGCCTTCTCAAATGCAAATGGAAGTCTTTGCGGCGGACTTTGAGAAGGTAACTAAAGCCCAGTCCCTGTATCCATCACAGCTGGCCTGAACTTGTGACTTTCCCTCATTCTAGAACAACCAGTTGACATCAGGCCTGGGCGTAGTTCACGGAGACTTGCTACACGGAACTCCGCAAAGTTACAAAACAACTCCGCGAAGTTCCACGAGTGGTGGAGGGCAGTGCGAACTGCAGTTTGTGCTGGTATTCCTGCCACTCTGGTAGAAATTCTACCCAAGCGGCAGCCCGCGCTCGCGAACTTACCGCTCGCGATCGCAAACTTACCGTTTGAGATTGCAAGCAGAGAAAATCTCCTCTACACATCCTGAAGTGGAGTTTTCTGCACTTCACAAGCTCCGTGCAGTGCGGAGTGCAGAAAATTCTGCAAACTCCGCAAACGGAGCAAAGTTCACCGCCCAGGCCTAGTTGACATAGAGCGGTGGTTAGTGCTTTTAGATGCTATTTAGACTTAAATCTTTAAAATTGCATATCTCCAGTTCTACTGATTACATTCTGTCATTCTGGTATCATGTAATTTATTAACATTTACCCTGTATTTTCAAAAATGGTTTGGGTTTTTTTTGTGTTATGTTTTCATTTTATTACTGTTTCAGTGCTGCATAAATACTTTATACCTTGCTTCTAAGTTAAGTTTGTGCCAAACTACCAGAGGGTTCAGCACAGGTTAAATGAGCGACATTTGTGGTTAACTCTCTCAAGGATTGTGGGTGTTGCCTGAGAGGGTCTTCCACTCCCCTCAACCAATAACTCAATTTCTTACAAATGGTGAGCAAGAGAATTGAACAAGAAATGGATCCATAGGTGGTCTGGTTCTTATGGGATTCAGCTTGGCTGGGGATACACCAAAGATGGCAAAATGTATACATGGTTCTGAGAATCAAAACAGTTATGATGGTTTGGGATAGATTATGAATGGGGGGGCATGAACGTCCTTCCCATCCATAAGTACATCGGTACATGATAATTCAGAATTCACACCAGAGCTCAGAAAGCAACATTCAAAAGGGTGGCAGGAGAGGAATGTAGGACCCTCCCCATCTCCCTCAACATGGACAGGTCAAGCCCTTTTCTCTATGTGAAAACGAAGTTGACTTAAATGAGGAAGACAGACTCCAATACCCTCAGATCAGGCATTGGAGCTTGTATCCCACCAACAAGCAGCATGCCATAAGGGACAAAAGTGCAATAGTAAAACCTGTAAGCACACACTTTTGGTCCTAAGGTCTGATATAAGTACTGTATAAGATCCTATGAGAAGAACAGCACAAACTAGCCTGTCAGCATCAGGAGAGATTGTTGGAAGCACTTGGTATAGATATAGCAGACAAAGAATGGGAAAGGGATTGGAGAGCTATTCCAACCACTGCGGAGAAAATTCTGCCTGTGAAAATGCCTACAGGGTCCTATACCAGTGGTACTTGACTCTGGAAAGGCTACATCAGGTATATCCTTATGGCACTCCCATTTGGGGGCAATGCAGTTTTTTTTTTTAGAGTGTTATAAAGCGCAAACTAGACTTGAGAAATTGGGTATCAGAGTGCTTTACATGAGCACCAGTTTTGTTACAGATTGACACATTCATTTTTGTTAGACACGGGGAGATTAAGGGGCAGATGTAGGTAAAAACAAATTTGCGAGTTCTTAATAGAGATTTTTACCGAATTGCTATTAAGAACTCGCCAACCGCAATGTAGCAAAAAAATCGCAAAATGTCTGAGATTCGGTAAAAATTGCAAAGTCCTGTCCGAATCGGTATTACCAATTCGGAATTGGCAAAATCGCAATTTTAATAAATCGCAAATTTGCGAATCTGCCATTCAGGTGCACCCTGATGACATTACACACAGGGAGTGGCCACACCCATGCTGTTTCTCAGTCCCTGAGGCTGTGGGAGAGGCAGAGAGCAGGAGCACACACCCAGGAGCTGCACAGGAGCTACCAGGCAGACACCAAATACCAGGATGGAGACACAGGAGAAGGGAAAGGGGCCTGCAGAGAGGAAGAGGAAGCAGAAATTTAGCAAGAAGGAGTTGAAGGTGTTAATTGAATAGGTTGTGAAGACTCACGAACAACTGTTTGGGAAGAAATCTCTGCATGTTCCAGAATCCCAGAAAAGGAAGATCTAGCTTGAAATCCAGGGAAAAATAAATGCCATTGATGTCACACAGCACTCCATCGACGAGCTGAAGAAGCACTGGTATGATCAGCGCTACCGTGCGTAGGAGAGGGTGAAGTCAACCCTCCAGCCTGAGACCATCAGTGGCATAGGAGATGTGGACAGCTCAGTCAGAGACAACAAGAGACAAGATAAGATGCATGCACAGCATGGCCTGACCCCGCCCCTCAATCCCCAATCCCTCATGAGCAAGTCAGAATTCTACTCCAGTCCATATTTTGTAAACAACCAGCAATGCATCATGGGAGATGTAGTCCTGAAACCCACATAGCATATCAGTGAGTCAACTGAACACGAGTGCAGGGGCCAAACATCAGTCAAAAAGCAAGCGGAGGACTGTTAGTGTGAATAGCAACACATGTAATTTAATTTAACACAAATGCTGTTAGGCAAGCCAGTAAATGGATATTCTGTATCCACAGGCGAACCTGCACCCCAGACTGCTGAGAGAGAGACACAAGAGGCACCTGGGGAACACCATGCTCAGGAGGAAGAGACCCTATCACCCACAGATGTCACACCACCACCACCCCCCAGACCCAGGAGGTACACAGTGGGTAGCCGACAGGAGAAGGAGGGGTCAGAGGAGGAGAGTACAGGAGCTCCACAGTCCCTGCATGAAAAACAAGCACAGTCTCCAGAAACACAGTCACCCATGCAGTGTAGCCATACCAGTGGTCCCCGACGCAGAGCAAGGGCACACAGTCCAGATGCGCAGGGTGGAGGATCCAGTGTCTTCGCAGGTCTGGAGGGCACCATGGTGAAGGTGCAGCGGCTGCAAGGGAAGACAATGCGGTCAATGCAATGACAGATGACGTCCATGAACAGGAACCTTAGGGACATTAAGGAGGGCATCAGTGGCTTGAACAAGACTGTTGCAGAGGGCATGCGGGACATGGCTGAGGCAGTGAGGCTGTTGTGCACAAAATTGGACAGTGAATGTGGTGCAAGCAGCAGGGAAAAACAGAACCAGGAGGGTTTCACCAAAGCGATGAACCACCTAGCCAATGCCATTTCTGTCCTCAGCAGACGCACGGTGGCCATGCAATTGGAAATGGCCCACTGCAGCCAGGATGTTGCTAGAGGGTTGGTGCAGGTCACCACTGCGGTCGAACTGTTCCAGGCAACCAACATTGCTGCCACAGGATCTGGGGATGGTGGAGACAGTGAGGAGGTCACCAGCCGCAGCAGCATTACTCCAGCCATTGCTGAGCCCAGACGGCGTAGCTCAAGTCTGTGGCCAGAAGCAGAACAGTCTTCTAGGGAGGACAGTATGCAAACTGAGCGGGCACTGCTGTGCGTGGCCGCAGGAAATGAGTCCATGCTGCCGCTGACATTTGCAGATGGGTGAGGTAACCCATGGGACTCACTGATAGAGGAATGCAAGGTGCATGCAGTGTGTTAATGCCACACTGGGCTACTCAGGGCAATGAGAGGCCAATATGGTAAGGTGGTGTGCATTCCTACTATCAAGGTTTGGGTGGCACGCGGTCTAGGGCCCGCCCCATCCTCTGTAACCTTTACTCATGTGAGTGTGCCCCTGTGCGCTAAAGTTGTTTGTGGTAAAAAACATGTTGCAGCTTCATTAGGGCGTTGGTGGTTAGTTTGCACCCATTTGCGATAAACACATGTTTCAATCTTTATTATTGTGCATTTTTTCCTATACAGTGTTTATCAAGATGGTCACAAGTTGTGACACAGTAGTATTGTTGAAGTTAAGGGTTGATTTATAATGCTTTTCATCCCTTTATTGAACATCTTTGTGTATTTCACTACAACTTCCAGCATTCCAGGAATGAGCTTCAGGAAGAACGTGGCAACGTTATGTGAGCAGCCACGCCCTTCCTCTCACGCCCACTATTCTGCTAACCTCGGTGGAGAAAGGGCGTTTCCCTTGAGCTCCGGTGTTTTCTTGTATCGGAGGTTTTGTTTCTTCCCTTAGGTGTCCTTTCATGTTCCAGTGCCGGCTCCTGCAGCCACTAGAGCTTCCCGCTGGTGAAGGGATTAATTGCCGGCTCCCGCTTCATCGTTGGATTTCTCGCCTAGGCAGCGTGAGTGCATTCCGGTCTCCTCATTCATGAGTGTATATTCAAGCCCATTGCAACGCGTTGGTCCTGCCGGCTCCAGCAGAGATTTTCCCCTGATTCATAAATAATCTCCTCGCTTATTTACAGAGTAGGTCGTACTCTGAAGGTAGGGGATTATATTGCTAATTGATAATACAGTTGCAGCACGATCACGTTTTTGATCATTTCCTCATTTGCATATATTTACCGAGCGCTCATTTTGAGAACGTTTCAGTTACTTTGGTCATACATTTGTTTAGCATATTTGTGAAGAACTAAATACAGGCAGACTTGATTTGTTTAAAAACGGAGTGGGTCGCACACTGCTCGTCATACTAGCAAATAGCCCCATAGAACTCTGGATAATGTAGTGGCAGCGGTGAGTACGCCTATACCACGAGTATAAAAAATAATGCCATCCCTGGACACGTGTTTCGAGGTAATTGCCTCTCGTCAGCAGGGAGCAGGTAAGTATGAGGGGTGCCAAGTAGACTGCCAAAAATATTAAAGGTATAGTACCTCTCGCGGCGCGCAGGTGCGGAACCCAGGCTCGTCAGCCCAAAGTCGCTCGAAAGAGCTTTAAGTACAAAAACGGAGTGGGTCGCACACTGCTCGTCATACTAGCAAATAGCCCCATAGAACTCTGGATAATGTAGTGGCAGCGGTGAGTACGCCTATACCACGAGTATAAAAAATAATGCCATCCCTGGACACGTGTTTCGAGGTAATTGCCTCTCGTCAGCAGGGAGCAGGTAAGTATGAGGGGTGCCAAGTAGACTGCCAAAAATATTAAAGGTATAGTACCTCTCGCGGCGCGCAGGTGCGAAACCCAGGCTCGTCAGCCCAAAGTCGCTCGAAAGAGCTTTAAGTACAAAAACGGAGTGGGTCGCACACTGCTCGTCATACTAGCAAATAGCCCCATAGAACTCTGGATAATGTAGTGGCAGCGGTGAGTACGCCTATACCACGAGTATAAAACATAATGCCATCCCTGGACACGTGTTTCGAGGTAATTGCCTCTCGTCAGCAGGGAGCAGGTAAGTATGAGGGGTGCCAAGTAGACTGCCAAAAATATTAAAGGTATAGTACCTCTCGCGGCGCGCAGGTGCGGAACCCAGGCTCGTCAGCCCAAAGTCGCTCGAAAGAGCTTTAAGTACAAAAACGGAGTGGGTCGCACACTGCTCGTCATACTAGCAAATAGCCCCATAGAACTCTGGATAATGTAGTGGCAGCGGTGAGTACGCCTATACCACGAGTATAAAAAATAATGCCATCCCTGGACACGTGTTTCGAGGTAATTGCCTCTCGTCAGCAGGGAGCAGGTAAGTATGAGGGGTGCCAAGTAGACTGCCAAAAATATTAAAGGTATAGTACCTCTCGCGGCGCGCAGGTGCGGAACCCAGGCTCGTCAGCCCAAAGTCGCTCGAAAGAGCTTTAAGTACAAAAACGGAGTGGGTCGCACACTGCTCGTCATACTAGCAAATAGCCCCATAGAACTCTGGATAATGTAGTGGCAGCGGTGAGTACGCCTATACCACGAGTATAAAAAATAATGCCATCCCTGGACACGTGTTTCGAGGTAATTGCCTCTCGTCAGCAGGGAGCAGGTAAGTATGAGGGGTGCCAAGTAGACTGCCAAAAATATTAAAGGTATAGTACCTCTCGCGGCGCGCAGGTGCGGAACCCAGGCTCGTCAGCCCAAAGTCGCTCGAAAGAGCTTTAAGTACAAAAACGGAGTGGGTCGCACACTGCTCGTCATACTAGCAAATAGCCCCATAGAACTCTGGATAATGTAGTGGCAGCGGTGAGTACGCCTATACCACGAGTATAAAAAATAATGCCATCCCTGGACACGTGTTTCGAGGTAATTGCCTCTCGTCAGCAGGGAGCAGGTAAGTATGAGGGGTGCCAAGTAGACTGCCAAAAATATTAAAGGTATAGTACCTCTCGCGGCGCGCAGGTGCGGAACCCAGGCTCGTCAGCCCAAAGTCGCTCGAAAGAGCTTTAAGTACAAAAACGGAGTGGGTCGCACACTGCTCGTCATACTAGCAAATAGCCCCATAGAACTCTGGATAATGTAGTGGCAGCGGTGAGTACGCCTATACCACGAGTATAAAAAATAATGCCATCCCTGGACACGTGTTTCGAGGTAATTGCCTCTCGTCAGCAGGGAGCAGGTAAGTATGAGGGGTGCCAAGTAGACTGCCAAAAATATTAAAGGTATAGTACCTCTCGCGGCGCGCAGGTGCGGAACCCAGGCTCGTCAGCCCAAAGTCGCTCGAAAGAGCTTTAAGTACAAAAACGGAGTGGGTCGCACACTGCTCGTCATACTAGCAAATAGCCCCATAGAACTCTGGATAATGTAGTGGCAGCGGTGAGTACGCCTATACCACGAGTATAAAAAATAATGCCATCCCTGGACACGTGTTTCGAGGTAATTGCCTCTCGTCAGCAGGGAGCAGGTAAGTATGAGGGGTGCCAAGTAGACTGCCAAAAATATTAAAGGTATAGTACCTCTCGCGGCGCGCAGGTGCGGAACCCAGGCTCGTCAGCCCAAAGTCGCTCGAAAGAGCTTTAAGTACAAAAACGGAGTGGGTCGCACACTGCTCGTCATACTAGCAAATAGCCCCATAGAACTCTGGATAATGTAGTGGCAGCGGTGAGTACGCCTATACCACGAGTATAAAAAATAATGCCATCCCTGGACACGTGTTTCGAGGTAATTGCCTCTCGTCAGCAGGGAGCAGGTAAGTATGAGGGGTGCCAAGTAGACTGCCAAAAATATTAAAGGTATAGTACCTCTCGCGGCGCGCAGGTGCGGAACCCAGGCTCGTCAGCCCAAAGTCGCTCGAAAGAGCTTTAAGTACAAAAACGGAGTGGGTCGCACACTGCTCGTCATACTAGCAAATAGCCCCATAGAACTCTGGATAATGTAGTGGCAGCGGTGAGTACGCCTATACCACGAGTATAAAAAATAATGCCATCCCTGGACACGTGTTTCGAGGTAATTGCCTCTCGTCAGCAGGGAGCAGGTAAGTATGAGGGGTGCCAAGTAGACTGCCAAAAATATTAAAGGTATAGTACCTCTCGCGGCGCGCAGGTGCGGAACCCAGGCTCGTCAGCCCAAAGTCGCTCGAAAGAGCTTTAAGTACAAAAACGGAGTGGGTCGCACACTGCTCGTCATACTAGCAAATAGCCCCATAGAACTCTGGATAATGTAGTGGCAGCGGTGAGTACGCCTATACCACGAGTATAAAAAATAATGCCATCCCTGGACACGTGTTTCGAGGTAATTGCCTCTCGTCAGCAGGGAGCAGGTAAGTATGAGGGGTGCCAAGTAGACTGCCAAAAATATTAAAGGTATAGTACCTCTCGCGGCGCGCAGGTGCGGAACCCAGGCTCGTCAGCCCAAAGTCGCTCGAAAGAGCTTTAAGTACAAAAACGGAGTGGGTCGCACACTGCTCGTCATACTAGCAAATAGCCCCATAGAACTCTGGATAATGTAGTGGCAGCGGTGAGTACGCCTATACCACGAGTATAAAAAATAATGCCATCCCTGGACACGTGTTTCGAGGTAATTGCCTCTCGTCAGCAGGGAGCAGGTAAGTATGAGGGGTGCCAAGTAGACTGCCAAAAATATTAAAGGTATAGTACCTCTCGCGGCGCGCAGGTGCGGAACCCAGGCTCGTCAGCCCAAAGTCGCTCGAAAGAGCTTTAAGTACAAAAACGGAGTGGGTCGCACACTGCTCGTCATACTAGCAAATAGCCCCATAGAACTCTGGATAATGTAGTGGCAGCGGTGAGTACGCCTATACCACGAGTATAAAAAATAATGCCATCCCTGGACACGTGTTTCGAGGTAATTGCCTCTCGTCAGCAGGGAGCAGGTAAGTATGAGGGGTGCCAAGTAGACTGCCAAAAATATTAAAGGTATAGTACCTCTCGCGGCGCGCAGGTGCGGAACCCAGGCTCGTCAGCCCAAAGTCGCTCGAAAGAGCTTTAAGTACAAAAACGGAGTGGGTCGCACACTGCTCGTCATACTAGCAAATAGCCCCATAGAACTCTGGATAATGTAGTGGCAGCGGTGAGTACGCCTATACCACGAGTATAAAAAATAATGCCATCCCTGGACACGTGTTTCGAGGTAATTGCCTCTCGTCAGCAGGGAGCAGGTAAGTATGAGGGGTGCCAAGTAGACTGCCAAAAATATTAAAGGTATAGTACCTCTCGCGGCGCGCAGGTGCGGAACCCAGGCTCGTCAGCCCAAAGTCGCTCGAAAGAGCTTTAAGTACAAAAACGGAGTGGGTCGCACACTGCTCGTCATACTAGCAAATAGCCCCATAGAACTCTGGATAATGTAGTGGCAGCGGTGAGTACGCCTATACCACGAGTATAAAAAATAATGCCATCCCTGGACACGTGTTTCGAGGTAATTGCCTCTCGTCAGCAGGGAGCAGGTAAGTATGAGGGGTGCCAAGTAGACTGCCAAAAATATTAAAGGTATAGTACCTCTCGCGGCGCGCAGGTGCGGAACCCAGGCTCGTCAGCCCAAAGTCGCTCGAAAGAGCTTTAAGTACAAAAACGGAGTGGGTCGCACACTGCTCGTCATACTAGCAAATAGCCCCATAGAACTCTGGATAATGTAGTGGCAGCGGTGAGTACGCCTATACCACGAGTATAAAAAATAATGCCATCCCTGGACACGTGTTTCGAGGTAATTGCCTCTCGTCAGCAGGGAGCAGGTAAGTATGAGGGGTGCCAAGTAGACTGCCAAAAATATTAAAGGTATAGTACCTCTCGCGGCGCGCAGGTGCGGAACCCAGGCTCGTCAGCCCAAAGTCGCTCGAAAGAGCTTTAAGTACAAAAACGGAGTGGGTCGCACACTGCTCGTCATACTAGCAAATAGCCCCATAGAACTCTGGATAATGTAGTGGCAGCGGTGAGTACGCCTATACCACGAGTATAAAAAATAATGCCATCCCTGGACACGTGTTTCGAGGTAATTGCCTCTCGTCAGCAGGGAGCAGGTAAGTATGAGGGGTGCCAAGTAGACTGCCAAAAATATTAAAGGTATAGTACCTCTCGCGGCGCGCAGGTGCGGAACCCAGGCTCGTCAGCCCAAAGTCGCTCGAAAGAGCTTTAAGTACAAAAACGGAGTGGGTCGCACACTGCTCGTCATACTAGCAAATAGCCCCATAGAACTCTGGATAATGTAGTGGCAGCGGTGAGTACGCCTATACCACGAGTATAAAAAATAATGCCATCCCTGGACACGTGTTTCGAGGTAATTGCCTCTCGTCAGCAGGGAGCAGGTAAGTATGAGGGGTGCCAAGTAGACTGCCAAAAATATTAAAGGTATAGTACCTCTCGCGGCGCGCAGGTGCGGAACCCAGGCTCGTCAGCCCAAAGTCGCTCGAAAGAGCTTTAAGTACAAAAACGGAGTGGGTCGCACACTGCTCGTCATACTAGCAAATAGCCCCATAGAACTCTGGATAATGTAGTGGCAGCGGTGAGTACGCCTATACCACGAGTATAAAAAATAATGCCATCCCTGGACACGTGTTTCGAGGTAATTGCCTCTCGTCAGCAGGGAGCAGGTAAGTATGAGGGGTGCCAAGTAGACTGCCAAAAATATTAAAGGTATAGTACCTCTCGCGGCGCGCAGGTGCGGAACCCAGGCTCGTCAGCCCAAAGTCGCTCGAAAGAGCTTTAAGTACAAAAACGGAGTGGGTCGCACACTGCTCGTCATACTAGCAAATAGCCCCATAGAACTCTGGATAATGTAGTGGCAGCGGTGAGTACGCCTATACCACGAGTATAAAAAATAATGCCATCCCTGGACACGTGTTTCGAGGTAATTGCCTCTCGTCAGCAGGGAGCAGGTAAGTATGAGGGGTGCCAAGTAGACTGCCAAAAATGTTAAAGGTATAGTACCTCTCGCGGCGCGCAGGTGCGGAACCCAGGCTCGTCAGCCCAAAGTCGCTCGAAAGAGCTTTAAGTACAAAAACGGAGTGGGTCGCACACTGCTCGTCATACTAGCAAATAGCCCCATAGAACTCTGGATAATGTAGTGGCAGCGGTGAGTACGCCTATACCACGAGTATAAAAAATAATGCCATCCCTTGACACGTGTTTCGAGGTAATTGCCTCTCGTCAGCAGGGAGCAGGTAAGTATGAGGGGTGCCAAGTAGACTGCCAAAAATATTAAAGGTATAGTACCTCTCGCGGCGCGCAGGTGCGGAACCCAGGCTCGTCAGCCCAAAGTCGCTCGAAAGAGCTTTAAGTACAAAAACGGAGTGGGTCGCACACTGCTCGTCATACTAGCAAATAGCCCCATAGAACTCTGGATAATGTAGTGGCAGCGGTGAGTACGCCTATACCACGAGTATAAAAAATAATGCCATCCCTGGACACGTGTTTCGAGGTAATTGCCTCTCGTCAGCAGGGAGCAGGTAAGTATGAGGGGTGCCAAGTAGACTGCCAAAAATATTAAAGGTATAGTACCTCTCGCGGCGCGCAGGTGCGGAACCCAGGCTCGTCAGCCCAAAGTCGCTCGAAAGAGCTTTAAGTACAAAAACGGAGTGGGTCGCACACTGCTCGTCATACTAGCAAATAGCCCCATAGAACTCTGGATAATGTAGTGGCAGCGGTGAGTACGCCTATACCACGAGTATAAAAAATAATGCCATCCCTGGACACGTGTTTCGAGGTAATTGCCTCTCGTCAGCAGGGAGCAGGTAAGTATGAGGGGTGCCAAGTAGACTGCCAAAAATATTAAAGGTATAGTACCTCTCGCGGCGCGCAGGTGCGGAACCCAGGCTCGTCAGCCCAAAGTCGCTCGAAAGAGCTTTAAGTACAAAAACGGAGTGGGTCGCACACTGCTCGTCATACTAGCAAATAGCCCCATATACCTTTAATATTTTTGGCAGTCTACTTGGCACCCCTCATACTTACCTGCTCCCTGCTGACGAGAGGCAATTACCTCGAAACACGTGTCCAGGGATGGCATTATTTTTTATACTCGTGGTATAGGCGTACTCACCGCTGCCACTACATTATCCAGAGTTCTATGGGGCTATTTGCTAGTATGACGAGCAGTGTGCGACCCACTCCGTTTTTGTACTTAAAGCTCTTTCGAGCGACTTTGGGCTGACGAGCCTGGGTTCCGCACCTGCGCGCCGCGAGAGGTACTATACCTTTAATATTTTTGGCAGTCTACTTGGCACCCCTCATACTTACCTGCTCCCTGCTGACGAGAGGCAATTACCTCGAAACACGTGTCCAGGGATGGCATTATTTTTTATACTCGTGGTATAGGCGTACTCACCGCTGCCACTACATTATCCAGAGTTCTATGGGGCTATTTGCTAGTATGACGAGCAGTGTGCGACCCACTCCGTTTTTGTACTTAAAGCTCTTTCGAGCGACTTTGGGCTGACGAGCCTGGGTTCCGCACCTGCGCGCCGCGAGAGGTACTATACCTTTAATATTTTTGGCAGTCTACTTGGCACCCCTCATACTTACCTGCTCCCTGCTGACGAGAGGCAATTACCTCGAAACACGTGTCCAGGGATGGCATTATTTTTTATACTCGTGGTATAGGCGTACTCACCGCTGCCACTACATTATCCAGAGTTCTATGGGGCTATTTGCTAGTATGACGAGCAGTGTGCGACCCACTCCGTTTTTGTACTTAAAGCTCTTTCGAGCGACTTTGGGCTGACGAGCCTGGGTTCCGCACCTGCGCGCCGCGAGAGGTACTATACCTTTAATATTTTTGGCAGTCTACTTGGCACCCCTCATACTTACCTGCTCCCTGCTGACGAGAGGCAATTACCTCGAAACACGTGTCCAGGGATGGCATTATTTTTTATACTCGTGGTATAGGCGTACTCACCGCTGCCACTACATTATCCAGAGTTCTATGGGGCTATTTGCTAGTATGACGAGCAGTGTGCGACCCACTCCGTTTTTGTACTTAAAGCTCTTTCGAGCGACTTTGGGCTGACGAGCCTGGGTTCCGCACCTGCGCGCCGCGAGAGGTACTATACCTTTAATATTTTTGGCAGTCTACTTGGCACCCCTCATACTTACCTGCTCCCTGCTGACGAGAGGCAATTACCTCGAAACACGTGTCCAGGGATGGCATTATTTTTTATACTCGTGGTATAGGCGTACTCACCGCTGCCACTACATTATCCAGAGTTCTATGGGGCTATTTGCTAGTATGACGAGCAGTGTGCGACCCACTCCGTTTTTGTACTTAAAGCTCTTTCGAGCGACTTTGGGCTGACGAGCCTGGGTTCCGCACCTGCGCGCCGCGAGAGGTACTATACCTTTAATATTTTTGGCAGTCTACTTGGCACCCCTCATACTTACCTGCTCCCTGCTGACGAGAGGCAATTACCTCGAAACACGTGTCCAGGGATGGCATTATTTTTTATACTCGTGGTATAGGCGTACTCACCGCTGCCACTACATTATCCAGAGTTCTATGGGGCTATTTGCTAGTATGACGAGCAGTGTGCGACCCACTCCGTTTTTGTACTTAAAGCTCTTTCGAGCGACTTTGGGCTGACGAGCCTGGGTTCCGCACCTGCGCGCCGCGAGAGGTACTATACCTTTAATATTTTTGGCAGTCTACTTGGCACCCCTCATACTTACCTGCTCCCTGCTGACGAGAGGCAATTACCTCGAAACACGTGTCCAGGGATGGCATTATTTTTTATACTCGTGGTATAGGCGTACTCACCGCTGCCACTACATTATCCAGAGTTCTATGGGGCTATTTGCTAGTATGACGAGCAGTGTGCGACCCACTCCGTTTTTGTACTTAAAGCTCTTTCGAGCGACTTTGGGCTGACGAGCCTGGGTTCCGCACCTGCGCGCCGCGAGAGGTACTATACCTTTAATATTTTTGGCAGTCTACTTGGCACCCCTCATACTTACCTGCTCCCTGCTGACGAGAGGCAATTACCTCGAAACACGTGTCCAGGGATGGCATTATTTTTTATACTCGTGGTATAGGCGTACTCACCGCTGCCACTACATTATCCAGAGTTCTATGGGGCTATTTGCTAGTATGACGAGCAGTGTGCGACCCACTCCGTTTTTGTACTTAAAGCTCTTTCGAGCGACTTTGGGCTGACGAGCCTGGGTTCCGCACCTGCGCGCCGCGAGAGGTACTATACCTTTAATATTTTTGGCAGTCTACTTGGCACCCCTCATACTTACCTGCTCCCTGCTGACGAGAGGCAATTACCTCGAAACACGTGTCCAGGGATGGCATTATTTTTTATACTCGTGGTATAGGCGTACTCACCGCTGCCACTACATTATCCAGAGTTCTATGGGGCTATTTGCTAGTATGACGAGCAGTGTGCGACCCACTCCGTTTTTGTACTTAAAGCTCTTTCGAGCGACTTTGGGCTGACGAGCCTGGGTTCCGCACCTGCGCGCCGCGAGAGGTACTATACCTTTAATATTTTTGGCAGTCTACTTGGCACCCCTCATACTTACCTGCTCCCTGCTGACGAGAGGCAATTACCTCGAAACACGTGTCCAGGGATGGCATTATTTTTTATACTCGTGGTATAGGCGTACTCACCGCTGCCACTACATTATCCAGAGTTCTATGGGGCTATTTGCTAGTATGACGAGCAGTGTGCGACCCACTCCGTTTTTGTACTTAAAGCTCTTTCGAGCGACTTTGGGCTGACGAGCCTGGGTTCCGCACCTGCGCGCCGCGAGAGGTACTATACCTTTAATATTTTTGGCAGTCTACTTGGCACCCCTCATACTTACCTGCTCCCTGCTGACGAGAGGCAATTACCTCGAAACACGTGTCCAGGGATGGCATTATTTTTTATACTCGTGGTATAGGCGTACTCACCGCTGCCACTACATTATCCAGAGTTCTATGGGGCTATTTGCTAGTATGACGAGCAGTGTGCGACCCACTCCGTTTTTGTACTTAAAGCTCTTTCGAGCGACTTTGGGCTGACGAGCCTGGGTTCCGCACCTGCGCGCCGCGAGAGGTACTATACCTTTAATATTTTTGGCAGTCTACTTGGCACCCCTCATACTTACCTGCTCCCTGCTGACGAGAGGCAATTACCTCGAAACACGTGTCCAGGGATGGCATTATTTTTTATACTCGTGGTATAGGCGTACTCACCGCTGCCACTACATTATCCAGAGTTCTATGGGGCTATTTGCTAGTATGACGAGCAGTGTGCGACCCACTCCGTTTTTGTACTTAAAGCTCTTTCGAGCGACTTTGGGCTGACGAGCCTGGGTTCCGCACCTGCGCGCCGCGAGAGGTACTATACCTTTAATATTTTTGGCAGTCTACTTGGCACCCCTCATACTTACCTGCTCCCTGCTGACGAGAGGCAATTACCTCGAAACACGTGTCCAGGGATGGCATTATTTTTTATACTCGTGGTATAGGCGTACTCACCGCTGCCACTACATTATCCAGAGTTCTATGGGGCTATTTGCTAGTATGACGAGCATTGTGCGACCCACTCCGTTTTTAGACTTGATTTGTTTAATTGCTATTTTGATGTGTCTGGTGAACTTTCAAGTAAACTACAATTTATCCAAAGCATTATCAATCAAGATGAACACAGTCTTTGGATGAAAGTGCTATTATGTAGTAACGAACTTTGTGCAATTAGGTCAGTGTTTTTTCTGTATGATATTCGCTCCACCAGAAGTGCGACATCATTTAAAGAACTTATTAACAACCACAGTCTAATTTTGTGTATGAATGTCTATCAAGTTGAAGAGATTAAGAAAATCTTTATTGACTAGATTCATTTGGTTGTATTATAACCTTTTCCTTTACAGATCTCCTTCCCAGCTGTTCCCTTCCTCTTACCCTTCCCCCCACTCGATCACTTCAATACTCTGTCACGTTTAAAGCAGAGTTGAAGCTATCGAGAGGTGGGCAATTGTGTCTTCGCGTCAGACCCTGAGGAAAGAAGCTGGATCGTGACACCTATTGCCTGATGTAAGGACAATAAAACACTGTTACACAATTGTCATTAATCGCTTTGTCTCATTACTTACTTAGAAATAGTTGTGTGTGATCTCAGCACATCTGTGTCTCCCATCTGCTGCTCCTACGACACCTGCTGCGCTGTGCACTGGCTGTGGGCATTCCTCATCCTCTGAGTCTGAGTTGGTGATTTCAACTGGTGTCCCCTTCTCCATGGCCAGGTTGTGTAGCATGGCACAGGTGGCAATGATTTTGCAGCATATCTCGGGCGGTAGTGCCGTGCAGTCCTACTCTTGTGGAGGCAGCGGAAACTGCTCTTCAGGAGTCCAAATGTCCGCACCACCACATTCCGCTCGAACTTATGGGCAGCATTGTATCTCCTCTCACTTGGGGTAGACGGGTTGAGGAACGGGGTGAGTATGAATGCACGCACTGCATATGCACTGTCACCTAAATGGGAAAGGATGAGACGTCAATCACAGGCAACAACAGATACAACCAAGGTATACATCAGGGTGTGTCACATGCATTTACCTAGCAGGTATCCTTCGCCAAATTCACCCCCAGCCAGATGTGTATAGATTACTCTGTGCCTGAAGATGTAGGAGTAATGGCGGCTCCCAGGGTATTTCGCAGCTATATCAGTTATGATGTGTGACGCATCACAAATTTATTTATTTATTTACTTCATTTGTAAAGCGCTCTGTCACCTAACAGGCATCCTGGTGCTAGCAAACTCAGAGTACAGTGTAAAAATGTGCCAGAAAAAAACAGACTACTTACGAGACTTTGGGGAACAACCAGGTTTTTAGTCTCCTTCTAAAAAGAAGGAGAACGCTGATTTGTCTCAATTCCAATGGGAGTCCATTCCAAAGTCTAGCAGCTGCTACATCAAAGGTTCTCCCACCCAATGTAACTTTCCTGAACCTTGAAGTCTTAACCAGTCTCGCCGACGAAGAGCGAAGGCTTCTAACTGGAACATACCACTCAAACTTCCTCTGCATAGAGATAGGTCCCCGCCCATGCATGGCCTTAAACACTAACCAGAGGGACTTAAACTGAATTCTCTGTCCCAACGGGAGCCAATGCAATTCTGCCAGGGCCAAAGAGGAAGAGGACCTTCTGGGCCAGCCTAAGACTAGCTTGGCTGCCGTTGACTGAATCCTCAAAAGTCTGTCCAGAAGAGATTTCAGAGACTCTAGCAAAAGGGTATTGCAGTAATCTAATCTTCTTAGGATGGTGCTTCGTGCCACTAGCAAGTTTATTGTTGAACATAACGCCCAGGTTACGGACCATTTCAACTGGTCTAACTACGGTCGAAGTTTCGCTGGGCCAAAAGTTGCTGGGCAACACAGAGGGAACCCTGTCAGCCGAACAGTAAAGCACCTCAGTCTTACCCGCCTTAAACTGCAACGGGTTTCCCTTCAGTCACAGAGCCGTGTCACGCAGACAGCAGTGAAACACTTCCAATGAGGTCGACTGATCTCTCTCCAAGGAGAGAATCAGCTGCGTGTCATCTGCATAATTTACGATGTTAATATTATGCTCTTTGATGACCGCCATCAGGTGTTTCATATAGATATTAAATAAAATAGGGCTGATTGCTGAGCCCTGTGGCACGCCATGTGAGATGTTAATAAAGGCAGATTGGTAAGGGGGGAGGGACACGGCTTGCTTTCTGTCGGAAAGAAAAGACTGAAACCACTTAAGAGCACAGCCCATCACCCCCACCGCCCTCAACCTACTCAGCAGAGTCCCATGGTTGACCGTGTCGAAGGCGGCAGACAAGTCAAGCAAAATAAGAACAGCTGTCTGACCGCATCCGAAGCTCGTCCATCACGGTTACCAAGGCTGTCTCCGTGCCATGAGCAGGCCGAAAACCAAACTGAACCTCCTCCAACAATTTATGCTGTTCCAGATGATTAGAGAGAGTACTGCTGACCACTCGTTCTGTAACCTTGGCCGGAAAAGGCAAAAGAGAAATAGGTCTATAATTCTTGGGACACTCCGGGTCAAGAGAGGGCTTCTTTAACAAAGGTGTCACCAGTGCCTGTTTCCAATGGGACGGCACCACTCCACTAGAGGGGGATTGAATGCAGATTGACCGAAGTGTAGGAAACAGCTCTGCCTCAAACTCTTTCCAAATGTTATGTGGCACGAGATGCAATGGGGAGCCAGAAGAGATACCCCGAGCCACCTTGCATAAGTCCTCCACATCCAGAGGCCCAAACTCCATTAAATAATTAATGGCCAGGCTTTCTGAGGTGTTAATAGAAGCATCTGTGCCTCCCTCTACAATATCACTAAGACCCATATTGTCAGCGATTCCAGGTGGCGGTTGCTGACAAATGACATGAACTTTGATTGAAAGATATGACTTCCTGTTCTGATATATGTACTCAGTGGCTGAGGGGGGGCAGATTACGATATGTGTCCCATCGATGTACCCTATACCATGTGGGAACTGGGCCATCTGATAAAAATCCATCTTGATCTTATGCAGTTCCATTTGCGTTGAGGGAAACCAGATATAATGGTGCATTCTCTGAAGCATGGCATCCAGGAAGGTGTTAAAGAAGCATGACAGGCATCTTTGTGAGACACCTCTATCCACAGCATTCACCCTGTGGTAACTACCTGATGCAAGTAGGTGCAGGGAACAAAGGACCTGCACATGTGGTGGAATTGCATGAGCCCTGCGTGTCTGCTGCTCCAGGATGGGGTCTAGGATGGTTGTGGGGTGAAGCCTGTATCTGTCATGTATTTCCTCTTCTGTGAGCTGGAAAAGGGTGATGCGCACTCTTTATATGCGTTCCTGTCACCTCCTCATCCTCTGAGCTGCTGCTTGGATCCGCATCCGCCTTGCAATGACATCGAGGGCCGCCATTGTATTTGAACTGATGCATTCTGGGGCTGTTTTTATGCAGTGCACCTGGGTACCACCTGCTTTGAGTTGGTGGTAATTTGTGACTCACAAACAGTGATTTTCCAAGAAATCGCAATTTGAGATTTGTCTTACATTGGTCTGCGAATTTTTTTGCGATTTCGCAGTTTGCGAGGCGCTAATTGGAAATTGGTGGGTCTGATTTGCAAAATAAGGAATTGCTAACTGACTTAGCTTTTTTTGAGCGATTCCTTATTTTGCGCTTGCCCTTACATTTCACATGGGTCTTTTGCGATCGCAAACGTAGATATTCTGTAAATTTCTGCGTTTGCGATCGGTATTTCGCTTCGTACATCTGGCCCAAAGTGACATGTCCAGTATCGCAGGATGTTGAGCATCGTTGCCGAGACTCAAACCCAGTTCCCCAGCTTCGAGGTCGACCGAACTAGCCGCTCTAGCCGTAAGGCTAAATCCTCTCCCTAGTTTACGCACTGGCCCAATTATCAATAAGAACTTATTGAACAGTTGTTATTCTAGTGTAGTATAGATGTGCTGCAACAACCATTAGACAGTAGCATAGATATATTACTAGAAGCACTAAGAAACTAAATGGATGGTATAGCTCTACCATCTTGCAACAATCATGAATACATACAGGTATATAAAATACATGATAAAAGGTGTGTACTCCTACGATGCCTCCCTAACTAGATGTACCTAAATGTACCTAGTATCTCTGTACGTGTTATGCCAAGAATCCCTCTAGGATCTAGTCAACCCCATTACCTGAGAATGAGAGAATATGGGACCCCATCCTGGTCTCGAGTTTGATAGCCCGCGAGGGATGTTAGACCACTGTGAGCTGGAGCGTCTACATGCAGGAACCTCAGCGTCTCTGGTCAGTGTGTCAGCTGGGAAGCCTCAGTCTCCTCTGTCCTTCTAAGCAAGATGTGATGTACATATACCCATAGGTCTCCCCAGGGGTCCTTGCTGTGTTACTGTGTCGTCCTAGAGGATGACGTTGGGCCTGAACTTTATACAGAGATATTATACAGGAGATGTTACTCCTCCTGCTGCCAGTCCGGCTGTGCTTCCAAGAAGCCTAATGAATAATGTATGAGATTTGAAGTAGGGGAAACCTGCGTTCTGACTGCAGAGTCGTATCTGGATAAAAGTTCAGTCCCAAAGAGCCGTTATGTATGTAATGTAGGGAAGACTATAGGTGAAAGGTTGCAATGTTGCCTGCGCCTATGTAGGTTACCTATATGGAATATAACACCCACTCCTATTCCGACTGGACGACATCAGCAACTTTATCACCGTACTACTAGCCTAACTAGATATAGGTACGCACAAAGTTCATAAAAACATTCATTTTTGCTAAAATGTCAAAAACTTCTAAAAAGAAGTTTTAAAGAACTCAAAAATGTTAAAAGAAAATGTTCGCAAGCCATAGCTGTAAAGTGCCCATAGTTATAGTCCGGACCACTGTACGCATTTGAATGCCATGTATGCCCAATTAATGAAAGGAATGTCAATCTTGGTTATTGAGTTCCAAATTTGAGCTTGTTTAAAAAAGGACGAATTTCTTCCAGCACACGATGAGCCAAAAGAGTCAATTGTTTATGTGTCCTAGCTGGTAGACGCAACATTTTTGTTGCTTGCTTCCGCAGTAAACGACCCCTGTAGCACCTCACAGAGTATGTCAATTGAGCACAGATGATGTTCCATGCTGTCTGCAGCCGGTGCTGGGGCAGCCTGTGCGCCATCCAAAGCCTGGGTGTCAGTGGAGGAGCCAGTGTCCATAACAACAGGTGTAGTTACTACCTGCGGCGGCGGAAGGAATGCCCCATCAACCTTGGAATACGCTGAGGGCACTGCAGAACATGGGCCGTTATCAAGTCCAGGAACGCATTCACGTCCAGTTGCGCACATGATGGGAGTGTCAAACAAAGGTCTAACATGCATTCTTCTCCGCAAAACAGACATCGGAGGACAGGTCAGATGCAGTGCATCCAGACTGGTTGAAATGACAAGAACCAAGATGCACTTAGTTCTCTTAGGCGAGGTGTGCCTAGATGTTGTACCATGCGGTCAAGGGATTTACGCTCCAGGAGTGCCTTTCCCATCTCCTTGGTGACTGGGACACCCATTGCGTAGCAGAAAAACGACAATCAGGATACCTGCTACCAGAAACAGAATGAGCAGAAGTCCTCCAAAGATGCTTCAGAATACGGAGTGCATGAAGTTTGGTATAACTCCAAGTACTGTCTGAAAGGTGCCTAGAAGTCCAGAACCTATGGACTATGCCTGTCGTATCAGACATGTCAAAGATATGATTTACCATTTCTGCGAAATGGAAAGGGCAGTTTGTATGAATAGGCAACTGTATCTCTGCCAAAGACTTTGCGATCTGGAGATCAAAAGTCTCTCGAGCAGAGGTAAAGGCAAAGACTTCTATAAAAGCCTGGCTTTCATTCTGCTTAGAGTATCAAACTGTATTAAAGAAACATTCAGTGAAGGCCATAACAGCGCCTCCCTGACTTCATGTGTCGGTGAAAACAATACTTGCATACAACAAGTAGTCCTGGAGCTCACGGTTACCAGAGATGCGATGCCCTGGAGCATTCCGCAGCAGCCTTGACTGTTCAGCATCAAGTAACTCCCATTTAAAAGTAGCCCGAATGCTGGATTAATCACTGCAGCTGGGGCACCCCTCAGATGACAGGACATGTTCGCTACCGAACCATTACAAGCCCTGTGCAGGTTTATATCCTGACATATGGGTGATTCACTAAAAGGGTTCTCACAGTTTGTACCGCTTAGAAACACTTCCCGATCCCCACTCCGGCATCGAAATCTGTATGGTAATTCCCATGATTCCTTAATGTATTCCTTACCCATGGTTTCATATCTGCCTGTTTGCTTTTGTTCAAGGCAATACTGAAATTGAAAAGTAGTGACCAGTAGAGTTATGTGGCCCTGGATTATCCATTCTGTGGACGGTGATTCTGCCACTGTGAATTGTAATCCATCCAGTATTTTGATACGCAGCATTGTATATTTTGCTCCCCTTTGTGCCGTTTCAATCTGTTTATCTGTTAGATTGTATTCAGAGCAGAGATGCGCTGTCCATAAAAGGCCAAGGCACATAGCCTGCACACAAAGATTGGAGCATCCAGCTCAACAACATAATTGAACGTAATTGAGATTGCCCATGTTTTAATATGGTCAAATCTTGTTCTAGTATGTCTATCGCAGAAGATACAATGTTTCCTAAGGAATATATCCTGGAAGTCAATGTAGTTAACCCATTGTCCACCACTGCTACAGATTTTTCTAGATTTATACGGTCTATTTCATGTAATCTCTCTGCGGCCTTCTGTTGGGATATCTTCCATATTTCATTGTAGGCAGTATAAATGCCAGCATAAATGCAATGTTCCTGACGTGGCTTCCTGGGACCTAAAAAAAAATCCTAAAATCACATCCTGTGACAGTAAGGATAAGTGTTGTTTCACGTGTGTGAGTGTTGAGGTTTTTAGCCAATCAAGGCACAACTTCCCAACACTGTCGGATGTCACTACCCCTGGATGTTCTCTCTGTGCATAACGTAGATCTGGCCTATGGATACTAAACCCTTCGATTTTTCCCATGAATCTTGCCTGACAACTATTGCCGTGTCTGTGCCAAATCAACCATTTCTTCCAATCGGGGTCTGATCTGTTCTATTGTATAATATCATCTAGTGTAATCTCTTTCTGTAGTGTTATGTTACACTCAGTGTGTGATGGAGCTGGCAGCCAAGGTATGTTCAAGTCTTTGTTCTTGGCTAGTCCAAGGCAAGACGTCTGTTGCACTGTCTCGTTCAAAAACATGATGTGTTGAGGGATAAGGCATGCTCTAAACAAAGCTTCCATTCGCTGAACTAGCCATTCTCTTGTACCCCAGACTGATTTTAAGTCTATGGTGTCTTTCCATACGTCTAACCTTGTACAGACAACTGGGCAATAAAGGATGCAGAGTAAATCTGACTGGTGTTTGTTAACATATTTTTCTGTGCTGATGTTGGTGTAACCTTATAATAATACAAGACCGGGTCAGACATATTAAACCCTGAAGAATAAGGAAACTATTGTGCAACTGTTTTTGAACTGCCTTTCGGCGGTGTTGGACAATGTTTCCACTGGTGGTATGTGAACACATTTCTAGGATTAGCAGATTTATGCAGAAAATGATGACCAAAATGTTGATAACATTACATTGTTTCGAAATCTGATATGCTTTCCAATGTTTCACTATTAAAAAATGCAGCAGATTTTTCCAAATCAGACAACATGTTATTTACAGTCTCAAAACCCCAATCATCGGAAAATGTACTTGAGGTAATGATATCACTTAATAATATTTTAAATAACTGAGGAATTTTTAAAAGTTCAGTAGGGTCAAATATATCGAAATCAACCTTGTCCCAAACCATACCATCAGGTATAGGAACCGCTGTAATGTTCACTGATGACAGGTCTCTTTGTTCTCGATGGGATGATTGGTGTGGTTTTAAAATTAAATTCACCTTTTAGGCTGCAGCGCTTTGCCGAATGTACTGTCCAATAATAAGCATGTTAAAAACTATCACTGAGCCTAACCAGAAAAGAAAGAAAAGTACCCCGGTAATTACCCATAGTTCTACCCAAGGTGATACCAGGTAAGTGTTTCTAAGAAAGTTCAGAAAGTCTTTAACTTGCTGCTTGCGTGATTGTTTGGCCGGCATCGTTTCAGGTTCACTTGGATCCAAAGAAAACGTATCAAAGTTTATGAAGTAGCCAGAAGCAGTTCAATCAATTGTTGGTATTGCATCAGGATTTGTTGAAATTGTAGTTTGCTCTTGGTGAGGCATGTTGATGTAGACATTTGTATTTGGTCTAATAGAAATTTGTCTTTCATTTTGATTCTGAATTTGAACTTCAGGTTTTAGGGGAACGACTTCCATAGCATTGTTGCATAGTTCATCATTCCGTGCAGGAGACGCTTAGAACGTGATGAGTCTTTCCGTTTGAATGTCTTGAATTGCAGTGAGAGGAGGGCGTCTGCTATTTATGAGTCCACATGGCCTACTACTCAGTATAGGCCAAATAGTGTGGTTTGATTAGGTCGATTGAGACAAATCTTTTCTCCTTTTTTCAGGCAAGAGGCGGTAGAAGTACAGTTCTTGTTCCTTCAATTGCGATGACCTGTACTGGCTTTCTGTATGATGGCCCAAATTTGTTCTTGTCCGCTATTTTCTCTCTGACCAGATCCCCAACTTTTGGGATCCATACCTGTCTTGCCGTGACTGATTTGACTTCCCCCGTGGCAGTCTGCTTCAGGTGGATGTTACTTTGTTGTGTCCTGGATTCATTTAGATCCTGTAAAACAGCCAAACAATCATGGATGTCAAAAGGTTTTTCATCTGCCACTGTGCCTTCACAATCAAGATCAGGTACCCACATTCTTGTCCCAAATAGGACCACATATGGAGTGACCCACCCTAGAGAACTTCTTGGCATGTTTTTCAAAGCTCGCTGCACTCCATACAGACGTTTTACCCAGCTCTCACCGGTGCAAAATACTCTAGCTGGTAAAGACTGCTTCAAGTCTCGGTTTTTCCCCTCCACAACCGAATTTCCCTCAGGAAGGTACAAAGAGGAGTACCGCAATTGTACATCCAATCCTCACATGGCTGCTTTGTAAGCCCGCGAGCTAAACGTAGGACCCTGGTCAGAATGTATTGTGCCAATTGGGTGTGTCCCTATAAAGACTCGCAAATCTTTTATAACAGTTCGACCGTCAGCTGAGCGTTGGGGCCACACCCATAGGAAACTTGAGCAGGAATTCACTGCAACCATGTTATACCTGTAAGCCCCAACTCTTTGTAAGGGCCTGCAGTGGTCCAAGTAAACACATGCTAGTAGTTTGTCAGGTATTAACAATGGTGTCTGCGCTGGACGTGTTATGGTGAAAACTTTCATCTGCTGGCAGATGTCGCATTTCAAGACATAGGGTCATAGCTATCAAGCCTTTTTACCGTTTGCAAACAGGCAGATTCTCAGAATCGGCCCGTTTGCGAATTGGAAAAAGCCTTTTGGGATGTATCATCCCGAAAGGCCAACGCAAAATAGATTATTGCTAAATTTGCGATTCTCTATTTTGTGAATGCAATTATGGAATTGCAAATTGCGATTCCTTAAATGCAATTATGGAAGCACCAGAAATTTGCTATTTTGCCTTAAGGAATTGCAAATTACCACCAACTTCAAGTTGGTGGTACTTTGAGATTTTCTTTAAAACAGCACTTTTTTAATTTTTCAAAAGTGCCATGTGCGCACATACATGGCCCTGGGGGCATGTATTGGCTTTTTTAATTTTTGAAAAGTGCCATTTTGCGCACATACATGCCCCTGGGGCATGTATGTGCGCAAAATGTGCAGACATGCATATTTCAGGGGTGCAACAGGGTGTCCTTTTGGCACCCTTGCAACCCTGCAATTGCATTCTCAATTTGCGATTCTCTAATTGGTAGTCACAAATTGAGAATGTCTTCGTATTCATTACTATGGGCCTCCTAGCCCATAGGAATGAATGGGAAGGTATTCCTTATTTGCGAATCTCACTTTGCGATTTGCAAATAAGGAATAGGTAGTATTCGCAAAATTTTTAGCAAATCCTACATACATTGCATTTTGCGATTCTCTAATTGCAATTCACTAAAAATCGCAATTTGAGAATCGCAAAACTCTTTTTTATACATATGGTCCATAGTCTTTAGTCTGCTCTGTTAACCCAGGCCACCAATAGCGTTGTTTCAACAGAGAAACAGTCGCCACAACTCCTGCATGTACAGAACCTATCCCTTCATGTGCAGCTAGAATTAAACCTAACCTACGATCTATGTTTGGAATTACTCTATCCCCCACTCCAGGAATCTGATCAAATGGAATGTTGTTAGCATCAAACTTGTTAGAGTACTTGAGTGAAAACCTTTTTGGTAATGCCTTGCTGTTTTTGCGTGAAACAATGACAGCCACCATAACCTCACCGTCTATTGTCGTTTTAGAACGAGTGATTGCAGCTATGGAAGTCGTGCGTACAGACTCCTTTGCGGTTTCATCAGCCAATGAATTCCCTTCAACGTGAACGCCATCATGCTGATGACTCAGTGTATGTATCACGTGAGCTCAAGGTAGTTTGTTTTTCAACTCCACTACCTGTTCCCATAGCATTTTGTGCTTAATTGTGCCATCTTTTGCATCTTTGAACTCGTTTTAAACCCAGTACTTCAAATATTCATTATATGATTGTAGACAGTAAAATAAATCGCACACATTTAGTGTGGAGAATTCTTGATCTGTATTTGCCAGTACCAACTCCTAGAGATTGCGTTTTTGTGCAACTTGGGTGGAACTTTCCATCCCGTATGCGACCTTAAACGATTGCACATGCCTCGCTATATTGTTGCTTACTTCCTATGGCCGGTTGAGCAGATCCGTAAGTGTAAATTATATATTCATACTGATCTAGAGGCATTATTTCATTTGGTAGAGGATATTCTTATTTGTATTGCAGAAATGCTTTTGTCTTTAGATTTGGGTCATACCTGTATTCTACATCTGTGGCAGTGAGAGAATTAACCCATTGTATCCACCTCATATGTAAGTCTTAAGCGTTAGGAACACTTGCCTTTGTCGCAGCCTCTAAGGCTGGAACTGGAGTCACTACTATTATTCGTTTCCCCTGTGCCAGTGCTCTTTCTCTCACTACGCAAAAGATACACAATTGATGGACGGAATGTAGAACAAGTCAAAACATTCTCCCCCACTCAAGAGATCTGGGTTAAATCCATCATTCTTTTGCTCACCATGCCACCCCAGTTTAGACCTGGCCATATGCAAATCAGTCTTGACCCTGTGCCTCATGGGAACAGTCCAGCCTGAACTGCCAAGCCAGGTCCTCACTGGACCGGAAACAAGCATCCTAGGACCGGTTTCGGGGTTTCACCCCTCTTCAGCCAGGATAGCTTGATTCCAGTGGCACAGTGAGACCAGGACCCACGTCTGGGCATACCTGGCACACTTAGGGCGAGAAAGAAAAAGACACACAATTGATGGACGGAATGCAGAACAAGTCAAAACATTCACCCCCAGTCAAGAGATCTGGGTTAAATTCATCATTCTTTTGATCACCATGCCACCCCAGTTTAGACCTGGCCATATGCAAATCAGTCTTGACCCTGTGCCTCATGGGAACAGTCCAGCCCGAACTGCCCAGCCAGGTCCTCACTGGACCGGAAACAAGCATCCTAGGACCGGTTTCGGGGTTTCACCCCTCTTCAGCCAGGATAGCTTAATTCCAGTGGCACAGTGAGCCCAGGACCCACGTCTGGGCATACCTGGCGCACTTAGGGAGAGAAAGCAAAAGACACACAATTGATGGACGGAATGCAGAACAAGTCAAAACATTCCCCCCAGTCAAGAGATCTGGGTTAAATCCATCATTCTTTTGCTCACCATGCCACCCCAGTTTAGACCTGGCCATATGCAAATCAGTCTTGACCCTGTGCCTCATGGGAACAGTCCAGCCCTCACTGCCAAGCAAGGTCCTCCATGGACCAGGCATCCTAGGACCGGTTTCGGGGTTTCACCCCTCTTCAGCCACGATGGCAGATCCGGCTGGACTGTTCCCAAGAGGCACAGGGTCAAGGCTGATTTGCATACGGCTGGGTTCAAACAGGAATGGCATGGTGAGCAAAAAAATGATGGATTTAGGCCCAGATCTCTGTACTGGGGTGAATGTATGACATTGTTCTGCATTCTGTCCATCAACTGTTGTTTTTGCCTTTCTCTCACTACAGCAGTCTGTACTACTGTTAGAATTTATTCTGTAGATGCGAATCGCATCTCAGCATTTGTGTACAAATGTGATTTGTATGCAATTGGTACTGTTTCACCTTCATTATATGTGAGATAGGTGTACCCTGATTGACCCACAATTATACAGATCACCAGGTTGCGTACGTTTATGTGTATCTGTAAGTGTTTGGAAGCTATCATCTCAGCTTGTAAGGAACGAAGGATATCTGTGTGTTCCTGTGTCCATTTTCTTACTGAAAAAGGAGGTTTTATTAACTCGTAGAAAGGTTTTACTCTTTCTGCATAATCTAAAACGTATGTTCTACCAAAATTTAGGAATCCCTGGATTGATTGTACATTTTTTTATGATTTTGGAGGTTGGAGCAGGGCGCATTTATCTTAAAAAGTGTTTGCCAGGCTTTTTCCTTCACTTGAAAGCTCATATCCCAAAAACAGGACACTGAGGTGGGCAATCTTTGATTTTTTAAAGTTACATTTGTAGCCCTCAGATGTGAATCCCCAAATTATGGTATTCACTCTGTTCAAGTGCTCTTCTAGGTCATCATCTGTCAGATAAATATCATCCACATAGGACAATGCCTCCACATCTAGATTTTGAAGTGACTCAGTTACTCTGGCAGAAAACAACCCCAGGCTTTTCTCATACCACTGGTGGAGTCAACAAAATTGACGCTGTGACCCTAGTGCTGGGAATGCTGTTAGATACCTTCTTTCAGGCGCTATATTTTGGCAGAAAAATGCATTTGAGCTATCAAGTGTTGTTTTACAGTGGAACAACTGTCCAACTCATGGCGAAACTCCAGATTATCCAGAACACTGCAGCCAGAATCATCCTCGACTCCCAAGAGGGACTCGCATCACCCTGCACCTCAGGAAACTCCATTGGCATTTAGTCATGGAGAGATGCCAGTTCAAGCTGCTCACTCACGCTTACAAGGCAGTACACAATGAAGGACAGGCGTACCTCATCACTCGAATAGACTTCCGCCAACCTACCAGGAAACACAGCTCCGAATTCCTCTTCCTAGCAGCCACACGTTGCATCTGCTGGGTGAACAGTGAAGGCTGCTCCTTCTCGCACCTGGTGGTTAAGACCATAGAATGACCTCTCCCTGCACCTCAGAACATCACCATGACTTCAGCAGTTCAAGAAGGACCTCAAGACTTGGATGTTTGATAAATAGGAGAATAGGCAGCTCGTTCTCCCAGTGCCTCGAGATCCTCACGGTTTATGAAGCCGTGCTCTACAAATCCGATTGATTGATTGATAGCAAATTTTAAGGTGTGGATCTCAGTCCACAGGAGTAAGGGGAAAATAGTTTCGGTTGACTTGCCACACAAGTCCACGTGGGCAGTTCGAGCAGACAATCCTCTCCACTTAGGAGAGGAGTGCACCCAAAGTCACATAAGAGAGCAATGAGGTGATGATAAACTCAGGGCTCAGTCAAGAGCCAGCAGGCAGCAAAATGGACCCTCTGTCTGCAGAGGCCCAAAGTCCACAGTAGGGGCCTCACACTGGTCCTTAACAGTCCAAGACGGGAAAACAAAGAACAAATCCCTCGAGGAACCACCCCCATGCGGCCCCATCCAGCCCCCTGCAGGTGCACCAGTCCAGGAAACCACAGCACTGATGCAAGGGGGAGGAGGTGTACTCAGCAGGCTCAAGAAAAGCTGCTCCAGACCTGGGCAGGAGAAGCAGTCAGGAGAGGAGGGTAGCAGGAATCAGTCTGCCTCAACACGCCTGCAGAACGCAAGTCTCCAGGCACCAGGGACTCCAGGCAGCATGGTTTACCATGGTCACAGAGGTGCCTGCAACCTCAATCTGGAGCCATTGGGCATGATGGATACTGAGGAGGACACCCATCCCTGGGAGCACAGGAGGTTAGTGCGGAGGGCACAGAGGGCACTTGGGATCCCTGGAACATCCTGTGCAGGTTGTGGCTGGCCTCTTGGTCTCCATGGCCAGCCTGCAGATTCCGAAGTGCAGGGAGGAATCCTATGGTGATTCCAGCTCCAGGGCATGGGGTAGCCCTGTAGGGCCCACCAAACCCAAAACAAGCAGCCAGCTGCAGGAGGCATGCCCAAGTTGTGGTATAGCATGGGACCTCCGCCATTTTGGGTGGTTAGACCATGCCCCCTGAAGTGGACAATATTTAAATCCCATCAAGGAAGCACAGATGAGATTTTATGAGCTGATACAAGCTCAATAACCTCAGCGATACAAAGAGAGTAAAAAAGTAGATAGCGTTCCATTTGAAACTTTCATGGTGTGTTGTGTGAATGAAATGAGTGGGTGAGAGGGATGGAGGCCACATAGCTTCAGTGGCTTAATGAGATTTGTTCTCCCCCAGCTAAGCAATACCTGTTAGATTTGACTGAGAAGGGTCATGAGACGCTTGCAATGTTGTCTAACAGATGGTCAACTAAAAGGCTAGGGCAGCACTGATTTAGTCAATGGGAGAGAGGAACTCTCAACTGACTGGTTACAAACCATCGAGTAAGGACTGAGCTATTCCCAAAGTCTATCGGGTCAATTAGAATGTCAGGCGGATTGCCACCGCCATGCGGGCGGTGGCGATCCACCAGACATTCTCTTCCGCCTGCATGCCATTTCCCCCTGCCATATTACTATGGCAGGGGGTACCCGGCGGACGGAAATACCGTCCGCTGGTTTTCTGCCCGGTTGATGAGTCGACCGGGCAGAAAAGGTTTTAATATGATGGCGGTGTCTGTTAGACACCGCCAACCATATTACGATACATGCGGGGAGTTGCCGCCATGGAAAGGCATGCGGTCCTTGCCATTGGGGGCCCGTAGTGGCCCCCCAGGAATTTTGGAGGGTGGGGGGTGCACATGGGGGTACCTATGGTACCCCCCTGGATTTGCATGCACAACATACGTTTTTGGCATTGTGGCGGGTGGTGCTGGAAGCAACGCCAGCCGCAATGTCAAAAATGCAGGTGGCGCCCGCCAGTGTGCCGGGCACATCCTAATCTCCTTAACAGGACCGCCGCAACTATGGCAGGCGGTCCCTTTTTACGTAGGGACCGCCCGCCATCCTAGTGATGCCATAAGGGAGGACACAAGCAGAAAAAGAATTGGGTTCCAAGCCAGGAATAAGGGAGGACAGAAACGTTTTTCAAGCACAAATCGATTACTTGTTATAGGTGTCATAAGGAGGGACGTTCCAAAAGGGTCTGTCAGGTAATAGACTCCATACCAGCTGAAATCATCATAACAATTGTGTTGTTGACAGTGGGGAAAGGGATCCAAAAGGGTTCTGTTGCATGCACTATGGTAGCAATGGACATTTGGTAAAGAGACCTACTTGCCCATAAATACTTACATCCAAATACCATGGAGTCTGTGCTGGCAGCTAGTATCAATGGGAGGAAGAATCCTGCTCTTAGAGATACAGATGCTTACAGGACTATGGTTGAGAGGAAGTAACTCAAACCCAAGGAGAGCCTTCCTGGTGCCAATGGCGTAGGCCTGGTAGCCAGAGGCAATAACATGGAGAACCCGATTGCATGAGCTGTGACCGAAATCAATAGCAAGTATGCCATGGTCGAGGCAGGGTTAGAGAGAACCACAATATCTTTTAAGAATTGTTTGAGTTCCCTGTTTTAGTAACAGGACTAGAAGCCTAAATGGCTTGGACCATGTCAGCTGTGTTAACCAGAGTATAGGGTACACACCAGTCACAGGATGAGATTGGGAGCATTAAGAATTTGCTGAGATCAGAGAAAGGTAGTGAGGGGATCAGCAAAGACTCTGAGAAGGCACATACCATTATGCTCATCTCCTCTGCTCCCAAGGAGGATGAGACACCAGAACCAGACCAGGTGTTGGAGCGTGGGTCAGTATTAGAGCTTGAGGCATTGTTGCCTCCCGGAGGACCTACCCAAGAAGAGTTTTACCAGGAACAAGTTGAGTGCTTTATGCTTGTAGGACTTTGGAAGAAACCTAGGGACAGGTTAGCTGGGAAGAGGTTGGATGGCATTATAATGGCTGGGTGGATGGGATGCTCTATAAGTAATGCTTGAAGAATGAGCCAGGAGCTAGCAAGAGGCTAATGATTACCCTAGTGTACAGGAATTTACTGTTGTCATTGGCCATTGAAGAGCCCATAGCAAGAAATCAGGGCACAAGAAAAATGCAGGATTGGTTTGAGTCTTTGTTCTACTAGCCAGAGATGCACAGAAACACAGAGAAGTGCTGTAGAATGTGTTCTACTTTCCAACTGAGTGGAAGATCAGGAGGTAAGACCAAGGAACTGTAGGTGTCACTACCAGCTGTAGGAGTTCCATTCAAGTGGGTGAAAATTGACATCGATGGTACATTTGACACCCTTCAGCATCAGACAATGGGCCTGATTCACAAAGGTAGTCTTACCCTTTTGTGTAAGTTTATTCTTGGTTTGCTTTTCACAAAGTACGAGTTAATAGTAAGGTTGCGACTGCGAAGACTGCGCAGTCGTGGAAGAGAACTCTGAATATGAAAAGATAGAACAGGTCTATCTTCTTTTATTTTATACAGAGTTCTCTACCCTGACTGTGGACTTTCCTCAGTCATAAACTCACTGCTAACGTGTACTTTGTGAATACCATAAAAAATTTAAATTTGCACAAAAGTGTTAGTTTAACTTTGTGAATCAGGCTCAACAAATATATGTTAGTTGTGGTGGCTCATGCCACTAGGTAACCCAAGGTGGTACCTCTGAGGAGCACAACTACAAAGGTGGTAGTTAGGGCACTCACACATCTTTTTGAGAGCTGCATTTAATAAGACAGTTGTTTCTGACCAAGGAACAAACATTATTTATTTCTATATGAGAGAGCTACGGGAGCATGCTGGTGTAACATAACACATCTCGATGGCATACCACTCGTAGATCAATGGATTGGTGGAAAGGTTTAACTTGACCCTTAGGAGCATAATCAAATCACTATCAGAGTTCCTGATGAGATTTCATGCCTTATTTGCAATCCATAAAAGGACCACTTCACCTCAACGTTTCATGAAACTGTATCGTGCAAATTGTGCTCCAGATGTTGCCATGGGATTTAGCACGATATCTTAAACTTTGAGAGCTTCACAATATACTTTGGCTCTCTTGAAGAAGCTCTCTATAACTTATTCAATGTGAGTAATTTCACCAAACAGGCCCTAGAAATTAAAGGCACAAAATATGCATTTTCTATATGAAGTGCTTTGAAACACAACTAGAGAGGTGATATAATCAAGTATAATATCTCATATAGACAGCCCATAAGCTAGGTTGCACTCTTGAAGCGTAAGGCACAGTCATAACTAATGAGGATATCTTACTAGAGACTATACTCAAAGTACACCTCAGCAATATTGTAATTTGTTTGTAGTTATACAGGATTTTATTTGTTATTTTATTCTATGATACATGATACAATAGGATAAAATTGAACATATAGATCCCATGTGTTGGTAGCACCTCTTTGGGATTTTAGGTTAAGGGCACAGAACAAAATTAGTCTTCTGTAGCTTAAGTAATAAAACCCGGCATATAATATTATAAACTACTCTCATTATTTGCTAGGTTCGAATGTAGTCTATTCCCATTTCTTATTTGAACGTCAAGTATCAGCCCGTAGAGTAGTATTTTTTATTAGAACTTCGATACTATTGGGACTAGCGTATTTAAGCGCATAGACCATTTCACCCTCTCCTGTGGCTCACTATGAGCAATCATGCCTCTACTGCGGAGAGCACGCTGACCTAAATTGTTGATCAAGTCAGCAGCCATATGCAAGGTTAACGAAAGAAGGTCATTACTTAATTATCACACATTGATCAATATTTTAATCAATATCACTAATCGGTGGCAAACAGATCTATGGAACCAGCTCACTGGCCTGGCAACCAATCGTACCACAACAAGGGGACATTATTCACACTCGACACAGCAGAACATCTTTTCTGCTTGATTTTGAATTATACTTTACAGTAAGATATTTCAGTTTAAAAGCAATAACTTAGTGCGGTGGACATAAAAAGAAGAACATGTTTTCATTAAGAAAAGCAACAAAAAGAAAACGATTCCGAATATTCAAATCAGAAGAAAGTCTTCGAGAAATAAATTTTCTGAATAAGAAAATGCAATATGTTATATCGCCGTAATATGTATGTTTCTATCCAGGCTTACTTACAAAAATGGATTTCATGTGAAGAGAAGAAATCATCCATAATGGGTGACCAGGGCCCGAATATTCATTGCTAAAGAAGTTGTGTTGAGGCAGCTGCTTGCGAACGAGATCTTTCAAACGGGTGTCAGCTGATTCTAACCTGCTGCAAATGTAACTTATACATATCATAAAATATTCACATTAACTATGACATTAGCCAACAGCATAACAAAGTATAAAGACTAATCGGTGGGTGGCTGGTTTTTGCCCTCTGCACCTGCATATGAAAGGAGCCCTGTGTACAGATACTGATGGTAGCAATTGTACTGTCAAAGCATACCTGCCATGCCAACAGATGAGTGACTGCTGGCCATGCCAACAGATGAGTGACTGCCTGCCATGCCAACAGATGAGTGACTACCGGCCAGCCATGCCAACAGATTAGTGACTGCCTGCCATGCCAACAGATGAGTGACGGCCATGCCAACTGATGAGTGACTGCCTGCCATGCCTACAGATGAGTGACTGCTGGCCATGCCAACAGATGAGTGACTACCTGCCATGCCAACAGATGAGTGACTGCCTGCCATGCCAACAGATGAGTGACTACCGGCCATGCCAACAGATGAGTGACTGCCTGCCATGCCAACAGATGAGTGATGGCCATGCCAACAGATGAGTGACTGCCTGCCCTGCCAACAGATGAGTGACTGGCAGCCATGCCAACAGATGAGTGACTACCGGCCATGCCAACAGATGAGTGACTGCCGGCCATACCAACAGATGAGTGACTGCCTGCCATGCCAACAGATGAGTGACTACCGGCCAGCCATGCCAACAGATGAGTGACTGCCTGCCATGCCAACAGATGAGTGACAGCCATGCCAACTGATGAGTGACTGCCTGCCCTGCCAACAGATGAGTGTCTGGCGGCCATGCCAACAGATGAGTGTCTGGCGGCCATGCCAACAGATGAGTGACTACCGGCCATGCCAACAGATGAGTGACTGCTGGCCATACCAACAGATGAGTGACTGCCTGCTATGCCAACAGATGAATGACTGCCTGCTATGCCAACAGATAAGTGATTGCCGGCCATGCCAACATATGAGTGACTGCCGGCCATACCAACAGATGAGTGACTGCCTGCTCCCAGTGCCCTACGTCCCTACATTTCTCACGCACAGCAGGGTGTGCATTGGCTGGCTGTGCTACGCCTGGCAGCTTGTGCCAGCTCTCGCAGCGCTGAAACACTGCACACTCAACCTGCTCTCCAGCCCACTACTCCAAGGCAACGAAAGACCTCTATTGAAAAGGAGTCCGGGCAGTGCTTGAAATGGGAAGAAAAACAGGGGGTCTCTCAAAGGGGCTTGGTCGATGTAATTCAGGACGTGGCTTAAATCACGCAAGCTAAAAGTCTGTGCTTAGCAGTGTGTGACACCCGACTGGTATTTTGCTGCTTCTGTCATTGCATCCAGACATATAATACCACAAGTATTGAAATGCGCACTCTCACAAGTGGCCACCTGGCAACAAGCTCAGCGTCCTTTAAATGTCCCAAACAAATGACTACTATGCCATATTGCATCAGGTATTTGCACCCGAAATGCAGCTTGGCGATGCGCCATGAATACTTGCCTTGTGATGTAATATTATTTACCGATATGCTTCTTTTTAAATCATGAACACCATGTATGTTTTTTTTTAATACATATTTTTATTGCAGAGAGTTCAATGATCACATAATCTGCGTCAAAAATATAAAAAATAAGGCTTAAAATGTGCCTAAAATATAACATAGATGATACCTACCTATTCTATCTGACACATTATATATTACATATCTCACATTTTGTATTACAAAGTACATAAAAACTACATTCTGGTAGAGGATTCGTTTTTAACATTGCGATATAATATGTATACCGTGTATAACGTAGAAAGGTATATTGCACATGTTCTCTATTGCACTTGTCCTAATAGCCATATATTTTCAAAGTAGAAACGTTTATGTTACACCCCGGCTTCTTACTCCTTTTTAAAAGAAAGACCCCCATATGAATTTATACTGAGAATATGAAGCCAACCTTAAAGCATAACTTTTTCCCATTTCCTCAACCCTGCACATTTTATTTAACCACTGTTGAAGCGTTGGGGTGACTTCCCTATGCCAGTTCTGTAATATCAAGGATCTGTCTACAAGTGCAATAATAAATAATCGTTTTTCCTGCAATGGGCTAATGCACATATCTGAAGAGTATCCTAAAACAGCGGTCTGGGCATCTAAGAGCATCCCTGAGTTCAAATTGTGAGAGCAATATCTCCTAATTTCTTCCCAAAAGTGTTTTATTTTCAGGCAATTCCAAATAATAGGGGTCCAGCTGCCCTCCCCTTGTTCCAAGCATCAGTAATTGAGGATATCATTTATGCAAAAAAAACTGGAGTTCTTTCTATATAATAACCATTTGGCATAGAATTGCATTCTTCTTAAATTTGCTCCCTTCAATAATTTAGCATTATAGTTATTGAACTTATTCCAGGCTGCCATAGAATTTGAATTTTTTTCCTTAGCCTGCCACTTATCCCGGGCTTTCCGTTATTCTTTCTTGAGATAGATATCCAGCAGCTGATAGATCTACATATATTAGACTCTGCCAAATCTTCCGTAAAATCCAATCTTACAGCAAGCAGTGCCAAGTCGATATCTTTTAAAGAAGTGTTTAATCTGTACATACCACCAATTTAATGTTTCCTTAAAGTATCTAATAGTACATTATAAAACTTAAATAATTGTCTTTTCTGCTTTATTAGCATTGTCAGGTCTTATATCTAATTTTCATGTGGTTTTTTGTAAGTCTTAAAAGTCTAAAATGTTATACTCTTGGAAAAACCTTTCTATTAAAAAGTTATTGATATCAAGCATCTCGATGGATCAAAAAATATTTAAGGGGGATATTCACAAGGACTTATCTCCGATTTATCTCCACCTTAACGCATCAAAAGTGGAGATAGATTTAACACCCCATTCACAAGCTGGTGCAAACTGCAGACAATGCCAGTATTCCCGCAATAACTGCCCCAAAATTTATCTCCACGATGGACACCACCAACTAACCCTAATGAGATGCAGAGTAGAAGTTCCCGTGCAAAAACACACGAAAAAACCCAACACCACTTTCACAATGAACTGCCAGATCCACGATGCGAGTCCAAACCTGCCTCCTGCAGGTGTAAAGCTGTACGATTACCTGCTGTAGGCAACAGAGCCCAGCACACAGCCACACCTGAAGAACAAACGACGCCATGGAGCTACTCATCATGCAGCTCAGAGCCCCAACAGGGCCACAACACCTACCGCCACCACCCCCAGGACCGCCACCACCCCCTTGACCCGGACCCGCCTCCCCTGGACTACAACCGAGGAAGCGCAGAGTAAGACAGCAGACCTACCAAAAATGCACCAGTCTCACAGACCTAACGTCCGAGGAAGTCATTGCCCACTACAGGCTCAAAAGGACAACCATCATCCGCATCATGACCTACATCGGCCACAGGTTGATGGTCCCAACATAGTAGAGAACCAACATCCCTCCACAGACAAAGCTGCTGGCTGTGCTGCACCTGTTGGCCTCTGGTACCTTCCAACCAACAACTGCCAGAGTCGGAGGGGTCTCACAGCCAGCCTTATCAAAGTTCATCACACCTGTCCTGGATGCCATCCTCAGCTTCATACCCCAGTACCTTCACTTCCCCCACACTGCGCAGCAACAGCAGGAGACCAAGCAAGGCTTCTACGCCATGGCTGGATTCCCGGTCGTGTTGGGGGCAATCGACTGCACACATTTTCGAATTGTGCCCCCTGCGGATACTGCACACCACTACCGCAACAGAAAGCACACACATTCAATCAATGTGCAGGCAATAGTGGACCACCGGGGAATGTTCACCAATATTGTCGCAAACTACCCCGGCAGTGTGCACGATTCCTACATCTTCCGACAGTCTATCATCAACCAGCGCTTCCAGGATGGCACATATGGGACTGAACTGCTCGTTGGTAAGTGCCAAAGCAACACACCACAGACCTCAAAGCCACAATCACACAACGCACAACTGTGGGAATGCACACGTGACCAAACCACATACAACATATCAATCAACATGTCCATCTACCTGAAAAAACAACACTACTCCATGGTGATCCTGGGCTACCCCTGCACACAATACAACTATATCATGGCACCACAGCCACACAACAGCTGAACGTGTGTAGATGCAGAATGCAGCCATGTGCGAAGGATGCAAGTGACCCGTGAATGGGAATGTACACAACGACAAGTGAGGCATGGACGTGCAGGACAGACATGGGCATGCAAACCACAGATATGTCCATGCAGACCACAACTGCTGGTGACTGGAGAGTAGTGAACAGTGGACACAACCATGTCACCCCAGGCCGTGGGTCAGATAGCGGAAATGTCGCTCGCTGCATCCTTCCCTGTGTGCGTGAGCGTAGTGGGTCTGCCCTGAGTACACCAGGGCTTCTCAGGGGTGAGGACAAAAACCCTGTGGTGCAGAGCGTGGTTCTCTCCTGGAAAGGCCAACATCACTGACAGGGTGGCGCCTCGCAGTCCACCACGAGGCCGATGCCGTGATCAGCGGGGCATGCAACCCTGTGCGCCTGCTGCACCCCCGGACACTGATACCCAGACCAGGCCTGCCCGTCCAGTGCCCCAAGGCCGCACTGCTCACCTGCCGACAACGTCGTGTGTCAAAGAGGGCCCACCACATGCCGGGGCAAGCTCCAAACCCCAGTCCTGCGACCTCTGCACCCTCCGCAGACCATCGCTGGCACCCACGATGCTGGGCCACATCACTCCTTTCTCATTGGCATACTCCACCGGCGTCCTCTTTGTACAAGTAGGTCCCACATGTGGAACTGTGTCCTGAGTCCTGAATGGCAGTGACCCCAAGTCCGTGGCAGCAGCCACAGCTTGAGACTCCCTTTGATCAGTGAGGCATAATTCCATATCGCAGGCCTGTGACATGTGGTGCCACTAACCATGTTCAATGCAAGCCTGCGACACGTGGTGCCACTAACCCTATTCAACGCAAGCCTGTGACACATGGTGCCACTAACCTTGTGCACCGCGAATGACCGTCAGCCTCTGGCGGAACATCGTTGGTGTCTGAGCCTGTGGCCTGGGGGTTGTTATCAGCAATGGGCAGGTACGGACTTGGTGTCTGGCATGAGTCTGTGGCATTCATATCCGCCATGTTGCCGGACACAGCTGGCATGTGCTCTCTGCATCAGGCCCTGGGAGTAGACCTCCCATTCCCCCCAGTGACACTTTACGGAAGGCCCCTGTGACACATATGAGACCCTGCTCTGCCCTCATGACCCTACTCCAGTCTCCTGCAGGTCAGCGTATTTTGGCGGTGGGCCCGTTTTGGCCGCTGTGCATTCGGGGCCACTAACCCTCTGCGACTCAAGTCCTCCCCCCTTGTTGTTCTAACATTGCATTTCTGTGTGCCTGATGACTGTTGGAGTTGTTGCCAGCACCAGCTACTCCCTGAGGGCTGGCTTACACCCACCCCACACACAGCCAGCACAGGCGTCACTCGATTAGTGGGCCTGCCATCACATCCTGCCAAACCAAGTATTGACTCTTTTCTCCCTACACTGTCACAGATGATCAAGGATATGCACTCTGCCCTTGGATGATGACACCCCTCCGAGACCCGAACACACCCACCCAGAGGCAGTAAAATGCGTCCCACATATGCACCAGGGGCATAGTTGAACGCACATTTGGTGTGTTGAAGTAACGTTTCAGGTGCCTGGATGGCACAGGTGGAAAGCTCCTGTACAGCTCGGACATTGTGTGCAAGATGATCGTTGCATGTTGTGTGTTGCACAACATCTTTGTACGCACCAATGCCCCATGGATCCCAGTTCCAGAAGTACCGGACGATGATGGGGATGATGGGGCAGGTGGCCCACATCCCACTGCAGCTGCGGCAGGAATGGCCCGTAGGAACACCATCATTGACAATTACTTCTCATGAGCACGTGCCAATGTGGCCGTCTCTGGTAATCATGGGACAGTACAAAATGTCCATAAGCACAGCATGTGTGAATAAAACATCTTAGCAGGTTACAGGTTGTACTTGTGCATTGTCATGTCACAGTTTCCTGCTGTATCAGATGTGATTTGCCATGTTGTGCACATTTGCGGCACCAGTTCTGTCCTGTGTTCCATTGTGGAGGTGTTGCTGTTTGTACTGGGATGTTGTCAATGTCAAGGTGCACTTATACTTATGTGCGTATTCTGCACAGTGGGTGATTCGCTCCTGCGGGTCTGATTTGTCTGCCTCTGGTCCCTTTCATGCGGTGTGCCTGTCAGTTCTGTGCTTCCACGGTGCTGAGGTGTTGCAGACGTGGGTAACATGTGCTCTTTGTCGAGTTGTGACCCTTGGGCATGGTTTGTCCGCAGATGCGTCGTTGGCATCAAGGGTTGTTTGTGCAGGTGGTTGTGTCCGAGTGTGACCTGCTCATTTCCGGTTGTGGTCTGCACTCAGCCACCTCAGTGTCGTGCCGTATACATTGTCATGGTGATTTGACTGCAGCCATGCAACTCATCATGTGGTGTCTCTAGCATTGTCAGTGTGGCTGACGTATATGCATGTTTGCTGTGTTTCGCATGTGTGCATGTGTTGGTTGTGTGCTTGTTGATGTGTTGTGTGGGTGCCCCTTTGGGCACATGGTGTACGTGGGACTACTTGATGTTTGTGTGTGTGCTGAAGTGTTCCTGTGGGATCAGGGACATGATCCTGAGTCATTGTGTGTGTGCAGTGTGCTCTGCTTAATTGTGCATGTGTGCCATTAGGCCCATCTCCCCCCATACATCCACTTCCTGGTCAGTGTGCACCCTGTTGATGTGGTGTCAGGTCATGTTGGACAGTGTCCGGATCCCCGATTCCTGTCACCGTCTCCCGACTGGTGACTGTGGCCACCATCTTCTCCATGTCATTCAGCTCCTGGTGTTCTGCTGGCCCCCCTCCTCCGGGGTGTGTTGCTGCTTTTGTGTTGGCAGCGAGTTTCTGCTTGGTTTTGCCATTCACATCAGTCCAGGGCCTCTTGTGCTCTTCCAATGTCCTCCTCTGCCATGTGACGGCATTCACATGGTCCAAGGTGGTGTGCCATCTTTGCCTCTTTGTTGCCAATGACACGTTCGAGGTGACGTACAGTTGGTGGTGGTATTCTGGCTCATCCGTGGCGAGAATCGGGTTTTCCTGGCGACTGTACCCCGTCTTCCTCTTCCTCTTCTCATTGGCCTTCCACGGGCCCTGTATTCCTGGGTGTTCCTCCGTGGGGATTGTGAGGTTCATGTTGTCCTCTGCAGTTGGTCAGGGTGCCTCCGTGGTACTCCGCAGTTGATGTTGTTTTTTAGTGATTTTTTTCTGCTAAATTTGAGGTTTGCAGGGAATTTGGGTAGGAAAACATTGGGGGACCCACGCAAGCCATACCTCGCTGGACTCCCCCAGGTGTCTGGTTTTCAGAAATGTTTGGGTTTGATAGGTTTCCAAAGATGGTCACCAAACCCGGGGCCAAACACCCAGGTGACTCCCCTTGCAAAACCAGGTTGTATTGTGATAGGTAATGTTAATGTCTCCTCAATACGTTTTGGGCCCTTGTCTGTCATGGGTACTTGACCCACCCACGCGAGTGAGGTATCATTTTTATCGGGAGACCTGGGGGAACGATGGATGGTAGGAAATTTGTGGATCCACGTAGATTGTAGAACTTTCCTACACTGACATTTGAGAAAAAAAGTGATATTTTCATCACAATTTGAGGTTTGCAGGGCATTCTGGATAGGAAACATTGGGGGACCCATGCAAGCCATACCTCCCTGAACTCCCCTGGGTCTCTAGTTTTTAGAAATGTGTGTGTTTGGTAGGTTTCACTAGATGGCTGCTGACCCCTGGACCAAAAACTCAGATGCCCCCTATGCATCCGAAAATGACCTGGTTTTGCAAGGTATGGCTTGTGTGGATCTACCCAGAATCCCCTGTAAACCTCAAATTTTGATGAAAAAATCACTATTTTCTCAAATTTCTGTTTTGGAAAGTTCTGGAATCTACGTGGATTGACGAATTTCCTACCACCCATCATTTCCCCAGGTCTCCCGATAAAAATGATACCTCACTCTGGGTGGGTCAAGTACCCATGACAGGCAAGGGCCCAAAACGTATTGAGGAGACATCAACATTACCTATCACAAAAGAACCTGGTTTTGCAAGGGGGGTCACATGATTTCTTTGTCCCGGGCTCGGCGGCCATCTTAGGAAACTACCAAACCCACACATTTCGGAAAACTAGACACTCGGGGGAGTCCAGCGAGATATCGCTTACGTGGATCCCCCAACGTTTTCCTAACCAGAATGCCCCAACCTCAAATTTAGCGGAAAAAATAACTTTTTTCTCATATTTCTGTGTGAGAAAGTTCTGGAATCTACGTGGATCCACACATTTCCTACCACCCAGTGTTATCCCAGGTCTCAAGATGGAGTGAAATCATGCAGATATTATATTACTGTTATCTCATGAATAACTTATTCTACAGAAGAACGCAAGGGGGAAAGTGAAGTCATCTTCATATATTCAGGGTCCCAGGCTCGTCTATTGTATTTCATCATTCAGCCCCTGTTGGTCACTTTTGATCCTGAAGACCCGTTGAAAAATAACTGATTCCATTGAGCCCATCATGGCACCAACCAAGTGATATCATTTTCAGTGTGGCCATGTTCTAGAAAGTGCCTGGTGAATTTTGTGTTGAATCTATTATATCTCAGCGAGCTGCGATGTTCAACAATCCTGGTTCTGACCTTCCGTAGGGTCATCCCAATATAATTGAGCCTGCAAGGGCATCTTAGTAAATAAATTACCCCTTCTGTATTACAGTTTGTGTGTTTGGAAAGTTCCCACGGTGTCCACAAACCTACGCCGATTTGGGTTGTCGTGAGTGTGTATGGGCAAACTGAGCATGAACAGCACGTAAAATGTCCCTTGACAGGTGGAAGGAACCATAGTGTGTTTTGATTCAACTGATTCGGCTCAGTGCTAGGTCTCTTGTGAACAACCATAGTTCTCAGATTCTTACTGTGCTTGAAGGCGAAAAGGTTTTTTGTAGGTTTTTTCCTCCTGTCTTAAGAATAGACCAGTTCTTGTTCATTATCTTTTTGACTGTGTTGATCAAGTGACTATATCTTCCTACACATACAAGTCTATCCCCGTGCCTAACAAAAATGAATGTGTCCTTGTGTAACGCAACTGGTGCTCATGTAAAGCGCTCTAATATCTGATACCTTCTGTTCAATTTTGCGCTATATAAAACTAAGAAAAAAGGCTCCCAACAAAACTGTGTATGCACATAGCAAAGTAGACTTTCAAAAAATATGTAGCATATCAGGCCATCATGTTAAACAAAAATAGGAAAATCACATCTAACTGCAACATTGCTGGGAATCAAACAATAGCTAAGGAAACGTAATGCCAGAACCAACAAAGTCTAAATAAAATATTTATTGAACAACAAGAGTAATGTCTCTAAATAAATTGGCAGTTCTGTAGTCCAAAAGGTTAAGTGCCATGGACTGTGGCACAAAGCTTGTATCCTAATACATTGCCAAGGGGACCCTCTTCAGGAAGGAGCATCCAGTGGGCAGGGCAGGCACCTCTCAGATCTTACATGAGAGGGGGGGTTGGGTTTTAGGAGGGGTGCCCTTACCTTGGAAAAGGGTGGATTTCCATTTAGATGGGATGTGTTGGGCAGTGGAAGGGGTGGATGGGCTTTTTGTAGGGGTGGATTTGGAATGGGTGGGTTGGGGTGTGGCAGAGGTAGAATGCTGTGTGATAGGGGTGGTTGGAGGTTTTGGAAGGTGTTAGGACAGTGGAAAAACTGGAATGCCCTATCGGAAATTTAGTAGGCTGTTTGGGAGTGAGAGGGGTTAGGGAGGTTGAGAGAGAGTCCAGTGTGTGATGTGCCTGTGTCTTGTAAGGGTGCAGTTGCCTTTGGGTCTAATGTATGTTTTGGTGTACAAATCCAAATCCCAATGGCGTTGCCTGGCTCTGTATCACCACCTTTAGGGGCCGCGTCAACTACTGCCGCCCTGTTTGGATCTGAGATCCTGACAAGGCCGGCAGTGTGTACTTCGACCGCATAGGTCCTGAACGCTAGCATCATAATGCGGCGGTCGGACCGAAGGGTTGATGGTCAGTCGAAGCACCACTGATGGTGGCGGTTTAACTGACAGCCCTTAGTTTGGAGTTGCATGTGAAAGAAGAAATTGAAGTCAAGGGTTTACTGGTAATTGAAAGACTAACTCTCTCATGCACAATCCCACTTTTAGGAATGTGTCAACATGTATCATATGTAACTTGCAGACAAGGAGCAGACAAGTAAATTATCTTTTTACACACTTTTGTGAATTATGCACCCTTTACGCTTAGGTGCATTTTGAATTTACAACACTGATTATGAGCTAAATAATATGCTTGTGTTGCAAAGTCATCCTGTGCCCTGGGCACCCCCCAACTTTTTGCTGACTGATGCTGGTGGTAACTGACTCTGACTGACTCTGGGCTCTGCCTAACCAGGCCCAGGGCCAGTGCTAGGCTGAAAGAGACACATTAGAATACAGTTAAAACAACTACATACACTAGGGTACACAATGGTATGGTGGGGTACCCTTGTGATTGGCATGACCTACCCTATACGCCCCTAGTATATAATAGGAAAGGGGATTGAAACTACCTAGAAGTCCCTGGTACCCCGGGGCATGGCACTTAAAGGCCAGCAGCTCTTTTTGCACTTGCATGTGTGCACTGCTGAAGCCTGAGGTCAGTTTAAAAGCAGCAGTGGGTGCCAGGACTGCTTTTAAAAAGTAAATTGTGCCCAAATTCGACTTTGGTGTTTGGGGCGCTTACAAATGGATACCCTGCAATATATTGGCATATTAGGGACCCCCAAGGTCTCCCCTAGGTTTCCCAGGGGTGGGGGGTCAGGTATTTATAAGGTAAACCTATATAAAATGAGTTTTTATATGCCTGGGTAAAGTGAAATTTCACATTTCACTCCCCACATTGTGGTAAAGTGCTGCTCAAATTCGACTTTGATGCTAGGAGCACTGTAGAGGGAGAATCTGCAATATTTCCACAGATTCAGAACCCCTAAAGTCTCCCCTAGTTGCACATGGGGTAGGATTCCTATCGATATAAGGCAAGTACTTATAAAATATGTTTGTGTAAGTCCTGATGCTGGAAAAATGGCCCAAGTCATTTTTCCCATTTGTAAATCTCCTGCTACATGGGTTAACATGGTAGGAAGTTATTGATTAATAATTCTTGATAGGAGAGGGATAGAAATGCCATTCAAAGACTTCCCAGAATGGTAATAAGAAATCCAACAATATCATATTGTTGAATTTCTCCTCAGGTGTACATACAAGTAGTTATAAGACTTTCTTGTTTGTAAGTCAAAATTCAGCCTTCTAATGGTCTGCCCTGATTGGTCAGAGTTAAGTGGATTAGCCAGGCTGCCTTGAAGAGGTGATAAAGAGCCCCTGGGGTTAACCAGCCCTGCTGACAGGGCAGTGTGCTGTTCCATAGGAATGCCAGGCCAGAGGGAGGAGTCATAAACTATGCTCTTCAAAGGGGAGAGTAAAGACCATTGTCATTTACAGCTCTGAAATTCCCACCTTAGGTAGATGGTAGAGTTAAGGAAGGTATGAGGAGATGCAGGGGGGAGAGTCTAAGTAAATTAGCAATCCTAGGGGTATGTTTAGCCAGCTCTTACCACCTTGCTGGAAAATCAGCCTTTATGGATTTGGAAGATTTGATGCACTCTGGGACAAAATTATGCCACACTCTTCAGGATGTGGTCATACCTTTGAAGAGTTACCCTGCTCCCATTGGTCAGAAGTGACCTCCTGCATGACCCAGATAACTTGGAATAAGTATCTGAGAGGGGCAGAGCCCTCCAGATCTGCTGCTTGAAACTTACTGGAGCAAGAATTGCCCTGCTGAGAAGTTCTGCTGTGCAAAGATTTCTAAGGCCTTACCTCTGAAAACTGCACCATCTGAAACTACAACCCTGTGGATTATGTTGCTTAAAAATAACTAAAGAGTGTACTCCTTGAAAGCTACAGGTTAAAAGAGCTCACCTGGAACACCACCAACTAAATCTACACCCTGGAGAACCATCAGTGGATTTGTAAGGGTTTTGTACCAGTAGATTGTCGGAACTGACGTCTTCAACTTTCAAGGACCATCTTAGAGCTTCCAGACCCTTGGAGTAAGTTTGAGACACTTTGGGACCCCTTGAGGAACTTCAGGAAGAAGTTCAAGAAGTTTGGAGAACTTTAGACCAACTTTGAAAAAAAGCTCCATAGAGGGACCGACTCAACCTGGTCAGCCTGCCTTCAACTGCGAGCCGGCCAAGCCAATCAGGTTTGTCCCGCTAAAAGCTCCACCACTTCAACTTCCAGAGATTGACCGGGACTAGGAGAAATCTGAAGCCGGCGAACCCTCACCGGATCTGGCTACATGAGAAGCATCAAGAGACCCCGTGAGAAAAAGCTCCCGAAATGTTTCTAAGTCCGCTCGTAGAAAAGGTGACTGGGAGCAACTGCGAGAGCCAAGCCGCCTGTCTTCCATCGCGTGTCGGCCTGGATTCCTGGGTTGTCCCGCTGAAGCAATCTTGAAATATTTTATAAGTCTGCTCCAGGGAAGTTGACCGGGACCTCGTCACAAGTCAAGCCGGTGAACCCTCACCGGATCCGGACTGGCTGGGAGCTTTGAGGACCCTCGGGAAGAAAAGATTCAGAATAGTTTTTTAAGTGTGAAGGTAGAAACTGAGACCGGGACCTGCTGGGAGCTGTAGCCGCTCAGGGCTCCATCGCGCCTGGCCTGAAACTTTGACTTTGGTCCGGTCTATCGCGAACAGGTATCACAATATGGTGCTATAATCTTCTTAGTACAATATTTTATTAAACCTTTGAAAATTCATATCTCCGGTTCCCTACTTTGGATTTTTGTGGTCTTGGTGTCATTTTAAAGATAAAAATATTTCCTATTTTTATATATTGATTGGTGTTGGATTTTTATTATGTGTTGTGTCTTAATTATTTACTGAAATGGTGTTTTAAATGCTTCACATACCTGTCTTTGAAGTAAAGCCTGTCTGCTCTCAGCCACGTAACCAAGGGTTGAGCATAAGAATAATTTTCTAAGACCTATGCTGAGTCCTACCATGTGTTAGTGGCCTTATGGCCAGTGGCGGACCTACATTTGCACCTACCAATATCCCACTTTCCAACCATCCCTGCCACCAAATGTTCGCCTTAAAAATTCTAAATATCTGTTACTGAGTTTTACATTTCGGACAGAGGAAGAGTTGTCAGTCCAGTCAATATTGGCACCGGAAACGAGTTTACTGTTGCAAATCATAAACTGGAAAGGTTAGTATCACTTAAACATTCACTTTACTATGGCAGGAGGCACTATTGGTTAGCCTGGGGATGTGGGCAGAAGGCAGGGGAAACAGTGTGCACCGCTTTCCATTACTTTTATCCTCTGACACCTGGATTTTGGCAGTGCTAAGTCTGAATTTATAGGATAAAAAATATGGTCTGTACTTTGCATTCAATCGTAGATGTGCAAAAAAGTGTCATTTTTCATAACTCATTTTAAAATCCAATCTTTGAATATGCATTTAAAGTGCGTGGTTAGGATATCAATTTGAGATAAGGGAACTGCATTTAAGGCCAGGACATACTCCAACTCCTAAATTACAACATTTTGGGCCTGAACACGGAAAACTGTAAAGTGATTGAGTTTATTTGTGACTGAGAAAGGCTGTGAAATGTTTCTCATTATATAGAACAATGTTCCCTGCATTTTAAAGGCAAATCGTATGCAAATCAGTCATGCTATTTGTATTCTCCTTAGTTACACACGTTTCACGGAACATAGATACAATGCTTAAGGTAATGCAAATACGATTGATGGACAGAAACAAAGGTACCACTGTACAGAAATGTCAGGGATCTGCAGCAATTGAGAAAAGCACACGATTTCTCATTGAGGGAATACAGAAGTACCTTCCTCGTCCATCCCCTTTGCCACAGAGCTCCGTCTTTTCGGTGTAGAGAATTCACCTATACTAATCAAGTTTGAATTTTGCCCCTACAATATGGCGTCCTGATATTTCCTGTCCTATGTATGTCCCATAAAGGAGGGGCCGACCTTACACAAACCCTGTTTTGTTTCTGTAGTGGATAAGTTAGTACCTATAATAAGATAAGTGTGTTTTTATGTTTCATTTGGGACTGTTTTCTGTTCTTGTTATTTAATAATTTAATTCCCAAGCAGATAGTCCTGTTCTAGCGGCCATCCTACCACGTTGACGTGCAGGCAATCTGGCACCGTCACTAGCAGTGTGTTAGCTTGGAGGGATTCAGATTATTTGAAGTTTAGTATAAGGGTTTTTTCAGTCCTGTCACATACACCAGGCGATTAAGTGAGCAGCATTAGAGCGAAATGGCTTTTTTAATGATGATCAGGTTTGTTTATGTTACTCCGCTGCCTGATTTAAAGATGGCAGTGGTCCCGTGAGCACTCCATAATGTTTTTAGGCAAGGAGCACCTTAATATCACATCACCCGGCACTAGGGGCCAATTTTAATAATAATGGCCTTTATTTATATTCCTGATAGCTGAATCCCACTATTACTCTTATGTCAGATAGGATGCTTGGAGTGCCTTATTAAATAATGGTTCCTCTCTACTCTTTTGGTTTGCTTTCACCAGAGCAGAATAAAGTGTGTCTATGTATAAATCTTTTGACAGTATCAATTTAGCCAGCAACTACATCATCCTTGCAGCTGCAATTTCTCCTAAGACGAAGCATTTTTCCCCAAAGGGGATGCTATTTTTAAGATCCAGTGGATAGAAACTATCTGCATGTAGCATAGAGTTTCCCGCAGCTGTCTTTCTATGCAAGCGAGTATTGTTTTTATTGTCTCGTATATACACCTTGATAAACCTGGCACCATTGGCATGGGTCTCCATTCCATTTTTTTTACTGTTGCCTCCTACGTTTTGCTATGTTTTTGTTGGTCTAGATGCTTTGGGCACTTTGCCACTGCTATTCAGTGCCAAAGTGCAAGTTCTCCCCTATTGTAAAGTATTGTATTGGAAGTTACTCCATGATTGGCTTATTTGAATTACTTGTTAGACCCTAGTACAGTGCACCATGTGTGCCCAGGGCCTGTAAATCAAATGCTGCTAGTGGGCTTGCAGCACTGGTTGTGCCACCCACAGAGGCAGCTTGTAAAGTGTGGCTCAGGCCTGCCTTTGCAGAGCCTGTGTGCAGTTGGGGACTGCCATGTCGACTTGGCAAGTCCACACACTTGCCAGTCCCTAAACCTTTCCTTTTCTACATAGTAGTCACCCCTAAGGTAGGCCCAAGGGCAGGGTGAATTGTATGTAAAAGGTAGGACACAGTAGCGGTCCGTGGAGGGAGTTCCGTGGGGCGGTGAGGTGGGGCAGGGGAGGGGCAGGGTGGGGAAATGTAAACACCAGAATATGGATGAACGGAGGTAAGTACACAGTTAAATAAATACAATGAATTTCGTTGCGCGCGCTGCATCGCATTTTGCTATGAAGCGTACGCAAAGGAATTCGTGTTTACATGGCCCCACCCTGCCCCTCCCCCGCCCCACCTCACCGCCCCATGGAACTCCCTCCACGGACCGCAACTGGTAGGACATGCCCTGATGTGTGTGGCATGTCTTAGTAGTGAATTACAGACAATTTCGTTTTTCACTATTGCAAGGCTATCTGTTTCCATAGGCCAGAATGGGCAATTTGATTATAACATATTATAATCCTAACTGACCCTAGGAACAAGATAGGAAAATAAAGTTTAGTATGCCTGAACTAAGAATGTTATAATACATCTTTTAGTGTGGGTGATTTTTACATTCTGTGTTTGAAAATACCACTTTTAGAAAGTAGGTATTTTCTTGCCTAACCATCCAGCATGCTTCTGCTAGGTTTGTTTATTTCATGTCTGGTTTTTGAGTGACAGAGGCAGGAGAGGGCCTTGGATCTAGCAGTCTGATGAGTCAGGGCTGTGCTAAATAGGACCTGCATTGAATAGAGAGTAGGGGGAGGAGATATCCTTTCACTGACCTGAGCACTCATAGAATAGAGAGTACGGGGAGGAGTTTCCTGTCAGCTACCTGGGCTAGGTCTGCTTTCAACAATGCTGCCTCCACCTCCTGCCAGTAAGCTGCACCAGGGAGAACAGAACTGATTTTGGCTGGGCATAGACACCCCCTGCCTTCAGAGGACAAAGGATTTTAGAGTATAAATATTGGGGCCCAGACCCCAGAACTATAGAAGCTATTGGAAGCTAGAAAAGCCACTAAGCATACTGCATAGCCGGGAGAAGAGGCAGAGAATACAGATGGGCAGCTAGATGGGCCATTGGTCCTGACCAGGGAGAGGGTACCTTCCAGGCCAGGTAGCAGTGTTTCTTCCAAGGGCCTGTCCCCAGTAGAGCTAGAGGACAGGGAAAGAGAAAGGGTGCATCAGATGGAGCTAGCCAAGCTCAAACTGGGTGGGCAAATAGACTTAGAAAATAAGAAGGTGGCCCTGAAGGAAAAAAGGATGCATTTAGAGCATGAGAGAATGTTGAGGGAATTGGAGCTCAAGGCTAAGAGCTTAGAAATTACTCCCTCTGGTGGCAGCGCACCATCCGTGCCTGTAGAAACAACAGTGTTTATTCCCAAGGATGTAATTAAGGAGTTCCATAGGCATGAAGATATTGGGCAATGGTTTAAGGCCTATGAGGTAGCTGTGACCTCCTACCGGGTCCCTGAGAAGGAATGGGGAGCAGGGTTGTGGGGGAGGTTCCTCAGTGATGGGCGGGATACCTTGTTAGATTTGCCCTCTGAAGATCAGAATTCCTATTTCCACATGAAGGAAGCCTTAATGTCCAGGTATGGGCTGACCCCAGAGCTTTAGAGACAAAGGTTTAGGAATTGTAAGAAACTGGAGTCAAGCATATTAGTAGAATATGTTTCTTTCTTTGGCAGAGCATTGGATGGTTGTATGAAGGGTAGCAAAGTGTGATCGATTTTGAAGCGCTCTATAGTTTGATTGCATGGGAGCACTTGTCCAATAATTGTTTTCCAGAGCTACGCCAGCACCTTATTGATAGCAAGCTGACTAACCCTAGGAAGCTTACTGAGGAGGCGGACCGTCAGGTTAGTACCCGGGACCACAAGGGTCATGTGGGAGACTTCGCCAAAGGTGGGCAGGGTCCCCAGCAGAAGAGTGGGGAGGACAAGGGTAAACAGAGGGAGTTCCAGAAAGGGCCCCAAAGTAATCCCCAAGGGAAGGGTTCCCAGCCTCCCCCTGAGAAGAAGTCAGGGACCCGAGAGATAAGCCTGTTCACAAGGGACCCCCAAAATGTTTTAAGTGTGGTCTGGTGGTCCACTGCTTTTATGATCCTAAGTATCCCCTGAAATCAAATGCAGCACCAACAAGTACACCGCCCTGACAGATGGCTAGTGTAGCTCTGGGTGAGGAGATGGGTGCCCAAGGTGGGTGGGGTCCTGCAGAGATGTCCCTCATTTCTTTAGGAGACTGTGAGGTGGTCCCCAGGACCCAACTGCCTGATAACACTAATAAAAAAAATGGCAGTGGGTGACCATCAATGGCCATAGAGTTGAGGCTCTAAGAGACACCGGAGCCAGTGTGACAGCTGCCAGTTGTTGGCTGGTGTCTGAAGAGCAGGTGATCCCCAATGCATTTTACCCGGTTGTTGCAGCTGACAACACAGAGCCACTGCAAGGTGGCTCAGGTTCCCTTTGAGTGGGGGGGTCTCAGGTACTCTTCAAGTAGCTGTAATGCCAGCCATGCCTGTTGACTGTCTGATAGGCAATGATTTAGAGAGCTCCCCTTGGGCAAAGGTGGAGCGAAGTGCTCATTTAGAGATGTTGGGTTTGCCAGAGTGGGCATGTGTGGTCACCCGGTCGATGGCAGCCAGTAAGGGTGTTCAAGAGAACCTGGACCCTGAAAGAGTGGCCCAGGTGCCTGCCTTAAAGAGAAGAGGCAGGGGGTGCGGGAAACCAGCCACCACTTTTCCCACGGTTCAGGAGGAGGCAGACCTTGAGGGGGATGCCCTGGAACCTACAGGGGAGCAGGTAGCTGAACTGGGGACCTGCCTGAGCTGACCCATTGGCAGCAGGAAGGAGGACCCTCTAAGGAAGAGTTCTTCGAGGAGCAGAGGAAGTGCCCTTCTCTTGTGGGTTTGCGGAAACAGGCCACAAACCAGGCAGCAGGTGATCAGTCTGGATCACATTGGATATACTGGGAGAATGGTCTCCTGTATAGCGAGCCTAAGATTGCTGTGCCTGGGTCAGCCCGTGTGCTGGTGGTACCCCAGCGCTTCAGAGCCTTCCTACTGGGGCTGGCTCATGATGTGCCTTTAGCAGGACATTTGGGTCAGGATAAGACCTTTGAAAGGCTTGTCACCCACTTTTAGTGGACCCAAATGCGCAAGAGTTCAGATACACATTGCAGGACTTGTCAGACTTGTCAGGCAAGTGGTAAGAGTGGGAGGAAGCACAAGGCTCCCCTCCAGCTTTTTCCTGTGGTCAGCACCCCGTTTGTAAGGAAGGGCATTGACATTGTGGGCCTCTGGATCCCAAGACAGCCATGGGCAACAGGTTCATCCAGGTCCTGGTGGACCATGCCACCCGGTACCCAAAAGCTATACATCTCTAGTCGGTGACGGCCCCCGTGGTGGGTCGTGCGTTGATTGGGATTCTCTCCCATGTGGGGTTCCCCAGAGAGGTGGTGTCAGACCGTGATACCAACTTCATATCCAAGTATATGAAGTCCTGTGGCAGGACTGGGGTGTAAGCTATAAGTTCACCACTCCTGACCACCCCCAAGGTAATGGGCTGGTTGGCGATTTAACTGGACCCTCAAAGGCATGATTATGTGTCTTGAGGAACCCATGAGGCATAAGTGGGACATCCTCTTGCCATGCCTTCTCTTTGCTTACTGAGAGGTGCCACAGAAGTCCTTAGGGTTCAGTCCCTTTGAACTGCTGTATGGACACCCTGTAAGAGGACCTCTGAGTTCGGTAAAAGAAGGCTGGGAGAAAGCTCCCAGGAATCCTCCCCAGGATGTATGTAGCTACATGATGGCCTTCAGAAACCAAACTAGGCATTTCAGGCAACTCGCTCAGGAGAATCTGGAAGCCAGCCAGGAAGGGATGAAGCGTTGGTACGATCAGAATGCCACTCTGATTGAGCTTCAGCCTAGCCAGAAAGTGTGGGTCATGGCCCCCGTGGAGCTTTGCACACTCCAGGATAAGTGGACCGGACCATTTGATGTGATGTCACCTACTTGGTGGACTTGCGATCTCCTAGGAACCCTTTGCGGGTCCTTCATGTCAACCGCCTGAAGCCCCACTTGCAGAGGTCCGAAGTGGGCATGCTTCTAGCAACGATTGATGAAATGGCGGAGGACACTGAGCCTCTTCCTGACCTCCTGTCTGTGACAGAGCAAGATGGGTCAGTGGATGGGACAGTTTTCTGATCTGTTCTCCCTGACTATCAGTGTTACTGATTGGTGTGTCCATGATGTGGACACTGGGGACAGTCCTCCTGTAAAGCACAAAACTTACAGAGTGACTGACAGGATGAGAGCTTGCATCAAGGAGGAGGTCTCCAAGATGCTTGCATTAGGGGTGCTTGAGTCCTCTAACAGTCCTTGGGCCAGCCCAGTGGTCTTGGTCCCAAAGGCTGCCGCACCGGGTGCCAAGCCAGAACTCCGGTTCTGTGTGGACTACCAAGGGCTCAATTCAGTCACCAGAACTGACAAGCACCCCATCCCCATACCTGATGACCTCATTGATCGGTTAGGGGCTGCCCGCTACCTCAGCATGTTTGATTTAATGTCTGGGTACTGGCAGATCACCTTAACTGATGGGGCAAAAGAGGTCAGCATTTTCCACACCAGATGGGCACTACCAATTCCGGGATATGCCCTTTGGGATGAAGAATGCCCCTGCCACCTTTCAGAGGTTGGTCAACCAGGAATTGGCAGGACCGTAAGATTTCAGTGTCACCTACCTGGATGACATTGTAGTGTTCAGCGTCAGTTGAGAAGAACATCTGCGCCACCTCTGGGAAGTGTTGATGGAGCTGCGGAAGGCAGGCCTCACGATCAAGGCGAGTAAGTGCCAGATCGGGCAGGGTTCTGTGGTGTACTTGGAACACCAGGTTGGGAGTGGCCAGGTGGCACCCCTACACCCCAAGATTGATACCATCCTGGCTTGGGAACCCCCCAGGACCCAGACAGAGGTGAGAGCCTTTTTAGGACTCACTGGGTACTACAGGAGGTTTGTCAAGGGGGTATGGCAGCATTGTTGCATACAAGGGTGAGCTGCAGCGTTATTTTAAAATAGCATTTTTAAACAAGGGGCATTATTACAGAATTGTACTCTAACCTTTTAATCTCTCCACTTTGCCTATCTGTCTGACAGTCCCTTTCCCCGTTCTGGTCCACCGTGGCATTTTGCCGATTGTTGTGGAGGGCGGTCACTTCATTGAGCACCGTCACCTGCCTGGTGACTCATTTCTGGGGGTGGAGGGGGCAGAACTGCTCACTTTGCCGGCATTTAGGCATGAGCAGACCATGGACGCGCGCAGTGGACTCACGCAGTGGGCGCGCCACTGGCGTGCCAAAGGCGCACCAAAAGCAACCCCGTCCATACCTGGACGTCACTACACGCCAGGTATGGTGCCGATTTAGGGGGAAAAATGCTTTCCTATTCTCGGGATGAACTTCTAGCCATTAGGCCAGCAAGGAATACCTGCGATCTTCCCCTCTGCAGTCTCCCTGTGGGTCCATTTTGCTATAGGAGCTGTGGCTTCAACTCATGGGCGCCCACGCCATCTCTTCCCACTCATCCATCTGGCCCTGGTCAGGATATTAAACTTCTTAGTCTCAACTACCGGTCACTAGTTAAACACTATCTGGATGTGCAGGCCCTCTTGTGCAACTAATCCCCGATGTTCTTTTCCTGACAGAGACATGGTTGTCAGCCGACATGGTGGCCGAACCAGGGTTGGCACTGCCCCCGGGCTATAACATCATCACCCTTAATCGGGAGACTAGAGGCGGTGGAGTGGCAGTCGTTTTTAAATCATGCTATACCTGTATATTTGTCAAGGAAACTGTAATGGGCTGTGAATGCGGTCGGTTTGGGATCTCTTTTAATTCCAACTATACCATGTCTGGCATACTGGTATACCTCCCCCCAGGGCCTTCGAAGGAATGCAGGGCTGTGCCGGTTGACATAGTGGGCTCTCTAGTCGTAAGATACTCCAACCTTTCCGTCATAGGTGACTTAATTCTGCATCTTGATATTCCCCATGACCCAGATGCTGTCAACTTCTTAGCTGACCTAGCGGCCTGCCAGCTGCACCAACTGGTACATGGCTCCACCCATTCTGCAGGACACCTACTTGACCCAGTCTTTTCCAATCTTTCACATCTCTCTGTCTCAAACCCTATCCCGATATGTTGGTCTGATCATTATTTGATCCCTATGTTGCTTTTTGGGGTTGTGCCCTCTCGAAAATCACCCCAGAAGTTCTTACTCCGTCCCTCCTGACACAAACTAAACTTTGATCATCTCAGTTCCATCCTCTCCTCAAGCGTGCCCAGCTGTCCGGAGCATCCAGATGCCGCCAGTGAAGCACTATAAGACTGGCTACGACATCCTTTGGGTGACATGATCCCTGCCAAACAATCTAAGTTTCGGAGCACTAAATCCAACCCATGGTTGAACACCAACTGTACCAACATGCGTAAAGCATGTAAACAGATGGAGAGGGCATGGAGGCGAGACTTTGATCCCATATTGAAGAGCTGCTACTAGTCAGCCATTAAGAATTACCATAGGGCTGTCCAGAAAGCACGGGCAGCACATTTTGCTTCGAAAAGGATTTTCTCTATTCTTAAAAACCTTTAAAATGCTGGGGCACCTGTGACGTCTGCCATCAAGTCTGACAAACACTGTGAGGACCTTGACGCCTTCTTTATAAATAAGGTAGATAACATCTATAAAACCTTCCCTCAGGTTACCATGGGCCCCAATCCTGGGGATGCACCCCCTGCCGCCCATACACTGGCCACCTTCCCGTTAATTTCCGGGGATGTACTACGTGTACTATGCGGAAAGGTTAAATCTGGCTCCCTGGTTGACCCCGAGAAGCCTGACCAGCTGATAAGACTGCTTCCTGTGCTACTCACACCTCTGGGCCAGGTCATCAACATGTCTCTGTCGATGGCCAAGGTTCCCAGGTAATGGAAGCAGGCCAGGGTAGTGCCACTATTAAAGAAGCCCACCTTCGATCCAGCTAAACCGGAGAACTTTTGCCTTATTTTCCTACTTTCCTGGGCCTCTAAGGTCTCCGAAGCCTATATCTGGCCAGGCTACTTGGAGGATAACAACATACTGGACTCCTCCCAGTGTGGGTTTTGCCTGGGCCTGAGCACGGAGTCTGCCCTCCTAGCTGTGACTGAACATCTAAGAGCAGCACTGGATGAGAGACATACTTCGGCACTAATCCTATTGGATCTTAGTGCGGCATTTGATACAGTCTCTCACCAGATTTTGATACGGAGGTTGAAGGAGGCTGGCATAATGGGCCTTACCCTGGATTGGTTTATCTCCTTTCTTTCGGATAGTTCCTTCCAGGTGTCGGCCCCCCGTTCACCTCCAAATTCCATCCTATCAAACAGGGAGTGCCGCTGGGCTGTGCGTTAAGTCCAACGCTTTTCAACCTGTATGTTCAGCCCCTAGCTGCGATAGCCAAGAGAAGAGGATTAACTATATTGTAATATGCTGATGACACACAATTAGTAGTCGCCCTCTCCGATGATTGTTTGAACGATGCTGCAAAATTCCGGAGCGGTTTCGCGGACGTCGCAGGGTGGATGACGGCCAACTGTCTCCAGCTCAACGCCAGCAAGACTGAGGTCTTGCCGGTCGGGAAAGATCCTGTGCTATGGAGTGAACAGTGGTGGCCCACCACTCTGGGCCTTCCGCCCAATCCCAAACAGGTGGTGAAGAACCTTGGGGATTGGGTGGATTCAGCCCTGAGTTTCCAAACCCAGACTAAGAAGGTGGCGGCAACATGTTTTGGCATCCAGCACGGGCTTAAACCTCTGCTGTTTTTTTTTACCCTTTCATCCGACAGATGATTGTTCAGGCATCCGTGCTGTCTAGATTGGACTACGCCAGCTCGCTCTACTTGGGGGTCAACAAGACGAAGATCTTGAGACTGCAGAGAGTCCAAAATGTGGCCGCCAGAACTCCTCTAGGCCTGCCTAGACGCTGCCCAAACTTCCACCGCTATTCGTCAGCTTCACTGGCTGCCAGTGGCAAAACGGGTGGAGTTCAAGTCTCTCTGCTTTGCATTCAGGATCCTGAACTCCCCTGCACCTGGCATTCTGGCTGGCCTGCTCTCCGCCCACGCTCCTTCTCATCACCTTCGCTCTGCAGGTCAACACCTCGCAGTTGTCCCCAGGGTCAGGAGGGCTCGCGCCGGTGGGCGGTCCTTTTGCACTCTGGTAGCTAAGCTGTGGAATGCCCTTCCTGTTCACATTTAGAGCTTAGATAACTACCTGACATTCCGGAAAGCTCTGAAAACTCATCTTTTCCCATCTCCCTAGGTTTGGTAGTCCATGCCTTCTGTCTGTCTCTGTGGCACCTCGATGGGCTCTTTGCTGTTAGCAGCCTTTATTGCTTTTAGTGCCGGGATGCCCCTTTGCTGGGGAAGCTATGCGCTCTACAAATCAGCCTGACCTAACCTAACCCTGACAGAGCTGAATTCCAGGAAGCAGCCCAAGAAAGTGAACTGGACTGACACCTGTCAGAAAGCTTTTGTTGCCCTGAAGACCGCCATGTGAACGGCACGGTTGCTTCAGGCGCCCACCTTCTCCAAAAAATTAATTGTACAGACAGATGCTTCAGAGCATGGTGTAGGGGCTGTACTATCACAGATGAATGAGGAGGACCTAGACCAACCTGTAGCCTTCATCAGTAGGAGGTTACTTCCACTGGAACGGAGGTGGAGTGCAATTGAGCCTGAGGCATTTGCTGTGGTCTGGGCACTGAAGAAGTTGAGACCATACTTGTTTGGGACTCACTTCCGGGTTCAGACAGACCACAGGCCCCTCAGATGGTTGATGCAGATGAGGGGTGAGAATCCAAAGCTGTTGAGGAGGTCCATTTCCCTACAGGGGATGGACTTCACGGTGGAACAGTGCCCTGGTACAGAGCACGCCAATGCTGATGGCCTGTCCACATTTTTCCGCCTTAGTGAAGAGAACTCCCAAGGGGTGGGTAGTTCTCCCCACATTTCAGCTGGAGGGGACACGTGTTAGGCCTAGCACCATTGGTGTGGGTCTCCCTTCCATTTTGTTTTACTGTTGGACCCTATGTTTTGCTATGTTTTTGCTGGTCTTGATGCTTTGGGCACTTTGCCACTGCTATTCAGTGCCAAAGTTCAAGTGCTCCCTATTGTAAAATATTGTATTGGATTAGTGACTCCATGATTGGCTTATTTGATTTACTTGTTAGACCCTAGTACAGTGCACCATGTGTGCCCAGGGCCTGTAAATCAAATGCTGCTGGTGGGCTTGCAGCACTGTTTGTTCCACCCACAGAGGCTGCTTGTAAAGTGTGGCTCAGGCCTGCCATTGCAGAGCCTGTGTGCAGTCGGGGACTGCCATGTCGACTTGGCAAGTGCACACACTTGCCAGTCCCTAAACCTTCCCTTTTCTACATATTAGTCACCCTAAAAAGGCCCAAGGGCAGGGTGAATTGTATGTAAAAGGTAGGGCATGCACTGATGTGTGTGGCATGTCCTAATAGTGAATTACAGCCAATTACGTTTTTCACTATTGCAAGGCTATCTGTTCCCATAGACCTGAATCGACAATTTGATTATAACATATTATAATCCTAACTGACCCTAGGAACAAGATAGGAAAATAAAGTTTAGTATGCCTGAACTCAGAATGTTAAAATACATCTTTTAGTGTGGGTGATTTTTACATTCTGTGTTTGAAAAGACCACTTTTAGAGAGTAGGTAACCATCCAGCATGCCTCTGCTAGGTTTTTGTAGTCCATGTCTGGTTTGTGAGTGACAGGGGGCTGGAGAGGGCCTTGGCTCCAGCTGTCTGGTGGGTCAGGGCTGGGCTGAATAGGACCTGCATTGAATAGAGAGTAGGGGGAGGAGATTTCCTTTCACTGACCTGAACACTCATAGAATAGAGATTAGGGGGAGGAGTTTTCCTTTCAGCTACCTGGGCCAGGTCTGCTATCAACAATGCTGTCTCCACCTCCTGCCAGGAAGCTGCACCAGGGAGGACAGAACTGGTTTTGGCTGGGCACAGACACCCTCTGCCATCAGAGGACAAAGGATTTTGCAGTATAAATATTGGGGCCCAGACCCTAGAACTTTAGATAACATCTGGGAATCAAGACGGACCTTTGTCAAGGAGAGAAACCAAGGAAGCTGAAGGGGGACACTCTCCCAGTGCTGGTTGCTGTCTGGGGCTGGCCTGCAGTGGCAACTCATTTCCAAAAAAGGGAAAATGAACTTTGTGAACTTTATCATATTGAGGAAGATCTCCAAGGGCTTGAAGCTGAGCTTGCCTCCTGTCTGAAGTCACAGGGACACCATGACTTCACCACCATCTCCCCCTGAATTTACTTGCTGGGAGTTCTGCCTGCAGAGAGGCGCTTGCTGTTGTTCTGGGCCCTCTGGAGACTGCGTGTCGCTGAGAGCTGGAAGCGCGACGCATCGAGGAAGAAGCGTGTTGCTGCCGCAGCAGTTGCCGTCATATCACCGAAGAAGCGTGTCGTTGCCGCAGCTGTTCGCCCTTGCATCACCAATGAAGCACGTCACATCACCAGAGAAGTGTGTCGCCGCCTCAGAGGTCGCATTCGCATCATTGGAGAAGCGTGCCGCAGGGTCTGTCATGGCTCAAGAGTTTACCAAGCCGCCGCACGGCCTTCCGGCGTGCACGCATCGCATCCACGTTGTCGCATTGCATCAAAGACGCCGTTTTGATTCATCGCACAGAATCGTCACATCACATCGAGGAACCATCTTGTTGCATCGTCACTGGGCTACAGTAAGAAACAACACATCAACTCCCCATACAGTAAGGAAGCGACACATCACCTTCCCTGTGCTGCAGAAAAGAACCGACACATCTACTCCCCTGAGTGTAAGGAACGGCGCATCAACTTCTCTGCAACCCTTTTTGTTTGTATTGCATGACGCATCCCACGTACTTTGAGAGTGAAGTGTCGCATTTACCATCTACATTGAACTAAGCTATTTTCTACCATTTTAGAGTCATATTTTGATTACAGTATTGGGGGTATTTGTTGTTTGGCCTCGTGTTAAGTCTTGTAAAGATTGCTTATTTTTCTAAACTGGTGTAGTGTCCATTTGTAGTGTTTTCACTGTATTACTGTATGTGTTCACAAATGCTTTTCACACTGCCTCTGAGATAAGCCTGTCTGCTCGTGCCAAGCTACCAAGGGGGTGAGCAGGGGTTATCCAGGAGTCTACCCCCCTTTCCCTGACTAGAAGCAAGGGACCCTACTTGGTCAAAGGTACCCACCTCTGCCAACTAGAGACCCCCATTTCTAACACACCTGTAAATCAAGGAATATTGGCACTTGCAGAAACACCAAGAGGGTCATCCATGTGAACCACATTAAACCCCACCATGACATGGCTTATGTGACCATGCTGATGGTCACAGTTGAGGATCAGGAAGCAGAGAGTGAACATCTCCCTGATCTTCTCTCAAACATCTCTAAAGCTGTATCACTGGAAGGAGTGGTTTTGTCATGTACCCTCACTGCCCAATAGCAGACTGATCACAGGCGAGTCCTAAATCTGCTTACTGAGCTCTTCTCCTTGACCCCTAGTCATACTAACTGGTGTATACATGATGTGGACCTTGGGGACAGCATATTGACAAGAATATGTCACATCTCTGTACTTCGCCCTGCCTTGGTGCACAAACTGTAGACATGCGCTGGCGCAGGCACCCTTGCACCATGGTGCGAGGATGCCTGCCTCGTGGGGAGATTGTTTTTGTGCAGGAAGGGTGGCGTAGCATTCAGACGCATCTCCAGATTTACGATTTCTCATAAATCTGGAGATGTGTCTTGCTCCATGGGTGTTGCGTGGGAACACCCACAGCAATACCCATGGAACACCCCTTCAACGCAAAGTGCTGCGTGTGAAGGGGCTGTATTTACAAGGAGAGGAAAAGTCACGCAGGGTGGCTTTTCCTGTCCTTGTAAATATGGAGGAGCCCCCTGCGCCACCTTGACATCACTAAAAGTGACATACTGGTGGCGCAGGCGGCTTGTAAATCTGCCCCGAGTTTTTATGTGGACTATAGGGTCCTCAATGCTGTGACCAAAACTGATGCACATCCAATCCCTAGGGCTGACGATTTAATTGACAGGTTTGGGGCAGCCAAATATCTCAGTACTTTTGATCTCACATCAGGGTACTGGCAGATAGGTCTGACCCCCTGGCGCCAAAGAAATATCTGCATTCTCAACCCCAGATAGGCGCTACCAGTCTACTCTTATGCCCTTTGGACTAAGGAATGCCCCAGCCTCTTTCCAAATCTTGGTGAACAAAGTCCTTGCTGGGCTGGATTCTTTAGTGCAGCTTATCTTGATAATATTGCTGTCTTTAGCTCCACCAGGAAGGATCACCTGATCCACCTTGGTAAGGTCCTGAAGGCTCTGAAGAGTGCAGGCCTCACTATCAAGGCAAGCATTTTCCAGATATGGCAGGGCACAGTTGTACACTTGGGCCAACCCTTACAACACAAGATCCAGACAATTCTGGACTGGGTAGCTCCAACCACCAAGACCCAAGTCAGGGCATTCCTTGGCTTGACTGGGTACTACAGAAGATTTATGAGGGGGTAAGTGTTAATTGTTGTGCCTCTCACAGAATTGGCCTGCAAAAATATGCCATAGAATGTTAACTGAACAGTGAGCTGTCAAAAGGCATTTGATACCGTGAAAGAAGCAACGTGCTCAGCCTCAATTCAGAAAGCTACAGATTATACCAAGCAGTTCACAGTGCAGACAGATGAATCTGAACATGGGGTAGGAGTAGTCCTATCCCAGATCAATGATGATGACCATGACCAACATGTTGCGCCCATTAGCTAGAAGTTATTCCCCAGAGAGCAGCATTGGAGTGCCAAATCAAGACCTCTGACCTTCTTGGTCAGTGTCACTGTACACCCCCGAACAGCTCCCCCATTAAGGCTCTGCCCTTGAGCCTGAGTTCCTTCCAGGTGGGTGTTCGAAGCCCTCCTCCACCCACAGGCTCCAGCCTGCACCTTATCCCTGGTGGTCTAGTGGAAGAGCACCATGCTGTTCTGCTATTCCGCTCTGCTCTGCTCTGTACCCTCTTTGCCTCCTTATTTCTCGTTTTGCCTTTTTTCCTCTGTTTGCCTCTTTCTCTCCTCACCCTTTTCTCCCTGTTTACTCTGTTTGGTTTGTTTTCCTTTTGCCCTTTTTTCTCTGTTTGCCTCTTTTTCTCTTAGCCTCTTTTTCTCTTGTGCCATCCTCGCTCCCTCTTCCCGGTCTCCCCAATGCTGCTGCCCCAGCCCTCCCAGCATGTCGCTCCTGCCTCCCAGCTGATCACCCTCCCCTCGACCCCTACTTAATGGTGGTTAAAGGCAAGCCTGTCTGTGACCAGCCGTGACCAGCGCCAGGGACCCTTGTCCCCCGACCCTCCACCGATACAACCCCAGCACTCTCCACACACTCAACCCTGGACACAACAATGACTCCCGGCTCTCACTGCCGAGCAACACCTAAAGCCCAATCTCCTGCCAGCACTGCCGCCGCACCTTCACACCACCCCGGCAGCAACCCCCAGCCCACTGGACGCCAACATACACAAACTACTGAGCTGCATCCTCCTCGACCTATGCACCCTGCACTGACACGCTGTAGAAATATGGAACCTCCCCGACACTCAAACGCCCGATGTCGCCTTCCTCGCAGATACCTCGACCAATGCCAGCTCTGCACCCAACATCGCAACCGGCATCCCTGACGGATAAGAGATCCTTAGAAAAGACTGCCCCAACCTCCCAGGCGGAGACCTTGCCATCATCCACAAAAGCTCCCTCCGATTGACAACCACTGACTCAGACAATGTCTTGGCCCCATGGAACACATCCACTTCCAGATCCAGACCAACCCCAGAATGACGCTGCATGGAACACTCACTTACAGACCACCTGGCCCCTGCACCCTGTTACCAACATAATCACCGACTTCATTGCACCCCATGCCCTCGCTTCCACAGACTACATACTACTCAGAGACTTGAACTTCCTCCTGGATAACCGTAGTGACCCTAACACCACTGCCCTCTTAGAGAGCTCACCAACATAGGACTGAAGCAACTTGTCTCTGCCCCCACTCACACAGACGACACACACTCAACCCCATTTTCGCAGGAGAAAACAACATCTACAGCCACACCACAGAACTGCTCTGGACTGACTACCACTGCTTCCACCAATGCATCAATTTCTCCTTTACTAAACCCACCACACAAGCATGCATGCCGCCAACCATGCAGAATCTGGAACAAAGTCTCCGAAGAACACCTAGCCTCCGCCCTCACCTGCACTCCACCCCAACTATAACAGATCCAAACACCATAGCAAGAAACCTCCACCAATGGATCAGCAACTGCACCAATACACTTGCCCCCACCAGAACACCAAAAGATGACACAACAAGAAAGCTAACTGGTTCACCACAGTACTCGAAGAATCCAAGCACTCCTGCCGATGACTGGAAAAGACATGAGAAACACCAATACTCCAGAAGCATGCTCCCCATACAAAACAGACACCATGGCACACCACCTACTCATCAAATCCACAAAGAAACACTTCCTCCCAAACAGAACCCTCCCCAATGCCCATAACTCAAATGAAATCTTCGCCATCATACCGGTATGTGCCAAACCCAATAGTGAAACAACTGATGTCCCTCCCTCCCAAGACCTCTGCAACAGACTCAGCTCCTTCTTTCACCTGAAGATCAAGACGCTCTATGACAATTTGGATGATCAAGACTTCTGCACCATCCCAACCCCCACCCCCAGCGATGCCACCCAACAGGCCCTTCTTACCTGGACCTCGCTCATGACAGAAGACACCCTAAAGACCATGATGAGCATCCACTCCAGAGCACCTTCTGACCCCTGCCCATTGCACATTTTCCACAGGGCCGCCACAGCCATCACATCCAAGCTACATCGAACCATCAACTGCTCCCTTGGAACGCCACATTACCCGACATCTGGAAGCGTGTCAAAGTCAATCCCCTCCTAAAGAAGTCCTCCGCAGACCCGAAAGACCTCAGGAACTTCAGGCCCATCTCACTGCTCCCTTTTGCAGCCAAGATCATAAAAAAGGCTGTCAACTCCACATTTCATCGAAACCAACAACATCCTAGACACCTCGAAATCCGAATTCCGCAGCACCCATAGCAACGAAACCCCCTTCCTCGCCGCCACAGATGACATCTGCGCCCTCATTGACCAAGGCCACACAACAGCCTTCATCTTCCTGGAACTATCAGCAGCCTTCAACACCGTCTTCCACCGCACACTAGCCACCAGACTTCATGACACTATCATCCAAGGAAAGGCCCTAGACTGGTTACGATCATTCCTCACAGGCAAAACACTGAGAATAAGACTCCCACCTATCCTCTCGTAACCAACAGAGATCAGATTCAGAGTACCCCAAGGATCCTCCTTCAGCCCTACTCTCTTCAACTTCTACATGGCCCCCCTCGCAACCATCATAAGAAACCACAGGCTCAACATTGTCTCTTATGCCGATGACACCCATCGCATCCTCTCCCTCACCAAGGAACCAACATCACCAGGCACAACTTTCAAAATGGGATTAAAGTCATTGCAACCTGGATGAGGAACAGCTGCCTGAAACTCAACTCAGAGAAAACAATTTTTCATCCTCAGCTCTGCCCCATTCGCATGAGATGACACCTGGTCGCCCCCCACCCTAGGAAACCCACCCACCCCAACGGACCATGCATGTGACCTCAGCATCATGATAGACTCATCACTCATTATGAATCGCCAGATCAACACCGTCTCCTCCACATGCTTCAATACCCTCCACATACTAAGCAAGACATTAAAGTGAATCCCCCCAACTCCAGGAAAATGGTCACTCCAACGCCTATATGCTGGAATCAGCAGAAAACTCCTCCCCAAACTCCAGACCATCCAGAAAGCCACAGCCAGACTAATTCTCAGTATCCCATGACCAACCACATCACCCAACACCTCTGTGACCTCCACTGGCTCCCTGTCAAAAGAAGAATAACTTTCAAGCTGCTCACACACTCCTAAAAGGCCCTCCACAACACTGGACCAAAATACCTCAATGACTGCATCTTCGTCTCTGCTCCAGAGAGAAATCTCTGCTCAGCCGACCTCTCCCTAGCCACCATCAGTCAAGTCAGTCAAAAACACTTTATTCGATTAGTTAAAATCATAAAAGTACAGAAATATATAAAAGCATAAACCATGACATGATCAATAAAAAATATGGTTACAATAAAACCATATAATAAAACAACATACAACATATTTAAAAATCATTAGAAAATTACTCATATGATGCCCAAGCTAGAAGATTGTTTCGCCTTACAGCGCATAGCAGCCACCAAAAAATTTGCCACGCTAAAGATAATGCGAGTACTACTCAGCTGTTGAAGAAACAACAGGGCAGGTCTAACTTGTAAAAAGCCAGCTTCCTTTAAAATTGGAAGTAAGTATTTTTCACGGCTAGCAGAATAAAACTCGCAAAACATAATAAAATGCAACGTATCCTGACATGAAAAGTCATCACAGTGGCATGGTATGCTGCATTCGGGCTTGCCCCACAAAGGATAAGAGCCAAGAGAATAGTGAATCAGATTGAATCTAAAACGCAGTAATAAAAATCTATGGAAAGGATTTGTAACAATGCTTAGATAGGGTTCCAGCGAAGGAGACGAGAGAAGCAAAAAATGTGCTCTCACATTTGGTTTTCGAAGTTCTGTCTCCTCGCGGTCCATAGTAAGTCTATCTAAAAAAGACTGCCTGATCCATGCAATATCTGCTTTAACTATGAGAGATGGAGACGAAAAAAGCTCAGGGCGCCCCATGCTAGAGAACGCCACTCTAATGTACTCTAGCCAGGGGATTCTATTAGCATGATCTAAGGCTAAAACATCACTCAGGATCTGATGATTAAGGGAGATTTCCTGGTTTAACCAGGTCTTCAACCAAAATAACAATGGAGCCAACTTCAATTTATCAGAGACATAACCCAAACCAACCTCCGCATGAATAGAAAAAACAGGTGTTGATTGGCGAACTGATAGCAAAGAACGCAGGAATCTATTTTCTGCAACTTGAATCATATCCTGTGTAACATAGCCCCACAGAGCCGCGCCATAAGTGGCAATAGCCAGGCTTTTTGCAGTATAGACCTTCAACAAGGCCTCCATTGGCCTTGCCCCCAACTTCTTAGCAAAACTGATCACAGCTGAGGAAGACCTGGCTACTGAGTTGCGTTTAAGTTTAATTTGTGGGCCCCAGGAGCCATTCTCATCAAAGAGAACTCCCAAGTAGCAGAAGACCTTAACCCTGGAAATCTCTTCCCCGTTGCAAAATAGGGATCTAGACTTTGGCTTTTTACGTTGTTTCCCCACAACCATAAAGTGAGATTTTTTAATATTCACTTTAAGATCCAGGGCAGCCATGAATGCACCAAAGGCATCCAACAATCTCTGAAGCCCCACCGCCGTGCGGCCCAACAAAACAGCGTTGTCCGCGTATAGAAGAACTGGTACAACCCGTTCCCCCACGCACGGCGCATCAGCTCTCGAGACCCCCAGAGACCCTTCCAGGCCGTTAATATAAATTGTAAAGAGGAGTGGGGCAAGGATACACCCCTGCCTCACCCCTCTCTCCGCCCTAAAGTGCTTTGTGCATTTCCCATCCTGTGTGACCCTCACAGATGCGGATAGATCCTGATGCAAGGTTGCAAGAAAACTTACTAAGGGCGGGTCAATACCCAGATCCAGCATGATTTGCCAGAGCTTGGACCGGTTGACCAAATCAAATGCGGAGGACAGGTCCATGAAGCCATGAAAAGGGACCCGTCCTTCGCCACCGTATATTTGCTGATTAAAAGCTGAAGATTTAGACACTGGTCCAAAGTCCCCCTTTTTGGTCTAAAACCGTATTGCAGATTAGATAAAATACCTCGGCTATCTAAGACATCCCTAAGTTTACCAAGTAAGACCCTGCCCAAGATCTTAACCGCAGAGTCTAGCAGGGAAATAGGTCTGTAGCACGAGGGGTCATCACGTTGGCCCTTTTTAAAAATGGGTATAATAAGAGCAGTTGACCAAGAAGCTGGAAACCTATAGGTTGAGACGGCATTAAAAACAATAACTAGGATCCTTGCCCATACATTAGGAGAAGAGGCGAAAAGGTCGGCTGGTACACCATCAGGGCCAGGTGCCTTATTACTAGCCACCATCATATGCTTTTACGTGACCAGAGCAGGTCCTTCTCCTACCTTACAGCCAAGACCTGGAACGGTCTCCCCCTTCACCTCTGGCGAAGCCCAACACTGCACCAATTCAGGAAGGACCTCAAGAATTGGCTCTTCGAATGACCCCAACGAAGCTGCTCACACCCACCCCTCAGTGCCTTGAGATCCTAACAGGTGAGTAGTGCGCTCTATAAAACCTTGATTGATTGATTGATTGATTGATTGATTGAGAGGGAAGCATTTGATGTGGTTTACCCCCTGATGAAGTTAAGACAATGCTTGTTTAGTTCTCACTTCCTTGTTCAGACCGACGACAGGCCTTCCAGGTGGCTGATGCAAATGAAAGGTGAAAATCCCAAACTGGAAAGGTAGACAATATCACTACAGGGCATGGGCTTTACAGTGGAACACCGACCTGGGACAGGCCATGCCAATGCAAAGGGCTTTCTAGGTTCTTCCACTTAGAAGATGAAGATTCTGTACGGAAAGATTAGTTTTATCCTCTTTTGTTTAAGGGGTCCTATAGGAATGTGCCTCTTTTGACATGGTTAGCCACCACTTTTTGCCTGGAAGATGTGATTTCGACTGAAAGTGCATGGGGTCCCCAGTGCCAGATCTCTTTCCCTAAACTGTACCACAATTGGCACAATTTCGGCCCCTTTGTAAGTCCCTAGTAAATGGTATCCCTGGTACCTAAGGCATGGGAACTCAAAATGGCTCACATGGGCTGCAGCATGTATTGTGCCACCCTAGGGACCCCTCACAAAGATCATGCACACTGTCAGTGCAGGCTGGTGCAGAGAAAAATGAAAAGTGAGCATGACACACATCCCTGTGTGCCATTCCCACAGACACTGCATGAGATATAGGTAAGCCACCCCTACAGCAAGCCTTCCAGCACTAAAGCAGGGTACACTATATCCAATGTGTGGACATATGTGCCTGAGTGGATATGCCCCCACAATGTCCAAGTCCATTCTGGGAAATTGTAAGTGCACAGAGAAGCCATAAAGAGATCATTGGCTAGATACTTGTCAGTACGATTTCGACAGCTCCATGATGGCTTCACTGTACCCACAGATGTTTGTTACCAAATATCTTGTCTTAATAAATCCTCACTGATGTCAGTGTTGGATTTATTAATAAACGCACACAGCGGACACCTTAGAGGGGTCCTCTAAAAACCTACCAAGTACTAGTGGGGTTACAAACTGGTCTTAGCCAGCTTGCCACCACTAGACATGTTTTTGGCCTCCTGGGGTGAGAGCCTTTTTACTCTGATGCCAGAAACAAAGCCTGCTCTGGGTGGGGGTATTTCACAGCCCCTTCAAGCAGTATTTGTCATCCAGGATAGGAAGCTTCAAAGGATATTACTTCTTTGAAATTAGATCGAGGCCTCTTCAGTTAGTGGAGAATGCCAACCCCCTGTCCTGACCCTACCTTTTGTGGGAGGGCAGGCAGGAAAATTAGTGAGATTAGGAGGTGTACCCAGTCATCCAGCTTCACCCCTCAGGTAGAGCAAGTGATGGGACTCCACTTTTCCAATTCCTCCATCTTTTTTTTTTTTTGATTTTCAAAAACCTTTATTGAACATTACAGCATGATACAATTACCGTTTCCATTGAATAGCATAGCATCCGTTACAAGTATGAATGAATTTAGCCATCTCGTAGGCACACTGACCAGCGCGTACCACAGTTTGCCACAAACACGGGAAAGTGCAACCAAATAACAGGTGTGAGGTGTAGGTGGCCAGTCGAGTGTTAAGGGTCTGTAGCCCGAGCGTCGGGAAAGGGCAATCTTCCAGCTGATTTTTCGGAGTCGGCCAGTCAGTGAAGAGAGGAGATAAAGGGCCCTCATATATCAGGAGGCCTGTTAGCCTCAGGCATCAAGTCCCAGAATTCACTTAGATGTGTCTGGCAGTGAGCAGCATCATCAATCCAATGCTTAACCTGTGGCGCCAGCCTGCAGGCCCAATGGATTGCCCCCCAGCACTTGGCAAGTACCAGCAGCATCGCGGTTAGTTTGCAGTTGGCATCAGAAATATCTTTAACATGACCCAGAAGGCAAAGAAGAGGGTCAGGGACAATGTACTCCAAAGTAATGGTAGTTGTTTTGCAGAACTCCAGCCAACTCCAGACAACTCCAGCCAAAAGTCGGTGACCCTGGGTCACGACCAGGCCAAGTGCATGAAGCTCGCCTCAGGAGCCGAGCTGCGTGCACATCTGTCACTGTCCATCGACCCCATCCTGTGCAATGTAGTAGGAGTGCGGTAGAGTCTGTGTAGATAATTAAAATGGATGAGTCCTAGTTGATAATTGGGGGAGAGGCGCTTGGTTTGGTTGCAGCAATATTGCCACTGCGTAAGGGAAAGACTGCCACCTAGATCCGAGCCCCATGCATTGCGGGTGCATTCAGTGTCAATGGAGGAGGCCGCCATTGTGAGGTCATATAGTCAAGTGACCAGTTTGCGTGAGGAAGTGGAAGCTTGGACGTATTCAAGAGGGGCATCAGGCTGGGGAGCGAGTGGAAAACTTGGATTGATGTCTTTGCATGTGGCCCTTATTTTATAATAGAGTAATTTATCAAATTATGCAGCATTGTTGGGGAGAGAGAAGAAGCTGTTATTGGGATAGATGTCGCCGTTGGTGTGGATACCCAGATTCGCAGCGTGGTGAGCCATGCTGGCGGTTTGCAGGGGAGGAAAGGAGGGGTTGTTAGCAAGCTTAATTGAAGGCGCAAATAGATCCTTAGTACGAGTGTACCTACGGAGTCCATCTCATGCTCATCGCACGCATTCCACTGTGTCAATCTCGACTCATGGGTTCTTGTGCGATAAGAACAATACTGTTTGCAGCAGCCAAGGGGAGGCTAGGTCTGTCTCCACCGTCACATGTGGCTGAAAAGGCATTTGTTGTTTCAAACGTGAATGAAGCTAGCTTGGGCACACAGCGCGTAGAGCCTGAGATCAGGGGCTCCCATTCCACCACAGGCCAGAGAGAGTGTTAGTTCATCATAGGCGATACAGGGTTGGCGTCCGGCCCAGATCAGTGCGATTACATTCAAACGAACCTTTAAAAAAATTGTGATGTAAGTGGTATCGGGATGTTTAAAAATAAGTATAGAAGTTTTGGAAGCACTACCATCTTGGTTATTGCAATACAACCAGCTAAGGAGAGGGGGAGTTTTTTCCAAGAGGGTATTTTAGCTTAGGGCCTGTCCATTGCTTTTACGAAGTTGGATTTCCACAGCTCATCCATGTCTCTGCTCAGCCAGATGCCGAGGTATCTGGTGGGACCATTCGCCCAAATTAATGGGTATTCCGTGGGAAATGGCTGAGTCGCATCAGTGAGGGGGAAGAGGACAGATTTACCACACTTCACCTGTACCCCAGAGTAGCAGCCAAAATGGATCACTTTCCTTGTCATGGGAGCTAGGTTCTCCTGCAGTTCTCGAATGTATATCATGATGTCATCTGCATACATCAAGGTCACTTTATGGAATTCCATGCCTGTAAACACTAAGAAGTCCAAGTCTGAACTATTGTTCAGAAAGACACTGAAAACTTGGCTTTTTAGTTTACCCAAGAGGTCTTCCACTGTCTGTGTGCCCTCAGTTGTTGCTGCCGTTGCTAGCGCAGGGACACCTCCGTTGGGGGTAGCCGTGCGCTCTACAAATGGTAACAATCATAATAATAAAGAGCGCAGGACAAGAAGCCGATACCCCGTTGGGTGTGGTTCTGGAGTAGAAGGGCTGCCAGGGGCTCCATAGCCAAGGCAAATAGCATAGAGGACAAGGGACAGCCATGCCTGGTGCCCCTCGTGATCGTTATGGGATCGGTGACCTGCCCATTAACCCTGATGCGCACTGTCTGGAGTGTATATAGGAGTTGGATCTTTTAAACAAAGCTCGGGCTGAAACCAAGACGAGGAGGAAGATAAAAGAGAAAGGGCCACTCCAACATATCGAAGGACGTAGTGGCGTCAAGCAGGGTGGCCACCACAGGCAAGACGGGGTTGATCTGGTGTATGACAGAGAAGATGGTGTGCAGATTCTGCTAAGTGGCATGACCAGGGATGAACCCCGATTGATCCGGGCAGGCTATTAGTGGCCTGAGAGGGAAGAGACGATTAGCTAACAGTTTGGCATAGATTTTGTTGTCAGTATTGATCAGTGATAAGGGGAGGTAGGAATCGCAACTCTCGGGGGATTTGTCAGGTTTAAGGAGAAGAGTGATCATTGCCTCGCAGGGATTCATTGTGCATCTCAGCCAGATGAGGTACGAGGAGTGGTGTGTATTCTTTATAAAATGCAGGGGTAAGCCCATCTGAGCCCGGGGCTTTATCGCCCTGGAGTCGTGCAATGACTTTGGTGATTTCTTCAGGGATGAATGGCTTATCCAAATATTCACGATGCCCATTGCCGAGCCATAAAAGCTTGATCGAGTCAAAGTATTGATCCAGGACTTCATGGGGCATAGCCTCGCCAGCAGTGTATAGCTGGGCATAAAAAGTGGAGATCGAAGCGATGATCCCACTGGGGGAGGTAGTCCTTCCGGCAGTCGCATCATCAAGAGCAGTGATGTATGAGGAGGCACGTGGCTGTCCTAATAGGTTTGCGAGGGTCTTACCAGGGCGATCGCCCTCCCCATAGAGGCGAGCACGAGATTCTCTGCCCAGGAATGCAACCTCTCTATCTGCCGCCACATGGAATTTGGTAAGCTTAGTTTTAATGGTGGCAAGGGTGACAGGGTTAGGATCCTTGGCCTGCCATAGATTGAGTGCTTTGAAGTCTGTCTCCAAGCGCTTGAGGGTCCCTGTAATGGACTTTAGCACCCCAGATTGCTTAGCGATGCATTCCCCAGGATCACAGCTTTGAAGGCCTCCCAGAGCGTCAAGGGTGATTCTACGAAACTGGAGTTGTGTTCAAAGCAATTTAAGATGGCACCCTGAATCTCCTCATGAACAGCAACATCGCGCAGTGAGTTAGCAGACAGGCACCATGAAAACATGCGGCGGAGGGTGAGTGGTAATTGCAAACACAGGTACACTGTGGCGTGATCTGAGAGTGTACGAGCCAGGTGATCCACAGAGGATCCACAAGAGGCGATTTCTGGCATAATAAGCCATAGATCGATGCTGGACCAAGATCCATGCATACTGGACACTCAGGAGCCCTCGCACGTGTCTGGATGTGTGTGGCGCCAGGCATCTAATAGAGAGTTGTCCTCTGATATTGAATGTTGTGTGGTTGCGGCTTGTGGGTGATGAATGCGAGCCCCTGAGCGGTCCAGTGCCAACGAGGGCACAATGTTGAAATCGCTGCCCCAAATAAGAGAGTGGGGCCCCTGTGAGGATATGATTTGCCAAACTTTAGTGAAAAAGCTGGGGTCATCGGTGTTGGGGCCAGAGATCGCAGCGAGGACCACAGGCTGGTTGTAGTGGGTGCCAGCAAGGATCACGTAGGGCCAATGAATGATTGCGTTTCCCGCCAGGGGAGGCCCTTCCTAAAGAGGATTGTGACGCAGCATGCATAGTTGGAATAGAAAGCAGAGTGAAATTTCCGCCCAGTGACGACAATGCAGTCTGGATGAGGTGGCGAGGAGGAGGTGTGTCTCTTGAAGGAAGCATACATCTATTTTATGTTTAATAATATATGTGAGCATGAGCGGTGCCTTTCGATAGTCGTTCATGCACCTTATGTTCCAGGTCAGGAAGGTAGTGTCAGTCATGAGGTGGCCAGGATAAATTGGTGATGTAGCGTCTGTGGTCAATGGACAGGTAGTAATGACCAGTGCCTTGGAAGATGAAAGGTTGCGGAATGTATGCGATCGATGACATGTCAATAACAGTATAAGAAAAACAGCATAACAAAACGCATACAACAGTGGGCCAGGTGTGGACCCCTGAGATGAATACCAATAGTCTCCTCCCACCCATTACAGCCCCCAAATTGGATTGAGCTCCAGAAGCACCCCCACCCAAGAATCTGAACTGGGAAGATTTGAAACGGTTATGGGAATTATGCCTCTTTACCCCTTTGCCATAAAGGCAGGGTGGCTGGGCTTTGGAAATCACAGAGGGGAGTGAGAGTGAGAAAAATCATATACAACAATATGCATAAATCACTGCGGCAGTTAATATGAGCGTAGCTGATACAGGATGCCAAATGGTACAGTAAAATGAAGCTAGGCATGCAAAACCCAATCCTTATCACTCAATCAATCAATCAATCAATCAATCAATCAGGGGAATTTTTTGAAAGCACGCTGCTCACCCGTGAGGGTCTCAAGGAGCTGGTAGGCTCAGCAGTTCCGTTCAGCCAAAGAGCCAGGTCTTGAGAGTGTTCCTGAAGGTTTTCAGGGAGGGAGCACATCTGATGTCGATCGGGAGTTTATTCCCTGGTCTTGGCCACAATGTCGGAAAAGGATTTTCCCCCTGCTTTGGCTTTGTGGATGCATAGGTTTTCAGCAAGGATGAGATTGGCTGATCTGAGTTTCTTTTAGGTATGTGGAGGATGATTCTGTCGTTGAGGTATTGGGGTCTGGTGTTGTTTAGGCATTTGTAGGTGTGGGTGAGAATCTTGAACGTGACTCTCTTCTCAACGGGAAACGAGTGGAGCTTCCGTAGGTGTTGGCTGATGTGCTTGTGTCGAGGGATGCCGAGGACAAGTCTGGCGGCGGTGTTCTGTATTGTCTGGAGTTTGCGGAGTAGAGACTTTTTTCTGCCGAAGTAGAGGGAGATTCCATAGTCCAGCCTGCTGGTGTTGAGTGTGTTGTTGGCTGTCTTCCTTGACTAAGGGGGGATCCATTTGAAAGTCTCACATAGGATGCGGAGGGTGTTGAAGCAGCTAGAGGCGACGGCGTTGATCTGTCGATTCATGGAGAGGGAGGAGTTGAGTACTATGCTGAGGTTTCAAGCATGGTTCGTGGGGGTCGGTGGGCTGCTGAGGTCTGTGGGCCACCAGGTATTGTCCCATGCTGATGGGGTGGTTCACTGGAATGGGACTTCTGTCTTCTCAGTGTTGAGCTTCAGGCAGCTGTTGGGCATCCAGGCTGCAACATACTGCATTCCTTCCTGGAAGTTGAGTCTGGTGGTGGCGTGGTCCTTGGTGAAGGAGATGATGAGCTGGGTGTTATCGGCGTAGGATACAGTGCTGAGGCTGTGTTGTCGGACGATTGTGGCGAGGGTCCATCTAAATGTTGAAGACGGTTGGGCTGAGTGATGACCCCTGTTGTACTCTGCAGTTGATTTCTGTGGGTTCGGAGAGGAAGAGTGGCAGTCTGATCCTTTAGCTTCTTGCAGGTGAGGATTGACTGGATCCAGTTGAGGGCGGTTCCTTGTATGCCGGCGTTGTGTAGTCTGGCTACGAGTGTGCGATGGGAGACAGTGTTGAATGCTGCTGATAAGTCTAGTAGAATCAGGGCTGTGTTGTGGCCTTGGTCAAGGAGGGTGCAAATGTCATCTGTGGTGGTGAGTAGGGCAGTCTCGGTGCTGTGGTTGCTTCGGAATCCAGATTCAGACGGGTCGAGGACGGCGTTGTCTTCGATGAACTTTGACAGTTCTGAGTTGACGGTTTCCTCAGCGACTTTCACAGTAAAGTGGATGAGCGAGATGAGCTGGTAGTTCTTGAGGTCCATGAGATCAGCTGAGGGGTTCTTGAGCAGGGGCCTGACTTCTGCACGTTTCCAGTCATTGGGGAAGGTGCCGGTCTCGAAGGTGGTGTTGATGGTGTGTTGTAATTCTGATGCGATGGCAGTGGTGGCTCCGTGGTAGATGTGCGGTAGGTAGGGGTCAGTGAGGGCCACTGAGTGGATGCCTTTCTTGGCCGAGGCAGTCTCTTGGGCCATGATCGGTGTCCAGGAGGAGATGGTGGGCTGGCTGGTGTAGCCGGAGGGCAGGCTGGCTGCGGAGTCGGGCAAATGGTTGTTGAAGTTGTAGAGGTTTTCGATCCTCAGATGGAAGTAGGTTCAGAGCTTGTCGCAGAGGTCTCGGGAGGGGGTGTTGACCATGGCTTTGATGCAAGGATTAGTGAATTCCTGGATGACGATGAAGAGTTCCTTGGAGTTGCTGAGGATTTTGTTGTGGATGAAGATTCTTTTTGTAGTTCTGATGTGTTGGTGGTAGTCTGTCATGGCGTCCTTGTAGGTGGTGTAGTTTCCAAGGGCCAAATGTATCAAGCCTTTTTCCTGTCCGCACACGGGCCGATTCTCAGAATCTGCCGGTTTGTGAATGGGAAAAAGCCTTTTGGGATGTATCATCCCAAAATGTAATCGCAAAACAGTGAATCGCAAAATTTGCGATTCTCTATTTTGTGAATGCATACAAGGAATTGCATATTGCGATTCCTTAAATGCAATTCTGGAAGCACCAGAAATTTTCTATTTGGCCTTAAGGAATCGCAAATTACCACCAACTTCAAGTTGGTGGTAATTTGCGATTTTCTAGAAAAAAGCACTTTTTTACTTTTTTCAAAGTGCCATTTGGTGCACATACGTAAAATGTGAACACATGCATTTTTCAGGGGTGCAGCAGGGTGTCCTTTTGGCACCCTTGCAACCTTGAAATTGCATTCTCAATTTGCAATTCTCTAATTGGTAATCGTAAATTGAGAATGTCTTCCCATTCATTCCTATGGGCCTCCTAGATCATAGGAATGAATGGGAAGATATTCCTTATTTGCGAATCTCAATTTGCGATTCTCAAATAAGGAATATGTAGGATTCACAAAATTTTGAGCAGGTGTTCGGTGGCAGGGAAGTTTTCACTGGAGGTGGTGAGGTGGAGGGAGTTCTTGTGAATGATGGTGAGGCCTCCTCCTGGGTGTTTGGGGAGGTCCTTCCTCTGGATCTTGTACCCATCCGGGATGGCGATGGCGATGTCACGGACAGAGAAGCCGTTGGTCCAGGTTTCCATGAAAAAGGCAATGTTGGGCCAGAGTGAGTGAGTGAGAGTGAGATCTCCATGGCGTGTCTGTGCACTGAGCGCACGTTGAGGAGGATGCATCTTAGGGCGTCGGCGGTGTTGTCAGCCGGAGCCGTGGTGAAGGTCTGGTGCCAGTGGCGACAGGAGAACTGGCCATGGGTCGTGTTCAGCATAGCCTGCTGGCAGTTGTTTTTTCTGGGGTTGAGTACAAGGAGGGCAGCTGTGTTGTAGCGGTGGATGATTCGAGATTCAGGGTCCCTGGCGCTGGTCGTGGTCAGGTCGCAGACGGGCTTGCTTTTGGCTCGCGTTTGGCATGCCGCTGCGCGCATCCACTGCGCAAAAGCACAGCAGTCGCGATTAAATAAATTAGGGGGGAGGGATGTGTAGCTGGGAGGCAGGAGCGGGGACCGTTCGGGGGAGGGGCCGCCGAAGCAGCAGCAGCGGGAAAAGGAGGCAGTGCAACAATGAAAATTGAAGAGTGCAGTAATTGAAGAGCAATAATAAAAATAAAATAAAATCCTACATTGGCGGAGGCTAAGAGGCTGCAGGCGAAGGGCAGAGCATGGAGTGGGCTAAATATCGGTCTAGATCCTAGGTGGAGCGGGCTGCAAATGAGCACCAGCTGGCAGGCAGCAGCTTCGAACCTACCAGGTGGAGTTCAGAGGTCTTGCACAGCACAGCACAGCACAGCAACAGCACAGCCGACCTAGACCGCTTGTTCGATTGCCTTCAGAAGTAGTGCGGCGGCTCTGCGGGGGTGACTTCTGCAACTGTTTGGCAAAGGTGAGGGCGGCCTTCGGATCAGTGAAAAAAGTAGGTTCTCACAAAAGTCAATGCAAAGTTTAGCAGGGTACAACATGGCATAAGTGATGTGGAGCTACTGTAAAATGTGCTTAGCGGGAAGAAAGTCCCTGCAGGCTGCCTGAACAGACTGGGTGAAGTCAGGGTAGAAGGATAGAACATTGCAATGGTGGTTGATTTCCCCTCGGTCCGGGGCCCTGTGGAGAATGGGGTCCTGGTCCCGGTAATTCATTAAGCGGCAACAATGGGCCTCGCAGGGGCTAAGGAGGAGGTCGTGGGCCGAGGGACCTGTGTACCTGTTTAATGATGAAATGGTTAGACAGGACTAGGCAAAAGAGGTCGCGGAGGTGGGACTAGAGATAGTCTTCCATTTTCCCGGTCGCAGTTGACTCCAGAAGGCCAACGACCCGAATGTTATTCCTCCGGTAGCACGCTTTTAATTCCTCATTCTTGGCACGTATGACTTAGAGGATCTTGTCCATTTTGAGGAGTTTCTGCGTGCCCTCGGCCCCAATGTCATCCGTGTCCGAAATACTTGATTCGAGCTGGACGATGTGGGCATCGTGAGTGTCCACCCACTGTTTCACCTGGTCAAGGCGCGATGTTCAGTGGTCAATTTTGGCATTTATTGACTTCAGACTGGATTTGACCTCTAGCAGGAAGGTTCGAAGTCTGTTGTCCTGCTCACCGGGAAGATCCATCTGGGTGGACTGCTCGCTGGCATCAGTGGACACCTCACCACCCCTGCCTGCTTCCCACAAAAGTGAATTTGGGTTGCCTGGTGTCCGTCTTCCCCACGGTAAAACTCGTGGGGCGGTCAAGAAAATAGTCCGCTGGGGGTGCTTGGCAGAGATCAAGATACCACAGGATCTGGGTCAGATCAGGCAAGAGAACCCCCAGGGGGCCTGGAGTAGCAGCTCTCGAAGGGCCTAACTTATATTGAAACCAGGCCATGGGGGATGAGGAGGAATGGCAGGTAGCAACATTCGGGGCTAGAGGGATTCCCCTGGGGGCCCAGGAGGCAGCAGACAATAAGAGGGGGTGCTTCAGGCTCCACATGGGTGAGTAGTGGTGTTGTCCAAAGCCAGTCTAGGTTTTATCAGCTTACGCCGGTGCGCAGCAAGAAATGTCGCCTGGGGAAGGTAAGAGGATGCACTCCCAGTTCAGGCCAGCGAGGCGCCCGGTGATGTAGCGAGGACTGTCATGTGGTAGGAGGACAAGGAAGGCAAGACAGAGTGGCGACCTCCAGGATATACCCCCCTAGTCTGCAAGCGATCGTGCAAAATCGCCGGTATTAGCAGCCAGGAAAGCAGCATGGGCATCCAGCTCCAGATGTTGGGTGGACCAAGAGGGCTGCCAGTTCAGACAGCTCGTGGCTCAAGCCCCAAGAGTGGACAAGAGGGGACGAGCCTGCCAGGCCCAGGTTCTGCAGCTGTCTCAATCCGTGCCAGGAGCAGGGCGGGAGAGCAGACTGGGCAGCCTGGCAGAGGTGGCATCTGGGTCGCACTGCTGTCTTACTTGGGCCTTCAAGGTGTCTCGGATCTCCCGCTGCAGTCACGATTCAAACCAGGCAGCCGGCTACAGGAAGCCTCTCCGCAGTGGTGGGAGCAGCAAGATCCGGGTCGGCAACTTGGCCGGGCCATAAGGAAGTCAAGGCCCCTGCTCCGCCCAGCGAATGTGGCACCCATGCAGCCAGCAGGCCAGAGTCACCAGCAGGAAGGCACCACCGAGGCAGACATGGGCCAGCACCCAGGGGACGCCGCACAAGGCCAAGTACAAGGGCATGGCAGGGAGATGCTCCCAGTGGTAGCCGTAGAAGAGGCCCTGCCAAGCAGGCCAGGCTAGATTGGATTAATCCTGGGCAGACAACTACGCTATGCTCGTGAAGTTTGCGTAGTTTGTGCTACTTCGCACTACCCGAATTTCACATAGCACAGTGCAAAATCACGTAGCGTAGCGTAATTTGCATTTTTTGCTTGCTCGCGGACCTCAACGTCAAGTTGGCGACCGCGAGTGAGCACAATGACATCCCGGCAAGACTTTTTCCTCGTTCGCAATCAGCAACATCAAGTTGCCGATCGCGAGCATGGAAAATAAACCTCCCGGCGAGATTCTCAACGCGGGGAGGTCAGGTTTCTCATTGCGAGTGGTCGCATATGCTCACGATGAGAAACTACCAGTCCGCGTTGAGAAAGCTGCCGCTCGAGTAAAAATCTACTTGAGCGGCAGAAAACAACAGCTCGCACTGTGCAAGATGCCGTATTCAATGATTGCACTGTGCGGACAAGCATCCGGCACTGTGCAATCATCGCGAACAGCGCACTACGCAGTTCACGTAGTACTACGCGTATCTCGCATAGTGCGAAGTGCACTTTGTGTAGCTACGCATGGTGCTACTACGCGAACTACGCCCAGGGTTAGATTGGCTAACTAGACCCAGTCTAAGCCGCAGGCCGCTTAGGTCCCCCGACGCTGCAGCGGAGTTAGTCGGGGCCTGGCTCAGCGATTTTTGGTCATTTGCCTTCCTCTGATGGCGGATGGTGAGGGATAGCATGCGCTCGGCCGGCAGTGCTTGCTCAGCGCGCAGCCATCTTGCCGCTGGAGAGACCATGTCCCCAATTCCTCAATCTTGGCTTGGAGAGAATTAGCCTATCAGGGTCACAGTTGTACCTCATCCCTCAGGAAGTGGTCACATAGAGGGTTTAGACACCCTAAAGGTAGGTAGCCTATTGGCTACTATTCATACAACAAAGATCTGGCATATGCACGCACTTTCTCAATTTTTTATATATGCATAGGATTAAAGTGAGGCAAGATATTCTTATCTAAATCCGCAGCCAGCTATCTTATAGCACAATATGGCCAAATCCTATATGCCCACTGATTTTGAAACAGCTATAGAAAAGGAAAGGAAAGAAAAGTGGTCAGTCAGTACACTCATATAATCCCCGATGTCATGTGTGTATGTGCTAAAAAATGTGTAGAGGAAAGAGAAAGTATCTCACGTGCGCACCACCAGAGGAGCTACTGGTAGGTTCTCACCAGCTTGCCCACGTTTATGTCATCATCGATAACTTTCTCAAAGAAAAAGTGATGTGTCCAGTAGAAAAGGAAGTGAAAAAGATAAAGACCCCGTGAAAACAATGAGACTCAAGAAGTCTCTATTTAAAATTGGACTAAACTCACAAAAGCTTGTCACATTTATTCCGAACTGTGAGTCTGCACCAGGTTAAAAACACAGCATGTTGTAGACCACTTCAATGACAGCCAACATGTTTCATTGCCAATTATATGTTAGTGGCAAATTTGTCAGGGCAACCGAGGTCAACAATCACCTCCCTGGGCATCTAACATTAAAAAGAGTGACTGGCAGACACACAAAGAAAAGAGTTTGTTTAGAGAAAATACCCCCAGCTACAGGCTCTCTTCAGTGCATTTATAAATTAAAATTGTAGACCACGGCCAAGTAGCTAGAAGTTGGCCACTCGTCCTCTATTCAATTTCATAATAATTACCTAGTAGGAGCTATGGGCCCACATACCAGCTCCCACTACGTCGTAGGGATGTATATCATATACACTTTTTGTCCCTTCAAATAGCACTTTTGTTGCTTAGTATTTTGTCTGTGGAAAAAAAAACATGCATCATATACTATATCTATAGTGCACAATGGAAATTGACACCATATCACTAACACACATTCATCAACAGCGCACTGTATCTCAGGCCGCCTAACAAGCGTGTCCAAATGTCCAACCTATCACGAACATCGGGCGCTTAAAAACTCATGTTTAAGAATCACAACTATCATCCATGTATTGCAGCACTTAGTCTTTTAAAATTGCGATGCAAATCGAGGCATTGACACTCTCGACAATTTAAACACGTGTGCAAATTTCATAGCGTGTTGATCAGCTCTACTCTACATCATTCATTACACCAACACTACTCCTCTGGCAAATCCTGCAGCCTTCTCGCTATTCGTCATTTCATTATCTCCTTTTTGCGGTACTAAGAACTCCAACGGTGACTATGCACCAACCGCTCCCGAATCATCAAAACATGTTGAACAGGGAAAAAGTCACTCGCTCCGCTTCGCCTTCTCACGAAGGACTGCGCTCAAATCATCGTCATTCTCAATCATATGCCCCCAACACTCTCGGCCAGCATACTCTTACCACTCCCCAGGGACTTCAGACAGTAAATCAACCCGGCATCACCTCCGCCGAACGGAGCTCGTCTATTTAAATGCAATGCGCTCTCTCTCGCGGCGTCCATGGTCACATGACCCCCACTACAGGCTAAACAGTATTCTAGCAAGTACTGGCGCCATTTTGGAATGGTGAAGGTGCATAGTGAATAAAACGTAATGCCCTACAGTAATTCTAATAAAAAACTGTGAAAATCATACCAGGTTTACTAAAAACCAAATCATTTAATTTAGCAATACCCTGGAGTATCATAGCACATTCCACAACAAGAGTGAGGAGTTAGAGAATGTCAATCCAAATACATAATTACACACATGTATATACAAAGTGAACTGCAATGCACTGCATAGCCTTTTAATCAGTCCAAGATGAACTTGTCACAAATACATATAGAATCGCAGTAGACTCCTGCGTCAACCCCATTCTTCAGTGTCATCACTAGGACAGTAGTGATTTTATACGACCAATATTCATCTACTGATCTTATTCCACTCAATCTGATCATTGATGCCAATCTGATCTACCTTCTCAGAAAATATCCAGCATGCTTCCTTTATAGCAAGTTTTTTTTCAAGACAGCTTACGTCACCCACTACCTTCTCCAACACCACCCATTTTAGTGCTTTATGATTATGTGAATGTTCCCTGTAGTGTTGTACCAGGCGTGTGGTCAATTTTCCTGCCTTGATTGTGCTAAGGTGTTCTTGCACTCGAACCTTGACCTTGCGAGAAGTTAGACCTATGTAGTCAGTCTGTAAATCATGTTAGATGAGTAGCAGTTACTGAACTTATTTAAGTACCACGTCCTCCCATTGAGCAGCTGAAGTTCAGTTGTTTTTTCTGTTAACTCACAGATTGAACAGCAGCTACACGGGTAATGACCCGATGGAATGGAACTGTTCACAGTGCAGTGCATCGGTCTTGTATGGACCAATCTGTCCTTTAAATTCTGAGCGCGTTTAAACGCAAATCTAGGTTGCGGCATTTGGAATTCATTGGTAGACAATAATGACCAATGTTTTCTTATTGCTTGACGGATCTTAGGAGAAAGATGATCAAACGTAAGAACCACTGGCAGACAATTCTTAGATTCTTTACAATTTCTTTCGAGAAGTACATCTCGAGGGGTGTTGTGAGCCCTTTTACGAGCTCTATTGACAATTTTCCTTGGATAGGCTCGCTGAACTCATTTCTCAGTCGAGGAACAGTTCCTACGATATCTAAGAAACTGGCCCACCGGTTGATTATCCCTCAGGGCTCTTGGGTGGAAGGATTGATAATGCAACAATTAATTTTTGCCAGTAGGTTTTTGCACCATTGTACTGAGCTTGTTATTGATCACTCTAATGTCCAAACCGAGATAAGTCGCTCTTTCATTACTTATATGCCATGTGAACTTCAAGCACTCATCTCGACCGTTTTGCCATTCCAAGAATTCACATAACAGATGTTTGGGTCCTGACCGTATACATAGAACATCGTCAATATACCTCTTCCAGAGGCAGATATGTCTCTGGAAGGGGTTGGATGACTGGTACAGATGGTATTTCTCAAACTGGCCTACATAAATGCAGACCAGACTAGGCGCAAAGGTTGCGCCCATTGAAGTGCCCGATACTTGCAAAAACAATTCATTCTTGTAACAGAAATAGTTACGGGTCAAGGCTAACTCGACACATTGCATCACAAATGACTGAGGAGTGTCGTAAACCCACTCCTGCGTCCCAAGAGCGCGAGCTGCTGCCACCAGCGTCGCCTCTTGGGGTATGCTCGTATATAAAGACACAATGTCAATTGTGACTACAAACTGTTGTAGAGGGTCAAAATCCATATTGTCAATGATATTCAGAATGTTGGTGGTATCCTGAACGTAGGACAATTGTTTAACCACCGATTCTCTCAAGAAGAAGTCCGCAAATTGCGACAAAGGTTCAAGAACAGAGGAGATACCCGAAACTATTGGGCGTCCCGGCGGAGGCCGTTGGGCCTTATGAATTTTGGGCAGAATGTAAAACGCCGGTGTTCTGGGTTTTACATTAATCAAGAAATCTGCCTCTTTTCTGGTTATCCACTGTTTCTCTTTTGCTTGTGAGACCATGGCTGTGATTATACTTGGGAGTTGAGCTGATGGATCCCTTGGGAGAGGTTGATAATGTTTCTTTTCATGCAGCAACCTCAATACCTCTAATTCATAGTCACAGGCATTCATTAACACTACGGCCCCGCCTTTATCGGCAGACTTGATAGTTATAGATGCATTATCTTGTAATAATTTGATTGCCTGCCAGTCAATCTTGCTCATAATATTAAAGGTATTTTGCTTATGATGAGATTCTTCCAACAACAATTTGATCGTATCTAGTACCTTCTGCTCAAAAACTAAAACTTCTGGGCCTAATGATGAATATGGTGGACAGAATTGGGACAGACGATGAAGATTAGTAGAGGAAGACAGAGGGGGGATCTTGTTCCTTATTAGCAAATAATTTCTTGATCTTAATTTTTCTCATTACTTCTTGGAACTCCATCCTACATTTAAATGGGCCATGGCGTGGGGTAGGGACGTACCCTAAACCTTTATTAAGGACTCTCAACTCATTTACTGTTAACTGATGATCAGAGAGGTTTAACACAATGTTGTTTATGTCGGGGTCCTGCCCTGGCTGTGAGTCAGATGTGGTGAGTACATTTGCCATGTTTGTGTCTGATTCTGCCTGGCCCTGCCTCTGCCCCTGGGTCCTACCCCTTTGTTGCCCTGCTGGGCCTGGCCTAAAAAAGAGCATAGTAGAGCTCCCAAATCCTGATTGGATTGTGCCTGGGGGTTTAATCTGACCCTCCCTTGATCTGATGGATGTGACACTTCTTCTTCTTCACTCGATGTGTTGTCAAAAGTCCAGTTCTGTGGAGTTCGTCTAGTTTGTTGACGTCCACCTCTTTGATGTCTGATTAATGGAGCCTGGTCACTTCCTGATTGATAATACTTGTCTTCGGTATATGGAAATGCCCACACGTGGGAATACCACTCCAAATTCCTTCTGAGACCTTTTATTTTTTGGTTTACTATGTAGTTCTTATAGTACGCTAAGTCCTCCTGTATCCTCTGTAACTGCTCTTTAGCTGCAATAATAGTTGTGTCATTTTTTATAGTCTCCTCTAAGTCAACAATTTCTTTTAACAGTTCGTCACTCAGTCTCTTAGCAGTCTGGATGATCAAGATAAGCCAATCCCGGGTGCATTTGTTCGCGATGAAGCTCCCATCCACCCGGAATTGCTTATCCTCCAAGAAAACCCTAGGCTCAATTCTGAACAAAAGACTAGCGGGGACAGCACCAGCTCGATAATATTTGGTCATAAGAGCCCCATGTAATGCTACCCTCACCTGTCGCTTTTCAATACTGCTCAACTTCTCCCATTCCTCCCTCGCTGAGGTGGTGTTAGAAAGAGAGGAATCCAGAAAGGGTGATGGTTCAGACAATATAGCAGCAATCTGGTCATCTGTAAATGCTAGGCAGTTCCTGTCCATGTCAGACACTCAGAATATGAGTAAAAAATACCTCATATAATTTCCACAGAGAAAATCACTTAAAAGCCACGGATGGAATTAGTTTATAAACCTGTCTGAAAGCAAATAAAGCCTGAAGAGGGTAATAATCTCAAAAAATATTTCTTCATAAAAGGGGGGAAAACAATTCTAAAATACACTATTTGGTGTAAGCTCTCATGGCTGAGCCGCCGTTCAACACGATGCTTTCAATAAGGAGCTATAGAGGTAAGAGTAGTGTTGGTGTAATGAATGATGTAGAGTAGAGCTGATCAACACGCTATGAAATTTGCACACGTGCTTAAATTGTCGAGAGTGTCAATGCCTCGATTTGCATCGCAATTTTAAAAGACTAAGGGCCTCATGTAGGTAGCCAAATACCGGTCGGTAACGGCCGATTTTCGGTAAATATGCCGTTACCGACCGGTATTCAGACAAGTGAGATGTAGGAGTCCAAAAACCACTTTTCGGTAAATATGCGGCGGTAAATACCGATTCATATTTACCTAATTCTAAAATACCGATTCATATTTACCGAATACATTATTAACGAATCGGTAAATATGAAGTGGTAAATATGAAGTGGTAAAAATTGAAAATGACATGTAGGAGCAGTCGGTAATTAAGAAATCCAGGAAAATCGGTAAATAAGAGTCGGTAATTAACACGGATGGAAAGCAGGTGGTAACCATCAACAATGCATATAAGCAATCCCAAAATGCAACAGCGTGGACAACATGGCCGCCATGTACGTCATTGCAAGGTGCCTACGTCTACAGGCAGCAGGACTGAGGGTGTGGCGACGGGAGGAACAAATCTACAGACAGCGCATCACACTATTCCAGCTGACTGATGCAGAGATACATGAGAGGTACAGGCTACACCCCGAAACCATCATGGACTTAATCAGGGACCTTCACCCACTCCTGGACCAGCCAATAAGAAGGGCGCACGCCATACCCCCACATGTGCAGGTGCTCTGCAGCCTACATCTGTTGGCATCCGGCAGTTATCAGGTGGTGATAGCTGCGGTGGGTGGGGTATCCCAGAGTTGCCTGTCACGTTTCTTCAGGAAGTTCCTGGATGCCATGATGCAGAGAATGCACCACTACATCAGCTTCCCAAACACACAGGCGGCACTGCAGAAAACAAAAACAGACTTTTATCACATGGCACAGTTCCCCCATGTCATCGGCTGTATTGATGGTACACACATCCCAATCTGTCCTCCAGCTGACACAGAGCACATCTACAGGAACAGGAAGTCCACCCACTCCATCAATGTGCAGGTGATCTGTGATGCAGGGAACATCATCACAGATATTGTTGCAAAGTTTCCTGGGAGCACCCACGACTCTTACATCTTCCAGAATAGTGGGATCTACACACGACTGAGAGCCGGAGAATTCGGAGAGGGTTACCTGCTGGGTAAGTAACAGTGACGCCCCTTGAAACCTGCAAATCAGAGTGTATAGAGGCATGTAACTGATGGTTCCCTTTTACTCATCCAGGCGACAGTGCATATGCATGCCGTTCATTCATCCTCACTCCCTACCTACACCCAGCAACCCAGAGTGAGAGACGATACAACGTGGCCCACAAATCTACACGCAATGTGGTGGAGCGCACGTTTGGACTGCTGAAGAGCAGGTTCCGCTGCCTCCACAAGAGCGGAGGCGCACGCCAGTACAAACCCATCACCTGCTGCAAGATAATTGCCACTTGTGCAATGCTGCACAACCTTGCCACGAAAAAAGGTACAGATGTGGAACTAACATATTTTGAGGACAACGAGGATGAGTCAGGCCAGCCAGAGGGCAGCGCAGCTAGAGTGCCAACTGCAATCGATGGGAGAGAGAGACGGGCAGAGATCACATGCAACTATTTCTGAGTAAGTGAGGGGACACAGCGAGTCGTGAGAAGTCATGACGTAGTTTAATGTGGCACCACGCCATGAACACATGAACAGGCCAATCTGGCAATATGCCATCTATACAATGAGTATGTCCAGGGTTACGTCACCCAATGGCAAGTGGATAAGCAGGGCCACATCAATGTTTGCGCATACGCGCTGCAGTGGTGGATTGCACGGCCTGTGCATCCTCACTAGAGCCAACCCCAAGCCGCCTGCTGCTCCTGCGTGCTTCGGGGACGGGGGGTGTGATGCTGCTGCTGGTGTCGATGCTCTCCGCAGCATCCCCTGCAGCAGTTGTCGACGCCTGACTTGTCAATAGCACCCCTAGTGCACTTGTCACCTGCACCATCCCCCGTGACAGGTCGCTGCAGCACTGTGTTAGGCCCTCCTGCATCGTCACAGAGCGCCGGCAAAGTAGGGAAGTCGCAGTTGCCAGACGGTTGAGTGCCCTGCTGGTAGTGTCCCTTCTCTGGCGTTCCCGGCGCCGTGCTTCGATGTCAGCATCTAATTTGCTGCACAACTGCTGGATTGACTGGGACATGTCCCGAATGCCCGCAGCCATGCCGCCAATGTTTGTGTCCATGTTGACTAAGCTTGTCCTCATCACCCGCATGTGCCTCTGGACTGACATTACTGCCTTTGATTGCAGGCGCTGTTGCTTCAACATTTGGCCCTCGAGCCCCAAGAAGACACCATGGCCATCAGTGGGTGCTGGTGGACTCTGGACACGCGACCTGCGGCGCCCTCTTGCTCCCGTCTGTGCTGCCTGTGATGTTTGGGGCACAGTGGGATGGCTCCCTTCCTGGGGCCCGGTGCGGTCTTCTGGGCCCATGCTGTCGTCTGACGAGGTGTCTAAGGCTCGTAGCCTGGCTGCTGGACGCCTCCTCATTCTCACACCTGCAAGCGGAGATGTGGCCGGTGAATCGAACATGAGTGGCGATGCTGGCTCTGGTGGTGGTGATGCTGGCTCTCGGTGAGGTGATGCTGGCTCTGTGTGCGGCGAGGCTGGCTGCGTAGGTGGTGCGGCTGCAAGTGGGCCTGCTCCCTGGTCTGCACTCGTGCTGGCTAGAGGTGATTTTTGTGGCCGGTGTGCCGTCTCCCCTGCAGCATGCCCTGTACTGCATGATGTCACATCTGTGGACAGAAAAACAACATTGGCTCAGTGTCCCCGAAGGGCTGCATTGCAAGCGTCACAATAAATCATTTCACTTTCCAATCTGTCCTCTGTCTCCTTGTGCCTCGAGTGCGTGACATGCCTTGTTGCCCTGTGACATTTACGTCATGGTTAGTGTTGCCCTGACTACATCTCCCGGAATGCATTGCCTGTCTGCACTGACACGTGTGGACTGCAGTGTGATTCTCGTGTCACAATGGGGGATGTGGGATAGGGGTAGGGGCGGCTACATTGCTGTGCTTTCGTCTTACCTTGGTGTGTTGCGGCTCTGGCAGAGCTGTCGGCGTCCCCAAGACCCACGACGCTCTCTTGCTCGAGTGTGGCCGCCACCAGCTCCTCCAGTTCGGTGAGGGCAGGTGCCCTGTTGGTTCCACCTCCGGTCTGGCTGGCCTCCTTCTGGATGTCGCCCATCTTCCTCTTGGTAACAATCCTCAGGTCATACCAGCGCTTTTTGAGGACCTCAATTTCCCTGTGGGTCACTCCCACAGCATTGACCTGCGCCTGGATGGCCAGCCATATGTTGCGCTTTTCGGCCTCAGGCACTTGCAGGGATTGCCTCCCAAACAGCTTCTGGTGCTGCTTCACCACCTCCTCCACCAGCACCTGGAGTTCCTTGGGGCTGAATTTGAGCTTCCTCCTCCTTTCCCCTCCGTCTTTCTGTGTGCTCTGGCTGGACATGCTGTTCGTTTCCCGCTCGCACATGCAACTGCTCCCTGCCTCTCCTCTGCACTCCGAGCCTCTCCAGGGTCGGCTAATTATGTACACCTGCCTGGGTGTGGCCACTTCGGCTAATTGTGTACACCTGCCTGGGTGTGGGCAGTTCCTGGTTGGGTGGGCTGTCGTTGCACAGGATTAGCTGTTTCGTCAAGTCATGTGATGTTATTTACCGAATCCGTACGTACCGATTCGGTATTTTCCGATTCGGTAGATACCACCTCGGTATTTTCCGAATCGGTAGATACCACCTCGGTATTTTCCGATTCGGTAATTATCACCTCGGTATTTACCGAATCGGTGAATTCCGATTCGTATTTACCGACTGTTACCGAATCGGTAACTGTTACCGAATTTTTACCTACATGTAACTTACCGATTCTAATTTACCGATTCGGTACGGCTCGGTATTTAAGAACCGGTAAAATTTATTTACCTACATGAGGCCCTTAGTGTTGCATTACGTGGATGTTGGTTGTGGTTCGTAAACATGAGTTTTTAAGCGCCCGATGTTCGTGATAGGTTGGACATTTGGACACGCTTGTTAGGCGGCCGGAGATACAGTGCGCTGTTGATGAATGTATGTTAGTGATATGGTGTTAATTTCCATTGTACACTATAGATATAGTAGATGATGGATGTTTATTTTCCACCGACAAAATACTAAGCAACAAAAGTGCTATTTGAGGGGACAAAAAGTGTATATGATATACATCCCTATGACGTAGTGGGAGTTGGTATTTGGGCCCATAGCTCCTACTAGGTAAATATTATGAAATTGAATAGAGGACGAGTGGCCAACTTCTAGCTACTTGGTCATGGTCTACAATTTTAATTTATACCTGCACTGAAGAGTGCCAGTAGCTGGGGGTATTTTCTCTAAACAAACTCTTTTCTTTGTGTGTCTGTCAGTCACTCTTTTTGATGTTAGATGTCCAGGGAGGTGATTGTTGACCTCGGTTGCCCTAACGAATGTGCCACTAAGAATAAATTGAAAATGAGACATGTTGGTCGTCATTGAAGTGGTCTACAACATGCTGTGTTTTTAACCTGGTGCAGACTCACATTTCGGAATAAAAGTCACAAGTTTTTGTGAGTTTAGTCCAATTTTAAATAGGGACTTCTTGAGTCTCATTGTTTTCACGGGGTTTTTATCTTTTTCACTTCCTATTCTACTGGGCACATCACTTTTTCTTTGAGAAATTTATCGATGATGACACAAACGTGGGCAAGCTGGTGAGAACCTACCAGTAGCTCCTCTGGTGGTGAGCACGTGAGTTACTTTCTTTACACATTTTTTAGCACATACACACTTGAAATCAGGGATTATGTGTTGATATGCGTGTACTGACTGACCACTTTTCTTTCCTTTCCTTTTCTATAGCTGTTTTAAAATCAGTGGGCACATAGGATTTGGCCATATTGTGCTATAAGACCGCTGGCTGCGGATTTAGATAAGAATATCTTTCCTATACATATATAAAAAATTGAGAAAGTGCCTGCATATACCAGATCTTTGTTGTATGAATAGATGTTGAGTGGAGGGTGTTCTGGCATATTATTGCCCTCTGTAGCTCCATATTGAAAGCATTGTGTTGAACGGCAGCTCAGCCATGAGAGCTTACACCAAATAGTATATTTTAGAATTGTTTCCCCCCCTTTTATGAAGAAATATGCCTGCAACTTCAAGACTTTGTAATTGTGGTGTGCTGTCTTGTCCTGTGACTGTGAGGCCTCTAAGAGCCTCAACAGGTCTACAGACCTTAACCAATCATGGAAGAACTCAGTTGGAGTGGAAGAACTACTCCCCTGCAAACCACAGGCACAGAACGGACGTGCTGCTCCCTGGCGACGCTGACGCAGCAACCAAACTAGAAGAGATTCGCTTTCTCCAGAAGGTCAGATCTTTCTCCACACTGAGTGTGAAGACACCAGGATGTACTGGAGCCATGCCGTATCAATACCTGTAGTGTCCGACCACCTCCAACCTACACCGAGACAGAGTCCAATATAGACTCCAACTCCCCAGGATGTAGGCACCCATCAAGGGACATCCAGACTCCTGAGACCAACTATGTGAGTCATCCAGCTGTCCTGCTATTGTCCCTGCAACCTGCCTGCCCCTGACAATGAAGACCACCTTGACACACAGAGCCCTGCAGACCAACCTGCTCTGCATCCAGCCCGCTCGGCCTAGGTACTGATGAACCAGCTGTCTCCTAAGCTTCTGAGACCCTTGCAACCTAATCCTCATTGGGGAACCCTCACACTTGCCTACAAGTCCCTATGTGCAGCCGGTTTTGAGGTGGTTCCCTTCTTTGTAGCATCTGCTACCAAAGATACCAGCACCCTGGTCCCGAACCAATCCGGTACCCTCCCAGTGATCTGTTAGTGGAACATTAAAGCTGGTCTTGCTACTACCCTAAAACCCGTAGTTGAACCGCGAGAACCACCTACACGAATTTCCATACATTTATGGGTTTTCTCACATAGGAATGCATTGTGCGTATTGTTCTTGGTCTGCAAACTATATAACATTAGGTGTTATTTTTGCAAATTGGTTTCGATTTTTTTCTTGGAGACGAGTCTGATTTATTGTCATGTGAGTAGAACAAATGCTTAGCACTAGCCTAAATACTCGCCCACAATATCATAATTTGAGCGTTAGCATTATCTCGTTTTGGCTCTGTATATCAAAATAATATTTTAAAACATTAAATAATTTAAGGACAAAAATACTTTCAACAATGTATGTAATATAAAAATAGACATAAACAAATGAATTAAAACCTAAATAATACAATCAAAATAACACAAAATAACTGAAATATATATTTTACATTAAAACAGAAACACTAACTAACACCCTGCAGAAGATGTAATAACTGCAAAATAAATTCAAACTAAATGAACATTAACAAATAAAAATAGCCATAAAGAAAACTAAACAATGAAAATGAAAATCCATTAAACATAAAATATGTAAGGACCAGAAAAGTTCTACACTTAACACAGCAAAAAGATTAAAGCTGCTGCAAGAGAACTTTCTGCCAAATTGCAAAGAGAAAATCAAAGTTGAAAAACTATCTTCACAAGCAGTATATTTGTGTTAACATAGTTGAAACTAAAACCATAAAAAATAACTAAACAAATTCTCTATTTTTATTTATCTACCAAACCAAAAGAAGTACAAAACCATCAGCAACCTAAAAAGCAGCTAGAGAATGTGACAAGTGAACACCTGGAAAAAGTCACAAATTAAAAGTAAATAAACAGAACACGCTTGTCAATATCAGCTAAATCTTAATTTGTTTTATTTTTAAAAACACCTTCATCTTCTATAACCTACCTACAGTTCCATTACAGGTTGTGGGTTTTTAGGGGAATATGGTGGAAAGTAATTTAATTACATTGAATATATTGATTATTTTTTATTTAATATTATTTGTTTAATTGAGATGTTATATACACCATGGGGTGCCTGCCACAGAATGCAGGGTAATACACACACGCACATTTCTCTGAAGTAGCCTGTATTACGGCTAGTTTAAGCCAATGACACAAGCTCCCATAGAGAACAGTGGGAATCTGACCGAACAGTGTTCGATCGCATTGTAATCAGGCGCTGACCTTAACTTGGTCAGTCCCAAGTCCAAGACGATGTTGGTCAGAAGGAACTCCGATTGACATCAGAATAAGCCCCATAATTTGCTTATTTAAAGATTTATATTTTTTAGTATTTAATAGAGCTGCTAAAATATGCTATTCATTTGAAGTGAACTACTCTCTATCTAGTGTTGCACCAACTGGAGTTCGAATAGTACATTTTACCCTTCCTGAGTACAACACTTTCCCTAGTGTTGCTGCAACTGAAGTTGTAATAGTAAATTCTACCCCTCCTGAGTCCAATGCTTTCCCCACTGTTGCACCAACTATAGTGGGAAGAGTACATTTTACCCCTCCTGAGTTTAACGCTTTCTCTACTATTATATTAATTTGAGTGGGAATAGTATATTTATTATTTATAGAATTTTTTTTAATGTTTATAAATGTATTATTATGTGTTTGTGTATTTAATTTTGTATATATATATATATATATATATATTTTTTATATGTATGTAATTTTAAAGATATTTTTAGTAAAATGTACTTTTATATACTGCGTACTTTTTGTGTTAAATGAAATTGAAAATATTCTAAATAATTTTGCAGCCTAATTGTTGTACATTTTTTTAATTCTTTGTGTATGCAAACCATGGTGCCTGCCACACAGTGAAGGATTTTACCACCAACCATAAGCTGTGGAGGCAAGGGGGCCCTGCTAGGGGCCTCCAAAGTCACTTTCTGAAAGCCTTTCCATTTCAGAAAGGCCCGTACGGAAAGGCTGTTGGAAACTGACATCGTAATCCAGATGGCAGAAATGCCCTGCACAGGGGATTGCGGTGTGGTTCTGACCGACAGAAATACTCTGAGAGCCGGTCGGAACCAAGTTGGAATGACTGGCTGGTTTACATTCCGATTGCTGAAATTGTAATCGGGCGGTTGGACTGCAAACTCTGAAAGTCTCCGACGTGGTCGAAAAACATCCAACTAGTGGTGGGAGGCTTTCCAACTGACAGTGTAATCGGCACATAAATAATTTATACATCAGTCAGAAAACATAGAACTGTTGCACAAAATAAGACTGATAATTAATAGATTTAATAATTAATAAAAAATTCAACACATCAACAATCGCTAAGCACAACATTTGAAATAATAGCAAAATAAAACCAAGTACATCTAGCACATAGAAATGTAATTAATACATTACAATTACAGCAAATACACATAGATAATAAAATATAATATTTTCCACCCACAAATATAAAAATAAAATAAACTTACAATTCCATAGCTGTAGATCACTGTTCACATTCATGTTCTCAAAATATAAACTGCCAAAGAAGCCCAAGGTACATCCATCAAAGTAATCAAAAGTCACAAGCAACCATAACAAATATAAACAAGCATTGGCATAGACAATAGGTCTCGCCTTTGGGACTTTATAAGAGTTTAGCCATGCAACAGTTGCATAACTAAATACTTATAAAGTCCCAAAAGCGAGAACTATTGGCTATGCCAAGCGGCCGTGCGGCCGCGAAAGTGAAAGTGAAAGTGATCCCGATCGCGATCAAACATCAAAGCGGGCGCGAAAGTGAAAGTAATCGCGGTCAAGCACGGTGCGCGCGCCCTCGCACATGCACTGTAGCTCTAGGCTGGCCTGGTAGCACTTTTTGGAGCCCTCTCAATAAGTCTCGCCAGACCAGCGCATGCGCTGGGTCAGGCGAGACCTAAAAAGATTCACTCCAGGAAACTCAAAAAAATCAATGAAATTAAAAATATAAATATAGGTTTATCAGAATAAAATTAGGTTCCTTTAAAATAAAATGCAAAAACCTCAGTACCTTGGCAAAATGACACAAATAGACTACAAAACTAGATTTAGACTAAAAAATGGCTGCTGAAAGAAAATAAAGAAATACCATCTCCATAGAAAACAATGTGACTTTAACTACAAATGTTGAAAATAAATGTTTAAAATGTATGTAAAATACTATAAAATATGTAACAAAGTTAAAATGTATAATGGAAATATAAATAAATATGTAAAGTATAACACAAACAGTAGTATAACAATACTACATAATATAATATAGCACAGTATATTAAATAATTTACAAAGTATATTAAATGTGTTATAAAACAAAAAAATATATGAATAACAACTATATATGGTTAACATTTTTTTTACTATATTTGTAAAAATGTTGAACAATTCAAATATGTGAAACAATGTGATGTCTTTCAGAATACTCATTGGCCAGTTGTTCAGTTGGGAATAGGCTCTTGTCAGATCATAGATGTTGATCTGTTCTCAATGAACTCAGTCAAGCATTTTTCTACTGGGAAGTGGGACTGAATTCAAGAATAGGACTACAGCAGATGCATGCTCTAAATATCTTCATTCTTGTCCATGCAGGTGGGAATGCATCTGGAAGAAAAACATTAAGGGATCGATAATGAAGTCGGTCGGAGTTGCCTCCGACGACACCGATGGGGTCTTGGACCCGACCGACTTCCTGTCAGCAGTCCTGACACCGCAATCACAATGCAACCGCACATGGCGCGGTCACATACTCCCATTTTTCTATGGGAGCATGTGCTGCGGCTGTAAACCGGCAGTAGCACAAGCTTCCATTGAGAAATGGGAGATTATGTTAATCCCTGCACCGCATAGCAGGAACCTCAAGGTGCCTGCCACGCAGTGCAGGGATTAAAAAGGGTTGCCCCCAAACAGAGGCATCAAGGAGAAGAGGGCCATGCGAGGGGCCCCCAAACTCGCTTTCTGACAGGATTTCCATGTCAGAAAGTCCGGCATGGAATGCCTGTTGCAAACCGAACATCGTTATCCCAAACAGCGAAAATGCCACCCATAGGGATTACGGGCTGGTCACCGACTGGCAGACAGGCTCCTTGAGGCCCTCGGAATCCAGGTGGAATTAACAGCTGGGTTCAATTCCTGGGGGCACAGGATACTTTGCACTATGTAGGTATGCATTAGAGGAGGAGCTGCACTACACCAAGTGGACTGAAGGCCCAATAATATTCTCACTTCCAGGTAATATTACCCTCTCTGGGGTCAATTCTGATCCGGGTCAGAAAGCACTCCGACCGAGCCGGATCCAAAGTGTTTTCCGACCGAGCCGGAGTCCTGCAGTCCGACCGAGCGAGTACGATGCTGCCGTATGCTGTCGGACTCGGTTCGGTCGGACTCCCATAGAAGTCACTGGGAGCCGGTCGTACGACGCGTACATGGGCTCCCATTGACTGAATGGGTACGTCGCGGACAAGTGTGCCCCCTACAGTGGGTACACGTCGGTGCAATCCGCACTGTACATGCCTGTGTTGGGGAGACCCATGCGTCTCCCCTGTGTCCGAGTCATAGGGCTGCGGGTGACAGGGGATCACCCACACCCGCATGATTTGTGAGCCGGATACTCCGGCTCGCACAGGCTGTCCGACGCATGCATCGTACTGGCTCGGTCGTGAATCGCATCCATCACACGCCACGGTTAGCTTACGACTGAGACGTACGGAGCGGTTCGGACCCGGAAACGTCTCGGTTGGTGAATTTCATGTAGCTCGCATCGTACTTGCTCGCTCGTACAGCTGTACGAGTCGGCCGGAAAACACGCGTACAGCTCATAGTTTTTCCAGCCGGATCGCTTTCGGTGTCCTTCCGACCCGGATCGGAATCGGCCCCTCTGTAGCATTTGGAGCCACTGCATATGTAACACCATTCTCTGGCCTTAAATACCTCAAATAAAATCTGTAAGGATTCCAGGTAGTATCTTAAAGAGGAAATTGGTAAGGATGATTGAGATGTTCTAGAAAATATTTAGAAACTGATGGTAGACCATTTTAACTATTCCTTGAAGAGAGTTAGTAAAAGAGAAAGTTTGAGAGGCTGGCTTAGTATATGGTGCTCCCTTATGTAAATGTAGCACCCTGCACTAATCCAGACAACCCTCTTGGTGATTTTAGTGATCTTAGACAACCTTAGAAATTTCTCTGAGTGGTAGCTGTGGTGAGCAGCCTTCAGGCATAGTCCAGGAGGAGTGTAAATCAGCTAGTTTTACCAGTAATTCATCTTAAGTTTGGTTAAATGAAAAAGAACCACACAGATTAGCTATAAAAATATGTATTTATTATTAACACTCACTAACACAATGGATTATCTCCTACCCAGAGATACAATCCAATTCACACAATATTTTGTTGATAGAATTTGTAAATAGCACAGAATATACAGTGGTCTGCAAGGGAGGACCAAACTATATACTAAAATAGTGGAATGAGAACAACGACCTGAGTCGAGAATGGACCCAGAAGATGTAGAAGAGCAGGGGACCCAATGAACCACCCAACGTGAGTATCTAGGAACCCAATGGAGGTCGGGTGCAGAGTTGGAACATGACCGCATGCTCAATGTTAGTCAATAGGTAAGTTGCTGTTGCAATTTTAAAGAAGAAGGACCCTTTCCAGTGAACCTCGAAAAACCCCATGGAATATGGTAGGTTGGAGAATTACCCCACCCGTGGATACCCCTGGAACCAGGATACCTACATCATGGAAGCCGGGTGCATAGGTGTAAATAGACGGCAGAACCTACCGTAGACCACAATGGAGGACTTCAGAAAACATGCCGCTGGCAAAGGAGGTGAAAGTGTCCAGTGGAACAGAAAGGTGGGATCAAGGTGAGAGGTACCTGCAAGCAGAGGGGACAGAGTCTATGTCACTCAGGAATTACCAGGAGGCACGGAAGACGAATGCCCGCTGATGTCATGTGGTGAAGACAGGGTTTTCCCTGCACACATTGCTATGTTAGCATAAGCGTTTTTAGATGTTAAACGCCATCTTGCCTCTTTGCTACATTTGCACAGGACACTACAGGTATCTGTTATTATAAGTAAAGCTGCATGCTTGCTTTTTCTTCACAAGAGAACGGTCTGTTTTTCACATCCCTATACTTACACCGCGACCCTAGTCTGAACACTGTGTGCAGAAGCCGTCTAGGTCAAATAACAATGTATGCTGTTGAATTCAGGTTGATCGGCCCATGCTCTAGACACAACAAGCACACAGCTGCAAATATCTGAAACTCGGGCGCCTTTAATATTGCATTGCATGCATGATACTGGCACTTGGAGAAAACCTTTCCAGACACAGAGAGCAGTGCTGATCCTGTGATGTGATTCACCTAGGCTGATCTTGGAGGTATGGGGTTCCCCATTCAAACCTAGAGACCTTCTATTATTATAAAACTAGCTTATAGCCAGGGGAAGGTGGTACACAAGGCGCTATAAGACCTGTTTCCACTATCATTATAATATGATTCCTCCCTTTGTGTTTGATGGAATTGTAACAATGCTGATGGATTTATTTCTAATCATTTGTCTGCTTATGTTAGCCAAACTACTGCATCTTAGAGCACGTAGTTAAAAAAAAAACATTTTAAACTTTTCCGTGTCTCTGATTACTCACGTTGCGGACTGATATGAGAATAAAGACGAAAGAGTGTTCTTGATTCCCACCATTCCTGAGAGTATTCTAATTCGCTTGTTCTGGGTTGTCTAATCATTGGTAGCTTCGCTGTAGTACGGAGAACGAATGAGACACTGATGCTAGTCAGATAGGGGTTCTGGGTACTGAGGTGAGTTTCTGGTACACCACAATTCACTGAGGTCCTGGTTTCCTGCGCATAGTTCTGTGCATGAGCAGAATCCCTGCAACAGTCGGAGTTGCAGGAGAGATGATAGTGCCCTTGAAGTTGCAGCTGTATGGACCAGGAGACAGAGAGGAGGACCAAGAGCCATGCACAAGCTGTCTCACACTGAATGTCAAGGGTCAAGGGGTCAGTGTCCATCAGGAGCACCAACAAGCCTTGTCAATGGCAACCAATGACGGTGAAGGAAAAGGTATAAATTAACAACAAGAGAGGGAGGGAATTATTTGGAGCCACTCTTAGTCCCCCAGGGCTGGTATAGATAAACAATGGAAGAGTGTGTCCATCAAGTATGAACAAGTGCTGAAAGATATAAGAAAAGTGAATCACTATGTTTTAAAAGAACCCTCACTCACCAACCTAGTTGGTGACATGCTTCATCATTGGGTTCCCACCGGAGAGACCGAATGTCTCCCCGGTGTGCTGCGACGCCTGAAGTACAGCGGAGCTGGTTTTTTTGTGTGTGAATGCAGTGCAAATTGGGATAGTGTAGGTTAAAATATGTCACAGTTTGAACCAATAAGTAATTTTAATAGTGGTAAAACGGACACAATTAAAAACAATGTGGTGGACGTTAGAACTCTGGTGATAATTGGGCCAGCTACATCCTAAATCTAGTGCAAAGTGATCAAAGTGGTCGACATGTTTCTGCTTCTTGCGTTATTACATGAAGCATTCTTCAGGACCTAGTGTAAGGCTACCACGGCGGTATACGCTCGCTAAGGCGTACCCTGACCTTTGGGGTCTAGAACCGCTAGAGACTTACGGTCAAATAAGGTAACCCTTCAGGAATTCTGAGAGCTTTAGTTCTGTTGAGGCAAGAGTGAAAAACAAAACAGAACAAACAAACAGTGATTCACACAATACATATATAATTTCACAGAGAACAGGCTTAGGCTAATCACACAAATTTTGTGAATGAGTTTCATGAACACACAGGGTGAAAATTTCCATATTATCAGAACCTTAGGGAATTCTCACTCGTATCAACCCGTGTCGATAAAGGAAATATCCTGTGGTGCTTGTTAGCGCTAGAACTAATAGTGCCGGAGAATGCTACACCCTGGTAGGTGGTGATTACGGCAAAACTGCCTGAATAATTCACCATCACGCTCTTAGTCAACACTGCAATCTGGCTGACTTATGGGAGGCGGAAAAAATGCTTGGTTTTAAAATGGAGATGCGAGGAATTATCGTATTGGTCGGTGAACACCAAGAAAACCGTAAACGGTGCTTACGTGATGTTCGAATCAACTTCACTACATGAGTCCTGGTGGGGGGCGGGACCTATAGTCACACTCTAGACAAGGAGTGAAGGGAGTAAAATGAAATTTAAAACTTACATGGTGGGAGTTAAGGTACGGAACTCAGCACAGCAGAACCTTTACTTACTACTCCAAGGTCATCAGCCCTCTGTAAACCTACTCGGCCCTCCTGCGGACTCGGATGTTAAAGTCCGGACCAGGAGAAGTGTAAAAGTAATATGCGTCTCCCATTTGGGAGGCGTAACGTCATCACGCCTGTCACGTGAGACGGTAAACGCGGAAGGAGATGACTAGACTACTGACTTTCAGATGACTGGGTCATAACTTACACGGCTTCCGGGGAAGTCGCCCAACACCAAGAGGTTTTTCAATGAGAGACCTAATCGGCAAAGTACCACTGGATTATCGATATTACGGTGGGATAGATTACCGATAAAGGATCATGGGAAAAAGAATCTCAAATAGATTGAAGGTACACATAATGATAATTATGCGTATTTGTCAGGAAAGATTTTTAGAATCAGGCATAGAATTATATGCCAGAGGCGCGAGATTGTTTAGAGATAAATGCCACTTCCTAATGGGTGTTTAGGACGGACCAGAGGGAAATGTACCCATTGCTGAAGTAAAAGAGCATCTGCAACACACTCATTTATACAACAACGTGGTCATGTCTTGAATAGTAGATGGCATTTAGCAAAATGACTGATTTAGTGTTTATCGTTTTAACACTGTGCCCCATGGGATATTATCGTTGAAACCCGTAGTGTGACTAGACAGGCGATAGATCCAGCGCTGTTCTTTTTCGAACAGAATGTTGGTTGCCCTATTCCCTGGTCTAATTTGTTCAATTATAGTCCAGGTCAAATCGTCAGGGGTGTGTTTAAGGTGTACATAATGTTCTGTCATTTTTGTGATTTTTGTGTGTGTGTGTACGCAAGAGATTCGTTAGTGCAGAAAATATTTGATTAAGAGGCATTTGTCACTTGAACCAGTCTCCTGCTGATATCTTGCGAGACTCTGTTATCCAAAGTGTACACTTAAGTGAAAAAAAAATTATACAAGATACCCAGCAAAGCAAATATTGCCTCAAAGGTTTAATTTTGCAAATTGTGTTTATTTTGGGTAGTTCCTCAAATTGTCCTTGAAAAAAGATGGTTTTGCCTCTTAATAAGGTTCCCTAAGTCAAGTGGAATAGTTCAGATTTGTTTCAATTAATCCTGAGAAGTAGATGTTTAAAATATCCCCAAAAAATCACGGGGACAGCTGTGGCAGGATTTGTAAAGTATAACATCATGTTAGCTATGTAAAGCAAGACAATTTTGCATATAGTCCCTTCCAAGCAGAGGTTGAGACATATCAGATGGCACAGTGGTTCCATCTCCCTAACAAAAAGCAATGGCAACAGAAGCCATATGTGCTCGGTTTCCCTGCAAATCATAAAGGGGTATGAAGATGTAGAGTCGGCTCAAACAACGCCTGGGTCCTAGTATTATATACAAGGAAACTGGTTTGAATACAGATTAGTTGCTGGAATCAGAAATGTGCAACATCAAGATCAATGGCCAGTTTATCATTTAAAGAAGCGTTTTCCAACATAAAGATCAACGGCCAGCTCATCATTTAAAGGAGCGTTTGCCAACATAAAGATCAATGGCCAGCTCATCATTTAAAGTAGCTTTTGCCAACATAAAGATCAATGCACAGCTCATCATTTAAAGTAGTGTTTGCCATGGTTTGCAGGGGGTTATGTTGAGGCTTTAGAACACCTATAATCTTGCAAAGTAAGGCAATGTTGTTTGGACTGGAACATATCTGAATTGATTCCAAAAACAAGCAAAAAAGGACTTGAGGTCTGCTTGCAAGTATGTTGGTAATATTTGAATGTATCTATTAATATGTGAGATTTGGTAATTTGAGCCAAAGTGGAAGGGATACTTATAAAGTTTATGAAAGAGAATTCTATGTAAGCATAGAGTGAGGGTGTACCCCAAGCAATAAGGGCCTCCTTTTACAAAGCGAGAAGAAGAGGTGCTAGTATCAAAGGGCTCAAGGAATCTGCTTTCAAGCCAGCTTGACTGGACTCCCAGCATGTGATTACAGAGGTAAATGCCAATAAACTCTTGGCTTGTGTATGTAGTACTTTAAGAGTGTCCCAGTCGTCCGCTGTCAGCATTGATCTGGTGTGAGCACGACTAATTGACGTAGGTTGAGTAGAGCATACATGTCAGTGAGGGGTGTACGGGGCTCCAGTTGTTGCACAAAGATTCATAAAAGTAAGGGACTAGTCTTTGAAGTCAGCTAATGAGATAACATTGTGGCCTGGCCAAGATCACATTTTGGATTCAGCATGTCCAACTCTCCCCCTTAAGGAGCCATGACAAGCCCTTCCAAGCCATGGAATTTTGTGTGAATTGTTTTAACATGGAAACATAATGACAAAGTCAGTAGTAGCAAACTGATTCAATGAGTTGAATGTGTACAACTGAAACATTTAGTGATCTGCAAGTCTCCATACCTCAGAGGTTGGGTAAATTGAGCACCTAGGAATGAACAGACAATAAGATATATTTCTTTGAACCTTTGTTGCAGACTTATACTCTTCTTCCCTTACATGCATTGTAGGTTACTCCTATTCACATTCATTTTATTGGTCTAATCCCAAGTAATGAGAGACGGCAGCTGCTACATAATTATTCAGGCACTATAATATCTTTTCACACTCCACCACTTTATATTTTTAGTTGGCTTGAGCTACTATCTGGATTAGACTCATTTGAACACCCATTAAATCTTTCCTTTTCTTTTTCTGCACACTCAGGAATATCTCTTCTGTGGTTGTCTTCCTGAATGACAAACTGCATTTATTTATGTTTTTTCAGTAGCCTCATTGCATGTTTCTCTTCATATTATTATCTGTTAGCTCTCAATTCTCGGATAGTTTTACAATTTACCAAATTCACTAAGTCTATGCATGAAAAGCTCTTCAACCCATTCCTTCCTATTCAGCGTTAGACTTTCTGTCCATTCTCCCTCTCCTCATCTTGGTTATAGATTTTTTCCCCCTCTGCACTGATTATTTTAGGCCCCCTCACGGTTGTCCTTGTTTTCATCATCTTCTCACATGTACTACTCTGAAATATTTTTGACTTTGTACTTTTAGTTTTTCACCATAAATACTCTAGCACCCAGGTCTACCTCTTTTAGCTTATTAAAAGTGGCACATTTGGGGATTTCCTGCATAAGAATAGAATTAAATCTGAGGTGGGGACAAGCTCAGGAAATCCTTTATATGATGTCTCTTTCAGCTTTCCCTATGGGCAAATAGTCTCTGTCCTCAACAGGTTGTGCCTATCAGACATATATCAGGCAACTGAATTAGCTCAGAAACTGGTAAGCAAATGATTGGTACAGAGAATTACGTGGGGATAGCCCTCAGATAACTGAGGATATGAGTATGCAGTGGCTGCGATGTACGAGGATTACGATTGATAGAGATACCTGGTCCAGATATTTTGATTATGGATACTCCCTGTTGAGAGGTGCTACCTTTCACAGAATAGTGTTCTTTAATGGCTGGATGTTGTATTATGATCCGGATAGGCTTACATAAAATATTTCGAACCACAGATAAAGTGTGCCCTAGGTGCAATGGATTAGGAGAATGGGAGCATATGTTGGTCATGCAAGGCAGTTGCTGGGTACTGGGTACAGGTATTTTTGGCAGATATCGCTAAAAGTGGGATATACGATGAAGTCCTCACCATCTGTAACCCTGTTAGGTCTGGCTATTCCATCACATTTTGGGAAAAGGAATACACAATTTATCTATATCTCTGCAATGGTGGTTTGCTCTATTAGCAAGAAACATTGGAAATCATCAGTTTACCCTACATTAGGGGAATTAGGGGAATGGCTTAGTTAGGAGATGGTTAGTATGGGAAAGTGCTAGTACCACACTCGGATTAAACAAATGCCGCTGGAAAATATGGAAAAAGAACTATTGATGGACAGAATGCAGAACAATGTCATACATTCACCCCAGTACAGAGATGCCATTCCAGTTTGGACCCAGCCATATGCAAATCAGTCTTGACCCTGTGCCCAATGGGAACATTCCAGCCCTAACTGCCAGGCCAGGTTCTCCCTGGACTAGAAACAAGCATCCTAGGACCGTTTTCGGGGTTTCACCCTTCTTTAGCCAGGATAGCTTGATTCCAGTGGCATGGAGAGCACGGGACTCACATCTGAGCATACCCGTCCCACTCGGGGTGACAAATGCAAAAAGAACTATGGATGGACAGATTGCTGAACAATATCATACATTCACCCCAGTACAGAGACCTGGGCCTAAATCCATAGTTTTTTTGCTCTCCATGCCATTCCAGTTTGGACCCAGCCATATGCAAATCAGTCTTGACCCTGTGCCCAATGGGAACAGTCCAGCCTGAACTGCCAGGCCAGGTCCTCCCTGGACTGGAAACAAGCATCCAAGGACCGGTTTCGGGGTTTCCCTACTCTTCAGCCAGGATAGCTTGATTCCAGTGGCATGGAGAGCATGGGACTCATGTCTGAGCATACCCGTCCCACTCGGGGTGACAAATGCAAAAAGAACTATTGATGGACAGAATGCAGAACAATGTCATACATTCACCCCAGTACCGAGATGCCATTCCAGTTTGGACCCAGCCATATGCAAATCAGTCTTGACCCTGTGCCCAATGGGAACATTCCAGCCCTAACTGCCAGGCCAGGTTCTCCCTGGACTAGAAACAAGCATCCTAGGACCGTTTTCGGGGTTTCACCCCTTTTCAGCTAGGATAGCTTGATTCCAGTGGCATGGAGAGCACGGGACTCACATCTGAGCATACCTGTCCCACTCAGGGTGACAAATGCAAAAAGAACTATTGATGGACAGAATGCAGAACAATGTCATACATTCAACCCAGTTCAGAGATCTGGGCCTAAATCCATTGTTTTTTGCTCACCATGCCATTCCAGTTTGGACCCAGCCATATGCAAATCAGTCTTGACCCTGTGCCCAATGGGAACAGTCCAGCCTGAACTGCCAGGCCAGGTCCTCCCTGGACTGGAAACAGGCATCCTAGGACCGGTTTCGGGGTTTCACCCCTCTTCAGCCAGGATAGCTTGATTCCAGTGGCATGGAGAGCACGGGACTCACATCTGAGCATACCTGTCCCACTCAGGGTGACAAATGCAAAAAGAACTATTGATGGACAGAATGCAGAACAATGTCATACATTCACCCCAGTACAGAGATCTGAGCTTAAATCCATTGTTTTTTTGCTCACCATGCCATTCCAGTTTGGACCCAGCCATATGCAAATCAGTCTTGACCCTGTGCCCAATGGGAACAGTCCAGCCCGAACTGCCAGGCAAGGTCCTCCCTGGACTGGAAACAAGCATCCTATGACCGGTTTCGGGGTTTCACCCCTCTTCAGCCAGGATAGCTTGATTCTAGTGGCATGGAGAGTACGGGACTCACATCTGAGCATACCTGTCCCACTTGGGTTGACAAATGCAAAAAGAACTATTGATGGACAGAATGCAGAACAATGTCATACATTCAACCCAGTTCAGAGATCTGGGCCTAAATCCATTGTTTTTTGCTCACCATGCCATTCCAGTTTGGACCCAGCCATATGCAAATCAGTCTGACCCTGTGCCCAATGGGAACAGTCCAGCCCGAATTGCCAGGTCAGGTCCTCCCTGGACTGGAAACAAGCATCCTAGGACCGGTTTCAGGGTTTCACCCCTTTTCAGCCAGGATAGCTTGATTCCAGTGGCATGGAGAGCACGGGACTCACGTCTGAGCATACCCGTTCCACTCGGAGTGACAAATGCAAAAAGAACTATTGATGGACAGAATGCAGAACAACGTCATACATTAATCCCAGTACAGAGATCTGGGTCTAAATCCATCGTTTTGTTGCTCACCATGCCATTCCAGTTTGGACCCAGTCCTATGCAAATCAGCCTTGACCCTGTGCCCAATGGGAACAGTCCAGCCCGAACTACCATTCGGTCTGGACTGTTCCCATGAGGCACAGGGTCAGACTGATTTGCATATGGCCATGTCTGAACTGGGGTGGTGGAGTGAGCTAAAGAATGATGATTGATTAAACCCAGATCAGTTGACTGGGGGTGAGTGTTTGATTTGCTCAAGCGCTCCGTCCATCATCCCCTTTGGTATCAGGAAAATATGGGGTACCTTTGCAACAGAAAAAGCCCCTTAAGAATGAAAGGTTAGTCTTTGAACGTTTGTTGCAGTAGAGGCAAGCACTTTACAATAATAGTTGATGAATAGGCAAAATACACTTTAATAGTATTGGGATCAATTAAGTTTGTTTATGATTTTGTATGCACTGGTTGCTTAACTAAGATATACAAAATAACAATTGTGAGTGAATGGTGATAATTAAATTACACAAGACTAAAGAATACTATTCAGAATGGGTTATGCACCTTCTATCGCACTTGCAGAATATAAAAGCTTTTTTTATGAGTTGGAATATATGTGTTTCCTTGGATAGTTAGGGCTATATATATTGCACTTTAGGGGAAAGGCTGGGCCACATGAATTGCTGGGTTTACTTGTTTTATTGATGGTTTTTTATACACTGGTTGCTCTATGGTGATATACAAAATAATAATTGTGTATGAATGGTTGGAATTAAATAATGCAAGAAGACTATAGAGCACTATTCAGAGCAGATTATGCACTTTCTATTACACTTGCACTTTACAGAAGACATGGGGCCTGATTACGAGTTTGGCGCTGCGGGCGCAACTCTGCCTCCGCTGCACCTAACCCGTGCAAGGCCGCCCGAGGACTGCTGACCGTATTACAAGTTGGAAATGCACAACTCGTAACATGGTCAGCGGTCCTATGGCCTTTCTCATGTCGGTGCCTTGGAAACAAGCTCCACATTGGGAATGGCCATAAAGTTCCAGAATGGCATGGATGGTGATTTCCTTGCCGTGCTGGGCCCCCTTTGTTCCTCTACCGCCAGCCTGGCGATGGACGAACTCCGAATTTGCTGAACGTGACTGCACTAGTCTCCACTCATCAAATTACTTTGTGGCGCAGCAGCGCCACAGCTGGGTAACAGCAGTTCCCCGGCACAGCCTGCGGTCTACCCCCAAAACGGCTTTTTAAATCATGATACGGCAGACCGCCAGTGCTGCGCCTCCGCAAATCTGGCAGTCTTGTGTCAACCAGACTCCTAATAAATCCCAACATTTTTATGTAATTAGAATATATGGATAGCTCTGAATCTATTTATATATTGCAAGTTAGGGAAAAGGTGAAGAGCCGTATGATCCGTTGGTTTTACTTGGCGTTCTTTTTGCACTGCATCATGCTCTATTTAAATTGCTATGTGAAATACAGGTGATGGAAAATATTGCTGCTGTTTTCCAAGCATATCAAAATATATATATATATACATTGAGACCTTCATGGCTATTTCACCTTTTTGGGCTTCCTGCAACTCTGTGTTCTCCTCATATGTTTCTTCCCTTGTATCTGGGATTTATTGGCCCAACCTTATTCTCATGGTGACCCTTTCACACCTCCCTTTTTCCCTCACTTAGTCCCAAATGTACTAACATTTTGTCAAGCGATTTACAAGAAAGAGGGTTCAATGTAAATTAGTGGCGCTCAGATCAGGGCAAGACAGCCTCCTGAGTCCCCATAAGCAGATACAATCCACACATCTATATACAAAAAAAGGAGATCAGCACCCACTATGTGACAATATTCTCAAGACAATCCGTTCTGTTAAAACATCAATTAATAAAATACAACACTAGATCTGGATCTTTTTCAATTTGCTAAATTCACTTGAAAGTTTTTCATGTTCATTAAGAATGCTGTGTCAAGACTGCCGTTTCCGACCCTGGTGAACTAATAAAGTGGCCGTCGCATGAAAGGATTATATATAATATTCAAGATCAACTAAAGTTATTTTCACAGATATGGAATCCTTTTTTACTTTCTTAACATGTTTGTATTTGTTATCATTTCGTTTTTAAAACTTGATAGTGTATGCTTTTTCACTCTTTCCTTTATATATTGTTATATATATTTATTGTCCTAGATAGCATAATATTAAATATTGTTTTATATATGAATTTACTTTTTAATCTCTATCATATGATCCTTACCCTTATTACTTGTATTTGAGTTTTCTTGTTTTTGTTTAATGACTCTGAAATGCTAATAAAAAATTTCAACACAAAAAAAAAAGTGGCCGCCGCTCAGTTGGACGCATGCGCTGAGGGAGGTCAAGCGAGTCAAAGCCTAGCCTCCCTCGAGCAGTGACGCTTCACGCTCACTTGCGCTGGAAACGTTGCTGGAATCTACGTACCTGAATTCTCCCAGGACGCTACGTCTCTTGTGTTGTTTTGGCGCTTGGAGCGGAGTCTTTCCCGCGGTCCTCAACTCGGCGGCATCCCTCCTGTGGCTCCTCTTGGCGGCATCTCTCCTGTGGCACCTATTGGTGGCGTCCCTCCTGTGGCACCATCTCGGCGGCGTTTGCTCCTGTGGGTCCTCTTTAGGCGGCATCTATTGGGGGCATTTCACAAACCTGCAAAAGAAGAAAAAGAGAAGAAATTCAAGTCTGCATTTATGAAATTAACGATAACAGCGCTCTTGCGCTGCTCTTTTCATTTATCTACTCTGATACTACTTATCTCATCCTGGCACTGTGGGGATCCGTCCCGTTTCTTTGGTGAGCCTATTCAAAAGAAAAAAAGGAATACCTGAATACAGGGGTATATTTTTATTACGCTGTGAATTCAGAACAAAACACCTTGATGCATTATTGTCACAAGCAAGACATGGCATAGAGGTAGGCTTTAGCATCTGCACAGAAGATTACATTTAGTTCTTTTCACAAGTTACACACATCTCAATATTGTTTTATTATTTATTTTAGAACCAAACACAAGCCTTACACATTCTACGGCGGAAGGGATAATACAAGACTCTGGCCTTATTATTTTAAGGTAGGGAAGAGTACTACAAGGAGAATTAAAAGGGATGTAGGGTGAATATTCTTGCCTGTTAATTTGTTCTCTGTCATTTACTACTTTCCCATAGCCTCGTGCCTTATCCTGACGGGTCCTGTGCCACTTGGAGTAGCGACATGGGATTTCTTCCCCTGTTCCTTGTTTTGTTGCCCTTCTTCCCCGGGTTACCATTGTCACTTTGACTTGGTTGGGTGCAATAGTTGGCTTAGGGAAGTTGTGGATCTTGTTTCATGTTCCTGATGTTCCTGGGAAAATATTTTGAACATTGACAGAATTGACATGCTGCAAACATGTCGTGCATTGAAAATTCTTTATTTTATGGTTTATAGAAAAGTTCAGATCAGCAGAGCCAGCACGTTTCGTCTCTTTTCACAAGACTTCTTCAGGGCTACAATTAAAAAACACAAATTACATATATACCTATTAAAATTACATTCACACTACACATTTAAAATACAATGCTTGTTGTTCTGACAGAGTGAAATCAAACACTTTTTAATTGCATCAAGCCTAATGCAAGCGCAATGAAGTATAACCCAGAGATACTTTCCAAATATGACTTATCCTATTACATTTTTATTCAATTATTTCCTCATTGACGGGACACCATGCTACTTGACATACATTACACCTATATAGTAATAGTTCACAATTCCATTCCAGACATTCTGGATACTCTGCTCACTAGGTCATGGCGATTTATAAACATAATTTTATATTTAAAATCCAAGTACTCAATGATTGAGCTGTTCTTGGCAAGAACAGAGAGAAACAGGGAAGAAGACAAAATTATGGCAGTAACATTAATATTCATGAACTATTCGTCAACTTTTCAAACCCAATGTGTGAATACTATTCATATTCTAAACTAGGGGAGTTTGCTTATGTCTTTCTGAACACTTATTATACCTAATTTCAACATTAAACAAATGTTGAAATTATGCTTAATAAGTGTTGAGAAGACACCCTCCGAGGTCCTCTAATACCCCACAGAACACCTGCAGCCCTAAGCCCTTTGGCCTGCCTGCAAGGAGGGCAATGCATCAGACCTAGGGACATGTGGGGCAACTATGTACTCTACATATCTGACAAGCCTTCTTGTTGGAACTCAGAACTCAGGCAAACAAGCTAGATGGCAGCTGCACCTTTCACAGTCATAAAGAGTGAAAGGAGGCGGGCCGGAAAAGAGTTTGCCCCCCTCAGCCTACTTTCTGTCCGCTCTTTACAAAAGGCCTTGGTACTGCTTTTAAACCTCCTTACACAAGAGCCCAAACACTCAGAGCAGCTTGGGGCCTGCAGATAATCCACCAGCCTTAACCTGCAGATCATTCAGGGGCCCTCACCTCACCTTCCACATGCACCACAGCCATTGCAATTGGGGGGCCCACAAGTACAGCCAACCTACAGTCTAGAAATTGGAGGCACTGGTTAGCAGACACCATCCTGATTACCATCATTTACTTAAGGCCCGACCAGTACCACAGGAGAGCTGCGTGCTCAACAACAACCGCAGGTGAACGTCAGCTGGCAAGGCCACGGGCAAAACCGCAAGGCAGCTCCTCTTCACAGAAGCTCTTAAACAGCTGTGCACCATGGCTGCACCAAAGGGCCCCAATCCCCCCACAAATGCCTTGCCCCAGCCTCCTGCGACCACTGCTCAGGACGTACCATGGAGCTAAATCTAATAGAAAACTTGGTGTTGGGCCACCGACTGGAAGGCATGGACACTAACATATCTACCCTGACTGAGGAAACAAAGTCGATACAAATAGATATTGCAGGATTCCAGACCCGCTTGGATGGGCTAGACCAGAGAGTGGCAGTGATGGAGGGCCAATTGGACAACATGCTGTACAGAGACCGCAACATCTCTTCCTCCTCAGTAAGTTGATTGATCTGGAGGATCGCATCAGGTAGGACAATGTCATTTGTTTGGGATTTCTGGAAGCAATAGATTGCCGTAATGTCGAAGACTTCCTCAGAGACACTCTCCCAAAGCTCACTGGTGTCTCCTTTGAGCCTCCGCTGGAGATGCAACCTCCCTGAAACCCCGCTCTGCAATGGAGTGATTGCCAAATTACTTTTGCCATTGTCCCACAGTTGGAACAACAGTATATGTTGATGGAGCACTGAGAATCACGCGACTAGTCTTGAACACTTTGGGCCCGATTCACAAAAGTAATCTGACACAAAATCCTAACCTTACGACTTTCAGTATTCACAAAAGGCATTTAGGAGTAGCAAAGTTAGTATTTTGTCTTAAGACGCTTTACACTCTGGGGAATCCAGCCGGCACGGACCAAGTTGCTACCTTCCAGGAAGGGTTTACCTCTCCATCTCTCAGACAAAGGCAGAGAGCTTCTAGAGGGGAAAAGAGGTAAAGAGGAGATAGCGCTCGCTATATTCAAACTGCCCTACCACAAAGCTCATGGGTACGATGGCTTCCCCACAGAATTTTACAGGTGGTCTGGAGAGTAGGCAGTCAACACTTTGCACGCCGTATTCAGGGAGGCAGAGCTGATGTCCTCCCTGGGACCCCTGTCCAATAAGATTTCATTCTTACGCAAACCTGGGAGAGACCCTCTACTATGTGGAATTTAAGACCTATCTCCCTACTAAACTGCGATATTAAAATCCTAACTAGCATTCTGGCAGCGCGTTTGAGTAAAGTTTCCCCGTCTTTGATCCACCACACACAGAGAGGCTTCGCACCAGGCCGCTACTCCAGAAAATATTATCCGCACCTTGCCACATACCCTTTGGACAGCCAAGGATCTCCCGAAAGATGTGTTGGCTCTCTCCCTTGATACGGAAAAGACGTTCAACTGCATTGAAAAACGCTACTTATTTGCAGCAATGGAACGCTTTGGCTTGGGAGACCAATTCATAGCCAAGATGTGATTGCTGTATGACTGCCCAGGCTAACTGTGGGAGATTCCTGTCCAACCCTATTCTGATTCGGAGGGGCATACGCCAGGGGTGCCATCTTACCACTCATATTCCTATTGGCTATGGAAGCCCTAGCTCCTACTATCCGCAACTCTTCCAGCATAGTGGGTGTCCACTCCTAACAGGCCACTCCAAGATATATCTCTATGCAGATGAAGTCCTACTTACTCTGACTGATCTTAAATGATCCTTCCCGGCCCTGATGGGTGTCATCAATGATTTTGGTCCTCTCTGGCTATAAAGTAAATTGGGACAAGAGCAAAGCCCTTACAATTTTGGTCGGCACCACTGAAGCGTCCATACACAGATACCCCTTCTGCTGGCAGCTCTCCTGAATTATATACCTAGGGATACTGGTGAACAGGGGCACTGAGGGGACAGTCTCTGACAACACGGGCCTTATTAATAGTCCAGATCAAATGAGACTTTGAAAAATGATCTAACCTGGGGTTTTCCATGTGGGGCAAGAGTGCAGGAAGTACGGATGTTTATGTTACCACGCTTCACATACATGCTTGGTATGCTCCCAATCTAGGTGCATCTCCCCACACTACGCCTAATTAATTCCAAAATGTTATCTTTACTATGGGGATCTTTGAAGTCCAGATGGGCTGTGACAAAACTGATGGTGCGGTGTTCATGCGGCGGCCTGGCCTTTCAGTCGGTGGAGCGTTATACCCTTGCTCTCCAGATCTCCTAATTGGCATACGTGCTGCCTGGTGTCCCGGACCCACATCAATGGGTCCACATTGAATGGGAAATACTTTCTGATGGCAAATGACTTTATATATTATACGGGGAATGCACCTATCAACCAGGCCTACATACCCTGTGCTATGCACAAGGGCTGACTGCGTGCACATCATCTACTCAGGATAGACCCACGACTACATGAAAAAGCACCCCTATGGAGCAACAATGGTATATGCATTGAAGGACAGACTATGTCTTAGGCTTAATAGAGGAAAGTGGGCATTCACACCTTAGATTAGCTCTTACTTAATGGAGATCTTAAACCATTTGATCACCTGAGAGAGGAATTTGGACTACACCTCAAACAAACTTAGCGCTACATGCAATTGGAGCACTGCCTAAGAAGCTGCTTATGGCACGCTCTCGACCCACCTTTTCTCACAATCGCTTTCACGAACTCTTCATGCCAAGTGGACGACGAATGAGCAGACATCCTAGAAGCTCTGGACAAGGGCATGAGGGAGGCCCGCTTGAAGTTCTGCCTTTACAAGCCACTACACGACTGGCACTGGACATCGACGAAACTGAACAAAGCAGAACTTGTAACCCATGCAAACTGCTGGCAATGTGGGAACACCCACTGTGATAAAACACATGTCATCTGTGAATATCAATCGATCAAACCCTTCTGGTTACACATCGAATCGGTCTTGAGCGTCTCCATGCCAATACAGGTACCACTTACCTCCTCCACAACATAAGGAACTCACCGGAACTCTCCTTCATACAGCCTTTGCCACAGCTAAGATATGTATTCTCTACCAGTGGAGGTCACCCATACTCCCAACACAGGAGGCCTGGCTGGTGGCAATGATTCAAACAGCCTCACAGATCACTAACAAAATATTGAGTGACAAAGTGTCGTGTTCCCAAAATATCGGGACATAAATATCGATGTCAAAAATATCAAAATCGCATCTTCATAATGGTAAGTAATAAAATACAGTAAAAAAAATAAGTTGTTAAAAATATCGAGGTACAAAATATAGTTTTTTTAAATGTATAAAAAATAATGTAAAATAAATTAAATAAAACATATAACTTAAAAAAATATTTAGAATTATTAAAAAATGTTAACAATTAGAAGTGATAAATGTAATGTAAAAATAAATTGAACATACATATATAAAATGTTACATATATATATTTACTTAATAATAATTAAGAAATAACTATTTGAATAAATTATAAAATGTTAGAAATATATTTCAAATTATAAATACATATATATATACATACACCTGTAAAATGAAAATAAAAAAAAAATATATATATATATATATATATATATATATATATATAATATATTAAAATATGTATTATTTTTTTAAACTACATTTTACACTACATTGAGTACAACAGTAGGGAAAGTGTTGGATAGCGGAGGTGAATAAATTACTAATCCCACTCCAGCAAGTGCAACAGTAGGGAAAGTGCTGAATAGCGGAAGGGAATAATTTACTATTCCCACTCCAGCGAGTGCAACTGTAGGGAAAGTGTTGGATAACGGATGGGTAAAAGTTACTATTCCCACTCCAGCAAATGCAACAGTAGGGAAAGTGTTGTATAGCGGAGGGGAATAATTTACTATTCCCACTACAACTAATGCAACAGTAAGTAAAGTGTTGGATAGCAAAGGGGAAAAATTTACTATTCTCATTCCAGCGATTGCAACAGTGGGGAAATTGTTGGATAGCGTAGGGGTAAAAATTACTATTCCCACTCCAGGGAGGGAAACAGTAGGGAAAGTGTTGGATAGCGGAGGGGGATAGTTTACTATTCCCACTCCAATGAGTTCAACAGTAGGGAAAGTGTTGGATAGTCTAGAGGATAACATTATTATTCCCACTGCAGGGAGTGCAACAGTAGGGAAAGTGTTGGATAGCAAAGGGGAATAATTTACTATTCCCACTCCAATGAGTGCAACAGTAGGGAAAGTGTTGGATAGTGTAGGGGATAAAATTACTACTCCCACTCCAGGGAGTGCAACAGTAGGGAAAGTGTTAGATAGCGGAGTGGTAAAAATTACTATTCCCACTCCAATTAATACAACGTTAGAGAACGTGTTGGATAACATAGGGGTAAAAATTACTATTCTCACTCCAGTGAGTGCAACAGTAGGGAAGGTGTTGGATAGCAAAGGGAAAGAATTTACTATTCCCACTCCAGCAACTGCAACAGTAGGGAAAGAGTTGGATAGCAAAGGGAATAAAATTACTAGTTCTACTCCAGGGAGTGCAACAGTAGGTAAATGTTGGATAGCGGAGGGGTAAAAATTACTATTCCCACTCCAGCAAGTGCAACAGTAGGGAAAGTGTTGGATAGCGGAGGGGAATAGTTTACTATTCCCACTCCACCAAGTGCAACAGTTGGGAAAGTGTTGGATAGCGGAGGAATAAAAATTACTATTCCCACTCCAGCGAGTGCAACAGTACGGAAAGTGTTGGATAGTGGAGGGTATAAAGCCAAACATTACAGCTATTACACCTAAATCCCCAAACAAAATAAAAATAAAACAATTACTAAAAATATTTATCAATTAATAAATGAATACTAATGATTAAATAATGATAAATTTTCTAAACTAAATTACTTTCCAACTCTACCCAAATAAACACCAAAACACACACCTAAAAATATTTACACAATTACCATAACTAATTTTACATTAATAAATTAATAACAATTAACAACAAACCATTAATTAATTTGATTACATTTTCTTCCCAACAGTCACAACTATAAACGCCCTAACTCACACATCAAAATTATTCCCAAATTAGCATATTTCATATTTATTTAATTAATTAGCATTAATTAACACAAAATTACTTAAGTATAAATAATTTAAACCACCACCATATTCCCCTATAAATGACACCACCAATTTCATAAAACATGACACAAGTAACAAACAATTAATTAATTAATAGCAATTAACAAGCAAAATAAAACAATCAATTATACATTAACTCTCACAATTAGCACTATAAAATAACATTAAATAAATATTAAATCATAAATATTTAAAAAAGTATTAAAAAATAAATTAGTTCCGACCCTACTCCTTTATCCACTCACAACGCACTCCTAAAAAAATGACACAATTAACATAATTACCAATTAATTAATAATAATTAACAACCAATTATTAAATAATTAATAATACATTAATTCCCACAATTAACAATATAAAATAATACTTAAATATTATTATTAATGAATATTAATAAAATAATTATAAGTAAATTACTTCCCACCCTATTCCCCTAGAAACCCACAACCCGCTACGGAACTAAAATGTAAAATGTAATTAAAATAAAATTAATAGCTTCTAAAATGTATTAATACATTTATTATAGATAAATTATTTCCACCCTATTCCCCTATAAACCCACAACCCGCTACGGAACTAGAACGCAACATTTACTTAAAATAAAAATAATCACTTCTAAAAATTTAACACATATATCAAAAAACAAATGCAATACTTAGGGGCCGATTCCGATTCCGGCCGCAAAAGGTACCGACCGACATGGACCCGGAACGGAGACCGCCCGACACGGACCGGTGCGGTACGACACGTGCAGTACGATGCAACACGTGTGAATTACAACCGACACGTACGGAATACAAGCCGTATGACCGAGCCATAGATAAAACCTTGATTCGCCCGGAAAACGGATGCGATTTGCACCGACCGACACGTACCAGGAATGAACCCGACTGACACGTACCCGTGATGTCCGATCCGTGCAGTACGATGCAATGTGTGATAACCCAGACTGACTCACACGGAGCCCAAGCCGCATGACCGACATGCACAGAAAACAGGGACCTGAAGCAATAGAGATCTCCGCGACCGACGCGTATGAAACACAGAAGAAAGTCAGTGTGAACGACCTGGAGAAGCCTGCACGAGCCAACATCAGCGTCCGTCTCGGTCAGAAGAACGTCTCCTCCATGCTTAGAAAACCCAAAGGAAAAAATACAAAAAAAGGACCAAACAAGCAATGACAAAGCTAATAAATATATAAAAAAAAAACTTGGAACAAAGACACACCCACAACTGCACCTATATAAAGGACATCAATCACTACCATCATACTTGGCAAATAGAAGACAACAGCTAGCAGAAAACACCTTAACACAGCAACCACAGACACACTCACAACTCACCCATCACATAACTTTCACACCATTAGCACCTCACCAAAAGCACCCACACATACAGCTAGCAAAAACAACACTCACCCACCCTCACTTACACCCTCACACACATATCAGTCACCACCACCACCCATCACGATGCCCCCAAAGAAGAATCCAAAGTTCACAGACAGTGAGTTAGAAGTGACGAGATCATCAGAGTAGAGCCACATTTGTTTCGTACATTGGTCCAAAGGACCCCCATGTCACAGAAAACAAAGATGTGGGCGAGGATTGTGGACAAGGTGAACGCACAAGCACCAACGTTGCGCACAAAGGACGATATCCAGAACAGGTGGTATGACGTGCGCAAGAGGGTCAAGAAACTCATCGAGAAAGATCATGCCTTGAGTCAGCGCACTGGCGGTGGCCCTCCTGCCAAACCAGTATACTTCAGGTCCTGGGAGGAGAAGGTGCGGGACATCCTACCACCAGAGAGCGTCCATGGTCTAGCAGACATACCAGAGCCTGGTGAGTACACAACCAACATAGTCAATATTGTGTGGCAAGGGGACAGTGAAACCATGCACCGTTAGCAAAGTCACAGTAATCAATAGATAATCATCCCAAGATGTGTATGCTAGTCAGAAAAACACAATACCTGCCATCTCATAGTGACTTGTAACTGTGTCATGACATGTACAAACTTACCAACAAATAGAGCAAGGCAGTGGCACAAAGCCAAATAAACACAGACAGTTTGCCACCTCAAACACACTACCTCACAGTGCAGCTGACTGACAGGAAGTAATAGTGAGTATGCAGGTGAAGTGAGTGTATCCAAAAGCATGATGGTGTTTGTATTCACAGATAATGCTCCCCCTCCAAATTGGCCCATCAAGACCTCTCTGAACCATGCCCACATCACAGGGAGTGGAAAATGAATGACAAGATGGCTGACACTGGGTCCTGTTGTGGGGAGCACAAGGCCCTGGTAGAGGTTGTGCGCAAATCAGAAGCAGGACACCACTGCCTAACATCCTGAAAGACAACTTGCACGCCCTCCATTGGAAGCACGTTTCATGGTGGGAGGTCTGGCCAGATGTGAAGGAGGACTGACAGCTCTGACCATACTTACCAGCATGTGGAGACACACACACCCCTCAACACAAACTCCAAACAACTCACTGGGTAGAATGCATTGACTCACACTGTAGTGAAATATCACCCAAAGATACACTGCACTGGGTGCTCTCTTTGGACTTGTAGCCAAACCAACACCAGGACTTCACAGTCAGCCATCTTGCCATTGCTGTCACACTCCCTCACAGGGAAGTAGAGTCAAAAGAAAGGAAGTATGGGTGTAGGAGAGTAGGATCCCCACTTTTTGCTGGTGTTTCACTGTTTTTCAACCTTAGTCTGGCTGTGGCCCTGCTAATCAGGACCCCAGCCTAGCTGCTTCCTCTCTAAAATGGTCTGCATGTACATTAGGTACATATCTAATTGGATTTTGGAGTGCCTTATAAGCCCCTAGTATATAGTATACTATGTACCTAGGCCATAGGTACCTCAGAGGCCTACCAGGGGCTGAAGCATATATTATGCCACCCCTGGGAAGCACTCCAAATTGGCACCACAGGCCTGCTACTGCAGCCTGGGTAAGGGTGTGCTTGCACACCTTACTGTGGTATAGGCTACCTATATCACTATCATTTCATCCACATATAAAATCTATAAGTCACTCCTATGGCAGGCCTTAACAATCCTGAAGGTAGAGTGCTTGGTTTTTATGTGAGAGGGTGCCCCTGCATGAGCAGAGCCCCTCTGCAGCATTCGGAGTACCTCCTCTGATGCTGTTTGTGGTGCAGCCTGACCATATACTCTTAAGTGCATTATAACCTCGCGGTAAATGCTAACTTTGGGATGGCTGCACAGAAACATGTCGTGTTTGGTGTCAAACGCTTTGGAATACTACCCCCCCCCACCAGTTCTGGCGGCGGGAGTAGCATTCCATCCTTCTAGAGGGAGAGACATGTTCACACTGGTTTAACCTGGTAGGACTTTCTACAGCCCTGGCATCACAAAATGGACACCTCTGCCACAGACACAGGTCTGGCCTCCTGCTGCTGACTGAAACTCTGGCAGGGGAGGCCTGTACAATAGGTTTCCTGTCCCAGGGAGGTGTAACCACCTCCCCAGACAGGCAGATGTGTATTGGGGCTGGGCGGGAGCACTCTCTGGTGCTTTGAAGTCCTGCACTGGGGGCACACTTGGTGTCCCTGTGCATAGTCCAGTTCAAACCGGTTGCAGGGGCTACCTGCCCCTGCTCTGGCGTGAAACTGGACAAAGGAAATGGGTGTAACCACCCCTCTTTCCAAACCCTCCTATAGATGTGTCCCTAGAGTATGTCCAACCCCCAAACTTAGTATAAGTATGGGAACCCAGTCTTCGTGACTTTAGATTACCCTGGACGAAACTCTGCAATATATATCCTGGACCTTCGACGTTCTACTTTGACTAGGAGACTGAAGAAATCTCCCTTGGGGTCAAGGAGTGACTCCCCTGGTTGGCAGGCACCAAAGAAGCAACTGACTAGTCTGCATTACTGAAGCTCCCGCCGGATGCGGATGTCTTTGCATCACCAGTGATGAATTTCCAGACTTCCCCGAGGATACCCTGAGTCCACAGCAAAGCTGAGGCCCATGGCTATCGTGGGTGATGTGGAACCGTGACCCCTGAAAACAGTGAACTTTTGCAGCAACACTATCTTCCTGGTCCTCCTCGAAGTTGTGCTTTGGGCTCCCAGTAGCCCCAGTGTTGAGCACCTCCTGCACTGAAGATTGCTGGCCTCCACTCCACGAGTGACCCGTGGGCCAGTTTCAAGTGCAACCACTTGAGGCTCCTTCACGATAGCTAGCCCGTTGGCTAGTAGGTCCCCACGAAGGCAACTACTCTTGTACTTGGGCTTTCCTGGTTGCTCCAGACGTGCTGCGACTTACCTTTGCTGGGTGAGTCCCTCAGATCTTGCTGGTCTGCACCGCAGTCCTTTTTTCTGAATTCCAGTGTCTTGCCGTTGCCAAGGCTTGTTGGGTCCAACCTGGTCGCCGACACCGTTGCACTCGACAGACTTCGTGGGACAGCTCAAATCTAGCTCCTGGTTGTCATCGGCATCTTCTGGACCTCGTGGCTGAAGAGCCAAGATACCCATCAACTCACCTGAAGCACCCGACATCTGTGGGCTTTGGTCCATCCTGCCCTCGGTCACTGGCTAGTGACCCAGACTCTGTCCCCTCTGCTTTCAGGTTCCTTCCATCGTAGATCCAGGGTTGGATATCTTCGGACACTTCCCCTCTTCACGGCAGCAGCAGTTCTTCACCAGCTTCCATTCTAATCAACGACGCGACCCGACACCAAAAGACACCTATGCACCCAGCTTCCCTGGGTGAGGTAACTCGAGTATTCCGGTGCTTCTTAAGTCCAAAAGGGTTTGGTCCTGACTCAATTCTAAGTGTCCCTAATCTTTAAATTTCCAACAGCAACATTGCCCATAGAAGCTAATAGGAACCCGCGGTTGTGTTTGCACACTGCATACAGTCCCCGTGGGTCCCCAGTGTCACTACCTTGGGTGGTTCCTTAGGGTCCCAGCGATTCTAAAGGCTCTAGGCCTTGTGTCTAGTTCAGTCGTTGTTCTTATACCACTTTTTTGGTATATGGTTTGGTACGCCCCTAGGGCCCAAACGTGTATTTGTGCTATTACTGTTGATTGCTAACTTGTAAATTAAGTACTTCGAACTCCAATCTCATAAAGAGACTAGAGGGGTGTGTTTTAACCTAAATACATATATTTTGAATATATACCTGGTGTGGTTGTCCTTTCAATTGATCATTCAAGAGATTATAGACTGGTAAAACAAGCTGCTTTTCATTCCTTCAAGACTTAGCCTGAAGGCTGCTCTCCATAGCTACCACTAGGATAGCTTTCAATAAAGGCTGTCTTTAACCTATCACCATAAGGGATTGTTTGGACTGATAGAAGGTGCCCACTAGAACTAGTGGACAGCATATATCAGGCCACCTTCTCACAATGGGCATGCCTAGAAGGGGGGTGTAGCCAAAAGCATGATTGAAGTTGCAGTCACAGACATTCCCCACCCACCTACATGGCCAAGCAAGCTCACACTGAACCACACTCACCTCACAGGGAGTGGGAATGGACTGACAAGATGTCTGACACTGGGCTCTGTTGTGGGGAGCACAAGGCCATGCTGGGAACTGCGCACCAACAAACACCAGGACTGCACAGTCAGACATTTTGCCATTGCTGTCACACCCCCTCACAGGGAAGCAGAGTCAAAAGGAAGGAAGTATGGGCATGCTGGGAAGGGGAGTGTGGCCAAGAGCATGATGGGAGTTGCAGTCACAGACATTCCCCACCCACCCACATGCCCCAGCAAGCTCACACTGAACCATGCTCACCTCACAGGGAGTGGGAATGGACTGACAAGATGTCTGACACTGTGCTCTATTGTGGGAGCACAAGGCCATGCTGGGAACTGTGCACCAACAAACACCAGGACTGCACAGTCAGCTATCTTGCCATTGCTGTCACACCCCCTCACAGGGAAGCAGAGTCAAAAGGAATGACGTATGGGCATGCTGGGAAGGGGTGTGTGACCAAGAGCATGATGGGAGTTGCACTCACAGACATTCCCCACCCACCCATATGGCCCAGCAACCTCACACTGAACTATGCTCACCTCACAGGGAGTGGGAATGGACTGACAAGATGTCTGACACTGGGCTCTGTTGTGGGGAGCACAAGGCCATGCTGGGAACTGCGCACCAACAAACACCAGGACTGCACAGTCAGACATTTTGCCATTGCTGTCACACCCCCTCACAGGGAAGCAGAGTCAAAAGGAAGGAAGTATGGGCATGCTGGGAAGGGGAGTGTGGCCAAGAGCATGATGGGAGTTGCAGTCACAGACATTCCCCACCCACCCACATGCCCCAGCAAGCTCACAATGAACTATGCTCACCTCACAGGGAGTGGGAATGGACTGACAATATGTCTGACACTGGGCTCTGTTGTGGGGAGCACAAGGCCATGCTGGGAACTGTGCACCAACAAACACCAGGACTGCACAGTCAGCTATCTTGCCATTGCTGTCACACCCCCTCACAGGGAAGCAGAGTCAAAAGGAATGAAGTATGGGCATGCTGGGAAGGGGTGTGTGACCAAGAGCATGATGGGAGTTGCAGTCACAGACATTCCCCACCCACCCACATGGCCCAGCAACCTCACACTGAACTATGCTCACCTCACAGGGAGTGGGAATGGACTGACACGATGTCTGAAACTGGGCTCTGTTGTGGGGAGCACAAGGCCATGCTGGGAACTGTGCACCAACAAACACCAGGACTGCACAGTCAGCCATCCTGCCATTGCTGTCACACACCCTCACAGGGAAGCAGAGTCAAAAGGAAGGAAATATGGGCATGCTGGGAGGAGGGGTGTAGCCAAGAGCATGATGGGAGTTGCAGTCACAGACATTCCCCATCCACCCACATGGCCCAGCAAGCTCACACTGAACCACACTCACCTCACAGGGAGTGGGAATGGACTGACAAGATGTCTGACACTGGGCTCTGTTGTGGGGAGCACAAGGCCATGCTGGGAACTGAGCACCAACAAACACCAGGACTGCACAGCCAGCCATCTTGCCATTGCTGTCACACCCCCTCACAGGGAAGCAGAGTCAAAAGGAAGGAAGTATGGGCATGCTGGGAATGAGGGTGTAGCTAAAAGCATGATGGGAGTTGCAGTCACAGATATTCCCCACCCATCCACATGGCCCGGCAAGCTCAAACTGAACCATGCTCGCCTCACAGGGAGTGGGAATGGACTGACAAGATGTCTGACACTGGGCTCTGTTGTGGGGAGCACAAGGCCATGCTGGGAACTGGGCAACAAAAAACACCAGGACTGCACTGACTGACATCCTGAAAGTTAACCTGCACCCACTGCAATGGTGGCACGCTTCATGATGGGATAACTGGCCTGGGGGAGAAGGAGGCCCTGACTTGAAAACAAATAACACCGATGGTGGGCATACACACACCTTCTATCTAAAAACCCATTGCACATGTGGTACCAGTCACTCACAAAGATGATGCCCAGGCAAGATGTCTGACACGTGGGCCTGAGAAATGATGTGGCTGAAAATCACGCATATGTACTGGCCAAACCAAACACGGACGCACACACAGCCATTGCAACCATATGTTCAAACTCACTGCCTGGGGATGCAGTGTCCAGGGGTGCCCCCTGGCTTGGCTGTGGAGGTGTGTCTTGCAGATGACAAGTGTGGAGAGCCATATATAGCACATTGCACAAAACACACAGGAACTCATATATACATCTATGACAGGGGACATCTGACAGTGAATGGAATGGACACACCAATATAGCCGACAACATAGCATGGCCTCATTCACACTCGGTGCTGTTGTGAGCTGCATTCCACTGCTACATCATGCTGCAACATATGCATCCTTCACACAACACACCACTCACTGACATAGACAATGTAGACACAGGGTCTAACCTGGACTGCATTGGAGGAGACATGCTACTCACAGCAGCCAAACTGCAACACACACACCACCGCCTCTCACTGTCATGAGCATTGAAAAGCCAGAGTGCTACTTTGCCCAATCCATGTCACCATGGAGAAAATTGACAAGTCAAATCACATATGCACGTACTAAACTCAGCACCAGACTCATTGACGATGGTGACATCATCACTTATACGAAATGAGATGGGAACTAGGAACACTGTAAAAAAACACTTTCTCCAAAGAGATCACAGGCATACCGGACTGTGACCATGTCGTACCAGTACACGAATATGACACACAAATACTAGCAAAATCTGTTACCACGCATACCCCAATCTTACAACATCTCCTCAGTGGAATTGCACGTATGTCCTTGTTAAAGCTCAAATGTGTACAGGGATGACACGCCTGTGTCAAGCAACGTGTTGGCCCTTGAGTAGTAATGACCATGTATTGACAAATCTTTTCATGAGCTCTGCATGCACACACATCGACATGCACATTGAAATGTATCATTTTGGCTGAGCAATGTGCCACAACAATATCAATCTCTGTCCGTGACAACCTTGGACAAAGCAGTGTACAGGCACGCATCCTGACGTACAGTAGAAAATGTCATGTATGTGAACCATTGATGCCTGTAGAAACATAACTTACATTGTGTGTCTCTTCCAAACACAGGTGGTGCTGGGGACACAGCACCAAATGAAGAGGAGTCCCTGTCCCAGACTCTGGTGGACCCTCAGCTCTCTGGTGTGGATCCATCTCTGTCCTCTTCGGATGATGACGAACAACCTGGCACCTCCGGTGTGAGTCATCATGCAGCACCAGCAGTACCAACATCTGCACCCCCTGTACCCACGCCTCCAGCATCTGGCAACAGACAGGACGCCCCCGCCAACACAGACAGACCAAGGCCACAGAACACCGACAGCAAAGGGACACAGGACCCCCAGGAAGCTATGGACAACACCACCAGCAACAACACCCAAGGGGGCCAAGTGTCACCTGTGCGTGCCGCCGCAGGTCTTGCCCGTGTGGCTAGGGGGCTGGGAGGGGTGGTAGGCAGAGGGCGAGCCTTGCAGAGGGGTCTGGACTGCATGATGACCCCCAACTGGCACGCATCATAGAGGCGTTCCAGGATAGCACCGGAGGATTCTGCCAGGTAGTGGGAATCCTCAAGGATATTCAACAGGAGCAGGCTGCCCACCATGCCTGCATGAAGGAAAAGTGGGATGCACTTACTGTGGTGCATCAGGACATACTCCAATGCCTCCGCCAGATAAGCACAAACATGTCCACACCTCCCTGTGTGGCCACAACATCCGTTACCACACCATCTGCCAGTGCCACAGGGAGGGAGGATGACTCTGGCAGAGAGTCCCCTGCACCGCAGACGCCTGCACCTGAGGATCCCCCCCGAACAAGAAGAGGGGTCTTCCGAAGAAGGACAAGTGAGACGCAGATGTCCCTGCACATCCCCCAGGGTCTCTAAACCTGTTCTGGACAATGTTCTTTGTGCGCAACCTGTTCACCTTGTCGTATCTGACACAACTCGCCTACATGACATGGAGGGTTCATGTTGGTCCAATGTAGCAGATGACTGTGGACTTTACTCTGGACATTTCAGCTACCAACACTTCCAACTCTACTGTGAACTTTGGATTCAAAACCCAATGTACAGCACACAGCATCTTGTGCACTATACTCACACTTGTTTGTAAATAAACTCACCAGTACACCATACTTGCCTCTGTTTCATGTCATGTGTCATAGAGATGTTGATCTGCTAAACAACACAGTGCGTGCCAAACACTACAACAATGTGACCACCGTTATGTGAGTCATGGTGATGTGACACATGTGAGGGAGACACACCACTATGGCACCACAACACATACTCACCATGTACATGTAACTCATCCCACACAATGATGTTGACCTGAAATACATTGGTATGCACAGACACCACACCAATCCACAGTCAGTGGTAACACTAAGCCCACAGGTGAGGTAAGCAAATGTCAGTCAGATGTGAGGAGACAGACAATGCACCAAACAAAGCGTAGCACAGGTTCATTACACATCATCAACAGGTTTATTCAACAATAGTTGCAAGGTAATTGTACGTTACAGTGGATACACGGTCACAAAGTGTCGGAGAATTGAAGTCCAGGGATGTGTGGCACATTACTTGATGGGAATTGACAACTTCCACACTGGTGTTGGATTCTGGGTGTTGGGGGTCAGTGTTAACCAAACAACGGGCAAAGTACCCTGGGAAGGACAGACCCAAGACACAGTCAAAAGCACAGCACAACAGGAGAGAAATGCAACCTGCAATGCACATGTACAAAACATGTCAAAAGAAACCGACACAGAAACAAGTTAGTAGTTCGACACTATTGTGCAGTACAGACCACCTGAAAGGACACATCACTGCACGCATCCAGTCTAGTGGCACACAGACACACTCAAACAGCAACAGAGCTGCCCCAACACATTTCAGGCTAACTCAATACATCGACATAACAACCCTGTAAACTTACATTCAGGTGAAAAAGTTGTTGATGAGCTGTGTGCGGATGTCACCCTCATCATCATCACTGGCATCGTGGCCCAGGCCTGGATCCTCCACAGGTGGCGGAGGTAGGTCATCGTCATTCTGGATGAGAGGCAACTTCTTTCTTACTGCCATGTTGTGTAGCATGCAGCATACAAGGATAATTTTGCACACCTTTGCAGGGTCATATGGGAGGGCCCCTCCGGTCTTGTACAGGCAGCAGAAGCGGCTTTTCAGGAGACGAAATGTCCGCTCAATCACCATCCTGCTCCGACCATGTGCCTCATTGTAGCGCATCTCGGCTGGTGTCACAGGGTTCCTGAGGGGTGTCAGCAACCACGGCATGTTGGGGTATCCGGAGTCACCTACATACAAACAATTGAACAATTAGCTGAGTTTTGAAAGAGGGTGGAATACAACATTTCCAACACACACAATGGTAAACAGTCATTACACACTGACAAGCCAGGCACGCTGTTCTGGCATCTGTGACATCAGCTTTGCAATGCGACTACTCCTCATGATGTAGGCATTGTGCGCAGAACTGGGGAAATGTGCACACACATGTGTGATAACCATGTCTGCAAGACATACCACCAGAGCATTGATGGAGTGGAAATGTTTCCTGTTCCGGTATGCCAGCTCATGTGCCTGTGGTGGTACCAGGGCCACATGTGTACCATCAATAGATCCGATGACGTTCGGCATCCTCCCCAGCATCCTTTATTTCAGTGAGTTGACCTGGGCTAGGAAACTTGATGTACAGGTCACGGAAATGCAACATCCCCTCCAAGACATCGCGTAGCACACGGCTGAACATAGTTTGCGACATACAACCAGCAGTAGCCACAGTGTACTGGAAGGTACCAGTAGCAAAGAAGTGCAGGGCTGCCATCACCTTCACCTCTGGGGTCAGTGCTGTAGGGTATGTCCGGCCAGGTAGCAGATATGGTGCCAACTGCTCCGCCAACTCCTCAATCAGTGGCCTGGTGAAGCGGTACCGTCAGATGCAGTTGCTTTCCTGCATGATTTCAAGGTCTGGGAACGCTCTATGGACAGCTGGTGCCCTGCAGTACAGAGATGAACAAAGGAAGATTGTCGATTCATCCACCCATGTAGCTATGACCAAGCAAAATATCACATGATACATAATGACAATACACAATGTACTGAGGTGTGTGCTGTTGGGCATGGACACATATGTCACCTACATGCCCATCACCTCACATCTCAAGTCCACATGTCTACATATGTCCCATGTAGTGCAATGGCCAATCATTGGGCTGTGTCACACTACCTATGTACTGCTGTCACGTTACAAACACACACCACAGTGACAAGTGAGGCCTGATGTCTCCCAGGCATCACAGATCTTTGCCATGCAGATGCCCAGGGTCCCTGTATTGCCACATGGACACTGTCATGACATGGCATATCATGTACACGCCACAAGACAACTGTGAGTCCCACAGGTAGTGGCCACTGTTGTCTCTGCAGGCCCTACATGTACGTCTCGTAGACACACACACATCAATGTTGATGCACAAACCACATGGATGTGGAGACTGTCTCCCATTCGGCACATTTGATCAGACACATCTGAGACACAACATGCACACAGACTGTGGGTGTACATCAGAATTGGAGCTATAGGTCTCACTGTGACATACATACCATCACCCCCAGGACTCAGGGTGTATGTGACATGTCCTAAACATATCCAACCTGAAACTGTGTCCATGACTCATGTCCATAACTGTACAGTTCCACATCACAGTGGTAATGTGCACAACACACAAAGGATTCTGTCCCCATGAACACATGCACAGCTGGGAGTGGCTGCACAAAACTGCCACAATACAAACCAAATGTTGCCCCCCCAACACACAGGGAATGCAGCCTTACATGCCATGGGACACAGTGTGGTACGTGCTGTATATGTGGAGGGTGTGCACCTGAATCCCTGGCAAGTAATTGTGTGTGGAAGTCGTCAAAAAGTCACACCAATGAGAGCCGACGTAGGTGACTATGCGTACGCATTGCACAGTTCAGCACCGAGCCGTGCGCACACTTAGCCATTGACTGCAATGAGAACCGATGCGGATGACTATCATGCATACTTGCCTGTACTACATGCTACTGGACCACATCTCTGCTACCACTGCTGCTGTCTCTGCCTCCTCTGGCTACTGCTATGGCACGTACTCTGGAGAGATCCCCAGCCTTCACTGAGGAGGAGAACCAGGCCCTGCTGGATGGGCTCCTTCCACAGTACAGCAAGCTGTATGGGAAACCAGGGGAGCAGGTGAGTGTGCAGTCCACCGCCTTCCTAATTGTGCATGTTGTCTGACTAGCAGTACTAACAGTGTGTACACCAGTGGCAAGCATACTCACTGAGTACTTTCATCCCCCAAAGTGTGTAGGTACATGTAATGAACAGGTGTTCTGCAGCTAAAGTGCATTTGTGCAAGCTTCAACTTCCCAGGCATTGTTAACATGTCAGACATGCAGGGCATTTGTCCTTTTCCATGGGTGCACTACCTGTGTAACTCATTTTCCTTTTTGATGACGACATGTATATCCAACTGTGTGCAGCACAAATATGGGGCATGTGTGTTAATGGACTATTAACTTTGTCATCCTGATGCCCACCAGAAGCAGGACATATGGCTGACCATCGCCCGGGCAGTTCGTTGGGGGTCTACAAGTGCCGGATCCGCAACTGCCAGAAGAAGTGGCAGAACCTTCGGGGCTGGACCCGGAGGATCGCAAGGGTCCAGCTGAAGCTTTCGCCTCCTCGCAGGAGGGACGGACACCGGACCCTGACCCCCACATGCTCAGGATCCTGGCGGTGGTCTTCCCAGACCTGGATGGGCAGCTGAAGGCCAGACAGCAGCAAGGAGGGGGTAAGTCCATGCCTAATCTGTGTACAATGTCTGACATGCTATTTGCAGTCTTTTGGCCTGGTCACACTTCCACATTACGTAGGTCTTGTAGTCCAGTACTCGTGTCCCTCAATTGTGTGATGCACCCTCCTCATCTGATCCACAGGTGTAGACCCTACAGTCTGTTGCTTGTGTCACTAGGGCACTGTTTCCCTGCAGTCAGCTATGCTTCAGCTTCCGGACAGCATCTGTTACCGTGACTCGGTTGTGGGTTTCATGGGTGGGTCAATTGTTTACATAATGCCTGAGATCTGACATGTAATCTGTGTGTGCCCTTGATATGTGTTACAATTGCTGGTCTGACTCGCCACATGTGCCTTGGGTATTTCAAACAAACCCATGCAGCAGGGGACTCCAATTTGTGTGCCTCAGGAGTATGTATATCAAGTGTGTCACACTTGCTTTGCCACCTGACCAGGGCTAAACATTGTTTCACGTAGACTTGGGCAGTCATGCCTACTCAAGGGCATTTAGAAACACTCTGTAATCCCACTCCTGTATATCAACTTACAGGTTGTGCTTAGTGACATGTGCCTCCAGGTGTCTGCCTCTGTGTCATTGTGGTGTGGCTTCCTTTTCCGGACAACTGGGGTGTTCATGACTTTGAGGGTCAGCAGGACATCTGAGATGTGACTATGAGAGACAAGACCTGTGTGACATATAGGTGTGTGATCACTTGACAGTGCACAATGGTGTATGCAACTGTGAACTTCAGACAGCTGTGTTTCATGCACAGCAGACTGTGATGTGCTCATATACAGGGAGTTGTGTTCACAGAGACTCATATGTCTGTTTTGTATGATGTGGGCTCTTCTGGGTCCGGGATATGTTGCTTGCAGGGGATGAACAAATGCACTTGTCAGCTGCAGAGTTTGCTTTACCCATGAGCTATGATTGTGACACAGTGCATACTGTTGTTGTCTGGATGCCCTGCCCCTGTGACAGGAGACAGTGTTGACTGACTTTTCAGGCATGCCAGTGCCATGGCATTTAACTTGCTATGAGTGATCCTGCATTGTGTTCAAATGTGCTCCATGCACCCCATTGTGGCGTTGACTATCAGGACATGAGAACATCATAGTGTGTGTTTCTGGCATGCATCACAAGCATGTGAAATGAGACTCTGGCCATCCCTTCATCCTGACACCTGTACTGAGTCAATGGCAAGAGATTTGATGTGTGTATAGTGACATACTCCTACATGTTCACTTGCATGGCCAACAAATGTGTAGGTGGTGCATGTCGGCACATTGGGGTATTAGCATCCAACATACAACAGACATATGGGTGCAAGTCCAGGAGGGATATGAGTGCCATGGTTGATGGAGAGACTGACAATTGGCTTATTCTAAAACAGTATGAGCACTTTGAGCAGTTTTCAGCTGATGATGCCAGGGCTTGCCCTGTGATGTGCTGTACACACCGTGGTGTGTGCAGTCAGTGCAGGTGACTGATGTTGTTCTCTTTTTTCCTAATTCTATCCAGATACATCCACAGGAGGGGACAACTCCATGGACCAGGAGGAGCCACAGAACCTGACTGGGACAGAAGGCGAGGAGTTGGAGGGACCCAGTGGCATGGAGGGTGAGTGAAGCCGCACCGAGGAGTTCTCAGCACCATCCACCCCAGCTGAGGGCCACATCAGCTTGGAGGATGACTCCCTTGTGGAGGCGGGTGTCAGCAGCCACAAAACCCCTGCTAGTGAGGCTGTCCCCGCCACCACCCCCACCACCACCACCATCACCACCCTCCCATCAGCTCCCATCCCAGAGGTCCGTGGAGGCTCCCGTGTTCGGGAGCATGACTCCTTTGTGCCAGGCACCGCACCCACTGCCCTGTGTCCCCTGCTGCCCTGAGTGAGGAGTCTGTGGACTTGCTTCGACAGATCCATGTAGGGCAGACATCGATGCTGAGTGTCCTCCATGCACACAGGAGTCTGTTGACACAATTGGTGTCGTTCATGGAGGGCATTTCATCGGGCATGTCTGCCCTACAGAGGACCAATCAGTCTGTGGCCTCCTCCCTGATGGCAGCAGTGTCCCTCCTCCAACAGTCCCACACCCCTTCTAACCCTGCACCACCCACAATTCCCAGCACCCTACCTGTCCCAAGCACACACGCACCAGCACATTCACACAAACCCACAGACACGGGCAGCACACAAACACCCAAACCAAGGGCTAGACGTGCACACAAGCAACCTCAGGGGACTGATACCACACTCACAGGGGATGGTTTGCAGACACACACACACAGTCATCCACAACCACTCCGCAGTCCTCCAATACCTCTCCCTCCCTGCCCCCTTCCCTTGCCTCACCTGCAACCCCATCTCCCCAGAAGCTCTTCCTCTGTGACCTTGGCCTCTTCCCCACCGACCCAGCAGATCCAGCTTACAAGGGGAAGAAGAAGTCCCCACACACAGAGGGGAGTGCCCCGGAGCCGGAAGAGCAAGACACCACCCCCGCCCGGAGCTCCACGACAAAGTCTCCGTCCTCCATCCCCCAGGCCACCACTCTACAGGTTCCCTCGCCACACCCTGCCCCAGGTTCCCCCACCCACAGACACACCATCCCCAAAATGCTGAGGCCCTCCCCCCTACCACTTGCTCTTCCACCCCCACCACCCCCAGTCAGACAGTTTGTGCCACTGATGTGGGGACCGTGTCCCCCCCTCTGTTCTGCCGACCTCAACTGAACCCCATTCCGCTCCCATTGAGTTAGGCACTGCAGTGGAGTCCACGACCACCCTGTCTGACGTGGGCACTGCAGTGGGGACCCAGGCCACTCTATCTGACCTGCCCACTGCAGTTGTGCCAGCACCCACCCCATCTGACTTGTGCCCCACATTTGTGACTGCACCCACTACTTCAGTCAGCTCCACTGCAGTTGCCAGTGACTCTCCTGCATCCACCACCCCTTCACTGCCTCCTTCTGCTGAGCCCTGATCCTGTACCCGCGGTGCCTGGCTTGCCCCCATGGATGCCCCTCCCAGGGGATGTCCCCTGTCCTTACCAGTGCAGGCAAGCAACGTGTGACAGTTGTCACTCAAATCACATTGTTGACATGTAGAGATGAACTGGCCATTGGCCTTTGTTTAGAAAGGAATTTGCATTTAAAAATTGCTGAATAAAGCTTTTTTCTTTATCCTTGTGAATTTGATTTAGCTGTACATTATGTTGATGATGTTTATCATGAAATTGCAGTTGTAATTCTGGATTTCCAATGTTGAATACTGAGGTGTTGATGTGAGGTACTCCATGTGGTCCATGAGATATGTATCCTATTCTGGTCGATATCCATGTCATCCTTTGCAGCTAACCGGGTGTGTCATGATTAACAATTTGTGATCTCTGTAAACATTTCATTTGCATGGTCACATCTGTGGCTTGCACACATGCACATATGATGTGCTTCCCATTGTCCAATTTGTCTATTTCCCTGACTGTGGGCGCATCTCCACTGGACATGTAGTTGTGGGCATCATTGGTGTAGGAGCAACTGGGTCCTCTGTGCAACTTGCTGGACATATGTATTGAGTATGTGCAGATGACTTAAGGGACACTCCTGTACCCAAGCTGTTGTGACCAGAGCCTTCATTGTGTGTTAACTGATGAATGACTGACCAAGTGTTGTGCTAACATGACTGAGACCTGCTGGGACTATGATTGGCACAGCTGAGCTTCCACAGGAGTTGAGTCCCCTCAAGTAAGTGTGTTGTTCCGTGACATTGCCTGGGCCCATGGTGTGTTGTGTGGGCATGTGTGTGTGTCAACATCCCTTTTCATACACAGGCAGTGTTCCCTTGATATGTTCCTATTGTTGATGCTTGCTGAGTTGTACTGTCTTCATCCCACATCTTTGCCATGGGCTACCAGATGTGTGGGTGCATGACACACTACTGTTAATTGATGTTTCATCATTGGATTTTGTCAGTTCTGAGTGGTGATGATGTGGTCAGACGCAGATGGGACACAGTCAGGGGTCCCCAAGGCACTTCTTTGTTCGCAATAGCATGTAGTTGTCCCTAGCTGGTACCTTTCAGTGATTGAGACATGTGTATGTGTGTGACTGCTCTCACTCGTCCGATTAAGGGCTGCAATGTTGGCAGGTGTCAGCATGTGTGCATTGTGGTTCTCCTTGGTTTCTGCATTGTCCTGGGACTGTGGCAGGTATTCTGAAGGTTACGGGAGCTATGATGTCATGGCCATGTACCACATACTGTGCAGTATGTGTTTCGTTCACCAGGGTTGTAGACTATCCTTGTGTGATGAGTCTGTGAACCTTAGTTCCTCCCAACATTACTGTGTTTGTCATGGGTGCATGTGCAATGTCACCTGTCCATGTGGGCTTCATAGATGCAAATTGGTGCAGTTCAGGGTGTGTGGTGTTGAGGGTGGACTGATGTAAATGTTTACATGGATGGGCCCCTAGCTCCAGTTTGTCCATGGATGATGGGCCATGCTGAGTGATTTGTGTTTGGGTAGGTGTGATGTACGTTTGTGGCACAGGACACATGTCTGGGTTTCACAGTTTGTAAGACCTCTACGTTTGTCATCACAGTGGACGTGTCATGCATGCTTGTGTCACCCCAATGTCTGGTCCCTGGGGGTAGTGCTGTTGTGTGTCAGTCTCTTGCTGTGTTAGTTGATGTTCATTCCAGCTTGTGTCACATGTGTCTATTGTGCTCCCTCTCATCTCACAATGCCTGATTGCCCACTAAGGGGGGCCCAATGATGGGTTACTTTTGTATGGCACTGTGTCCCCATCTGTGTCACTGTGGTTCAGCCCCCCTCATGTGTTGTGTAGTTTCCTGGCGATACTGATACACACACACACACACATATTGTGTCAGATGTGCAGTGTGAGGTTGCCTGTTTGTGTTTGTGCATCTGCACCAGTGCATTGGTGTTGCTGTTGTGGGCCATTGTCTGGATGTTGTTTTTGTGATTTTCCCTCCTGTCCCTGTGAGTCGTATCAAGTCATTCTGCCCATTCATCCTGGTTGTTAGGTCCCATTGCTGCCATGGAATGGGAGTTTGTGACCTGACACCTACAGTCTACACAGGATGTTTTGATTTGTGTGTCTATTTATGATATGTGTGTATGCTTTGTGATGGTCACTTCTGCTTTTGTGTCATTGTACACTGTTAGACCCGGTCTTGTGGCATGGCCATCCCTGACCCCTGGCCACACCCCCTGACCCGTACACCTCGTTCAGTCCCCAGTACACGGCCTAGCCAGTCCTGCCCACCAGGACCCACACACACACACCCAACCCGGACTTCCCAGTCCGTGCCCTCCATCTTCCCAGTACCACTGGGCCTGCGTGCCCACTTCCTGCACCTACGATGGCCGAACGGCCCTGCACAACCCCGGCCTAGAGGAGCCACCCCGGCTGGGGAACATCGCGCTCCCAGTGAGTGAGAGAGGGAGGAGCAGTTTCCATCACACCTCTGACCTCCCCTCGGGAGATGGGTTTCGATCAGCCCTCTGGCCTCCCTGAGGGCTGACTCCACGCCTGCTGGGTGTCTGGGACTCCTCCCGACCCGTCTCTGAAAGGATCAAAGGACGACATGGCAGGAAGCTCCAACGAGCGACCCCCAGGTGCTAAGACCCCTGCCGACACAGACTACGGACATCAAAGAGGAGCTGACCTATATCAAGGGATGCTCTGGGGCTATCGGGCAGATTCGACCCTGGAACGACGAGAGCCCTGCTGACGTGGTCGCGGCTCCCTTGCAACCTTGGAACACCGGAGCCCTGCTGAGTGACTCGCGGCTCCCCTGAAGATCGTAAGACCTCCGAACTTGTGCTTGAGCCCTGCTGAGTGACTCGCGGCTCCCCTTAAGATCGTAAGACCTCCGAACTTGTGCTTGAGCCCTGCTGAGTGACTCGCGGCTCCCCTGAAGATCGTAAGACCTCCAAACTTGTGCTGAGCCCTGCTGAGTGACTCGCGGCTCCCCTGAAGATCGTAAGACCTCCAAACTTGTGCTTGAGCCCTGCTGAGTGACTCGCGGCTCCCCTGAAGATTGTAAGACCTCCGAACTTGTGCTTGGGCCCTGCTGAGTGACTTGCGGCTCCAAACAACCCCCCTCGGTCCGGCTGGACCGCAGCATATCCCCCCGGCTCGAGGATTGTGAGCTGTGCGTTGGGTACGCCCCTGCATTTAATCCAGATCCCCAAAGACTGTCCCGCTACCCCCTTTCCCCTACCGAGACTCTTTGAGCCCGTGCTCTATTTGTACATATCCATCTTGGGGATCATAAAGATCCGACGTCGCTGAGTAGATAAAAGATCTGTTCCCAAGAACCTACTGTGTGGTGTCTCTTTGTCGTGTGGTGCTGTGTGTACGATCCTAGATACGAGACTCTTCCTCTGAGGAGACTCCCGCCAGTGCCCGGCTACATTACTCCGAGGGTGGGTCTCAGGGTGGTCAGGTGACCTCCCTGCCTCTCCTGGGATCGCCTTCTAACATTGGTGGCAAGTGACGGGATTCGGGCCCATCATCTAGAGATCGTACCATAAGCAGCGGACGCACCACCGGCAAAAACGGCAGAAGAAAACTACATGAGCCTCGCAGAAACCAACGCGAGTGCTGTGTTCCAGGCGGAACAACTGGAAGAATACACGCACAAAGAACTGAAGCAATTCTGCAAAGAACTAAAAATCGCTACCACTGGTCTCAACACCAAAGAAGATATGCAGAAGGCACTGAAAGCTTGGGTGGAATCCGGAGCCCCCCACCCAGAAGGAGCGGTGGAGCTCCACGACGAGGCTGGACTCTCCCCAAGAGAAAGCAGCAGCAACCAGGTACGAAGCTTTGTACCAGAGGGGGGTCTATTCCCGGAAGAACTCGCACACAGAGAGAGAAGTCGCAATCATGAACTCGAACTGGCCAAACTAAAAATTGAGGGCGAGTTGAAATTAGCTGAGAAAAAGCTAGCAGTGGAACAGATGCGAGTACAAGGCGAACTAGAAGAGAAGAAACTCCAACGAGAGCACGAAGGACGAAAACTTCAACTGGAGCACGAACGAAGCTTGAAAGAAATCAAGCTCAAGTCGAGGAGTGAAGAAAATCGACCCCCGGAGAACCGGGGGGTGCCACCACAGGCAGAACAGAAGGTCCACATCCCCAAAGATGTGGTCAAGGAATATTACAAGAACGATGACATCCAACAATGGTTCAAGGCCTACGAGGTCGCCATGACCTCCCACCGAGTCCCGCAGAAAGATTGGGGGGCCGGGTTGTGTGGACGATTTTTGAGCGAGGGGAGAGACACCCTGCTCGACCTCCCATCCTCCATGCAGACCTCCTACAGTCACATGAAGGAGGCCCTCCTCACAAGGTATGGCCTCACCCCGGAGATGTACCGCCAGCGGTTCCGGGACCGCAAGAAGATCCCCGGTACCACATGGGTGGAGTATGTGAACTTTTTTCGCCATGCATTCGACGGGTGGATTAAGGGCAGCAAAGTCACCACCCTGGACGAACTAACCGACCTCATGTTATGGGAACAACTGGCGGCGAACTGCTTTGTGGAGCTACGCCAGCATCTGCTCGACAGCAAACTCACGGATCCGAGGAAGCTGGCTGTCAAGGCGGATCGCTGGACCAACACCCGGGTCTCCTGGGGCCCTGTAGGAGAATACCCCTGAGCCAGTCAGGAACCACCTCGCCAGAGAGGGGTGGGAACCAGGGAGGGCAGAGGGAATCCCCGTCCAGTCCCCCGAAAAACCAACCTCCGCACTTCCCGGCACCCCCACCCGCTGTATCCGGTCCACCCGTGAGACGGGGGCACCGGGTGACCATCACTTGTTTCCGTTGCCAGAAGCCCGGCCATTACGCCAATGACCCTGAATGCCCCATGGCCCTGCGTGTCCCCACTACAGCCCCTCCCGCCAGACAGATAGCTAACGTAGCCTTAGGGGAGGAGATTGAGGAGACTGTAGAATGGGAACCCGCCGCCATGGCGTTGGTATCATTAGGAGACAGAGAAATGGTCCCTGGGAGCCTCCTGCCCTCCAACACGAAGAAATATGGGCAGCTAGTGACAATCAATGGCCAACAGGTAGAGGCCCTCCGTGACACCGGGGCGAGCATCACCGGTGTCCTCAGCCACTTAGTCCACAAAGACCAGATCCTCCCCAATGTATTTTGCCCTGTAATTGCAGCTGACAACACGGAGAGTCTCTGTCAGGTAGCCCTGGTGCCTTTTGAATGGGGTGGAGGGGTCGGTAAATTGAAAGTAGCCGTAAGAATCTCTCAGCCGGTCGACTGTCTCCTGGGAAACGACCTGGAAAGTTCCCCCTGGCAGCAAGTCGAGCGCAAGGCCCACCTAGGGATGATGGGTCTCCCCGAGTGGGTGTGCGCCACCACCCGATCTATGGCTGCCCGGCTGCCCCCCCTGGGGGAAGTCGAGGACGCACCTGCCCACGAGGACAGGATTGTCCCAGCTGAGGTCCCCCACATCTCCCCACATGAAGAATCTGTCGCCAACGATGGACCCCTACCGTCCGACCCCACACAGATCGCAGAGTTAAGCGTTCTGCCCGAGTTGGCCCAGTGGCGCCACGAGGGGGGCCCCTCCCGTGAGGAGTTCTGCCAAGAGCAAGCTACCTGTCCCTCCCTGGTCGGACCCCGGCAGCAAGCAGCGGCCCAGGCCGCGGGCGACCAGTCTGGGACACACCGGCTATATTGGGAAAATGACCTTTTGTACAGTGAGCAGAAGTCGGTGGAGCTAGGATCAGCCCGGGTGCTGGTGGTACCCCTACGCTTCCGAGACTTCCTCCTGGGCTTGGCCCACGATGTCCCCCTCGCCGGCCACTTGGGCCAAGACAAAACATACAGTCGCCAAGTGACTCACTTTTACTGGCCGAAAATGAAAGCAGATGTAGAAACCCACTGCAAGTCCTGTCCCACGTGCCAGGCTAGTGGAAAAAGTGGAGGAAAGCGCAAGGCTCCCCTCCAACCCTTCCCGGTCGAAAATACCCCGTTCGAACGGGTAGGGATCGACATCGTGGGGCCCCTGGACCCCCCGACCTCCCAAGGTCACCGCTTCATCCTCGTCCTAGTGGACCATGCCAACCGATACCCGGAGGCCATCCCCCTCCGCACCATCACCGCCCCCGAGGTGGGCCGGGCGTTGATGGGGATCTTTTCCCGTGTGGGTTTTCCCCGCGAGGTCGTAAGCGACCGCGGGACGAACTTTATCTCTAAATACATGACGTCCCTGTGGCAACAATGTGGAGTGTCCTATAAGTTCACCACACCGTACCACCCCCAAGGGAATGGTCTAGTAGAGCGGTTTAACCGGACTCTGAAGGGGATGATCGCAGGCCTGGAAGATCCCCTCCGGCGCAAGTGGGACGTCCTGCTCCCCTGCCTTTTGTTCGCCTACCGGGAAGTCCCCCAGAAATCCCTGGGGTTCAGCCCCTTTGAGTTACTCTACGGGCACCCCGTCCGGGGCCCCTCAGCTTGGTCAAGGAAGAGTGGGAGGCGGCGCCCTGAGACCCCCCCCGAGATGTGTTCCGATACGTCCTGACCCTTCGAAACCAGACTAGGAAGTTTCGAGAAATGGCCGAGGCCAACCTGGAGGCGAGCCAGGAAGAAATGAAACGCTGGTACGACCAGAACGCCACTCTGGTCGAGTTCCAGCCGGGCCAGCAGGTATGGGTCATGGCCCCGTGAAACCTTGCGCCCTCCAGGATAAATGGACCGGACCCTTCAAAGTCGTTGAGCGGAAGAGCCAGGTCACGTACTTGGTGGACGTCCAGACCCCTCGGGACCCCCTTCGGGTCCTTCACGTGAACTGCCTCAAGCCCCACTTTGTGCGGACCGAGCTGAGTCTGCTGCTGGCCACAGATGACGGGGCCGAGGAGGAGTCAGATCCCCTCCCTGACCTCCTGTGGACCGAGGAGAAGGATGGCTCCGTGGAAGGAGTGAACCTCTCTCCATCCCTCACTTCCCAGCAACGCGAAGACTGCCGCCAGCTCTTAGGGCGATTCCCTGACTTCTTCTCTCTCGTCCCCAAAGTCACCGACTGGTGTGTCCATGACGTGGACACCGGAGACAGCCCGCCGGTGAAGCAACGAGCCTACCGAGTACCTGATCGAGTCCGTCCTGCATCCAGGCCGAGGTCTCAAAGATGTTGACCTTAGGGGTGATCGAACCTCAGACAGCCCCTGGGCCAGCCCCGTGGTACTGGTCCCGAAAGCAGCAGCCCCCGGTGTCGCCCCAGAACTCCGATTCTGTGTGGACTACAGGGGACTCAATGAAGTCACCCGAGCCGACGCTCACCCCACCCCCCGAGCAGACGAGCTCATTGACCGCCTCGGGTCGGCTCGTTTCCTCAGCACATTCGATCTGACCTGCGGATACTGGCAAATTGCGCTCACGGAAGGAGCCAAGGAGCGGTCCGCCTTCTCCACCCCGGATGGGCACTATCGCTTTCACGTGATGCCCTTCGGGATGAAAAATGCCCCGGCCACTTTCCAGCAACTGGTGAATAGAGTCCTGGCCGGGCTGGAAAAGTTCAGCGCCGCATATCTCGACGACATCGCGTTTTCTGTTCCGAATGGAGCGAGCACCTCCACCACCTCCGGAGGGTGCTAACGGCCCTGCGCCAGGCAGGTCTCACCGTAAAAGCCAGCAAATGTCAGATTGGGCAAGGTTCGATGGTCTACCTCGGGCACCAGGTCGGAAGCGGGCAGGTCGCCCCTCTGCAGCCTAAGATCGACGCCATCCTAGCCTGGGAACCACCCACTACCCAAACGGAGGTCCGAGCCTTTTTGGGCCTCACCGGCTACTACCGAAGATTCATCAGGGGGTACGGCAGCCTGGTCGGTCCCCTCACGGAACTCACTTCCAAGAAACAGCCCAAGAAGGTGCAGTGGACCTCTGCCTGCCAAGAGGCGTTCGATGCCCTGAAAGCGGCCATGTGTACTGCCCCCGTGCTCCAGGCCCCCGACTACTCCAAGGAGTTGGTGGTACAGACTGATGCCTCCGAGCATGGCATTGGGGCAGTCCTGTCACAGGTGAATGACCAAGGCCTAGACCAGCCCGTAGCCTTCCTCAGCCGAAGGTTGTTACCCAGAGAACAGAAGTGGAGCACCATTGAACGCGAGGCGTTCGCCGTAGTCTGGGCCCTCAAGAAACTACGATCCTATCTGTTTGGCACCCATTTCAAGGTCCAAACCGACCATCGCCCCCGACGATGGCTCATGGAGATGCGAGAGGAAAACCCCAAACTATTGCGGTGGTCAATCTCCCTCCAGGGGATGGATTTCACAGTGGAACACCGCCCTGGTACTGACCACGCCAACGCTGATGGCCTCTCCTGGTTCTTCCGCCTCAGCGAAGAGAACCCCCAAGAAGATGGGTAGTTCTCTCCGGCTTTCAGCTGGGGGGGACGAGTGTTAGACCCGGCCTTGTGGCATGGCCATCCCTGACCCCTGGCCACACCCCCTGACCTGTACACCTCGTTCAGTCCCCAGTACACGGCCTAGCCGGTCCTGCCCACCAGGACCCACACACACACCCAACCCAGACTTCCCTGTCCATGCCCTCCATCTTCCCAGTACCACCGGGCCCGCGTGCCCACTTCCTGCACCTACGATGGCCGCACGGCCCCAGCACAACCCCCACCTAGAGGCGCCACCCCGGCTGGGGAACATCGCGCTCCCAGAGAGTGAGAGAGGGAGGAGCAGTTTCCATCACACCTCTGACCTCCCCTCGGGAGATGGGTTTCGATCGGCCCTCTGGCCTCCCTGAGGGCTGGCTCCACGCCTGCTGGGTGTCTGGGACTCCTCCCGACCCGACTCTGAAAGGATCAAAGGACGACATGGCAGGAAGCTCCAACGAGCGACCCCCAGGTGCTAAGACCCCTGCCGACACAGACTACGGACATCAAAGAGGAGCTGACCTATATCAAGGGATGCTCTGGGGCTATCGGGTAGATTCGACCCTGGAACGACGAGAGCCCTGCTGACGTGGTCGCGGCTCCCTTGCAACCTTGGAACACCGGAGCCCTGCTGAGTGACTCGCGGCTCCCCTGAAGATCGTAAGACCTCCGAACTTGTGCTTGAGCCCTGCTGAGTGACTCGCGGCTCCCCTGAAGATCGTAAGACCTCCGAACTTGTGCTGAGCCCTGCTGAGTGACTCGCGGCTCCCCTGAAGATCGTAAGACCTCCGAACTTGTGCTTGAGCCCTGCTGAGTGACTCGCGGTTCCCCTGAAGATCGTAAGACCTCCGAACTTGTGCTTGGGCCCTGCTGAGTGACTCGCGGCTCCAAACGACCCCCCTTGGTCCGGCTGGACCGCAGCGTATCCCCCCGGCTCGAGGATTGTGAGCTGTGCGTTGGGTACACCCCTGCATTTAATCCGGATCCCCAAAGACTGTCCCGCTACCCCCTTTCCCCTACCGAGACTCTTTGAGCCCGTGCTCTATTTGTACATATCCATCTTGGGGATCATAAAGATCCGACGTCGCTGAGGAGATAAAAGATCTGTTCCCAAGAACCTACTGTGTGGTGTCTCTTTGTCGTGTGGTGCTGTGTGTACGATCCTAGATACGAGACTCTTCCTCTGAGGAGTCTCCCGCCAGTGCCCGACTACATTACCCCGAGGGTGGTTCTCAGGGTGGTCAGGGGACCTCTCTGCCTCTCCTGGGATCGCCTTCTAACATACACTGTATGCAATGTCAGCCCCCATGGGTGGTGCTTGTCTGCACATGGCCGAGAGTATGCTAGGGTTTAACAGCACTGTTAGCCTCACTGCATCTCTGTGGGTATGGGACACAACCACTACTTTGCCACAAAAGTGTTTCATGTGTTGGGAGCAGGAATCATACATTCTGTTTGGCATTTGCAACTTTGACCATGATGACACTTACCTTTTGGTCATTGTGATGAGGGGGCTTTTAGACCCCATTACCACAATGCTCAACATTTGCTGCAGTTTGGAGCCCCACACTTAACTTTTGTTCTACACAGTGAGGGGATGTTAGTGCACATTGACACAGTGCTATAGTGATGCTTGCCTTGTATAGGCCACACTCAGTTTTTGGTCACACATGTGATGGTAGTTACATTGTATGTTTGAAGTCATTATCACTGTTGTGGGCATTTGTCACAGATTACACACTGTTGTCATGATGTTAGGGCGGATGTATTTTGCTGTCATACCTAATGTTTGTGTATGATGGATGTGTGGTGCATCATCCATCCTATGGGTGGGGGTGGCAGTAGTGCTAGGCAACTGGTCCCCTATGGGTGGGGGTGGCAGGAGTGATCAGAAACATAGTTCCTATGAGTAGGGGTGGCAGGAGTGATGGGCAACATAAGCCCTATGAGTGGGGGTGGCAGTAGTGCTGGGCAACAGGTCCCCTATGGGTGGGGGTGGCAGGAGTGCTGGGCAACATAAGCCCTATGAATGGGGGTGGCAGTAGTGCTGGGCAACATAGTCACTATGAGTGGGGGTGGCAGGGGTGATGGGCAACAGGTCCCTTATGGGTGGGGGTGGCAGGAGTGATGGGCAACATAGTTGCTATGAGTGGGGGTGGCAGGAGTGATGGGCAACATAAGCCCTATGAGTGGGGGTGGCAGTAGTGCTGGGCAACATAGTCACTATGAGGGGGGGTGGCAGGAGTGATGGGCAACAGGTCCCCTATGGGTGGGGGTGGCAGGAGTGATGGGCAATATAAGCCCTATGAGGGTGGTGGCAGGAGTGATGGGCAACATAAGCCCTATGAGGGGGGTGGCAGGAGTGATGGGCAACAGGTCCCCTATGGGTGGGGGTGGCAGGAGTGATGGGCAACATAGTCCCTATGAGTGGGGTGGCAGGAGTGATGAGCAACATAAGCCCTATGAGTGGGGGTGGCAGTAGTGCTGGGTAACATAGTCACTATGAGTGGGGGTGGCAGGAGTGAGGGGCAACATAAGCCCTATGAGTGGGGGTAGTAGTAGTGCTGGGCAACATAAGCCCTATGAGGGGGGTAGCAGTAGTGATGGGCAACAATACCCCTATGGGTGGGGGTGGCAGGAGTGCAGGGCAACAGGTACCCTATGGGTGGGGGTGGCATGAGTGATGGGCAACATAAGCCCTATGAGGGGGGTGGCAGGAGTGATGGGCAAAAGGTCCCCTACGGGTGGGGGTTGCCGGAGTGATGGGCAACATAGTCACTATGAGTGGGGGTGGCAGGAGTGATGAGCAACATAAACCCTATGCATGGGGGTGGCAGTAGTGCTGGGCAACATAGTCACTATGAGTGGGGGTGGCAGGAGTGATGGGCAACATAAGCCCTATGAGTGGGGGTGGCAGTAGTGCTGGGAAACATAGTAACTATGAGTGGGGGTGGCAGGGGTTATGGGCAGAAGGTCCGCCATTGGGTGGGGGTGGCAGGAGTGATGGGCAACATAAGCCCTATGAAGGGGGTGGCAGTAGTGATGGGCAACAGGTCCCCTATGGGTGGAGTGGCAGGAGTGATGGGCAACAGGTCCCCTATGGTTGGGGGTGCCAGGAGTGATGGGCAACATAAGCCCTATAAGGGGGCAGGCAGGAATGATGGGCAACAGGTCCCCTATGGGTGGGGGTGGCAGGAGTGATGGGCAACATAGTCACTATGAGTGATGGTGGCTGGGGTGATGGGCAACAGGTCTCCTATGGGTGGGGTGGCAGGAGTGATGGGCAACATAAGCCCTATGAGGGTGTGGCAGTAGTGATGGGCAACAGGTCCCCTATGGGTGGAGGTGGCAGGAGTGCTGGGCAACAGGTCCCCTGTGGGTGGGGGTGGCAGGAGTGATGGACAACATAATCCTTATGAGGGGGGTGGCAGGAGTGATGGGCAGCAGGTCCCCTATGGGTGGGGGTGGCAGGAGTGATGGGCAACATAAGCCCTATGGGTGGGGGTGGTAGTGGTGCTGGCCATGCAACCCCTATGGTGGCCTGTTGCTAGTGGCCAGAATATGGATCCCCTGGGGTTGTGTGACATTTTGCGGGTACGTGTCGTTTGCTTGTGTGGTGGGTGTCTGACTTACCGTCTGTGCCGTCCGTGTCTGTTCCTGATCCGGTCATAGATGTACAGTACTGGTATGACCTGCGCAATGGGATTCATGATGTGTTCATCTCGTACACGCTGCTTGTTGCTCTGTCTCGTACCCATTGCAAGCTGGTCTGTCTCGTAGCCGTGGATTGTGTTGTGGCACGAATCGTACCTGATATGCTTCTTTTACGGATGCTGTGAAGTGCTGTACGTGGTGACCCGTCCGGCGCGTATGATTTGCGCATCGTTCTTGTCCGGCCGGAAACTGCTGTGGATACTGCTTCGGGGCAACTCGGTTCCGCGTTCGGAGGTACGGCTCGGACGCAGAATGAAGCTTGAATCACAGCCTACGTGTCGGTCGCATTCTTGTCAGTTATGCGCATCGTACTTCATCGCCCGGACGGACCGGCTCCGGGTACTAGTCGGTCGCAAGGTAAGGCTACGAACAGCTCTCGGAGTGCTGTCCGACCCAGATCGGAATCGACCCCTTTGACAAAAGATAGAACCCATACATTTAAAATACATACAAAAATTCACAACCCTAACTAAAAAAATGATATGTTTAACAACTATATTCTTGCAAACGAAATTAATGACTTCGATATTTTTTAAAACAAAATTATTTATTTTAATATTGTTAAAAACAATGTTACTTACCTTAGACTCGATATTCCTGTCCACGATATTCTGACAGTTGATATTTTTGTAACATGATAATTTGCACTCGATATTAGTGCAAGTCAAAATAAATAACTTGATATTCAGACTGTTTACCCAGCCTCACACAAACACTTCATTTACAACCGGCAGGCCCTGACTGAGTTATTTCTCCAGTGTTATCTCATTTCTTTTAGTATCTCCTAGAGTACCTCTCAGTATCTCCCAGTTGTTCTTGGATATTGCCTCCTACCCTACCTCCTGCGACTGCCCTCTTACCCCTCTTAGTACTATGTATCATATCAACCTGTCTATTACTGGACGGCGTAATCACATCTAGGTGTTGGATGATGCTTACCCAGATTGTATGTCTCTTCTTTACTCAATAAAAAATTGCAACACAAAAGAAAAAGATTCACTATTTTGATGTAGCACAATGAAAAATGTATTTCGGAATTTACTAAGGCACACAAACCCTGATTTGTATGGCTCTGCATGGCTTAGTAAAAAAGAAGGTCATGTGATGCAGCCCATTTAGCAGCCATGCATTCCACAGCACACATACAACGAGGAATATGCATCTAAGAAAAACTGTTTGAACTGCAAGGCAGGCACCCTTGTGTTGGTGCCAGGGTACCTGTGTTTGTGCTAGGCTGCCAGCTCAAGAAGAGGTCATAAGGGTGCCAGATTTTTGTAAATATAGCACATTTCTGCTTGCACTCTTACACGTAATGCAGCACAGCCGTAATGTGTTATTCCCATTATTTCTGCCCTACATTAGTTCATCATAGATTCCCTCTCATTTGATTTTTAAGGCATCTTTGGAATACATAAATCTTACTTGAAACCATTTATGGCCTCTAAAGCTTGGTGCGCCTATAAAAAACAAAGGGCATAGTTACAAAGAGTTAACACTGCTGTAGCGTAAATTTTTTTATGTTATGGTGAATTTTTCACAGTGCTATTTCTATTAGCGTGACTTACCAAAAATGAGATGCAAGGTAGGCGTTCCTGCAAAAAAACTCCTGCAAAACACAATATGCAATATTTACAAGGATTTCATTGCATGTTGCTAAAAAAGCAAAACTGCGGCTAAGACGCATTAGCAGCAGTTTTCTTACCATTAAGGGGCCGATTCCGATCCGGGTCGGAAAGCAATCTGACCGAGCCGGATCAGGAATGTTTTCCGACCGAGCCAGAGTTCTGCAGTCTGTCCGAGCAAGTACGATGCGGCCATAGGCTGTCGGACTCGGTTCGGTCGAACTCCCATAGAAGTCAATGGGAGCCGGTCGTATGATGCGTACATGGGCTCCCAGTGACTGAATGGGTACGTCGTGGACAAGTGCGCCCCCTACAGTGAGTACGTGTCGGTGCCATCCGCACCATACATGCCTGTGTTGGGGAGACCCATGAGTCTCCCCCTGGGTCCGAGTAGTAGGGCTGTGGGTGACAGGGGGTCCGGCGCGGACCCCCAATGGCAACCACCCAGACGATTTGTGAGCTGGACACTCCGGCTCGCACAGGTTGTCCGACGCATGCATCGTACTGGCTCGGTCGTGAATCGTATCCATTGCATGCCACGGTTAACTTACGACCGAGACGTACAGAGCGGTTCAGACCCGGAAACAAGTCGGTCGGTGAATTTCATGTAGCTCGCATCATACTTGCTCGCTCGTACAGCTGTACGAGTCGGGCGGAAAACACGCGTACGGCGTGTAGTTTTTTTGGCCAGATCGCGTTCGGTGCCCTTCCGACCCAGATCAGAATCGGCCCCTTAGTATTGCCTGGTCTTAAAGATGGCACTAACACACTTGTATAATAGGGGTCTCATTTATGAGGTTTTGATATACGGCATGGCCGCAAGGACTCTTGCTGTTATGCCCTGCGTCAAAAGAAAAGGGCAGGAGGGTACCGTATCTATAAGATATAGCACATTCCTACCCTTTTTCCCAGTGATGGCACAAAATGGGCTGCCATACGCTAACGCAGGGAACCTTGCACTATGGTGCAAATTTGCCTGCATTGCGGGGCTGATTGATTTTATGCAGGAATCAATCGATCAATCAGGGCTTTATATAGTGCGGCTACTCACTTCTGAGGTTCTCAAGGCACTGAGGGGGGCTGCTGATCCGTCTGGGTGTGGATCATTCAGTCGAAGAACCAGGTCTTGAGGTCCTTCATGAATTGGGGCAACAACACGGATTGCCTGGGGTGAATGGGCAGGGTGTTCCAGTTCTTGGCATTGAGGAAAGAGAAGGATCTTTCTTTGGTTCTGGTCTTGTGGTTCTGTGGGATGGAGGCCAGGGTGAGTTGGAAGGAGCAGAGTTATCTGGCGGGTCTGTGGAAAGTGAGGTGGTGGCTCAGATTTTCTGGTCCTGCGTCATGTAGAGCCTTGTAGGCATGTGTGAGGAGCTTGATGGTGATTCTCTTGTTAATTGAGAGCCAGTGGAGTTGTCAGAGGTGTTGTGTCATGAGCTGCAGCAGGGGTTGTCGAGGACTAGTCTGGCTGTGGTGTTTTGGATGTTCTATAGTTTCCTGAGCTGTTTCTGAGTGATGTTGGAGTAGAGTGAACTGCCATTGTCAAGTCTGCTGGTGATGAGTGCGTGGGTAACCGTCTTTCTGGATTCTGTGGAGATCCATCTGAATGCCTTTCGAAGCAGGCGTAACGTGTAGAAGCAGGATGAGAACACTGCATTGATTTGGTGGTTCAATGTGAGCCTGGAGTCCGGTATTGTGTTGAGGTTGCATAAGTGGTCTGTAGGGGTGAGAGGGGTTCCAAGTACAACATGCCACCAGGAGTCATCCAAGCCAGAGTGGTGGATACCGGGATGAATACTTTGATCTTGCCCGAGTTGAGCTTGAGGCAGCTATCTTTCATCCAGGTAGCGACTGCCTTCATTCCTTTGTGAAAGTTGATTCTGGCAGCTTTGGGGTCATTGGTGAGGGAAATGATTAGCTGGTTGTCATCTGCATGGGAGACAATGTTGAGTTTGTAGCTTCTGACAATGGCTGTGAGGGGGCATATATATGTTGAAGGGGAATGGGCTCAGGGAGGACTCATGGGGCACTCCACAGTTGATCTCTCTAGGTTCTTAGAGGAACAGGGGTAGTCTGACACGTTGTGTTTGGCTAGTCAGGAAGGAGTGGATCCAGTCCAGTGTCTTGTCACAGATGCCGGCCTCATGGAGTCTCGTGATTAGGGTACGGTAGGAGACGGTGTCAAAGGCTGCCAAGAGGTCTAGTAAGATGAGGGCTGTGGTTTCACCCTGGTCAAGGAGGGGGCAAATGTCCTTGGTGATAGCGAGGAATGTGGTCTTGGTGCTGTAGTTGCTTCAAATCAGGATTGGGAGGTGTACAGGACAAGGTTCTCTTTGATAAACTTGGATATGGCCTTCTTGATGACCTTGGGTGGGAAATGAAGGAGGGAGATGGGCCTGAATTTCTTGAGTTGTGTCTGATCGGCAGATGGTTTTTTCAGCAGGGGTTGATCTCAGCATGTTTCCAGTCATTGGGGAAGGTGGTGGTTTCAGTGGAGTACTTGACGGTAAGGAGAAGCTAGGGGCGATGGAGGTGGCTCCGCTATGAAAGATGTGGCATGGGAAGGGATCCAATAGGGCTCTTGAGTTGAGTTGAGTTGATTCTCTTCATAGTCTTGAGTGTGTCCTCGGTGGTGAATAGAGTCTAGTTGAGCACAATCTGTTGGGGTACGGTGTGGTTGTGTGTGCTGGTGACGGGCATAGTGGCAGGGTGTTGCACATGTCATAGATCTGCCTGATCTTGTGGTGGAAAAAGGTGCCAAGTTTGTTGCAGAGGTCTTGGGAGGGTGGAATATCTATGTTCTTGCTGTTGGGCCTGGCAAACTTCTTAATGATGAGAGTGCTTTGCTGTTGTGTGCTTTGGCATTGATTCTGTCTTGGAAATTTGTGTGGGTTTCCGGGGTTTTGTTGTTCCTCCATCTCTTCTCAAGTCGCCTGCAGGTGCAAATGGACTCGTGGAGGGTGGGAGTGAACTAGCTGGCTTTCTTGGAGTGTTGTTTGCCTGGTGTCTTCTTGAGGGGTGCCTGAGTGTCAGCGCAGTTAGCGATCCATCGGTGAAGGTTGCACGCTGCAGTGTTGGTGTCTGTTGGTGTTGACGGAGTGGTCGTGCTGAGGAAGTCGAAAAGTCGAAGAGACATTCTCCAGTAGCATTGTTCCAGCTCTGACAGGGGCAAAGAGGGTGGTGGTGTGTGGTGGGAGTGGCGTGGGTGAGATGTACGCAGTAGTGGTCGGTCCAGAGGAGGTTGGTGGTGTGACTGTAGGGGAAGTTCCCACTGGAGGAGAAAACAGGGTCAAGCGTGTGTTCAGCTGTGTGGGTCAATGAGGTGACTAGCTGCTTGAGTCCATTGTTGTGAAGGCTCTTCAGTAAGAGTGCAGTGTTCTGGTCACTGGGGTTGTCCAGAATGAAATTGAGGCCTGGGGTGCGATGAGGTCTATGATGCATCGGTGAAAGGTAGGCTGTGCCCAGGGGGCATGTAGACGAGGATGCTGCACCTTTCTGCACATAAACAATTATTTTCCAACAACACAGGAACCTTTGCACTATTGTGCAAGTGTGCTTGTGTTGATGCTAGGCAGCTGAAATTAGCACCAGCGCAGGAGGAAACGGAGGGCTGCACCATATTGTTGTAAATACAGTCCATCCATGGTGTAGCAAGGATGTCGCAATGAAAAGTGTTTTCTCCAGTGGTGCGCCACTTTTCAGAAAGTAGGCAAACACAAGGAGGTGATGGACGCAGAGCTGAAACATTTCATACACTCACCCCCAGTCACAGATCTGGGTTGAATCCATCATCATTCTTTAACTTACTTTGCCACCCCAGTTCAGACACAGCTATATGCAAATCAGTCTTGACCCTGTACCTCATTGGAACAGTCCAGCCTGAACTGCCAAGCCATGTCTTCCCTGGACCAGGAACAAGCATTCTGGGACCGGTTTCGGGGTAACACCCCTCATCAGCCAGGATAGCTTGAATAAAGTGACAAAGTGAGGAAGGGACGAACGTCTAGGCATACCCTGCCAACTTAGGGCGATCAAAGCAAACACAAGGAGATGATGGACGAGCACTGAAACTTTTCAGACACTCACCCCCAGTCACAGATCTGGGTTGAATCCATCATCATTCTTTAGCTCACTTTGCCACCCCAGTTGAGACCCAACTATATGCAAATCAGTCTTGACCCTGTGCCTCATGGGAGTGATGATGGATTCAACCCAGATCTGTGACTAGGTTGTTGACCTGTGCTAAACTTGACCCTGGCGGCTCCATTCTGTATTCTGGTGTTTTTTTTTGTTTCCTTAGTGGGGTATTTGTAATCTGAAAAGTGACAGACTGACTAGTGTGAATTTTTTTGCAGCTAATTGGCCAGCCATCACTTTTTTCACATTAGCGTGTGTTTTTCTATTGCCTTGATGCTACTGTTAGCGTCATTTTTCCGAGCCGCTGACTGATCCTAACGCCATGTAGCGACATATTACATTGCAAACATAGCTTTAGGATTTGGCAATCGGCAGCAATTGCTGCTAAGCAGCGTGAAAACTGCTTAGCGGCAATTCTTGTAAATATACCCATAGGTGTAAATGAAGAAATAAATGTAAAGTAAAATAATGTTTTCATATGCAGTAATTGATTTCCGGAACTGCAGTTACATTAAGTACGTTTCAAAAAACGTTCTTATTCTTTATTTAACAAACTAGATTACTTATTTGTGAAAGATGAACATTTGGATAATTCAACATATAATTGCCTCTTTGAAAAACATTTAAGATATGTATTGGTTGTGGTGATTGTTTTAATTCGTCTGCCATAACAGAAATTCTGCTTTGTTTTTCCTCTCCAAGCACAATTTTTCCAAATAAAATGTCAATCCTTCGTAGAAGAGCATGTGGTGTTCCCTTAGCAGCATCCGACTTTTCTACTGCCAAGAACCTAAAAAGGAAATATCAATGAACCGTCAATTACTTGTTTTGTTCCCTCGTGCTTTTGTTCTGAAATCGTGAACGAGTGATGCATTTGTAAGAATATTTCCAGAAAGAAAATAACTTCAGATTCTCTGACATTTAGTTAATGTTTTTATGCACGAGGGATTTTAACGATTTTCTTTGAAATACATTATTTTGTTATTTTTTTCTCCCTGGTTGGAGAACCCTTGTTACTTGTAATCTATAGTGGCGAACTGGATGACATCGAGCTCTTCACAATTAAACGCTGATAAATCCGAGTTATATTCCTCGGCAACCATTTGCTACTCGAATTTTTAAAATGGTGGCCAACTGATCTCTTCCACAGTGGTGAGAAATGTAGGTATAATATTCGACCAGAATCTCTTTTTCAAAAATAATTTAAAGTTTTAACCTGCACAAACGTGGAAATCGATTGTGCTTGTGCTAATGACTTCTAGATTAGATGATGCCAATTCGCTATATCAAGAAGACCCTGCCTATTCGATAAATAAACTGCAGTTTGTTCAAAATGTGGTAGCACGTCTGACTTTTAACTGCCCTAGGAAGCAGTTCTTCTGGTTTGAAGTAACCCTGGGCGGACAACTACGCTACGCTTGCGAAGTTTGCGTAGTTTGTGCTACTTCGCGCTACGTGAATTGCACATAGCACAGTGCAAAATGCGTAGCGTAGCGTAGTTGGCATTTTTTGCTCGCTCACGGTCCTCAACGTCAAGTTGGTGACCGCGAGCATGCAAAACGACATCCCGGCAAGATTCTCAACGCGGGGAGGTCAGGTTTCTCTTTGCAAGTGGTCGCGTATGAGAAACTACCAGTCCGTGTTGAGTAAGCTGCAGCTCGAGTAAAAATCTACTCGAGCGGCAGAAAACAACAACTCGGTCTGTGCAAGATGCCGTTTTCAATGATTGCACAGTGCGGACAAGCATCCGGCATGGTGCAATCATCGCGGACAGCGCACTACGCAGTTCGCGTACTGCTACGCGTATCCCGCATAGTGCGAAGTGCACTTCGCGTACCGCTACTACGGGAACTATGCCCAGGGTTAGTTCGAAGCACCTTCACTGGCTGCTACTCAGTAAAATGACCTAGTTCAAGACCTTGTATATTAAATTTAGAACTGTTCACTGAAAAGGACTGCTCTGTCTCAGGAGCAGATTTTGTCATTAGTCTACCAACTAAGGAGGGGCTATTAGCGGATTAGCCGTGGAATGACCTGCCATCGAGAATTGAGACTGATCATCTTAGAATGGTGACTGAAAAAGGGGCTTCACTCTTCACTTTACTCTTTAGAGAAGTGTATGCTTAGGACTGTTCACCTGCTGTTTAGTAAAAGACCACTCCCTTGGAAGCAGCGTTTAGCGCTATAGAAATGACAACTCCTTCATAGAGAGGAAATTTTAAAGGGTCGTTGTTTGACCTGGCCCTCTCTGCATGGTTACCTCCAAATGATTTGCCTTTTACCCCCAAATTGTGCTGAGTTCGTTTTTGTTGGCTTTAGGAGGTTTTGCATTTTACCACTGCTAACTAGTGTTACAATGCTTGTGCTCTCTCCTTAAAGCATGTTTAAATTAGCTTATACCTAATTGTCATATTTAATTTACTTGTAGGTTCCTTGTAGAGTGGTTTACCACATACCCAGGGCTTGTAAATTAAATGATTCTAGTGGGCCTGCAGCACTTATTGTGCCACCCACTTAAGTTGTCAAATGCAAAAACAACAAGGTGATGGATGAAATAATTGAATTAATCTCAGCCAGTGGCAATCGCTCTGTCCGCATTCCAATCCATCATTTTTTGCGTACTGAGGTGGCATGGTTGGCAAAAATCGATTGGTACTCAGCCTAGAGTGATTGCTAGCGGATGAAATTAATTTGAGCATTCCATCCATCACCTTGTTGTCTTGGCATTTGTCACCCACTTAAGTAGCACCTTAAAACAAGTTCCAGGCCTGCCACTGTGGTGGAATGCAGTTTAAACTGCCATTTCAATTTGTTACTATACCCCTTTGCCAAGCCTTAAACTCCTTGTCTATTGCATATGTCACCCGTAAGGTAGTCTTCAGGTAGAGTAAATGGTAGAGTGCATTGTAATTAAAAGGTTAAACATAAACATTTAAGTTTTACATGTCCTAGTAGTAAATACATCCTAAATTAGTTTTTCAATACTGTGAGGTCTACCAATTGGGAGGAAGTTGCTTAGGGCCTTATGATGTCTGACCACCGCCACACTGCCGGAAAGTCCGAAGTTTTATAGGTTTGGCAGTCAGACTGCCACTTAACCTCTGCTACCACTGTGGATTCAAGATCCTGAGGCAGTCTGGCAGTGGTTCGAGGCCAAAATATCCTGGCGGTGCCACAAATGCACTGCCAAGCATATTTAGAGTTGCCTCACCCCACCTTTTTCAAAGTGGTCGCACCACCATTAAAAGGGTGGCAGTGAAGCAACAAAGGAGGCCATAGAGGTACATGCAAGGGGGCACATGTTGTGCCCCCCTGTAGTCTTTCACCCCCAATTCCTGCATGGGAAGTAATGCACACCATGGTGCATTCCTTCCCGTGCAGGAACATGCACTGGCCATCCTGCTGCAGTTCTGTTTAAGGCTTGGAATGAGCCTTTAACCAGCACTACTGTGGGACCGCCATGCCACTCACCCAAGCAAAAAATTACCTGTAATCTAGCTGGCAGCGGCGGTAAGTTTCAGCAGTGTGATGGCGTGCAGCATACTCCAGGACCGCTGAAATTCGTAAACAGACTCTAAGTCATGTTTGGTGTCTTTCGAATTGTAATGAAAAACCCTATTTAATGGTAAAGTTGTTTTTTGTATTACAATTTTGAAAATGCACCTTTTGGAAAGTTGGCATTTTTTACCGTTACCACTTTTGTGCCTGTAGCCTGTCTTGGGTCACATGACTGGATGTAACTGACAGTAAGACTTTGTGAATTCCCCCCCAGACAGTTAGACAATAGAGGTATTAGGTATGTCTGAATGGGCACACCTAGGAAGGGTGGGCGGAGCTTAGCACAGTCCCACTTGCAACTAAATGTACCTAAATAGCCTGTATTCTGCCTTCACACAAAGTGCCTAACAACCTCACACTGTCATTGCTGCCAGCTTGGAGCCAGGACAGGGGAGTCAGAACATCTCTTGCACTTCAAAGGCACTGTCTAGAAGGAGGGCACCAGGGTATAAAAAGGGAACCTCAGACACTTACACTTCAGTACACTTCTGGACCTGTTGATACTCTGCCAGGAAGAATGACGACTGTGCTGCTGGAAGAACGGCCACTCTGCTGGACTGCTGTTCTGAAGGACTGCTGCCATGATGGATTTCTGCCCTGTTGTCCTGCTGCTCTGCTACCTTCTGCTTAGGGACAAGAAATGGATCTTCAGCTGTCCCAGGCTCTCCAGAGAGACTCACACGGGCTGGTTTGCTGGTCTCCTGTTCAGAGTCACAGGGACAGAAACGTCTTCCTATATCTTCAACCCGCACCTGGACCCAACCTGAGTAAGTCCTGACCTTGCAAGGGGTGCCCCCAAATACTGAACCCTTTGGAAGTGGTACTCAAGGATGTCAAATAGCTAAAAGCCAAAGATGTGATATTGAACATTTTCGACTAAAAACTCTTCTGAGAACAAGAAGGAGACTGGGATAAACCTGCTCAAAAATATGCCAGAGGTGCATTGCCAGTCGGATTGACTTTTCAGCTTCTCCCATTATGCTCTTCTCTGCAGCAGCAAATCCTTTTCAGTAGTTTTTTGCCAAAGGGGTGTCTGTCCTTGTGGAACTGTCTTAGGCTACAGCCCTCTGCCAAATAATCCTGGATTTTGTCACCCTCCATTTCAGAGAATAAGGGCCTGATTGTGATGGTGCTGGGACCGCCACCATCAGCCCATCATTGGAGGTTCCACCGCCATCGGACCCTGTAGGACCGCCTGTCATAATGCGGCGGCCAGATAAAGGGATGGCAGAGAAACCAACCGCCACGCATCTGAAGGAGCCCGTTGGACCGTACAATAGTGGCGGTGCCTGCTCAGGCACCGCCATAGGGATTACAATGTCCCTGTCCGACGGCTATTTCATGGCGGTTAACCAGCCATGAAAAGGCAGATGGAAAGTGACTCTGGGGGCTCCATGCGGGCCTGGCACCTATGGTTCTTCCCTAAACATCCCAGAACCGTGTGGCAAGCACTTGCATGGTGCTTGCCACGCAGTGCAAGGATGTTCACAAACATGCCTCTTAGCAGTGAGTCTTGTGCTGCACTCCTTCTTCGGGCAGCAGCACAAGCCTCAATGCTAAGAGGCATGTTTCCAACCGCCTCCATGGTGGTCAGATCATAATTTCCCTGGCGGGACTCCCAACTCCCGGTTCAATTCCCGACAGAATGGCAGTCAGACACTCGTCCATTCGCCATCATAATTAGCCACTATGTCCGAACATAGGAAACCTCACTGCCGCTTCAACCCCATGCTATCCGACGACAATGGCACCTCTTTGGACACCTCCTGCAGCCTTTCCCCACTGAACTTTACCTTCTCAGACACTTTTCCTCAGGACTTTTTCCAAGTCCGAAGGTAAGTGCTGATTGGGCCCAATTCGCTTCTTGTAACTGAACCGCTGTCTATCACGGTTGGTCATATTTTCCAACTTTGACCCTGTCTCGCTCAATTAGATATCAGCGGTTAGTGTGTTAATCTTTTAAACACTAATTTTTACAAAAAAAGTTTTAAATTCCTAACTCTGGCTCTACTGATTGGATTTTTGGAGTTGTGTTTTCACTTTATTACTGTTTGCATGCTGCATAAATACATTACACATTGCCTCTAAGTTAAGCTTGATTGCTATTGTTTGCCAAGCTTACCAGGATTAAGCACAGGTTAATTTGGTGACTTTTTGTGTTTCATCCTGCAAAGTATTGTGACTCTTGGTTGACCAGTGCTCATGCCCCAGTCAAGCCAACAACCCATTTTCTCACAATGTTGGACCTCATAAAGATTGCTGGTTTGTACTTCATGAGAGCAAACACCAGTTCCGGAAGTTTGATGGCAGTCATATTTATGGTTCACACATGTTTCACATGATAAAAAGTCTGTTGCAGAGCATATCCACTGATCAAGAGACCTTCAAGAATAGCTATAGCATCAGTGAACCAACTGTCCATTGTGGCAGGCACATGACAGCCAAGGCCAGCCTGGTAGAAAATCACCTCCCATAGTTACTCATTTGCACTTCCGTCGAATGTCAAAATAGCCATTTCTATACAACACTCTGGAAAAAAGGAATAACTTGGGTCATCATGTCTGCCATTATGGAAACCCTGCCATTGACACAGACATTCACGAAACAGGAAAAAGCTGATGCATTACCTACAAAAGGATCCCACTCCCTTTGGAACAGATGATCCCATGTATATTTGCGTCCAAGTGTTACCAGGAACCGAATTTGATGATCTATATCATCCATAGGTGCCCCCTTGGCCTCCAACAGGAGGCCGTACACCCAAGGGGGTGGCTTGGGGCCCCCAAAGTCGAGTTCTGATAGCCTTTCTGTGTCGGAAAGGCCAGCATGGAAAGGCTGCTGAAACCCAACATCGTGATCCCAAGGGAGGGAAGAGCCACCCTTGGGAGTACTGACTGCCTTCTGACTGGCAGATGGGTTCTCCAAGCCCATCGGAAGCCGGTCGGAATGACCATTCAGATTCCTTTCCGACCCCCTTCATTGTAATGAGGCCGTCAGAAAGGAATACGACTGGCATATTACGATGCGGTTGGAAAGGCTTCGACAAATGGCCCATAGTTGTATATAATATCGATTGTTGGGGTTATATATTTCTTGAGTGGTATTTTCTTTTTTTTTAGTGTATGTTATTTGTGATATTTTTGCTTATTTATATTTCTTTAATTTATTTTGAAATTGTATATATATTTATAAATATTGTAATCTATTTTTTAGTAGCGGGATTTGGGTTTATAAGGAAAAAAGGGTGGGGAGTAATTTAAAATGTATATGTTATAATCTTATACATTTTTTCATAATGTTCATTTTGTATATATTACGTTTGTAAATTTGTAAATTTTAGAAGCGGGTGGTTGTGTATATAGGGGATAAGGGTGGAGATTCATTTATATAATATGTTATTATTTATTAATAATTATTGTAAATATGATTTTTAGTTGTTGGTTATTGTTTTTTGATGGTTTTAGAGAAAAAACATTTTTTACACTTGTATTTTTTCATTTTTGGGGGGATTTATTTTTTATATGGATTTGGATCGACTTCATTTGGTAAATCTACTTATTTGAGGACAATCTACTGCAACAAAACTGAAAGTTATATTTGAATATTTTACTATAGGAGGGAAATGTTTATTTTTGTGATTTATTTTGCTGTTTTATTTAATTTGATTATGACATGTGTTATTGTGTGAATATTAAAAAAGGACTTAGTAATATTTATTACATTTAAAATGAAGCAATGGTTTTTGGTTGGTGTATTTGGATTATTGTAGGCCCCTATAGTCCACACAAAACCTCATTTCTATCTTTCCAACCTGTGATTGAGGTTTGGGGACTAAAACATCTGTGCTGGCCCAGGGGCTCTCAAGCCAACACTAGCATCTTGCTTACCTCAGCTTTGATGCTTTCCTCGACATGGTCAGACTGCCTGTGTATTTTGTTTTTGACCGCTAGTCTGTCACCTGTGTCCATGCCATGTGGACCCCAGTTAGTCTGACCAGGAGTCAAGTAAAAGAGCTCAGCAAACTGGTTGAGGACTTACCTGCAATCAGTCTGTTGTTGCGCAGTGAGGGTGTCTGAAAAGGTCACCCCATCAACTGATCCATTTTTAGCATTGTGTGAAAAAAGATTAAGGAGTGGCTCATTCTCTGCCTCCTGGTTTTCATGTGTGACCATGAGCATCGTCATCTCAGCCCTGTCCTTTTTAGGGTTTTAGGAGATTTACATGTATTCGTCTCTTGGGGTTTCTTCATGTGCCAAGGTCAACTCAGTAGGGGACCTCCCCTTTTTCTCACAAAGTTTGGGTAGGGCCCGCTCCATTTGTCCTCGAGGGCCATAGTTGCCACAGGCTTCAAAACCTTTACCTTTCTGCCCTGGTTGGAACTCCACAATAGGAGCCTTTTGATCATGCCAGAGCTTTTGGTTCCTGTAGGGGTCTGTCCCTTCCTTCCTTGACTAGAAAGAGGGATCCTCTTACAGGGTGGCCAAACAAAAGTTCAAAGCCGGAAAAACCCTACTCCTTTTTGTGGCACCTCTCTGTAAGCAAAAAGTAGGCAAGATCCCATCTCCTTCCGAGTTTTTAAGGGAGTTTTTTTGGCTTTTTTGAAATCTTTCAACAGGCCAGTTTGTTTGTGGGTGCTATGGTGTAGTGAACCTATAGGTTCACTACACCACACTCAGCCCACATATGTTTTAATTATGCAGACATGAAGTTGGTACCTCTGTCTGATACTACCTCCTTAGGAATGCCAGTCCTAGTAAAAATACCAAGGAGGGCCTTGGCAACTGCAGGTGAAGTGGTGGTCCTTAGGGGAATGTCTTCAGGGTTCCTGGTATAGGAGAATAAGAAACAAATTAATGTGTGCAAATCAATCGTAATAAATTCCTATAGAGAAAAATAAATTAGTTCCTACTTATAGATACTTAGGGGTCATTACGATGGCAGATGGACCACCACCGCCAGCTGTGTGGTGGCGGGCTTTCCACCATCGGACATCAATTTTCCCCTGCCACATTACGATGGCGGGGTATCCAGACTGCGACCGTGGTGGATGCAAAGACTGTCTGCCATGGAACCGCCACAGGCTGAGTGGTCTGCTCCCATAAAATATTGGTGGTGCCTAGCAGGCACCGTCCACCAAATTAGGATGCTGTCTTCAGCCAGCCTTTCCGTGGCAGGTAAATCATCATTGAAAGGCTGGTGGGGATTGGTTTTGCGGGCCCGTTGCATGCCCCCCTTGTGTCTGGGGGTGGTGTTTGTGCACCGTGTGGTGCCTGCCACATAGTGCAGTAAAATGCACAACATGCATTTTGAACATTGCGGCAGGTGCGGCAGTCAGCAGCACCCTGCGGAATGTTAAAGTGCAAAATGCGACTGCCATGGTGGCGGTCACATCTTAATTGGGTGTGCAGGACCACCGCATGTATTGTGGACGGTCCCGGTGACCACCACAATGGCGGACGGACTCCAGTCCGTTCGCAATCATAATCTGCCCCTTAGTCCCTAAACATTTTCGTTTTGTACTGTTGCCACTCATGAACCAACATGAAACAAAATGCGTTGACCCCACAGATTGGAGGAGTCCGACTGATACATATTTGCATGCAAGACAACTGGATACACACCTTGGGACATTATAGAGGGTGGAGTAAAGCCCTCCAGTGTGTATTGGACTACCTTACATACAGATTGCTTATGAATTTGTGTTTTATAGCAACCAATTAGTGAATGATTGGGTAGGAAGGAATCATGAACTTGTGATGATCGTTTTGTGTATGTAGTTTGTTTTTCCCTATATGTATCTTCAAAAAATATAAAAGATTTTTTGAAAGTCTGGTTTGGAGTTGGTTTGTGAGTATCAAAGATACAAAGGGAAAATGTTTAGGGACTACGTTCCTATAAGTAAGGACTAATTTATTTTTCTTTACAGGAATTTATTATGATTGATTCCCACACATTAGTTTGTTTCTTATTCTTATATGTCATTGCCCAGATATGGTGGTATGATTAGGGCAAACCTCTATTGTTTTATTCAGGGTACCTGGCAGCATGATCCACTACCACCAGAATAAATGTATTCTCTTATGCTGTTGGAGGGTCAAGGGGACCAACAATGTCAATCCCTACCCTTTCGGAGGGTACCCCAATCACTGGATTTGGAATTAAGGGGTTCTTCAGATGATTACCCGTCTTACTGCTAGCCTGACAGTTGGCACAGGAGTTGCAAAACTCATTCAACTTCTGGGGCATTCCTGGCCAGAAGAAATGGTTAACTAACTGATTCCAGGTTTTGATCTAGCCAAGATGCCCAGCTAGAGGAATATCATGGGATGATGTTGGGAGAAACTCTTCAAACGTCTGAGCCACTACCACTCCCCTAGTGGTACCAGGTTTGGGGTTTCTGGCCTCAGTGCATAGGAGTCCCTCCTCCCAATAGGTCCTATGGGAACCACTGACACTTCCCTTTTCCTGTTCAGCAGCTTGCTGTCTCAGGCTTTCAAGCATGGGACATGTTTTTAGTCCCTGGCACCGATCTTCTCTAGAGGGTACTCCTGGTCCTAAAGCTCTGCCTAGTGAGGCCCAAGCTACTGAGGCTAAGTTCCCTCTGTGGCTGGCAAGTCTTCTCCTTGAGAAGAGGGGGCTTTATCAGGTGTCTGTTTTGAATCTGGTCCCCCAGTCTTCCTGCCTTTTTTTCTTGGAAGGTTCTAACACTTTTTTTCACCTTGGGTTTTGCTTTGTGCCATGTTTTTACACACAACCATTCAGGTATTCTCATAATCACTGCATGGGGTTTCTTCTATACCTCAGCCCATGAAGAGAACGCAAATCGGTTCCAAGCAGACACTGTACAGAGATAGCAGGAGACATCATTACGCTTTTGATGCCACTAATCCCACTCCAATCTAAGTTCACCAAGGCCATTGGATGTTTCTTAGCCTGATCATCAGCATTGAGGACTGTATAGGTCTGTCCTATGAGATATTGATCTTCGGACACCAGTGGCTCAGCCACCATGATGATGTGGGCACCAAAGTCCCTGAGGGCTTCTACCTTAATCCCATTAATATTTTGCTCTTGTTTGTAAAGCTCCAGGTTACTGTCCCAGACAGCCTGGGTAGCTATATCCTCTGAGACTAGAGTTGCCTCAGTGAGCACCTTCACCTCTGATCCCATCTGGAGACTAACCGCTACATTTGCTGCAGGTGGATAGAGGCATTATTTTTGTTTTTACAGCTAGGGTCTCCAGTTCTGTGTCCAGTTGCTCTGCAATCAAACCACAAAGCCTTCTTGGGAGCACAGGTTTTACACTGGTGCCCACCCTTGGGCTGTGATGAGTTTCTGGTCCCAACCTCCTGAACAGGGTTTCGGGGGCCCTGAAAAATACGTATTTTTGTTTGAACATTTTGGTCACCATCTTTCCCTTGGGGGTCTTTTTGGCCTCTTTCTTTTGGTCACCCCCACCAGTGGTAGTTTTGGTCACCCTTGTTTTGACTTAATGGTATGCCTTCTTCTCCAACTCTAGAGGTGAAAGTGGACCTAGGTCTACCAGATGCTGATGTAACTGCTAATTGTAATGATCACTCAAAATATGCTCCGTCATAATTCAATTGTAAAGCCCTTCAAAGTCATTCACATTGTTACCTGTTAACCAACCACCTAGTGTTTTCACTGAAAAGTTAACAAATTCCACTGAGGACTAGGCCTGGGTTTTTAGAGTCTCCCTGACTCTTATTCTCACTGTGCAGAGAGTCCGGTGGATCTCCAATATGTGTGCAGAGGTAAAAGCAGATCATTCTGATGCTCTTTTTGTGGTAGTGTGGGCAAACGGTTATGCTTATCAGAGGGTAGTGCTAAGCATTTGGTGTCACTCACAGAGGCAATAATAGGAAAATAATAGAAAAAATAAAATCGTATCTTTATATATATTTTTACAAACCAATAATATCATTCATCAGTTAATAAATGCTTTGCATATTGACTTTTAACCAAATGTAAGTCAAGACACAAATGCTGACAGGTTTTAAGCAAAAGCCGACAATACCATCAGGCAGAGACCGTTGCGGTCAAGGGGAAGAAAAGCTTGAGGTTAGATAGTAGAGTACCACCAACAGATTTATTGTCATGGTCTATAGAAGCAACAGTCTGCCATGTAGTTTTGGGGGTCTACAGTCGCCCAGAGTTCAGGGGGAGGTTCTACCCCTGGGGAGTCAGAGATTTGGAAGACCCAGGGCTCGGGCACAGCAGTCAGCTCTGGGTTACCATGATTAGAGGTTCCAGGGGTCTTGGGATGCAGATTGGTTCTGCACAAGCGGAGTTCATCTACAAGTGCGAATAGGGCAGTCTGTCGCGGTCAGGGCGGTCATGCCCAAGTTGTTGCATTCACGTAGTCAAAGCCACAAGAAAGTGGGTACAAGCTCACAGGAGCGGGGCTGTTTCCAGCATCAGGCACAGGTACTGTGAGGATCCCTCTGCTTAGTGGATGCATTGAAGTGGTCAGTTGCCGGATGGGAGACCAACAGGCCTTGGCTGCTGCAACTTGTGGGAGACGAGGTGAATTGCATTGACAAAGTCTGTGCAGGTTGTCTCCTTGCTGTGGTTTCTATATGGGGTGTGCCGGGGCCTAGTACCACTAGTCCAAAGGGAAGTCCCAGGCAATTGGGGAAGGCTGGCCGGTCTCCATGGTTCTTGGAAGCTACACAGATCTCAGGTTGGGAAGGCAGACCACAGTAGTTGAGTTCTTTCGCAGTTGGCAATGCTTGTCACCAGTTTGTTCTGCAGCAGGGCTCAGTTCCTGGATCAGCGGCACATCTTCTTCCTTTGTCTTCTTTAGGTTAGTGGAATCTGAAGTCAAGGTCCCAGGGAGTATTATAAAAACTGAATATAGGGGCGTTACAAGGGAAGACAGATAGGAGCCAATGGGCGTCCCTCAGGGTACATGGTGACATCACATGCCGAAGCTACGGGGAGGATGGGGATGAGGACAAGGGTCAGGTGAGTGGCAGCAGTTTCCAGCATGTGGCCCTGTAGCTTCCACCAGCAACTGGCCTCCAGCATGACAGCCAGCCTTGCCACTTTGCTTTTCAGTTTTGTTTACCATTTCTGCTCTCTGCCTTCATTTCTATCCATCTTTTTTGGCTTTCTGGTCACCAGTCTCAGCCCCCAGTGGGTTGGTCAAGTTCAAACCAGGGCTAGAGTGAGCAGCAGCAGCTGGAAGTGAGTAAGAATAGAGCTGCGGTACTCTCCATTTGGGGCAGAAGCAGCCAGCATTAGGCAAGTGCTGCTTGCCTCATTGAGGCAACCGTATCCAGCGCTGCCAGTTCCTCACAGCTGGCTCTTGTTTTTAGTCTGATTTGTCAGCAGGTCTTAGTGGATTTTGTTCTATACCCATTCTTTGCCCACGCAGCGGAATTTACAGCATTTGTCTCGGATCAAGCACCGACGTTTTTGATGGACTACTGAAGGTATGGCACTGAGGTATCTCAAGTTGGGGGTCCAGGTGAGGTCTCCATGGTTCTTGGAAGCTTCACAGATCTCAGGTTGGGGAGGGCAGGCCTCAGTAGTTAAATTCTTTAGCAGTTAGCAATGCTTGTCACCAGTTCGTTCTGCAGCACGTCTTCTTCCTTTGTCTTCTTTAGGTCAGTGGAGTCTGAATTCAAGGTCCCAGGGAGTATTCTAAATACTGAATATAGGGGCGTTACAAGGGGAGACAGATAGGAGCCAATGGGCGTCCCTCAGGGTACATTGTGACATCACATGCCGAAGCTACAGGGAGGATGGGGATGAGGACAAGGGTCAGGTGAGTGGCAGCGGTTTCCAGCATGTGGCCCTGTGGCCTCCACCAGCAAGTGACCTCCAGCATGATGGCCAGCCTTGCCACTTTGATTTGCAGTTTTGTTTGCCATTTCTGCTTTATGCCTTCATTTCCATCCATCGTTTTTGGCTTTCTGGTCACCAGTCTCAGCCCCCAGTGGGTTGGTCAAGTTCAAACCAGTGCTAGAGTGAGCAGCAGCAGCTGGAAGCAAGTAAGATTAGAGCTGCGGTACTCTCCATTTGGGGCGGAAGCAGCCAGCATAAGGCCGGTGCTGCTTGCTTCATTGAGGCGATCGTATCCAGTGCTGCCAGTTCATCACAGCTGGCTCTTGTTTTCAGTTTGTCAGTGGGTCTTAGTGGGTTTTGTTCTATACCCATTCTTTGTCCATGCAGCGGAATTTGTAGCATTTGTCTTGGATCAACCACCAAAGTTTTTGAGGGACTACTGAAGGTATGGCACTGAGGTATCTCAAGGTGGGGGTGCAGGTGAGGCCCCAGGGCTGCGTTCCTCACAGTTTTGGCACAGAGACAGCAGGTGTTAGGCTAGTGTGGCTTTCTCCTACCAGGGTTCCGCACAACGTAGCCTGCACTGTACTTGTGCACAAGTTGCATTGGTTGTATGCTTAAGCTCTCTTTCTCTCTGCCAAGCGCTGCACTGCCAAACTGCCTTTTTGCTCCTTTGAAATCAATCATCTGGAAGAAAGAATAAGATATAGGCTCCGGTATATCTGGGGGCTGGAGAGTGCTGACAGTTTTTTTTTTCTTGTCTCTGCCCAGTGCCTGCCTCTTTTTAACTTACTTGAATAATTTGGGTTCCTTAGTTGCTTAGGCGTGGCTTTGTAAGAACTGCAGGAATACGATTACACTCTAGGCATCTAGTTTCTTCTGCATTAAAACTAATTAAAAAAGTAAGGAAATCATACAGTGATGCTAAAGTTCATCAACAACAACGCTGTCAATCTTAACCAGCTACTACAGTTTTTGTTTTTTGTCTCGGATTTCCCTTGAAGGGTGGATGATGCCTCTGGTAGAACTTTTGCCACCACTTGATCAGTTATGCCTGGCTCCCTGGACCCTGACTGTCTAGAGGGGGGGCATGTTGCTGTTGGGAATGGGTCTCCAATGGTTGGAGACGCTCAGGAGGGACAGGTTCATTGGTCTATAATCGACTTTTTTTCCTCTGATGTCTGATGTGGTTGTTTCCGCTATCACCTTGGAATTGCTGCATAATCCTCCAGACAAGACTCATATAGTCCACTGCTGTTCTCTTATATTCCCGGAGGGAGGTGCTTGCGATGGTTTAAGCTTGGGCTCTGCTTCTGATGAGCTCTTAAGAGTCAAACTCAACGTGGATGGAGGGGTGATTGTCTGCAAAGAGACAAGAGTTGAGGAAGATTTCAAACTTCCAGATATTGACATTGCGTTCTTAAGTGTGATTTTTCATTGACAATTCTGAATGAGAAGAATCTCCTAAATGTAAGTCGCCCTTCCTGGTGTCTCTCTATAATTCCCTTGTATTGTAGTTCAAGTCACCTGACAGACTTCTCCGCTGAGTTTGAGCTGAATGTATGTTTGCCATGTACGCAGTTGAATAATGGCAATAGAGGGGATGGTGCCTCTTCTGATTCCCTATTTTGCATGAAAAAAAACCCTTTGTCTCATTCTGTCTCTTTTGGAGAAATCTGTGTTAAGCGCTGACCATATTCTGGAAATGATGTCTGCAATTTTCTCTAAAGTTCAGAATGTATATAAGGTTGCCCTTCCTAATCTTAATCAAGTGGCAAACTCCTCTAAAGAATCATCTGAGAACCACAGGTGTATTGAGCTATGCCCCTGGGAGGGGTAAGAAACGTTTCTGTCCAAGCTGGTATACCTCTTTGTTTGCTCTCTCCCCAAGAAACTGTTTGTAAATTTGAAAATGAGTAGTTTCATCTAAATACTTTGTTTGGGGATCTGGATACGTGTTCTCCCAAGATAATGCTGAATTGGACATTTTTCAAATGTTGAAAAAGAGTTTAAAAAAGGGCTCTAGGAAAGCAGAGATATGCAATGGCTCTGTTTTACAGATCGGTATGGGGTGGGAGGAGGAGCTGGTTATTACTAGTGTCCCCGCCTCCCAGTATCATAATATGCCAGGGGCTTGTGTTGCATTGATCAAAGGTACGAAGGAGAGGGGGATGGATAGTCTTTAAAGAAATAAAAAGGGTAAGACTAAGGAAAAGAAACACAAAAGAACTGGAAGATTCCCCAAACGGAAAGCAAAAAGGTTGCACTTTACCTGGGTCCATGCCATGCAGAGTGTAAGGACAGGGGGTTCATTGAACTCCTCCACCAAAGTCAGTTCATTGAATGGCTCCATTATGCCAAGTGTGACTCCTTTAGGGGATAGGTGTGTCCTGGCATGACATTGACTACCCAAACTCTGCCGATTCCCTGCACCCCCCGAAGGGAGTTTCAATTCTCTTACTTAGTGAGGTGGTTGTGCCTCCAGTAGTGGAAGGGGGAATGGGATTTTGGGTCCCTCTGCTCCAATTGGAGTTTGGGGACAGGGAAGTTGGAAGTCTGGATGGGTAGACTCAGGAGGTAAGTGCACAGCAAGGTGGGCCCACTAAGGGATATATGGTGTCCAATCCTTTGTGTATGAGAAACTCTGATTTTGGCACCAATGATGCTACCACCCTGCATTCCTGTTTCCCAGCTCAATTATGGGGCAAACGTTTTAGTTTAGAGTGAATGGTTTCCTTAATGGTTCCCCAGAAGATTACCTTGAACCAGACTGGTGGGTAGAAGAATGTTTTGTCCCATATTTGGGGTTTTATATGGTTATTTGATAAATAGAAATGTCATTCTTAATTCCTTCTCTGAGATTGAGGCCTTAAAGTTGGGTTCTAGTGGTGAAAATATTAACATGAAGATCCATTATTTTGGTCCTTCCCACTTTTCTAGCGTTACCTTTTTCTCAGTGATTATTGCTAATCTGGTGGTGCAGAACTGTGAGCACTTCCTTATGCGAGGGATTGATGTTAAATCATATTATACCCGTAATGGAGCATTGGGAATCTCCTGTCCATCTTCCATCAACTCAGCATTCGAATGGCCCTAGGTTCCTTAAGTCAGTAGTGCTTGATGCAGCGGGTCTGGACTCTGAGTGTACCTCTGGGAACCACAAAGACATTGTGGTTTCTTTAGGGCAAAGGGGTCGAACAATAAATATGGTGGCTGGCCAGGTGGTTTATCCACAGGTCACTGGTCTGGAAGATGATTTGGCCCGATGGAGTTAGGTAGGAGGAGCTTTGAATAATGCCTGCACACATCTTTGAGGAACAAAAACTTGAGGTAGCTCTGGTGCATTACTTTTTTTCAACTTCACCTGGCTGAACACATTTATGAGACTTCTACTAAAGGTGTTCACACTCTTTAACCCCCCCTCCCTCTCACGATAAGATCTCTACCAATGGAAAAGGCAGACAGCTTCTAACAGTATGCTGGAATACTTGCCTTTTTTTACTTAGTTGTGTATTGTAGATAATTTAGGCTTAGGACATTTGTGGCAATTCCTATTCATGCCTCAGTACATTTCTTTGCACCTTGTGGGCACTTACCTCCTGAGTCTACCCATCCAGACTTCCAACTTCCCTGTCCCCAAACTCCAATTGGAGCAGAGGGACCCAACATCCCATTACCCCTTCCACTACTGGAGGCACAACCACCTCTTTACACTCTGCTTTGCGATATTTCAAGAAGGCATTGTATTTGTGTGTAAGACCCCATTTTTAAGGCGCCTACTGCTTAGCGTCTTGCATTTATAATATATTTGACTGTCTCATGTTTGCCACTGTGGTACCATTGAACATATGTGACGCGAGTCGTTAGGAAATGTTGTTTTTATCTTAAACATGAAATTCAAAGGAGACTTGTTTAACACACATCATGCTTGTGTACTATCTTCAGTGGGCATAATGAATAATTCACTTATAATATGCACGTTCTTGATTTGCTTCAAATATTTAGTTATTAGCATATGACCAGTTGCCTTCATTTATGACTCAGACAATTTTAGAGAGTTATTGTGATTATAACTTGCTTGTTATGTGGATAAGTGACTATATCCTGTAATGAGTATGTCTTTGAACTGTTTTTGATTACAAGTTTTGGTAATGCCCAGTTTTGCTTAACATACTAATGATCCAAGTACACAAAAAATTCAATATAATTAGTATTTGCTAGTCAGGTTAATAAGTGACCACTAGCTGAGCTATTTATGATGAACTTTATGTATTTTCCTCACACATTGAATGATATTTGCTCATAGGAAGTGTAAATTGTAGATGAATTGATAAAGTGCACTTTTAAAATATTGACGTTTGTTTCATGTTTTAACAAAATCTTGGCATATGAAACATTAATTTTAAATATGATTAAGTGCATCATTGAAATAATAATTCCTGTCTTATCTTGCACAGACATACTTGAATTACTAACAGTGTGAAAGAATACTTGCTACACGTGTACTACTGATTAAGGTATAGCTCTTTGATCGACTATCAATGCTGTAGAGGCTTTAAATCTTGACATGTGCCCTTCTCTCTTCTCCCTTGCATATTTTAGCGCTATAAAGTGAAATGATTTTCCATCATGAGTTGTTCATTGCTTGCCAAAAGAAAACACAATGGCCATACTAGTTATTTATACTTATAAAGTTATTATGTATTGAATCGTTGTGTCCTCCCCTCAAGCAAGTATAAGTGATATTTCTCACTTTTCACATGAATATATATAGTGTAAATTGATTTTCCACACCTTTTCTTTTGTATAAACACATGTTTGGGTGTATAATATATTATCTGGTTTCATTTGATTCTGTATGCTTTGCTTTTAATTTGTATTCATGTTGTAAATAGTGTCTTGTTTGTATAAGCTCTGAAGAAGTCCCAAAGGGACGAAACACGTCGGCAGTCTTGTCTATAGCGTGAAGTGTTTTTTATGAAACTTTTTGGAAGAATAAAAGAATAAAATGAATCTTTCACTACAATCAATTTGTATGGACTACTGATTCACTTTCTGGGAAGAACGGACTCTGTGTTTAAGCTGGAAATATTGGACACTTATAGCCATCATTCATCATACATTTCTTGTTTCTAGAGTGCGAAACCAACTTGTTAGAATTTTATGTTTGATGAGTCTAACCTATCTTTCACAAGACGTATGAAGGTCACGTCTTGGGTTTTTTGCACCTGGGCCATACCACTAACTGTCGGCACTGCACGTCATTGTAATTGGTGCTGGACTTTGTTGCCTTGACCTTCTTTCCCTTTGGTACTACATAAAGTATTGAAGCATTAGCCCCAACAAATTCAGGGAGGGCAAGCAGAGGTCTAGCTATATTTGTAAAAACGTCTACTGCATGCACCCTCAACAATTGTTGATAATCATATGGTTTAATGGGGAGACAGAACACTTTCCTTCTGGGGTTAGTTCTGATTATGCTAGGTCTGTTTCCACAGGACCGACTCACCAAATCTGTCCATGCTAGACGATCTGATTGGTATCCTTGTGCCCCAGACCAAAGTGTTGGTTGCAGGGGACTTTAATACTACGATTGAACCATCCCCTCTAATCAGTATTTTGATTGAAGATGAACTTGAAGACGAGTTCTGGGGAATCCCCAATTAAACATACAAAGCCCGCTGCCATCGTAATACCAATGCAGCTTACTTGTCGTAGTGAGGAGGCTAAGGCCTTGCAATGGTAGGACTCGCTCAGAACTTAACAGACAGACCACATTTAAGAGAGGCCCTAGCTCTAGTGTTATGGATTACATCCTGGTAGATATTATATTTGGCAATTGGTGAGTGAAATGATGATCTCTGTTCGGCCAGTTAGCGATCACAACCCCCTGTTTTTAACTATGGGAGGTACTCCTCTCAAAGGGGTTCCTCCGGAAGTCAATCAACACATCAAGAACCCGTAGTAACAAATAAACTCAGTAGAGTCTCCTGGTCCAAGATCCAGGACGTAGTAAGTGGCAAACAAAGATCGACAAGCTATTCTTACATTATTTCACCAACATTGATAATGATACTTCATCATCTGAGTTAATCTTAACAGCCCATGGAGATTTCTTTAAGGCAATGAAAGCTGTTTTTTTTATCAAAACCCATTAGGAAGAAACTCATAGAAGGGAGGGAACATGTTTGGTTCAACCATGAGTGTACACAGTAATAATATGAGTTAAGGCTGTCTATTCAAGAGGGTGATTGCTCAGATGTGGTACAAGCACAAAATAGTTACAAATCAGCCCTTGCCAAGGGCAAGCGTGACTTGGCCGACAAGAATTGGCAGGACTTGCTGGTCGCAAACAGGTGCAATGGCAATTGTTTATTCTGGCGTGATATAGCCCACGGGTGTCTAGATGGTGTTGCTACACCTTATAATTTTATTCAGCTTGAGAAGTGGGTTAACCACTTTACTACCCTTTATGAAAAAGCAGAACTTACCCTTCCTGAGGATTGTATAGGTAATCAACCCATTGTCAACTTATTGGGATGGCATGTGTGACAATAATGGAGGCCCTTTTTTTGTTTGGATGATACTCTCAAGGCAACAGACAGATAAAAAATAGCAAAAGCCCCAGGGCCAGATCGGATACCTTGTTACCTATACAAGTCTGAGCCCCTTGTATAGGCCCATTGCATAAACATATTGTCCAATGCCATAGCTGACGGGAAAGAAATACCGAAAACCTGGACATGGGTGGAGATAATTACTATACACAAGGAATGAGATGCCTCGGTTCCATCAAACTACAGACTGGTTAGCCTAATAGAAAACTTGCAAAAATATTTTGCTAGGCAAGTTTTGGATAAACTGTCAACATAGATGGAAGACAATGAGATTTTGTCACCCTATCAAGCTGGTTTTCGTATCAAAACCAGCACATGTGACCAGGTGTTTAGGTTTATATTACTCACCTGGAAATATGGACTATTGAAGAAACATAAATTGTATGTAGCCTTTGTTGATCTCCGAGCTGCATTCGATCTTGTGCCCCGGGAACTGCTTTGGAAAGTTTTACAAGGGATGGGAACCCCTGCAAATCTGGTAAACCTCCTTGAAAGGTTGCATGAGGGAAACTATGGACAAGTCAGGTGGGGGAAACAGGGTGAACTAACTACTAAGATTCCCATTCGGCATGGTGTGCACCAATGTTATGTACTCGCACCCACATTGTTCTCCCTGTATGTAAATGAAGTAGTTAACGACCTGAGGGATAGTGCAAATGATTCCCCAGTGCTGAATGGCAAGAAGACACCAATCCTGTGGTTCAAAGATGATTCTCTACTTATTTCTAGGACAAACTTCAGAACTTATTAGATACATTTCTGGCCTTCTGTGTAACTAAGGGCCTGGAAATAAACGTGGAGAAAACCAAATTTATGGTATTTGGCAAGAGTAAGGGTAGAACAAGAGCAGTGAGAATAGCTGAGAAACCATTAGAGAGGGTGAACACATTTGACTATCTCAGGGTTATGCTGACCGACAAGCCAGGCTGGGATCCACAACTTGGTAAAAGCTACCTGACCCTATGCCATAAATCCAAACCTATAATTCAATTCCATAAACAGACTTTGACTCGGTCAATAAACCCCAGCACTATATGGAGAAGAGATATGGGGCCACGCTGACACACATACGTTGGCGGTGTTTGAAAACATACATGCTAGATCCCTTATCTCTGTTCCCGTTAGTACACTGCTGACCCCATTATATCTTGATCTTGGGATGGGGAGAGTTGGGGATGTGACCCCATTAAAACCATTGATGTATTGGCTGCGTTTGTGGACCACGCCGGAGTTAAGCGAATACTGTGAATCCCTGAGAGAAGTCCTAAATATGAGTGACGCCAAACGGAGTTCATGGCTACTCCATGTTGCAGATCCCTGAGATTGACTAATCTATGGGATTGCCCGGAGTGGATTAGTAAAAAAGACATAGCTACTGTAAAAGCCAAATATTGGGCTTATGTGACTGAACAGTATGTTACAAGTATGACTGCAGGGCATTTAACCACCAAGTTCTTTAAGTCTCATCCCAAGTTTGAGCCCCTTCTCGATCTGATTACACCACCATTGATGAAAAGCCTATATGTGAGATTCTGCCTGGGTCATCTACCCTTAAGGTCTTTTAACACCTGGGCACCCGAATCAGACTCAATCATTTGCTCATCCTGCGGCCATGCCCCAGAGACTGTTGAACATATCTTGTTCTTTTGCACTGAATGCCGAAACTTCAAAGAAAGCGGATTCAACCTGTTTGCTGTTCCCTGGGAATTAGACATTAATGGGTTGCTCTGAGGATCATAAAGACTGATCCATCAAATCCTATTGTCTTTGCTGTAAGCAGGATTTTATTGAATGTTTAGTTTTGGCGACAGAAGTTTGTTACTTAGACTGTTGAAGAGGCTTCTTGTACTTTCAGAGATTTAATTATATCCAGGGCGGATCAGATGCTGTTACTAGAGATATCTTTTTATGATTTTTTTATCACACCAGGCACAAAGCACATTATTACACCAGATGATGTTATTGACTGTCTCATGGAAGTTTTTTTAATGTTGTTTTTATATCTGGAAATTAGGAAAGATTATTTATTGATTGTATACGCTTGGATAGTTCGGATTAAACTGAATAAAGTTTTATGAATAACTATGCTTTATTTTACTTCTGAACAGACACCCGCAAGTGTAGTTCCCTAGCAGACAACAGGGTCATGATTTGAATTGTGCAGCAGGTGCAGTAGCACCGGGGCCAAAAGTTGTCAGAACTCCTCTACACAGATAATCTTGGTATATTTAACAATTAAAATTAAAAAATAAATAGGCAGTCACAAGTACAGTTACCTTGAAAACAATAGGGTCATGATTTGAATAATTCAGCAGATGCAGTGACATCAGGACCAAAAGCTCCAGCTACTCCACTAAACCCCTAAAATTGCCATATTTTACTACTAAACAGGCAGCCACAAGTGTAAAAGGAACAAATGATGGAAGGAATGCTGAACAATGCATACATTTACCCCCAGTTAAAAAGATCTGGGTTTAATCCATCATTGTATTTCTTACCATGCACCATAAATCCAGTTACCTTTCAGACAACAGGGTCACGATTTGAATGGTGCTGCTGGTGCAGTGGCACTGGGCCCAACACTTGCCAGAACTCCTCTAAACACCTACTATTGCTATATTTTACTGCTATATAAGTAGTTGTCATTGTTTGAATGGTGCAGCAGATGCAGTGGCACTGAGACCTAAAGTTCCAGGCACCCCAGTAAACACCAGTTATTGATATATTTTACTGCTAAACAGGTAGTCACAAGTGCAGTTATCTTTCAGTCACTAGGGTAATAATTTGAATGGCGCAGCAGGTGCAGTGCCACCTGGCCAAAAAGTTGTCAGAGCGCCTCTAAACACTTAATATTGCTATATTTTACTACTAAACAGACAGTCATGGGTGCAGTTACCTTGCAATTGAAAGGGGCTTGATTTAAATGGTGCAACAGGGTCGCCCATGCTAAATGTTGTCATAACTCCACTAAACAACAAATATTGCTATATATTACTACTAAACAGGCAGTCACAAGTGCAGTTATCTTGAAAGCAACAGGGTCATTATTTGAATGGTGCAGTGGCACAGATTCCAAAACTTGTCAGAACTTCTCTAAACACCTAATATTGCTATATTTGACTACTAAACAGGCAATTACAAGTGCAGTTACATTGCAGTTAAGGGGATTTGATTTGAATGGTGCAGCAGGTGCAGTGGATTTTGGGCCAAAAGCCCTAAGAACACCATTTAACCCAGATATTTGCTAACTTGTACTACTACACAAGACAGTCACAAGTGCATTTATCTTTCAGGCAATAGGGTCATTATTTGAATGTGGCAGCAGGTGTTGTAGCACCAGGACCAAAAGCTCTAGGCACCCCAAAAACACCTAATATTGCTCTATTTTACTACTAAGCAGGCAGTCACAAGTGCAGTTACCATGCACAACAGGATCACTATTTGGGTGGTAAAGCAGGGGCAGTGGCATCGGTCTCCAAAGTTCTCAAAACTCCTCTAAACACCTAATATTGCTATATTCAATTACTAAATAAGCACTCATAAGTGCAGTTACCTTGCAGGCACTAGGGTCATGATTTCAATGGTGCAGCAGGTGCAGTGGCACTAGGGCCAAAAGTTATCATAACTCCTCTAAACACAAAATATTGCTATATTTCCTTACTGAACAACAAGTCACAAATGGGGTAATCTTGCAGGCACTAGGTGCATGATTTGAATGGTTCAGCAGGTGCAGTGGCACCAAGCCCAAAAGTTGTCAGAACTCCTCTAATCACATCATATTGCTATTACATCAACGTATACTATTATTTCCTTCTTTTATTTCATTTTTAAAAATGTTGCTATTACTTACTTACCTACACTATACCGCTAGTTACGGTACAAAAAAAATTGCCTTTTTGTACATAAACAAGTCATAATACTTTAACAGACCTTCTGTAACTTATATTGTCCAAATAGTCAGCAAGCTACAACTTCCGTCAAAAAACAGCTTATTATTATTCACATAGGCAAAACAATGCTTGTTTTCCTTTGTTTGTGATATATCAATTAGGGAAGAATGTCACCATATAATAATTATGAGAGATTGAAATGAGAAAGTGTCTAGTTCTGCTTCTGCAATTTATGCTAAGGTCGCCATGGAAGAAATTTGGTCCATACTCAATACTTTATCACCTGCTAAAATTAGAATGGACCAACGTAGCATCCATCTTGAGACTCTTAGGCGATCTGAATTGATTATATTACATGGGATAGTTATTGCGGGTGAAGCTGCTTTCTTTACATTTTATGCCCTGCCTACCCAAATTTTATTGCACTATGTGTTTTTTTCTTTTCATATTTTCGGGGTCTGTTATAAATTCGCTGTTCTCCCTTCTGCAAAGAGCGTCCATAGTATAGTGGGTATGCCTGTGGCCTTTAATCTCCAAGCACTAGACCTGGGAAACCCCTTTTTGGGTACAACCTCTTTTAATAAATCGAATGGTTGCTCTTTTTGGACTTTGAGAAATGCAGCCACAGTCAGCCTTAAAATTAGGAGAATTTGTGTAGACCAGCCGCGACATGGGTTTGGTGACCCTATCTTTCTTTTGTGGTCCCACATGGAAGTGATTCATAAAAGGGTAAATACTTTGGTTAATATGAAAACAACATTTGCTGTTTTCTGTGGGTCGCCAATGAGAAATTGATCATCTTAAACATTTAAAAATCCACCGCAAGTTCAGTGAGACAATATGTAAATATGATTCTAAATGGTCTGTTTTGAGAGAGGCCGCAAGGGTCAAAGATACCAGCAGGCAGTGGCGCCTGGTCGCCGAGTACTGTGAATCAAGGGTGAGGGCGCAGTCTATCCCGATTTCTGAAGAGGTTTGGATGGATTATATTTCTTATTTGTATGCGACTAACATGTCATCCTCTCCCTTGCTCTGTGTGGATGAGGCATCATTTTTTGTGTACTTGTGCCCCCTCATTGGAGGAGATTGTGGAGTTCATAATGAACGTCAGAACCTCCAGCGCCCAGATTAAGATGAATTTCCCATCATGATTATCAAAAAGGAGCCTGTTTCTTGGGGAGCCATTCTTGCCTGTTGCTTGATTACTGTTTTGCACTGGGAAAATTGACCAGTTTTGGAATGGGAGTGTTGCTGTTCCTTTGTTTAGAAGGGCCCTAAAGCATCTCCAGAAAGCTTTAGACAGATTGTTTGCTGGATGCTTCTGGCAAATTAGTAGCCAAGAGCATTCTTTGTCATTAACAACAGTGGGCTGGGGTTCAGATTATTATACCTCCAGAACAAGCAGGTATTAGGAACAATTTTAGCACATTAGAAAGCACTGTGGTCCTATAGACCATTAAGGAAAAATATGTTTTCCTTCGTGGTATGTCCATTTTACGGCCATTTTTAGGGCTTTCATTGACTTCTCCAGTGCGCTTGATAGGGTGGACCGTCAAACGCTGTGAAGGAAGACTCTTCTCTTCGGCATCCCACACCACCATTTGGGTCTCATTGTGGAGCTACATACGGATACCTGGTGTAAAGTTTTGATGAGAGGGTCCCAGAGCTGCCTGTTGGCCCCCTTTTGTTTTCCTTATATCTTTTTGATCTCCCAAGTATTTTAAATCTAGTGAGTGGGAATGCCCCAAAAATTGTCACAATCCCCATTGGCTCTTTATTAAATGTTGATGATGTGGTCATGTTTGATTTAATGCCCATTGGTTTGTAACGTCGCTTACAAGCTCTGTCTAAGTATGCCGAAGGCCACTTTCTGAAGATCAACATTGCCAAAAGCAAGATTTTGATCTTCCGCAAGAAAGGTTTCAGTGTAAAGAGGAATCTCCAATGGTTGTTGGGCACTGAAGAACTTGAAATAGTGGACTCGTATCTAAACCTAGGAAAGTTATTTTCCAAAAATGGATGGGATGTGGAACATATGAAGCTCTGTTTGAGCAGGGCTCTCTCTCAGGCCATGGCATAGATGTTATAAAATTTGTGGGAGATGCCATTTTGGATACGCGTTATATGTTTTTAGGGTCAAAATCCCCCCCCCCCCCAATATTAGGCAGTTGAGGTGCTGGGTATGAGTTACTATCATTACTGCCATTACTTCAAAGGGGCAGAAGGTCGAATCTTGCACCACATTTGCAGTTTAAATTGTCTTGCTGCGCCTCAAGTCATGGAATTTGGTTAGTTACTCGTATATGTCATCCTTGGCAGCGGTATTGAGCTGGTGTAACGCTCTTCTTGGTGGGGATGAGGGTACACTTAGGGCAGCCCTCAGAGTCAAAAGTTTCATCAAGTTGAAAGAAAGGTCTGCCTTTTTTAGGTCCTTTGAACAAGTTTTGGCTAAGTCTGAAAATTGATTCCTTCATGTCAAAGCTTATTTATTTATTATTATTTATTTATTTGAGGTTTTATATAGCGCAAACATGACCCGTAAGGGTATCAGAGCGTTTCACAGGGATAAACACGTTGTGTACAGTATATGCATAGGCAGAATGCAAGGATGGGGTTAGGGAATTGACTACAGTAGGGCAAAAGTCAGAGATATATACAATAAACAGTACAGTACCAAAATCAGTGAGCGACATGTTAGCAATAAAACAAGGGGAACAATTGATTCATGGAGAGGGCCAAGCAATACACTAGATTATGCACGGAAACATAGGCCATGAAAAGGTGGAATGCGCAATAACGGAGAGTTATTGGAGGAATTTGCTCATTAGGAAGGTTTTCGCTTCCTTTTTGAAGCGCGTCAAAGTAGCAATTCTTCTGATGGAGGGAGGTAGCGAGTATCAGATCACAATTTTCTGAGGGATCTACCTTGCCTTGAAGATGCTCAGAAAGGACTCTGTGCCCAAAATTAGCTCAGCCAGAGATATTGCCTTAAGTCAGTCTAAGCCACGAAATAAGGTGATGTGCGAAAGCACTCTGGGGAAAAAGCCATAGCCCTATTTAACTTGGAATTTACCGCATGGAATCTGAAGGTTAACTTTTTTGCTGGGAATGTACCTGTTGCTCTTACGAACAATCACAAGTATTTGGAATGAAATCCCAAAAAAGGAAAGAAACTGTGTGTTGTGCCAGCAACACAATTAGGCATACACTTTCTTCCATTCCCCTACTGATTACTCTCAATATTGTATCCCATTGCACAGGTGTCTCTACGCAGATGTGAGAGTAGGTATCGACATTGTTCTGGTGAAAAGACAGGCACCAAAACTGGTTAGTGCTGCTAATCTTGACATGCCATCACTTACCCTAACCCTGCCACTTTCATTTTTCTCTTGACCTTTTTCTACTTTGTTGCATTTTATATGTCCTCTATTTTTAAAATTTCTACTTTTCTACTTTATTTTAGTTTTTACATATATTTGTATTTGTTTTACATGAATGCTTAACTGATCACACCATACAATGTACAGAGCAATGTGTATCACACTGATTGCCTCAAGCCCTCCACCTATGTAAGGCACATAATTCTCAATATATTAAAATTACACACTACATTTCAGTCATGGAACCTGTTGTCCAGGCTCCCTAAATTTTACTCTGTTTCATTCTGCCTCAGCGCTGTAGTCCATTCCACAAGTACATTCATCCAGCGTACACAGTGTCTCTGGTCTCTGGTGGAGGGCAATGTCGAGTTTGGCCAGGACATGGTTCACCACAGCCAGTAGTCTGGTGCACTTGTCACCCCCTGACTCACCCATGAGCCCCAGCAGAATCATTTGTAGGCTCGGGCACCATGGGCATTGGTGACGTAGGATAGGGTCGTACATAAGGTGCACCAATTACTTTTTATAGATGGACATTACCATAGTGCACCAATATTTGTGCAGATGGACATTCCTAGATTTCTTGTCTGTACTTTATTGTTATACTGCCTTATTGTAATTTGTTTTTGTAAAGGTTTAAAAAAAACTACAGATATGCCAGAACCATTGAATATGTTAGGGAGATGATGGACCTCCTCCATCTACTCAAGAAAATGGTGACTGCCTCCATACCCATAGTATTTCTTTTGTGGAAACAATGAAGTTAAGAGATAACATTAGGCCTGAATGATGGATTGGGCAATAAACCCAGTGTATCCATGTGGTTCACCGAGCTTCATTTCCCTTAGGGCTACTAAATTAAGAGTATGGGCATCCATGGCTGTTACGTTGAAACCAGGACACAGGCACCAAATCTTCTACCGTGGATAGTTTAATGAGGCAGAGTAAAAACCCAAAACAGCTATGCCAGACACAGCTGGACACTAACTGAAGAAACGGTCACCCCTAGAAGCATGACATCGTCCTAGAACTAGCATGCATCACAAAGGAAAGCGTCCCAGCCTAGCTGAAGAGGCCTAAGCAGAACATAACAATGGCACATATGACTAGCCACAAAGACACTAGAGGTTTGTATTATGGCGAGGGGACAGAAAGTATACAACTCTTTCCAGCAATACTTCTTCAATTTATGTCTTTAATGCTGTCCATTGATGTTGGAGTGAAGTAGCCAACTAATCAGGCAAGACTTGATCCAGCAGAATGGTTTAGGTTCATTAGGTGCCCAGGTTACATCTTCCTGCTTGCACACCAAACACCACTCTGCTAGGACTTTAGCCCATTAGTTTAGAGAGGGCCAGGCAAAAAAGGTCCTAAGACTACTAATACGGCCTTGCTTTATCACTGAAGGCCATACCTTTCTGGACCATCCAACTCCACCTTAGCACCATCAAACAGAGAGCGTTGTGACAAAGACTATCCTTCTCACCCTAAAACACAAGTGACTGATGGGCAGAAATCGAACTGGTCAGACAGGAACCCTTGAATCACCTCTGCCTTTTCTAGCCTGATTTTCACCACCACCTTTCAAATTAAAGGTATCAACAATTAAGTATATCTTTCTGATGGATATATCTACCTGCAGATTCCTTAATTGTTGAGTATCCATAGGTGCCACACTGGAGCTGGAAATATTCCCATGCTCGTCTAGTAAATATTTTGTGGCTTATAAACAACATGCTCCTACGTATCTGCGTAGAAAAAGGATACAGTGAGCCATTCATTCTTTCTTTGATGTCCATTGGATGCATACCTGTCACCATCCTTCATAGTCTTAAGAAGTGGACATCAAGGAAGGAAACTATTTATGCCCCAGTTATTACTCTTTAAACCTTTTCTTAGCTAGTTCCTGCACTACATTTCTCTTGATTCTCTTTTAAGACAGTGGGCAGCACAGTTTAGTTTTTGTTTCTCCTGCCTCCTTTTGTGTTGTTTTGGAGACAATGGGCCTAATTCACAAAGGTAAGCTTTCACTTTTATGCAAGTTTACGATTGTTTGGCATCGACAAAGGGATTTACTCGTACTATCTTTACAAGTGCAGAGTCTCAGCACATGAAAAGATAGGACAGTCCTAACCTTTTATGTGCGGAGACAGAACACTTGTGAAGATTTTAATATTAAAACCCTTTCTGAATACCAAACAATCGTTAATGTGTACGTTTACCTTTGTGACTCAGGTCTAGTATGCCTAACACCCCTGACTCATAAAATGCATTTGTTTCAAGCTTGTATTTTGCTGAGAGTTCTCTGAGCTTTAAATGGACCACCATACTGGTGATGTAATTCCTGATGACTAGCAACATATTTTCACCTATTGGCAGCTGCTATTGATATACTATAGTGAGGTTCCCTGTGAGGGAATAACTGACACAATTGCTTATAACAGTTCCAAGTTTCTTTACTTACCCACTGCAGTGTCTTTCGGGTAACTCAGCACTTTTCCTAACATGCCTTCCAGTACCAATCTGTTAACTACCTGCCATACCCTTTTGCCAAGGTGTCTTGGAACTGCCATTCCATTTTGAATTGGGGATCTCAACCTGCAGGGGCCCAAAGGGTCACTTTAAAGTGGAAAGTCCCTAAAAGCCTGCACAATTGTAAAATCCCTTCCATATTTACTTTTTCCCTGATAGTTCCCATGTATCTTTGCCTTTTTATCTGAAGATAATGAAGGCCCTTTCAAACCATACTTTTGAGCTTTTTAGGGTCAACATTTTGATATTTCCTGTAAATGGAGATCCTTAGTCAGCCTTTACTCACTGTAGTCTCAGCTCAGTAGATCTCCTTGGCCCCTTATAAGCAAAAGCTGGTCGATGGCAGCATTATCAGCAGTTTCTGTGGTGCATAGCAGTACCAAGGTTTACTTCAAGATGGCCTCCTCATGTAAATAAGGCCCAGCAGCTTCATGTAGTGAAACAGACGAAATGGAGCTTAAGCATGTTGAAGCATCAGCTTGCTCTGCACTGAGCTGCATATGCAGAGAAACCTCGGGGAGATTTCCTGTTCTAATACAACTCCTAACAACTGGTCTTTTGCAATCAGATATTTATTTATTTATTTGCGTGTTTATACCGCGCTGGAATCGACTCCCAAAGGAGTATCTCCGCGCCCTTTAGCACCATCAATAATCAAACAAATACTAGCCGTGTACATTTATAACATTAAGATGGTATCTTAATCTTGAAAAAGAAAGATTTTTAATTGTTTCCTAAAAGGAAGATGTTCTCTATACAATCTGATAGCTATGGGGAGGCTGTTCCACAACATGGGACCTGCCACAGCTAAAGCTCTGGACCCCTGTCTTGCTTTCCTAGCTCTGGGGACACATAGCAAAGCCCGATCACCAGATCTAAGGGAGCGTGCGGGAACATATGGAATGAACTTGTTGGCCAGGTAGGCCGGGCCTCTCCCAGTCAGGCATTTGTGTATGATACAACATATTTTAAACTTCACCCTCTGTTTCACTGGTAGCCAGTGCAGTTTAACCAGCAGAGGTTTGGAGGGTGTTCGAGGGGGTGCATTTAGTACAAGGCGGGCAGCAGTGTTCTGTACCACCTGCAGTCTTGAAATTACTCCTTCATTTGCTGATAGTAACAGGCCGTTACAATAATCTAGTCTGCTCAACACTAACGCTTGCACCAAGGTCTTTCTTGTGGTGTCTGGAAGTAAAGGAAACACTTTACGAAGCAGCCCAATGATGTGAAAGCATGAACCCACCACTTGATTACCATGTTGTTATAAGGAAAGCTCCTGGTCCAGCCAAACACCCAAGTCCTCACTACCAGTTTAGGCTCAGGGACTGGCCCAAGATCTTGGGGCCACCAGTCCGGGGTCCACAGGAGTTTAGCCTCGCCAAATAGCATCACCTCTGTTTTAGCAACATTACATTGCAAGTAGTTGGACGCCATCCAATGTGCCACTGCTTTCATTCCCTGGGCAAAAGAGTTCCTAATCTCTGTAGTGAGTGTTTTAAATGGAAAGAGGAGTTGGGTATCATCCGCGTAAGACACCGGGATGAACCCATGGGATCTCATGATGTTAGCCAAGGGGGCCACATAGATGTTAAAAAGCGTAGGGCTCAAACAAGAGCCCTGTGGCACCCCTTTAGAGATCCTCAGCTCCTCTGACCGAAATGTACCCAAGATGACACTTTGGGTACGATCTGTTAGGAAACTCCTCAGCCAGGCCAGCGCCTTGTCTCCCAGGCCAATGTTGACTAGCCTGGAGGTCAAGATGTTATGCGACACGGTGTCAAACGCCGCAGACAGATCCAACAGCACCAGTATAACGGAATAACTCCTATCCTGGAGCATATGTAGATCGTCTGCGATGGACAGCAAGGTGGTCTCAGTGCTGTGTCTAGGCCTAAACCCTGACTGGGAAGAGTCCAGCCCCCATGCTTTTTCGATGTAAGTCGACAGGTGGCAGTTTACAAACTTCTCGATTAATTTGCCCAAAAAGGGAAGGAGAGAGATAGGTCTCAAATTAGACAGTTCTGTCCAAGGGATGGCATTGTTTTTCCTCAGAGGTCTTACCAGCGCCAGTTTCCAGTCTAGGGGAACCTCCCCTGTACTCAGGGACAGGTTCACTAATTGCAGAATTCTCGGGCCTAGATCGTTAGCCAGTATAGGCATAATACGTGCAGGGATGGTATCTAAGGGACAACCACTCTTTATTTGCCTAATTAATGAAATTACCTCCTCTATACATATGGGAGGGAATTCAGTGAGACACAGGGTGGAGTGGGAATGGGCTCCAGCAGTTAGTGGAGGGATGTTTTCTATTAAGGCAGTTCTGTTGGAATGCATTATTTTGTCATAGATCCCATCTATCTTCCTTGTAAAAAATAGTGAGATCTCGTCGCAAAGTTCTTGGGATGCTATTTCTGCCGTTTCACAGGCTGCTGGCTTAGTGAAAGTTTGTAAAATTTGGTATAACATTTTGGAGTTGTTACCAGCTACAGATAATTGTGTTGCAATATGGTTTTTCCATGCAGCACGTATGGCCTTGTGGTATGTCTTAAGTGCGATCCTATGATGTTCCTTATCCTCAGTCCTCCGCGATGATCTCCATATCTTTTCTAGTTTCCTAGTATTTAACTTAAGGGATCTCAATTCATCAGAAAACCAGACCTCTTGCTTATGTGCTGCACGAGTTTTAAACACTCTTAAAGGAATGGTAGCGTTTATAGCCTTGCTGACCGCTTCCTCAAACATATTTAATTCGATTGTAATATCCATAGGGCTATTAGTTATGGATTCCTTATATTTTTCCCTAAAACTCTCTGAAGTGAGTTTATGCCAGGGTCTCCTTGTGCTGGCTAGCACAATCTGTCCAGCCCAAGGCTTATAATTGGCTTTGATGTAAAATTTAAGAATGAAGTGGTCCGTCCAGTCCACTTTAATAGGAGGCATACATTTAATCAAGGGCGAATTGGACATGACTAAATCCAGATTGTGGCCAGCTTGATGAGTGGGGCCATGATTGTACTTTTTTAGTCCCAGTAAGTCTAAGTCCGCAAGTAAAGTACTTGCCTCCGGACAGTTACCAAGCTCACTGTGGACATTAAAGTCCCCTACAAGAAGAAAATCAGATTTCTCTTGTACATGAGGGGCTAAAGCCTCAATCAGAAGAACAGAAAAGTTCTCACATGGGCCAGGGGGGCGGTACACCACAGCTCTCTTCCTATATTCCGTAGATGCTAAATTGATTTTAAAAATCATTAATTCAATCTGGGGTGTACAAAGTTCCTCGATGATAGTAACGTTCATTTCTTGTTTATATACAATAGCTACCCCCCCCCCCTCTTTTATTTGGGCGGTCCAACCTGGTTATTTTGTATCCTATCGGTATCCCCAAGATTATGGCCGGGATTGAGTGAGGTTTGAGCCATGTCTCAGTTAGGAAGCATAAATCTGGTTCTTCAGATGATATAAGGTCCCATTCCTCAGTGGCGTGTTTGGCTAATGAACGAATGTTACACAGCAGGTTCTTACTCCCCAATGGTAAATTACCCATAGGATTATTTGTCGATGTAATTTGTTGTGCCTGTACCGCCAGAACCGGGGGGCACTCCAAGTATTGTCCAACTTCAGTGGGATGATAAAACTGCACTTTACATCCCCGACAGGCAAATGGGCCCTCTAGTTTGGTTCCCACCTCATGTGTACGTAGAAACATGTGTGCCAATCTCTATTAATACCTGGGAGGTATATGTTATCCTGCTGGTGGGAAGTATCTCTGGGCTGGGCGGATAATCCTTCATAGCCCCCTGCCCCTCGCCCCGAACTGTCGCGGAAGGACGCAGACGGGCTGGTCTTCGGCTCGTCTTAGGCGCAGGAGTAGGCGCCACACTGCGCGCAATCGCTGCGCGATAGAGGCGACGAGTGGCTAAATAGCCCTCAAATGTGGAAGAGCTAGAGCGCTAACTGCTCGCCTTCCTGTGTGGGCCTTGCTCTGCCCCGCCCTCCGCACCCGTGATTGGCTGCTGGGACGGACCGGGCGTGCAGGCACAGTTCAACTCTCGAACGATACTAGAGCACCTAACCCCTCAATGAGTGCGAGAATGCGATAATTTTGCAGCGTGACACTAAATATATAACATCTTGTGGTAACTACAGCCCAAAAATTACAAAAAGGTGACCCAGTATTTTTAAAAAAAAGTTTCAGCTCAACAGACTTCTAAGTTAAAAATGCACACAACAATGAACTTTGATAAGTAAAGGCGCCAAGCGGGGTCGAGAGATGCTGCCACCGTCGTCCCTACCGCAAAAGTTAGAGCCTCCTCGCAGCCTAAATAGCCCTCAAATGTGGAAGAGCTAGAGCGCTAACCGCTCGCCTTCCTGTGTGGGCCTTGCTCTGCCCCGCCCTCCGCACCCGTGATTGGCTGCTGGGTCGGACCGGGCGTGCAGGCACAGTTCAACTCTAGAACGATACTAGAGCACCTAACCACTCAATGAGTGCGAGAATGCGATAATTTTGCAGCGTGACACTAAATATATAACATCTTGTGGTCACTACAGCCCAAAAATTACAAAAAGGTGACCCAGTATTTTAAAAAAAAAGTTTCAGCTCAACAGACTTCTAAGTTAAAAATGCACACAACAATGAACTTTGATAAGTAAAGGCGCCAAGTGGGGTCGGGAGATGCTGCCACCGTCGTCCCTACCGCAAAAGTCGGAGCCTCCTCGCAGCCTACATAGCCCTCAAACGTGGAAGAGCTAGAGCGCTAACCGCTCGCCTTCCTGTGTGGGCCTTGCTCTGCCCCGCCCTCCGCACCCGTGATGATGGGTGACACAACCCCCATGCATAAATTACACTGGTAGTAGTCTTGACAATGTTTCTCAAGACTAGTAGCTCTTCCCTGCACAGAGTTTGAGGAGGCTGTGATCCATCCATTGATGCATGACCACCAAACTGTCCTTTGACCTCACTAAGAAAGTAGGGACAGATTTGTCCAGCCTTATCATTATCTGTTTATCATCAACATAGGAGAGAGTTCTGCAACCAAAATATCATAACAGGTCAAATAGCAGTTTGAGGTACATATTAATATAGATGACTGACAAAGATGGGCCCAGTGGAACACAGCTCCTAATGGCTGACTTATCAGATCTAAACATAAAACTCAGAAGATCTAAAAGCTATGAATTATGAGAGTGTAATTGAGGGTCAACAACTAAATGGAACATGGTACATTGATGTCAACCATTATTGTTTCTCAATAAAAATTGTTAAATGCTAAAACATGCCAGGTTTTTATATACCTTAGCTAATCTGCCTGTAAACTACTTTTGTTGTCTGACACAAAGTATTACCACTACACTATTATTTTTCTGAAATGCGTGTCATGCATTGTATTTCTCTTGTTGTTTTGTAAAGTGCACTTAACGCTAGGCCTGGGCATAAAATTCCACTCCATTTGTGAAATTTGCAGAGTTTTGCCCACTTCGCATAGAGCGCAGAGTTCCCCAAAACTCTGCGTAGCATAGCAGTCTTTCCTCTCGTGCGGCTTGCTAACCTTAAGTTGGCGAGTATGAGTGAGGAAAATCGAACGCTAGATGACCTCACGGAGAGATTTCTCAATGCGGGTGGTGGAGACAGGTCGCTACCACTTGTGTTGAGAAACCGGCTGCTCGCGTTGAGGAAGCTGCTGCGCAAGTAGAACATCTACTTGAGCAGTAGAAAGAAGCAGTGCCCTCTTGCACTGCATGTGGTGCCGTTCATGCTGGTTTTGCAGCGTGGGACAAATTCCTGGCGTTAAAAATCAGCATGAGCAGCACACCTTACCGCACTCCACCGCTTGTAGAACTCTGTGAAGCATGGTGGAGTCTTTTCAGCACTTTGCAAAGTTCAGCATAGCAGAAATCAGCCCAGGTCTACTTAACACCCCAGTAGGCATGGCTACTCTATGGAATATTGTAAATAACAATAATAAATAAATAATATTATCCTGACAGAAATGAATCAAACCTTCCCAGCGTCATGGCTTCTACTTTGATTCCCTTCTTTGGAATAGAGGACATGATTTATAGTTTTGAAATCTGCAGAAATAATCACATGATCTCACATTCAAAGTGGTGAGAATGGCCATTCTCTCCCCAGGCCCTGTGTGGAAGCCAAAAAGCCAGGGAATGAAGATGTCGAAGTTAGTAGTTTTCTAGTTACTATCTGAGACATCAGTTTGTCAAATGCCAGTAGTGTAGTAATAGGCCTATCATTGTTAGTATCCTGGGAGTGACGTTTGTCAGGAGGGGAGAGATCACTCCTAATTTTTGTGTAAGAAGTGAGGATAGTTTTAAACTCCAAAATAACCCCACTGGCATTGTTGTGGTATTAGATTCTTGTTGTAGTCTTGTGGCAACGTTTCTCATTATTTTGCTAGCTCCAAATATATATTTTCGGCATAGCCACGGGTGCAGGTTTTATTATTTTATTACTTGACATCAGTGTTCAATATTTTTCAAGATTTCTATTTTCTATACCTTCAGTTGCACTCTAATTACATACCAGGGCTAGCTGAAGATGCCACTATGTTAAAAAGCTTAAACACTTGATAAAAATGAACTGGTCTGCAAATAAATGCACTGGTATGAACTATATATGAGATAAGTGCCATTGTCATACATTATAAGCATATTGTACAACAACTAGGACTTCTGTGACCATACAGAGGAATGAGGCCAAAGGTTAAGTTTATCTATAAGGTCATGGAACTCAGGGTGACTTGAAATACTCTTTTAATGTAGGGAACAGTGTATAATATTCCTCATAAAACATGGTCAAACCATCAACCTTCCCACAAACAGCTTACATCATTAGTCCTGTGTTTTTTTATTTGAAAGCGGTACAATGGTTGCAGAAATGAAAATAAAAAGTGAAATCTGTAGTATGCTGCAAAACACGAGAACCAGTTTAATGTAAGTCAGACCTAAAATAATTTTACAGCTCAGGATGTGTACAAACATGTAGAGATTTGATCTTTCTTGTAATCACCTATGGGTGCAAAGAGCAACATTTTGCGATAAATATCTTACTTGGTTGATCACAATTCATTTTAGAAAAAGTAAATAAAGACAGTACTCTTATTCATTATTTAAAGTGTAGCTATAACTGTGCTGTATGAACTGCCTCTCACCTTGGATGCTGGCTCTGGCAGCAGGCATTGGGACCTCACAACCTAGCTGTAATAACGTCTGACATCAGAGCCGCTATATAATTTCTTTGTTACAGGTGACTACAGATGTCACTAGTTCAAAGTAGTAAGGAAATTGGGGATTGACATCTAAACAGGGATTTCAGGCTCCCCTGTATTTCATATTCATTGTTGACTTTTCTGCAACTACCGCTTGTTGATGCATGATTAGGTCTTATCTTCAGTCATGATGCATATTGTTAATACATGCATATAGCCACTTGATTGCTGCACATACTCATTACCAAACCTTCAGTAGTACAGTGATGCAATCCGGAGAACAGGCGCCACATCTTCACACATCCTTGTCCTGCACTAGGAATTTGCATCCCTAAGAATAAACTAAAGCACTTCACTGCAGCCTCTGAGCAACACTTCCTTACATACATATGGCCTTAATATGACTACGGCGGTCCATCGAACTGCCGTAGCCAAGGTGGTGATGCAGGCAGCACCGCACCGGTGGTCCGAAGGCCCCATTTCGACTTGGGTGGGCTGACTGCATTGGCACCACCACAACCGCCAGGGATCAGAAATCCCTGACAGTCTTGAGGCGGTCTTGAGGCTGCTCTCTGCCACGGTTTTCATGGCGGTGAGCCTGCTTTAAAAAGTGTGGTGGAGAGAAAAGGAAGGGGGACTTACAGGGCCCCCTGCTGCCTCTGGTCAAAGAAATGCATGTGGGGGGACATGGTTTGCCCTGTCTGCATGCTCCCCTGCAAGAACCTGCAATGGGGTTCCCTTTGCAGTGCCTGTTATGGCTCTCCTATGAGCCTTTAAACAGTCACCTCCATGGGCCAGCCGCCGCAAGACCGCCCAACCTGGTTTCCAGTCAGAATCTGGCAGGCTGTCTAATTATGGCTTCGGCTGTGCGGGAGAGGGGTGCTGGCATGACAGCCCTTTTCTGCAGCGCCAAAGTCATAAAAAAGGCCCATAGGCTTGCCAAGCAATACCCTTCTATTCCACTGAAAGTATGCTTTGGCTTGTTTTTTAGGGGTTAGGTAACTGCCTTTTTCGCCAGAATAGTAGTAGGATTCAGCATTGTGTTAGATAAAGGCAACGAAAATGACTTGTGTGATTGTTAATATTTATTTGGTACACATATTCTTATTAAAATGTCTATGAAGTAAAGGGGAGGGGAAAACTCCTACCGTGGAAGCGATGGGTGTTCTTGGCTAGATTGTGATTTATTTGGAACAACAGTTGCAAGAATATTATTGTGACATTAATATACAAAACCATTTACTCCTGCCTATAAGAGTTAGTGGGAGGAAATATTAAGAGCATTGCAACAAAAAACAATCTGAGAATACTGGAATAAAAGATGATTATATTCAAAAGTAAAACAATACAAATATAGTATAACAATGATACCAAGGATAGAATGTGCTCAACAAAATATAATTTCATTTGTTGCCATTGGATGCGACCTTTAGATCAAGTATAGAGATGCAAGCAAATGGCAGAAACATGCTACAAACCACCCTGAACAAAGTATTTATTCTTTGTACATTCTACTTACTTCCAGCTACACAAGAAATTATTTTGTTCTGCTTTAGACAATGCATTTTGGACAAATTCATGATCCACGATGACTGACTGCTATGACATTTGTCATTCCAAGTGCACTGGGGTCATATATAATGCAACTTCATAAAATGTTGGGCATTCATCAAATATTACCGGAATGTGGAATATAGATTTCGCATTTCTTATTTTACCTTTTTGATTTCCTGTAAGTTTTTCTGTTTTAGAACTTTCATCCAACCTTGAGAAGCACTAGACATCATTGTTATAGGACTATGTTTTCTTAAGCACCCATTGTAGTAGTACATTTGTGGTTATTTCTTAATGAATGAGCTCTGGGAGCCGTTTTCTATGCAAATTGAGTAAAAGGTAGTGTCTTAATGATGCATTTATAGAGAAAAGTTGTGAAATAAATATTAGCCTTTCTAAAGACACTTCTACTTGCTCTTTGGTTAATTTAACCAGGTAGAGAAACCTTTGGTAAAATGCAAAAAAATTGACAATAGCGTACCAAACATTTTTTTTAAACTAAAAAAAAATAGGAAATGGGGAAAAAAGCTACAGTTGTAAGCCTGCCTAGGATGTAGGTTTTTACTGAGTACTAGTGAGACGAAAATGCATATGAGGGTAATGTCATTTTCTTTGTTATACTGTAGAAATTATAAGTGTTCTGCTTGCTCTGAAGTCTTAGAATGGGAGTCTGGTGGAGTTGACAAATTGAGCCTCTTCCCTGTTCCGGGCTCTTCAGGTGTATGGAGTCATTCGATAGCGATCGGGGTCATCATTGGTGGGCAAGGGTGGGATGACACCTCCTTTGTTCACAGGACAGGTGTCACACTGGTCGTTAGGGATAGCGTGAGGTTTTTACTGCAGGAGTTTTTTCTGGTTATCGCAGTGGGGGTCGTGCTTGTTTTGCATTGCAGGGCAGTAACTATTGCCTGAGTTGTGGGCAGTTTCAGTGGGTAGGAGTATTGATGGATGATTAGTGAGCAGAGTAAGACTGTGATAGATGCATTGATGGCACTGGAAACTGCCGTGATGCCGGGATGTGCTACCTTCTTAAGCCTGGCGTTGTAGATCAGGATTGGATGCCGAGGCAAGGTTGGCTGCAGTGGCGAGCTGCAGGGGTGGTGCAGTAGGGGTACTGGCTGACACCGCCACACTCTATAGTGAAGAAGAGGGACATGAAGAAGGGTGTGGAGCTGGATGATGCATTTCATCAGTGGTCAAAGTGGGGGATAAAAAGTAGGGGAACTGTGGGAGAAGAATCAGAGGGCGGGAATAACCCGAGGATGGGATCAATAGGCGGAGTCAGAGGTGTGGCCAGAATGCGTAAAACATTCTAATTTTTAGGTTTTCACGACCAGTTACAGCTTATATGTTATTTCATTTAACTAATGGATACACATGATTAAGTTTATTATGAGTTATTGACATTAAAATACATTCACAAATTGTGATATCTTTCCAATCACAGAATGTCCCAAATACTCTTGAAAGTGGAAGTATAAGCCATTTGTCTCCGAACCATGGAGTTTCTGTCATCAGTACGGATCACTGACATAACATCGACACTCAAAATATCGATCTAAAAAATTATCCACACATTAATATCGATAAAATATAAATTGATATTATATACTTATCTAAAAAAATACACAAATATTGACACATTATCGACAAACATTAACATCGAAATAACTAACATTGATCAAAAAATATCGTAATAACTAATATAGAATCATTAAATAAACATACAAAATGACACTTATATCAAAAACAAAATATAGATCACACTAATATCGCCCAATAAAAAAGTATCGATACCTTAAAAATAATTTTTAGAACATCAATTATAACAAAATATTATAAACAATATCACAAACACACAAAATTCATTAAATAAATAAATTTAACACTGAATACATTTTAATTCAGAAAAATAACTTTAACATATTTAAACTCAACACATATATTATACTTACACACACTATATATAAAAAAAAAAATAATACACATGAATGCAAAATAAAATACAAATAATGTACTATTACACTTTTAAATAAACTAAGAACAAAAAAAAGTTCAACTGAACATTAATTAGCATTTCCCATGTAAGGTAAAAACTGCTAAATTAATTAAAAACATTTTAACAACCAATGAAAAATACCTACAACTAAAATAACCCAATACGATTAAAAGCACAATTAAACAAACACTATATAAACAAAAGAAAATGTAACATTATTTTATGCTCCAACAACAAAACCAAAAATAAGGGAAATATCTGCCGGATTGCTGCTGCGAAACTGGACTTCATCATTGAAAGCTCTAAATACAACTTCAAAAAGTAAAACATCTATTTAGGGCCCGATTCCGATCTTGCTTGGAAGGGCTCCGAATGCGATCTGGCTGGAAAAAGTCAGAGTCTTACGTGTGATTTCCGAATGACATGTACAGCTGTACGAGCTAGCAAGTACGATGCGATAATCACGTAATCGCCAACCGAATCGTATCCGGCACCGAACCGCTCCGTACGTCTCATCCGTAGCCAAACCATGCCGTGCAATGGAGCCGATTTTCGACCAAGCAAGTCCGATGCACGATTCGGATCGCTGGATCAAGTCAAAGCCTCCGACAAGTAAAACTACCAGGAAGCAGACTTCGGGGGGCCATAGAGGGCCCCCTTCACCTGTGGCCTTACGAGTCAGTAACAGGGGTCCCCCTACACATGCATGTACGGTGCGGGTGGCACCAAAGCATACCCACGACAGGGGGGCGCCCTTTTCCGCCAATGGCAGCCTATGTGCGCGACGTACAACAGGTTCCCATTGACTTCAATAGGGCTCTAATTGACCCGAGTCCGTCAGCGCATACTCGCATCGTACTCAGGCGCTCGAAGCCCCGCAGTACGAGTTGGTCAGAAAGCCCTCCGGAACTGAGCCATTTCTGTTACAACTGCATAAAATAATCGTAAAGCACTTTTTATAATAACTAAATAATTAATGTATATTTTTTCTTAATTATATCTCCTTTACAGAAACTTCAACTCATACTCAACTACCTTCAAACATCATCCCAAAACCACCTTGCCAAAAAAGTAAGTATAAATCTCAATTAAACTATTAAAACAAGTAAAAGTCCCAACCCAAAATGCCAATTAACCTAACCACACAAACCCCGAAATGAAATAAATGCTGTTAAACACATTTATAAACATTTACTTTTTTTTCTGCGGGAAATCAAAATAAACACTAAAGGCAAGCACCAACAGAAAAAAATTCAGCATCAAAAAAAGGTCAACATATTCAAACATGTAAGTATAATGTATAGAAAAACCTGTATTAAAATTAAAACATTTACAATACATTTAATATTTCATTTATACATTTCTCATAGAATCTGAAACATCAGAATGACGGAAGGTGCCAAATTCATAACTTCTGTTATATTGGATATGTCTACACCCAGGAGAAACAGACAGGGGACAAAGTTAATTGGAAATGCAGCAAATATATTCAAATGCATGTTATTGGAAGGCTCCAACTAAAGAAACTACTGTGTAACATGTTAAGGAACATAACCACCCCTCATCATAGCTGGAACAGTCGTGAGAGATGCTTTAGACTGTCTGAAAGAAGCTAGCACTAGCTCTCAAAGATCTACTACTGAAATATTAAAATATGTACTCCCCTGAGTTCCAGAACATGTAACTGGCCAATTACCCTCTGTCTCACAGTTGAGGAGGCTAATAGCTCGAACAAAAAAAGCAACTGCTACCACCCCACCTACCCCCAAAACCTTCAGTGAAATGCAAATACCACCTGAACTCACTATAAGTCATAATGAAGAGCAATTTCTACTGTATGACAATTAATCTAATGATAAAAGCATTATTATATATGCAACTCCCACATACTTACTTAAACTACAGAATTGTGAGACATGGATGATCTACGGAACATTTAAAATAGGTCCCAAACCATTTTACCAATTATATACAATCCATGGACTGTATCACAATACCAACATCCCTTCTATATATGCCCTGTTACCAAACAAACAAACCACTACCTATCTCGAACTCTTAACAAAAGTATAGCAAGGAACTAATAAATACTACCCTCAAAATCTTTTTATTACAGACTTTGAACAGTCAATGATACAAGCCATCATGAAAAACAACCCTCACACAGCAATCCAAGTTTGCTATTACCACTTTAACCAATGCATTTGGAGACACCTTCAAAAATCTACGCTCATTGTAGAATATGAAACTAATAGCAATTTTGAATATGAAATCAAAAAACTAATTGCACTAGCATACATCCCAATGAAATGAAATGAAATGAAATGAAATGAAAATGTGACTTGTAGAGCGCTACAGTTGCCCTGAGGCGTCCAGGCGCTAAAAACAGATGGAGCCCTCTTGAGGTTACTTTATTAGGCATTAAACAGCATGGTTTTTAGCTGTTTGCGAAAAGTAGTCAGATTGGGGTTGTTTCTCAACTGCAGGGGGAGAGAGTTCCAAAGTTTGGAAACATTATACGAGAAGGAGCGTCCTCCCACTCTAGCTCTGCGAATTCTGGGGATCTCGGCCAGGGATGCTGTAGAAGAGCGGAGGGATTTATTAGGCCTGTAGGGAGAAATCAGGGGCCGATTGATGTCTGGGCCCATTTCCCAGAAAGTCTGGTGGGCAATGCAGAGCGATTTGAATTTTACTCTGTCCCTGACAGGTAACCAGTGTAGGGTCTTGAAGCTGGTTCTCACTGAGGTCCTCCGGGGGATGCCCAGCAGCGCTCTGGCAGCACAGTTCTGGGTGCGTTGGAGCTTTTGTAGGGTGTAATCCGGGGCTCCCAGGTATAGGGCGTTATTAAAGTCCAGACGGGATTGGATAAGGCCCTGTATAATTATCTGTTTAGCCTCGAAGCAGAGGAGGGGAAGGACTTTCTTGATCACTCTAAGGAGGCCAAAGCAGGTGGATGAGATCTTAGTGGCCTGTGTGTTAAGGCTCAGAGACTTGTCAAGCCAGACCCCTAAGCTTTTGATGTTGTCTCTAGGGGGTGGGGCCACTCCCATGCTTGATGGCCAGATCGACTCTATGGAGACGGGGGAGGCTGTGCCCAGGATCATCAGCTCAGTTTTATCGTCATTCAACTTTAAGCATGAGCTCATCATCCACTTCTTTACGTCCTCCAGACAAGCCGCTAGGTCTGGTGGCGCCTGCAGGCCGCTCTTCTCTGCCAGGGAGACCACCAGCTGGGTGTCGTCCGCATAGGAGATGATCTTTACACCATGCGGACGAACAACCTCAGCCAGTGGCCTCATATAAGCGTTGAAGAGCGTAGGGCTTAAGGAGGAGCCCTGGGGGACTCCGCATCCCAGGGGATGAGTGGATGAGCGTGATGTGCCATCGAAGACCTGAAAGGTTCTGTTGGACAAAAAAGAATTGAACAATGTCAGGGCATCTCCGGTCACTCCTAAGTCGGCAAGGCAGGTTAGCAAGATTTTGTGATGTGCCGTATCGAATGCGGCACTTAGATCGAGGAGGATCACTGCCACTGATCCCCCTCGATCCAGAAGCCGTCTTGCCTCCTCAGTCATAGCCAGTAAAGCCGTCTCTGTCCCATGTTTGGTACGAAAACCTGTTTGGGAGGAGTCGAGGAGGTGGTTTTCCTCAAAAAACATTGTCAGAGTGGTATTGACATGTTTTTCCAGAATTTTCGATGCCCAGGGGAGTAATGAGATCGGACGATAATTACTGGGGTTGGCCGGGTCTAGGGAAAGTTTTTTCAGCAGGGCCCGCACCATAGCATGCTTCCATGTTGAAGGGACCGTCCTACTGGTTATGGAGGAGTTCATGAGCTCCAGGAGCGTGGGGAAAATAGCAGTGCTGGCAAGGTTTAATGAGCCTGGGGGGGCAGGGTCGCACGGGGAGCCAGATTTTATTTGTTGTGCCAGTGTCTGTACGATTTCCAATGTTATCAGGGGAAAAGACTCCAGGCACTTGGTCGAATTTGAGGTCAGGTACGGGTTCTGGCCAGGGGAGTCAGAGGGAGGATTGGGGAAAGAGAGATACATTTTGTTAATTTTTTGGAAGAAGAATTCCGCCAGATCATTGCATTTAGTCGATGAGTTGTTGTTATCTATAACCGGAGGCGGGGGTTTGATCAGGGAGTTGACTATACGGTAGATTTCTTTAGATTTGGATTTTGCCGTGGTTATTTTAAGATTGTAGAAGGCAGCTTGCGAAGATTTAATGGCCAATTTATAGTTCCTGATCATTTCCCTGTAGGTGGCTTTTTCTTCAGGATTGTATGAAGTGCGCCACTTTCTCTCCTGCTTTTTACAGAGACGTTTGTGGTTCCTGAGCTCTTCTGTGTACCAGGGAGCTGTTTTGCTATGTCTCTTAGATTTTGGTGCGTGTTCTGGGAGGACCTGGTCCAGAGAGGTGGTTATCCATTCTTCATATTTTTTGTTGTTAGCAGTTGGGTCTTGGGAGAGGGAGGGTCTCATGGTGCAAAGAGCTTGTGCCCAGTTATCAATAGGGAGTTTGGACCAGTTACGAGTTTTCCTAATAGTAAATGAGGACGAGGGTGGTTTACTTGTGGTCCAATTGAAGGCTATTAAGAAGTGGTCTGACCAGGGAAGTCTGGTTATGTTTCCCACTTTAAGCTGGTCACAGTTGCTGAAAATAGGGTCCAGCAGATGTCCCTTTTCGTGTGTGGCAGATGGAACCCGTTGCTCGAGTTGATATGCGGCCAAGCTTGACTGGGTCTCTTGTGCCGAAAGGTCTAGTGGGTTGTCAAAATGAATGTTAAAATCTCCAAGTAGGGAGAAATTGGAGGGAGAGACAACCGACTGAGAGGTCACAGTGAGCAAGGAAGTATTGAATTGTCCTATGGGACCGGGGGAGCGGTAGATGAGAATGCCGGTGAAACAGGCATTAGGAGAAAGTTCAATGGCGAAAGAGAGGTTTTCGCAGTCCTCAATATCTTCCAATAAGTGACGACAGATATAGCTTTCTTTATATATAATCGCGAGGCCGCCACCTCTGCCCAGTGGTCGGTCTGCTCGTGCTATCTGATACCCTGGGATGATAGCTTGTGCTAGGTCTGGCTGAGAGTCTTGGTTCAGCCAGGTCTCAGTCAGGAACATTGCATCTGGAGAGTGTTCCTCTAATAGTAGGGAGATCTCAAGGCAGTGTTTTACGAGGGACCTACAGTTTAAAAGAAACATGGAGTAATTCATTAACTCGCCTGTTGGTTTGGTGGTTGAAATACATAGGTCTAAATTGCAGTACTTACAGCGTCGAGGAATCTCCAAGGGGTGTAGCGGGATGCCGCATTTAGGAGAGAGAGGTGGCCGTAGCTGGCATAGAAGGTCTGGACTGTATACCAGTCTGTCGCCTCTGGAGGAACCAGGGGACGTGGCCCTTGGGCCCGGCCGGGCGCGGACGAGCGCAGACGAGCTTGCCTTAAGCGCGCCTTCGGCGCGCAATCGGCGCGCCCACTGCGCTCGTCCGCTGCGCGTCCTGTAGTTGCACATGGCTATAGGGAAAAGGAGGAGTAGAAGGGGGCGTGGCCTGTTGAATGGGCGTGTCTCCCTCCGCGACAGCTTCCAATCAGCTGTGCTGATGTAGCAGAACACTACAACCTCTTAATAGAAAGTCCCTACTACCAAACAAATCAACCAAAAGTCCCCTACCCGACTATTTCAAGGCCACCTGGGTGGGAAGGCTACACAGATCTGGACACAGAAGACAACCCAAATACCACAAAACATGGTGGAATGTATATAACAGTACCCTAAGCAAAGAAGCCACAACTAATAACGCAGTGGAAGGATGGCGTAATGCTTTCCAATTGAATGTGATCACAACATTGTGTATTATGTAATGATTTGATGATTCATTTTTGTTAAACTGTGTTTTCAAGAAACTCATTATATTGAGTCAATTTGTATAGAACTGATATATGGTATATATTCTGAAGTATTATCAGAAATATCAACGAATACTGATTGAATACAAATAAGTATTCAAATGAAGTAACAAGCAGAGACTGTTAAATTATAAGTGAAGAAGATTGTTTATTTTTTTTGATTTGTGAACAGTGCGCAACGCATCCTAGTCTATCGTGTCTAACAAAAAAAAAAAATGATTGTGTCCTCATGTAACGTAACTGGTGCTATGTAAAGCGCTCTGATACCTGATTGGATTCGGGTCAAGTTTCCGCTACATAAAACTCAGCTAAAAATAAAAAAAAAGTCTGTGAACTTGTTATATACTGATAGTCTGTGCGTACATGTGTTGACAGCACATGTAGCGCTGTAGCACCATTTTGAAAACCAAGCATTAATGAAGTAGTAAAAACGTGTAGGAGGAGGATTCAAGAGTGCACCCCCAAAACCCCAAACGGTATAATGCTTTCCAAGTCACAACAGGCAGAACCCAACCAACCCTACATAAATTACTACAATCCTTCCAAAAGGAATAAAGCTACCAACAACTAAGACTTGAACAGTCTGTAACACAGATAGGTCCAAAACTAACTAAACAGACTAAAACAATGTTTGAGCACCTACAATACAAAGTAAGACATTACCCAAACACCAAAGGGCTCGAATACCTAGAAACAATAGCTAAATCCTTACTTTAGAACAGTACTAAAACAAATAGCAATGTCGTAATCGTGCATTAAATTCCTAAATAAACAGTTCTCTACAAACATATAAAATATAACAATTATGTCAATAAACTTTAACTTACTTTGAAAAATGATTTGACCAAATAAATATATTTGACATATTTACAAACATCAATACAAACGTACAAAAATTACATTTCCCTCCCATTATAAATAATTTAAATTACTTACTTTTTTGTCACTGAAGAATGGAATTCAAACTGCCATTAATGAATTCAAACATGTAAAGATCCCAAAACTTCCTTACAACTCCCTAAAAAAATGCAAAAATACAAGTGTAAAAAATATAATCCTGCGACAACGTATCCGTAAACTGCAATCTACTAAAAATCTGAAAAATGAAAATAAAAAAAGAAACGCTCCAGAAAAACCCGAAAAATAAAGGAACAGCAAAATAAATATTAGTTTACTAGAAAATAAGGGGCTCATTATGATGGTGGAAGTACCGCCACCGCCTGGCCGGCGATGCTGGTCCTTCTGCCATCAAACGGAAAATTCCCACTGCCAAATTAGGATGGCGGTGGGAATCACTATGGTTCAGCGGCGAAAGTCTGTCTGCCATGGTTCCACAAGGTGGTCCTTTTCCGGCTGCCTTGCGAGACCTGGAACTAGGGCAACATTGCGGCGGTACCATGCAGGCACCGCCGTAGGTATCATGGTATCTCTTTCCGCCTGTCTTTTTGTGGCCGATTTCCTGTCGCAAAAAGGCAGGCGGATACTGGCATTGGGAGCCTGTTGCGGGCCCCTCTGTGTGTGTTGGGGGTGCACTGGGGGGTACCCATGGTACCTGCCTGCACTTCCATGCACCAAGTGGCACAAACCGCGTGGTGCCTGCCACGTGGTGCAGGGAAATGTGGTGCATGTACCTTGATCATTGCAGACGGTGCTGCAGCAAGCAGCATCACACGCAATGATAAAGGCCCAGGATATGTCCGCCAGTATGACGGGCACATCCTAATAGCAGTGGTGGGAAAGCCAAATGTCTGCCGGGCGGTCCCAAACACCGCTATGGTGGCAGGCAGACCAAGTCCGCCCGCCATCATAATAAGCCCCTAATACACGGTTCCTTTAAAGAAAAAAAAGCATGCTTCTCCCAAAGGCAACTTCCAAATGACAAAAACCTGTAAAAAAAAACAACACAATCCCTCCTGCACAAATACACAATAAAATCATTAAAAACACACATAAACACACTAATAACACCATATTCTAAAAATATTTAAACATATAATACATATCCCAACACCTACCTATCAATGAACTAACCGCATTTCGCAAACACGAAACAACTAACTAAACTGCACCAAATACACAAAATCCAAACCACACATATACTATACATTACTTAACTACCTTCAAACTACACCTAAATTAAGTCTAAAAGTAATAAACATAAACTTACCTTGACCGATGCGACTCATCTTCCAACTGCAAGCTTCTCCCCTCAGAAATTACCTAAAACAGCATAGATAGCCTATAAAATACAACTTAGTTTAGAAAATGGCTGTCTGAATGAAATGACAAAAAATTCTTTTTAACATGAGAAAGCAATGTACATTGCAAATGCAATACTAACATTTTTTTAACAGAATTATAATTAATATTGCTAATGTACTATATATTTTTTCTTTACTGTTACAAAATGTGAAACTATAATAAGTATTAGAAAATAAATAATATTTATTATTATAAATTAAAATAAAATATGTAAACTAACTAATGTGATTTAAATACAATTATTATGTTTGCTAAAAATATTTAAAAATGTGTAAGTGTTAAAAAAACTTTTTTTTTTCCAAAACATTTTTTTACCTTAATAATTTTATTTATGTTTACAACTTAAATAATATTATCCAAAATATAATATTATTATTTAAAATATATATATAGATACACTGTATCTAATTATATAATGCTCAAGACTAGGAACTGAAACAGGAGGTTCATTTGGATTACGGCATGTTAGGAAGTGGCAGTAAAGTGGATTGTGTCTCCGATGATGTTGGGGGGGAATTTCGTTAATGCCGGTAGTTAATAACCATGGGTCTAACTCACAATTGTTACGTTCCACTCTGCATGAAGACATCTCATCTGCTAATTCTTGCCTAACATGCCGTAATCCAAATGAACCTCCTGTGTCAGCTCCTAGTCTTGAGCAGACGAACACACAAGATATGCCCTGATTGCCTAATGCAAATATCCCAGAGCCAGGCAGCAGTCACCATAAGCATCCATATTTTGGCAGTAATTTAAGTGACCCTTGTAGGGGTGCCATGGATTGCTCTAGGAGTAGCTGCCCGAGACCCAATGCCGATGTTTTGAGCCTTCCCCAAGCCTCTTGTCCTTATGTGTTGGTTTTGGCTTGGGTCACAAATCTTACTGGGGACCAGAGGGAGTCTTGGGAAGACCTACGTAATAAGTCTGTGGGCTGGTTAAGCAAACACAAAAGATTCCACCAGTCTGATATGAGTGAGATTCTTATGGCCAGACGAGTTGGGTGGGTTGGTCATTCTCCAAAGAACATAAATGGGGACTGTATTGTCATTAATTTTTGTAGGCCCTACATGGTTTGCCGCCTATTAAGTATCCGTGAGCAACCATTCACTCAAAGTTCTAGTATTTGTGCGCTCACTCTTGGTTATTTTTACAAACTACAATATACACCTATTGGGAATGTTTATGCACCCCCCCCTGGTAACCAACAGGTTTCAGGCCTTCTCTATTCTGGATGCTCAGGATTGACAACCATCTCCATTGGTAGACCAACCACACCAGGCAGAATATTTCTTAGGCATTACTCCTGTAGCCCATACTGATACACCTGCTGATCAGCAACCTATATATAAGGCCAAAGCTGAAACTGATTTGAGTCTATTAGGCTGGATTGTAGCAGGTCTACAGTCTAGGCTTGGTGACCTGGATTTGCTGCGTTTAATATCAGATCAAGAAGTAGTTCTGTTCCAAGAGACCTGGGCCACTCATGAATTACATATTGAGGGGTTTCATTGCTTTAGCATAGTATCCCCCACCCACAAATTTGGCCAACTTCGGGGGGCCTATTTATTGGGATTAATGGTGCCGGTGGAAGAAGTTTTAAGGTTTTATCAACCAACAGCTGCAACTTCCAAGTTTTGATTTGCAAAAGGAGAGTTTCATTTTATTAGATACATTTTTATAATAATGATTTTCATTCTATTCCCAATAAGAATTTTATTGAGCTCTTTGATTTTATTTCTAATTTAGACTGCCAGCATGGCTCAGATGGCATTGCCGGGATGCTATTGGGTGGTGATTTTAATGCAAAACTTATAGAAATGCCACATGGTGTAGGTATACATAACTCAGGTCCCGCCTATCACAGGGGCGCGGAGTTGGCCGCGTTCTTGAGTTCGTATAATCTCGCCAATGCCATGGATGCTGTGAGTGCATCACAAGCCATCAACCACCAAGCACCAACATTCAGAGGAAGGGGTTGTTCCTCAACCATAGATTTTTTCTTTATTTCCCCTCCCCTTGCAGACCGGCTGCAGAAGTCATTGTTACTAGCCCCGGGGACCACAATCCGATTAAAATATCATTGAGATTGGTGCCTCGGCCCGTGTTCTCTTCTGAAAGTGGGGTCAGGAATTTTAATGCCCTCAACTGATAATTTAAGAGTAACATGGAGGGGTGTTGATAGTGGCGAATTGTTTCAGTCACTGGTGAAGGATAATATGCACCTTATTAATTCATGTTTATTGAAACAAGACCCGCATCCAGAGGCAGTTCACGATTTTACTAAACTTTGTTTGGCAACTAAAACCCTTTTGTCGAAACCTATTCCCCTGGAGAAACATGGCCCGAGATGGTTCGATCATGAGTGTTCTGAAGCTAATAGGAATCTGCGTAGGGCTCTATCATCCAAACCAAGGTGCACCGCAGACATGAAAATGGCCAGGCGGAGGTATAACACAGTGATTGCCAATCGGAAAGGAGCACTTTTAAATGATCGCTGGGAAGCTTTATCTAAGGCTGCCACTATAAAAAAGGGCAACGTATTTTGGTCTGCTGTGAGGGACTTGCGATCTATGGGCCAGCTATTAACCCCTATTAGCTGTACCATTTCGAGTGAGTCGTGGGAAAACCACTTCTCAACAATTTATGCTACTCCCCCACAAGAGTCAGACCAGTATGAATTTGACCCATTGTCCAGCATACAAATATCTTTGCCTGAGGTGGAAGAAGCCATCCATCAGAGCCTCGGGAACAAAGCCCCTTGCCCCGATGGGTTACCAATTGACCTAATCAAATGGAAACCAGATTTTTGGGCACCTCTCCTTTTGAATGTTTTTAATAATTTAACGTATGCTCCGATACCTAGCACTTGGGCTAAGAGTATTATCGTTCCGATTTTTAAAAAGGGGGACCGGTCTCAACCTATTAATTACAGGTCTATCTCCCTGATCGATAACACCCTAATAATACTGGGCAGAGTTTTATATAATAACTTTTTAGAGTGGTCAGAGTAAAGTGGCATTTTGGAGCCTTGTCAGCTAGGTTTCCGCAGTAAGGTTGGCACCAATGAACAGTGTCTAAATCTCAACCTGGTCATTGGAAAATACACCATCGCGTGGGCCTCTCCAGTCTATTTGGCCTTTATGGATTTGTCCTCTGCCTTTGACCTTGTTAATAGGTCAAAGCTCTGGTCTAGCCTCCTGGCCTATGGACTGGATGAGCCTTTGGTACTCTTTTTAGCGCATCTTCATAAAGACCTTCAGGCTCAGGTGAGGATTGGTTGCGGGGGCGAGGTCTCTGGAGCCATTAATGGGGGTCAGACAGGGATGTGTTCTGGACCCCCTTCTTTTTATTACCTACATTAATGGATTGAACAAATCGTTAAAATACACAACCCAAGATGTCCCCAAAATTAATGGGAAAACACTTCCTGTACTATTATACGCAGATGATGCAGTCCTTATAGGCCTTACACCGAACTCTCTGTGCATTTTAGTAGAGACTTTTGTCAAGTACATGGGTAGCCTGGATCTATGTGTCAATTTAAAAAAATCCTTTATAATGTCGTGCATCCCTGGGAAATGCCAGCTCAGCTCTATCACCGTGGGCAGTCAAAAATTGACGAGTACTAGTAGCTTCCCCTACCTTGGGGTGGTCTTTGCTACAATCAGATCATGGACTGAGCATATGGCTCACTCCAGGAGCAAGTTCTCAAAGGCCATCAACTCAATCCTTAGCCTTCCTCGCCCAAAGAGCACAGGTGCTATTTTAGCTATTTAAAAAAAGTTTAAATCAAAATGTGTGCCAGTATTCACATATGGAGCTGAGATCTGGGGTAATGCCAACAGCTCCTGCATTCAGCAGGAAGAGAACAGGTTTTGCAGGAAGCTGTTGGATGTCCCAATCTCTACCCCACAATACATTTGCCACAGAGAACTCAATTTAAATTATATTGAAGATTTTATAAGTGCCCGCCCTGCTCTCTTTTAGCTATCGGTCTGGAAGAACCAGGTTGCTTCTCTAACTAGAGAGATTATTAGTGACTGTGTTAAATGTGAGAAAGGGATGGATATCCCTTGGCTGTCTGGAGTGTACCAAAGTCTATGTAGTGTTAATAAAGGCTGTATTTTCTTAAATTCTAGTACAGCTGAAGCATTGCATAAAAATGAGTTTAGAAGTGCACTACATCTATCATACAATACAGAAAGAATTGGTATGGAATCTAAAAAATCTCTTGCTTTTAGTTATATGACTATAGAACAGCACAGGCATCCCCTACCTATCTATCTCACTTTACCTATGAGTCACTGGGAAAGGAGCCTCTTATTTCGCCTAAGAGCAGGAACTGTTAAATTTGCGTTATGCTTCCCTCTTGGCTATCACTCCAATCTTGAACATGTACGTTGTCCATGTGATGGTGTGAGCGGCTAATCTACTCTACACTTTTTGTTTCTCTGTAAATACTATTTAAAATACACCAAGGTGCCGATTCCGATCCGGTAATAAAAATTCCCGTACGACTCGTATCCGTATATTTTTCCGTACGAATCGTACTAGTCCCGTCCCACTGGTGAAGTACGATTCGTATGTGAAAAATACATACGAATCGCTTCGGGAAAAGGTCTACGAGACGTACCCGGACAGTTTTACGTACAAATCGTAAAACTGAAGTCCGAGCACACAAGTACGATCCGTACCGCCCTTCCGAATACACAAGCGTATGTAAAATGTCCCGTATGGAGCAAACTCTGTACCACTCGTATCCCGGGTAACCTTGTGCCCGGGATACAAGTCGTACAGCCCCCACTCCCCCCGCGTATGTCCGCACGTACCCCCGTATGTCAGCACCGTACCCCCGGTATGTCAGCACCGTACCCCCCCATGTCTGCACCGTACCTCAGCCCCGTACTTGGACGCACCATACCCCAGCACCATACCCCAGCCCCGTACTTGTACGCACCGTACCCCAGCACTGTACCCCAGCCCCGTACTTGTATGCACCATACCCCACCACCGTACCCCAGCCCCGTACTTGTACGCACCGTACCCCAGCCCCGTACTTGGACGCACATACCCCAGCCCCGTACTTGGATGCACCATACCCCAGCACCGTACCCCAGCCCCGTACTTGGACGCACCGTACCCCAACACCGTACCCCAGCTCCGTACTTGGGCGCACTGTACCCCAGCACCGTACCCCAGCCCCGTACTTGGACGCACCATACCCCAGCACCGTACCCCAGCCCCGTACTTGGACGCTCCGTACCCCAGCCCCATACTTGGACCTATCATACCCCAGCCCCGTACTTGTACGCACCGTACCCCACCACCGTACACCAGCCCCATACTTGTACGCACCGTACCCCAGCCCCATACTTGGATGCACCGTACCCCAGCACCGTACCCCAGCCCCGTACTTGAACGCACCGTACCCCAGCCCCATACTTGGACGCATCGTACCCCAGCCCCGTACTTGGACACACCATACCCCACCAGCATACCCCAGCCCTGTACTTGTACGCACCGTACCCCACCACCATACCCCAGCCCTGTACTTGTACGCACTGTACCCCACCACCATACCCCAGCCCCATACTTGTACGCACCGTACCTCAGCACCGTACCCCAGCCCCGTACTTGGACGCGCAATACCCCAGCCCCGTACTTGGACGCACCATACCCCAGCACCGTACCCCAGCCCGGTACTTGGACGCACCATTCCCCAGCACCGTACCCCAGCCCCGTACTTGGACGCACCGTACCCCAGGCCCGTACTTGGACGCACTGTACCCCAGCACCGTACTTGTACGCACCGTACCCCAGCACCATACTCCAGCCCCGTACGTGGACACACCGTACCCCAGCACCGTCCCCCAGCATCGCGTATGAACGGACCTTACAACAACATTGCATATGCGAGCACGGTACAACAACATCGTGCATGTACGCACCTTAGATATGCGAAAACGACTCGAACTGAACCAGGGCACTGTAAAACAGCACAAGGAGGGTCAATTCGACTCGCACTACACCACAAAACACGTCTACAGTAGAAAATACATCAAAATGACTGACCTGGCACATTCAAACAGGCAAACAGAGGCCCAAGCTCACAACCACCTCTACTAACACACCCACCAAAATTTCAAACTCAGGCACACCCACAAATGGACCAATAAAAAGGGCCCACACACACAAACCATGAGCCTTTGCAACATACTCACTGCAGCTACAGAGCACACCCCAACAACTGCACCCATACACCTTAACACATACACCTTCACACAAACTCCTTCACACATACCCCCTCTTCACATTCCCACACTCACCTTCACATTCACACCCACACACCCACAACCATCCACACCCTCACCCCACACCATGCCCACAGACAAGAATCCAAAGTTCACAAGGGAGGAGCTGGACATCCTTGTCAACGAAGTCATCAGAGTCGAGCCACAGCTCTTTGGAACATTAGTCAGACAGACCAGCATAGCCGAAAAATCACGCCTGTGGCAGAGGATCGTCGATAGGGTGAATGCTGTTGCGCCCATCAGAAGTATCAGGAAGGAATGCCAAGCCAGGTGGTATGATCTGCGGAGGGCAGTCAAGCGGAAAATGAACAAGGACTACTCCCAGAGCAACATCACTGGAGGTGGGCTGCCCCGCAGACCGGTACATTACCATCCCTGGGAGGAGAAGGTGATGGCCCTGCTTCCGCCGGTGGGAGTACACGGAGTCGAAGGAGTTGCAGAGCCTGGTGAGTACACAAACAACTTACGTAACATGGGGGTAATGGCATCCACACCCCAACTACACCAAATGCACGCAACTACCCCCAAGCCCTCACCGGACACAACCACACTCAAAAACAACGCTCATGCCACTAACATGTGTATGCCCCATTCACAAAGCAAGGCAATGCCATGTCCCAGGCTACACGAAGCACAAACCCAAGACTGGATGTCCGGGATGCTGGGAGGGTGGGGCTCACAAAACACATTGTTCAACTCAGAATCAGACACCATTGCCCTCAGCCCATATGGCCCAGGTACATACCCATGCACCATGCTCAATGCACAGGGACTGGCAAAGTACTGACAAGGTAGCTGACACTTGGCCCTGCTGTAGGCAGCACAAGGCCCTCCTGTGACCACTGTAAACTCAAACACCAACACCACAAGCTCAGATATCTAGGACAGGAACTCACACTCACTGTCATGGCAGCATGCTCCATGAGGGGACAGATACATCATCTGGGAGACCCACTGCCAAATCACACTACACCCACCAGCAGGCCCTGTCACACACACCCCTTACACAAGCACACACCCCCGGGGCAGGCAATGGATTTACCCACTTTCACAATGGACATGTGACACAACAAGATCAATCCATAGCCAAAGAAGCATCCAAGCCAAAAATCTACATGTCAAACACTCAAGAGAACATATCAATCTATCCCCCGCAACATACCCATCCACAAGTGAACATTGAGGATTTAAGATCTCCATTTGCCCCCAATTCTCCCTCTCTGGTCTGTACATTTACCGACCACCTGGCCCATCTGCCAGATTCATTGACGAACTTCTTGAAACATCCCACACGCTGGCAGTTTCTTCCCCCAATTTCACCATACTGGGCGATCTCAATCTCCACTTTGATTCCGTGACTGAAACGAGCATTAAAAATCTGTTGGCCGACCTCACGGCCCTGCAACTTAACTCTCTGGTCCACTCCCCCACTCACACTGCTGGGCACATACTAGATCCCATTTTTTCCAACATTTTGGAAGCTAGTACTGAGTCCCCTGAACCCATGGGTTGGACTGACCACTCTCTCGTCAAACTTATTATTATAACAAAAAAACCACCCACCAAAGTTACAGCCAATCCTTGCCACAAACGACCATGGCACAAACTTTCTTCTGGAGACCTCATTAAAAAGCTAGGTGATTTCCATCCCCCCGACGACAGCAGAGACATTAATACAGCTTACGCTGCTTTTCATGACTGGATTGTTACAGGGCTTGATGCCTTAATCCCGGCCAAATGGACTAAAACTCGCTGCTCCCCCACCAATCCGTGGTACAATGAAATGCTCAAAACCTTACGGAAGGACTGCAAAAAAGCTGAGCGCGATTGGAGAAAAAACTACCTAGACAGTGACAAAGCCCTTTACTTGTCTAAACTTCGCACGTATCACAGGGCAATACGTACCACCCGTGCCTCCTTTTATGCAAAGGAAATTAAACTTAGCACCAACCCCACAAAACGATCTTTAAATTAGTTCAAAACCTCCAAAAAGCCTCCAACCCGGTCTCCTGTATTACCTCCTCGAAACAGTGTGAAGACCTTGCCACCTTCTTCACTGAGAAAGTGAGGAAAATGTATACGTCCTTCCCCCAAGATGAGCCTGTGCCCATCAACACCTCCAGCTCTGTGACGCACACGTCGAAACTGTCAAAAATACCTGACATACCCCTCGAAAGACCTTGCTAAACTTTGCAGGCAGGTTAAGTCTGGCTCCCCCACTGACCCCATGAGACCAGCTAAATTCTTGGATGTACTGGACTTCTTCCTTCCCTCGCTTTCTAACCTACTCAATCTCTCTTTTTCCACAGCTGTGGTCCCCACCTGCTGGAAATCAGCTTGGGTTTCCCCCATTATTAAAAAACCCTCATTAGACCCCACTAAACCAGAAAATTACAGACCCATCTCGCTGCTCCCCTGGACGTCCAAATTGGCTGAAGCCTACGTTAACAAAGTGCTATCCCACCACATGCTGCTAAATCACGTCCTGGACCCCTCTCAAAATGGTTTCAGGCCAGGATACAGCACTGAGTCAGCCCTGCTGACCACCACGGAACACCTTCGAGGCATCCTGGACGCTGGTCAAAGTGCCGCGCTGATCCTGCTGGATCTCAGCGCGGCCTTTGACACGGTCTCACACAACATCTTGCTGAATCGACTTGAGGCCATAGGGATTAACGAACTTGCCCTTGACTGGTTCCGGTCCTTTCTTAAGGACAGATCCTTTCAAGTCTCAGCCCCTCCCTACATCTCCCAACCCCATTCCATCGACCAAGGAGTTCCTCAGGGGTCGGCGCTCAGCCCATCTCTTTTTAATCTGTACGTCCAGCCTCTTGCTGCAGTGGCAAGAGAGTGGGACCTTACGCTTGTGTCGTATGCCGACGACACACAGCTGGTTATCTCACTCTCTGAAGGCCCTTCTACCTCGGCCACCAAATTCAGGAATGGGCTAGCGGCAGTTGCACAGTGGATGACACGCAACTGCCTGCAGCTGAACGCCGGGAAAACGGAGGTGCTTTTCCTTGGCAAGAATTCCAGCTACTGGAGCGATCACTGGTGGCCCTCTCCGCTTGGCCCTACCCCTGTGCCAAAGAGGTCGTGAAGAACCTAGGTGTCTGGCTTGACTCTTCTCTTAACTATCAGTCCCACACAAAGAAACTGGCAGCAACGTGTGTGGGTCTAATGAGGAGTCTTAACCCGATACTCGGGTTCTTCGACCCCAGTACCCGCCAACTCATTATTCAAGCCATGATACTTGCCCGGCTGGACTATGCCAATGTGCTATTCCTGGGGGCAAATAAAGCAGAATTAGCACGGCTGCAACGCATCCAGAACTCGGCCGCCAGAGCGGTGGTTGGCCTCCCACGCAGGTGCTCTGCCAGAGCTACCATCCGTAACCTGCATTGGCTCCCAATTGAATCTCGAATTCACTTCAAAACTCTTACCACCGCTTTCAAAATTCTGAATTCTGACTGTCCGGAACTCCTACGCCCGCTCCTTGTACCCTACACCCCTCAGCGTAATTTACGCTCACTGGGACAACACCTTGTGTCGATCCCTCGATTCAGGCTCTGTAGAATGGGTGGACGTTCCTTCAAAATCTTGGGGGCTAGACTCTGGAACTCATTACCCCAACATATCCGCACTTTAACTAACCTGACTGCCTTTCGGAAATCACTAAAAACCCATCTCTTTTCCCTCATCTAGTCCTCTGTAGCCTTCCCCCCCCCCCCCTCAGGTACTGGTTAGGTCAGCGCCGGGACGCTCCGTTGCTGGGGCAGCTGTTTGCGCTTTAACAATCATATAACATAACATAACATACAACTACCTGGAGGAACTGTGCCAACTTGAATATGTATGAAACATGGATGTCGCATGAAACAGCATTAACATCGTCTCTCTCTCACACACAGGGAAACCTCATGGATCTCTCCCCAACAATGGGGGGTAAGAATCACAGTCCCAGGCTCGAGAGGAACCTGACCCCACCGGAAGCGACGCCTCTCAACACTCCACGGATGACCCCAACCCACCTGGACCCTCTGGTATCCAAGCCCCTGCAGCACCTGCTTCAGGTACATCTGTGCCAACCACCACCCCCATTCCTGCCACATCCCAGGAGACACCCAGGAGCCCTGCCCGCACTGAACAACTGAGCCAGTCTGACCTGGAGGGACAAGGTTCGCCGGGCACCCAGGAGGAGGTAGACAACCCCGCAACTGCCATCCCTCAGGGGTCCCGTAGACCCGATGTGCCCACAACGCAGGCCAGGCTCGTGTGGGCAGGGGTGGTGGGAGTGGAGGCAGGCAGAGGCGAGAACCTGACCAGCCAGCTGAAGGGACCAGTATGTCGCACATACGCAACATCATGGAGGCATACCGGCGTGACACCAGGGCCATCAGCCAGGTAGTGGAGACCCTCACAGAGATTAAGAACCAGCAGGCCGAGCAACACGCCAGTCAACAAGAACACCAAGGACGGATGGAGGCAAGACTGGCTGAGCTCCTGGCAGTGCGAACAGACATAAGCCGTTCACTCCGTCGGATCGCCGACAACATGGGCAACCCTCCCTGTGCCACCAGGCGAAGACCACCACCAGCCACAGAGAGGGAGGAGGAGGAGGATTCGTCCGACGGAGCGTCCCAAACATCGTCAAGGCCTGCATCTGAGGGTCCCGCGAGGAAGGTGGGTTATCCACGGAAAAGACCGTGAGAGGCAGCGGACCATCCACATCTCCAGGTCACCTGGCCTGGCACCTGGCCTTCATGCGCAACAGCATCACCTCATTCACTGACATTCTGTGCCACATGGACTTGCTGGTCACAGTCTGACCAATGATGACAAACACTATGTTCTGGACTCTGATGACTTCAAATGCCAAGGATGCCATCTCCCCCTGTGAACTTTGGATTCTAGGCACACTGTATAGCACCTATTCTTTCCCACAAAACACGCCCCCCACCGAGAATAAAACTAAATTTCCTTAATTAGATGTTGCAGTCATTTTGCATGAGTACACAACATACGTGTGGTCAAACTATGCCTGAGTGTTGAACTAACTCCAGCCATCCATACCCTGAGATCTGAGTCCGGTACAGGACACACATAGGTCACAATGTATCATCCACTACAGACATGGAGCACAATACTCACCCGTGATGACCTCAAGCTGCTGAGGGGGGACTTGCAATACTGTGCGGACAGACCAATTTGGAAGAGTATCATTAAGGCGTAGAGGTCATGGCTCATGTGGAGTTTCCCGGGGAGGGAGTCCCGACTCCCAGGTATGTTTGGCCAGGTGGGAGAACTATCTCCTCCATGCTGGAGTTCGGTGGATGTGAAGAATGGTGGCCAGGGCAAGGTTCGATGCACGGAGTTGGCCCAACTGGGTCTTGGATGACAGACGTCCAAGGTTGGTTTGGGGTCTGGGGTTGTGGACTACCTCCTGAGTGTGGGTGAGGAGTGTGAAGGTCATCCTGCAGCAGACAGTGATCCATTGCAGCTATCTCAGGTGGACGGTGATGTGGCTGAGGCACGGGATGTTGAAGCTGAGGTGTGCAGATGCACCCTGGATGTGGACAAGTTGTCCGGGAGTTTGGCTGTACTTGCTCCATAGAGGGCGGGGCTGTAGTTGACACGGCTGGTGTCGTGGACCTGGGGGACGGGCTGTCTTGTCTTGAAGTGGATCTATCTGTGGATCATGTGCATCATGCGGAGGGTGTTGCAGCATGAGGCACAGATGCTGGTGAGTTGCATGGCAATTGTGAGCGACGAGTCCATGATGCACACCATCTTGTGTGCGTGACCACTGGGTGCTGGTGCAGTGCCCTGGTGGGTGGGACACAAGGAGTTGACCCAGCTGTAAGGGGACAATCCTCAGATGATTACCTCTGTCCTGTACAAGTCCAGCCTCAGGTGGCTGATGATCATCGATTCATCAATGGACCTCATGCCTTCTTGAAGGTTGGAACTGGCAATGGCTGTGTCTTTGGTGAGGGTGAGGAGCAGCTGGCTGTCAATGGCATACGAGATGATGATGAGGTTGTGTGCGCATGTGATGGTGGAGAGGGGGGTCATGGACACATTGAAGATTGACATGCTGAGAGATGAGTCCTGGGCCATGTGCCAGATGACGCCACTGTACTACATGCTGAAGGCTTAAATCCCACTCCCATGGTCTTGCTGGTGAGCTACTAGGTGATTTCATCCTGGTCCATCCCCTGGATACCAGTGTTGGAGATGTGTGAGCTGACAGTGTGTGAGCACATCGTGTATAATGCTGTGGAGAGGTCAAGGGGGTTGGCCTCACCATTGTTGAGCAGGGCAAAGTTGTCGGTGTTGGTGGATATGATGACGGTTGCAGTGGGGTGATTACTGTGGAAGACGGTCTTGTGCAGGTTGCCTGGAGCTCTTTGCGTGGAGGAAGTTTGTCAGTTGCTCGTCGACTGTCTTCCTGATGACATTTGCTGGCTAGGGAAGCACGGTGATGTTCCTTGAGAGCCAGCGTTCCTGCCGTCCATTGTCTAAGGAGGGCCTGGGTCACTGCATGCCTCTATCCACCATGGAATGTGGCCTTACTACAATGATAGATACATGGCGTGCTGGACGGGGGCTACAAGGATGGGGAATGATGTGGTTGAGATGTTGTGTGGGAAGGGGCCTGATGGAGATCCCCACGGAATGTTGCACATGAGCCGGGTGTTGTATCTGCTGATGATGGAAGTCCAAAACCTGAGGGGGGTTGGTCCCGCTATAATAGTGCGTTCTGCCTCTGTGTGCCAAGGCTTGCGTGTATGTCCATGAGCTTGCAGTGGTAGAAAGTTGCAAAGGATTGGCTCAGCCTTGCAAGGGTGGGGTGTCTTTTGGATCGAGAGCTGATGTCAGTGCACTCACGATGCTGATGAGCTCCTTGATGTCGTGCGGTTTTTTGGCCTCGGCCCCATCTGAAGGATCTCCAATTGTCCTTGCTGATGATATGGTGATGGCTGTGTGTGCCGTTTTCCACGGTTGTAAGGGCACTGATGGTTATTTGTGTTGCAAGCTGTGCACAAGAGTCCTGCTAGACGTGTATGTGTCCAGTAGGTCTGCCTTGTCCCAGGTGGCTTAATTGTTGATGTGCGTCACAGGAAAGTCCGTCAACGTGGCTAGATTGTTGGATCAGTTGCTGATCCAGTGTGTGAGGTTACAGGGTGTGGCGGTGGTGTTGGTTCCAGTGTCCCAAACAGCATGTCTGTGTTGACTTACATCAAGCATCTTTGGAAGATTAGTAGCGGGGTGTGTGGCAGTGTGTTGCTCGTCGGAGATGTGGATGCTAATGTGGATGGACCATTGATGGATGCTGGTGTAGTTCTCACCCAGCCAAAAGTTCCTGGCCCACAGCCACATGAATCCTGTGGATGTGAGGGCATGCGTGACGATGGACGTGTTGATGGCTTTGCGGAATTGTGGATGTAGGCCTGGAGATCTGTAGAGGAGTGTTACTCTGAGGTTTTGCAGGGGGTTTGTGCCAAGCCGGATTTGTGACCCTGAGTGCGTACTTGGGAATAGATATCAATTCATCCTCTGGGATTGTTAGTGCCGTCCCTGCAGGTGCTCTTGTATCCGTCTGAGATGGCAATGAAGAAGTTGTGTGCTGAGGATGCTTTCATCCAGGTCACTGTCATGAAGGTGATGTGTGGGCCTGTTGTGTTGAGGAGGTAACAGAGTCCAATGGCGTGCTGGTGGACGGAGCCGGTGTGGAGTAGGAGGGACATGACCTGGTTGGTGTGACAGGACCTGGAAGGCCGGGCAGCACTGTGTAGGCAGTTGGAGTTGCACACTCAGCATGCGAAGGTGTCGTGTGTGCGCTTAGGGTACGCCTGAGAGCAGGCGGTTGATTTTCGGTTGGACATTGCTTGGAGGGTGGCTGCAACATGAGACTGTTGTGTGATGTGGGTCATGCAAGGACATGAGGGTCGTGCAATGTGCACGTTGCATGCACTGACGGTCCTGCCTTTGGCACCGCGTGGCCGCAACAGTGGCACAGACAAGCTGATGACAGCCTAATGAATGGGTGGAGGGAGGAAGGGAGGAGCATCTTGGAGGCGTGTGGGTTGCAGAATCTGGGAACTTGGTGGGCCCTTGCCGCAGGGGCCGCAGCAGCAGGGCGCATGTACTGGAAGCTAGGCCGAAAGTAGCACACAAAGACAAGGATGTCAGAAAGGACAACTGCAACAGGCGTTTGTAAAGGCAGCAGTGTCAGGTTACTCATGGCTCACCCAGAGAAAATGGATGAACAATCACCAAAGCTGACTGACACAGGATCAGGAAATAGAAGGCCGAGCTGCGCACAGGAGACACACCCTCAGCAGGCGTTGATGGCCTGTTGGGGGGGCAACCTGCCCAACTACATACACAACCATGGACTTCATGCACAATAGAGATTAGCCATAAGGAACTGCATGCATGTTGCCAAACTACACATACACTCATATGCACAGTCTTTGTCAACTATGCCAGAGATGACGCATGCAAAGTGGCAAGAGACATGCATTGACAGAGATGAGGCACTTTGGAGAGTGAGGAACACCTTTATTACTCAGGCTCACACTAAGGGAAATGCATCAATATGAACAGACTCACAGGTCATTTGCCTGAACATGTGGGACCGACGCTGGACACCCCCTTCACAACACGGATGTTGTAAATCCAAATGAACTGGCACACAAGTTAAGGGGATGAGCCAAACACCTCCTGCTGCACACGGAGAGGCTGCAATTCCCCATTGAGCCTGTTGTGGGGATGTCCCACACTATGTCCACCTGTAGCATCCCGTATGTTTCAGAGGGAAGTTTTACACACATTGATGCCTTCATCAGAATCCAAAAACCATTACAGATGACTGTCACGAAGGGTGACTATCAATTCATGGGAGTCATGCTACATGTTATGTGCCCCATGGTGAGTCGACATGTATGCATGGTAGCACATCATGCACTGAAGCAGTCCCCACACATTCCAAACACGTACCACCCCCAAAATGCCTTGCTGCAATCCTTACCCAAAATGACATTTCCCCATGTCCGTGCATGGAACGCTGATTCAGCACATGTTGCAATACTCATGAGGAATAGCAGGAGGTCAACGATGACACAAGCAGACAACATGTGCAAGAACCTGGGAATGACAGACACACAAGAAGTCAGTGAAAAGATTTTTCTCTGCATACATGGTCATTTACTAAACAGGAACAATGTTGTCCCCATGCTAATTTAAAAGAAAGTGTCTCAGCTAAAATGTGTGAAATGACATCATCACTCGAGTGACATATCAGAACACACATCTAAGTCACTTAGCATACAGTCAGCTGGACACACACATTGCAACACATGCCACCCAAGGCTACAAGCATGCACACTCAGACCCAGTGACTCACCATTATGAGAAGAAGTTGCGTATGAGCTGACTCCGCATAGCCTCCTCTTCCTCCTCCTCCTCACTTGCCTCGTGACCAAGCCCTTCATCCTCCATGGGTGGATGTTCCTGCTCATCCTGCTCCAGTATGAGTGGCACTGCCTTCTCCACTGCCATGTTGTGCAGCATGCAGCACACTGGGAAGATTTTGAAGACCTTCGCCGGTGCAGATGGGAGGGACCCACCTGTCTTGTGAAGGCACCGGAATCGGGTCTTCAGAAGGCCAAACGTCCTCTCAATCACTTGCCTGGTCTGCCCGTGTGCATTGTTGTACCGGTGATATGCAGCTGATCTTTGTTGCGGAGAGGCGTCATCAGACATGGCATGTTGGGATAGCCAGAGTCCCCTACATGGAAACATCATGTAAATAAGTGGGTCAGGAGATGCTGTAAGAGCCAAAGATACCGCAACACACAGGACCAACAGAGTATACCCACCAACAAGACATGCTCGTTCGTTGTGCAGCCGCAGCATCATTTGTGGCACCCTGCTACGCCTCATGATGTAGTCGTTACAACAAACAAATGATGGACGGAATGCTGACAATGCATACATTTTCCCCCAGTCAAGAGATCTGGGTTAAATCCATCGTTCTTTTTCCCACTACACCACCCCAGTTTAGACATGGCCATATGCAAATCAGTCTTGACCCTGTGCCTCATGGGAGCAGTCCAGCCCGAACTGCCAAGCCATGTCTTCCCTGGACCGGAATCAAGCATCCTAGGACCGGTTTCTGGCTATCAGCCGTCATCAGCCAGGATAGCTTGACTCCAGTGGCGTAGTGAGCACGGGTCCCACGTCTGGGAATACCCATCCCACTTAGGGCGAAAAGCGTTACAACAGACAAATGATGGACGGAATGCTGACAATGCATACATTCTCCCCCAGTCAAGAGATCTGGGTTAAATCCATCGTTCTTTTGCCCTTTTGTACCGCTTTGTTCGCCATAAGTTGGCTGGGTATGCTCAGACGTGAGTCCCTTGCTCACTTTGCCACTGGATTCAAGCAAGCCAGGTTGAAGACGGCTGAAATGCCAGAAACCGGTCCTAGGAAGCTTGTTTCCGGTCCAGGGAAGGCATGGCTTGGCAGTTCGGGCTGGACTGTTCCCATGAGGCACAGGGTCAGACTGATTTGCATATGGTCATGTCTGAACTGGGGTGGCAGAGTGGGCTAAAGAATGGTGATGGATCAAACCCAGATCTGTTGACTGGGTGTGAGTGTTTGATTGGTTCTGATGCTCCGTCCATCACCACCCCCTTTTGTACCGCTTTGTATGCCATAAGTTGGCTGGGTATGCTCAGACGTGAGTCCCTTGCTCACTTTGCCACTGGATTCAAGCAAGCCAGGCTGAAGACGGCTGAAATGCCAGAAACCGGTCCTAGGAAGCTTGTTTCCGGTCCAGGGAAGGCATGGCTTGGCAGTTCGGGCTGGACTGTTCCCATGAGGCACAGGGTCAGACTGATTTGCATATGGCCATGTCTGAACTGGGGTGGCAGAGTGGGCTAAAGAATGGTGATGGATCAAACCCAGATCTGTTGACTGGGTGTGAGTGTTTGATTGGATCTGATGCTCCGTCCATCACCACCCCCTTTTGAACCGCTTTGTTCGCCATAAGTTGGCTGGGTATGCTCAGACGTGAGTCCCTTGCTCACTTTGCCACTGGATTCAAGCAAGCCAGGCTGAAGACGGCTGAAATGCCAGAAACCGGTCCTAGGAAGCTTGTTTCCGGTCCAGGGAAGGCATGGCTTGGCAGTTCGGGCTGGACTGTTCCCATGATGCACAGGGTCAGACTGATTTGCATATGGCCATGTCTGAACTGGGTTGGCAGAGTGGGCTAAAGAATGGTGATGGATCAAACCCAGATCTGTTGACTGGGTGTGAGTGTTTGATTGGTTCTGATGCTCCGTCCATCACCACCCCCTTTTGTACCGCTTTGTTCGCCATAAGTTGGCTGGGTATGCTCAGACGTGAGTCCCTTGCTCACTTTGCCACTGGATTCAAGCAAGCCAGGCTGAAGACGGCTGAAATGCCAGAAACCGGTCCTAGGAAGCTTGTTTCCGGTCCAGGGAAGGCATGGCTTGGCAGTTCGGGCTGGACTGTTCCCATGAGGCACAGGGTCAGACTGATTTGCATATGGCCATGTCTGAACTGGGGTGGCAGAGTGGGCTAAAGAATGGTGATGGATCAAACCCAGATCTGTTGACTGGGTGTGAGTGTTTGATTGGTTCTGATGCTCCGTCCATCACCACCCCCTTTTGAACCGCTTTGTTCGCCATAAGTTGGCTGGGTATGCTCAGACGTGAGTCCCTTGCTCACTTTGCCACTGGATTCAAGCAAGCCAGGCTGAAGACGGCTGAAATGCCAGAAACCGGTCCTAGGAAGCTTGTTTCCGGTCCAGGGAAGGCATGGCTTGGCAGTTCGGGCTGGACTGTTCCCATGAGGCACAGGGTCAGACTGATTTGCATATGGCCATGTCTGAACTGGGGTGGCAGAGTGGGCTAAAGAATGGTGATGGATCAAACCCAGATCTGTTGACTGGGTGTGAGTGTTTGATTGGTTCTGATGCTCCGTCCATCACCACCCCCTTTTGAACCGCTTTGTTCGCCATAAGTTGGCTGGGTATGCTCAGACGTGAGTCCCTTGCTCACTTTGCCACTGGATTCAAGCAAGCCAGGCTGAAGACGGCTGAAATGCCAGAAACCGGTCCTAGGAAGCTTGTTTCCGGTCCAGGGAAGGCATGGCTTGGCAGTTCGGGCTGGACTGTTCCCATGAGGCACAGGGTCAGACTGATTTGCATATGGCCATGTCTGAACTGGGGTGGCAGAGTGGGCTAAAGAATGGTGATGGATCAAACCCAGATCTGTTGACTGGGTGTGAGTGTTTGATTGGTTCTGATGCTCCGTCCATCACCACCCCCTTTTGAACCGCTTTGTTCGCCATAAGTTGGCTGGGTATGCTCAGACGTGAGTCCCTTGCTCACTTTGCCACTGGATTCAAGCAAGCCAGGCTGAAGACGGCTGAAATGCCAGAAACCGGTCCTAGGAAGCTTGTTTCCGGTCCAGGGAAGGCATGGCTTGGCAGTTCGGGCTGGACTGTTCCCATGAGGCACAGGGTCAGACTGATTTGCATATGGCCATGTCTGAACTGGGGTGGCAGAGTGGGCTAAAGAATGGTGATGGATCAAACCCAGATCTGTTGACTGGGTGTGAGTGTTTGATTGGTTCTGATGCTCCGTCCATCACCACCCCCTTTTGAACCGCTTTGTTCGCCATAAGTTGGCTGGGTATGCTCAGACGTGAGTCCCTTGCTCACTTTGCCAATGGATTCAAGCAAGCCAGGCTGAAGACGGCTGAAATGCCAGAAACCGGTCCTAGGAAGCTTGTTTCCGGTCCAGGGAAGGCATGGCTTGGCAGTTCGGGCTGGACTGTTCCCATGAGGCACAGGGTCAGACTGATTTGCATATGGCCATGTCTGAACTGGGGTGGCAGAGTGGGCTAAAGAATGGTGATGGATCAAACCCAGATCTGTTGACTGGGTGTGAGTGTTTGATTGGTTCTGATGCTCCGTTTATCACCACCCCCTTTTGTGCCGCTTTGTTCGCCATAAGTTGGCTGGGTATGCTCAGACGTGAGTCCCTTGCTCACTTTGCCACTGGATTCAAGCAAGCCAGGCTGAAGACGGCTGAAATGCCAGAAACCGGTCCTAGGAAGCTTGTTTCCGGTCCAGGGAAGGCATGGCTTGGCAGTTCGGGCTGGACTGTTCCCATGAGGCACAGGGTCAGACTGATTTGCATATGGCCATGTCTGAACTGGGGTGGCAGAGTGGGCTAAAGAATGGTGATGGATCAAACCCAGATCTGTTGACTGGGTGTGAGTGTTTGATTGGTTCTGATGCTCCGTCCATCACCACCCCCTTTTGAACCGCTTTGTTCGCCATAAGTTGGCTGGGTATGCTCAGACGTGAGTCCCTTGCTCACTTTGCCACTGGATTCAAGCAAGCCAGGCTGAAGACGGCTGAAATGCCAGAAACCGGTCCTAGGAAGCTTGTTTCCGGTCCAGGGAAGGCATGGCTTGGCAGTTCGGGCTGGACTGTTCCCATGAGGCACAGGGTCAGACTGATTTGCATATGGCCATGTCTGAACTGGGGTGGCAGAGTGGGCTAAAGAATGGTGATGGATCAAACCCAGATCTGTTGACTGGGTGTGAGTGTTTGATTGGTTCTGATGCTCCGTCCATCACCACCCCCTTTTGTACCGCTTTGTTCGCCATAAGTTGGCTGGGTATGCTCAGACGTGAGTCCCTTGCTCACTTTGCCACTGGATTCAAGCAAGCCAGGCTGAAGACGGCTGAAATGCCAGAAACCGGTCCTAGGAAGCTTGTTTCCGGTCCAGGGAAGGCATGGCTTGGCAGTTCGGGCTGGACTGTTCCCATGAGGCACAGGGTCAGACTGATTTGCATATGGCCATGTCTGAACTGGGGTGGCAGAGTGGGCTAAAGAATGGTGATGGATCAAACCCAGATCTGTTGACTGGGTGTGAGTGTTTGATTGGATCTGATGCTCCGTCCATCACCACCCCCTTTTGAACCGCTTTGTTCGCCATAAGTTGGCTGGGTATGCTCAGACGTGAGTCCCTTGCTCACTTTGCCACTGGATTCAAGCAAGCCAGGCTGAAGACGGCTGAAATGCCAGAAACCGGTCCTAGAAAGCTTGTTTCCGGTCCAGGGAAGGCATGGCTTGGCAGTTCGGGCTGGACTGTTCCCATGAGGCACAGGGTCAGACTGATTTGCATATGGCCATGTCTGAACTGGGTTGGCAGAGTGGGCTAAAGAATGGTGATGGATCAAACCCAGATCTGTTGACTGGGTGTGAGTGTTTGATTGGTTCTGATGCTCCGTCCATCACCACCCCCTTTTGTACCGCTTTGTTCGCCATAAGTTGGCTGGGTATGCTCAGACGTGAGTCCCTTGCTCACTTTGCCACTGGATTCAAGCAAGCCAGGCTGAAGACGGCTGAAATGCCAGAAACCGGTCCTAGGAAGCTTGTTTCCGGTCCAGGGAAGGCATGGCTTGGCAGTTCGGGCTGGACTGTTCCCATGAGGCACAGGGTCAGACTGATTTGCATATGGCCATGTCTGAACTGGGGTGGCAGAGTGGGCTAAAGAATGGTGATGGATCAAACCCAGATCTGTTGACTGGGTGTGAGTGTTTGATTGGTTCTGATGCTCCGTCCATCACCACCCCCTTTTGAACCGCTTTGTTCGCCATAAGTTGGCTGGGTATGCTCAGACGTGAGTCCCTTGCTCACTTTGCCACTGGATTCAAGCAAGCCAGGCTGAAGACGGCTGAAATGCCAGAAACCGGTCCTAGGAAGCTTGTTTCCGGTCCAGGGAAGGCATGGCTTGGCAGTTCGGGCTGGACTGTTCCCATGAGGCACAGGGTCAGACTGATTTGCATATGGCCATGTCTGAACTGGGGTGGCAGAGTGGGCTAAAGAATGGTGATGGATCAAACCCAGATCTGTTGACTGGGTGTGAGTGTTTGATTGGTTCTGATGCTCCGTCCATCACCACCCCCTTTTGAACCGCTTTGTTCGCCATAAGTTGGCTGGGTATGCTCAGACGTGAGTCCCTTGCTCACTTTGCCACTGGATTCAAGCAAGCCAGGCTGAAGACGGCTGAAATGCCAGAAACCGGTCCTAGGAAGCTTGTTTCCGGTCCAGGGAAGGCATGGCTTGGCAGTTCGGGCTGGACTGTTCCCATGAGGCACAGGGTCAGACTGATTTGCATATGGCCATGTCTGAACTGGGGTGGCAGAGTGGGCTAAAGAATGGTGATGGATCAAACCCAGATCTGTTGACTGGGTGTGAGTGTTTGATTGGTTCTGATGCTCCGTCCATCACCACCCCCTTTTGAACCGCTTTGTTCGCCATAAGTTGGCTGGGTATGCTCAGACGTGAGTCCCTTGCTCACTTTGCCACTGGATTCAAGCAAGCCAGGCTGAAGACGGCTGAAATGCCAGAAACCGGTCCTAGGAAGCTTGTTTCCGGTCCAGGGAAGGCATGGCTTGGCAGTTCGGGCTGGACTGTTCCCATGAGGCACAGGGTCAGACTGATTTGCATATGGCCATGTCTGAACTGGGGTGGCAGAGTGGGCTAAAGAATGGTGATGGATCAAACCCAGATCTGTTGACTGGGTGTGAGTGTTTGATTGGTTCTGATGCTCCGTCCATTACCACCCCCTTTTGAACCGCTTTGTTCGCCATAAGTTGGCTGGGTATGCTCAGACGTGAGTCCCTTGCTCACTTTGCCAATGGATTCAAGCAAGCCAGGCTGAAGACGGCTGAAATGCCAGAAACCGGTCCTAGGAAGCTTGTTTCCGGTCCAGGGAAGGCATGGCTTGGCAGTTCGGGCTGGACTGTTCCCATGAGGCACAGGGTCAGACTGATTTGCATATGGCCATGTCTGAACTGGGGTGGCAGAGTGGGCTAAAGAATGGTGATGGATCAAACCCAGATCTGTTGACTGGGTGTGAGTGTTTGATTGGTTCTGATGCTCCGTTTATCACCACCCCCTTTTGTGCCGCTTTGTTCGCCATAAGTTGGCTGGGTATGCTCAGACGTGAGTCCCTTGCTCACTTTGCCACTGGATTCAAGCAAGCCAGGCTGAAGACGGCTGAAATGCCAGAAACCGGTCCTAGGAAGCTTGTTTCCGGTCCAGGGAAGGCATGGCTTGGCAGTTCGGGCTGGACTGTTCCCATGAGGCACAGGGTCAGACTGATTTGCATATGGCCATGTCTGAACTGGGGTGGCAGAGTGGGCTAAAGAATGGTGATGGATCAAACCCAGATCTGTTGACTGGGTGTGAGTGTTTGATTGGTTCTGATGCTCCGTCCATCACCACCCCCTTTTGAACCGCTTTGTTCGCCATAAGTTGGCTGGGTATGCTCAGACGTGAGTCCCTTGCTCACTTTGCCACTGGATTCAAGCAAGCCAGGCTGAAGACGGCTGAAATGCCAGAAACCGGTCCTAGGAAGCTTGTTTCCGGTCCAGGGAAGGCATGGCTTGGCAGTTCGGGCTGGACTGTTCCCATGAGGCACAGGGTCAGACTGATTTGCATATGGCCATGTCTGAACTGGGGTGGCAGAGTGGGCTAAAGAATGGTGATGGATCAAACCCAGATCTGTTGACTGGGTGTGAGTGTTTGATTGGTTCTGATGCTCCGTCCATCACCACCCCCTTTTGTACCGCTTTGTTCGCCATAAGTTGGCTGGGTATGCTCAGACGTGAGTCCCTTGCTCACTTTGCCACTGGATTCAAGCAAGCCAGGCTGAAGACGGCTGAAATGCCAGAAACCGGTCCTAGGAAGCTTGTTTCCGGTCCAGGGAAGGCATGGCTTGGCAGTTCGGGCTGGACTGTTCCCATGAGGCACAGGGTCAGACTGATTTGCATATGGCCATGTCTGAACTGGGGTGGCAGAGTGGGCTAAAGAATGGTGATGGATCAAACCCAGATCTGTTGACTGGGTGTGAGTGTTTGATTGGTTCTGATGCTCCATCCATCACCACCCCCTTTTGTACCGCTTTGTTCGCCATAAGTTGGCTGGGTATTCTCAGACGTGAGTCCCTTGCTCACTTTGCCACTGTATTCAAGCAAGCCAGGCTGAAGACAGCTGAAATGCCAGAAACCGGTCCTAGGAAGCTTGTTTCCGGTCCAGGGAAGGCATGGCTTGGCAGTTCGGGCTGGACTGTTCCCATGAGGCACAGGGTCAGACTGATTTGCATATGGCCATGTCTGAACTGGGGTGGCAGAGTGGGCTAAAGAATGGTGATGGATCAAACCCAGATTTTTGATTGGTTCTGATTCTCCGTCCATCACCACCCCCTTTTGTACCATGATGTAGTCATCGTGTGCTGACCCTGGAAAACGTGCACAGACATGGGAAATGAGCATGTTAGCAAGACACAGCACAAGGGCATTTATAGAGTGGTAATGTTTACGGTTGAGATAGGCTACCTCCTGTGGTGGTACCAAAGCCACATGTGTCCCATCAATGGACCCAATGACATGGGGCATCCCTCCCAGGGCATAGAAATCACTCTTGACACCTGTCAACTCCTCAGGAGTCGGAAAATGGATGAATTCATCAAGGTGCTCCAACAGGGCTGCCAAAACATCACGCAGGACACGGCTGAACATTGTCTGTGACATGCCACTAACATCAGCTATGGTGAATTGAAACATACCTGTGGCAAAAAAATGTAGGGCCGCCATCACCTTCATCTTGGGGGTCAGCGCAGTAGGATACCTGTGTCGCGGTTGGAGGTGTGGTGCCAGCTTGGCGTTCAAGTCCTCAATTCACTGTTGAGTGAATCTGTAATGTCGGATGCAGGCACGTTCCCTCATGGCACCCAAGTCTGGCATTGGTCAGGGGACAGGCGGTGCCCTGCAGAAAACTGTAATGAATAACGAAGATTGAGAGCATAACAACATCAATGTCAATGAACAGAGCACATGCTCAACTGCTACTACACATCTGCTAAATACAGAGTCTGGTCTGTGAAATACATCCAGAACACGTATGCCAGCTTGGTGATACTCCTACGAAAAGCCAGATACACCCATAGATTGGCAAGTCTACATGACATGCCCTGAAACGAGCTGGGGGCCAGTCTGAGTGAACAGCCAGAGACATCACAGGAGTGACATACATCCACATAGCTGCATTTAAAGGATGTCATCTCATACAGACAGCTGACGGCAAGCTAGACGCACAGGTCACATGGAATGTCAAATGTACAGATCAAACACATTGCGATGAAGGGGTACACGTGAAAACAGAAAACACAGACATTGAGACGACGCAGATATGTCCTCATGTCAAAATATCATGTTCGATGCATACAGACCCTGCTTACGTGGGAATCCACATGTGGCATGGTGTGCGTAGATGTGTGCCATGCCCATCTCCACACAGACACATGTTGGATGCAGCAACAGCAGATGTAGTGGATGGAACACTAACAGCAAGCTCATGGGAACACATGACACACACATGACATAGTCACATCGGGGCACGCTGATCGTGAAATGTCAGTTGTTAGTGTCCCTGTCCCTGGCATCAGGGGACAGTTGCGGCTGGTGGTGACGGTGCCATACCAGTGATGCTTTGCTTGACACGTTTGTACTGCAGACACACATGTGCAAAGTGTGAAGGGGAAGTGTGCCACATAGTGCCCCATCACACATGACATGTGTACACAGGTCATCACACATCAATTGTGCAACTACATGAGGAGACATGTGCAATATCACTGCCTGACACACCTAGGCTCTGAACATGAAAGTCTGCAATGACAATGACTTGATGTACAGCCTTGTGCGAGTCGGAGACCTCCATTTCTTTCGTGTGCGCCTCCTATCACCAGTGTAAGCGTGTGAAACGCACCATACACACGCTCTCAGAGCATGTGTACGGTCCGTATCACTAACGTAGTGGTGCCGTAGGAGTACGCGTCGTACGGACCGTACACACACACGTGTACTCCTACGGCACCACTACTATAGTGATACGGACCGTGCACACACCCTGAGAGCGTGTGTACGGTCTGTACCATGCGCACCCCTACGACACCACTACAATAGTGATATGAACCATACACACGCTCTGAGAGCGTGTGTATGGTCCGTATCACTATAGTAGTGGTGTCGTAGGAGAACGCGTGGTACGGGCCGTACACACGCTCTCAGGGCGTGTGCACGGTCCGTATCACTATAGTAGTGGTGCCGTAGGAGTATGCGTGGTACGGACCGTACACACACGCGTACTCCTACGTCACCACTACTATAGTGATACGGACCGTGCACACGCCCTGAGAGCGTGTGTACGGTCTGTACCACGCGTACCCCTACAACACCACTACAATAGTGAGATGGACCATACACACGCTCTGAGAGCGTGTGTATGGTCCGTATAACTATAGTAGTGGTGCCGTAGGAGTACGCGTGGTATGGGCCATACACACGCTCTCAGGGCGTGTGTACGGTTCGTATCACTATAGTAGTGGTGCCGCAGGAGTACGCGTGGTATGGACCGTACACACACGCGTACTCCTACGGCACCACTACTATAGTGATACGCACCGTACCCACGCTATGGATGTATGAGTACAGTGCGTATCACTATTGTAGTGGTGCCGTACATGTACGGGTACGTGTGAAATGCACAATACATGTATTTTGGAATCAAAAATTACATAGGGTACAAGTATTAGGCCTAAAATACATGCTGGTTGTCATGGATACAGAGATTTCAGTTGCAATGTGGCCATCATGTGGGCTTGATAAGTCAGTTGGCCCAAAAATTACAATGTTGCAAAGTGGTGTTTGCCTAGCTATGATGCTCAAAATTTGAACCATGCAAATTTGTGTCATTGGTGTATGTTTAAAGGGATTGGAGGAAACGTGGGATGCAAATGAGTCTGACCAATCACTCTGTACTCCTGCAAATGAAAGCCCCCAGCAAGACAGATATAAGTCAGCCAGAACCCATGAGAGGGCACTTGCTTGCACTACTTTCCTGTCGACCACACTGCTGCTGTCTGTGCTTCCTCTGGCACCATGTCGCGGACTGTGGAGAGGGCCCAGCCATTCACACTTGAGGAGAATGAGGCATTGCTGAATGTCCTCCTCCCACAGTACCCCAGCCTGTATGGGAGACCAGGGGAGCAGGTGAGTGCTGACTCCACTACCTTTGACTGTGCACCTTTTTTGTGACTGTCACTTCTGGCATTGTGTCCAGGTGTGACAGACATGCAATGTGGTTTAGAGTGGGTCCCAGGGGGGGAAAGGCTTATGTCTGTCATGCAAAGCATGATGTAGTTCCTGTGTGCACTCCTCACTTGCATTGTGCTTACTGTGACATTCACTGCATAGTGCATGACAGATTCAGCCTGGCAAATCCTTGGTGGCATTTTTTGGCTATTGTCCTGAGGTGATTCAGTGGTCCCCCCGGTGTGACAGGTGACTGTACCCACATATGTGTATGAGTTGAGTGGAGCTGTGGTGAGAGTGTCCAAGTGATGTGTACGCCCTCCTGGACATTGATTTGTGTGAAGGTTCCTTGTCATGTGGGTGAGTGTCTATGTGAAGTGTTGCACCACAGCAGCATGGAGGAGGCAACAGCTCTACCCATCTGATGTGAGAAGTAAGCCGTGCTGACTTGCTGAGCTAGCCCAACACCTGTTACACCCCACAGGCAAGTGGCACATGTGCAGAGTGAGGTATGTCTCCGTTGTTGCCAATGGCAGGTGATTGATCTGTGCCTGTGTGTGTCTGTGTACTCTGCTGAGGTAGCGTCAGTGGACTGGGGCATGTAACTGCTTTGAGGTGCTGTCCATCAGCCTGGTGTTGCATGTGATGCACAGTGTGTGCCATGATCAGGGAGTGTGTCGCACCCCTCCTGCCACCTCTGTACTTTCAATGCCATGTAGTGCATTGGGGCTTCCACAGAGGCCAATGTCTATATGAGAAAGTTGCTATTCCTTGGCAGCATCCTATGCCCTGTTCAACATATTAAAGATGTTCAAATGTGTGTCTCTGTGACATGGAGCAGGTGTAGTGATGTTGTCTCACTTTGTCATCCTCACAGGTAACTGCCTACGAGAAGGGGGGGATCTGGAAGGAGATCGTCAGGGCCGTGAGAACGGCAGGGGGTCGCAGTCGGCGCCTAGCCCAAGTCCGAAAACGATGGCAGGACATCCGGTGCTGGACCCGGCGGATCGCCCGGGTCCAGCTGGGGCTCTCACCTCCACGCCCCCACAGCGTGCGCCGATGCCTGACCACCCACATGATGCGTGTCCTGGCGGTGGTCTTCCCTGACCTGGATAGGCAGTTACAGGAGAGCCAGCAGCAAGGAGGGGGTAGGTACCTGTCTGTTTGTTGTGTTGTGTGTCCCCAGCTTTTGGAAGTGCTCTGTAGCCTGGATACACTGCCAGGGTTTATATGTGCAGTGCATATTCTGTTCCCCAAAGTCAACCGGTGCTCTTATTCGTCCCTTCCCCTCCTTGACATGTGTCCCCTGGTCTGTGTATAATCACAATTGCACATGGTCATCTAGGCTGCCAGTTAATCCAAGTGCACATTGCTTTCTGCATCATGTGGGAGGGTGGTCTGTGACATGTGTTTGTACCTTGCCTGTGCCCTGTCCTGTTCACTCTGTTGGCGGTCCATATTTGTTGGCACTGATGATGAGTCTCAACATGGGAGTGTGAGGTTTCAAATGAACACACTTGCAGCATGCATGACCAATGCTGTGGCCACAGACATGATGTGCATGAGTGGGGGATATGCATAGTGCCTGGATGGTTGCTCATGTTACAGTCAGATCATTCCAGGAACAAGGAGCAGTGTGCCCACTACAGTCCTCCGAGACACCCTTGCCTTGTAATCATGTGTGTCATCCAACACTGTGTCCATTCTCAGTGTGTTCAGCATATGTTTGCCCATGTGGTATTGTTCCCTGGACTCATTTGTATTTATCCAAAGTGTGCTACATGTGTCCACTGGACAGGGAGACCCCATTTGGCTTGTGCATACTCATACTGGGCAGTGCCTGTGTGTCTATTCATCTGTTGATGGTTGTTTGTCACAAATATGTGTTGGCAGCCTCACAAGGTGATGTGGAGTACATTTGGGAATTCTTGCAGTACATTTTTGTAAATCCTGATTGAGAGGTGTCACTTCTTGATCTGTCTCAATCACATTGTCTCAGGTATGGGGGATGTGTGCGGGCGAGGCCTACATGGCCAAACCTTATGTCTCCTTGCCAGGTCTTACCTGTGTATGATAATTGGCTGGACAGAGACTCAACGTGCAGTGACCCAGTGATGTTGTGCAGGGTTTAATGTTTGTGCTTTGCAGCATGTGTCAATTGTTTAAATACATGATTCCTGCTCATACATTTTTTGCACCAGAGTGTGGTCCAGATGCTACGTAGTTTGGTGTTTGTGTGCTGACATCTGTGTGGACATTCTGGCTTGCCATGAGGGTGTCTCCTCTGTGCAGGTATGCCTTTTTACGACACAATTGCAGGCCCATTAGCTCATGCATTGTCCTGGGTTTGGACATGTGTGCCACTCCACATGACAGGCAGTGGGTCAGATGTGTTGCCAACTGTGTCATCAGGTAACGGATGGGCATGTGACAACTGACATAATTCAAGTTGTTAGTCACAAGGTATTGTACCTTGGCACTCACAACACTTGTCAACAGGTCTTCATGTTTTAAATGCTTTAGTTTGATGTTTTGTTGTTAAGAACAATAATGTGCCTGCATGACAGATGTCTCCCAAGGAAGTGCACAACAAACCACCTTTACACTTTCAGGGAACACGCTGGCACATTTTAAAATAAGGCACTGTTCTAATGAGACTGTTTTTCAGATTATACATGTACATGTTCCCCCAGTGTTGTGGAAATTGGGTAAGTCCTTGGTTGTTGGTGATACCAACTTATGAGTGTCAAGTCATCAAGACCTCCGTGGGCCCATGTATATGTACTTTCTGCAACACCATTTCTTTCTAACAGTGGCTTCTTTAAAGAAGGCTGCAAGCTTCTTCAATGACTGGGTAAATGTAGTTTTGTGTGCACCTCCTTGGGAGCCATCTTTTCTGAAGGCACATGTGTGTTCACTAAATGGCACATTCCCACATTCTGACCATGTCGATTGTGTAAAGTATTGTGATTCCCAAGGGACCAACATTTTTTCATTTTGTGTTCCAAAGTACTTGCAGATCTCTGAGTGTGGGGACACCTTTGGTATTGAGGTGTGTTACTTTGCCTTGGGTGCACCACTACTGTTTCTTTCAGGGTAAACAAGAGGTGGCATGACTTCATTGTATTGCTGTGCTCACCTGTTCCCAGACACTAGCTCCTCAGTGTATTTCTCATTCACGTTTTGGGCTGGTGTGTCCTATTTTTCCTTGTGTCCAAGTGGCATGGTGGGTCTACCAACTGGGGAGTACAGGGCTTACATATGTGCGGAGTAATCTAGCTGTTACTCATGATGCATTGCCTGATATGCACTGTGACCTATTGGTTTTGTACTCATGTGTCAGATGTATACAGGTGACTGATGTTTTTCTGTATCTTCACCTTGCCCACAGCATCATCATCGGAAACCGAGGGAGACACCTGCACGGACCTGGATGAGGGACCCAGCACCAGTGCCACCAGTGCTGTGCTGGTGAGTCAGCGGGAGCCAGTGGCACGGAGGGCGAGGGGAGTTAGTCGGAGGACCTGTCTGGTGGCGATTCCAACTAAAACACAGACGGGTCCGAGGCTGACTTCATCAAGGGGGCGGAGGCTGCTACAACACCTGGCAGCAGCCCAACATCTGTCCCCGCCTCCTCCATTCCCATCCCCGCCCTCCCAGTTGCTCCGGTCCCTTCTGTCCGTGCAGGGCCACACCATGTTTCCTTCGGGGCAGGCACCGCACCCCCTGCCCCTGTCACCCCTGCTGCCCTCAGTGCAGAGTCTGTGGACGTACTGCGGCAGTTGCAGGTTGGGCAGGCATCGGTGCTGACTGTCCTCCATGGCCACACCACACTGATGACACAGATGGTGTCGTTAATGAAGGGCATGTCAGCAACGATGTCTGAACAACGCAGGTTTCTGCGGTCCATGGACTCTTCCCTGACGGCAGCAGTGAGTCTCCTGCAGCGCTTCATCCCCCCCCTTACCCCAGCCCCATCCACACTTCCCTCTCCCATACCTGTCCCATGCACACCCAGACATTCCCAAGCACGTACCCCACCAGACACAGGCAGCACACCACCAAGTAAGAGCAAGCGCACACCTCCTGGCACGCACACTCAGGGGGATGTAGGCACACCCACTGGGTCTGGGACAAAAAGACATACATGCAGCCACAGTCTGAGTCCGCAGGCCTCACAACCCAGTCCCTCCAAAAGCAGTCCCCTTGGCTCTCCTGCCAAACTGTCACCCAAAGAGCTCTACATGGATGGGCTGGCCCTCACCCCCACTGTAACACCACCCCGCAAGCGGGCGAGGAAGTCCCTGGGCAGGGTAGTTGTGTCCCCCCCTGTCCACCCCCTCCCCCAAGAGCGCTGCACCCCATCCCTCGGCCACCCCCCCCCTCCGTTGGCCCTGGGGTTTCTTCCGGTGTAGGGGTTACCCTGGACGCCCTGGCAGCAGTGTGCAGCGCCAAGCTCACCTCTACCTTTGGCACTGCCCCACCCCCTGTGGTGGAGACGTCCACCCCTGCACCCACCACACCTACCCTTCCCCCTCCTGTCCCTGCGGTGCCTGGTCCTTCCCCACATGATGCCCCCCGGTCGATGAACCTGAGGGTTCCACTGTGCAGGCAAGCTAGGGGAGACGCGTGCACATGTGTCCCCCCAAGGACTTCTATTATGGACTGGCCATTGGCCTTTGTATATAGTGTGATTTAAAAATGTGTTTTTTATGCTGAATAAAGCATTTTATTTTTACTTTGAACACTATTGCATTTCAGGTATTGATGTTGGTGCTGAGGCTCCAGGAGTTGGTGTTGTGGTAATGTGTTATGGTTCTGAGAAATGTTCTAGTCTGATGGTCATGAGGTGGACAATGGTATCTGCGTGCCATCACAAGGTCTCTGCAAAGAATCATTGGTAGTGTGTGTTATTTTGGTTTTGAGACATTGTCCCAAGGAGTGTTCCTTTCTCTGTGGCACCTGACATCTTCCCTGCAAAGAGTTGCACAATTGTTGTGCTGCCCTGTGTCTACATTTCCTTTGTTGGTGATGGATCCCTTCAACTATGGCCATGCCTGCTCAGCAATGTCTCCAGCTGCTTCGTCTATGCCATCCTTGCTAGTCACTGTACTTGTGTATTGAGTATGTTGAAATGCCTTCATGGAGAAATTCTCCCTTTTCAGCACTATGCATGTGTGTACTGCCGGCCTAGCACACATATGGCACTTGTTCTGCAGGGTATTTGGGCACCTGACTCACAATTGTGGGCATTGTATCTGTGGGAACTCCACCCTATTCCTTCCATGAGAGACAACGTCTTGGTGGCTGGCCCAGCACCTGTACATTCCTATCAGTCCTGGGATGTGCGTGACAGTGTGTGTTCCCTTTGGCTCTCTTAGTTTAGTAGGCAGTGACATGACTATACAGTCTTGTGGCATGATCTCAGTGTGTGTATTGTGCTGCATCCACCAGGGGTGGGTATGCATGTGTTATTTGTCCTCACACCCACATGTGGTGTGTCATGCAGTGGTGGAAAGACATCCATCCTCCTGGGAGTGGGACACTGCTGTCAGTGATGTGTTGTTATGGCACTATCATCATAGTACAAAGTTAGGGATGCGTCCATACCCCCATGTAGGTGTGGTCATCTGATAATGATGTACACCCCCTCCCCCATATCTCTGTCCACTGCTGGGAGTCATCTGCACCCACCCCAATGTCTCTATCAAACTGCTGGGAGTCCTCTGCACCCACCCATATATGTCTGTCCACTGCTTGAGTCATATACACCCACCCCTCACATGTCTGTCCACTGCTGGGAGTGATATGCACCCACCCCTCATATTGCAGGCCACTGCTGGTAGTCATTTACACCCACCCCTGACATGTCTGTCCACTGCTGGTAGTGATATGCACCCACCCCCATGTCTCTGTCCACTGATGGGAGTCCTGTGCACCCACCCCCATATGTCCGTACCATGCATACCCCTACGGCACACACGCTCTCACGGTCCGTACCACGCGTATCCCCACGGCACCACTACAAAAGTGATACGGGCCATACACACGCTCTGAGAGCATGTGTATGGTCCGTACCATGCGTAACCCCACGGCACCACTACTATAGTGATACGGGCAATACACATCCTCTGAGAGCGTGTGTACGGTCCGTACCATGCGTACCCCCACGGCACCACTACTATAGTGCTACAGACCGTACCCACGCTATGGATGTGTGAGTACGGTGCGTATCACTATTGTAGTGTTGCCGTAGGGGTACGCATACACGTACACGTACACTTCCGTTGTTTCGGGACGCAGGGATTGGTGGACACGCCCCACGGAGTGACCAGACCCTGGAGGTAATGTATGTCCTCACTATTGTAGGTTTTTATTTGGGTAGGGGTTATGTTTCATGCACCCTCACCCCCCCTTGGCCCCTGGGTGTTGTTCTCACCTTCTGCGGTGTGTGCGTCGGGTTCGGTGCACCAGGTTGTAGGCTAAGAGAGCCGTGATGACACGTAGGATGGGGTCCATAGCAGTCCGTCGCATACCAGGGCTCCGTTTTCGCGTCGGACTCAGTTTTCTGGCATTTTTTGGCTGCGGAGTGACGTAGGGACGAATCGTACATGCTGGTCCGTAAAACGCTGTCCAGGATCAGACTCGTAGGTATTTTTTAGCCGTACGGTGTTTTGTACGAATCGTACGGAAATGCTATTTCTGTACGAATTGTACTTGCTGGATTGTAAGGTGGATTTCCCGGGTACGAGTCGTACGGAGAATACGCTCCGTACGACGATTTGTACCCGGGTTTTACAGGATCGGAATCGTCACCCAAGTGGCTTTTAATTCCATTTTTTAAAAAGAAAATGCCTATTAGCCTGGATAACGCTTATTTGTGGCTACTCACTCTGGCCGATGAAGAGTTAGTCTTCCGCACAAGCACATTTCTGAGAATTGCCACTCGCGCACGCAAGACGATGTCCAACCACTGAGCTTTATATTAATATATTAACACTTTGTTTAAATTGATGTATGAATTGGTATTTTAAATAACTATAAACTGGCTATTGCTAATGAATTTTATTATCACTCTCCATTTGTCAAATAATCTGTTATGCGGTTGTGCTTTTATGGACACCAAGTTATCCGAATAAAGATTTCTGAACTGAACTGAATTATATAATGCATATTTACAATGTAAATAAATATTCTATAACTGTTACCAAAAACTATGTTATAAATAAATGTATAAAAACCAGTGAACAATTACATCTTTATTTGTAGAATATGTACATATTTACCAAGTTCTATATTATAAAAAAAGTTAATTGTTTCATGCTACTATACTTAAAAATTATATGTTTATATTGAAATATGTACTAAATATGTAATGTGTCCAAAAATAACAAATGTATTATTATTTCTCTTTATGGTAATATATATATTAAAAAATGTTTAAAAAAACAAAATATTATTTGTTTGCTTAACTCTTTGAATGAAAATAAAAACTATAATAAATTATAAATATTGTGTTGCATTTGACTTCTAAGTAATTGCTCTCTGTATTTACAATCAAATAAATATCTTAATTTATATATCACACAAATATTTATTTTTTAAACACATAGGGGCCGATTCCGCCTGCTAAACGTACCGACCGGCACGGACCGGCGCCGTACGACCCGTGCAGTACGATGCAACACGTGTGAATTACAACCGACACGTACGGAATACAAGCCGTACGACCGAGCCGTAGGGAAAACATGTAATGTGTCCAAAAATAACAAATGTATTATTATTTCTCTTTATGGTAATATATATATTAAAAAATGTTTAAGAAAACAAAATATTATTTGTTTGCTTAACTCTTTGAATGAAAATAAAAACTATAATAAAATATAAATATTGTGTTGCATTTGACTTCTAATTAATTGCTCTCTGTATTTACAATCAAATAAATATCTTAATTTATATATCACACAAATATTTATTTTTTAAACACATAGGGGCCGATTCCGCTTGCAAAATGTACCGACCGGCACGGACCGGCGCCGTACGACCCGTGCAGTACGATGCAACACGTGTGAATTACAACCGACACGTACGGAATACAAGCCGTACGACCGAGCCGTAGGGAAAACATGTAATGTGTCCAAAAATAACAAATGTATTATTATTTCTCTTTATGGTAATATATATATTAAAAAAAGTTTAAGAAAACAAAATGTTATTTGTTTGCTTAACTCTTTGAATGAAAAAAAAACTATAATAAAATATAAATATTGTGTTGCATTTAACTTCTAATTAATTGCTCTCTGTATTTACAATCAAATAAATATCTTAATTTATATATCACACAAATATTTATTTTTTAAACACATAGGGGCCGATTCCGATTCCGCCCACAAAACGTACCGACCGGCACGGACCGGCGCCGTACGACCTGTGCAGTACGATGCAACACGTGTGGATTACAACCGACACGTACGGAATACAAGCCGTACGACCGAGCCGTAGGGAAAACAGTGAGTCGTCCAGAAAACCGATGAGATTTGCACCGACCGACACGTACCAGGAATGAACCCGACCGACACGCACCCGCGATGTCCAATCCGCGCAGTACGATGCAATGTGTGTAAACCCAGACCGACTCGCACGGAGCCCAAGCCGCATGACTGACACCCACAGAAAACAGGGACCTAAAGCAATAGAGATCTCCGTGACCGACGTGTATGAAACACAGAAGAAAGTCAGCGTGAACCAGCCGGAGAAGCCCACACGAGCCAACATCAGCGTCCGTATCGGTCAGAAGAATGTCTGACCGAGACGGATGAAACCAACGCTAACCCACCCTCACTTGCACCCTCACACACACATCACTCACCACCACCACCCATCACCATGCCCCCAAAGAACAATCCAAAGTTCACAGATAGTGAGTTAGAAGCACTGGTAGATGAGATCATGGGAGTAGAGCCACATTTGTTTGGTACATTGGTCCAAAGGACCCCCACGTCACAGAAAACAAAGATGTGGGCGAGGATTGTGTACAAGGTGAACTCACAAGCACCAACGTTGCGCACGAAGAATGATATCCAGAACAGGTGGTATGACGTGCGCAGGAGGGTCAAGAAACTCATCGAGAAAGATCACGCCTTGAGTCAGCGCACTGGCGGTGACCCTTCTGCCAAACCAGTATACTTCAGGACCTGGGAGGCGAAGGTGCGGGAAATCCTACCACCAGAGAGCGTCCATGGTCTACAGACATACCAGAGCCTGGTGAGTACACAACCAACATACCCAATATTGTGTGGCAAGGGACAGTGAAACCATGCACCGTTAGCAAAGTCACAGTAACCAATAGATAATCATCCCAAGATGTGTATGCTATTCAGACAAACACAATACCTGCCATCTCATAGTGACTTGGAACTGTGTCATGACATGTTCCAACCTACAAACAAATAGAGCAAGGCAGTGGCACAAAGCCAAATAAACACTGTCAGACAGTTTGCCACCACAAACACACTACCTCACAGTGCAGCTGACTGACAGGAAGGAATAGTGGGTATGCAGGTGAAGTGAGTGTATCCAATAGCATGATGGGGTTTGTAGTCACAGATAATGCTCCCCCTCCAAATTGGCCCATCAAGACCTCTCTGAACCATGCCCACATCACAGGGAGTGGAAAATGAATGAAAAGACGGCTGACACTGGATCCTGCTGTGGGGAGCACAAGGCCCTGGTAGGGGTTGTGCGCCAATCAGAAGCAGGACACCACTGACTGACATCTTGAAAGACAACTTGAACGCCCTCCAATGGAAGCACGTTTCATGGTGGGATGTCTGGCCGAGTGGGAAGGAGGACTGACAGCTCTGACCATACTTACCAGCATGTGGAGACACACACACCCCTTAACACAAACTCCACACAACTAGGGGTGGGCGGAATTTGCGGAATTAACCTTCGCAAATTATCGCGAGAATGTTTAAAATTATCGCAAACAAGCAGAAATATCGCGAAGATGCGGAAGTTTTTTTCCGGCATGTTCGCGCGATTTTCTGCATGGTTGCGGGTCGCCAACTTACCCATGTGGCTGCTTGCGGGCGCGGCCATCTTGTTTTGAGTTGTTCTCGCGGTGCATGATCGCGAGAAGAAAGACGTGATCGCGCGACGCATGACGTCACTGCGGGCGCGAACTGTCGCGAGACAGCGCAAATGGCTAAAAACAATACAACATCTCATGGAGAACGCGACCGGATCAAGAAAACTTGTCGGCGAACGCAGGGATTCAGGTAAGGCGATCGCGCGCGCGCGAGAATGTATCATTTTACAGCGCGAGCAAGAAACAAATTATCGCCAAGCTGCGGAAACCGGAATTTTTGACATTTTCGCGCTCTCCGCGGAACGCAAAAATGTCAAATTATCGCAATTTCCGCGAACGGAACGAAATTTTTGCCCAGGCCTACACACAACTCACCGGGTAGAATGCATTGACTCACACCGTAGGGAAATATCAGCCAAAGATACACCGTACTGGGTGCTGCTATGTGAAGCACAGGGGCTTTCTATGGACTTGTAGCCAAACAAACACAAGGACTTCACAGTCAGACATCTTGCCATTGCTGTCACACCCCCTCACAGGAAAGCAGAGTCAAAAGGAAGGAAGTATGGGCATGCTGGGAAGGGGGGTGTAGCAAGAGCATGATGGGAGTTGCAGCCATAGACATTGCCCACCCACCCACATGGCCCATCAAGCTCACACTGAACCAAGCTCGCCTCACATGGAGTGGGAATGGACTGACAAGATGTCTGGCACTTGGCTCTTTTGTGGGGAGCACACGGTCATGCTGGGAACTGGGCACCAACAAACACCAGGACTGCACTGACTGACATCCTGAAAGTTAACCTTCACCCACTGCAATGTTGGCACGCTTCATGATGGGTTAACTGGCCTGGGGGAGAAGGAGGCCCTGACTTGTAAACAAATAACACCGATGCTGGCCATACACACACCTTCTATGCTAAAGCACATGGCACACGTGGTACCAGTCACAAAGATGATGCCCGGGCAAGATGTCTGACACGAGGGCCTGAGAAATGATGTGGCTGACAATCACACATATGCACTGGCCAAACAAAACCCGGTCACACACACAGCCATTGCAACCATATGTTCAAACTCATTATCTGGGGATGCAGTGTCCAGGGGTGCCCCCTGGCCTGGCTGGGGAGCTGTGTCTTGCAGATGACAAGTGTGGAGAGCCATATATGGTACATTGCTCAAAACACACAGGAACTCACATATACGATCATTGACAGGGGACATCTGACAGTGAATGGAATGGACACACCAATATAGCCAACACCATAGCATGGTCTCATTCATACTCGGTGCTGTTGTGAGCTGCATTCCACTCCTACATCGTGCTGAAATATAGGCATCCTTTACACAACACACCACTCACTGACATAGACACTGTAGACACAAGGTCTAACCTGGACTGCATTGGAGGAGACATGCTACTCACAGCAGCCAAACTGCAACGCATACACCACCGGCCCTCACTGTCATGAGCATTGGAAAGCCAGAGTGCTACCTTGCCCAATCCATGTCACCATGGAGAACATTGACAAGTCAAATCACATATGCACGTACAAAACTCAGCACCAGACTTATTAACGATGGTGACATCATCACTTGTATGAAATGACATGGGAACTAGGAACACTGTAAAAAAAAACACTTCCTCCAAAGAGATCACAGGCATACCAGACTGTGACCATGTCGTACCAATGTGGCACACAAAGACTATCAAAATTTGCTACCACACATGCCCCAATTGCACAACATATCCTCAGTGGAATAGCACGTATGTCCTTGTTAAAGCTCACATGTGTACAGGGATGACACACCTGTGTCAGCGTAGTGATTGCCATTGAGTAGTAATGGTCATGTACAGACAAATCTATACATGAGCTGGGCATGCACACACTTCGACATGCACATTGAAATGTTTCATTTTGGCTGGACAATGTGCAACAACAATATCAATCTCTGTCGGTGACAACCCTGGACAAAGCAGTGTACAGGCAGGCATCCAGACGTAAGGTAGAACATGTCATGTATGTGACCCATTGATGCCTGTAGAAACCTAACTTTCATTGTATGTCTCTTCCAAACACAGGTGGTGCTGGGGACACAGCACCAAATGAAGAGGAGTACCTGTCCCAGACTCTGGTGGACCCTTAGCTCTCTGGTGTGGATCCGTCTCTGTCCTCTTCGGATGACGACAAACAACCTGGCACCTCCGGTGTGAGGCATCGTGCAGCACCAGCAGTACCAACAGCTGCACCCCATGTACCCACGCCTCCAGCATCTGGAAACAGACAGGGCACCCCCGCCAACACGGACAGACAAAGGCCACAGAATACCATCAGCACAGGAACACAGGACCCCCCGGAAGCTACAGACAACACCACCAGCAACAACACCCAAGGGGTCCCAGTGTCACCTGTGTGTAGGTCCTGCCCGTGTGGATAGGGCTGCTGAGGGGGTGGGAGGCAGAGGGCGCACCTTGCAGAGGGGTCAGGACTGCATGATGACCCCCAACTGGCACGCATCATAGATGCGTACCAGGATAGCACCGGAGGATTTGGCCAGGTAGTGGGGATCCTCAAGGACATTCAACAGGAGCAGGCTGCCCACCATGCCCGCATGAAGGCAAAGTGGGATGCACTTACTGCGGGACATACTCCTATGCCTCTGCCAGATCAACACAAACATGTCCACACCTACCTGTGTGGCCACAACATCTGTTGCCACACCATCTGCCAGTGCCACAGGGAGGGAGGATGGCCTCGGCGGAGAGTCCCCTGCACCGCAGACTCCTGCACCTGAGGAACCCCCCAAGAAGAAGAGGGGTCATCCGAAGAAGGACAAGTGAGACACAGATGTCCCTGCACATCCCCCAGGGCCTCTAAACCTTTTCTGGACAATTTTCTTCGTGCACAACCCGTTCACCTTGTCGTATCTGACACAACTCGCCTACATGACATGGAGGGTTCCTGTTGGTCCAATGTAGCAGATGACTGTGGACTTTACTCTGGACATTTCAGCTACCAACACTTCCAACTCTGCTGTGAACTTTGGATTCAAAACCCATTGTACCGCACCCACCATCCTGTGCTCTATCCTCACACATGTTTGTAAATAAACTCACCAGTACACCATACTTGCCTCTGTTGTGATTCCAACTTGTCATGTGTCATGGAGATGTTGATCTGCTAAACAACACTGTGCATGCCAAATACTACAACAATGTGACCACCGTTATGTGAGTCATGGTGATGTGACACATGTGAGGGACGTAAAGCAATAGAGATCTCCATGACCGACGCGTATGAAACACAGAAGAAAGTCAGCGTGAACCAGCCGGAGAAGCCCACACGAGCCAACATCAGCGTCCGAATCGGTCAGAAGAATGTCTGACCGAGACGGATGAAACCAACGCTAACCCACCCTCACTTGCACCCTCACACACACATCACTCACCACCACCACCCATCACCATGCCCCCAAAGAAGAATCCAAAGTTCACAGATAGTGAGTTAGAAGCACTGGTAGATGAGATCATGGGAGTAGAGCCACATTTGTTTGGTTCATTGGTCCAAAGGACCCCCATGTCACAGAAAACAAAGATGTGGGCGAGGATTGTGTACAAGGTGAACGCACAAGCACCAACGTTGCGCACAAAGAATGATATCCAGAACAGGTGGTATGACGTGTGCAGGAGGGTCAAGAAACTCATCGAGAAAGATCACGCCTTGAGTCAGCGCACTGGCGGTGACCCTCCCACCAAAAAAGTATACTTCAGGACCTGGGAGGCGAAGGTGTGGGACATCCTACCACCAGAGAGCGTCCATGGTCTAGCAGACATACCAGAGCCTGGTGAGTACACAACCAACATACCCAATATTGTGTGGCAAGGGACAGTGAAACCATGCACCGTTAGCAAAGCCACAGTAACCAATAGATAATCATCCCAAGATGTGTATGCTAGTCAGACAAACACAATACCTGCCATCTCATAGTGACTTGGAACTGTGTCATGACATGTTCCAACCTACAAACAAATAGAGCAAGGCAGTGGCACAAAGCCAAATAAACACTGTCAGACAGTTTGCCACTACAAACACACTACCTCACAGTGCAGCTGACTGACAGGAAGGAATAGTGGGTATGCAGGTGAAGTGAGTGAATCCAATAGCATGATGGGGTTTGTAGTCACAGATAATGCTCCCCCTCCAAATTGGCCCATCAAGACCTCTCTGAACCATGCCCACATCACAGGGAGTGGAAAATGAATGAAAAGACGGCTGACACTGGATCCTGCTGTGGGGAGCATGTGGAGACACACACACCCCTTAACACAAACTCCACACAACTCACCGGGTAGAATGCATTGACTCACACCGTAGGGAAATATCAGCCAAAGATACACCGTACTGGGTGCTGCTATGTGAAGCACAGGGGCTTTCTATGGACTTGTAGCCAAACAAACACAAGGACTTCACAGTCAGACATCTTGCCATTGCTGTCACACCCCCTCACAGGAAAGCAGAGTCAAAAGGAAGGAAGTATGGGCATGCTGGGAAGGGGGGTGTAGCAAGAGCATGATGGGAGTTGCAGCCATAGACATTGCCCACCCACCCACATGGCCCATCAAGCTCACACTGAACCATGCTCGCCTCACATTGAGTGGGAATGGACTGACAAGATGTCTGGCACTTGGCTCTTTTGTGGGGAGCACACGGTCATGCTGGGAACTGGGCACCAACAAACACCAGGACTGCACTGACTGACATCCTGAAAGTTAACCTGCACCCACTGCAATATTGGCACGCTTCATGATGGGTTAACTGGCCTGGGGGAGAAGGAGGCCCTGACTTGTAAACAAATAACACCGATGCTGGCCATACACACACCTTCTATGCTAAAACACATGGCACACGTGGTACCAGTCACAAAGATGATGCCCGGGCAAGATGTCTGACACGAGGGCCTGAGAAATGATGTGGCTGACAATCACACATATGCACTGGCCAAACAAAACCCGGTCACACACACAGCCATTGCAACCATATGTTCAAACTCATTATCTGGGGATGCAGTGTCCAGGGGTGCCCCCTGGCCTGGCTGGGGAGCTGTGTCTTGCAGATGACAAGTGTGGAGAGCAATATATGGTACATTGCTCAAAACACACAGGAACTCACATATACATCATTGACAGGGGACATCTGACAGTGAATGGAATGGACACACCAATATAGCCAACACCATAGCATGGCCTCATTCATACTCGGTGCTGTTGTGAGCTGCATTCCACTCCTACATCGTGCTGAAATATAGGCATCCTTTACACAACACACCACTCACTGACATAGACACTGTAGACACAAGGTCTAACCTGGACTGCATTGGAGGAGACATGCTACTCACAGCAGCCAAACTGCTACCTTGCCCAATCCATGTCACCATGGAGAACATTGACAAGTCAAATCACATATGCACGTACAAAACTCAGCACCAGACTCATTAACGATGGTGACATCATCACTTGTATGAAATGACATTGGAACTAGGAACACTGTAAAAAAAACACTTCCTCCAAAGAGATCACAGGCATACCAGACTGTGACCATGTCGTACCAATGTGGCACACAAAGACTAGCAAAATCTGCTACCACACATGCCCCAATCGCACAACATGTCCTCAGTGGAATAGCACGTATGTCCTTGTTAAAGCTCACATGTGTACAGGGATGACACACCTGTGTCAGCAACGTGATTGCCATTGAGTAGTAATGGTCATGTACAGACAAATCTATACATGAGCTGGACATGCACACACTTCGACATGCACATTGAAATGTTTCATTTTGGCTGGACAATGTGCAACAACAATATCAATCTCTGTCGGTGACAACCCTGGACAAAGCAGTGTACAGGCAGGCATCCGGACGTAAGGTAGAACATGTCATGTATGTGACCCATTGATGCCTGTAGAAACCTAACTTTCATTGTATGTCTCTTCCAAACACAGGTGGTGCTGGGGACACAGCACCAAATGAAGAGGAGTACCTGTCCCAGACTCTGGTGGACCCTCAGCTCTCTGGTGTGGATCCGTCTCTGTCCTCTTCGGATGACGACAAACAACCTGGCACCTCCGGTGTGAGACATCGTGCAGCACCAGCAGTACCAACAGCTGCACCCCCTGTACCCACGCCTCCAGCATCTGGAAACAGACAGGGCACCCCCGCCAACACGGACAGACAAAGGCCACAGAATACCGACAGCACAGGAACACAGGACCCCCCGGAAGCTACAGACAACACCACCAGCAACAACACCCAAGGGGTCCCAGTGTCACCTGTGCGTAGGTCCTGCCCGTGTGGATAGGGGTGCTGGGGGGGGTGGGAGGCCGAGGGCGCACCTTGCAGAGGGGTCAGGACTGCATGATGACCCCCAACTGGCACGCATCATAGATGCGTACCAGGATAACACCGGAGGATTTGGCCAGGTAGTGGGGATCCTCAAGGACATTCAACAGGAGCAGGCTGCCCACCATGCCCGCATGAAGGCAAAGTGGGATGCACTTACTGCGGGACATACTCCTATGCCTCTGCCAGATCAACACAAACATGTCCACACCTACCTGTGTGGCCACAACATCTGTTGCCACACTATCTGCCAGTGCCACAGGGAGGGAGGATGGCCTCGGCGGAGAGTCTCCTGCACCGCAGACTCCTGCACCTGAGGATCCCCCCCAAGAAGAAGAGGGGTCATCCGAAGAAGGACAAGTGAGACACAGATGTCCCTGCACATCCCCCAGGGCCTCTAAACCTGTTCTGGACAATTTTCTTTGTGCACAACCTGTTCACCTTGTCGTATCTGACACAACTCGCCTACATGACATGGAGGGTTCCTGTTGGTCCAATGTAGCAGATGACTGTGGACTTTACTCTGGACATTTCAGCTACCAACACTTCCAACTCTACTGTGAACTTTGGATTCAAAACCCATTGTACCGCACCCACCATCCTGTGCTCTATCCTCACACATGTTTGTAAATAAACTCACCAGTACACCATACTTGCCTCTGTTGTGATTCCAACTTGTCATGTGTCATGGAGATATTGATCTGCTAAACAACACTGTGCATGCCAAATACTACAACAATGTGACCACCGTTATGTGAGTCATGGTGATGTGACACATGTGAGGGAGACACACCACTATGGCACCACAACACATACTCACCATGGCCATGTAACTCATCCCACACAATGATGTTGACCTGAAATACATTGGTATGCACAGACACAACACCTATCCACAGTCAGTGGTAACAAGTCCACAGGTGAGGTAAGCAAATGTCAGTCAGATGTGGGAAGACAGACAACGCACATAACAGAGCGTAGCACAGGTTCAGTACACATCAGCAACATATTTATTCCACAATAGTTGCTAGTTAATTGTACATTACAGTGGACACACGGTCACAAAGTGTAGGAGAATTGAAGTCCAGGGGTGTGTGGCACATCAATTGATGGGAATTGTAAACGTCCACACTGGTGTTGAATTCTAGGTGTTGGGGGTCAGTGTTGACCAAACAACAGGCAAAGTACCCTGGGAAGGACAGACACAAGACACAGTCAAAAGCACAGCAGAACAGGAGAGAAATGCAATACACATGCACAAAACATGTCACAAGAAACCTACACAGAAACAAGTTAGCAGTTCTACACGGATGTATGTCGTTACAATGCACACTTTTACAACGCATGCACTTACAACACATTTTTTACAACGCACAATCCATTACAACGCATGACATTACAACGCAGGACACTACAACGCATTTTTAAAAACTACCTTTACAACGCATTTCCATTACAACGCATACTACCTTTACAACGCATACCATTACAACGCATAATATTAAATTGCATTTAAGGTAAGTATTAGATAGTATAGGGGTAAAAATTACTATTCTAACTCCAGGGGGTGCAACAGTAGGGTAAGTGTTGGATAGTATAGGGTTAAAAATTACTATTCTAACTCCAGGGGGTGCAACAGTAGGGTAAATGTTGGATAGTATAGGGGTAAAAATTACTATTCTAACTCCAGGGGGTGCAACAGTAGGGAAAGTGTTGGATAGTATAGGGGTAAAAATTACTATTCTAACTCCAGGGGGTGCAACAGTATGGTAAGTGTTGGATAGTATAGGGGTAAAAATTACTATTCTAACTCCAGGGGGTGCAACAGTAGGGTAAGTGTTGGATAGTATAGGGGTAAAAATTACTATTCTAACTCCAGGGGGTGCAACAGTAGGGTAAGTGTTGGATAGTATAGGGGTAAAAATTACTATTCTAACTCCAGGGGGTGCAACAGTAGGGTAAGTGTTGGATAGTATAGGGGTAAAAATTACTATTCTAACTCCAGGGGGTGCAACAGTAGGGTAAATGTTGGATAGTATAGGGGTAAAAATTACTATTCTAACTCCAGGGGGTGCAACAGTAGGGTAAGTGTTGGATAGTATAGGGGTAAAAATTACTATTCTAACTCCAGGGGGTGCAACAGTAGGGTAAGTGTTGGATAGTATAGGGGTAAAAATTACTATTCTAACTCCAGGGGGTGCAACAGTAGGGTAAGTGTTGGATAGTATAGGGGTAAAAATTACTATTCTAACTCCAGGGGGTGCAACAGTAGGGTAAGTGTTGGATAGTATAGGGGTAAAAATTACTATATTATGTGTTGTAATGGTATGCGCTGTAATGGTAGTATGCGTTGTAATGGAATGCGTTGTAAAGGTAGTTTTTAAAAATGCGTTGTAGTGTCATGCGTTGTAATGTCATGCGTTGTAATGGATTGTGCGTTGTAAAAAATGCGTTGTAAGTGTAGTGCGTTGTAAAAGTTGTGTTGTAAAGGTTGTTCCCCGTTCTACACTATAGTGGAGTACAGACCACCTGAAAGGACACATCACTTCACGCATCCAGTCAAGTGGCACACAGACACACTCAAACAGCAATAGAGCAGCCATAACACATTTCTGGCTAACTCAATACATTGACATAACAAACCTGTAAACTCACAATCAGATAAAGAAGTTGTTGATGAGCTGTGTGCGGACATCAACCTCATCATCATCATCACTGGCATCGTGGCCCAGGCCTGGATCCTCCACAGTTGGCGGAAGTAGGTCATCATCATCCTGGATGAGAGGCAACTTCTTCCACACTGCCATGTTGTGTAGCATGCAGCATACAAGGATAATTTTGCACACCTTTGCAGGCTCATATGGGAGGGCCCCTCCGGTCTTGTCCAGGCAGCCGAAGCGGCTTTTCAGGAGACCAAATGTCCGCTCAATCACACTCCTGCTCCGACCATGTACCTCATTGTAGCGCATCTCGGCTGGTGTCACAGGGTTCCTGAGGGGTGTCAGCAACCACGGGATGTTGGGGTATCCGGTGTCACCTACACACAAACAATTGAACAATTAGCAGAGTTTTGAAGGAGGGTAGAATACAACATTGCCAAACACACACAATGGTAAACAGTCAGTACACACCGACAAGCCAGGCACGCTGGTCTGGCATCTGTGACATCAGCGTTGCAATGCGACTACTCCTCATGATGTAGACATCGTGCGCAGAACCAGGGAAACGCGCACACACATGTGTAATATCCATGTCTGCAAGACATACCACCAGAGCATTGATGGAGTGGAAATGTTTCCTGTTGCGGTATTTCTGCTCATGTGCCTGTGGTGGTATCAGGGCCACATGTGTACCATCAATAGATCCGATGACGTTCGGCATCCTCCCCAGTGTATAAAAGGCATCCTTTATTTCAGTGAGTTGACCTGGGCTAGGAAACTTTATGTACAGGTCAAGGAAATGCCACATCCCCTCCAAGACATCGCGTAGCACATGACTAAACATAGTTTGCGACATACCACCAGCAGTAGCCACAGTGTACTGGAAGGTACCATTAGAAAAGAAGTGCAGGGCTGCCATCACCTTCACCTCTGGGGTCAGTGCTGTAGGTTAGGTCCGGCCAGGTAGCAGATGTGGCACCAACTGCTCAGCCAACTCCTCAATCAGTGGCCTGGTGAAGCGGTACAGTCGGATGCAGTCGCGTTCCTGCATGGTTTCAAGGTCTGGGAACGGTCTATGGACTGCTGGTGCCGTGCAGAACAGAGATGCACAAAGGAAGATTGTTGATTCATCCACCCATGTGGCTATGCCCGAGCAAAATATCATATGATACATCATGACAATACCCAATGTACTGAGGTGTGTGCTGTTGGGCATGGACACATATATCACCAACATGCCCATCACCTCATATCTCAAGTCCACATGTCCATATAAGTACCATGTAGTGCACTGGCCAATCATTGGGCTGTGTCACCCTACCTATGTACTGCTTTGGCATTACAAACACACACCACAGTGACAAGTGAGACCTTATGTCTCCCAGGCATCACAGATCTTTGCCATGCAGATACCCAGGGTCCCTGAATTGCCACATGGGCACTTGCATGACATGGCGTATCATGTACATGCCACAAGGCAACCATGAGTCCCACAGGTAGTGGCTACTGTTGTCTCTGCAGGCCCTACATGTACGTCTCGTAGACACACACACATCAATGTTGATGCACAAACCACATGGATGTGGAGACTGTCTCCCATTAGGCACATTTGATCAGCCACATCTGAGACACAACATGCACACAGACTGTGGGTGTACATCAGAATTGTGGCTATAGGTCTCACTGTGAAGTACATACCATCACCCCCAGGAATCAGGGTGTATATGACATGTCTTAAACATATCCAACATGAAACTGTGTCCATGACTCATGCTCATATCTGTACAGTTGCACATCACAGTGGAACAGCCATGCGCGCTACAAATCAAAATAATAATAATAATAATTGTGTGTTGAAGCCGTCAAATAGTCGCACCAATGAGGTCTGACGCGGGTGACCATGCATACGCATTGCACAGTTCCGGACCGAGCCGTGCATACGCTTAGCCATTGACTGCAATAACGTCCGACGCGGGTGACTATGTATACGCATTGCACAGTTCAGGACCGAGCCGTGCGTACGCTTAGCCATGGACTGCAATAAGGTCCGACGCAGGTGACTATGCGTACGCATTGCACAGTTCAGGTCCGAGCCGTGCGTACGCTTAGCCATTGACTGCAATGAGGTCCGACGCGGGTGACTATGCGTACGCATTGCACAGTTCAGGACCGAGCCGTGCGTACGCTTAGCCATTGACTGCAATGAGGTCCGACGCGGGTGACTATCATGCATACGCATTGGGCAGGTATGGACCGAGACCGGCATATGCCTTGGCCATTGAATCGTATGGAGACGGGTGCGTGTGTATTTTCAAACTATGCGTTGTACAGTCAGTTGACCGCACCCTTTGGCTCTGGACTGTCATGGATACGGATGCAGATTCAAAACTTATACGAGTCGTGCACTGGAAATACAGTTGGATGCCTACAACAATGTTGCAATTCCTAGAGTTTTATGAAGGTGAAGATTTTACCGATGCGGAAGACATGTACGAGTCGTACATTTCCATGGATTGGCCAGATTCATAGAATGCAACCGTGTTGAATCTATCACTTGGGACACATGGCCTAGATTCTGTCTCTGCAGCACAGATATAAGGCTCGCTGGCCCCCAGGGAGCTCACTTGCCTGCACTACATGCTACTGGACCACATATTTGCTACCACTGCTGCTGTGTCAGGCTTTGGGTCTAATGACCGCTGTTTCAAATCTACGGGAGCGAAGATATTGTCTATTCACTCTCACAGAGCCAAGGTACCCGCAGGTTGGAATACACTGCAGAGAACCAGAGCCCCTAGGGAGTGGAGAGACCAAGAATGACCATCAGGACGACAACGGGAATAGAGAAGGCAGCCTGCAGGGACGAGAGAACAAATAGGTACAAGGGTATAAACAGCCCGCCCCAAAGAGGACCTAAAGCAAACAACAAGCAACAACAAGCAACAACCCATCAGATGATATGCTTGCCCATACTCACACTCCTTCATAGGACTCTCCGCTTTACTGGGGGTTCTGGTGCACAGTGAGGAAAAGACAGATGTCCAGGTAAGGAAAAGGAAGTCTTCCTGTTCATTCAAATCACAACTGAGTCCATATACAAGTGTAAGAATAAGGAGGGGACGACCAACGATAACGACTCGCTGGGGATAACATGAGATGTACCAAAAAACACAAGATTCCCTATTAAAGGGGGAAGGGTCCCTTCTCGAGTGTGATTCACACTTCGAAGTGTTGCCGCGCGCTCGTCAGCGCTTACCCTACTAGAGAGCCAGCAAGCAAAACAAAAGAATAAAAATCAAGGACTCACGCAGTTGTGAGATTTCTCGTTTGGTGCGTGTTCTCAGGCAGGGCACACTTGGTTATTGTAAAACGGCGTTGTTCAGCGCTCTTCTGCGCTCCAAAGTCCGATTCACCAATCGAATTCTATTAAGGAACATGTTATTCTTCAACACGGTTCACAGCTCCGAGGCGGAACTCCAGGGTGTTCTCTCCTGTGTTGATTGAAGGAAGGCGGGAGTAGGGCACCGTCAGATCAGGTGCGTCAGGAAGGAAGAAATCAGTGTGAGCGGGTTTAAGTCTCTCTAGGACACAAAAGGGCAAACCAGGGAATTTGTTGCCTAAGGGAAACACAGGAATCCCTGACAAACGGCAGGCAGGTAGGACAGGATCATGAATTTCGTGTTCGCATCCGGGCTACTCGAACACGGGGCGTGGTCCTCATCAGGATAGAAGGCCAAGCACCTGGTACAGGGAGCTACAGGCTTATATGCTGGAACGGTTCACCAGATTGGTTTCAGAGCAACTTGGGGAAGCATACCAGGCGAGAACCGTTGCAATGCATCATGGGACATGTAGTTAGTCGATTGTTGTTTGCAAGCCCAGAGAGGATACAGGAAGCCCGACTGGTAACAGATCTCCCCCCTAACGGTCTACTCACAGGTCTAGGCTTTGAGGGATGTAATGCATGGAACCGTCTCACTAACACAGGGGCATAGATGTGCTCAGCTGGTTCCCAAGTTCTGTCTTCAGGTGCATATCCCACCCAATCCACAAGGTATTGCAGTTTCCCCCTATATCTTCGGGAGTCGACAATACGTCGTACTTCATATTCTCACTCCCCTTCAATAAGGACGGGAGGAGGAGGGTCAGGGCAAGAAGGAGGGAGATAAGGTTTAAGAAGAGAAGTATGAAAGACAGGGTGTATTTGTATGTCTGACGGAAGCTCACGTTTCATAGCTACAGGATTGATGATGTGTTTTATGGGGAACGGCCCAATGTATCTAGGTTGGAGTTTACGTGGTCCAGGTAGTTTCAGGTTTTTTGTGGAAAGCCATACCTGATCACCCACCTCATAGACAGGTGCAGAGCGCCTATGTTTATCTGCGTACTCTTTCATGTGCTGTTTGGCTTCTATCAGCTTTATCTTGGCCTGTTCCCATATAGCTTTGAGATTGTTGTGATGTTCAGCGACAGCAGGTATTTTTTGTAATTCTGTAGGCAATTGTAGAGGGAGGAATTTAGGATGGTACCCTGTCATGAAATAAAGGGGGAAACAGCAGAGGCAGAGTGTGTGGAATTATTATAGGCGAATTCAGCTAACGGGAGGGCTTGAGTCCAGTCGCTGGAAGTTGTGCTGATTAAACATCGCAAAAACTGTTCTAGAGTCTGGTTTGTTCTTTCTGTTTGGCCATCAGTTTGTGGATGATATGCTGAAGACAGCTTGTGGTCTATGTGGAGTGCTTTGCATAGACCCTGCCAAAATTTAGAAATGAACTGAGGGCCTCAGTCAGACACTATCACCGAGGGCAACCCATGTAACTTTACTACATGTCCTATGAAGACTTTTGTGAGTTCTTTAGCAGTAGGGAGTCTTTTGAGAGGGACGAAATGCGCCATCTTAGACAACACATCCACAATGATCAGGATAGCTGTGTTCCCTTTACTGACAGGTAAATCTGTGCTAAAATCCATGCTGATGGTGGACCAAGGGCAATCAGGGACTGGTAAAGGGCGCAACAGACCGGCAGGGGCACAATGCATGGGTTTTTGTCGGGCACAGATAGGACAGGCTTTAACAAAGGTTAAGACTTCTTGGGTCATCTCCTTCCACCAAAACCATCTCTGGCATAACTGGAGGGTCTTTTCTCCTCCTGGATGTGCAGCCATGGGTAAGGTATGGCACCATTTTATGATCATAGAACGGGTGTGATCTGAGGGGATAAACAGGCGATTTTTGTGGTAGAGGAAGCCTTGTGCTATTGTATTCCTAGGATCGACCAACCATTCCTCTTTGTCGAGAAGGCTATGTTCTTGTTTAACTTGAGTAAGGAACGCTTCAGTATTTATTCCTTGTAGGTCTCCCACCGCTATGATCATATGCTCGGGTATGATGGGTACTGGATTCTCTTCTACCAGACTATGGTCCTTTCCCAATCTAGATAACGCGTCTGCTTTTCCGTGTTTCACCCCTGGGCGGAAAGTGATTATAAAATCGAATTCACAGAAGAAGGACACCCACCTCATCTGTCTGGGGGTAAGGGCTCTAGCGGCACAAAAGAACTGGAGGTTTCTATGATCAGAATAGATCGTGATGGTATGTGGAGATCCCAATAAGTAATGACGCCACTCCTGGAAAGCCATCTTTATAGCCAGAAGCTCCCGCTCCCCTATCGTGTTATTCTGTTCAGAGTGTGTTAGGGTTTTCAAGAAGTAGGCCACTGGATGAAGGGTACCTGTCTGACTATCTCTCTGAGATAACACTCCTCCCACTGCATACTGTGACGCATCCGCTTTCACAAAATACGGTTGGGTTTCATATGCGTGTCTGATAATAGGGGCGGAAGTGAATCTTTTCTTTAATGCTCTAAAAGCTGCTTTTGCCGCGTTGTCCCATGCAAAAACAACCCCTTTTTTCAACAGCCTCGTTATCGGGGTCACTAAGTCAGAGAAGTGATGAATGAATCGCCTATAGAAATTAGCGAAGCCAAGAAATGATTGTACTTCTTTAACTGTCGAAGGACTAGCCCAACTGGTGATAGCAGACACCTTGGTAGGATCCATGTGAATTCCGTTGGGAGATATAACAAATCCTAAGAAGTCTACCTTCTGAGTGTGGAAGAGGCACTTATCTAGTTTGGCAAACAAATGGTTATCACAGAGACGCTGTAATATCAATCGCACATGTTGTACATGTTCTTGTTCCGTTTGCGAGTAAATAAGGATATCGTCTATATAGACGATAACGAATAAATCAAGGTACTCTCTCAATATTTCATTGACAAAAAATTGAAACGCCGCAGGGGCGTTACAGAAGCCAAACGGCATCACACAATATTCGTATAATCCGAATTTAGTTCGGAAAGCCGTTTTCCACTCATCTCCCTCCCGTACTCGGATCAGGTGGTACGCTCCTCGCAAATCAAGCTTGGTAAATATTTTGGCCTTACGCACCTGATCCAAGAGAGTGGAGATAAGAGGAAGGGGATATTTGTTTTTTACCGTGGCCTTGTTTAACGCCCTATAGTTCAGACAAGCTCTCGATCCTCCTTCCCTCTTAGGGATAAAAAAAAATAGGAGAAGACACAGGGGAGGTAGAAGGACGAATAAATCCTTTCCGCAACATGTCTTGTAAATACTCCTGAAGGTACTTGGTCTCAGGTTCCGTTAAGGCGTACAGTCTACTAACCGGCAATCCAACCCCCGGAATCAGATCAATCCTGCAATTGTAGGCTCTATGGGGGGGAAGGGCTGTAGCCTTTGCCTCATCAAATACTTTGGCGAATTCACGGTACTCAACAGGTAGTACAGGAGACTCAGAGGCGGACTGGGCACAACACAAAGGTTCTGGTCATAAAGCTGTTTCTCTGTAACAATGAGTTATACAATAGGAGGATCGCAAAGTAACTTTTCTGGACACCCAATCTATTTGTGGGTTATGTTGTTGTAACCAAGGCACACCTAGGATGGCACCCAAGGCAGGAGTGTTGATAAGATCAAAAGATATGACCTCCGAATGCCCGTTGTCACAAACCATTATCAGATCGGGAGTATGATGTTCTATTAAACCAGAGGATAAGTCAGTCCCGTCCACCGCTCTTACCCTTTCAGGTTGCTTTTTTCGAAGAAATTCTATGCCAAGCGTCTTGGCTACAGTGATATCCAAGAAGTTTCCTGTAGCTCCAGAGTCTATTAGGATAGACATGGCCTGTCTGCATTGTGAGGGTAAATGAAGGACAACAGAGATGGAGAAGTGCTTCGGCACTTGAGGGAGGGTGTGGGCTACAACCTGTGAGATCTGAGACAAGAACAAGCCTGGACTAGCGATCCCGGTACTATCCAAGCCTGTTAGTTTTCCGCTGGCCCGACAGCCCCGGAGGCCACTCGGTTGCTCCGCACAACCGTTTTGGGTTTAGCAGAACAGTCTCTTGCGAAATATCCTCCCTTACCGCAATAAAGACATAAATTCAATCTTCTTCTTTCTTTTTCCTCCGAAGACAAAGTGCCTATAATCCCTCCGATTTGCATAGGCTCACTAGGGTCCTTAGTATCTTTCTTTTCGGTCCGTGAAAACAGAAGGCGTGGGTAATCCCCCTTTGCCTTCTCTCCCTTTCTCTCTGTTAACCGGTGGTCCAATTTTACCACTAAATCTATAAAGGAAGCACAATCTTCAGGGGGATTCACAATCTGAGACAGAACGTCCTTCAAATCGTCTTTTAACCCCCTATAAAACAGGGAGGTTCTCATGTCCTCTGGCCATTGCGTCTCAGTAACCAGTCTATTGAAGGTGGTAATATAGGTTAATAAGTCTTTCGATCCTTGTTTGAGATTCAGCAGCTCATTATCGCATGCCTGCATACATGAGTGGCGTGCAAAAAGACTCCTCATCCTCTCTTTGAAGTGGACTAGATTATAGAGTATGGGGTCGTCGTTCTCAACTAACGGCACAGCCCAAAGGGCTGCGTTCCCACTCAGGTAGGAAATAATAAAGGCTATCTTGGCTGCATCCGTGGGGAAGGAGGCGGCTCTACATAGGAATTGGAGATGACATTGGTTCATAAAGACGGCGTATTTAGCACTGTCCCCGCTAAAGCGTTCAGGCATGGCCAAGGGTGTCTGAGGTGGTGTAACTACAGTCACATTAACGGGGGCAGTGGTAGAAGTGGTGGACATGGGGGCTACTGAAGCAGGGAGTTGGAAATGGCCAGGCTGGATGTAACTGCGTTTATGTTTGGGATATACTTCTGTCACAGAGGCCTCAACTTGTTTTTGTGATTTTAGGATGTTCAGCTCTGTTACCAGCCGCTGATTTTGACCTCTCAACAGCCTAAGCTCTGTCTGTAAATTGACCACTGTAGTCGCTAACTCAGACACTGAGAGCTCGGGATTATCAGGGACTAAGGGACTTGCTATCGCAGCATCATAAGACGCACCTTCCATCATCTTCGCTCAGGGGATTGTATATACGTGGGCTTGGCCTTTCTGTCAGGCTTTGGGCCTAATGACCGCTGTTTCAAATCCACGGGAGCGAAGATATTGTCTCTTCACTCTCACAGAGCCAAGGTACCCGCAGGTTGGAATGCACTGCAGAGAACCAGAGCCCCTAGGGAGTGGAGAGACCAAGAATGACCATCAGGATGACAACGGGAATAGAGAAGGCAGCCTGCAGGGACGAGGGAACAAATAGGTACAAGGTTATAAACAGCCCGCCCTAAAGAGGACCTAAAGCAAACAACAAGCGACAACAATCAACAACCCATCAGATGATATGCTTGCCCATACTCACACTCCTTCATAGGACTTTCCGCTTTACTGGGGGTTCTGGTGCACAGTGAGGAAAAGACAGATGTCCAGGTAAGGAAAAGGAAGTCTTCCTGTTCATTCAAATCACAACTGAGTCCATATACAAGTGTAAGAATAAGGAGGGGATGACCAACGATAACGACTCGCTGGGGACAACATGAGATGTACCAAAAAACACAAGATTCCCTATTAAAGGGGGAGGGTCCCTTCTCGAGTGTGATTCACACTCTGAAGTGTTGCCGCGCGCTCGTCAGCGCTTACCCTACTAGAGAGCCAGCAAGCAAAACAAAAGAATAAAAATCAAGGACTCACGCAGTTGTGAGATTTCTCGTTTGGTGCGTGTTCTCAGGCAGGGCACACTTGGTTATTGTAAAACGGCGTTGTTCAGCGCTCTTCTGCGCTCCAAAGTCCGATTCACCAATCGAATTCTATTAAGGAACATGTTATTCTTCAGCACGGTTCACAGCTCCGAGGCGGAACTCCAGGGTGTTCTCTCGTGTGTTGATTGAAGGAAGGCGGGAGTAGGGCACCGTCAGATCAGGTGCGTCAGGAAGGAAGAAATCAGTGCGAGCGGGTTTAAGTCTCTCTAGAACACAAAAGGGCAAACAAGGGAATTTGTTGCCTAAGGGAAACACAGGAATCCGTGACAAACGGCAGGCAGGTAGGACAGGATCATGAATTTCGTGTTCGCATCCGGGCTACTCGAACACGGGGGCGTGGTCCTCATCAGGATAGAAGGCCAAGCACCTGGTACAGGGAGCTACAGGCTTATATGCTGGAACGGTTCACCTGATTGGTTTCACAGCAACTTGGGGAAGCATACCAGGCGAGAACCGTCGCAATGCATCATGGGACATGTAGTTAGTCGATTGTTGTTTGCAGGCCCAGAGAGGATACAGGAAGCCTGACTAGTAACATGCTGTCTCTGCATCCTCTGGCTACTGCTATGGCACGTACTCTGGAGAGGGCCTCAGCCTTTACTGAGGAGGAGAACCAGGCCCTGCTGGACGGGCTCCTTTCACAGTACAGCAAGCGGTATGGGAAACTAGGGGAGCAGGTGATTGTGTAGTCCACTGCAGTCCACTGCCTTCCTAATTGTGCATGTTGTCTGACTAGCAGTACTAGCAGTGTGTACACCAGTGGCAAGCAAACTCACTGAATACTTTCACCCCCCAAAGTGTGTAGGTACATGTAATGAACAGGTGTTCTGCAGCTAAAGTGGATTTGTGCAAGCTTGTTAACATGTCAGACAGGCATGGCATTTTTCCATTCCCATGGGTGCACTACCTGTGTAACTCATTTTCTTTTGTGATGACGACATGTATATCCAACTGTGTGCAGCACAAATATGGGCCATGTGTGTTAATGGACTTTTAACTTTGTCAACCTCACAGGTTGATGCCCACCAGAAGCAGGAGATATGGCTGACCGTCGCCCGGGCAGTTCGATCGGTGGGGGTCTACAAGCTCTGGATCCGCAACTGCCAGAAGAGGTGGCAGGACCTTCGGGCTGGACCCGGAGGATCGCAAGGGTCCAGCTGAAGCTGTCACCTCCTCGCAGAAGGGGCAGACACTGGACCCTGACCCCCCCACATGCTCAGGATCCTGGCAGTGGTCTTCCCGGACCTGGATGGGCAGCTGAAGGCCAGACAGCAGCAAGGAGGGGGTAAGTCCATGCCTAATCTGTGTACTATGTCTGACATGCTAATTGCAGTCTTTTGTCCTGGTCACACTTCCACATTACATAGGTCTTGTAGTCCAATACTCAGGTCCCTCAATTGTGTGATGCACCCTCCTCATCTGATCCACAGGTGTGGACCCTACAGTCTGTTGCTTGTGTCACTAGGGCACTGTGTCCACGCAGTCAGCTATGCTTCAGGTTCCGGACAGCATCTGTTACCGTGACTCTGTTGTGTGTTTCATGGGTGGGTCAATTGTTTACACAATGCCTGAGATCTGACATGTGATCTGTGTGTGCCCTTGATATGTGTTACAATTGCTGGTCTGACTCGCCACATGTGGCTGGTGTATTTCAAACATACACATGCAGCAGGGTACTCCAATTTGTGTGCCTCATGAGTATGTATATCAAGTGTGTCACACTTGCTTAGCCACCTGACTACTGTCCAGGGCTAAACACTTTTTCACGTAGACCTGGGCAGCCATGCCTACTCAAGGGCATTTAGAAATACTCTGTAATCCCACTCCTGTGTATCAACTTGCAGGTTGTGCTTAGTGACATGTGCCTTCAGGTGTCTGCCTCTGTGTCATTGTGGTGTGGCTTCCTTTTCCGTACAACTGTGGTGTTCATGAGTTTGAGGGTCAGCAGGACATCTGAGATGTGACTATGAGAGACAATACCTGTGTGACATATAGTTGTGCGATCACTTGACAGTGCACAATGGTGTATGCAACTGTGCACTTCATGCATCTATGTTACATGCACAGCAGACTGTGATGTGCTAATGTACAGGGAGTTGTGTTCGCCGAGACTCATATGTCTGTTTTGTATGATGTGGGGTCTGCTGGGTCCGGGATATGTTGTTTGCAGGGGATGGGCAAGTGCACTTGTCAGCTGCAGAGTTTGCTTTACCCATGAGCTACGATTGTGACACAGTGCATACTGTTGTTGTCTGGATGCCCTGCCCCTGTGACAGGAGACAGTGTTGAGTGACTTTCCAGGCATGCCAGTGCCATGGCATTTAACTTCCTACGAGTGATCCTGCATTGTGTTCAAATGTGCTCCATGCACCCCATTGTGGCATTGACTATCAGGACATGAGAACATCATAGTGTGTGTTGCTGGCATGCATCACAAGCATGTGAAATTTGTCTCTGCCCATCTCTTCATCCTGACACCTGTACTGAGTCAGTGGCAAGAGATGTGATGTGTGTATAGTGACATACTCCACATGTTCACTTGCATGTCCAACAAATGTGTAGGTGGTGCATGTCGGCACATTGCGGTATTAGCATCCAACATGCAACAGACATATGGGTGCAAGTCCAGGAGGGATATGAGTGCCATGGTTGATGGTGAGACTGACAATTGGCTTATTCTAAACAGTTTAAGCATCTTGAGAAGTGTTCAGCTGATGATACCAGGGCTTGCCCTGTGATGTGATGTACTCACTGTGGTGTGTGCAGTCAGTGCAGTTGACTGATGTTGTTCTCTTTTTTCCTAATTCTATCCAGATACATCCATGGCCACAGGAGGGGACAGCTCCACGGACCAGGAGGAGCCACAGAGCCTGACTGGGACAGAAGGCGAGGAGCCGGAGGGACCCAGCGGCACGGAGGGCGAGTGGAGCCACGCCGAGGAGTCCTCAGCAACATCAACCCCAGCTGAGGGCCACAGAAGCTCGGAGGATGACTCCCTTGTGGAGGCGGGTTTCAGCAGCCACCAAACCCCAGCTAGTGAGGCTGTCCCTGCCACCGCCCCCACCACCACCATCACCACCCTCCCATCGGCTCCCATCCCAGAGGTCCGTGGAGGATCTTGTGTTCGGGAGCATGTCTCCTTTGTGCCAGGCACCGCACCCCCTGCCCCTGTGTCCCCTGCTGCCCTGAGTGAGGAGTCTGTGGACTTGCTTAGACAGATCCATGTAGGGCAGACATCAATGCTGAGTGTCCTCCATGCACACACCAGTCTGTTGACACAACTGGTGTCATTTATGGAGGGGATTTCATCGGGCATGTCTGCCCTATAGAGGACCAATCCGTCCATGGCCTCCTCCCTGACGGCTGCAGTGTCCCTCCTCCAACAGTCCCACACCCCTCCTACCCCTGCACAACCCACGATTCATAGTACCCTACCTGTCCCAAGCACACACACACCTGCATATTCTCACAAACCCACAGACACGGGCAGCACACAAACACCCAAACCAAGGGATAGACGTGCACACAAGCAAGCGCAGGGGACTGATACCCCACTCACAGGGGATGGTTTGCAGACACACACACAGTTATCCACAAGCATTCCACAGTCCTCCGATACCTCTCCCTCCCAGCCCCCTTCCCTTGCCTCAACTGAAACCCCATCTCCTCAGAAGCTCTTCCTCTGTGACCTTGGCCTCTTCCCCACCGACCCAGCAGATCCATCTTACAAGGGGAAGAGGAAGTCACCACACACAGAGGGGAGTGCCCCTCACACCCGGACCCCCTCCCCCAGATGCAGTCAGACTGAGGCCCCCACCCGCAAGTCTCCCCGGAGCCAGAAGAGCAAGACCCCACCCCCGCTCCGCAGCTCATTGATGAAGTCTCCGTCCTCCATCCCCCAGGCCACCGCTCCACAGGTTCCCCCACCACACCCTGCCCCAGGTTCCCCCACCCACAGATACACCATCCCCAAAATACTGAGGCCTTTCCCCCTACAACTTGCTCTTCCACCCCCGGTCAGACTGTTTGTGCCACTGGAGTGGGGACCGTGTCCCCCCTCTGTCCTGCTGACCTCACCTGAACCCCATTTTGCTCCCATTGAGTTAGGCACTGCAGTGGAGTCCACGACCACCCCGTCTGACTTGGGCACTGCAGTGGGGACCCAGTCCACTTCATCTGACCTGCCCACTGCAGTTGTGCCGGCACCCACCCCATCTGACTTGTGCCCCACAGTTGTGACTGCACCCACTACTTCAGTCGGCTCCCCTGCAGTTGCCAGTGACACTCCTGCATCCACCACCCCTTCACTGCCTCCTTCTGCTGCGCCCTGATCCTGTCCCTGCGGTGCCTGGCCTGCCCCCATGTATGCCTCTCCGAGAGAATGTCCCCTGTCCTTACCAGTGCAGGTAAGCAACATGTGACAGTTGTCACTCAAGTTAACTTTGTCATTTGGATATGGACTGGCCATTGGCCTTTGTTTTGAGTGGACTTTGCATTTTAAAATTGCTGAATAGAGCATTTTTTTTTATCCTTGTGAATTTGATTTAGCTGTACATTATGTTGATGTTTAGCATGACCTTGCAGTTGTAATGCTGGATTTCCAATGTTAAATACTGAGGTGTTAATGTGAGGTACTCCATGTGGTCGATGAGATATCTATCCTATTCTAGTCGTTATCCATATCATCCTTTGCAGCTAAATGGGTGTGTCATGATTAACAATTTGTGGACATCTCTGTAAACATTTCATTTGCATGGTCACATCTGTGGCTTGCACACATGCACATATGATGTGCTTCCCATTGTCCAATTTGTCTGTTTCCCTGACAGTGGGCGCATCTCCACTGGACATGTAAGTGTGGGCATCATTGGTATAGGAGTAACTGCGTCCTCTGTGCAACTTGCTGGACATATGTATTGAGTATGTGCAGATGACTTATGGGAGACTCCCATACCCAGGCTGTTGTGACCAGAGCCTTCATTGTGTGGTGACTGATGGCTGACTGACCAAGTGTTCTGCTGACATGACTGAGACCTGCTGGGACTATGTTTGGCACAGCTGAGCTTCCACAGGAGTTGAGTCCCCTCAAGTAAGTGTGTTGTTCTGTGACATTGCCTGGGCCCATGGTGTGTGTTGTGTGAGCATGTGTGTTTGTGTCCACATCCCTTTTCATACACAGGCAGTGTTCCCTTGATATGTTCCTGTTGTTGATGCTTGCTGAGTTGTACTATGTTCATCCCACAACTTTGCCATGGGCTACCAGATGTGTGGGTGCATGACACAATACTGTTAATTGATGTTTCATCATTGGAATTTGTCAGTTCTGAGTGGTGATGATGTGGTCAGACGCAGATGGGACACAGTCAGGGGTCCCCAAGGCACTTCTTTGTTCGCAATAGCATGTAGTTGTCCCTAGCTGGTACCTTTCTGTGATTGAGACATGTGTATGTGTGTGTGACTGCTCCCACTCGTCCGGTTAAGGGCTGCAAAGTTGGCAGGTGTCAGCATGTGTGCCTTGTGGTTCTCCTTGGCTTCTGCATTGTCCTGGGACTGTGGCAGGTATTCCGAAGGTTACGGGAGCTATGATGTCATGGCCATGTACCACATACTGTGCAGTATGTCTGTCATTCAGGGTTGTAAACTGTCCTTGTGTGATGAGTTTGTGCACCTTAGTTACTCCCAACATTACTGTGTTTGTTATGGGTGCATGTGCAATGTCACATGTCCATGTGGGCTTCACAGATGCACATTGGTGCAGTTCAGGGTGTGTGGTGCTGAGGGTGGACTGATGTAAATGTTTGCATGGATGGGCCCCATCTACCGTTTGCCCATGGATGACGGGCCATGCAGAGTGATTTGTGTTTGTGTAGGTGTGATGTACGTTTGTGGCACAGGACACATGTCTGGGTTTCAAAGTTCGTACGACATCTACCTTTGTCAGCACAGTGGACGTGTCATGCATGCTTGTGTCACCCCAATGTCCGGTCCCTGGGGGTAGTGCTGTTGTGTGTCAGTCTCTTGCTGTGTTAGTTGCTGTTCATTCCAGCTTGTGTCACATGTGTCTGTTGGGCTCCCTTTCATCTCACAATGCCTGATTGCCCACTAAGGGGGGACCATTGATGGTTTACTTTTGTATGGCACTGTGTCCACATCTGTATCACTGTGGTTCAGCCCCCCTCATGTGTTGTGTAGTTGCCTGGGGATACTGAAACACACACGCACCCATGTTGTGTCAGATATGCAGTGTGAGGTTGCCTGTTTGTGCATCTGCACCAGTGCATTGGTACTGCTGTTGTGGGCCATTGTCTGGATGTTGTTTTTGTGATTTACCCTGCTGTCCCTGTGAGTCATATCACATCATTCTGCACATTCATCCTGGTTGTTAGGTCCCATTGCTGGCATGGAATGGGAGTTTGTGACCTGACACCTACAGTCTACACAGGTTGTTTTGATTTGTGTGTCTATTTTCGAGATGTATGTATGCTTTGTGATGGTCACTTCTGCTTTTGTGTCATTGTACTCTATATGCATTGTCAGCCCGCATGGGTGGTGCTTGTCTGCACATGGCCGAGAGTATGTTAGGTTTTCACAGCACTGTTAGCCTCACCACATATCTGTGGGTATGAGACACAACCACTACTTTGCCCCAAAAGTGTTTCATGTGTTGGGAGGAGGATCCATACATGCTGTTTGGCATTTGCAGCTTTGACCATGATGACACTTACCTTTTGGTCACTGTGATGAGGGGGGTTTTAGACCCCATTACCACAATGCTCAACATTTGCTGCAGTTTGGAATCCCACACTTAACTTTTGTTCTACACAGTGAGGGGGGTTATTTTTACATTGACATAGTGCTATAGTGATTCGTGCCTTGTGTAGGCCACACTCAGTTTTTGGTCACACATGTGATGGTAGTTACATTGTATGTTCGAGGTCATAATCCCTGTTGTGGGCATTTGTCACAGACTACACACTGTTGTCATGATGTTAGGGGGGATGTATGTTGCTGACATACCTAATGTTGGTGTATGATGGATGTGTGATGCATCACCCATCCTATGGGTGGGGGTGGCAGGGTTGATGGGCAACATAAGCCCTATGGGTGGGGTGGCAGGAGTGCTGGGCAACAGGTCCCCTATGGGTGGGGTGGCAGGAGTGCTGGGCAACAGGTCCCCTATGGGTGGGGGTGGCAGTAGTGATGGGCAACATAAGCCCTATGAGTGGGGGTGGTAGTAGTGCTGGCCATGCAACCCCTATGGTGGCCTGTTGCTAGTGGCCAGGATATGGATCCTCTGTGTGTGTGTGACATTTGGTGGGTATGTGTCGTTTGCTTGTGTGATGGGTGTCTGACTTACCATCTGCGCCGTCCGCGTCTGTTCCTGTTCCGGTCATAGATGTATAGTACTGGTATGACCTGCGTGATGGGATTCATGATGTGCTCATCTCGTACACGCTGCTTGTTGCTCCGTCTCGAAACCGTTGCAAGCTGGTCCGTCTCGTAACCGTGGATTGAGTTCTGGTGCGAATCGTACTTGATATGCTTCTTTTCCGGATGCTGTGACGTGCTGTACGTGGTGACCCGTCCGGCGCGAATGATGTGCGCATCGTACTTGTCCAGCCAGAAACTACTATGGATACTGCTTCCGGGCGACTCGGTTTGGCGTTCGGAGGTACGACTTGGACGGAGAATGAAGCTTGAATCACAGCCTACGTGTCGGTCGGATTTTTGTCAGTTATGCGCATCGTACTTCATCGCCAGGACGTCCGGCACTTTTTCGCCAATAGCAGTCATCACTATTCCCTGGCGGAGCAGTCAGCATGCTCACAATGGTGGCGGAGCCTTTCCCTGGTGGTTGAACCGCCATTGAAAGGCTGGGGGAGAATGTCTTCAGGGGCCTGTTGTGGGCCCTCCTCGTGTTGGGGAGAGGTGTGGGTGTACTGGAGGGTACCCATGGTGCCCCCTTACTTTTCACTGCACCAAGTGGCAGGCACAGTGTAGTGTATATTGTAAACCAGCATGCAACTGCCTTCGAGTATTCCCAACCAGTTGTTACCACTGTGTTACCTACTGGTATTTTTAAGAAACATTATTGTTACACTTTACTTGTTGGTATTATACAATATCACATTTTAGTTGCAGATTGTCATTTTTTGTTCATATTTGGAATGGTTTCATAATTTCTTTAACCGGTGTTTACATGCACTCGTGGGTTCTTTTTTCATCTCCAGCACATTATACTTTCTAGTACACAGGGCATTTTAGTTTCAGTGAGCACGTTTTTACCCGATCAGCATTTTTCTTCAGATTTTCACCACATTCGGCATTCTTTACAGGCACTAAGATGGCCGCCAGATTTACTCTGCACCTCTCTTTAGTTATGTCACGAGTGCCATTCCGATCACGTGACTTTTTATTGCCACTCTTTAAAATGGTACTGCATCTCGCTGTTTGTATTACGATAGATTACCAGTGCGGTCAAGTTAGGATGTTTTCATCAACTTCCTTTTGGTGAGTGGCTTTCTGCAATCCTATTACTATTTTTAATATCAGTGCACCTATATTTTTGTTGATGTTACCGTATTCGTTCTCCACACTCACAGTGTCTCTTTTTATTTTTCATTCCGCTCCAGACTCTGTTTTCCACTTCCAATATAACAAGGTAACTTTTTCACTTTTGCACTTGGGTGTCTTGTAAGTGTTTTATTTTGCACATTTTAACTGACTGTAATTCCTACATTTCACCGTACCTACGGGCGTGTGGGTACGCTCTGTACCTACGGGGGTGGGGGTCTGCACCGTACCTACGGGGGTGGGGGTCCGCACCGTACCTACGGGGCTGGGGGTCTGCTCCGTACCTACGGGGGTGGGGGTCCGCACCGTACCTACGGGGGTGTGGGTACGCTCCATACCTACGGGGGTGGGGGTCCGCACCGTACCTACGGGGGTGGGGGTACGCTCCGTACCTATGGGGGTGGGGTCCACACCGTACCTACGGGGGTGGGGGTACGCTCCTTACCTACGGGGGTGGGGGTCCGCACCGTAACTACGGGGGTGGGGTGGGGGTACGGTGTGTACATGGGGTGGGCTGTGGGTACGGTGCGGACGTGTAGGGATGGGGGTACGGTGCGTACCGGGCCCCCTTTTCGTCGTGCATCGCGGCGTACTTAGCTTTTCCGGCACTTTTTGGGTCCCGTAAAAATTTTGCCATGCGAAGTGTTGTGGGTACGAATCGTACTTGCTGATCCGTAAAACGCTGCCTGACTCCGTGCGAATGTCGCATACGCGGTGTCCCGGATCCGATTTGTATGTATTTTTTTGCCGGTCGGTGTTTTTTACGATTCGTTCGGAAATGGTGTTTCTGTACGAATCGTACTTGCGGGTTTGTAAGGTGTTTTTCCCGGGTACGAGTCGGACGGAGAAAACGCTCCGTCCGATGGTTCGTACCCAGGTTTTACAGGATCGGAATCGGCATCTAAACATATATACTTTACTAATCCCACTGCAAACTAAATTAAGTCAGGAAAGGGGCTGGACACTTAACATTTATAATTTACTATTCCCCCTTCAAACTACATGAGGTCGAGGAAGGTGCTGGACACTAAACATATATAATTTACTATTCACACTCCTAACTATATTAACTCAGGGAAGGTGCTGGACACTAAACATATATAATTTACTATTCCTACTCCAAACTACATTAAGTCAAGGAAGGTGCTGGACACTAAACATATAGGGGCTTATTAATGAGCCATTGCGTCACTTTGGCGCCGCCGGTGCATCACTTTTTGTGACGCACCAGTGGCGTAAAAAATGCACCATGTTGCGTCATATTTACAAAGTGACGCATCTAGGTAGATGCGTCACTTTATAAACTCCTGCGCCACGTTATACCTGCCCCAGGTATAATGTATGCAGCGTGGGCGTTCCGACGCAAGAAAGGGTCGTAGAAGTGACGCAGTGAAATCTATGAGATTTCACTGCGCCACTTCTAGGATGCAAATGTGTCAATTTCTTACCCCTGCCTCACAGCAGGCGTAAGACTGATGCAGTCACATTGAAATGGGACTTGCCCATGTTAAATGACCCATTGCTGAAGTTGCGTCACTTTTGTGACACACTCCAGCAATGCATCATTTTTGAGCCTACAGATACGCCAGAAATACTGAAGTATCTGTAGCTCCTTGCGACCTGATGCGTCATATTGTAAATATGACGCATCCAGCATGTCGCAAGGTAGGTGCAATGAAAAGTGACGCATCGCTGTTTTCACGCACCGATACATCACTTTTCATAAATGAGGCCCATATAGTTTACTATTCACACTCCAAACTACGTTAAGTCAGTAAAGGTGCTGGAGCCTAAACATATATAAATTACTAATCCAGCTCCAAACTATATTCAGTCAAGGAAGGCGCTGGACAATAAACGCATATAATTTACTACTCCCACTCAAAACTACATTAACTGAGGGAAGGCATAGGCCAATAAACATGTATACATTTATATTCCCATACCAAACTATATTAAGTCGATAAAAGTACTCAAAAATGTAATTTTTAAATATGATATTGCCAGAAAAAAATACATAGAAACATACAAATTAATACACATTATACCTATATTTTAATACTCCCATTTTTAATAAATGTCCCCCCAAAAATGGTATTTGTAAATATTTCATAATCCAAACTTTCATTTGAATTTTTTAATATTATTCTCAACATTTTTTTGTAATTTGAAAATACCTCAAAGAAATTATTTATACATTTCACTAAATATCAAAACATTTAAACAAAAAAGATTACATTTTAAATTATTTAATAGATATTTTATTTTTTTATAATTATTTTAAATTATTTACAAAAAAGCACCATCATCACCTATAACCCCAGCATCACAGATTAAAACACTTCCTACCCTTATCACCTATAACCACAATATCCAACTCCTAATTTATTTTTTTATTTTTTACAATGTTTTTTCTTTTAAAAAAATAGAATGTTATTTTAAAACACTCCCCACCATTATTCCCTATAAACCCAACATTCCACTCCTAAAACACATTTTTGAATTTCATAAATATTTCTAAAAACATGTAAAATATTTGTAATTTTTTTTAAACCACTCCACGCTTATCCGCAATAAACCCAACATCCCACTGCTAAAACTCAATTAAAAATTTCATTACTATTTTAGATTTTTTTTTAAATTTTAAAAAAATATGTTTTAAAACACTACCCATCCTTATCCCCTATAAACCCAACATCCCGCTCCGAAAACATAATTTAAAATTTCATTAATACTTTTTTTTTAATTAAACATTTTAAAACACTACCCACCCTTATCTCCTATAAACCATTTATTATAAATTATTAATACATTTGAAATTATATACTATATTAAAAAATGCACCTTTACAAAATAGATATTTTTTAATAACGATATTTAAAAAATCTATATTTTTAACAATGATATTTTATACAACACAACATATTGATATTCTTGACATCGATATTATATACAACAATATTTTTGACTTTCGACATTCAAAACTCAATATTATTGCACAACGATATTTAAAACTTGATATTTTGTCTACTTACCCATCAGCACTTCTCCTTTCTTTTTCCACAAAAGCCGTTCAAACATGAATGGCAAAATATTCTAGTTTGCAAATGTTTTCTATATAATTATGACTGAAATATTTGCAACATATTGCAACATCTGCTGCATAATCTGACAATTTTAACTTATAAATTGTTTGTAGCTCAAATCAATCAAAAGTTACTAAAAAATGTGACTTGTGTTGCTACAAAGTGGACGGCCCTTTGCAAAGGTTGACTGATCACCTTTCTCACTGCTGCAGTTGTATGTTGCACTGGCCCTAATAAGGCAAAATCTTTCCAGAGATTGTTAGCATGTGTAAAAATGTCAAAATAATTATGGGGTCTATTAGGATGGCGGTCGGAAAACCACTCCGACCGCCATGGTAGCGGAATTCAAGCGTCCGCTGGTACTGCGGCAAAACCGGCGGTCCGATTAGGATCAATCGCCAAAAAAATCTGACCGTGGCAGAACGAGGCCACCAACGACCGCCCGTAGCGGGTGGAGGAGGTGAAAATTTGTCCGCGGCGGTCAGATTCATGGCGGAAACACACCAAACCTCCGCCAGGACAGCGGAGAGACCGCACGGAAAATTAGGATATCCTCGATGTGACCGCGGTACGTTCTGCTGTTTCCAACCGCCGTGGTCGCAAACAGTGATGAATGGGAGATCCGGCAGAAGGGCTGTAGCATAGCCATTGCTGCAGACGCTCAATGAAAAATATGGCGGCCGACTAAAAAAAATCACAAGGCCACCAAGTGCACACAGCAAACAAGCCCTGCTCCCAAAAACACCAAACACATCCCAAAGACACACCCCCATGGCAAATTCAAAAAGTACCAATCCCAGGACAACCCACACAACACACCTGACAGCAATATTCCATCTTGACACACCCACATAACTGAGCATAAAACCAGCCCCTTCCCTGACCAGAATCCTTTGCAATACTCCACAAATTAAGGGCCCAACACCAGAACACAAAGGAGAGGGAAATCTGCACACATCACACCAGCATAACAACACACACACACACCACCTACACCATCCCCACCATCCTCACAAGTGCACCCCAAAACATTAGCACATCACACACCATGGCACCACAGAAAATGCCCAAAGTCACAAAGAGTGAGTGGTCAGTCATTGTAGATGAGATAATCAGTAGAACCGCAAGTGTTTGGTAACCTGGTCCAACAGACACCATTAGCCATAAGAGCAAACATTTGGGTAAGAATAGTTGACAAGGTCAATGCAGTAGGGACCACCCCTCAAAACAAACAGGAAATCATGAAGCGGTGGCATGACCTGAAGAGTGTTGTCAAAAAGAAGAGGAACAAGAACCGTGAGCTGGCTCAGAGGACTGGCGGTGGCCCTCCCATTCCACCAAGAACATTCACTGCATGGGAGGAGAAGGTGCTTGCCATACTGCATCCAGAAAGTCTCACAGGAATAGCCGGGGGAGTGCAGTCTGGTAAGGACAAACAAATGTAAACCATTACACTGCCATGTACTGTCTTGCACAACTACAAAGCTACATCTCCTAGGCCCAAGTACATTCATATGCACCACAATACCCAACATAGGTCACACAGATGTAACATTCACTCCATCTGAATCACCCCAAAGGTAGCCAACATTTACAGGGTTGTATGTGTCCAGGCAACTAGTACTACAACTCCCACCAGGCCCACCTGTCCCACTCCTGAGCAGGATGTAGCACTCCCCCCCACCCAGAAGCATGTGTCAGCTATTGTATGGTTCACCCTCACCTAACAGGAAGGTAGCCATCTTCCCATGGAGGGCTGTTTGGGGGTCGGAGGCCTGCACTACTACTCCCACCAGGCCCCCTTGTTCCCCAGCTCATCAACATGGAGCACTCCCTCCTACCCAGATGCATGTGGCAGCCATTACATTGTACACTTCAAACTAACAGGTAGGTAGCCATCTTCCCGGGGAGGGCTGTTTGGGGGTGGAAAGCCTGCACAACAGCTCCCACCAGACCCCCTGCCCCACCCCTGAGCAGGACGTAGCACTCCACACTCACACAGAAGCAGTTGGCAGCCATTGTATGCTTCACCCACACCTAACAGGTACGTAGCCATCTTATGCTCTCTTGTCCCACCCCTGAGCAGGATGGAGACCTCCACCATACACACACACAGATGTGTCACAAATCCCATCCAAATATGAAAACAGAACAGGTAAGCAGACAGTGCATGCACCCAGCCATTCCTCTCAAAAAGTATGGTGCCATATGACAACATCAGCCCTCTCCTCCCACAAAAATTCACACAGACCCAATTGGCACTTACAGTGTGCAGACAGCTAAGTGAATGTACTGTCACAGCAACCAAAGTGTGACTCACTAATTCACATGTTGAAGAAAGTCTGTGCACAATCATGCACAGCACTGAATGCCATGTGTAAGTGCCATGGGGGAGAGCATCAAGGACCATATGAAAACAAAGCAAGCATGGTCTGAAGTACAAATTGAGATTTGCACATTACATGACAAAGGTATGTATGAGATAACAATGGCTAGATCATGCTCAGATGTAATGTTTGCCAGACAGAGTAATCAACAACGGTGCTTCACATACATTTTTTGGGGCGCCAGTTGTTGGATGACAACATGTCCTTGTAATCTCAAAATATGCATGTGGTGCATGGTATGTATTGACATGTCACACCATGGACAAGTAATGCATGTACCTTCACATCATGTCAGGATGCACAGTAGTGTGCAGACAAACAATGTGATAACTATTAAACTGTGTGGTGTACAACCTGTGAATATGATACATCTAACACCAAGCTTGAGAGGTGCACTTCAATGACCATTTCCCCTCTGTCCCACAGGTGACCAAGAACTGGCTGCAGAGGACGACAACAGCAACCTGCGTAGCCAGTCCATCCCCAGGAACATGGACTCTCGGATGAGGACTCCCTGAATCCTTCGGACACGGAGCTCGAAGCCAGCCCATCTGGTGTGCCAGGGCACAACAGGTCCCAGGACACCATTGTCCCCCACCACATCTGCAGCAACACCAAAATCTATGCAGACCCCTGCTGTAGTGGTCTGTGCGACCTTAACCACCATCAGTGCTGCCTGCAACACTCTCTCTGCCACAGAGGATGACCACCCCACACCTGCAACTGAGGAGGGCAGGGAGAGAATCCGGGTGCCTACAGTGGTGAGGCAACAGGTACATGGCAGCAAGGCAGGTGGGAGAGCAAGGGTCAGTCACAGACACCCGACACTGGGACCGAAGCCCTGGACAACATCAACAGAGTCCTTGGGGGGCACGAACGGGCCGGGCTGAGGAAGACTCACGTGAGCTCCTTCTGCTGATGAGGTCCATGGACACCCGCATGGGCAAAATAGTGGACCTCTTGGGCCAACTAGTGGCTGTACTGAGGGACAGGCCTGCACCACAACCAACACCTTCACCTCCCTCTGGTGGCCCGCAGGATGACAGTTCACCATCCTCCTCTGCGGCCACAGAGAGGGGGAGTCCTCAGACCCCACTGGCCCGCAGCAGAGGCCCCCGCCAAACGATCAATGGGCCATCCCAAGAAATCCCAGGGAGGATCCCGTGGCAAAGCACCTGCCAAACGCCAGTCACGGAGCCAGCCATGATGGCAACACTCTAAACCACTGCATTGACTTTTTAGACTGTCCTTCCCCACACTGCCTTGTGAATGGAATCCGTCTGTTGGACTGGGTCACCACATCAATGTGGTGAATACTCGATTGTCTCATGTACTATCACTGACAACTCACTGTTTCACTAATCACCTTCTTGAAAATATTCACCCCCTGTCACATGTCCCCATTGTAAATAAACACTCCTTACACACACATGTCGTTTTGTCTGCTCCTTGTTTATTCCAGGATGTGCAGTCTTCACCATGATCACAATGTACCTGGAGTATGGAATGTCTGTAGGCAAGAAGAGGCTGAAGGGACCTAGGAAAACACAACAGAACAATATTCACTAGTCAGGTGTCGGCATCACTGCCATCACACAACACTTGTCATCAAGGTACTCCAATCTGCACACATTACAATGAGCAACAGTACCAACATAAACATCCTGTAGATGTGCCAAACTACCCTGTCCAAGAAACATCGACACCCAGCACTGAGTCAACAACTGGCTGCAGTCAAAAAGCTCACATACACCTTGCCAACAACAACGAAATCAGTAGACAATGGCTCTGTTGTACATTTTCACTCACCTTCAAGTGAAGTAGTGGTTGATGAGCTGTTGACGCTGGTCGACAGCTTCCTCCTCTCCACTAACCTCCTCACTGGACATGGGTTGGTTTGCAAGCGGGGGCCTTGGCTGCTCATCAGCATCCAGGAGTAGGGGGATCTCCTTGCACAAGGCCAGGTTCTGGAACATGCAGCAAGCAACTACAATCTGACACACCTTCTTGGGCGAGTACATCAGTGCATCTCTGGTCTTGTCCAGGCAACGGAAACTTGACTTCAGGAGAAGGAAAGTACGCTCCACCACACAACGTGTCCTCCCATGGGCATCATTGTAGTGGACTTCAGCTGGTGTCCTGGGATTCTGCAGTGGGCTCAGCAACCAAGGATGGTTGGGATATGCTGAATCACCTAGGTGTGAGAAACTTAGCAATGCAACTGTGGCAGAGGACAGCATGTCACACACACAGCACGCTACTGGACTCTTCGTACTCACCCACAATCCATGCATGCTCCGGAAGCAGATTATCCATCAGTCGTGGGTGGCCCAATGCTGTTACGCATGATGTACGAGTCATGGGCCGAGCCTGGGAATTTGGCACCGACGTGTGAGATGATCATATCTGCCTGGCACACCACTTGCACATTGATGGAATGGAAATGCTTCCTGTTCCTGTAGATGTGCTCACGTGCCTGTGGTGGAACCAGGTCAACATGTGTACAGTCAATGGCAAAACCAAAGGGAATGATGGACGGAGTGTTGAACATTGCAAGCACTCACCCCCAGTCAACTGATCTGGGTTTAATCCATCATCATTCTTTAGCTCACTCTGCCACCCCAGTTCAGACATGGCCATATGCAAATCAGTCTGACCCTGTGCCTCATGGGAACAGTCCAGCCCGAACTGCCAAGCCATGTCTTCCCTGGACCGGAAACAAGCATCCTGGGACCGGTTTGTGGTTGATCAGCCGTCATCAGCCAGGCTAGCTTGAATCCAGTGGCAAAGTGAGCAAGGGACCCATGTCTGGGCATACCCTGCCAACTTAGGGCGAACAAAGCAAAACCAAAGGAGATGATGGACGGAGTGTTAAACATTGCAAGCACTCACCCCCAGTCAACTGATCTGGGTTTAATCCATCATCATTCTTTAGCTCTCTCCGCCACCTCAGTTCAGACATGGCCATATACAAATCAGTCTGACCCTGTGCGTCATGGGAACAGTCCAGCCCAAACTGCCAAGCCATGTCAGTCAATGGCACCAACAACATTGGGGATGTGCCCAAGGGCATAAAAATCTCCCTTCACAGCCGCCAATTCATGCCTCCTGGGGAAATGGATATATCTGTCCTTGTAGATCATCATAGCGGACTGGACATCAAGTAGTACCATGCTGAACATAGGTTGCGACATCCCACCTGCGCTGGACACCGTGTACTGGAATGATCCAGAAGCAAAAAAATTCAGGGCCGCCATCACCTTAGACGTTGGTGTGAAAGCATGGTTGGGATATGTCCTGCGAGGCTGCAGGTGGGGCTCAACACAGCACATAGGTCTTGGAGGGTGTCAGGATCCAGACGGAATTTCTGTATGACCTCCTCATCCTCCATGTCTGCCAGCACTTTGAAGGGACGGTGCACATTTGGTCTCCTCTTAGGTGAGATGAAAGCGGACACAGGTCAATGCAATCCATAAAGAGATGTGTCTGGAATCTTACGTTTTGACTGACACAACGGCAACAATGACTAGAATCACAGTCCAGCTTACAGCACAACTTACTTATAGGGACACCTTCAGCTTCACCATACGTACACCTGTCCACTTTTCACACAGCTAGCATCTCACAAACAACATCCGACTATGTGAATGCCCAAAGGGATATGGCCACATCTTGCATGGGCAGCCCTGAGAGTAGTACCAACAGCATATGTGTGAAACTGGCACACTACTGTCTCCTACCTAGCTGCTGTACCTGCCACACCTTCTTGCGTACGTCACACAGGGCACACATCAACCACACAATGACCCAAGACTGTGCGTTCATTGACAAGTATGGGCATGAGCCAAGAAAAGTAGACAGTCAAATCTGCACATTGTGTAATAAGACATTCATCACTGTGAGTTGCTTAGCCCTTTTACACATTGACATGTGTACCCATTGGATAGTTCATCACAACACTGTTCTGTGTACATGCCCATCTAAATCACAAGTGACATGTGAGTGAGTACTTGCCAATGTTTCTAATCATATACAACAACATGGCATGTGTAGTCAGAAGTGGGGTAAAGGTTAAATTGCCATTGAGTGCTCAATCTTGTGCCATGAATCATTTGTCTACTGTGCACCATTGAGAACTGGCCATTGGCCATTCACACTGCATGGCGTGTCCATAGGTGTTGTCAAGGTGATCTGACACCCAAATCACGGTCATTGATAGCAATGTATGGCATACATATCGCGGTAGCCACCGCCTGGCCCCTGTGGTGTGTCACCGTCAATGCCCAAAACACAATTGCGGTAGTGATTAGTCATATACACATGGTCAAATGGCGGTAGGCATGCTCCGCCACCCGAATCACGGTCATTCATAGCAATGTATGGCACACATATTGCGGTAGCAGCCGCCTGGCCCCTGTGGTGTGTCAATGCCAATGCCCAAAACACAATAGCAATAGTGATAGGCATATACACATGGTCAAATGGCAGTTGGCATGCTCTGCCACCCAAATCACGGTCAATCATAGCAATGTATGGCACACATATCGCAGTAGCGACCACCTGGCCCCTGCGGTGTGTCACCGCCATGGCCCATGCCCTTACAGCATAGATTAATGCAATTTTGAAAATCGCAGTTGGCGTGCTCCTCCACCGCGGAGCTGGTCATTGGATGAATTTGAAAAAGGCTGACCTGGAAAACCAATTGCAGCAGGTTAGAACCACTGAAGCTACCCCTGTGTGGGAGAGAGCCTCACATTTCCACAGCTCACAGAGCCTGCTGTCTGCCACCCCTCACCACCAACTGCTGCTGCTGCTGACTCCAGGGCCTGCTGCCTGCCACCCCTCACCACCAACTGCTGCTGTCTCCAGGGCCTGCTGCCTGCCACCCCTCACCACCAACTGCTGCTGCTGCTGTCTCCAGGGCCTGCTGCCTGCCACCCTTCAACACCAACTGCTGCTGCTGCTGTCTCCAAGGCCTGCTGCCTGCCACCCCTCACCACCAACTGCTGCTGCTGCTGTCTCCAATGCCTGCTGCCTTCCACCCCTCAACATCAACTGCTGCTGCTCCTGTCTCCTGGACACAGTAATGGCGAGGACTGGGAAGATCCGGGTCAGTCCCTTCACCACAGAGGAGCTGGAGGTCCTGGTGGACGAGGTGCTCACACACTATGCGAGGCTATATGGTGCTCCAAATGTCGTGGTAAGTCTTTCGGAGTGGAAGTGAGAGTGCATTGGGGGCACACATGAAGTTGATCTGCTGAAGTATGTGCCTGAGAGTGTGGGGTTGTGTCATGCACTGCCTACCATGCAGTCTCCAGGGGAAAGGGGTGTGTAGCCTATTTCACATGTTTCCCTGCCTGCACATCAAGATTGGAGGGACATGTATTGTCTTGTCAGCCATACAGTGATGCAGAAAGTTGGTAATGCAGGAGACAGGACAGTAATTGCTTGTGTGAATGGATGTGGGGGTCCCTGATGTCCTTCACAGGCTCATCTGTGGCCTTAGCAAGGATTTATGTCCAGAGGGAAGTGATGGAATTGTGTCTGACTCAAAATTTGCATCTTCCATGGCTCAGCAGTATGCTCAGGACTTTATTACCAGAGGGGGACACTCTTGGTGGTCATTCACCTATGACACAGCATATTGTCTTATTTTTGTGCACAGCCCCTTCCATTCCCTCCAGCTTGTGTACTGACTGGCATGTGTAGGCACTGTTTCCGCTCTCCAATTGTCCCTTCATGTGACATTTCTGATGCCCCACGTTGGACCTCAGTGTGATCCCACCTGGCCTGCACAGTCACTGTCCAATCTGACAAGGACACATCACTGAATGTACAAAGTGTAATATGTGTGTGGTTTGCTGGACTCTCCGTCAAAGAGCCATCTCAGCCCTGTAGATTGCACACGAAAGGCCTTGTTAGAAAGGTGTGGGATTGTAAGATCATGTCCCTCGATGTGACATCCATGACACAGTCAGCCATTCACAGGGCAATGACATTGTTGGCTGCGCAGTGTTGAACACAGTGAGTCTGCCCCTAAACATATATCAAAATGTAATGTATGTCTTGCTCCCCCTCAAACTGGATAGAAGATGTGGACAGCCTACACATAGCTTTCTGTGCTGGCATCCTGCATGTGTATGAGATGGGCAGGTACTGTGTCCACCCTCATACCTGCATGCATTTTTGTATGATTCCCCATGCTAATGTGCCATGTGAGATGCAGTATTGTCTCTGCTTGACATATCTGTGAAGTTGGGCTAGGTTAGTATCATGCCCCTGGTACATAACACTGTCACTGATTTTTTCCCTCTCTTGTCTCCAGTGCCTGCAGCTCAAAGTCCACCAGCGTAAGACCATGTGGAGGACCATTGCACACAAGGTGCGGGCTCTGGGTGTCTCCAACCGACAGCACACACACTGCCACAAGAGCTGGGATGAAATCTGCCGGCTGAGCAAGAACGTGGCAGAGATGATGCTGGGGCTGCTCCCTCGGGCTGGCAGGTTGGCGCGCAGGAGCATGACACCACTAATGGCCCCACATCTTAGCTGTGACACAGCATGAGCTGGATGCACATTTGAAGGAGCATCAACAGCAAGCTAGGGCTGAGTATTCTGGGAAGGGTGACTTCGGTTGTGAGTGGCTGCATGTGTTCACAGCCTGGGCCAGTGCTGGGCTCTGTGATGTTGGTAGTGGGCTTGTAAGTGGCCTCTGTGTTGTGTGCAGCTGTCATGCATTTGCCCTACCTGTACTTTATCATGTCATTAGAGTAATGGCCTTTGACATTGCATTCTGAGTTGTGGCCTTCTGGCATCGTCTGCATTGGGGTAGTCAGGGACATCCCATGGAAGGGAACGGCAGTGTGAATCATCTGAGTGTACTTTCCTCAGTGTGTTCAATGCCTGATGTCAGAATTGTGAGGACTAGACATTTGACACCAATGTGCAACTGTAGTTGTGCCCCAAAGAAAGACATGGTGGATAGCATGAGCTCATGGCCATTGTGGACTGTTATGTTGGAGTCTGTATCTGTGTTGTCCCCTTCAGCTCCCTCCAGATGTGACAGTGACAACGTGTTTGGAGGTACATCTTTGCCCCCCTCAGGGCCCTAGGTGGGCTCAGAGGGATTTGTGTGTCTGGTAAAACTGAGCCACCGGCAGGCTATTTGGCTGTGTGGTCATCACATGACTCACTTATGCCACATTTGAATGATGACTCGCAAAATTTGTGGGTTTGATTTGAGGTTGCACAATGTTACTGCACAGTGTGGTGTGCAACATGGGGATATCATCATCCTGTTTAGTGCTTTGCTTGCTTATGATGATTGTGTTGATGCCACTGAACTGACCCTATGTCTCTATCTCTTGCAGCATCCCCCGTGGGCACTAAAGAACAGGGGACGGACACCAGTGGTGAGGCATCAAGCACGACTGCTACACACGAGCACAGTGACACTGATGTGACCAGCGCCTCGGAGGGGGACAGGAGTCTGCATGAGGAATCACCCAACTCAACGTCATCTGACACCAGTGGTGACGTATCTATGTTGGCGGGCACAGGGAGCGGGAACTCTGCCTCCTCTTCCACCACACAGCGTCCAGTGCCCACCCTTCCACCTACTTCCACTAGTGCTTCCCGTGTACGAACCAGTAAGAAGGGAAGAGTGTCTTTCACCCCAGGCACTGCTAACCCTGCCCCTGTCCCCCCGCTGCCATCAGTGCTGAGTCTGTAGACCTTTTGTGCTAGCTGTGTGTGGGCCAAACAACTCTCATCAATTCCATCCTAGACCATGACAAAACATTGGCACAGATCGTTGCTTTCATGGAGGGCATTCATTCAGACGTGGGTGGGCTACACCGGACTGTCCAGTCTTTGTCCTCTGTAGTGACAGCAGCCATTCAGCTGGCTCAGGCAGACTCCAGCTCCAGTCCCTTTGGCCACCCCCTTGCCAGTAGCTACATTTGGCAATAGTCACCACACACCACAGAACTCAAGGGCAAGATACAGCACACGCAGTACACAACAGCAGCAGCCCAAGTGGTCCAGGGCACAGACACCAACCCCACAGAAAACTGAAGCCACCCCAGAGCGCAAAGCAAAAAGCCCGTCAGGCGGCACCCAGGGCCATAAAGCCAAGAAGCAGGCGTCAGGCTCACATGCCTCAGAGGCATCCCCAGCCAAGGACTCTCCTGTCCCAAAAGCGTTTCGCAAAGACAAGCAGACAGTTTCCGTGCCCGCTGAGAAGCTGGTGCCTGCTAATAGTACACATAAAAAGAGCTCCAAGGCAGATTCACCCACAACCTCAACTCCCATCCAGAGCCCTGTGAAGCAGGAAAAAGGAGGGCACTGTGGGGGGACACCTGATAAACAGGGGATGGATGGGCAAAGGCAAGGCCAGGCCAAACGTACCGTTGGATCCAGCATATCCCCAGAGGGAGGGCCACCATCTGCACATGATGCAGCTTTGGTGTTGAGTGTGCCTGTTGTGTCCGCCCCACTTACCACTAATCCCAAGACAGGGAAGCCATTTAGAATCCCCAAGAAGTGGAAAGGCACCCCTCCACAATCTCCCAACCACACTGTGTCTCATGGCAGCATGACTCCACCTCCACGTGCCACCACACCACACCACCTGGTCCAAGCAGCCCAGCAACTTCCAAAGCCACAGATGCCTCTACCTCAGCTGGGCCTCTCTCTCCCCGGTCCAGTCCTCCAACATTCCCCGACACTCAGCCACCTCCCAGTCCGACTGACAGCCAAGTCTGAGTTTAAGTCCCCCTCTCACACCTGTCTCTCCCACAGCAGTGCCTGGACTGCCCATTGTTACCCCCCGGACTGTGTTGCTGACCATGACAGTGTACAGTCACACCCATTCCCTGTGCAGCTTCTTGTGTACCTCATCTGTGCTTTGGACTGGCCACTGGCCTTGATGTTCACTGCTGTTTTCCTACTTCCCTGTGCAGCTTCTCATGTACCTCATCTGTGCTTTGGACTAGCCACTGGCCTTGATGTTCACTGCTGTTTGCACCTTCCCTGTGTAGCTTCTCATGTACTTACTCAGCACCTTGGACTGCCCACTGGCTTTGATGTTCACTGCTGTTTGCCCCTTCCCTGTGCAGCTTCTCATGTACTTACGCTGCACCTTGGACTGGCCACTGGCCTTGATGTTCACTGCTGTTTACACCTTCCTTGTGCAGGATCCCATGTACCTACTCTGCACCTTGGACTGGCCACTGGCCTTGCTGTTTGCCCCTTCCCTTTGCAGCTTCTCGTGTACTTACTCTGTACCTTGGACTGGCCATTGGCCTTGATGTTCACTGCTGTTTGCCCCTTCCCTGTGCAGGATCCCATGTACCTACTCTGCACCTTGGACTGGCCACTGGCCTTGCTGTTTGCCCCTTCCCTGTGCAGCTTCTCATGTACTTACTCTGCACCTTGGACTGGCCACTGGCCATGATGTTTACTGCTGTTTGCTCCTTCCCTGTGCAGGATCTCTTGTACCTACTCTGCACCTTGGACTGGCCACTGGCCTTGCTGTTTGCCCCTTCCCTGTGCAGCTTCTCATGTACTTACTCTGCACCTTGGACTGGCCACTGGCCTTGATGTTCACTGCTGTTTGCCCCTTCCCTGTGCAGGATATCATGTAACTACTCTGCACCTTGGACTGGCCACTGGCCTTGCTGTTTACCCCTTCCCTGTGCAGCTTCTCATTTACTTACTCTTCACCTTGGACTGGCCACAGGCCTTGATGTTCACTCCTGTTTGCCCCTTCACTGTGCAGCTTCTCATGTACCTCATCTGTGCCTTGGACTGGCCACTGACCTTGATGTTCACTGCTGTTTACCCCTTCCCTGTGTAGGATCTCATGTACCTACTCGGCACTTTGGACTGGCCACTGGCCTTGATGTTCCCTGCTGTTTGCCCATTCCCTGTGCAGCTTCTCGTGTACTTACTCTGCACCTTGGACTGCGCACTGGCCTTGATGTTCACTGCTGTTTGCCCCTTCTCTGTGCAGCTTCTCATGTACTTACTCTGCACCTTGGACTGTCCACTGGCCTTGATGTTCACTGCTGTTTGCCCCTTCCTTGTGCAGGATTTCATGTACCTACTCTGCATCTTGGACTGGCCACTGGCCCTGCTGTTTGCCCCTTCCCTGTGCAGCCTCTCTTGTACTTCCTCTGCACCTTGGACTGGCCACTGGCCTTGATGTTCACTGCTGTTTGCCACTTCCCTCTGCAGGATCTCATGTACCTACTCTGCACCTTGGACTGGCCACTGGCCTTGCTGTTTGCCCCTTCCCTGTGCAGATTCTCGTGTACTTACTCTTCACCTTGGACTGGCCACTGGCCTTGATGTTCACTGCTGTTTGCCCCTTCCCTGTGCAGGATCTCATGTACCTACTCTGAACCTTGGACTGGCCACTGGCCTTGCTGTTTGCCCCTTCCCTGTGCAGCTTCTCATGTACTTACTCTGCACCTTGGACTGGCCACTGGCCTTGATGTTCACAGCTGTTTGCCCCATCCGTGTGCAGCTTCTCATGTACCTCATCTGTGCCTTGGACTGGCCACTGGCCTTGATGTTCACTGCTATTTGCCCCTTCCCTGTGCAGCTTCTCATGTACCTCATCTGCGCTTTGGACTGGCTACTGGCCTTGATGTTCACTGCTATTTGCCCTTTCCCTGTGCAGCGTCTCATGCACTTACTCTGCACCTTGGACTAGCCACTGGCCTTGATGTTCACTGCTGTTTGCCCCTTCACTGTGCAGGATCTCATGTACCTACTCTGCAACTTGGACTGGCCACTAGCCTTGCTGTTTGCCACTTCCCTGTGCAGCTTCTCTTGTACTTACTCTGCACCTTGGACTGGTCACTGGCCTTGATGTTCACTGCTATTTGCCCCTTTCCTGTGCAGGATCTCATATACCTACTCTGCACCATGGACTGGCCACTGGACACTGGCCTTGCTGTTTGCCCCTTCCATGTGCAGCTTCTCATGTACTTCCTCTGCACCTTGGACTGGCCACTGGCCTTGATGTTCACTGCTGTTTGCCCCTTCCCTGTGCAGGATCTCATGTAAATACTCTGCACCTTGGACTGGCCACTGGCTTTGCTTTTTGCCCCTTCCCTGTGCAGCTTCTCATGTACTTACTCTGCACCTTGGACTGGCCACTGGCCTTGATGTTCACTGCTGTTTGCCCCTTCCCTGTGCATGATCTCATGTACCTACTCGGCAACTTGGACTGGCCATTGGCCTTGATGTTCACTGCTGTTTGCCCCTTCCTGTGCAGGATCTCATGTACCTACTCTGCATCTTGAAGTGGACACTGCCCTTGATGTTCCCTACTGTTTGCCCCTTCCCATTACAGGTTCTCATGAACTTACTCTGCACCTTGGACTGGCCAATGGCCTTGATCTTCACTGCTGTTTGCCCCTTCCCTGTGCAGGATCTCATGTACCTACTCTGCATCTTGGACTGGACACTGCCCTTCATGTAAACTACTGTTTGCCCCTTCCCATTACAGCTTCTCATGTACTTACTGTTAGACCTGGCACCTTGGCGTGAGTCTCCCTTCCACTTTTTGTCACTGTGCCACATGTGTTTTTATGGTGTTGGCCGCTCAGAGCACTGTGCCACTGCCAACCAGTGCCACAGTGTAAGTGCTCCCTATGTAAAATGTATATGTTGGTTGGATTCCATGATTGGCTTATTTGGTTTACTATCAGACCCCAGTAGAGTGCACCAGGAGTGCCAGGGCGTGTAAATACAAATACCGCTGGTGGGCTCGCAGCACTGGTTGTGCCACCCACAGAAGTGGCCTGGTAAAATGTATCGAAGGTCTGCCATTGCAGAACCTGCGTGCAGTCTGGTACTGACATGCTGACTGGGCAAGTGCACACACTTGGTAGGCCCAAGGGCAGGGTGCATTGTAAGCATAAGATAGGACAAGCCCTGATGTGTGTGGCATGTCCTAATAATGAATTACAGCCATTTTTGTTTTTCACTATTGTATGGCTACCCTGTTCTCATAGGCCAGAATGGGCTGTTAGGATTGTTACATCCTATGATCCTAACAGGCCCAGGGAACATGGTAGAAGATCGAGTTTAGTATGCCTGAACTCAGAATAATAAGGTACACCTTTTAGTAAGGTTCATTTTAATATTCCGTGTTTGCAAATGCCGCTTTTAGAAAGCTGGCCTTTGCTTGCCTAACCATTTCAGCCCGCCTTTGCGTGATGTGTATCTGCTGTCTGGCTTGCGTGAGTGAGAGGCCTGGGGAAACCCAGATGGGCAGGGCTAGGTAGCCTGGTGGTGAATAGGACGATTGACAGGTAGATGGGTGGGAGGAGTGCACCTGGACTCTGAATAGGACTGTGCTCTGCCACCACAATGCCGGCTCCACCCCCTGTGGAGCGTCTGAAGACTCTGCCCTGCACCCTGAATGAAGAAGCCTGCATTGCGTAAACAAAGTGCTCCAGAACTGGACTGAACTAGGCAAGGGCCCCCCTGGCCTGGGAGAACAAAAGAAATGTAGTATAAATGTAGGAGCCCTGCTCCTAAAAAATCAGATCCTGCTACAAGACGAACCTCTGCCTGAGGAGAAGGAACCGGGAAAGCTGTGGGAGGAATACTGTCCCTGACCTGGGGGATTGGCCTGCAGTGGTTGCCCTGCTGCTGAAGGAGAGGAGAAAGATTGCTGATAAACTTTGCTTCAACTTGTGCTGTTTAAGATCTCCACGGGCTTGTGCTGAGCTTGCCCCCTGAACGAAAACCCAGGACCAGTGGACTTCACCGCCGTGTGAGAGTGAAGGAAAACGGACCGTTTTCCCTGTAATCTGGAAGAGAACTGCTGCATGCGCTTCCCGAATGAAGCGTACTTCCCCTGAAGCTTGCACCCGCTGTCTGGCCCGAAAAACGTGATTGTGGCCCCTCTACGAGTCATAGCTCGCACCGCAAAGGAGGGTCTCACCCAGCCTGAGCAACGTCACTATTGGCCCCTACGAGTCGCAACTCGCACCGTAACGGAAGGACTGTGACTGTACTTGCTTTACCCCCCTACAAACCACATTGCTTGCGTACGCACCTTCCTTCTGCATTTGGGAAGCCGTGGCGCGTGGGGTGATCCTGTGCATCTCCCCTGTGAGGAGCGTACGAGTGTTTGTGCCCCGCAGCGTGATCTTCAGTTTACCCCTCACCGGCACGGCGCGAACGCCGCAACCCGCTGGAAGGTGCGCCCGTATGCCCGTCCCCTGAGCCTGCACGCCCAAGGTCTCCAAGTACCGTAGTACGCAACGCCAGGACGACGCCGCATTAGAGACCGCACTTGATGCCCGCGCAGCCTTCGTGCCGACTTCCACAAGATAAAGGTACTGTGCCCGATCGCACCGTGTGGTACACGCTCCCCCTTGGAGCGCCCGCAGAGCGAGTGAGACCCGTTCCCCCAACAAAGCCGGGAACGAAGTGCACGGACCTTGTAACACTACGCTGAACTAAGAACTCTTTTTGCCAAGTAATATTGTGGGCCTGCTTTACACGTTATTGGGTCTTGTGATAATTCTGAAATCTATAAACGAAGTATATTTTTGGTACACCCAGTGTGGAGTCCATTTGTGGGGGTAACATTGGATTGTTGTATGTGATCACAAATGCTTAACCATCACACCTAAGATAACGCCTTGTCTGCTCGCGCAAAGCTACCTAGTGGGTGAGCAGGGGTTATTGTTAGAGTGTAACCCCTTACCCTGACTGGAAGAAGGGATCCCTGCTTGACTCAAGTCCCTACCTGTGTCAACCAGAGAACCCGGATTCTAACACTTACTCTGCACCTTGGACTGGCCACTGGCCTTGATCTGAACTGCTGTTTCCCCCTTCCCTGTGCAGCTTCTCATGTACTTACTCTGCACCTATGACTAGCCACTGGCCTTGATGTTCACTGCTGTTTGCCCCTTCCCTACGCAGGATCTCATGTACCTACTCTGCACCTTGGACTGGCCACTGGCCTTGATGTCCACTACTGTTTGCCCCTTCCCTGTGCAGAATCTCATGTACCTCATCTGCACTTTGTACTGGCCACTGGCCTTGCTCTTTTCTACTTTTGGTGCCTATCTAAGTGATATGAGAATAAAGACAGTTACTCCTGTTGTCTGCCTAGTCACATTCCTTGCTAAATTCAGGGTTTTCTGTGTGGGTATGGTTTACTGTGACACATGCTCTATATGCCACTTCAACATTGCCAATGGCTTGTTTAATTTTTTCAGGGTTTTACTGAGGTGGCAGGCACTTCATTTCTTTTTGATTCTGAGGCTTGGGGGTGCAATGATGTTGGTTTGTGATGAACTACTGTTATCATATTCACTCTTTGGTCAGGTTAGCTGTATTGTACACATGTCATGTTTGTATGCTCTGCCAGGACAAAGTGGGATTCAATCAACAGTATTGCAGGCTGGCTGTCCAGGGTTATCATGTCATGTCTGTGTGATCTTTCTTGATGTGTGCACAGCAGTGTTGGTGTATGCTCATCTTGTGATGGCCAGGGCAGGCAACCTAGTCACATGGGTAAATTTCAATGTGTGCACTTGGGTGGTCAAGTGTGCAGGGTGAAGGGGGTGACTTGCCAGTGGTGTTGATGTGTGTGCCCCCTCAATGTCAACTGCCCACATGTGTCACCCAGGTGTTGAGTGCCTGTTATTTGGATTGGACAGCCCTGTGCTTGTGATTGTGTGCACAGGTCGGAGTTATAGGTTGTGCACTGTGCGGTGTGTTGGCGTGTCCTTGCACTTCTGGGGGACACCTACTTATTGTTGGTGACAATTGTGAGTATGCAGAGTGTGTGACTGGCCAGTCAGTGTTGTGTTTTGTTGATCAGCCATGTGTCTTGATACTGTTTGTACTCACTGTACAGACCTGCTCAGCCACACTGACATTGTAGGTGTGTTTTCTCATGCATTGCTGTCACTTGGTGCTTTTTTGGCTCCATTATGGCATGTGGGGTGTGGAGTCATACCATCCCCTATCTGTGCTTCTGATTCCTACCCATTGTGAGTCTGCACTCAATCTATTTGTGTATGGGGCACTCCTCACCTGTCCACTACTGACGTACACACCACTTCACTCTCATGTCAGCTGTCCCCTTGGGTTGGCAGTGTGTGTGCCTCCCCATCACTTCATTTGTTACACTATGCTTTGTGGTGCTGATCTGTGCACAGGACCAATGTGCCACTCAGAACAGTTTCCCAATTGGTTATATGTGATTTCCCTGTCTTGTTTTGCAGCCATGTTTGCTCATATGCAGTTCAACTGTGCTGCACAGTCCTCTGGTCATGTTGTTGTCACCTGGGAGTCCCAGACATGTGCATCTGTGGGTGTTGGGTTAGCTGTATTTGTGTTTGCTGAGGTACTGCTTTACTTCCTAAGTGCAATGTTGTCTGTGTGCTGTGCTGATTAGTGTTGTGGGGGTTCATGGTGTGTCACTCATATATGTGTGGAACTGGAATGTTTGGTATGCATACACTGCTCATCGTGCATGCAGTGCTGTGAGTGTATGTTGCCTTGTCCTTGCCTGGTGTGCACCCCCTGATGTCCTGCTGTGTTTGCAATGTGATGGATTGGCATGTGCATCTGTTGTGTGTTTGATGTGGTTTTGTGCAGTGTTTGGCCTGTGTGGTCTCTTGCAGCTGACAGATGCTCTGTGTGTGATGTTCTATTTGCATGTCAGTATGACTGTTTTGTTAGTGTGTTGTGATTCATTCAGATGTGTGTTGCCAGTGTAGTGTGCATTACTTGTGTGTCTGTCACATGCACGTAGGGCTATTCTTGTTCCTGGGCTTGTTTTGGGTGCATCCTTGGGGTTTTCTCCTCTCATATGTGACCTGTCATTTGTCAGGATTGTGCATGTGCATGCATGTGGTACACTATAACATCATGTTTACTTGATGGGGGTGTGGTATGTCTGTCTGTGTTTCATTGTAGACCCATTGGTCCCAGTTTGTGCCCATGATTGTTTTGAGATGATGCACTTCTTGTCTGTGTTGGGGTATGTTATCTGTGCATTGTTCCTGAGGTTGTGTTCTCCTGTTCTGTATGGGCTCCCATTGCCTTTCCACAGTTTTGCTGCACAGGTCAGGTCTGGTCTTGTTGTACTCCTTTGTATGTTGTTAGTGAGTTTTTTGTTTGGCTGTTGTGTTTGTACCAGCATTGGTTCAGGGATCCTTGAGTGTGTATGTGATGTTTGTGGATGCCCCCCAGGGAGTGTGATTGTTTGTCAGTGTATTGACTGGACATTATTGGCCCCCTTATGTGTGTTTGACACTGGTGTTGTGTGCTGCAGGTGTGAGGTTGGGGGGATGTGTGAAGGATCCTACTTGTGTTTGACAGTCATGGAGTGTAACAATGGGCCTGTGTGTTGTGCTGTTGACATACACCTGCCAAGTAGGTGGATGCAGATGTGTGGCTGTTCACTGTTTGACTTCAGAGACTTCCTTTCATCCCAGTGCCTATACATGGTTTGCCTTGCTGTCTCACTGAGTTGTTTGACAGACGTGAATGTGGTTTTATTTCACTCACTGTGCCAGCCATGTGTGATTTGATGGGCTAAGGGTGTTGTTATATGTTCCTTCTCTTGCATGTGATGTACACATGATTAGTGGTTGGCTCCTTGGCCTTCCATTTGTGTGCACCTCACTTTAGCTTTCCTATTTGTTGTCCTCCATTGCTGCTGATATCTGGTCTAAGTTTGTGGCTGTGTGTCAGTGTGGGGTATGTCTGTGTGACTTGACAGGCTGTGTGTCCAGTTGAATGATTGTTCATATTCTGTGTGGATGTTCATTTTGTGTTTGCCATGAGTGTAGTGTGGGTGTGGTTGCCCTGGCCCTGCGCTTCTGTGCTGTGTGTTCCTCTGCAGCCCCACTTGCTGAGACTATCTCCCTCATTTGTTTGGTGTGTGGTGCAGGGTGTGGGTTCACGTGGCTCGTTATTGTGCATGGGGGAGCACAAGAGAGGCACATAGCATGTCCCTTAATGGGGGGCCTAGTGTGTGGAGGGTAGAGGTATGGCCCTATGATCTTTGTGCACTGCCCAATGCCTGGCGTTGGCCCTGCCTTCTGCATTGTGTGCATGTTTTTCCACGTCTTCACCGCTGCGGTGATGTGACTGGGACATTTCATCAATATCACGGATGGTGGGTGACCTGGATGTGGAGGGGTGATTTTGTGACAGGCAGGACATGTGCGGGTACACTTGTGGATGTGTTCCTGTCCCCACCAGGGTGTCTGGTGTGGACAGGAACCCTATATCTGCCCAGTTCTTGTGTGCTGTTGATGTGTCCGTAGTTGTGTTATTGCGTACCTGCGGCGGCATCCGCGACGGTGCATGACTTGCTGGTAGTGTATCAGGTACAGCTCCGGGAAGACGTGTAGAGCTGGATCCATTGCGGTCGCTACCGGGCAGAAAGGACCGGGACTCTGGTTTCATGCTCCGCTGTCGTGCTTCCGCCGTCTCTGGTTGGGAAGTTTCTCCGCTGCGGTGCGACTGGCTGTTTGGGACATCCTGATTTGTACAGCGGACGGGACGTCATTCCGCACGGCGGTGGGTCTCCCTTGGCTCCCACCACTGCGGTGGCAGGGGCATTTTGGTGGCGGTTCGCGTGGACAGGAAATGGGCTAGGTTTGGCCATATTGTAGGAGAGTGGCATCGACTGCATAGTTGCCCCCAACTTTTTGCTGATGTTTTGACGGTTTTCTGACTCTAGCCAGGCTGTGGCCCTGGTATCCAGGACCCCAGCCCATCTGCTTCCTCTCTAAACTGATGTGAGTACCCTAGGTACCTACCAATTGGATACTGAGGAAACCCTATCAGCCCCTTGTAGATGGTAACCTAGGTACCCAGGGCATGGGTCCCTCAGAGGCCTACCAGGGGCTGCAGCACTTATTGTGCCACCCCTGGGACAGCCATACAAACTGACATCACCAGACCACTACTGTAGTCTGGATAAGGTGGTGCTTGCACCCCTTACAGGGATATAGGTATCCTGTATCCCACTTAATACAACACATGTATCCTCATAGGTCACCCCTAAGGCAGGCCTTGCTAATCCTACAAGGCAGGGTGCTGAGATATGCATGAGGGGGAACCCCTACCTGAGTAGGGCCCCTCTGCAACCTTCGTAAAACTGTTTGTAGTGCAGCCATATCATATACTCTTAACCGCATTATAAGTAATCGCGATGGCGTGATAACTTGAGAGTGGCTGCACAGAACCATGTCGTGTTTGGTATCAAACATGTAGGAATCATACCCCCAATCCAACCATGGGAGTGAGGGCATGAATCCCCCCTGCTAGAGGGGCGATATGGTAAAAGCGGCAGATTTTAGACACCTATTGAAAAGTGCACACGTAGTACAAAATGGATGCTACCCGCCACCCACACCACTCTGGCTGCCTATTGCTGGGCAGAACTCCGGCCACGGCAGCTGGACAATAGGGATCTTGTTGCAGGGAGGTGCTCCCACCTCCCCAGACAGACTATGTGGATTGGAACTGGGTGGGTGCACCATAGGATGTCTTTCAGACTTGCACGTAGGCTTCTCCAGTGCCTACTTCTGCATACACCGCCTCAAACCGGATCAGGGGCATCCTGTTCCCTGCCCAGGCAGGAAAACACACAAAGGGGAGAGGGTGTAGCCACCCTTTCCCGCCTGAACTCTCATTGGTGGGCTCTGATCTAGACACTCCCCTAATCCTTGGATAAAGGTGAATACAGGGTCCCCAGAGCCTCAGATTAATCTTGGACTTCACAGACTTGAACCTTCGACTTGCTGCCGCACAGCTGAATGAAGAAATCTCCCTTGGGGTAAAGGAGTTACCCCCTGCTTGGCAGGCACCTGAAACACTGCAAGTTACCCAGTTGGAACTCTGCTGCTCCTATGGACATCGAAGACTTCTGCCTACCTTGAGGTGGGTTTCCAGGCATCCCAGAGCCCAGTGAGTGTGCACAGCAAAGCTCAGCACCGTGGACCCCGTGGGTGCCGAGATCCCCAATGCCCCAGGACACCGGCCACCTCTTGCATAGCACATGACCCTGACCAGTGGGGAATTTGTACTTTCGCCCATTATTGAGCCAACCTCTCAGCATCATCTGTGCCAAAGATCGATGCCCTAGCCCACTCTGGCCACCCGTGGGCGCATCTTTACGCATGCCAAATTGCTGCCTCATGCGGTCCCTTGTCTCTCGACTGGTGGGCCCTAGCGGAGATTAACCTTTACTTTACAGGGCTGCCCTAGTTGCTCCAGGCCTGCTCTACAGTCTCCTTGCTGGAGACCTTTCTCAGACCTCGTGGGTCTGTACCAGTAGCTGTTTTGTGAACCTTGCATGGGTTGCGGTTGCCAAGGCTTAGTGGATCCAATCTGGACACTAACACCACAGCAGCCTTCATCCTTTGTGGGACAGTTGCCCTTCAGAAGCTGGCCTTCTTTAAAGCCTCCTGGACCCCGTGGCTGACGATCCAAGCTAGCCATCTACCGCCTGGAAGCACCCGACTTTGAAGGGCTCTTTCTCCTGAGCCCCCTGGTCACTGTGCCGTGACCCAAACTCTGTCCCCTCTGCTTTCAGGTCCTTACCTTCAAGATCTACATCTTCAATCTGCACGACATCGACGATGCTTCACGCCAGCAGCAGTTCTTCACCTTTTCCCATTGAAAACGAGATCGCGACCCAACATCGAAAACGACCTATGCACCCGGCTTCCCTGGGGCATGTAACATTGGTACCTCGGTACTGTCGTGGGTGTGGGCCCTCCGAGAGCTTAACTCTAAGCTGCTGAACTTGAACTCCTACTAGAAGTGTTTTAATTCCTGCAATTTCCAACCGCGACATTCTCCATAGGGTTTAATAGAGATCCCGACAGTAGTTTATACCACTGCACGCGTCTCCAGTGGGTCCCCTTCCTCACTACCTTGGGTGGTTTCTTAAGTGGCCAGCGACCCTAAGTGCCCTAGGCACTGTCGGTAGAATTGTCATGGTTCTTATACCACTTTTTGAATATATGGTTTGGTCCCCCCAGGGGCCCTATGATTCCAGTGCTATTTATTGTAACTATCAATGCTTGTTTGAATTATATCTTTACCTGCAGTTTCATAGAAAGACTAGTGGGATTATTCTTAGAATAAATACATATATTTTATATATATACCTGTGTGGACTACTCTTTCATTTGGTTATTCAAGAGCTTATCTATGGTAAAACAATAAGCTTAACACTCCTTCAAGACTTAGCCTTAAGGCTGCTCTCCACAGCTACCACTAGGATAGCTTTCTTTAAAGGTTGTCTTTTAACCTATCACCTTAAGAGTCGAATTGGAGTGGTACAAGGTGTCCCCTATAACTAGTGGACAGCATATGCCAGGCCAACTTCTGACACATACTAATATGGCGGGCGTGAGGACCGCTGCTGGCATGCGGAATATGGCATTTTCCGCCAGCACTTCGGTGGTGCCTCCGCCCTCCATCCTAATGGACCCCAAAGTATCAAAAAATATACTGCATTACGCTGCAACTTTTTTTGCTGCATAATTTAGTCAACACTGCTGCATTCTTTTCTCCTCCTTTGCTGCATAATTTCAGTGGCCCAAAGTAGGCAGCCCATGTAGCAAAGAGACTGTGAAGTTTGCAAACTTAGGGGCGGGCTGACTTGAGTCCCCCCACCATCATGGTGGTGCTTGGGACTGCCATCCTGTATGGCAGCTGTCCCGCACGTAGAATCACGATGTGACCCCCACCGTGGCAGTCGCATCTTGCATCTTTACTATTGCGGCGGGTGCTGCTGGCTGCAGCACCCGCCGCAATGTGAAATGAAGGGGGTACCATGGGTACCCTCCCTAGTGCACCACCACCTCCCTCAACACAAGGGGGGCCCGCGATGGGCCCCCGAAACCAATCCCCATCAGCCTTTCAATGGCAGTTTACTAGCCCGGGAAAGACTGGCTGCGACCAGCATTGTAATTTGGCGGACGGTGCCTGCTAGGCACCGCCATCATTTTACAGATGCTGATCTCTGCCAGGCAATCTGAATGATTGCCTGAGGCTGATTCATGGCGGGCAGCCCTTGCATCCACCATGGCCGCGGTCCGATTACCCCTGCCATCCTAATTTGGCGGTGTGAAATTGCTGTCCGATGGCAGAGGGCCCGCCATCGCATGGCTGGTGGTGTCGGGCCTTCCACCATCGTAATCGCCCCCTTAGTTTGGCTTGTGTGCAAATCCTGCATTGCCAATCCCAGGCGAGTTGAATCTACTACTGCTGAAGCAAGGCCAATGGAGGTACCAATGGGTGAGGCAGAGTGGCCTCAATGGCAGGGCTGGCATTGGCGCTGGTGGCACCCCTCTGCAACAATGTTTGTTGGTGTCCCCCAATAACCCCCTCCACCACAGATTCCCTCACTGTCACCTCTTAACAATGCCCCTCAAGTCTCCATGACCACACTCGCTCTCAGATGCATTTTAATTTGATTTACAGCTCCACTCATACCAGTGTAGGGTGGCAGAGCACTTTACATCACACAGAGACAATCAATTATACATGTGCAAATCACTGTATAGGAAATGATACATAAGACTAAAGACTACAAGGTGTAGGAGTCACATGACAACCATACTAGTAGGCAGCATAGTTTAATAGTGATTGTTCTGCAGAAACACAAACTCAGAATTTAAAACATAATACCATGGTTAGGAGTTCTCTTTGAAAATCTGAATTCTTTGATCAACAAGTTTGCACAATATGTGCACATTTTCCTGAAACCTATAGTTTGAGAAACTAAGTGATACATAAGTGACTTGATTGACTTTATTGCCATAAATGAAGGACTAGCTTTTGACAATAACACTGATATATAGGTTACATTGGACACCAATATACCACAAGAGAAAGCCCTAGTTATCATGGAACATGCTTTGGATAAATATGACCAAAATATAACTGTTGCCACAGATTTTCTTGTCAACCTGGCAGGACTCTGCTTAAAAAAGATTCTTTTGCATTTAAGGATCAGTTATATCTAAAAGTCAAAGGTGTGGCCATGGGGTGTTATTTTGCCCCAGAAATAGCAAACATATAAATGGCCTATTTTGATGAAAAATAGATATATGGCTCCAGTAACATATTCTTGATGAACCTCAAACCCTGGCAAGGACCCACCAGCTTCTTCACAGAGTTTCTTGAGTGGATAATCGTAGATCTCCAGACTTGCACTTCACTAAGATACACAATAGGAAAATATTGAACTTCATTGATCTGTGGGTTTCCATTGATGAAGTTTGCATTTACACTAGTCTCTAAACTAAGCCAACAGATCGCAACACTTTGCTCCACTACAGTAGCAGTCACTCGAAGTCTTTAAAAAAACAATTACCTTAATATAATTTCTGCACATTCACTGAAATTGTAGCCGCAAGGAAGACTATTTTCATAATGGCATGTGACTGTCAAAAATTGATTTAACAAGTGTATCCTAGGAAACTTGTTAAACACTCTTTAAAGAGAGACTGGTTTACAACAAAGGAGTCTCTCTCATCTCCAAGAGCAAAATATACCGATATTCCTATAACATGCTTACTCACCGTTCTAATCTTATTTATAAGATTAAAAAGATCATTGCAAACAATATGAAGATGATAACTTCTTGTAAGATCCCGAAATCACTATTTCCTTTTTAGCAGGGGCAAAAACCTAAGACAAACTCTTGTAAGGGCAGTCGTGAAAACGGAACTAAAAGATCTGGACTCGGAAGTTACCACCAATAACTGGACACTTCAAATGCAGCCAATCTTTAGCATGCAATTTCACTTCAATTTTGAAAGAAGTCATAGTACATAGAGTCACACATAAACAACAGAGATTCTCCACTTGCAACACCAAGAATGTGGTCTATAGATTTTGGTGCCCTTGTGACAAATGTTACATCGGCCTAACCACTCAGCCCCTAAAAATCATATCCTGCAAATAGATCAAGGATTTGGTGCAAAACAGTGGGGGCACCTTCAGTGGAGCATTTTTCTGTGAGACATGACTCTCAAAATAACCTGAAATGGTCAGTGCTTTTTATAGCTTAACTGGACAAACTTGGGGGAATGATGGAATCATTGCTGCTCCAAACTGGGCCCAAATTATTTGCTAATTATCACACTTATGAACAGGGCCTCAAAAACAGGAAGAGCTATGGGCGCTGACTATACCTTGGAAAGGGGTTTTGTGCTCATTAGCCAGAACTTGCACAGTTCACACTACACAACTTATTTTAGCTTGCAAATATTTGTCCAGCGATATATATTATTGATTAATTCCTTTGCTCTTATTGATCAACAGTTAATGTTGACTCTACACCAGATTTGTTTGTAACACAAATGTAGGGGCATTTATTTTCTTCTGTGATTACAAATGTATTTTTGGATCTGGGATTATTAATGCATTTGTCCATATCTATTACTTTTACATATATTTTGTCATCCAACTATTATACATGCCTGAAGAGAATGTGTATTGTTGATGTTTTTTTTTAATTTGTTCTTATATTTGCTCCAGTGCAGTTCACTGTATCGAGTATATTGTGCTCTACCCCCTTTTAGTCTCATTACCTTTTAATTGACCTCACACAACTGATTGTCTGATATTACACTTTCTGACTAAAAGCACTTTTTGGACTTAGACTAACTTATGTTTGTCAGATATTTCTGTATTAAATTGTTTTCATTAAAGCATGCTGGCATACAAACACCATTTATATTTTTGGGGCAATTCCATTTGTAATTGTGGAATTGGCATTTCCTAATTTCAATCCAACTCATTTTGAGATACAACCCTGGCTCCAGTAGAGCCCATTTTTAGAAAATAATAGGTATTAATTTACTCTCAGATATCGCCTTCTTGATGGCGGTCGCTTCGAGATGTTTCAGCTCGTGGGGTGCGTTCTAGCTCCCAATCGCTCGGTGCCCCTGACGTCAAGGTGTCTGATGCTATATGATGAACAGGAACTGCCCAGCCAAGCTTGGAGCAGGGCATTTTGAGTTTTCTCATGTGCCAGTTTGTGGATCGGTCACGTGACCCAAACCAGCTATTCAAGAGTTTATTCTGCCACTCCGACATTTCCCAACTAGTAAGTCTTCGCTTATGCATGATTGAAGTACAGTTTCCATTGCCCAGCATGAATACTACATTTCCCTTAATTTAGGTACCAGTTTTTCCAAACTTTACCAGCGGTGTAGATCTTCTTGGGGTATTTTCCAGGCTAGTTTGCTGATAGTCGGGATTTGTCTTCAAACATCCATAGGGATTTCCTTAAATAGACCTTCCTGTAAGTTTCACTGAATATTTAGCATGCGTTTGGCTTTTTTTTTTTTAAGATTAACTAGACATTGAAATTTTGCCTTTTTTGTTCTTTAATATGTATCCAGATCTTGTTTCAATCAGCTGTAGGTAAGCATGTATATGGAGGAGCCATTTTTGCCTCTTGGTCCCTGCACATGGAGACTCACTTTCCATTTTGTTCAGATTTAATACACCAAATGATACAATAAGGGCTCACTGAAACTGGGCACAAATTACATCCTTTCTGCACAGGGTGATTTTGTCCTCTTTTTCCACCCCGTGTGGCTCTGTAACCTTTTTAGTTCCTATAGTGATTGGAGTATTATTATCTCTTCATGGGTCTTTTCACAGGGCTTAAGAGCACCTGCCCCTAAAAGAATGCAGCACATTTTTCAGGGTAATGTACCCAATATGTATATTCCTGTCTTGCCTGTAGCAATATTAGATTGCCAGTTTAGTCAAACTGATTTATGTATTCTCTCTGTAAGCTTGGGTGACTCTGGTTCCACACTGTCCTGAGGAGGCCATAATGGAAGGACTTTTTTCATCTAGGACCAACGTCATTTGAAGAGAAAAAGATTTGAACAAAACCTGCAGGGTTATAGAACATAAAATCTGCTGTTGGATGCAATTAAATTGAGTTATGTATTAGTTGGTCTGTTGGAAGTAGGCGTTGCTATCTGGAGACGGTCCTTTTTTTTTGTTGCCTTAACAGCAACACATTATCCGTCATTGTGATCATTTGTTCACCTACATTCGAAGCATTATTTGCTTTTTAAATTCAGCAACAGCTTGCAAGATCAGCTGATGTGTTCCATTTCTCTCAATTTGTTGTCACTCTGTATTTGGTTGTAAAGTTGACAAAGCAATCTTTAAATAGGTAAATGGTTTGATTTGAAATGATTTTTGTAGTCAGTGTCCTTTTTTAACTGTGGTGCAGCAATGCCTCTATAATTTAGGTGGTGCACACTATATGAATTAAAATGACAAAATCATATAAGTCGAGTTAACCTGCCAGAGGTTTCAAATAAAAAGTTAACCTCGGTCCAAACTCATTCCATATCTATCCTAGTAGACCTCCTTTCATTGTTCTCAACAATGTTGGGACGGGCATTGATGGAGAAGTATGACGTTAAGTTAGCTTATTACCTTCTGCCTATCCACCCATAAATTGTGTGGAAGTGAAGTTTGGAGATAACACTTTTGTAGACAAGGCTCTGCCTATGGGCTATTCTATTTCTTGTGCACAGTTTGAACTGTTTCACACATTTTGGGAGAATTTGCTTTGTGCTTATACTGGAGCATGAAACACTATTTGGAGGAATTTTTCCTTATGGTGCCACTGTTGTCATTAGATTTGGCTTCCATGTTAAGAAAGTTTTCAGAACTGTTGTAGCATTTAGGGGTCCCATTTCCACTGCAAAATTTGACTGGGCCAAGTGCAGTTTAGACTTTTCTTTGTTGGAGTTGGATTTAGCAAGGATGAAGGTGAGGCTGCCAGGCGTGAAGAAGGGGAAATTGTTAGCAATGTTGTGGATGATGCTTACATAGAAAAAAAGTAGGTAACAGGAATATACAAGTCCTCCTTGGTCATTTGAATTTTGCATACAGCTCCTCAGTGATAGGTTCAGGCTGACTGAGGGATTGAAGTCAGATCTGAACTTGTGGCAGACCTTCATGAGGGATTTGAAAGGTATACCCATAGCGAGGATTGGGGAAGAGGTGGAATGGTCATTGGAATTATTTTCAGATGCAGTTAGAGGCTCAGATCTTTGGCATTTATTGGTGTGATGAGTATTTTGGCCAGAGGATTGGCAGTGTGGTGGGTGCAGTGTAACCTATATTGGAGGTTTTCCCCTTTGCTGGTGGCAGTCTGTTTATTGGGCAATCACTTTGCCAAAAAGAAGAAGATGTTTAATGTAGGTAATATGGTGGTTGTCAAAATTGTGAATAGATAATCAACACAAGATGCACAGGTCTTACAACTTTTGCGTTTTGTTTTTTTGAACATTTACATTTCAATGTTATCTTTAGGGTGCTGTATATCCCGGGAGTGAATAATGAGATGCCAGATGTTTCGGTCTTGTTTGCAGTGGTGGCGATTTTATGGATTGACTCCAAGACAAGACCCGAGGAAGATTCAGATGCCAGATTATTTCTGGAGACTATGATGGCACATTTGAGGACATTACTTTAGCTGCCATAATCTGAATCCATGAGACGTGCATATAGGCAAGCCGAGGCAGAGTGTTTGGACTCAGGTGCCTCAAAGAGTGGCGTTGTGGAGGCGGTGGAACAACAGGGTAAAATTTATAATGTTGTTGATTGACAATGGTTTGTTGGCTGTGACTCTTTCGGGTATGTCGGCTGGTTTTCAGGAAGATCTATTTAAGTTATGAGCCATTGGCAGGTGAAATTAAAAGATGGATACTAGAAGGTTGGGCACAGGAGCAGGGTGGTGGGGCACTGTTAGGAGTCCTGTAGCATTGCCCCTTCTAAAGAGAATGTTCGAGGTTATGGAGTTTGTTTTTAGGGATGTGCTGGATTGTTAGTGTTTTCAGCTGTTATGGTGTGGCTATTTTATAAAGCATTTTGGGTTGTGGAATTGTTGGTTTGCAAGACAAAGGTGGAGTTGCAGTTTGTATACGTTCTGGATGAAGGTAATTCTTCAAAGGTTTGGTTGGTAAGTTCAAAAATGGATCTGAGGGGCTGGGGCTTATCCAGATGGTTGGGTGTGTCCTGTGCAATGGTAGAGGAGGTACATGGATAGTGCTGTGTAGAATTTGCAGAGTTTTGAGACATAATGATGGTTCTGGGGTTTCAGCATCTCAAGTACTGAGTGTTATGAGTAGGGCTTTAGTTTTGTTTTATCTGCCACAATATGAATTTTAAACCCATTCTTTTAGAATGAGAATGAAAACTAAGGAAGAGTGGAGGGGCTGGTAGAGGGAGGAGATGAAAAGAGGAGGGTACAGAAGTTGTGATTGTTATAAATGATATGTGGGGCTCACTTGGGCTTTGGTGTAATGTGTTGGTGACCTTGTTATCTGTTGTTTTGTTTTAGATTGTGTCGCGGGTCTTGGAGAGAGCACATTGAGACAGCACATCAAGTGGAAAAGCAGAAATTCAGAAGGTTGGGTTTGACAACATCAAGTTTAAAGAAAAAATGTTTTGAGAAAGGGGGCCATGGGGTGGCACAAGCTGTTGCCAAAGCTGGACTTTTTGTTGTTAGGATCCTCATTCATTAAATAAAGAAGACATGGGCTGGGTGCTAGGAGGCATGGGGTCTAACAGGGAGATGCAAACATTTTGCAAGGAGGAGAGAATTTTCCTGGTTTATTGTTCTGACATAAAGTTTAAGGTTAAGCAATTTGTTTTAGGGATTATGAGGTTAATCTTTCAGTGATTCAGATAGAGCTTTAACCATTGCAAGTGATAATCAGGTTTTTCTGGTGTTGACTTGTGGACAGTTCATGGAAAGTTGGCTATGTTGGCTTTGTTGAGGCCCAGGTTCAGAGGAGTGGGGGAAGAATCAATTCGAAGTAAAGAGAAGGATACCTATGTTTTGATTATACATGCTAATGTTGTGGATGGATGTAGCTTTGGTGAGGAGATTTTGAACATTCACAGGAGAGTGTTTAAAGGTTTGTTAGGGGAAGGTGGATGTTGAGGTTGTTCAATGTTTACTGAGGCCAATCAATCAATAAATCAGTCATTTGTAAAGCGCACTACACACCTGCGAGGGTCTCAAGGCACTGGGGGGGCCACTACTGATCGAAAAGCCAGGTCTTGAGTGTTCTCCTGAAGGTCAGCAGGTCATGGGTCTGTCGTAGGGTCAATGGGAGGTTGTTCCATGTTTTGGCGGCGAGGTGGGAGAAGGATCTCCTGCCGGTGGTAGTTCTTCGGATGCGTGGGACAGTGGCTAGTGAGAGGTCGGCAGAGCGTAGCGGGTGGGTGGGGATGTAGAAGGAGAGACTTCTGTTGAGGTAGGCAGGGCCGGTCTTGAAGAGTGCCTGTGCGTGGATGAGGAGCCTGAAGGATATCCTCTTGTTGACGGGGAGCCAGTGCAGGTTTCTCAGGTGGGGGGTGATGTGGCTGTGGTGTGGTACGTCGAGGATCAGTCGTGCCGAGGCATTTTGGATGCGTTGTAGTTGTTTGATGAGCTTGGTTGAGGCTCCCGCGTTGAGGGCGTTTCCGTAGTGGAGTCTGCTGCTGATGAGGGCCTGGGTGACTGTCTTTCTTGTATCTGTTGGGATCCATTTGTAGATCAGGAGGAGGAGATGGCGTTGACTTGCTTGGTCATTGAGAGCATTGAGTCGAGGATGATTCCCAGGTTGCGTGCGTGGTCTGTGGGTGACGGGGCTGTCCCCAGTGCCGTCGGACACCAGGAGTCATCCCAGGCTGAAGGGTTGGAGCCGAGGATGAGGACCACCGTCTTGTCTGAGTTCAGTTTCAGGCAGCTGATCTTCATCCAGTCGGCGTTGGCCTTCATTCCAGGTTGGGGTCCTTGATGAGGGAGAGGATCAGTTGAGTGTCGTCGGCGTAGGAGATTATGTTGAGGTCGTGCTGTCGGGCGACGTGTGCAAGCGGGTTCATGTAGATGTTGAACAGTGTCGGGCTGAGGGAGGATCCCTGGGGTACGCCGCAGATGATCTCGGAGGCTTCGGATCAGAATGGGGGGAGGCGGACGCTCTGGATTCTGCCTGAAAGGAAGGATGTGGTCCATTCCAGAGCCTTGTCTTGGATCCCTGCGGCGTGGAGGCATGCGCGTAGTGTGCGGTGGCAGACGGTATCGAAGGCAGCGGAGAGGTCTAGGAGGATGAGTGCTGCAGTCTCACTGTTGTCCAGCAGGGTCCTGATGTAGTCGGTTGCGGCGATGAGGGCGGTCTCAGTGCTGTGGTTGCTGCGGAACTCTGACTGCGAAGGGTCCAGGATTCTGTTTTCTTCGAGGTATCAGGTTAGCTGTCTGTTGACGATCTTCTCGATGACCTTGGCTGGGAACGGGAGCAGAGAGATGGGCTGGAAGTTCTTGCGGTCTCGTGGGTCTGCCTTGGGTTTTTTGAGTAGGGCGTTGATCTTGGTGTGTTTCCAGCTCTCTGGGAAGGTCACGGTCTCGAGGGAGAGGTTGATGACGTTGCGCAGGTTGGGTGCGATGGAGCTGCTTGCTTTGTTGAAGACGTGGTGCGGGAATGGGTCTGACGGAGAGCCGGAGTGGATTGTGCTCATGGTCTTGATGGTGTCATCGATGCTCACGCTGGCCCAGGCTAGCAGGGGGTCGTGGTCGATGATGTGAGGAGAGTCTGTTGTGTTGCTGTCTGTTGGGGCTGTCTGGGTGTTGAAGCTGTCGTGGATGTCTGCTATCTTGCGGTAGAAGAAAGTGGCGAAGGAGTCGCACAGGGTTTGCGACGGCGGGATGTCGTTGGTGTTGGAGCTGGAGTTGGAGAGTTCCTTCTCAATGTTGAAGAGCTCCTTGCTGTCGTGTGCATTGTTGTCAGGCGGTCTTTGAAGGAGGTCCTCTTGGTAGCCCTGATGAAGTGGTGGTGGTTGCGGATGGCGTCCTGTGTGCTGCGTGGCTGTCTGGGGTCTGTTCACTGTGCTGATTCTTCTCTAGCTTCTGGCAAGCTTGCTTGGGGGCTAGGAGTTCTGGTGTGAACCAGCTGGCCCTCTTGCTGGTGTCTCTGTAGGGGGTTTCTTCAGTGGGGCAAGGGTATTGGCGCTGTCCTCGATCCAGCGTCTGAGGCTGTGGGCAGCTCTGTTGGTGTTGAAGGGTACGGTGGGCGGGCTGAGAGTGAGGTTTGCATTTAGTTGATCTTTGGTGATTTTGCTCCTGCAGCGGTGGGGGATCTGTTGGGTGCGGTGGTTTGTGGTGTGTTTCTGGAAGGTGAAGTAGATGCAGCAGTGGTCGGTCCAGAGGAGTTCGGTGGTGTGGTTAAAGGAGATGTGCGGGCTTGAGGAGAACATGGGGTCGAGCCTGTGGCCGGTGGAGTGGGTGCACGTAGTGACGAGTTGCGTGAGTTGGCGAGGTTATCGATCAGGGTTGTGGTGTTGCTGTCGTTGTTATTCTCAAGGTGAAAGTTCAGGTCTCCGAGGAGGATGTAGTCAGTGGAGGTCAGGGCGTGCGTGCTGATGAAGTCGGCGATGGAGTTGCTGAACTGGGGGCGGGGTCCGGGGGATAGACGAGGGTGCCTCTGAGGGTGGAGATAGGGTCTGTGTGGATCTGGATATGCATGTGTTCGGCGGTGCTGAGAGTGTCTGCGGTGCTAGTCGAGACCCTGATGCTGTTCTTGTGGACGATGGCGATTCCTCCTCCGACTCCTTTGGTGCGGTCTCTGCGGGTGATCTTGTAGCCGTCTGGGATGGCTACGGCGATGTCGGGTGCAGAGGAGTCGTTCATCCATGTCTCTGTCAGGAAGGCGACGTCCGGGGAGGTTGTGTCGAGCAGGGCCCAGAGCTCGATGGCGTGTTTGCGTGCGGAGCAGGTGTTCAGTAGTATGCATCGGAGGTGGTTGAGGTCTTTTTGGCGGGAGGTTCGTCGGCTCTGAGGCTGGTGTAGATGCATTTTCGGCAGGTGAAGGGACTGTGTGTGCGTTTCGGGGTGGCCTTGAAGCAGGTGTGGGTCCGTCCAGAGTTGAGAGCGTGCAGAGTGCTGGCATCATAGTGGCGGCGTTCCTTATGGTGGGTGCGTGGACCAGGAGTTCTGGCGCTGGGCGCGGTCCAAGCGCGGACGGGCGCAGACGGGCTTGCCTTAGGCGCGCCCTCTGCGCAGCGGTCAGCATATATGGGGAGGTGGGAGGGAGGAGCAGCTGGGAGGTGGGGGCAGCAAATGGGTGTCAGGAGAGCGGGGCCGCAGGGGACGCAGCGGCGGGAGCGGTGCGGGACGACAAAGGGCACAGAAGCCAAAAAGGCACAAAATTAGAGGGGCAACGAGTGTTACAGAAGGCAAAAAGGCACAAAATTAGAGGGGCAACGAGTTTTACAGAAGGCAAAAAGGCACAAAAGTAGAGGGGCAACGAGTGTTACAGAAGGCAAAAAGGCACAAAAGTAGAGGGGCAACGAGTGTTACAGAAGGCAAAAAGGCACGAAATTAGAGGGGCAACGAGTGTTACAGAAGGCAAAAAGGCACAAAATTAGAGGGGCAAGGAGTGTTACAGAAGGCAAAACGGGCACAGGGTTATCGGGGCAACGAGGGAACAGAAAGCAAGGTGGGCAGAGAGACACGGGGGCAGCGAGGGGAACGGAGGGAAAAGATCGGGCAGCGGGGGAGGACAGAGAACAGCAGTTACAGACACAACAATGACGGAAAAGGCAGTACAGGCAATACAGTGAGAACAAACCTACCTACGGCCTACCACTGGCCACCAGCGATGAGGCGCAGGTGGTAGCCTTCGGTTGGTGGAGGGCCTCGAACTTCCACAGCAGCGGCAGCTGGGGCAGACACACAGGCGGTGCTGTGCGGAGGGGGAGCGACCTACCAGGTAGGCCAGGATTCTCTCTAGTCTGTACAGCAGTTTGCCAAGGGTTGTTCGCCAGATTTTCTGCACCTGTCTCATTGAAGCAGTCTTTTTCACACTATGGGCCTGATTACAACTCTGTAGTAGCCACCAAGTTGACTGTATGGCTAGTATTTTTTTTTTAATGGTTCTCTCATTAGCAAAGTGACATATATACTTTGGTCCTGATGAATGCCTTGAACCTTTTAAAATCCCATTTGGCAGAAGCATGTTGACCTTATAACATAGGGTAATATCTATAATCGCTTTTTCACCCACTTTGCACTCTGCCCCTCACTCCTATACATCATCAGTGCTCATCTTTTTCATAAAACATTTCTGCTCCTCCCCTTTTAGGGAAGTTGTAGCCCACACTGGGATCCTTGTGGTCCTAGTGTGAGGAGGGAACCCTATGATGAATCATGTCACCTTCAGGTGAGTGAGGGTCCTTGTCCTAACAGCGCAGTGCTCCCCTTTGATTTTAGTCACCCCTTTTCTGTCAGCATCTACCCATGTACATAGTGTGTGTGACTATTCACATTGGAGCAGTACTGTTGTCTTTATTTGGGTGGAACAATGCTCCTATTAGATACTTTTGTGATTGTATATTGGTCCCTGTTAGACATTGGGTTGTTGGTTGACTGGAGTATAAACCTTAGTCAAGCAGCAACCACAACCCTATTCTAGGGTGACCAACTGGCATTGGTGTAAATTCAGGACAGCAAGTGTAAAAATTCAGGACAGAGGGTCAAAATTCAGGACAAAATTTCAGGACAGAAGGTCAAAATTCGGCACAAAACTTGGGGACAAAAGTTAAGTTTTACAGACACATCAGAGGATGTTGTGCATTAGTATAAAAGTAAGTAAATAGACAACCACTTAAGTACAAGTCAAAATAAGTTTTATATTAGGTTGAGACAATTGTGCAATTTCATATGATAATAATCTATTTATATGGTAACTGCACAGGATTGTCCAATCTGATATTTTGTTTACAACTCATGGTCCTTAGCAGGCATGTTTGGTGAGAGAAGTGGTTAGGAAGACCTGCTCGGATAGACTTTGTTACTAGCATCTCCTATCTGAGTGCCATTGTGAGATGTAAAGAGGGACGCATAGGTGAACTAAAGGGAGGATTGCTGTGATGAACCAGCTATAGGAAACATATTATGGGTGTTTCAGCAAGTGGAACTTAAAATATGGAATCTTGCTTTGCTTATTGGGGCTTCGCAGAGAGTTGCACTAGCTGATGGAAGTCACAAAGGTGCTTTTCCCTGCAGCTTTCTTATAGAAGGCACTGTCTATACACAATTACATAGTTTATTTGTGATGCCTTGCCTATTGCTTCGAACACAATATACATCTCAAGCACAGTTCATGGCACTATGAGGCTCTCTCTAAAACCTTACACCTAAAAAGAAACATGCAAACATTTACAAATACCAATGTAACATTCAAGTAGCAGTTGGGTGTGACTCCAAATGTCATCTATTAGTTATTTCATCCATCATTCGGTCTTTCACCATTCCTTCTGTCCTTCCATCTGTGTGCCCATCCATATCCAAACCTTTTTGACCATTTGCAATCCTATCCAGCATCTATCCTTTCATCCAATATTTGACTCATACATCCCTTCATCCACCCTTTCACTCATCCAGCCATCATCTATCTAGCCACCCTTTCACCCATTCCATCCTTTCACTCATCCATCCACTCTTCCACCCATCCATCCATTCACTCACTGATCCATCCAGCCATCCTTTCACTTACTCATCTATCCACCCAGTCACTCATCTGTCCACCCATTCACACTTTCACTCATCCATCCATCCTTTCTTCCATCTCTCTAGCCCCCTTTCACTCATGTAGTCATTCTTTCACTCATCCATCTTAACATTCTTCTTTTCACTCATTCATGCACCCATTCGCCCATCCATTCTGTCAATCATCCATCCATGCTTTCACTCATCCATCCATCCTCCCTTTTTCTCCCCATTCCCCTTTCACTTAGCCACCCATCCTCCCATCCACCCTTCACCCATCCACCCACCCATCCTGTTGCAGACAGAAGAGGCCCAACAAGAACTTCACCCTCTCTTTAGTTCCTAAAGCATGGGGTTGGGTGGGGTGGGGGAGGGTTCACTATGCCCCAGCACATTGGCAATCTGAAAACTTGAGAGTCATGAGTCATGTATGATCCACAGTGTCAGGACGCTAGTTCACGGTGACAAGGTTTTGTTTCTAGGGCTTTAAAAGAGATGCAAAAACGGGGGGTCTCACCAAGGAGTGTGTCTGATGTAATTAAGGGCGTGTCTTGAACACCTCAGCTAAAAATATGTGCTGAGCATAATGTGCCGCCCTACTGGTATTTTGCTGTTTCTATCATTAAATCCAGTAACATTAGACCTACAACAAGCCATGACTATTGGCTTTGTCAATGGATGTTAATTGCATAAAATAAATAAAAAAGCAGCGACTATGGCTTCATTTTATATAATAATAAAAATTGTTCAGCTCTGAAATTATAAGACTGTTTAAGAAGTATAACCTCTTCTTTTTACCTTTCTACATTTGTTTTGTACATTTCTTCTATCTAACCCTAACAGAATGCCTTCCCGTAGGACTGTGGCAGGAGGAGGTCCACCACATGCTTTAACACCCCAAACGGGCCCATTGTCATTCTGTATGTGGCAATCAGCTGCAAACAGAATGACAATGGGCGGGGTGGAGCTGCTTTTGTGCTCCGAGGATTAGTGTGAGGCGTCCCCATCAGAGAGCTGAGGCCTCTCACAGGGGAACAGCTCTGCTCCCTGCAAGGCCCATAATTACAGACAAAAGGAGTACGTAAAAGGGATTGTTACGGACAACAGACGTGTGGTCCAAATTATGGACGGTCTGTGAAATTTACGGACGGTTGGTCACCGTACCCTAGTCAGGGCAAGTGTCAGGAAAACCCTAAATTAACCTTTGCTCACCGTCTAATAGTTTGGCACGGAGTAATCAGGATAAACTTAAAGGCAGTGTGGAAAGTATTTGTGTGACACTTCAAACAGTAAAACAGTGAAACACCACACACATATATACCACACCAAGTTAGACATATTGTTCTGACTTTAGTAAATAAAACAAGAGCAAAGTGACAAAAATCCAGTAAGTAGAACTTGCGATATTGATTTTTACAGGTTTAGCTAAAAAAAGCGCTAAAAAGCGTAAACTGCTGAAGTGTGATATCTGGTCGACTCGGACCGGGACATTCAAACTATCAGGCCTACCGCAATGGAGCATGGACCCAGTTAGGCCCACTGAACAAAAGTGCCTTAATCCAAGGATGCAGAGCATTGCATGGCTTAAGGACGAAGATACATCATGCAGCAGAGGCAGTGCACCAGTTCTAAGATCGATGCTGCAGTGTGAGATCCTGATATGTCGATGTCGAGGCTCCTGTCAATGGGGCTGGCAATGCAAAGACCGATGTAGAGGATGTGTTGTGCAGTCGAGGCGATGTGCCGGCTACGATGCAGAGTTTTGGCAGCAGCGTCAAGGCTGCCTGAGACGGGGATGCAAAGACCATGCGCCTGGAAGAGCGTCATCTAGTAGAGTTTCCTAAGGTGATGAGTCGAGTCCGATGCATGAATCTGCGGTTATGCGTCGGGGCTGATCCATGCAGTAAATGTGATACGTTGGTTCCAATCCACGCAGTAGTGGCGATGCATCAGTTCAACAGAGAAGGTGTCTGTACCAATGTAGCTACACCTTAGGCCCGCTTCCAAGGGCCCAGGATTGGGGTGGCACCACTTGGCAGGGCAGGCTCACAGATTGCAGAATCGAGGTGCAGAAGTATGTTGGTTGGAAGTCTTTTACGTCCCTGAGACTTCAGATCAGGAGGCCTGCCTTGGTGTCGCTCTGTGTTCTAGTGATGCAGGTCCAATTCTTCTCATCAAGGCAGGGGAACAGCTGGCAATAAGGCAGCACAGCGAAGCAGGGATCCAGCAAAGCAGCACAAAGGCCAGCAGGATGACAGTCTTTCAGCAGCACAGCAGTCCTTCTTCTTGGCAGATTAGTCACAGGTCCAGAAGTGTACTGAATTGGTTGTGTCAGAGGTTCAGTACTTATACCCAGTTGGGCTGTTGAAGTGGGGGAGACCTCAAAGCAGACCTTTAAAGTACACAGAGGTCCTCAACTCTTGCCCTGGCTCTCGACTCACTACATGGGGGTTTGCAGCCGTTGTGTGGGGACAGAACACAGCCTATTAAGGTATAAGTGAGGCATGGTCCAGCTCCACCCTCCTATCCTCCCAGGATGGACCATCAAGTCACACCTGTGCTTCTATTGTGTGAGGCTGTCTAGGGGAAATGCACAAAGCCCAGCTGCCACCCACTCCAGACAAGTCATCAGAGGCAGGCAGAAAGCACAAAATGGCTAAAAAAAGAAAATGCCAACTTTCTAAAAGTGACTTTTTTTGTATTGCAATTTAAAATCCAACTTCACCATAAGTCATGATTTTAAATTGTGATTTCAGAGATACTAAACCTGAAAAGTGTATCTCTTCCAGATTGTAAGTTCTACTTATAAGATGTAATAAGGTAATCCCAATGTTGTTCCTATGGGAGAGATAGATATTGCTGTATTGAAAAACGACTTTGGGAGTTTTTTACTACCAGGACATGTAACATTTTTAAATGCATGTACTGCCTTTTAAATGCACTGCACCCTGCGCTCTGGGTTGTCCAGGACCTACCTTAGGGGTGACTTACATGTCTAATAAGGGAAGGTATAACATGGAAAAAGGTTTATCTTGCCAGGTTGACAAGGCAGTTTAAAATGCAGATACGGGCTCTACTATGGCAGGCCTGAGTCACAGTTAGAGGGCTACTCAAGTGGGTGGTACAATAAGTGCTGCAAGCCCACTAGTGCATTTACTTTACAGGCTCTGGGCACATGTAGTGTACTTTACTAGGAACCTATAATTAAACTATGCCAAGGATTGTTGGACTTGGCCCTTTTTGCAGGGTCATCCCTGAACTTTTTGCCTTCCTCCTGTATTTTTTTCTGACCTCTTGTTGGCTGTTTTATGACTCTGGGCACTTTGCCACTGCGGATCAGTGCTAAAGTGCATATGCTCTCCCTATTGTAAATTGGTGTATTGATTAGTGATTCCATGATTGGGTTATTTGAGTTACTTGTCAGACCCTAGTACAGTTTACAATGTGTGCCCAGGGCTTGTAAATCAGATTCTGCTGGTGGGCTTGCAGCACTGGTTGTGCCACCCACAGAAGCAGCCTGTAAAGTGTGTCTCAGGCCTGCCATTGCAGAGCCTGTGCGCAGTCTAGTACTGCCATATAGACTTGGTAAGTGCACCCACTTGCCAGTCCCCAAACCTTCCGTTTTCTTCATATCAGAAACCCTAAGGTAGGCCCAAGGGCAGGGTGCATTCTAATCATAAGGTAGGACATGCCCTGGTGTGTGTGGCATGTCCTAATAGTGAATTACAGCCATTTTCAGGTTTTCACTATTGCAAGGCTACCAGTCCCCATAGGCCAGAATGGGCAGTTTGGTTATAACACCTTATAATCCTAACTGACCCAGGGAACATGGTAGAAATTCGAGTTTAGTATGCCTGAGCTCAGAATGATAAAATACATGTTTTAGTAAAGTTGGTTTTAACATTCTGTGTTTGAAAATACCACTTTTAGAAAGTAGGTATTTTCTCACCTAACCATCCAGCCTGCCTCTGCTAGGTTGTGTATTCCATGTATGGTTTGTGAGTGACAGGGGCTGGGGGATTCCAGGAGACAGGGTGAGTCAGCACAGGGCTGAATAGAACTATCTGCATGTAGAGTGGTGGGAGGAGCTGCACCTGGGTCTGAATAGGGCTATGCCTGCCTTCCAAAATGCTGGCTCCACCTCCTGTGGTGTGTCTGATGTCCCTGGCCCACACTGTCAAAGGAAAGAAGGAGTCCTGTAAACAAAGTGCTCCAGGACTGCACAGACACTCTCTGCCTTCAGAGACAAAGGATTTTGGTGTATAAAAGTGGGGACACAGACCCCAGAACTTTAGATCAATTTGGGAAACAAGAAGAACCTTTGCTGAGGAGAGGAACCACAGAAACTGAGGAGGAGACTATCACTACGCTGAGTGCTGTTTGGGGGATTAGCCTGCAGTGGTTGCCTGACTGCCAAAGAAAGGAGAAAGGAACTTTGTGTGTACTTTAATCAACTTGTGAAGGATCTCCAAGGGCTTGAGATAGAACTTGCCTCCTGCTGAAGTCTCAGGGACAACAGACTTCACCCACCAGCTCCCCCAGAGTTCTTTTGAAGTGCCTACTGTTGTGTGGGGCCTTCTGAGAGACTGCGTGTCGCAAGGAGCTGGAAGCGTGACTCAAGACTAAGAAGCTTGTCGCTGCCGCAGCCGTTGTCATCGCATCACCGGAGAGTGTCGCCACTGCCACCATCGCATCACCCGAAGCACCTCGCATCACCAGAGAAGAGTGTCGCCATTGCAGCAGATGCCGTCACATTACTGGAGAAAAGTGTCGCAGCCGCTGTCGTCGCATCGCTGAAAAAGCAAGCCGCCGCTGCCCCTGTCGCATCTCATCACCAAAGCGCCCCACATCCCTGGAGAAGAGTGTCGCCATCGCAGCAGACACTGTCGGATCTCCAGAGAAGCATGTCACAGGGCCTGTCGTGACTCCAAAGATTCATTGAGTCGGCGCACGGCCGTCGGGCGTGCTCATATCGTGTCGCTACAAGATGAAGACGCATTTTGTTTCATTGCACCGGATCTTCATCGCATCATGGCGTTGAAGGGTGGCACCGCCACAGAAGTGCAGTAAGAAACACACGCATCACCTTCCCACACCGAGAAGAACCGATGCATTCACTACGCATCAGTAGGGACCGGACGCATCGCTGTTCTTGCGTGTAAGGAACCCACACATCACCTTCCCTGCAACACTTTTGTTGTATAGCGTTACGCATCCAAAGGTACATTGAACTTAAAGTGTCACATTTACCATCTTAAGAGAACTAAGCTATTTCTACCATTTTTAAAGTACAGTATTGTGGATTTTCATTGTTTGTCGTCTTGTGTTAAGTCTATATACAAATACCTATGTTTGATATACAACCTCTGTGGTGTCCATCTGTAGTGTTGTCACTGGATTACTGGATGTGTTCACAAATGCTTAACACACTGCTTCTGAGATAAGCCTGTCTGCTCATGCCAAGCTACCAAGGGGGTGAGCAGGGGTTATTTTAGAAGTGTAGCCCCTTACCCTGACTAGACATAAGAGTGCCTATTTGGTCAAAGGTACCTAACTCTGCCAACTAGAGACCCCCAAATCAAACAAGGATGATAAAATCTTACCATGTTTATGGGAGAGCTCAGAAGCACTTCAGCAGTGGTTAGCAGTGGTAAAGTGCACAGAGCCCTAAAGCCAGTACATCAAGCTCAGAAAAGTTGAGGCAGTAGGCTGAAAGTTGGAGGGAAGACTACCCTAAGACTGTCAGGTCCAACAGTCACCATTTCTTCATACAATCTTACAATCAAGAAGGAAATTTGAGGGATATGTATGCTGCTCATAGAATATACCAATCCAGCAATATGTATTTCAATTATAAAGGAAGTCATTGATATATACTGTGATACATACATTCAAGAATGAGAGTTACAGATCAAGGTATGTAGGGTATCTATTAGGGAAAGCACTACAACATTTACATATCTAGTCTGCTACATAGATGATTATTTCATAATTTAGAAAGGTAGAGAGGAACAAGCTGAAGATTTTGTTCAGAAAATTCATGTTAATGATCTGAATCATAATTTTGCTTGTAATATCTACTCTAAGGCCAATTAAGTTTTAGATTTAAGACTCAGTGTAGAACAAGGGAAATTGATTACAGCATTGTACCGCAAACCAAGCGCAGGAAACAGAGTGTTAGAAATAAGGATAGCAGCTAAACACTCTCTAAGCATTTTCATGAGATTTGCTGATTTGCTACAATATAGTGTGATTCATAGCATTCTTAACAGCAGGTGAGAGGAAGAACATGAAAAGCAATTATGCAGCTTAGAGTCTTGTTTAATGTTTATGAGGAATTACAAAGAACCAAAAGGTTTGAACTATAAGAAAGAAAAGTATATACATTTATGAACATCTTTAACACTCAAATCTGTACAGCCATTATTAGTTGATTCGTATTGTTTTTAATCAATTTTTTAAACAGTTTTTTTTTAATTTTAAAAATATCCCATGCATACTTCTCTTGGGTTTGAAGATGAAAGTACAAAAGATGGATCAGAAGGAAAGATGACAAGAATGAAAATTGCCCAGATAATGTGAAAGTGTGCTCATGGATCAATGAGATTGATGAATTATGACAACAAGATCTGCATGATTGTAGTGAAACCTTAAAGGAGACAGGAAATTTCATTGTAAATAAAAATAACTTAAGCAGTTGTATTCACTGGAACTTGATGTTGATTAAACACCCTGATTTTGTCATAGTTTTGATGGATTTTGTTATTTGATGATCTATTATTTGAATATAATTTCAATATGATCACATTTTTGTCCATTGAGGCTTGATGTCAATCATGTGACTGGATGAGGTTGAGAACTGTTATAGTTCTGAAAAATCAGTTAGTTATGTGATTTGATTCTGCATGAGAAATATTAGATAATGATTACATTGATTAGTTTTTGGGGCTTTCGTAGTAGTTTGTTTTGTATTTCTATTTTTGTTATATTGTATGTGTAAATATATATATATATATATATATTACCTACTGGCGGTCGCCAGTAGGTAGTTATAGTTAGGACCCCTTTTCCATAGGATATCCGCAACATTCTATTTTGAATAACTTTGGCGCCGGTCGATGAATCCTCGCGAATTTCTCAAAATAGGTGGGGCGCTACGCTCCGCTCCTACCCTGAAAGTCTCGGGGGGATTCGTCAAGCGGGGGCTGAGATAAAAGGGGGGTCCCAAAACGCGTTTTTCCCATGCATTTTTCCATAGGACCTTTAGACAGAGCTACAGCCCGAACGGCTGAACAGAATTACTAGAAATTTGGCAGAGAGGTAGTCCCTATGTCAAGGAAGTGCCTTTTGTAGGTTTGGTGTAATTCTGTTCAGTAGATTCTGAGAAAATTGCCTTTAAATCAATATATATATCTGAGCCCGCTTACGGTACGCTTACCGTACGCTTACCGTACGCGTACGGTGGCGTGCGCGAGCGCGATTCTGATTGGCTCTTAGATCTTAGTAAACATTCGAATCGGCCGAAACCAGGAAGCGGCGTCCTCCTTTTTGTCTCTCGCACTGAGTGTTATTTATCAAACATGATGCCCAAAAACATGTTACGGGGCTGTTTTGACAACTCCCTCCCACATAGTCATGTTGAGGGAGTCCCCAAACATCCCCCAAGAGCAAAAACGGTTTTATTTTTTTTTCGGCAATTTCGCCGAGTAAGCTTACCGTACGCTTACCGTAAGCGTACGGTAAAAAATAGAAATAAAAAAAACACTATCCACACTTACCCCACCCCCTGTGCTTTTGGTGGCCGTAGGCCACACAAATGTACAGGGCTTATTACATTAGTAAAAAAACTATATTTTGGCAACATGAAATTATAAAATCGAAATAAAAAAAACACTATCCACATTGACCCCACCCCCTGTGCTTTTGGTGGCCGAAGGCCACCAAATGTACAGGGCTTATTAAAGTTGATAAAAACCGTGCACGGAACGCACTGCGTTAAGTGGGCGCGCACGCCTCGAATGGCGTAAAGTAACTTAGCATTTAAAAAACCGTACAAATTCACTGAAAAAACCATAGGTTTCACACACGTTATAGTTAGGAATTAGCATTTAAAAAACCTTGCAAATTCACTGAAAAAACCATAGGTTTCACACATGTTATAGTTAGCGGAAATTTTACTGATAAAAAACCAATGAAATTGCCCCGTTATAGTTAGTGCTGGCAACTATAACTCACGCGACCGCAATCTTCTGCTGATGACATATGTGTCTTTATAAAAAAAAATATTTGTAATATATGTATAGCTAAAAATGTATGGAAGAAGACATGGGCAAATAAGTGTCTAAATACAGTATTAGCATCAGCAGAGGATTGCGGTCGCGTGAGTTATAGTTGCCAGCACTAACTATAACTGGGCAATTTCATTGGTTTTTTATCAGTAAAATTTCCGCTAACTATAACATGTGTGAAACCTATGGTTTTTTCAGTGAATATATATATATATATATATTTTTTTTTTTTTTTTTCACTGAAAAAACCATAGGTTTCAGGCACGTTATAGTTAGGAATTAGCATTTAAAAAACATTAGAAATTCACTGAAAAAACCATAGGTTTCAGGGGCGTTATAGTTAGCAGGACTTTTCACTTGTACAAACCCATTGAAATTCCCCGTTATAGTTAGTTCAACTAACTATAACTCGCGCGCCCGCAATGCACTGCTGATGACGTCACATATTACATCACTCATGACATGGTCAGTGACATCACTCATGACATCACTGATTACATCTCAAATTACATCACTGATGACATCACTGATGACATCATCCAGTGAATGTGTGTTTTTCTGAAAATTACATATGTTTTATATATGTATATCTCAAGGTCGATGGAAGAATAAATGGGTATATAAGTGTCTAAATGGATGATTTGTTTTTGAAAAATTGATTGTATAACTGACTGATTAAGTGTATCTTAGTAAATACATGGCTTAGTGAGTAATGTTTAAATATGTAAATATCTGTATCAGTCTCTCACTTTGTGTATAAATGGCTGCATGGGTTGGTGAGTAGCTACATGAGTGTCTATATAGGTTATATATGAGTATCAGTATGAGTGTCTGAGTGTCTGTATGTTTCGGTGGGGGGTATTACGTAGTGCATAGGTGCATGAATGAGTGACTCACTGTATGTGTTGAAGACAGCATGTGTGCAGGACTGTATGGGTGGATGAGTGTGTGCATGGGTGTGTTAATGAGTGAATGCCTGTCTCAATAGTGTCTTTATGAGTAACTACATATGTTTTAAACTAGTATATGTGACTATTAATGTATATAAGTGAGTATATGTGAGAGTGAGAGAATGAGAGTGTTCCTGTATGAATAAGTATGTGTTTCTATAAGTGATTGTTTAAAAGATTAAGTATGTGTAAGTTTCTGTAGAAGTAAGTGTGGTGGTGGGTGTATAACTGTATATGCAAGTAAATGGATGTTTGATTCTTTATTAGCATGAGTGACTATGTGTGTGAGTAACTCTATGGATGAGTGGCGTCATGTAACATGATGTATAGGTGTATGAGTACATATGATGAGTGAGTACATGTATGAGTGACTGTATAGGACTGTTGGTGAATGAGTGGATGTGTATGTTGATCTTAGAATTAATGACTAGGTTGTTGTAACTGGTATTGGTATGTCCTTGTTTTGAAAATTTTAGTTTCTATTTTTGAATGTGTCTATCAAAGGTTATATTAGGGGGAGAGGAGGTCTGCCACTCTATCACAAGGATGATGTCATCAGTGATGTCATCAGTGATGTCATTTGAGATGTCATCAGTGATGTCATGAGTGATGTCACTGACCATGTCATGAGTGATGTAATTTGTGACGTCATCAGCAGTGCATTGTGGGCGCGCGAGTTATAGTTAGCTGAACTAACTATAACAGGGGAATTTCAATGGTTTTGTACAAGTGAAAAGTCCAGCTTTCTATAACGCCCCTGAAACCTATGTTTTTTTCAGTGAATTTCTAAGGTTTTTTAAATGCTAATTCCTAACTACAACGTGCCTGAAACCTATGTTTTTTTCAGTGAATTTCAAAGGATTTTTAAATGCTAATTTCTAACTATGTCTACAGAGATAGGACATGTGAAGAAAAAAGAAAAAACGCACAGAAAGAAAAAAAAGAAATGTAGAAAGAAGCAACAGAAGTCCTCAAAGACGAAGAAAAGTGCGGGAAGAAGGATATCGTGCAGAAAGAACAAACAGAAGAGCAGAAAGAAGCCTTGTTGCAAAATCATCCTGTACCCTCAACTTTTTCAGACGGATACTGGTGGTAACTGAGTCTGACTAACCAGTCCTAGAGCCAGTGCTATGTTAAAAGACACTCAGAATACAGTGAAAACACCTACATACACTAGGGAACACTTTGCGTTGGGGTCCCCCTGTGATTAGCATGACCTCCTCTGTAAGCCCCTAGAAAATAATAGGGCAGGGGATTAAAACTACCTCTTAATACGTGCCACAGGGCGTGTTTGCACATGACACCTCAGGCCCCACCCCCTCCCTTCCCCACTGTGTAAACACACCCTGTGGCCGTTTTAAGTTGGGAGATTAAGTTCCCTTGAATCCTGAGGGTCCCTAGGGGCCAACTAGACCACTAGGTACCTCCAGTAAGCACCACAGAGCTGCATTGCAGAGAGATGTAAAAAGGGGGGCGGGCTGGACCACCTCTCTGCAACGCAGCGCAGTGGCGCTTACTGGAAGCACCTGCTGGGCTAGTTGGCCCCCAGGGTCCCTCAGGATTGAAGGGGAATTATTTCCCCAACTTAAAACACACCACAGGGCTTGTTTGCACATGTTACCTCAGGCCCCGTTCCCTCCCTTCACCACTGTGTAAACACGCCCTGTGGCCGTTTTTAGTTTGGAGATTAAGTACATTTGAATCCTGAGGGTCCCTAGGGTCCAACTAGCCCACTAGGTACCTCCAGTAAGCACCACAGAGCTGCGTTGCAGAGAGGTGTAAAAAGTGGCATGGCCTGGACCATCTCTCTGCAACGCAGCTCAGTGGCGCTTAGTGGAACCACCTGGTGGGCTAGCTAGCCCTCAGGATTCAAGGGGAATTACTTTCCCAACTTAAGATGCGCCATAGGGCGTGTTTGCACACGTCACCTCAGGTCCTGTCCCCTTCCTTTCCCACTGTGTAAACACGCCCTGTGGCCATTTTTTAAGTTGGGAGATTAAGTCCCCTTGAATCCTGAGGGCCCCTAGGGGCAAAATAGCCCACTAGGTACGTCCAGTAAGCGCCATTGCAGAGAGGTGTAAAAAGGGGCATGGCCTCAGAACACCTGTCTGCAACGCAGCTCCCTGGAGCATACTGGAGATACCTGTTGGGCTAGTTGGCCCTCAGGGACCCTCAGTATTGAAGGGGAATTAATTTCCCAACTTACAACTGGCCAGGGGGCGCGTTTGCAGAGTGCTGCAAGGAGGGAGTGTGGCCTCCGGTGCGATGCTGGTCTTTTATTTTTTAAAGTTTTTTAAGAAGGAGGGCTGTGTGGCCCCCCTTCTTTTTCGAATTTATTGGCCCTGGGGACCCCATCCCCCAAGGCCTGCACCCTAATTATTAATTCTTTAGGTGGGGGGCTGCGTTGCCCCCCTCCTCAGGCCACTTATGGCCCCGGGGACCTCATTCCCCGGGGCCGGACTTTGTTTTTTGATATTTTGAAAAAATATATATTTATAGAAACACCTAGGACATGCTGGACAAACCGTATGTACATATCACCATGACGATTTGCGTGATATTCATTAAACGGCAACTATAAATACAATGTATCCATGTGGAATGTATTTACACCGCTAGTGAAGCTCTGACGTGTCTGAAACGCTACCGTGCCTAATCCCGGCGCTCCCGCTGGTGGGTACTCTCCAAGTAGACACCCTTGTCGTTTATTTATACAAACATGGGTAGCTATTGACGGGCACATTTAATACACACGCACACCAAGCCATTCAAAGGGGATTCGACAAAAATTCGACCAAACTATGCAAGAAACCCCCCTCCCGATTAATAAAACACACATCTACCACCGGATGTGTAATACTTTTTATTTTACTCTCTGGAAAGGAGACAAACCCCACTTGAGAGTCACAGCGCGCTCCTGGTGGAGCCCAATGCTGTGTTACACCCACCAGTGCCCGCCGAGTGCCACACACCTCTGTGTTGTATTCCACCAGCTAGTGCGTATGCTATGACACTCTCTAGCCCATGTGCACTGTAACACCACCCCATGAATATGTCATGCCACACTTGCCTTCGCACGGGTTATATTGCCCCATCTAACGTGCCTTCCTCGATGCCTATGTTATAACGCACAGAGCTATGCCATACATATTACAATCTGGGATCCATATCTTTGTCACAGTGCATATGCAACGTTACACTCCGGAGCACATATTTTATATTACAACTTTAGAGACTAGTTAGGTTACACAACACTGCCCTGTGCATATTACACTCCAAGGCGCATATCGCATAGCACGCGCTAGTGCCTGTGCTATCTCGCGCTCTCCAATGAATCTGTCATTGCGCACAATGTATTGCATATTATATTTCACACCCCGGTTCATTTTATATCACACTTTTTGGTGCATAGTTTATACCATATACTATATCTAGTTTTCATTTTCAATTGTGCTCTCAGGACTATGTTCTATATAACACTGCGTCCACCTACCCTTTTCACGGGCATTACATTTTGCGATGGGGGGTGGAGGGTCAGGGGGTGTTTCTGCCAAGTGAGCCCGGAGTCACAGTCACAGGCGTCCTCTTCTTCCTGAATAAAAGTGAGATCATGCTGCATACTTGTTCATATTTTAAGTAGTTCGCACAGACACACATTTTAAAAACAATAAAGTTCCTAATACCCACCTTCTCTGAACAGTTAGCTTGCTACCCCATCCACCTCCTCCCTAACCTCTGTTGTCTGAATCAATGGATTAGCCTCCTCCCTCCTGTCATGCATGGTCTGATGTGCTACCACTGCCCTCCATTTAGCATGATGTACCAGTCCACTCCTCCTGCCCTCCATTGCCCAATTCTATGGCCCATCATTGACCTCCTGCTTAGCCTCTGTGCTTAGCTTGCTGCCCCTATTCTCCTTCCCCCTGCCCTCCGATGTCTTTGTGCATGCCCCTGCTCCATCCTTTTTGCCCACCATGTTCCATGGACCTGCCACTCCTATCTACTCTGAGTGTTCTGTTGAACTGCCACTCCCCTCCCACCTGCCTAGCATTGTCAGATGACTGTAACCTGTCCCTGCCACCTCCACCCTGCCTGTCCACATGCCATGCCCCTTTCCCCTTCCTCCTGTCCTCCATGGTCCATTTTACTGCCACACCCTTCTGCCCTCCCTGGTCTGTTGTGCTGCAACTGCTAATCCTGCCTGTCCCGCGCGGTCTGTTGTGATGCCCCTTCCCCTGAACTCTCTTGTCTGTGCCCAGGTCCTGACCCTCCCTTCTATTCTCCATAGTCCTTTGTGCATGCCCCTGCACCCTCCTTCTTGCCATCATAGCCATTGTGCTGCCACTAACCCTCCCGCTTGCCATGCACGGTCTTCTGTGCTGCCATGACCCCTCCCACCTTCCCTGTGTGGTCAGCTAGCTGCCCCTGACCCCCTCCCACCTTCCCTCCATGGTCTATGTATATGCCATTATAGTCTCATTGTTGCTCTCCATGGTGTCTTGTTTCTAATGCCCATCCTGCCTGACCTCCATGGTCATCTTGCTGCTCCTGCCCTGCCCCCTTGCCCCCAGCCCTCTGTTTCCATGTGCAGACCCCTATTCCCTCCCTCCTGGCTTGTCTGTTCCATTGTAATACCCCTGATCCATCCCTCTTGCCCTTTATGGTATGTTATGCTGCAGCTTTCTCTCCTGTCTGTCCATTATGGTCAGCTAGCTACCATTGCCTCTTTCCCCTCTGTTCTTTGTTGTCCATGTGCATGGTCCTGTCCCCTCCCTATTGCTTTCTATGGATTGTTGTGCTGCACTCCCATCCCGCATGCCCTGTGTGGTGTATTGTGCTGCTGCAAACCCTGATGCCTGCCCTGTAGGGTCAGTTTGGTGCACCTCTCCATGTCCCTCCTGTCCTCTGTTATCTGAGTCCATGTCCCTACCCCAATTCCTCCTGCCTACCATGATCCAATGTACCATACTTGCGAACATTTTGAACTTGGTAAGAGGGAGATTGTGAAAAAAAAATGGGGTATTGATTTTCCCCTTTGAGTTACATTGAAAAAGAGGAGATTGTAGACAGGAGATAGATCAAATAAAGCCCATTTGAGCTTAAAAACATTGGACGTTTCCTGGCTGAAACGGGTCTGTTGGCATGTATGGTTGTACTACCACTGCCTCTTCATTCTGCCCACAATGGTCTATTATATTGCCACAGCCCCCCTTGCCAGTCCTGTATTGTTGGTTTGTTGCCCCTGCCCCCCTTTCCGCTGCCCTCCATAGTCTGTTGTGTTGCCACTGCCCTTCCCGCCTGCCCAGTGTGGTCAAATTGTTGCCTCTGCACTCTCCTACCTGCCTTCAATTTTTAAAGTCCATGCCCCTTGCCTCTGCCTCTCAACAGTATCCCAATGAACAACTAGATTGCTAACATTCTATATTTATTACAAAATTGTGGAATGCCTGACGTCATCTTGATGTAATCAAAACTGTAATACCTAGAGCATTTCCTTTCGAAATTACATATATGAGAGGGTCTTATTTGCATCAAAAGTATGGTTAGTGCTCTAAAAAACTAAAATGAGGATATTTTTTCTGAGTTTTCAAATAGCGACAAAGAACTTTTAAATTATTTATAATCTTTATGTTTTTTTATCCAGTTGACCACTTGATTAAATGTTGACCTACCGAAGAGGATGTGGTGTTACTTCCAGAGCTGCAGACTTTGCAACTGGGGAACCAGGTTGGAGTTTCTGCTTCAGCTCAACATTCTGTGATTCTGGTCAAATCACTTAATCTCCCCATGTCTACAACCAAAATGAATTTGATCTTGTGTGATGTAACCAATGCTCATGTAAAGCACTCCAATACCTTAAAAGTCTGCACTATAGAAAACTGCAAATACACAAAAAATAAGTGTTTTGCACACTTCTATCATTGGGCTACAAGTGGGCTACATCTGGGTGATATTTGTGCTGCATTTGGGCTCTTTTGTCTCTGGTGGCCATCTTGGGAGATTTATTTGTTATGAAGTTTCCACTGTAGTAAAGCTACTGCTCACCACGGAAGTCTGCTGCTGGTATTAAAAGTGCATGTTTCAGTCTGCATATCAGAATTTTTTAATGAAATAGAAGAGGATTTGAGAAGTCACTCAAAATGTGCCCTAATTTTTCTTTCTTCAGCACTAATCATAATTTCTATGGCAAAATTAACCCCCTCATTGTGTTCATTTTTAAATTAAATGTTTTAAGTGTTACCAGTTTATTCCAATCAAGATAGCTTCAGGTGTGCCATACTTTTGTCATAAGTAAGACAATAAGCGCTCTAGTTGTTCTTAAGAACACCCTGGGACATTCTCTCATTGGGCTATACTTGGGCTATATCTGGGTGATATTTGGGCTACATTTGGGCTCTTTTGTCTCTGGTGGCCATCTTGGGAGAATTATTTGTTATGAAGTTCCTAATTTCCTCATTTGCTGCAGTCTCCTCAGTAGGAAATACTTTCAGTTTTTTACTTTGGTTCCATCAAGAAGGCATTTAGATGAGCACACATTTGCCATAAATTCTGAATGTTAGCACTTTAGTTGCTCATTAGATCACTGTAGTAAAGCTACTGCTCACCAGGGAAGTCTGCTGCTGGTATTCAAAGTGCATGTTTCAGTCTGCATGTCAGAATTTTTTTATGAAATAGAAGAGGATTTGAGAAGTCAAAATGTGCCCTAATTTTTCTTTCTGCAGCACTAATCATAATTTCTATGGCAAAATGAACCCCCTCATTTTTTTCCTTTGTAAATTAAATGTTTCAAGTGTTACCACTTTATTCCAATAAAGATGGCTTCAGGTGTGCCATACTTTTGTCATAAATAAGACTGTTAGCGCTCTAGTTGTTCGTTAGAACACTCTGGGACATTCTGTCATTGGGCTATACTTGGGCTACATCTGGGTGATATTTGGGCTACATTTGGGCTCTTTTGTCTCGGGTGGCCATTTTGGGAGACTTATTTGTTATGAAGTTTCCTAATTTCCTCATTTACTACAGTCTCCTCAGTCGAAAATACTTTCAGTTTTTTACTTTGATTCCATTAAGAAGGCATTCAGATGTGTCACACATTTGCCATAAATTCAGAATGTTAGCACTCTAGTTGCTCATTAGATCACTGTAATAAAGCTACTGCTCACCAGGGACGTCTGCTGCCGGTATTGAAAGTGCTTGTTTCAGTCTGCATGTCAGAAGTTTTTCATGAAATAGAAGAGGATTTGAGAAGCCACTCACAATGTGCCCTAATTTTTCTTTCTGCAGCACTAATCATACTTTCTATGGCAAAATGAACCCCCTCATTTCGTTCCTTTTTAAATTAAATGCTTTAAGAGTTACCACTTTATTCCAATCAAGACGGCTTCAGGTGTGCAATAGGTTTGTCATAAGTTGGACTGTTAGCGAGGTAGTTGTTCTTTAGAACACTCTGGGAAGCTGCAGTAGAACACAAAGGAATCAACTGACAGTCTCTGCCCTTGTTGGATGTACATGTTTTACTGAGAATGTCAGACTTCATTCTCACATGACTGAGAAAGATAATGTGAATTTACAGAAAATATGCTCTCAGTTTAGCTTATAGATCACCTTCCAAACCTCTGTGGGAAAAGCATGAGAAAATAGTTTTCTCTAAAACATGATTCATGATATCACAGCAGAAGGTTTTTTCACGTGGTAACATCACCTTAGAACACACCACAATTACTAAAATGAGTATGGTACCATCAACAAATGATTTATAATGTAACTAAAGTCTTAAAACCTTCTATTAACTGCAATGCTTTTTAATGAGGTGCTATCATGTATATTGTCTATCTATTTAACTCTAATTTTCTCAGGAACTACTGAACGGATTTACACCATTTAAGCAAAAGGCACAAGTCTGATCTCAGGACTACCTCTTTGCCAAATTTGGTGTAATTCCGTTCAGCAGTTCGGTCTGTAGCTGCGTCAACAGGTCCCATGGGAAAATGCATGGGGAAAACACGTTTTGGGACCCCCCTTTTTTCTCGGCCCCCGCTTGACGAATCACTGTGAAATTTTCAGGAAAGGAGCGGACCAGAGCTGGCCAAAAGTTTTGAAAATTTCGCGAAGATTTGTCAATAGGCGCCAACGTTATTTCAAATAAAATGTTGCGGATTTCCTATGGAAAATAGGTCCTAACTATAACTACCTTCCTGCGCCACTTCTCCGATACAAGGTTCGTGCATCAAACCTCATGCCCCCCCTGGTTCCGGGGTGATGCTTTACTCGATGGCTGGACTGCCGTCTATAGATTCCGATGCGGTGGTAGTCCTTTCTTGAGAAGCACACGAGAAAGTGGCGGAGGTTACCAGCCCCAATAACAGGTACAGATGCAGTTTGTGTGGCTAGTTCATTAATAAGCAGCCTTGCGTGTTGCCTGACGCGTTTTGTATATTTACTTCCTCAAAGGCTTTACACGGAAATAACGTGCTGCGGTGTGCAAACCTCCGCCCTTTTATTATCCACAATGACACACCCCTGTATGGGGTGGCTCCAATGAGTCTGTGTATGAGGCATCATGGGGGCTGAAGTGCGTTTGTATTCACCTTTCATAGTAGCAGTGCACAATTCCTGCATGATAGAGCCCATATTGAGCCCCAGCCACTCAAAACCATCTTCATTCCTGCGCCACTTCTCCGATACGAGGTTCGTGCACCAAACCTCACGGCCCCCCTGGTTCCGGGGTGGTGCTTTACTCGACGGCTGGACCGCCGTCTATAGATTCCGATGCGGTGGTAGTCCTTTCTTGAGAAGCACACGAGAAAGTGGCGGAGGTTACCAGCCCCAATAACAGGTACAGATGCAGTTTGTGTGGCTAGTTCATTAATAAGCAGTCTTGCGTGTTGCCTGACGCATTTCGTATATTTACTTCCTCAAAGGCTTTACATGATAGAGCCCATATTGAGCCCCAGCCACTCAAAACCATCTTCATTCCTGCGCCACTTCTCCGATACGATGTTCGTGCATCAAATCTCACGGCCCCCTGGTTCCGGGGTGGTGCTTTACTCGACGGCTGGACCGCCGTCTATAGATTCCGATGCGGTGGTAGTCCTTTCTTGAGAAGCACACGAGAAAGTGGCGGAGGTTACCAGCCCCAATAACAGGTACAGATGCAGTTTGTGTGGCTAGTTCATTAATAAGCAGTCTTGCGTGTTGCCTGACGCATTTCGTATATTTACTTCCTCAAAGGCTTTACATGGAAATAACGTGCTGCGGTGTGAATTCCTCCTCCCTTTTATTATCCACAATGACACACCCCTGTATGGGGTGGCTCCAATTAATCTGTATATGAGGCATCATGGGGGCTGTATTGTGTTTGTATTCACCTTACATAGTAGCAGTGTACAATTCCTGCATGATAGAGCACATATTGAGCCCCAGTCACTCGAAACCATTTTCATTCCTGCACCACTTCTCCGATACAAGGTTCGTGCATCAAACCTCACGGCTCCCCTGGTTCCGGGGTGGTGCTTTACTCGATGGCTGGACCGCCATCTATAGATTCCGATGCGGTGGTAGTGCTTTCTTGAGAAGCACAGGAGAAAGCGGCGGAGGTTATCAGCCACAATAGCAGGTACAGATGCAGTTTGTGTGGCTAGTTCATTAAAAAGCAGTCTTGCATGTTGCCTGACGCATTTCGTATATTTACTTCCTCAAAGGCTTTACACGGAAATAACGTGCTGCGGTGTGCATACCTCCTCCCTTTTATTATCCATGATGACACACCCCTGTATGGGGTGGCTCCAATGAGTCTGTGTATGAGGCATCATGGGGGCTGTAGGGCGTTTGTATTCACCTTTCATAGTAGCAGTGCACAATTCCTGCATGATAGAGCCCGTATTGAGCCCCAGCCACTCAAAACCATCTTCATTCCTGCGCCACTTCTACGATACGAGGTTCGTGCATCAAACCTCATGCCCCCCCTGGTTCCGGGGTGATGCTTTACTCGATGGCTGGACTGCCATCTATAGATTCCGATGCGAAGGTAATCCTTTCTTGAGAAGCGCACGAGAAAGTGGCAGAGGTTACCAGCCCCAATAACAGGTACAGATGCAGTTTGTGTGGCTAGTTCATTAAAAAGCAGTCTTGCTTGTTGCCTGACGCATTTCGTATATTTACTTCCTCAGATGCTTTACATGGACATAACATGCTGCGGTGTGCATACCTCCTCCCTTTTATTATCCACAATGACACACCCCTATATGGGGTGGCTCCAATGAGTCTGTGTATGAGGTATCATGGGGGCTGTAGTGCATTTGTATTCACCTTGCATAGTAGCAGTGCACAATTCCTGCATGATAGAGCACATATTGAGCCCCAGCCACTCTAAACCATCTTCATTCCTGTGCCACTTCTCCGATACGAGGTTCGACCATCAAACCTCACGGCCCCCCTGGTTCCGGGGTGGTGCTTTACTCGACGGCTGGACCGCCGTCCATAGATTCCGATGCGGTTGTAGTCCTTTCTTGAGAAGCACACAAGAAAGTGGCGGAGGTTACCAGCCCCAATAACAGGTACAGATGCAGTTTGTGTGGCTAGTTCATTAAAAAGCAGTCTTGCGTGTTGCCTGACGCGCCCCCGAAATGCTCTGCTGATGTCGTCACATATTACATCACTCACGACATGGTCAGTGACATCACTGATGACATCACTGATGACATCTGAAATGACATCACTGATGACATCACTGATGACATCATCCAGTGAGTGTGTGTTTCTGTAAATTTTAAATATGTTTTATATATATATATAGGGAAAAACCTATGGAAGAATGAGTGGGTGTATAAGTGTGTGAATGGATGATTTAGTAGGTGCGTGACTGACTGTATAAGTGAGTCATTAAACGTATCTTACTGCAGACTAGTGACTAAACTGTGTGAATGTTTGTATCTGTCTATCTGCTGGTGTATAAGCGGCTGCATGGTTTTGTGAATACCTATATGAGTGTCTCCATGGGTTATTGATTGGTTGTCTTAGTATCTGTTTGGGTGCCTGAGTGTTTGTGTGGGTGGGGTGTGTGTGACTTTGTGCATACATGCGTGAGTGGGTGATTCTATGGGTGCATGGTTTTAAGAGTGCATCTGTGATGGACTGTATGGTTGGGTGAGTGTATGTATGGGTGTGTTAGTGATTGAATGCATTTCTCAGTGGTACATGTGTGTGTAACTACATATGTGAAAGGCAGTATATATGTGTGTAAGAGTATATAAGTGGGTATATGTGAGAGTGTGTGATTGTGAGAGTGTCTGTATGGATGAGTGTGTGCTTGTATCAGTGATTGTATAAGAGCGTAAGAAAGTGGTACTATTTTTATGAGTAAGTGAACTTGTGTGTGTATAACCGCATAGGTGAGTAAATGGGAGTGTGATTAATTATTTGCATGACTGACTAGGTGTGAGAGTACCTCTATGGATGATTAGTGGTGTGTGAGTGTCTATGTAGGTGTATAAATGCATATGATAGTCCTGTACTGAGTGACTGTAAGTATGAGTGACTGTACAGGTGAGTCAGTGGATGTGTGTGTAGATCTAAGAGTCAATGAGTGGGTATGTAGTTATTGGTATTGGAGTATCTATGGTTTTGAGAATGGACGTCTGAAATTTTGATTGAGTATATCAAAGGGTGTGAGAAGATGCACTAATTTATCACATGGATGACGTCATCAGTGATGTCATCAGTAATGTCATTTCAGATGTCATCAGTGATGTCATCAGTGATGTCACTGACCATGTCATGAGTGATGTAATATGTGACATCATCAGCAGTGCATTGTGGGGGCGCGAGTTATAGTTAGCTGAACTAACTATAACAGGGGAATTTCTAGGGTTTTGTACGAGGGAAATGTCCAGCTAACTATAACGCCCCTGAAACCTATGGTTTTTTCAGTGAATTTCTAAGGTTTTTTAAATGCCAATTCCTAACTATAACGCCCCTGAAACCTATGTTTTTTTCAGTGAATTTCAAAGGTTTTTTAAATGCTAATTCCTAACTATATCAGGCCTGAAACCTATGGTTTTTTCAGTGAATTTCAAAGGTTTTCTACATGACAATTTTGAATGTATTAATTGTTATACTGTTTTTTTTATACTGATTTACTACATTTTTTAAACTATTTACTTTTAGATATATTTTTTTTATTACATTATAATTACATTATACATTACAATACAAAATATACTTTCTCAGAATGAATTACATTAGTTTAAATAATTGGCAAATAGGCAACAGTCTTTTAAGTACAGTAGTTACAGTTGTTGCAATGGGCAACACAATTTCAAACACAAAGCAACATTGAGCTCAATGTGAATTTCTAGTTAAATGCAATTAGTTACTTTATGGATTACTTTTCTAACCACAAGACTGGATCCTAGATTCAGTCCTTGGACATCTCCTGTAAACAGTTGAGTAAAAGCGCTTTGGTTACAGTAGTGATTTTTAAGGAATATTATTGTATTTTAAAAGTTGACACTTTGAAACTTTTATCCATAGAATCACCAATGTTATCCTACGGCAGAAAATTCAATTAGCAGGTAAGTAGTGTTATCGTTACTTTTTCTTACTCAGTGGTGGATCCTGGATCCAGCACTGGCCAACCTCCTGTATACAGTTGAAAGAATGTGTTTAAGTCATACACACCATTTTTTAGGAATATTTTTAATTGTGAAAATAGACACTTAGAAAATTTTCTGGTGAAAACCACACAATGTATTCCTATGGAAGGAAATACAAGTTACTGGTAAGTACGCTTAGAATTACTTTTCAAGGTCAGTGCTGGGCTAAAAGATGCAGCCCTGGGTTCTCTCCTGATAACAGGTGAGTAAATCGGAATTCGTAGTTCGGCTGATTTTAGAGGAATATTTGTACATTTCAAAAATGGACACTTAGAAAATTTTCTGGTGAAAACCACACAATAGATTCTTATGGAAGGAAATACAAGTTACTTGCAAGTACGCTTAGAATTACTTTTCAGGGTCAGTGCTGGGCTACAAGATGCAGCCCTGGGTTCTCTCCTGATAACAGGTGAGTAAATCAGAATTCGTAGTTCGCCTGATTTTAGAGGAATATTTGTACATTTTAAAAATGGACACAGAGAAAATTTTCTGGTGAAAACCACACAATGGATTCCTATGGAAGGAAATACAAGTTACTGGTAAGTACGCTTAGAATTACTTTTCAGGGTCAGTGCTGGGCTAAAAGATGCAGCACTGGGTTCTCTATTGATTACAGGTGAGTAAATCGGAATTTGTAGTTCGGCTGATTTTAGAGGAATATTTGTACGTTTAAAAAATGGACACTTTGAATTTTTTGGGGTGAAAACCACACAATGGATTCCTATGGAAGGAAATACAAGTTACTGGTAAGTACGCTTAGAATTACTTTTCTGGGTCAGTGCTGGGCTAAAAGATGCAGCACTGGGTTCTCTCCTGATTACAGGTGAGAAAATCGGAATTCGTAGTTCGGCTGATTTTAGAGGAATATTTGTACAATGGTGAAGGAAGGGGGAGGGTCCTGAGGTGACATGTGCAAACGTGCCCTGTGGCGCGTTTTAAGTTGGGGAATTAATTCCTCTTCAATACTAAAGTCCCCTGGGGGCCAACAAGCCCACCAGGTACCTCCAGTATGCGCCAGGGAGCTGCATTGCAGAGAGGTATTCAGAGGCCACGCCCCTTTTTACAACACTCTGCAACACAGCTCTGTGGCGCTTACTGGAGGTACCTGGTGGGCTAGTTGGTCCCCAGGGACCCTCAGGATTGAAGAGGAATTAATTCCCCAACTTAAAAAGCGCCACAGTGCGTGTTTGCACAGATCTCACCTCAGGCCCCGCCCCCTACCTTCACCACTGTGCAAACGCGCCCCCTGGCACGTTTTAAGTTGGGAGATTAAGTCCCCTTGAATCCTAAGGTCCACTGGCGGCCAACTAGCCCACCAGGTACCTCCAGTATGCGCCAGGGAGCTGCCTTGCAGAGAGGTGTTCAGAGGCCACACCCCTTTTTATAACACTCTGCAACGCAGCTCTGTGGCGCTTAGTGGAGGTACCTGATGGGCTAATTGTCCCCTAGGGGACCTCTGGATTGAAGAGGAATGAATAGCTCAACTTAAAACGCGCCACAGGGCGTGTTTGCACAGTATCACCTCATGCCCCATCCCCTACCTTCACCACTGTGCAAACGCAACCCGTGGCGCGTTTTAAGTTGGGAGATTAAGTCCCCTTGAATCCTGAGGTCCCCTGGCAGCCAACTAGCCCACCAGGTACCTTCAGTAAGCGCCAGGGAGCTGCGTTGCAGACAGGTGTAAAAAGGGGCTTGGCCTCATTACACCTCTCTGCAACGCAGCTCCCTGGCGCATACTGGAGGTTCCTGGTTGGCTAGTTGGCCCCCAGGGACCCCCAGTATTGAAGGGGAATTCGCTCCCCCTCTGCAAACGTGCCAGGGGGCGCGTTGCAGAGTGATGAAAGGAGGGGGCATGGCCTCTGGCCCGGTCATGTTGTTTTCTTTTTTTTTAAGAAGGGGGGCTGTGTAGCCCTCTTTCTTTTTCTTATTTTTTGGCCCTGGGGACCCCATCCCACAGGGCCTGCCCCCAACTTGTTTTTTTTATTAAAAAAAAAAAAAAAACGGGAACGGTGCCACGTGGCACCCCTCCCGAGGCCATAATTTGCCCCGAGGACTCCATCCCCCAGGGCATGGCCCTTTTTTTTTATGGAGGGGGGCTGCGAAGCCCCCCTCCTGTGGCCCATTTTGGCCCCGCGGACCCCATTCCCCGGGCCGTTTTTTTAAATTATTTTTTTATTTATTTTTGGGAGGGGGGGCGCGTGGCCCCCCTCCTGGGCCACTTCTGGCCCCGGGGACCCCATCTCCCGGGGCCTGGCCTTCACGTTGGGGACCGTGGGGGGTCCCAATCCCCCCATGGCCCCGCCGGCTCCCCGCGTCCTGCGGGAGCCGGCATTGCTTTTCCACATGGGGAGCAGCTAACATGCTGCTCCCCGTGTGGAAAAGCAATTGTCTTTGGTATTTGGAAGAGAGAGCAGGTTTCCTGCTCTCTCTTCCAAATACCAAAGCAGTTTGCTACGGCAGGATGGGAGCCGCGAGGCTCCCACCCTGCCATAGCAAACAGCAGTGTCCCGGGGGTGGGCACCCCGGGACACTGCGGGAGCCGGCCCTGGGGGCTGGCGGTCCCCAGTGCCACGACAAGGCTCCAGGAGGGGGGCTGTGCGGCCCCCCTCCCACTGAATTTTAAGCCCGGGGAGGTGGTGGTCCCCGGAGCTTGGGGGTCCGTAACGGACCCCCTATTTAAATATTTAGTGCCCCGGGGAGGTGGCGGTCCCTGGGATGTGTGGGGGGGGGCTCGAGCCCCCCCCCACACTGGTATATATATTTTTTTTCAAAACAAGCCCTGGGGTGGCGGTCCCCGGGGCTGCGGGGGGGCCATGAGCCCCCCGCATACATTCAGTTAAGCCCCGGGGGGTGGCAGTCCCCGGGGCTGGGGGTCCCCTCTAGGCCCCCCATTATGTTAAACACATTGCCCCCGGGACTTGGCCCCCCGGGGGCTAAATAAAAACGAAGCGCGGAAGCCCGCGCTTCAGTTTTTTTTTCATTCACGGGATGCGCGGACCCTACGCCCTTGTGGGACCCCCTGAGCAGGCCTAGGGGGTCAGGGTGTTTATACACTTCCCCCTTGTCGTGTTTTGCGTTTTGCGTCTTTGTTCTTGTGCTTTCTTGTGCCTCGGTTCCACCGAGGCACAAGATGGCTGCCAACACTTCCTGATTCAGAGTTTGGCAGCCAATTAGCATTCAGCTCGTGCTCGGGAGGGTTCGGGGAGGGTGCGGGGAGGATCCGCGGATCCTCCCCGGCCATAGATATATATGTACTTTTAACTCTAATTTTCTCAGGAACTACTGAACGGATTTACACCATTTAAGCAAAATGCACGAGTCCGAACTGAGGACTACCTCTTTGCCAAATTTGGTGTCATTCTGTTCAGCGGATCGGGCTGTAGCTGCGACAACAGATCCTATGGGAAATTGCATGGGGAAAACGAGTTTTGGGACCCCCCTTTTTTCTCGGCCCCCGCTGGACGGATCACCGCAAAACTTTCAGCGTAAGAGCGGAGCAGAGCTGGTCAAAAGTTTGGAAAATTTCACGAGGATTCGTCAACCGGCGCCAGACTTATTGGGACCAGAATGTTGCGGGTTTCCTGTGGAAAATAGGTCCTAACTATAACTACCTACTGGCTAGTAGGTGATATATATATATATATTTATATATAAAACCACACTCCTCAAGAAGAAGCTGAAGCACTCACGGATCACAGGTAACAAGCTCTTTTATTTCGGCCATGGCATGATGCGTTTCGTCAATTACTGACTTCCTCAGATGCCGCCAAACAGTGCAAATGCAGTTCACAGCCACAGTTTAAACACCCAAAGCCCCGCTACGATTGGTTGAGGCATCGGTGACAGTCTAACGAGGGGGGTGTGTCAGGACTCAGGTCTTATATATTTATATATATATATATATATTTAGTATACTATGCACACATGTGGAAATTTGTCGGTCCACCTGTTTACCTCAGTGGCCCGTAAAAAATAGGTGGACTTTCAAAATAAACTTGAAGAACACAAGCGGTCTGAACATTCATACGATCCATTTTCTTGGTGAGAAAGCATTTTCAAACTAAAGCTGTACAATTTTTTGCTAAGACTATTCTCTTGTGCAATTTCTTCCCACATTTGTTTCATCTCTGTTTTTTCAGATTTTGTTATGTCTGATTTAACATAACGTGCAACAGCAATTGAGGTATCCGCAACATATTAGATTCCCATGTTCGCATTCCACATTTTTAAAATGACTGGATTGTAGTCATTCATATACTTTGACACTTCTGTTCTTTTTAAGTTGTAGGTATTCTTTGGAGATTTCCGAGTTATTGTGTGCCTCACAGAAGAAAGAAAATAATTTACTCTTCCTTTACAAATGACTGGACGGGGAAACCAAACCGACATTTGGTGTAAAATTTTCCTTTAGACTTGTATTTTCTTCTGCAATACTTTCCACAACGGTGACTTTGGAAACGTAAAACTTTTGTCTCAAGCTTTTATCACCTCCTTCTCTTGGAATCTCACATGTCACATACTGTTCGATGAAAGACAATACTGTTTCATCAGAATCATTTCCAAATTTAGGTGCATCCTTGATCCATACTAGCATATGTATATGAGGTGGATCTCTTGCTTGATACGCCTTTCTCCAAAAGAAATCGGTAACTTCTCCAAGAGGTGGATTCTTTTTATTACAGATAAAATACATCATACCTTGAAACTTATGATTAAAATATCTGCACACATTTACAGGATCCAATGAACACAGTTCACCAGGAGTCTTTATTTCAACATTTTTTATATTAGAATTTGCTTCTCTTAAAAACTCAAGCAAATCTTCCCATGCATACTCTGCACAGCTAAGTGTGACAAACCATGTTGGTGTACCTAAGTTGCGTAACATACACTTGAGTTCTCCATGACGACGATACCAATACTCATTTGTTCCACGTTGACATGCCATCAAATTTATTAACTGTGCTTCTAAATTTTCATCTGTTTCTTGAACTTTCTCCACAAATTCTTTCACAGAAAGAAGTGATTTATGAACTCCAGTTTTAAGTATATGATTCACTGCATACAAGAGAGAAGACAGATCACTTTCATTCAAACAAAAGGTGAAATATGTATGGAATGCACTGTATAAATCTAGGATCTTCAGAATATAATCTTGTTGACCGATATTCTGAAGCTGGAATACGTACAGGTCGGTCATCATATCGTCCACCTTCTCCAGTAGGAAACAACTGTGGAAACGAGCTTCCAAGCTTTTCTCCCATACACTCATTGGAGTTCCCTGTGCTTTTTTCATTTCAAATAACTCAATGCTACTTCCTATCACTTCTTTTGAATGCAAAGGACATATTATATAATGTTCATAAATCTCTTCAGTCCTTGACTTGTCCACTTTCTCTATTTGACCACTTGAAATTTCAAAATCATCTTTAAACGCATTACCTGTTCATCCACATTTACATTTTTGTAATAAATATTGATCTCTATAAGATATAAGGTAGCCTTTTCAACTTTATTAACATCCACAAATTCTTGCCATATTGTCCGTCTCTTTGTGGGTACACCATTTACTAAAATAACTACTGCCTCATCTTCCTCTTTCTCTCCAGCAATAGTTTCAATGTTTTTCTTAAAATCCAAAGGTAAGCACACCACTCTTCCTTTCAGCCCTCTTTGCAAGTCTGTTGGTGGCAGTTTACCTGTTTTAGGCTCCATCCGAATGATAGTTTGAAAAGGATGAACAGATAGAATTAGAACCGACTCATATGTATTCAATTTGGCCAGCTCCAGCGGAATAGCTGCTAACTCCAACTTATTATGCACTGCTCTAGCAGGCATTTTGTTCTCTTCTAATTTGTTGTAACAATATTTACAAATACGTTGGTCACTACCTAACTCAAATCGACCTTCAACAAACAAGTAAGTTGCTAATTCTTCCCACTACCATTGTTCTCCTTTTCACTTTTCAAATACAAATCAACATTCCTACTTTGACTTTTATAGTGAGTACGTCGACAACAAACACAAACATAGTTTGGTATTTCAGAGCACACTACATTAAACTTTCCTATTTCTGCTTCAAACTGATCAGTGCTAATCACTTTCTCATCTCCTCCAATGTCTGTAATAGTCTTTCCATGAACTGCTCTTCTGAACCAAAATATCGCATTTCAATATCATCACACTTTTTTTGAACATCTGATAAAGAGCCATATAAAAGACTTCTATTCAGTTCACTTAAACTTAATGCAGGACTTTTTACATAGTACAGTTTCTTTACAAAGTCCTGCATTTCTGAATGGTGTACTGCTAACATCCTCAAATGATGAAAAACACTTTTACAAACTTTTCTTGAAAGACAAGCCAGAGAATGCCCATACTTCTCAGTATATTTTCTTACATTACATGGATCTAGTCCTTGTAACAACTTAGGTGCCGATCACGATCCTGTAAAAACCGGGTACGAACCGTCGGACGGAGCATATTCTCCGTCCGACGCGAACCCGGTCGTCAAAATATACAAACATGGAATTACGATTCGCACGGAAACTCCATTTCCGTACGAATCGTACAAAACCCCGACCGCCGAAAATAAACATACAAATGCGATCCGGTAAAGCGCCGACGTGACGTCGGGACGCACACAGCCTGCCATTCACGAACCAGGAATCACGATTTGCACCGACGTCATCCCGCACGGTGAATATTTTCCGGCTGCCAAAAACTGCCGGGAAATCTGGACGACGCGAACAAGGAGTACCTGTACGCGACGGACAGACATGGACCCGAACCTACGTGTCATCCCTGCCCTCATAGCAGTCGACCTCCTCTACAGGTTACGACGCAGACGCCGCAGAAGGTCAGAACAACAAAGGGAGGGGGGAAAGGGGGGGGCAGGACCAGGGGCAGGCCACAAAACCCCCACCAAAGTCACATAGCACACATGTCCTGGACATACCTGACCCCCAGGCACTGGTCACTACGAGGGGGTGGGGGCATGTCCAGCAAAGCCAGCGTCCGCCACAACCGAAGTGCCTGACGACGCGAACCGGCAACACAAAAATACAGGTACGTCCCGTACCCACGCCTGAAGAGTGTGGGTATGAGTCGTACCCCGCCCACATCTATGTCATCCCAACAATGGCGGGGCGGCTGTACCCACGTGGCAAAGGCCTGGGTACGGCCCGCACAAGCATCACATAGCGTGGGGACGCATATGTACAGACCGTACCCCCACCGGCGTACGTATGGAGCGTACCCCCACCCCAACAGTGTAAGTACGACCCGTACCCTCACCCGCGTACGTATGGAGCGTACCCCCCACCTGAACAGTATAAGTACGACTCGTACCCTCATCCGCGTACGTATGGAGCGTACCCCCCACCCCAACAGTGTAAGTACGACCCGTACCCTCACCCGCGTACGTATGGAGTGTACCCCCCACCCCAACAGTGTAAGTACGACCCGTACCCTCACCCGCGTACGTATGGAGCGTACCCCCCACCCCAACAGTGTAAGTACGACCCGTACCCTCATCCGCGTATGTATGGAGCGTACCCCCCACCCCAACAGTGTAAGTACGACCCGTACCTTCATCCGCGTACGTATGGAGCGTACCCCCCACCCCAACAGTGTAAGTACGACCCATACCCACATCCGTGTACGTATGGAGCGTACCCCCACCCCAACAGTGTAAGTACGGACCATACCCCCACCCCAACCGTGTATGTACGACCCGTACCCTCACCCGTGTACGTATGGAGCGTACCCCCCACCCCAAAAGTGTAAGTACGACCCATACCCTCACCCGCGTACCTATGGAGCGTACCCCCCACCCCAACAGTGTAAGTACGACCCGTACCCTCACCCGCCTACGTATGGAGCGTACCCCCCACCCCAACAGTGTAAGTACGACCCGTACCCTCACCCGCGTATGCATGGAGCGTACCCCCACCCAACAGTGTAAGTACGACCCGTACCCTCACCCGCGTACGTATGGAGCGTACCCCCCACCCCAACAGTGTAAGTACGACCCGTACCCCCACCTCGTATGCATGGAGCTAACCCACACCCGTGTATGTTCTAAGCGTACATATCTTGAAATAGGAGGGGTGGGTGCAGAGTCCTCCCAGCAGTGCCCAGACACAGGAGGGGTGTGTGCAGAGTCCTCCCAGCAGTGCCCAGACATAGGAGGGGTGGGTATCTATCACTCCCAGCAGTGCCCAGACACAGGAGGGGTGTGTGTAGAGTCCTCCCAGCAGTGCCCAGACATAGGAGTGGTGGGTGCAGAGTCCTCCCAGCAGTGCCCAGACACAGGAGGGGTGTGTGCAGAGTCCTCCCAGCAGTGCCCAGACACAGGAGGGGTGGGTGCAGAGTCCTCCCAGCAGTGCCCAGACATAGGAGTGGTGGGTGCAGAGTCCTCCCAGCAGTGCCCAGACACAGGAGGGGTGTGTGCAGAGTCCTCCCAGCAGTGCCCAGACACAGGAGGGGTGTGTGCAGAGTCCTCCCAGCAGTGCCCAGACATAGGAGTGGTGTGTGCAGAGTCCTCCCAGCAGTGCCCAGACACAGGAGGGGTGTGTGCAGAGTCCTCCCAGCAGTGCCCAGACACAGGAGGGGTGGGTGCAGAGTCCTCCCAGCAGTGCCCAGACATAGGAGTGGTGGGTGCAGAGACCTCCCAGCAGTGCCCAGACACAGGAGGGGTGGGTGCAGAGTCCTCCCAGCAGTGCCCAGACACAGGAGTGGTGGGGGCAGAGTCCTCCCAGCAGTGCCCAGACACAGGAGGGGTGGGTGCAGAGTCCTCCCAGCAGTGCCCAGACATAGGAGTGGTGGGTGCAGAGTCCTCCCAGCAGTGCCCAGACACAGGAGGGGTGGGTGCAGAGTCCTCCCAGCAGTGCCCAGAGATAGGAGTGGTGGGTGCAGAGTCCTCCCAGCAGTGCCCAGACACAGGAGGGGTGTGTGCAGAGTCCACCCAGCAGTGCCCAGACATAGGAGTGGTGGGTGGCTATCACTCCCAGCAGTGCCCAGAGACAGGAGGGGTGTGTGCAGAGTCCTCCCAGCAGTGCCCAGACGCAGGAGGGGTGTGTGCCTATCACTCCCAGCAGTGCCCAGACACAGGAGGGGTGGGTGCAGAGTCCTACCAGCAGTGCCCAGTCACAAGAGTGGTGGGTGCCTAACACTCACAGCAGTGCCCCTGCAAAGAAAAGGGTGGAGTACCCACAGATCCAATGCCCACAAATGTCAGTCAGGTGCACAAATATTCTGCAGTACATGTACCACATGTGTGCGAGGCTGGGAGTATACACATGCATACAGCCTAAAAGGGAAAATGTCCACATGAAGTCATGTCAACAGACTACATACACAAGTACAGTGATCACCAAGGATGCAGGTGGAGATATCGCTCTGCATGCATGTGCAAAGTTGAAGGAGTCCGTCACAACCCCAGCTGATGTAGACACAGATCAGCACCACATAGTGGAAACACCCTGCAGGGAAGATGTCAGGGTACACAGAGGAAGGAACACACCTTGGGACAATTTCCCCATGCATTAACTGCTTACATGAACAAAGACACTTAGCTAACACCTTGTGATGGCACACAGATACCAGGGTCCCCACTATGACCAGCACACTACTACATTTCCCACACACCCAACACATGTTCACCACCCAAAATCATGTAGCAGCCCCACCAACTGCAATACCAGAAAAGCAGTAGTGATCTAAGGAAAAAAAAAATGGCTTTATTCAGCATGACAAAAAAATGTGTGTGTGGATAAAGTTCAATATTTACAAAGCCCATAGGGCAGTCCATGAGTCACAGCTGGATGGGGGACACAGTGGGACGCGTGTCCCATAGCTTGCCTGCACAGTCAGACTCCTTCGTCTTCCACAGCGGGGAGGGCATCATGTGGGGGGGAAGTACCAGGCACCGCAGGGACATGAGGGCGAAGGGTAGGCGTCATGGGTGCAGGGATGGAGGACTCCACCACAGGGGGTGGGGCAGGCCCAAAGGCGGAGGCCAGGATCTCGCTGCACACCTTAGCAAGGTTCTCCAGCGTCTCCCCTGCACCCGAAGGAACCACAGGCCCCAAGGAGGGGGGGGGGGCGGAGGGATGGGTCGCAGCGCCACTGGGGGAGGGTGTGGATAGGGGGGGGACTCAACCACCCTGACCGGGGACTCCCTTGACCGCTTGCGGGGTGGTGTCACAGTGGGGCTCAGGGACAGAGCGGCCATGAAGGAGTCCTTGCCGGATATGTGGCCAGGAGAGATGAGGGGAGTGGATTTGGAGGGAGTGGATTGGGTGGAATGCGGACTCCCACTCTGGCTACATGACTTGCGTTTGCCCCCCGACCCAGTGCGTGTGCCTACTTCACCCTGTGTGTGCGTGCCAGGAGGTGTGCGTATGACCTTCCCTGCTGGTGTGGTGCCTGTGTCTGTTGTGGTGTGTGCATGCTGACGTCTGGGTGTACGTGGGACAGGCATGGGAGTGGGAAGTGTGGATGGGGCAGGGGTAGGGGGAGGGACGTAGCGCTGCAGGAGACCCACTGCTGCAGTCAGTGTTGAGTCAATGGACCTCAGCAACTGGCGTTGGTCAGCCTGCGATGAAAAAATGCCCTCCAAGTATGCCTCCATGTTGTGCAGCACTTGGCTGTGGCCATGGAGGACATTAAGGATCGCAGCCTGACCAACCTGCAACTGCCGCTGGATGTCCACAGACTCAGCATTGGCGGCAGCAGTGGAGACAGGGGCAGGGGGTGCGGTGCCTGGCAGGAAGGAGACATGTGGTGACCGGGCACGCTGGGAAGGGACACGAGCAAGTGGGAGGCGGCTGATGGCAATGGAGGGGGCGGGTGCGATGTTGTGCCTCTGTCAGCTGCTGGTGCAGCCTCCGCCCACTCGGAGAGATCATCCTCGGACCCGTCAGCTTCATATTCAGTCGTGCCAGTGGACAGGTCCTCGGCCTCACTCTCCTCCGCCTCAGTACCACTCAATGTGCCAGGCACGATGTCAACGCTGGCACTGGTGCTCGGTCCCTCCGCTCCGTCTGTGCTCATGTCTCCCTCCGTGTCCCCCGACGATGCTGTGGGCAAGGTGAAGAGACAGCAATTAATCACACACCTGTATACATATGTCACATGAGTCCAATCTACATAGGTTACAGTGCATAGCCTGAAAAGAAAGATCAGTAACACCTACAAAACAAGATACAGATGTAGGGCATGCAACAGACAGTTGGTTGACCCACCATGCCAATGAAAGTCCATGAAGAGCATGACACAATAGCAAATGACATGAAATGGAGTTTGACATAGGAGCCAGGCCCTGGGGACAATCCAGCACTGCATCTGCACCACACAGCGTTGCCGAAAATAGGGATGAGCAGGGACCATATACATGAACTTGAGGCACATGCTGCATAGGTAATACTGAAAACATGCCCACCATGACTGGCTTACTGCACCTTGAGTGTATGTCCAAACAAACATCACACACTGGCCAGACCTAGCAAGGAGAATTCTGGTTTTGACATGTAGGCTTGGCCCGCACCAACCACCCCCTACATGAGACAATTTGTTGAGACACAGGTGGCACTTACATCTCTTAGTCTGGGTGAAATACACAGGGGCTGCATAAATGCAAGATTGGACGCCAAATACCCAAGGTGCGCCTGTCCAAATAATCATGTACAAATGGCCACCATCAGATTATTGTAACAAGACACACAGGCACTGGCCACCGTGAGTATGAACAAGGACAATAAGGTCAGGCTGCACAGTGGACACTTGTACTACATTTTACGTCATTAGACATGGCGCCAGGGGACAATGGCACAGAGCACAACCTATGCTGTAGACACTGAGAGTGTCCACGTTTTGTGATGACACACATGACACCTATGAACATATGCCCCAGGGGACAGCAGTGGCCACACAACTCCATGGTCCAGAATGGGAATGACTGCAACACACGCCACCATCCCTGCACTATGCGTATCGCACACTCATGCACATCATGTCACAGGCCACAACATAGGACATGCGCACTGTAAGGCCTGACACTTGAGAGATTAACACCCATGTCTGGACTCAGCATCAGTGCCAACTGACATGGAACCCACATGCACTGAACTGGACAGGGCACAGGCAAGGTCCCCAAACCTGTTAGACACCACCCCCACACATGATGCTACAGGCATAGTTCATGTGGAGAAAGCGCCAGCCTACATAACCTTGTGAAGGAGTGACTACACACAGACCAGGGAACACATTGCAAGGAGGGGAAGGGAGGCAGGAGAGCACAGCTATACTGTGGGTAACTGGATCTGCACAGCACCTTTAAACCCTGGCAGTGTATCCATGCAACTGTGCACTTACAAATGCTGGTGACACACAACAAACACACATGTACCTACCCCCTTCCTGCTGCTGCTTCTCCTGTAAGCGCCTCTCCAAGTCTGGAAATACCACCGCCAGCACACGCTTGTGGATGTGGGTCAGACGGCGGCGCCCCCGGTTCTTATGGGTCTCAGGTGAGTCCCCCAGCAGGACCCGTGCGATCCTCCGCGTCCAGCACCAGATATCCTGCCAGCGTTTCCTCACCTGGGCCAGGCGCCGCTTGCGACCATCCGCACTCCTCACGGCACTGACGGCGGTCAGCCATATCTGCTTCTTGGCAGAGGCGCCTACCTGTGAGGATGAACAAGTGACACTACATCAATACACCAGGCACATGTCACAGAGAGACATATTAGAACAAATGTGCTGTTTACAACAAGGCTTAGTATGAATCCAACGCATTGCACCTTTGTCATAGGGACATGATCCTCTGGGGAAGGGCAAAAGCAGTACGTACCATTGAAAGTACACAGGTGGAATGAGGGCAACGACACAATCAATGATCCAGGCTCACACCATGCATCACAAGCTACACCAGGATAATATGCAGCACCTCTAAGCAGTCACATGCCACAGGCCACTGACGCTACCGCAGCAGAGTACACAGACACACACAGGCACAGGACATTCACCTGCCATTGCCAAATGCTGCGACAAACCTCACTCTGCACATGTGCCACTAGACGGGGGGGCTCACAGGTGTGGGGCTGGCTCTGCACGTCAGACACACAGCACTGCTCCCTGCTCACATCACATGGCCAGGGTATATCCATACCTCATGCAGCTGGGGTGCTACACTCCACATATGCACCCAACCACATGACAGGGGACTTACACACACACCGATGTCCAGGGTACGAACACATCATGTGGACACTCTCAGCACAGGTACACAGAACTAACACACATCTGTGGGTACAGTCACCTGTCACACTGGGCTGACCACATAATCACATGAGGACTGCAGAGGTTACATTCCCAGGAGGACAAGACAGGCAGAATGTGGCATGCACCATGCAGTGATTGTCACAGTAAACACAATGCAAGTGAGGACGACAGACATGCACCACAGCATGCACTGGCTGGGAGACATCAGGCATTCCCCCCCCGGGACCCCCCCTATAGTACATAGCATGTGTGCCACACCTGGACACAATGCCAGAAGTCACACTCACAAAAAAGGGACACAGTCTGTGCTGGTGGACTCTGCACTCACCTGATACCCTGGTCGCCCATACAGCATGGGGTACTGTGGGAGGATCACATGCAGCAAAGCCAGGTTCTCCTCCAGGGTGAAGGGCTGTGACATCTCCACAGACCTTGACATGGTTCCAGGGAATCAGTAGCAGCAGCTGGGTCGTGGAATACAAAGATGTGCAGGCAAGTGCTCCCTCATGGGACCTGGCTGCCTTATATCTGCCTTGCTGGCCTGTTTCATGCACAGGAGTACAGAGTGATTGGTCACTCACATTTGCATCCTATGTTTCCTCCAATCCCTTCAAACCTAGCACAGTCAGTGGGTTCCCATTGTGGTTTTTTTCTTCAGCATGATGTCAACTCCTGAAGCACATTGCAACAAAGTAGATTCATTCAAACTGACTACTGCTGTGCACCTGCTTCAAAATATTCTAACTTTAAACTTGGTCTCCATGACAACCAGCATGCATGTAGGCCTTTATACTTGTCCCTCATGTGTCCCCTATGTAATTTGGAGCTTCACACACAGGTACGGTGCGTTCCGGGGCCCTAGGGCACCCCAAATGCATAGCAACGGCCCGTACAGGCGTGTGTACGGTCCGTACCACTATGGGTGTTCTCCCGTATGCGTACTCATAGTGATAGTGAGCGTACAGGCGTGTGTACGGGCCGTACCACTATGAGTACGCATACGCGAGAACACCCATAGTGATAGTGAGTGTACAGGCGTGTGTACGGGCCGTACCACTATGGGTGTTCTCGCGTATGCGTACTCATAGTGATAGTGAGCGTACAGGCGTGTGTACGGGCCGTACCACTATGAGTACGCATACGCGAGAACACCCATAGTGATAGTGAGCGTACAGGCGTGTGTACGGGCTGTACCACTATGGGTGTTCTCGCGTATGCGTACTCATAGTGGTACGGCCCGTACACACGTCTGTACGCTCACTATCACTATGAGTACGCATACGCGAGAACACCCATAGTGAGACGGACCGTACACACGTGCGTACGCTCACTATCACTATGGGTACACATACGGCAGCACTCCCATAGTGATAGGGAATGTACACAGGCCCTCTTAGCGAAAGTACGGTGCCTTTCACACATCACAGTGGTGACAGGCAGCACACAGGAAGGAATAGGGCTGATATACTTGTCCATGGATGGACATCAAGCCATTGTCTGGGCAGTACTACATGTGTGGGGCACAGGTGTGAAAGGCTGTGATGTGGCAACTTACTCCTGAGTCGAGAAGGCACCAGATGTATGATGAGATGTGTACAGATGTTATGTGTGACGGTGCAATGTGTGCCAGGCATGCCCTTGACTCCTTTGACATGTGTGCATGTCGTACTGCACACTTGGGATGAGCGTCACTGGCATTGCACGGTCAACAACACACGCAAGTGTCCCCTGATGCCCGGTACATGGGTTACCACACCAGACATGTCACTACCCATGGTGCACGATGTGACTATGTCATGTATGTGTGGGCGGGGTTCCCATTAGGTTGATGTTGGAGCTCCCTCAAAAGCATCAGCTGTTGCAGCAACCAACATGTGTCTGTGTGTAGATGGACATGGCACACTGTTACGCACACCAGACCACATGTGGTATCGGATGTGAGGTGCGTATGTATGCATGGGACACGGAGTAGCATAACAAGGACATGTCTGCATCCACTCTATGAATGTGTGGTGAGTCATCACATGTACACCTTCATGGCAAGGTGTGTGGCCTGTCCTAGTGTAATGTCATGTGACCTGTGGCTCTAGTGTTCCGCTACCAGTCTCTGCAATCGACATCCTACTTCTGCTGATGTGTGGATGTATGTCACTCCTGTCTTGCATCTGGCTGTTCACTTACACTGGGACACAGCTAATCCCATGCCATGGCATGTGGAGGTTCACAATCTCCGTGTGTAGCTGGGTCTTGGTAGGAGTGTCACCTGCCAGCCATACGTGTCCAGGGCATGTGGCACATACCTGACTCCGTATGTCGCATATGTGTATTGACAGATTGACATGTGCTCAGTACATATAAATTGTTGTTGTAGTGCACTCACTCTTCCTTGTCACTTCCAAATTACTGCAGAGCGCCGCCTCTTCCGGACTTGGCTGCCATGCGGGAGAATGACTGTATCCGGTGCTACCGCTTCCCCCAACCGTTGATTCTGGAGTTGACGGCGAGACTGGCACCACACCTGCAACCGCTGCACAGGTATCCTACGGCACTGACACCCAAGCTGAAGGTAATGGCAGCCCTACATTTTCTGGCCACGGGTACCTTTCAAAATACCATAGCTCATGTTGGTGGCATGTCCCAGAGCATGTTCCGCCGTGTGCTGCATGATTTCTTAGAGGCCATGTTGCTTCACCTGGATGAGTTCATCCATTTCCCAACCCCTGAAATGTTGACTGGGGTCAAGCGTGGATTCTATGCCCTGGGAGGGATGCCCCATGTCATTGGGTCCATAGATGGGACACATGTGGCTTTGGTACCACCACAGGCACAGGAGGTAGCGTACAGGAATCGCAAGCACTACCACTATCCAACATGGTGATTTCACATGTCTGTGCACGTTTTCCAGGATCAGCACACGATGCCTACATCATGAGGCGTAGCAGGGTGCCTGAAATGATGACGCAGCTGCGCAATGAACGAGCATGTGTTGTTGGTGGGTACACTCTGTCTGTCCTGTATTTTGCATAGACTTCCAGCACGACCGCTTCTCCTGTCCTACTTATGTCCATGTGCTTTCCATGTAGGGGACGCTGGCTATCCAAACATGCCATGGCTGATCACACCTCTCCGCAACCCCATCACGCCGCCCAGCTCCGCTACAACACCGCCCATGGCCGGACAAGGCGAGTGATAGAGAGGACATTTGGCCTCCTGAAGAGCCGATTCCGATGCCTCCACAAGACCGGCGGCGCCCTCCCATATGCCCCGGCGAAGGTCTGCAAAATCTTCATGGTCTGCTGCATGCTGCACAACATGGCAGTTGAGAAAGCTGTGCCACTCATCCTGGATCAAGATGATCAGGACCATCCACCCGTGGAGGACGAAGGGCTTGGCAATGGGGCTAGTGATGTGGAGGATGTGGAGCCGCAAGAGGACATCCGGACTCGGCTCATACGCGACTTCTTTGCTTAGTAGTGAGTACCAGTGTCTGTGTGTGCACGCATTGGTCCCCGTGTGGCATGTGTTGCGATGTGTGTGTCCATCTGCATGTATGCCACGTGAGTCAGAGGTGTGTGTGGATGTGTCACTGGAGTGATGGTGCCAGTGATGTGTATTTCCCCAGTCATAATTGTGACCTAGCATGTTGTCATCCTTACATGTGTCGAGTACATGCACATGCAAGTGGCTGTGCTTTTTGTGGCTGACTTCTTGTGTGTCTCTCTTCCCCAGGTACTTGCGCATGCCGTCTGCTGCTTGCATTGTTGTGGCACTGCTATTCCTCATGGACACGTCATCGTGTGCTGACTCAGTGTTACACGCACGGACAAGTTTGGAAGTCTCCTTAGGGTAAGAGATGCATCAGGGGTGTATTGGGTGTGGCAGTTGTTTACGATGTATGCACACTGCCCCTGTCGATGTTTGGTTCCTCTGCAGACATGTCGCATCACCATGGTACACATGACATGCAGCTGGGTACACCTGAATAGATGGTCAGACTTGTTGACAGTCATCAGTGATGGGATTGTGGAATGTGATGATTGCATCAATGTGTGTTACACTGCCCTCGGACACATATGGTTTGCATTGGCTTGACATGGTGTGGGACTTCCACATCAGCGGATCAATGGTGTATGGCAGGCTCTCCGTGAGCAGCAGGGGGTGTTTAGCTGTTAGCCGACACTTGTGTGCCAGTTCCATGGCTATCACGCATTTGTGCTGCAGAAGGGGGGTGCCAGTGTTGGACCCACATGTTACTCCACATGACCTGTTCCTGTGTACTCCGAGTTGCCTCTGCAATCCCAAATACATGACTAATAAAGGTGTCCCTATGCCTCCAAGGTGCCTCTTCTCAGTCAATGCTGGTGTGTTGCCATGGGGCATACGGCATGTCTGGCATGGCGTACCGTGATAGTGGCTATGTGTCTATGTGTAGAGTAGCAAGATGCAAGCTGTTTGTGTGGGATTAGACTGTGTATTGTGCATGATGTCCATGACTGTGTGGGTATTGTGACATGTGCCATCCCCATGCATCCAACGTTGACCAGGCCACCATTCTCTGCATCCACCTGACTCAAGCTTGCAGGACATGGTTCTGCCACCTGTCCACACATACCTGGGTGCCCCCCAGGACACTCCACATGATCCCTGACCTCTGCAAATGGCTGTCGCGGTACTCAATATGTCTGTCGGCACGGTTGTGCGGCCCCCCCTCAGCTGGTTGGGCCCATCACGGGTGTGTATGGTGCTCCATGTCTGTCTTGCCTAATACAATGTGACCCATGTGTGTCCGGTGCCAGACTCAGGCCCCAGGGTGTGGATGGTTGAAGTCAAATGAGAACTCAGGCATGGTTAGACTTTACAAGACACATGTAAGGTAATAATGCAACCAGTAGGCATCTTCTCTTCATGGTGTGACTTTTTATTTTGGTTGGGGGGGGGTTGACATGAGGGGCTTTCCGGGTGTGTGGAATCCAAAGTTCACTAGGGGAGTTGGTGTTCTTGCCATTTGAAATCCTCAGAGTCCATGCTACAGTCTTTGTCAACATTGGTCAGACAGTGACCAGCAAGTCCATGTGGCAGAGAATGTCTTTTGATGCTGTGCTGCTGTTGCTCCAGTGGGCCAGGTGCCAGGCCAGGTGTCCTGGGAGATGGTGCTGTTGCGCCGACCCTCACGGTCTTTTCCGTGGACGACCCGCCCTCCTGCGGGGACCCTCAGAAGCAGGCCGTGACGATGTTTGGGATGCTCCATCGGATGTTTCCTCCTCCTCCTCCTGATCCCTCCCTGTGGGTGGTGATGTTCTACGCCTGCTGGCACAGGGAGGGTTGCCCATGTTGTCGGCCATCCGACGGAGGGTACTGTGAATTCCCGTGAACACCGTCACAAGCTCAGCCTGTCTGTCCTCCATCCTCCGTTGGTGTTGCAGTAGACAGGCATGTTGCTCCGCATGTTGCTGGGCCTGCTGGGTCTTGATCTCCTCGAGGATGGACACAACCTGGGCCATGCCCTTGGTGTCCTGCCGGTATGTGTCCAGGATGTTTCGGACATGGGAATATACCAGTTCCCCAGCCAACTGGTCAGGCTCGCGCATCCGCCGTCCTCCACTCCCACCACCCCTGCCCACTTGCACCTGACATGCCCTTGTGGGCACATCCGGTCTCCGGGACCCCTGAGGGGTGGCATTGGCATTGTCGCCTGCCTCCTCCTGGGTGCCCGGGACACCGTGTCCCTCCTGGACAGCCTGGCTGCATTGTGGTGGTGGGGCAGGGATCCTGGGTGTCTCCTGGGATGTGGCAGGAGTGGGGGTGGTGGTTGGCCCAGTTGTACCTGACGCAGGTGCTGCAGGTCGTTGGACACCAGAGGGGCCAGGTTGGTCGGGGTCGGGTACGTCCACAGAGTGGTGAGAGTCGTCGCTGCCGGTGGCTCCGTCCTCCCGCCGAGCCGGGTCCTGTGAGTCTTCCCCCCAGTGTTGGGGGGTGATCCACGACGTTGACCTGTGTGTGAGAGAGACAATGTTAATTTTGTTCCATGCAACATCCATGTTTCATTCGTTTCAAAGTTGGCACATTTCCTCTGGGAATTTGGTTATGTCTTGCATTCCACTCACAGTGCACTTGTGCATGGGTATGTCCCTTGGGCACAGCTTTGGCGACTTTACCTATGTGTGGCACAGTCTTACTTGCTGCGTCAAGTGTGACTGCAGTCAACAGTGGAGTGGGCAGGTGTGGCGAGCCATGCATTGGCGCCTTCCGTGTAGCACTATACGTGGGCACATGGAGTTGTTCCACACACTTATATGATGCAGGTAGCTGTCGTTGTGCTCGTGCACAGGTTGTGACACAGCCCTGTGTTTTGCCATGGAGGAGAGGGGGGGTTCTGGCACTGGCCACCCTTGTCTACATGCACGCAGTCCACCTGCTGACGAGCAGACATTCCCACACACCACAAGGCTGATTTGCTCTCCCTGTGTGTCCCTTTCTCGCTCCCTCTCTGTCCCCCTCTCTCTCCCTCTGTGTGTCAGCCTCCTCCCTCTGTCCGTCTCCCTGTGTCTCCCTCCCTCTCTGTACCCCTCTCCCTCCCTCTGTGTGTCAGCCTCCTCCCTCTGTCCATCTCCCTGTGTCTCCCTCCCTCTCTGTCCCCCTCTCCCTCCCTCTGTGTGTCACCCTCTGTCACCTCAGCCCAGCTTCCTGTGCACACACTGTTAGCAGATCTTTGAATGGCCCTTGGATTGTTGATGTGAGTTTGTTTCTGATCTCCAGGCACCCATTGGGTGTAGTGTCTGTGTCTGCACTGCTGCTGTGGTGGTGTGTGCTGCCACTCTTTCACAGTGTTGGCTGTTCATTAGCTGCTGTCATGTGCCATGTGTTGATGCAAGGCGTCCGCCATTTGCTGGCAAGTCATTCCTGTGTTGGGACACACTGTTTGTCTGGCTGTGACCTAGGCCATTTGGGCAGGGGGCATTTTTGTCTGCTTCTGAGTTGCACTATGTGATTTTTTGGGCCCACCCTCCCGCCATCCGGCTTACCGTGTCATGTGTTGGTGTTTTCTGTGGCCTGTGACTTGACATTGTCCAGCTGGGTGCATGGGGCATGGTGGCGCCAGTGGCATGTGCGTGTTCATGGAGTGTGGTTGAGTCATGCGATAGCTTGGGGTGGTTGCGTGCCTGTTTGTGAGTTTGGTTGTGGATGACGTTCCCCCCATGTGAGGTGAGTTGTTTGTGTACTCACCCGGCTCTCGGAGTCCATCTACTCCGTCCACTGCCACCACCGGCAGTATGGCCATCACCCTCTCCTCCCAGGGATGGTAGTGTACGGGTCTGCGGGGCGGCCCTCCTCCAGTGAAGTTGGCCTGGTTGTGTTCATCGGTCATCTTGGCTCGGACCCTCCTCCGCAGATCGTACCACCTGGCTTGGCATTCCTGCTTGTTCCTTCTGGTGTCCGCAACAGCATTCACAGCATCGACGATCGTCTGCCACATGGCTGTTTTTGCTGAAGTGCTGGTCTGTCTGACCAATGTTCCAAAGAGCTGTGGCTCGACTCTGAGGATTTCATCGACAAGGACCTCCAACTCTCGGCTAGTGAACTTTGGATTCTTGTTAGTGGGCATGGTGAGGGGTGTGGGTGTGGATGGTGGGGGGGTGTGTGGATGGTTGTGGGTGTGTGGGTGTGGTTGTGCAGGTGTGTGTGTGAATGTGATGAGGGGGTGTTTGTGAAGGTGTGTGTGTGAAGGTGTGCAAGTGTAAGGTGTGGTAAAGCTTCTAGTATGGTGCTGTAGGTTGTCTGTGGGGTCTGGCAGCAGTGAGTCTGTTGCAAAGGCTCATGGTTTGTGTGTGTGGGCCCTTTTTATTGGTCCATTGGTGGGTGTGGCTGTGTTTGAACTTTGGGTGGGTGTGTTATAAGGAGTGGTTGTGTTTTGGGCCTCTGTTTTGGTTTTTGGCAGTTGCAGGTCAGTGAATGTGTTGTTTTAGTGGTTGTTGGACATGTTTTGTGGCTTTGTGCCATTCGAATGGTGTATTCTTGTGTTGTTTTGGTTTGCCCTGGTTGTGTACGTGCGTTTTTAGCGTGTGTACGGTGTGTACATGGGCCATTTTGTTGGACAGTGCTGTCCTTGTGTGTGGCTTGGTACGACTTGTACATGCGCAATGTTGTGTGAAGGTGGTGATGTTGGGGCCTGGGGTGCACTCCGTACTTAGAATGTTGGGGTGGGGTACGCTCCATGCATATGCGGGTGGGGGTACGACTCTAACGTACACGGGTGTACATACACGGGTGGGGGTACGACTCTAACGTACACGGGGGTACGACACGTACACGGGGGTACGACACGTACAAGGGTGTACATACACGGGGGGACGACACGTACATGGGTGTACAAACACGGGGGGTACGACTCGAATGTACACGGGTGTACATACACGGGGGTACGACATGTACACGGGTGTACATACACTTTGGGTACGACACGTACACGGGTGTACATACATGGGGGTACGACACGTACACGGGTGTACATACACGGGGGGTACGACACGTACACGGGTGTACATACACTGGGGGGTACGACACGTACACAGGTGTACATACACGGGTGTACGACACGTACACGGGTGTACATACACGGGGGGGTACGACTCGAACGTACACGGGTGTACATACATGGGGGGTACGACTCTAACGTACATGGGTGTACATACACGGGGGGTATGACTCAAACGTACACGGGTGTACATACACGGGGAGGGTACGACTCGAACGTACACGGGTGTACATACACGGGGGGTACGACACGTACACGGGTGTACATACATGGGGTACGACACGTACACGGGTGTACATACACGGGGGTACGACACGTACACGGGTGTACATACACGGGGGTACAACACGTACGCGGGTGTACATACACGGGGGTACGACACGAACGTACACGGGTGTACATACACGGGGGGTACGACATGAACGTACACGGGTGTACATACACGGGGGTACGACACGTACACGGGTGTACATACACGGGTGGGGGTGTACATACACGGGGGTTCGACTCGTACGTACACGGGTGTACATACACGGGTGGGGGTGTACATACACGGGGGGTTCAACTCGAACGTACGGGGGCTGGGGGGGTCGGCGCGTATGCGGGCACATGTCTCCATGGTTGCTATGGGTGTTCGGTGCGGACAGTGTTTTTTCCATACGGTTGTAACATCGGACGCACAGGATGGATCGTGATTCTGCGGTCGGACTTCACTTTTCACATTTGTACGGTAAATCGTCCGAGGACATGTCGGACACATTTTCTGACCCGAGGACGTGTGGGGAATAATTCCCAATGCGATTCGTATGGATTTTTTCCCATGCGAATCGTAATTGGCAGTTTGTACGGCACTTGTATGATTCGTATGGTAAAAAGACCGGATACAAGTCGTACGGGGACATTTTTTACCGGATCGTAATCGGCACCTTAATCTTCTGTTTTATACTTTTCTGAGTATATTCTCGTAGCAAATTTTGCATTTTATCAATGGATTCCTGTTGAATACTACAAATGCTACTACAACTCAACTTATACACAGGAGCTCGTGGACGTTTCCCTTGCACTTTTTCAGCTATTAACTCTTCTGCACTTTTACCAACCATTTCCTCCTTTGGAAGAGGAACACCATCCTGAACTTTGTAGCAATGACCTCCAGTATCAACTGCAAATGATAAACTATTTTCCTGGAAGTAACTTTCCTCATTAAAAAAGGCTCAGTACTAAAAATATGTCTCCAATGTCCACTAAAGATTTTACAAAAGTTGGTTCTGTTCACAAGTCTTTTTTTTCTGCTTCTGTCTTTCAATACTTTGACTATTTTATCCAATACTTTCATTCTCTTTAAAATCAAAATGAACAACTTCTGTTTCAAATTGAAAGCAGTATCCACTATACTTTCAATACGCTGCTTCTCTTTGAGTTGGAACATTCTTCTTTTATATTTGCAGCATGTTTTCAATAAATTCGGAATCACTCTAGATCGAAAAAGTCTCTGACGAATTTCTTGAAATTGTTTTTGTCTCCGAGTACCAGATACTATTTCTTTATCATCTTTCCTTTTCCTTGTATTTGAAATTGAACTCTGCTTCACCTTACTTGAAAAATTCTTCTTTTTGCTTTGTGTGATGTTTTTCTCATTAAATGTTCATAATATTTTTTTCAAAAATTGTCTTTTGCTTTTACTCAAACAAACAGTTTCTCTATTGGTCACATTTTTTTCTACTTCAAGATCTTTCCTTTTTGTCAAATATATATTTTTCTTCTCTTTTCTTTTTTTTCACTTCTTCTAGGCATTTCCAAATTTCAATCCAAATGAAATAATTTCCTGAAAAACAAAAAATAGATTCAATTACTTATCATATTTCTTCACTTTGTTAAAATAATAACATACAATTGGAAAACTTCCACTAACAACTTCCAGACCCAGTGCTGCAATGTGATGAAGCACGACAGATGAGCACTAAGATGACAAGTAGTGCCGTAGAGCATACAGCAAGTATTTATTTAATTATTTAAGTATTCCTTAACAATTTATATATAACTGCACTACCTCATATTTTTCACCTCTCCGCCACACCCCACCACCTCACACCACGTTCTCTGCAACCCACCACACATAACTTTATAAATAGTATTTTTTTAAATTTTAATCTATGTACTTAGAATGATATTATCAACCAAACAGCACACATAAAAATGTCCATTATTACCTAACAATTTTATCAGCAACTTCGCAAACATAACACTGCACCCAGGGCTTTAACTGGAGGGGGTGTCTGTGGGCATGTGACCACCAGCACTTTATTTTTGGGAGCCTTGAAACGGGTCTTTATAGGGCTCTATTTTCTGACCTCACAAACGTAAGCCGTTTTTTTTCTTTATTGCACTGCAGTGACACTGTGAGAGCATGCACATTGCTCACTACTTAGAAGTGCCGACATCATGCCAAGTGACTCGCATTGTAGGAAAAGGGAAATCCTTTAAAGAGAGCCATTTTCTCTTAGTATTTCCCTTCTCTTTTTGCAATGCACCAGCAACATCATCGTGGGGTGATTAGCAGACAGACCACCAGGCGCGCAACACCCATTACCCCGGACTCTCTGACACAGCTTCCCTGGCGCACACACAACGACGCACCTGAGTACTTCACCGGTCTTCAAAACATCATTTTTTTGTAAAGGAGATTCTGTTCCTTTTCACCCCTTTTTACAGCCCCTACATGCCCACTCTGCCTATTGCTGAAAGAATTAGGCTTCCCCAAAATATCCCTCTGGTTGCGCCTCTGCAAACGACCACAACAAGGCAACTCCAGCACAAACCTTCTCTCACCTTACACACGGTCTTGTTTTATTGCTACAAAAACACACACTTTGCCTGCCTCACTAAGTTCTCACACCCCTCTTTAATATAAACATAAAAGCTTTCGAATTACTTTTATATTCCTATACTGTACTTCACATGGAAATATAGAACTCAAGGTTCTCACCACCCTAAATTAGCTCTCTGGTATACTTTATCAAATATAAGAAGTACAGGTATTCAGTATCTGTCGGTCATGGCCACTTTAAAACAGTGTACCTATAAACAACTGGACAAAACATTATGTTTCTAAATTAACGTATTACACTTAAAAGCTCCCTTACATTTCTTTCGCTAGATGTACCTTTGTTTAAAACACCACCAGAGAAGGGTGTTGAAGTATGCTCCACAAAGAGTAACTCAAAGCTGTGTTATTCTTTATTAAAAAATCTTCCTGTCATGCTTGCAAGCCTTTTCAACGCCTTAAGACGGTAGCTGGATGAGTATAATACGTTGTTTTTAAGATCGGGGCGGACTATGCACGGAAATAAGAACGTATAGTTGAATAAAGGGCGAGTGGATGCATGGCCAGATGCATCAATGGATAGATACATAGATCAATGTATCAATGTATGGATGGATGGAAGGATGAATGAATGCAAAGACCAGTACTTATGATAGATGGGTGGATGATAAATGCTTAGCATTGATTCTGGGACAGATATATCTATGCATATATAGGCGTATCGCTGCATGAATGGCACAGTGCTTACTATAGGTGAGTGCGCTCATAGATGCTTAAGATAAGCAGACAAACAGATTTATGTATATATATATAAGTAGGAATATATGCATGAATTAAAAGATGGTTGAATGGCGCAGTGCTTAGGATGCATGGATACTGCGCTTTATTTTTGCCGGGCTGGGGACCGGCACTTATTTTCAGGCAGCCTCCAAACGACTCTCTACCAGGCTCTATTTTCAGCCCTCTCAATGATAGTCAATTTGTGTTTTTTATTACACTGCAGTGACAGCATGCACATCGATGTACGCATGCTTATTTTGCTCACTACTGAGAACTGGAGACATCACGCTATGTTACCCACGTTGTAGAAGAAAGGGAAATCCTTTCAACAATGTTTTTTTCCGAACCTATGATAATTGGAGAGGATTTTCTAAAGCACACAATGATACTTATCTTGATTTAGACCACGCCCCAACTTGCATAGCCCACACCCCTTTAAGAGCTTTGTCCCCCTTTTAGAGCACCCCCACTTTTTTCTCCCACTTAGAACACTAATTACACCATAGTAACAAACAAACAGTGTAACCTTCCATTAAAATCTACAATGGCACCAAGTTTCATAATTTTCCATCAACACTATCAGCCTTCTACCACAGTACAAGAGTGTCTATCAGCACGAAGATGTCTTATCCACAGAAATGTTGTGTAATTTCTGTACCTGTCTGCTGGAACACTCATCACCAAAACGTATTAAAACATGGGAATTTGCCAGAAAAACATATACCATACCATAAACCGATTCATAAATTGTCACACTGCCACTGCACCACCCTCTTCCCCATCCTTGCTTAACTTCACAAAATTAAAGAAAGAGCCACACCAAACCTAGTAAACACACTATACCAATACAAGAACTTAATTTCAACAACCGTTTACTAGAATGCTCATGAGCAAAGCGTATTAAAACATACAAATTTGCGGGTAAAACATATATCATGCCGTAGGGCTCTTTATAAGTGCTCCCAGTGGTACTACATCACCTTCAGTAGCTCGACATCTGTACATTACTAAATTCTGTGTTTTAATCAGAAACATACCCACCGCCCCCACACCCACCCCCGCCCTTCCTTAACCGTACGAAATCAAACAGAAACCCCAACCATTCCTAGTAGCGCCACTATACCCATACACAGACTTAATTTTAACAGGTGTGTGCCGGAACACTTATCAACAATAAGTATTCAAACATACAAATTTGCGGTAAAAACATAAACAATATCATAGCATGGTTAATAAATAGGCCCACTCAAACTACATTATCTTTACTAACTACACATGCCCACGTTACAAATGTCCATCAGATAATCAGCAACATACACACATCCCCCACCCCCACCCATACCCATGCTTAAACTTACGAAATCAAACAACAAGCCCGCCACTATAGCCTTAGATAGACTTAATGTCAACAGGTGTTTGCCAGAATGCTCATCAGCAAAAGCTATTAAAACTTACAATTTTGCAACTCAAACATACACCATACCATAAGATGGTTTATAAATAGTCACAGTACCACTACACCACCTCAACACCCGCAATAAAAGAAAGAGCCCAAGCAAACGTAGAAGCACCACTATAGCCATGCACAGCCTTAACTTCATCAGATGTCTCCTGAAAAGCACATCAGCAAACTTGCGGGAAAAACATATACCATGCCATAGGGCGCTTTATAAGTACTCCCAGTGGTACTACATCACCTTTAGTAGCTCCACATCTCCACGTTACTATATTCTATATTTCAAACAGCAACATAACAGTACAAAATCAAACAGAAACCCCCCATTCCTAGTAGCGCCACTATACCCATATACAGACTTAATTTTAACATGTGTCTACCGGAACACTAATCAGCAAAAACTATTCAAACATGCAAATTGTCTGGTAAAACATAAACCATCCCATAGCACTGTTTATAAATGGGCCCAGTGAAACTACATTACCTTTAGTAACTACACATGCCCAAGTTACAAATATCCATCTTATAATCAGCAACATACGCACCTCCCCCACCCATCCCTTGCTTAACCTTACAAAATCAAACAAGGAGCCCCAGCACTCCCGTTACCGCCACTATAGCCATACATAGACTTAATGTCAACAGTTGTCTTCCGGAACCTATTAAAACCTGCACTTTTGCAACTCAAACATACTGCATACCATAAGACGGTTCATAAATAGTCACAGTCCCACTACACCACCTCAACACCCACCCTTGCTTAACTTTACGCAATAAAAGAAAGAGCCCCAGCAAACGTAGAAGCCCCACTATAGCCAAACAGAGGCTTAATTTCAACAGATGTCTCCAGAAACGTTCATCAGCAAAACGTATTAAAACATGCAAATTTGAGACTAAAACATATCCCATGCCATAGGGCACTTTATAAGTGCTCCCAGTGGTACTAGATCATCTTTGGTAGCTTGACATCTGCACATTACTATAATCTGTGTTTCAATCAGCAACATAAACACCTCCCCCACACCCACCCCCGCCCTTGCTTAACCGTACGAAATATAACAGACATCCCCACCATTCCCAGTAGCGCCACTATACCCATATACAACGTTAATTTTAACAGGTGTCTGCCGGAATACTTATCAGCAAAAAGTATTCAAACATGCACATTGGCTGGTAAAATATAAACCATCCCATAGCACGGTTTATAAATGGGCCCAGTCTAACTACACCACCTTTACTAGCTATACATCTATATGTTACGAAAGTCGTTTAAACACTCTGTAGAGTGTATAGCAGGGCATGGGGAGAGTAAACAAAGTTCTAATTCACAAACTTTTGATATACAGTCACTTTACTGTGTCTATATTAAAGATATTATATGGAATTATTAAATTGACGAGTGTCTCAAAAGGGATAGTGAAGCTCACCATCAGTAAAACATGAACCACTTCAACACCTACATATATCCGCCACAGCAACACAGCCTGACAAATAGTATCACTTATAATCACATGTAGTTCTCTAATGTCAAAAAAGTCATACAGAAAATATACCGCACATTTACTTTTTTTTATCTCTCACACATTTATAAAACATTTCTTCTAAAGAAGCACTCACCAACTACTTCTATTTCATAAGAACAGACAATAATTAATATGTTTACTACCATATATTTTAGTATAACTACCTTTTTATTATTCACTAGTCAGAAACTACAAAAAGTATTCACTATACCCAAATGCAAACCAGACACCATATTCATATTTATCTTCAACTTAGGATCACATGATTCAAACTATGCGTACATATAAAAGGAACGTATCACTTTTCATATCTCCAGCTCCTCTCCATGTAATCTCCAAACACTGTACACGGCCCCACTGTACAACAACATTAACTACATAACATTTCTGCATTTCGTTTTATCGCTTTTAACTTAGTAACACATACGTCTTCTACCACCACCCCCACCCCCGTATTTCCACAAAAAGTATCATTTGCAAACGTGCGACATTTTCTTTATCTCTCCAAATACATTACAAACACAAATTAACGCTGTACCTCATTTTCAAAACAATACAGTCCTATAAAGATGACAAACTTCACTTTTTCTCCGTGAAAAATACCTAAACATATATAAAATACTTATATAACAACAGCTCAAATTTTATGCATATTTCATGACCAATATCAAACACCACACTTTACTAACACTATATTACTTTGAAATATAAAATACTTTCAAAATTAAAAACATCACCTCAAATACTTAATCAATACTATAAAACACATAACACACCTTGTTCATTTCTAACTCACCTTTGTAGTTGTTATCCAGATTTCAAATGACACACACATACAATTCTCTCTTTCTCACATAGTACATGTAAAGCTCCAACTTCATCAAGAATGAAACCAGGAATGGCACATTTTCTCTGACACTCCAAACATAAATACATGTAAAGAACAAATCAGAATACTTCATTCCTTCAACGACATTCCAAAACTTACCTCAATTGGTTAATTTTGAATTTTCCTTCCGAAAAAGCTACTTATTATTCCATGCCACATACAGGTCACAAGTTCAACCTATTTTTATTTTAACCTAATGATATACATTTGCAACATTTTATCGAACATTCAACGGCACGTGCTCGTTAAAAGTTCACAATAGGGGTCAGTAGTTCATCAGCTTTCTTCCCAACTCCAGCAGCACCTCACCTTACGCCCCCTAAGCACCATGCACAAGTTACAATTTTCGAAACAAAAGTTCCTCCAAGTAGCTATAACTACATGCTGACACTACTTGCACAGATGTGGCACAGCGGCCAGAGCACATGACTTCACAGCATATGACACACAGTTTGGGCTCACGCTTCATCCCCGAGTCCGGCAGTAGCTCAGCTTAGCAGCCTGAGACTCTACACACAACCTCACATATTTTCGGTACCCCAGAACTTTCAGACCAGTACGGGTCAGTAGTTCGTCCTAGTAGTTATAAACATATGCTGACACTACTTCCACAACTGTACTGCAGCAGCCAGGGCACATGATTTTACAGCATAAGACACACAGTGTGGGCTCACGCTTTAATCCTCGAGCTCACCTTAGAAACATCAAACACTAGCCAATACCTCACTATATTTTCATAGCCTAGAACTTTCACACCGGTAGGTATGATTAGTTCACTTCGCACCCCCTCTATAGCACACCCTAAACACCCCACAAAGGTTAAAGTGCACCTACCCTCCTCTTTCCCACATTTTTTGCCCTTTTTCCCCCTTACTTGCTCCAACGGAATCACAAAATGGCGGCCAACACTTCCTAGTTGCAAACGCTCACAGCGCTCGCAGCCAATCAGCAGCAAGCTCGTGCTCGTAACGCCTCAGCCAATCAGATGGCAGAATTCCCAAATATCGATATCTGTAAATTTAGATATTTCTCAAAAGCTACTGAACGGATTTACACCAAATAAACAAAAGTGTGCTTTCGAGACCAACACCCTTCTCCCTGCCAAATTTGGGGTAATTCCGTTCACCCGTTCAACCTGTAGCCTTGTCTAAGGTTTCCTATGGAAATTAACATTGAAAAAACATGTTTTGGGACCCCCCCTTTTTTCTCGGCCCCCCCTTTCCTATAGTAACTAGGTCCTAACTATAACTACTTACTGGCGAACGCCAGTAGGTAATATATATATATATATATATATATATATATATATATATATATATATATATATTACCTACTGGCGGTCGCCAGTAGGTAGTTATAGTTAGGACCCTGTTTCCATAGGAAATCCGCAACATTCTATTTGGAATAACTTTGGCGCCGGTCGACGAATCCTCGCGAAATTTTCAAAATAGGTGGGGCGCTACGCTCCGCTCCTACCCTGAAAGTCTCGGGGGGGATTCGTCAAGCAGGGGCCGAGAAAAAAGGGGGGTCCCAAAACGCGTTTTCCCCATGCATTTTTCCATAGGACCTTTAGACACAGCTACAGCCCGAACGGCTAAACAGAATTACTTGAAATTTGGCAGAGAGGTAGCCATAAGGTCAAGGAAGTGCCTTTTGCAGGTCTGGTGTAAATCTGTTCAGTATTTCCTGAGAAAATAGCATTTAAAAGCATATATATATGTGGGCGGAGCCTAACCACACATCTCATCCTGAGATCTGATTGGCTGTCAGCACTTCATCCAAGAAGTGTTGGCAGCCATCTTGGGACCAATATACATGATAGCACCTCATTAAAAAGCATTGCAGTTAATAGAAGGTTTTAAGACTTTAGTTACATTATAAATCATTTGTTGATGGTACCATACTCATTTTAGGAATTGTGGTATGTTCTAAGGTGATTTCACCATGTGAAAAAGCCTTCTTCTGGGATATCATGATTGAGAGAAAAATATTTTCTCATGCTTTTACCACAGAGGTTTGGAAGGTGATCTATAGGCTAAACTGAGAGCTTATTTTCTGTAAATTCACATTATCTTTCTCAGTCATGTGAGAATGAAGTCTGACATTCTCAGTAAAACATGTACATCCAACAAGGGCAGAGACTGTCAGTTGATTCCTTTGTGTTCTACTGCAGCTTCCCAGAGTGTTCCAAAGAACTACTAGAGCGCTAACAGTCCTACTTATGATAAACGTATGGCACACCTGAAGCCATCTTGCTTGGATTAAAGTGGTAACTCTTAAAACATTTAATTTAAAAAGGAACAAAATGAGGGGGTTCATTTTTCCATAAAAAGTATGATTAGTGCTGCAGAAAGAAAAATTAGGGCACATTTTGAGTGACTTCTCAAATCCTCTTCTATTTCATTAAAAAATTCTGACATGCAGACTGAAACATGCACTTTCAATACCAGCAGCAGTTTTCCCTGGTGAGCAGTAGCTTTACTACAGTGATCTAATGAGCAAAAAGAGTGCTAACATTCTGAATTTATGGCAATTGTGTGACACATCTGAATGCCTTCTTGATGGAATCAAAGTAAAAAACTGAAAGTATTTCCTACTGAGGAGACTGCAGTAAATGAGGAAATTAGGAAACTTCATAACAAATAAGTCTCCCAAGATGGCCACCAGAGACAAAAGAGCCCAAATGTAGCCCAAATATCACCCAGATGTAGCCCAAGTATAGCCCAATGACAGAATGTCCCAGAATGTTCTTAAAAACAACTAGAGCGCTTACTGTCTTCATTATGACAAAAGTATGGCACACCTGAAGCCATCTTGATTGGAATAAACTGGTAACACTTAAAACATTTAATTTAAAAAGGAACACAATGAGGAGGTTCATTTTGCCATAGAAATTATGATTAATGCTGAAGAAAGAAAATGAGGGCACATTTTGAGTGACTTCTCAAATCCTCTTCTATTTCATTAAAAAATTCTGACATGCAGACTGAAACATGCACTTTTAATACCAGGAGCAGACTTCCATGGTGCAGTAGTTTTACTACAGTGATCTAATGAGCAACTAGAGTGCTAACATTCAGAATTTATGGCAAATGTGTGACATATCTGAATACCTTCATGATGGAATCAAAGTAAAAAACTGAAAGCATTTCCTACTGAGGAGACTGCAGTACATGAGGAAATTAGGAAACTTCATAACAAATAAATCTCCCAAGATGGCCACCGGAGACAAAAGAGCCCAAATGTAGCCCAAAATCACCCAGATGTAGCCCAAATATAGCCCAATGACAGAAGTGTGCAAAACACTTATTATTTTGTGTTTTTGCAGTGTTATATAGTGCAGACTTGTCAGGTATTGGAGTGCTTTACATGAGCATTGGTTACATCACACAAGAACAAATTCATTTTGGTTGTAGACATGGGGAGACTAAGTGATTTGACCAGAATCACAGAATGTCGAGCTGAAGCAGAAACTGCAACCTGGTTCCCCAGTTGCAAAGTCTGCAGTTCTGGAAGTAACACCACATCCTCTCCCCTAAGTGCAACATTTAATCAAGTGGTCAACTGGATAAAAAAACATAAAGATAACAAATAATTTAAAAGTGCTTTGTCGCTATTTGAAAACTCAGAAAATATGTCCTTATTTTAGTCTTTTAGAGCACTAACCATAATTTTGATGCCAATAAGACCCTCTCATATATGTAATTTCTAAAGGAAATGCTCTAGGTATTACAGTTTTGATTACATCAAGATGATGTCAGGCGTTCCACACTTTTGTAATAAATATCGAATGTTAGCAATCTAGTTGTTCATTAGGATACTGTTGAGAGGCAGAGGCCAGGGGCACGGACTCTGAAAATTGAAGGCAGGTAGGAGGGTGCAAAGGCAACAATTTAACCACACTGAGCAGGCAGGAAGGGCCGTGGAAGCACAACAGACTATGGAGGGCAGTGGAAAGGGGGGCAGGGGCAACAAACCAACAATACAGGACTTGGAAGAGAGGCTGTTGGAGGGAAGATCTATTACAGGTCAAGGAAGCTAGGGGCGGTCCCCAGATCCCCGGGAGCCACCACAGAACTGAGCAGGAGAGTGAGTCAGGGACAAAAGGGGCACCTTAATTTGAGCCGGGGTGCCTAGGAACGCTTGCTCCAAAAATGAAGAAAACAGACATATGAGACATGGAATTGGAGGCAGAATACAATGGCAGTTTAATGAGAAGATGCAACTTCAAAGAAACCGCAGAATAGAGACATAAAGTACAAAATACAGAATCCAGATAATCATACAGCTGTCATAATATTCTCTGTATCTCAATTAATGTACTGACAGAGAGAGAGAGAAAACACATCTATAAATGCATCATGAGAAACAAGTTACACCAAGGAAAATGTTACCTAGGAACACTCACGTTTACTCTTAGAGCAAGCATTCCTGCAATTACAATACAAAATCTTTTAAATGCAAAAGTAAAGAGAACAATGGTTAAACATAACATGACATTTCATATAGGTAAAATAGAATAAGATACTTCAAGCAAAGCAGAGCAAGACATTTTAAGCAAAGGAAGACAAGAGCTCCCAGCTCTTGGGGAAAACCTGCACTGCCTGTTAACCTACATACAGACGGCGAGGTAGTCCGTCGATATCTGTGGGTGCTCCCTTTTTATATCATTTTGTGGGCTCCTTTGCACGCTACATCTACCTACGTATGCTACCCAAAAGCTTCGTCTGCAGATTTTACCAGACATTTCGTCATTTACCCACTTAATGCTGACCATGGACTGGGTGAAAAGGTCAGTCTCTCAGGCCAATCGCTTATCGTAAGTTCCCTAGAGCAAGCAGAAAATAATGGGTATTGTACGGGAATTCAATATATTTATGTATAAAATCTCCTCGGTTCTCCTAACTTGACGCTCTGCGGTTGCCACTTCCTTAAAAGCGGGAAACCTGCCCAGGAAGCAAGTACCAGTCCAGGATGCAGCCTACTGTATGTCGACAGCTTCAGGGGGATGTTGAACTTTGATACCGAGCACGGAGCACTCGTGTAGGGTGGGGGCTACTAGTTTGGATCAGAAGGCCTCGCAGACCTGCCTTCAGACTGCTATACACTAAAATTGCAGAGCTATGGTCAATTTAACAAAGAGGCCTACATATTGAACAGAAGGGCCTACACAGGGGTTTTATGCTGGCTGAGTGGTAAGGATGTCTCAGGATAATTATATAGCAACACAGGACCCGCTGGTCAATTTAATACGGCCTACAAATGCAGCTGGCAGGGCAAGGACAAGGGTCTCATACTTCAGGTGTGGACAGAACGGGCCAGGGGCCCCCTGTGATACAAAATCTACCCTCCTTCAAGGCTGTGGCAATGTAATAGACCATTGTGGGCAGAAGGAAGAGGCAATGGTAGTACAACCATACATGCCAACAGACCCGATTCAGCCAGGAAACGTCCAATGTTTTTAAGCTCAAATGGGCTTTATTTGATCTGTCTCCTGTCTACAATATCCTCTTTTTCAATGTAACTCAAAGGGGAAAATCAATACCCCAGTTTTTTTTCAAAATCTCCCTACTACCAAGTTCAAAATGTTCGCAAGTATGGTACATTGGATCATGGAAGGAAATGGGATAGGGACATGGACTTGGATAACAGAGGACAGGAGGGACATGGAGAGGTGCACCAAACTGACCCTGCAGGGCAGGCATCAGGGTTTGCAGCAGCACAATACACCACACAGGGCATGCAGGACGGGAGTGCAGCACAACAATCCATAGAAAGCAAGAGGGAGGGGACAGGACCATGCACATGGACAACAGAGAACAGAGGGGCAAGAGGCAATGGTAGCTAGCTGACCATAATGGACAGACAGGAGAGAAAGCTGCAGCATAACAGACCATAAAGGGCAGGAGGGACGGATCAGGGGCATTACAATGGAACAGACAAGCCAGGAGGGAGGGAGTAGGGCTGGGGGCAAGGGGGCAGGGCAGGAGCAGCAAGATAGCCATGGAGGTCAGGCAGGATGGGCAAAAGAAGCAAGACACACCATGAAGAGCAACAGTGAGACTGTGATGGCATACACACAGACCATGGAGGGAAGGTGGGAGGGGGTCAGGGGCAGCTAACTGACCACACAGGGAAGGTGGGAGGGGCCATGGCAGCACAGAAGACCATGCATGGCAAGTGGGAGGGTTAGTGGCAGCACAATGGCTATGATGGGCAAGAAGGAGGGTGGAGGGGCATGCACAAAGGACGATGGAGGATAGAAGGGAGGGTCAGGATCTGTGCACAGACAAGAAAGTTCAGGGGAAGGGACCTCACAACAGACCACACGGGGCAGGCAGGAGGAGCAGTTGCAGCACAACAGACCAGGGAGGGCAGAAGGGTGTGGCAGTACAATGGACCATGTAGGACAGGAGGAAGAGGATAGGGGCATGGCATGTGGACAGGCAGGGTGGAGGTGGCAGGGACAGGTTACAGTCATCTGACAATGCTAGGCAGGTGGGAGGGGAGTGGCAGCTCAACAGAACACTCAGAGTAGATAGGAGTGGCAGGTCCATGGGACATGGTGGGCAAAAAGGATGGAGCAGGGGCATGCACAAAGACATCGGAGGGCAGGGGGAAGGAGAATAGGGGCAGCAAGCTAAGCACAGAGTTTAAGCAGGAGGTCAATGATGGGGCATAGAATTGGGCAATGGAGGGCAGGAGGAGTGGACTGGTACATCATACTAAATTGAGGGCAGTGGCAGCACATCAGACCATGCATGGCAGGAGGGAGGAGGCTAGTCCATGGATTCACACAACAGAGGATAGGGAGGAAGGGGATGGGGCAGCAAGCTAACTGTTCAGAGAAGGCGGGTATTAGGAACTTTATTGTTTTTAAAACATTGTGTCTGTGCGAACTACTTAAAATATGAACAAGTATGCAGCATAATCTCACTTTTATTCAGGAAGAAGAGGACGTTTGTGACTGTGACTCCGGGCTCACTTGGCAGAAACACCCCCTGACCCTCCACCCCCTATCGCAAAATGTAATGCCCGTGAAAAGGGTAGGTGAACACAGTGTTATATAGAACATAGTCCTGAGAGCACGATTGAAAATGAAAACTAGATATAGTGTATGGTATAAACTATGCACCAAAAAGTGTGATATAAGATGAACCGGGCGTGAAATATAATATGCAATACATTGTGCGCAATGACAGATTCATTGGAGAGCGCAAGATAGCACAGGCACTAGCGCGTGCTATGTGATATGCGCCTTGGAGTGTAATATGCACAGGGCAGTGTTGTGTAACCTAACTAGTCTCTAAAGTTGTAATATAAAATATGTGCTGGGGAGTGTAACGTTGCATATGCACTGTGACAAAGATATGGATCCCAGATTGTAATATGTATGGCATAGCACTGTGCGTTATAACATAGGCATCGAGAAAGGCACGTTAGATGGGGCAATATAACCCGTGCGAAGACAAGTGTGTCATGACATATTCACGGGGTGGTGTTACAGTGCACATGGGCTAGAGAGTGTCATAGCATATGCACTAGCTAGTGGAATACAACACAGAGGTGTGTGGCACTCGGCAGGCAATGGTGGGTGTAACACAGCATTGGGCTCTGTCAGGAGCACGCTGTGACTCTCAAGTGATGTTCGTCCCCTTTCCAGAGAGTAAAATAAAAAGTATTACACATTCGGCAGTGGATGTGTGTTTTATTAACCGTGAGGGGGGTTTCTTGCATAGTTTTGGTCGAATTTTTGTCGAATCCCCTTTGAATGGCTTGGTGTGCATGTGTATTAAATGTGCCCGTCAATAGCTACCCATGTTTGTATAAATAAACGACAAGGGTGTCTACCAGGATTAGGCACGGTAGGGCATCAGACATGTCAGAGCTTCACTAGTGGTGTAAATACATTCCACGTGGATTCATTGCATGCATAGTCGCCTTTTAATGAATATCACGCAAATCGTCATGGTGATAGGTACGTACGGTTTGTCCAGCATGTCCTAGGTGTGTCTATGAATATATATTTTTTAAAAATAATAAAAAACAGTGGCCGGCCCTGGGGATTGGGGTCAAAAAAATATAATTAGGAGACTGGCCCTGGGGGATGGGGTCATCAGGGCCAATAAATTAGAATAAGAAGGGGAACCAAACAGCCCCCCTTCTTAAAAAACTAAAATAAATAAAAGACTGGCATCGTGCCGGAGGCCATGCCCCCTCCGTGCAGCACTCTGCAAACGCGCCCCCAACAGGCATCTCCAGTATGCGCCAGGGAGCTGCGCTGCAGCCAGGTGTTCTGAGGCCAAGCCCCTTTTTACACCTCTCTGCAACGCAGCTCTGTGGCGCTTACTGGAGGTACCTAGTGGTCTAGTTTGACCCTAGGGACCCTTAGGATTCAAGGGGACTTAATCTCTCAACTTAGAACAGCCACAGGGCGCGTTTACACAGTGGTGAAGGGAGGGGACGGGGCCTGAGGTGACGTGTGCAAACACGCACTATGGCACGTTTTAAATTGGGGATATAATTTCCCTTCAATTCTGAGGGCCCCTGGGGCTAACTAGCCCACCAAGTGCTTCCAGTAAGCGCCACTGAGCTGCATTGCAGAGAGGTGGTCCAGGCCGTGCCACTTTTTACACCTCTCTGCAACGCAGCTCTGTGGCACTTACTGGAGGTACCTAGTGGGCTAGTTGGACCCTAGGGACCCTCAGGATTCAAATGAACTTAATCTCCCAACTAAAAATGGACACAGGGCGTGTTTACACAGTGGTGAATGGAGGGGACGGGGCCTGAGTTAACGTGTGCAAAAACGCCCTGTGGCCTGTTTTAAGAGGTAGTTTTAATCCCCATGCCCTATTATATACTAGGGGCTTACAGAGGAGGTCATGCTAATCACAGGGGGACCCCAACGCATAATTTTCCCTAGTGTATGTAGGTGTTTTCACTGTATTCTAAGTGTCTTTTAACATAGCACTGGCTCTAGGACTGGTTAGTCAGACTCAGTTACCACCAGTATCCGTCTTAAAAAATTTGAGGGTACAGGATGATTTTGCAACAAGGCTTCTTTCTGCTCTTCTTTTTGTTCTTTCTGCACGTTATCCTTCTTCCTGCACTTATCTTCGTATTTGAGGACTTCTGTTGCTTCTTTCTGCACTTCTTTTGTTTCTTTCTGTGCATTTTTTCTTCTTTCTTCACATGTCCTATCTCTGTAGGCATAGTTAGAAATTAGCATTTAAAAAACCTTTGAAATTCACAGAAAAAACCATAGGTTTCAGGCACGTTATAGTTAGGAATTAGCATTTAAAAAACCTCATAAATTCACTGAAAAACACCATAGGTTTCAGGGGTGTTATAGTTAGCTGGACTTTTCACTTGTACAAAACCATTGAAATTCCCCCGTTATAGTTAGTTCAGCTAACTATAACTCGCGCGACCGCAATGCACTGCTGATGACGTCACATATTACATCACTCATGACATGGTCAGTGACATCACTCATGACATCACTGATGACATCTCAAATGACATCACTGATGACATCACTGATGACATCATCCTTGTGATAGAGTGGCAGACCTCCTCTCACCCTAATATAACCTTTGATACACACATTCAAAAATAGAGACTAAAATTTTCAAAACAATGGACATACCAATACCAGTTACAACAACCTCTTCAGTAATTCTAAGATCCACATACACATCCACTCATTCACCAACAGTCCTATACAGTCACTCATACATGTACTCACTCATCATATGTACTCATACACCTATACATCCTGTTACACAATGCCACTCATCCATAGAGTTACTCACACACATAGTCACTCATGCTAATAAAGAATCAAACATACATTTACTTGCATATACAGTTATACACACACCACCATACTTACTTCTACGGAAATTACACATACTTAGTCTTTTAAACAATCACTTATAGAAACACATACTTATTCATACAGGAACTCTTTCAATCTCTCACTCTCACATATACTCACATATATACACCAATAGTCACATATACTAGTTTAAAACATATGTAGTTACTCATAAAGACACTATTGAGACAGTCATTCACTCACTAACACACCCATACACACACTCATCCACCCATACAGTCCTGCACACATGCTGTGATCAACCCATACAAACAGTGAGTCACTCATTCATGCACCTATGCACTACGTAATACCCTCCACCGAACCATGCAGACACTCAGACTGATACTCAAAAAACCAACTAATAACCTATATAGACACCCATGTAGCTACTCACCAACCCATGCAGCCACTTATACACAAAGTGAGAGACTGATACAGATATTTACATATTTAAACATTACTCACTAAGCCATGTATTCACTATGATACACTTAATCAGTCAGTTACACAATCAATTTTTCAAAAACAAATCATCCATTTAGACACTTATATACCCATTTATTCTTCCATTGACCTTGAGATATACATATATAAAACATATTTAATTTTCAGAAAAACACACATTCACTGGATGATGTCATCAGTGATGTCATCAGTGATGTCATTTGAGATGTCATCAGTGATGTCATGAGTGATGTCACTGACCATGTCATGAGTGATGTAATATGTGACGTCATCAGCAGTGCATTGCGGGCGCGTGAGTTATAGTTAGCTGAACTAACTATAACGGGGGAATTTCAATGGTTTTGTACAAGTGAAAAGTCCAGCTAACTATAACACCCCTGAAACCTATGGTGTTTTTCAGTGAATATATATATATATATGTGATTTTTATATGCACAGATTTATTGTAGAATCAGATGAAAAGAGAATTATGAAAGCCTTCTGTATATATATATATATATGCACTGAAAAAAACATAGGTTTCACACACGTTATAGTTACGAATTAGCATTTAAAAAACCTTGCAAATTCACTTAAAAAACCATAGGTCAGATATTACATCACTGTATTTAGACACTTATTTACCCATGTCTTCTTCCATTAATCTTTAGCTATACATATATTACAAATATTTATTTTTCATGAAGACACATATGTCATCAGTGATGTAATATCTGACGTCATCAGCAGAGGATTGCGGTCGCGTGAGTTATAGTTGCCTGCACTAACTATAACGGGGGAATTTCATTGTTTTTTTACGAGTGAAATGTCCAGCTAACTACAACATGTGTGAAACCTATGGTTTTTTAAGTGAATTTGCAAGGTTTTTTAAATGCTAATTCGTAACTATAACGTGTGCGAAACCTACGGGTTTTTCAGTGAATTTGTACGGTTTTTTAAATGCTAAGTTATGTATTTAATAATTATTTTTTTTTCAGGTTTTTCACCGTGCGCGCACCGTGCGCTTCACGCTCCGTGCGCACACCGTGCACGCACTGTGGGCGCTCGGTGCTCTTCGCGCACCGAGCGTCCAAGGTTCGCAGTGCGTGCCGTGGGCGCGCGGTGCACGCACCTCGCGATTTAAAAAATAATAAAACATTTTTTTCTCCCTTGGGGGTCCTTCTGTGACCCCCTGACCAAGGCTAGGGGGTCAGGAACTGTCCACTCTGCACCCTTTTCACGTTCTCCACCTTTTTTTTCACCCCCTCAAACTGCGAGAGACAAAATGGCGGCCGACACTTCCTGGTTTCGACCGATTCGAATGTTTACCAACATCTAACAACCAATCAGAATTGCGCTCGCGCACGGCCGGGTGCGCGCACAGTGCACGCACGGTGCACGCGTATAGATATTGATATGCTTTTAAATGGTATTTTCTCAGGAAATACTGAACAGATTTACACCAGACATGCAAAAGGCACTTTCTTGACCTTATGGCTACCTCTCTCCCACATTTCACGTAATTCTGTTCAGCCGTTCGGGCTGTAGCTGCGACTAAAGGTCCTATGGAAAAATGCATGGGGAAAACACGTTTTGGGACCCCCCCTTTTTCTCGGCCCCCGCTTGACGAATCACCCCGAGACTTTCAGGGTAGGAGCTGAGCAGAGCGCCCCATTAATTTTGAAAATTTCGGGAGGATTCGTCAACCGGCGCCAAAGTTCTTCAAAATAGAGTTTTAAGATTTCCTATGGAAACTAGGTTGTAGCTATAACTATCTACTGGCGACCGCCAGTAGATAATATATATATATATATATATATAAATATATATATCACAAAAACTCCTCCAAGGAAAGAGCAGAGGCCACAGCAGGGGTAAGCAGGGAGGCCACTTTATTCAATCACAAACGGCGAATGCATTTCGGCATCCAATATGCCTTCTTCAGCGCCAGGAGTCTTGTGGGGAATTTGCAGGTAACATCGTGTATTTAAAGGTTAGCCCTTAGATGATTGGTTAGTTCCGCCCCGCCTCCAGGAGCAATGTCCTTTCTCACCATTTGTAGTGCACTGGGTGCATGTGCACTACAGATCCCAGGATGCAACATGAATCCAAGTAAGTAAAGCGGATTAATAACTTGCTGTTAATGCGGAAATTAGCGTCACAATGTCATCTGGCCAACTTCCCTGCATGTTGTGTGAATGTCAATGTCCCCCTGGGTCCCCAGACCGCATCAACCTCCAGAAACAGGTTTCCATTTGGCGGGGGCAGGACCGGAGATCCAATCGCGCCCAGCGCAGAGTTAAATAACTCTGCCACCGCCACATCTCCTCCTGGACCCGGGGGTGTGCCTTGGTAATCCAGTACCCTGGAAACAAACAAAGTCCGCCACAGCAGATGCCAGTGAAGCCAAGGCCAGCTTTGGGATGCGGGTGCCTCTGAAGCGCGCCTCTGGCATGCGCGCCAAATATCACAAAAACTCCTCCAAGGAAGGAGCAGAGGCCACAGCAGGGGTAAGCAGGGAGGCAACTTTATTCAATCACAAACGGCGAATGCATTACGGCATCCAATATGCCTTCTTCAGCGCCAGGAGTCTTGTGGGGAATTTGCAGGTAACATCGTGTATTTAAATGTTAGCCCTTAGATGATTGGTTAGGTCCGCCCCGCCTCCAGGAGCAATGTCCTTTCTCACAATTTGTAGTGCACTGGGTGCATATGCACTACAGATCCCAGGATGCAACATGAATCCAGGTAAGTAAAGCGGATTAATAACTTGCTGTTAATGCGGAAATTAGCGTCACAATGTCATCTGGCCAACTTCCCTGCATGTTGTGTGAATGTCAATGTCCCCCTGGGTCCCCAGACCGCATCAACCTCCAGAAACAGGTTTCCATTTGGCGGGGGCAGGACCGGAGATCCAATCGCTCCCAGCGCAGAGTTAAATAACTCTGCCACTGCCCCATCTCCTCCTGGACCCGGGGGTGTGCCTTGGTAATCCAGTACCCTGGAAACAAACAAAGTCCGCCACAGCAGATGCCAGCGAAGCCAAGGCCAGCTTTGGGATGCGGGTGCCTCTGAAGCGCGCCTCTAGCATGCGCACCGAATATCACAAAAACTCCTCCAAGGAAAGAGCAGAGGCCACAGCAGGGGTAAGCAGGGAGGCCACTTTATTCAATCACAAACGGCGAATGCATTTCGGCATCCAATATGCCTTCTTCAGCGCCAGGAGTCTTGTGGGGAATTTGCATGTAACATCGTGTATTTAAATGTTAGCCCTTAGATGATTGGTTAGGTCCGCCCCGCCTCCAGGAGCAATGTCCTTTCTCACCATTTGTAGTGCACTGAAAAAACCATAGGTTTCACACACGTTATAGTTACGAATTAGCATTTAAAAAACCTTGCAAATTCACTTAAAAAACCATAGGTTTCACACATGTTATAGTTAGCTGGACATTTCACTCGTAAAAAACCAATGAAATTCCCCCGTTATAGTTAGTGCAGGCAACTATAACTCACACGACCGCAATCCTCTGCTGATGACGTCAGATATTACATCACTGTATTTAGACACTTATGTACCCATGTCTTCTTCCATTAATCTTTAGCTATACATATATTACAAATATTTATTTTTCATAAAGACATATGTCATCAGTGATGTAATATCTGACGTCATCAGCAGAGGATCGCGTGAGTTATAGTTGCCTGCACTAACTATAATGGGGGAATTTCATTGGTTTTTTACGAGTGAAATGTCCAGCTAACTATAACATGTGTGAAACCTATTGTTTTTTTTTATTGAATTTGCAAGGTTTTTTAAATGCTAATTCGTAACTATAACGTGTGTGAAACCTATGGTTTTTTCAGTGAATTTGTACGTTTTTTTAAATGCTAAGTTATGTATTTATTAATTTATTTATTTTTCAGGTTTTTTACCGTGCGCGCACCGTGCACGCACCGTGCGCTTCACGCACCGTGCACTTACTGTGGGCTCTCGGTGCACGTGTCCAAGGTTCGCAGTGCGTGCCGTGCGTGCCGTGCACGCGCGGTGCGCGCACCTCGCGATTTAAAAAAATAATAAAATGTTTTTTTATACCTTGGGCCTCCTTCTGTGACCCCCTGACCAAGGCTAGGGGGTCAGGAACTGTCCACTCTGCCCCCTTTTCACGTTCTCCACCTTTTTTTTTCACCCCCTCAGACTGCGAGAGACAAAATGGCGGCCGACACTTCCTGGTTTCGACCGATTCGAATGTTTACCGACATCTAACAACCAATCAGAATTGCGCTCGCGCACGGCATGGTGCGCGCGTATAGATATTGATATGCTTTTAAATGCTATTTTCTCAGGAAATACTGAACAGATTTACACCAGACATGCAAAAGACACTTCCTTGACCTTATGGCTACCTCTCTCCCACATTTCACGTAATTCTGTTCAGCCGTTCGGGCTGTAGCTGCGACTAAAGGTCCTATGGAAAAATGCATGGGGAAAACTCGTTTTCTCGGCCCCCGCTTGACGAATCACCCCAAGACTTTCAGGGTAGGAGATGAGCAGAGCGCCCCATTAGTTTTGAAAATTTCGGGGGGATTCATCAACCGGCGCCAAAGTTATTCAAAATAGAATTTTGAGATTTCCTATGGAAACTAGGTTGTAACTATAACTATCTACTGGCGACCGCCAGTAGACAATATATATATATATATATATATATATATATATATATATATATATATATATATATATCCACAACAAAGTTGCCTGCAAAAGAGGAGCCTCACGACAGGGTGTTCCATAGCCAGCATTCTTTATTGAAGGGGTTGCAGCGAGGAAACCAACAGCCAAACCCCACCAAATGAACTGTTCAGCCTGACGCGTTTCGTGATATAAATCACTTCTTCAAAGGCAGAGGAACTGAAGAGGCAGCAGCACAGCAGTTTTAAAGCACCACACGAATACGAAGTACCGCCTCAGTGGGCGTGGCCTCCTTTCATGGCCTGATGGTCATTGTAGTGCCCAATTTTTTCTTCAGTGAGATGCCGTGCAATAAGCCTCCAAAATAATCAATAAAACACCACAGTGGGCGGAGGGGAAAGGCTTGAATCCCCGCTGACACAATCTTCCTTCAGTAACAGGCTCCTGTCCCAACGTGGCGGCGCCGGTGGCGTCGTAACAGGAGTGCTCGAAGAGCACCGGGACTCGCTCCGCGGCTCAGGCATGCCGCCTAATATCCACAACAAAGTTGCCTGCAAAAGAGGAGCCTCACGACAGGGTGTTCCATAGCCAGCATTCTTTATTGAAGGGGTTGCAGCGAGGAAACCAACAGCCAAACCCCACCAAATGAACTGTTCAGCCTGACGCATTTCGTGATATAAATCACTTCTTCAAAGGCAGAGGAACTGAAGAGGCAGCAGCACAGCAGTTTTAAAGCACCACACGAATACGAAGTACCGCCTCAGTGGGCGTGGCCTCCTTTCATGGCCTGATGGTCATTGTAGTGCCCAATTTTTTCTTCAGTGAGATGCCGTGCAATAAGCCTCCAAAATAATCAATAAAACACCACAGTGGGCGGAGGGGAAAGGCTTGAATCCCCGCTGACACAATCTTCCTTCAGTAACAGGCTCCTGTCCCAACGTGGCGGCGCCGGTGGCGTCGTAACAGGAGTGCTCGAAGAGCACCGGGACTCGCTCCGCGGCTCAGGCATGCCACCTAATATCCACAACAAAGTTGCCTGCAAAAGAGGAGCCTCACGACAGGGTGTTCCATAGCCAGCATTCTTTATTGAAGGGGTTGCAGCGAGGAAACCAACAGCCAAACCCCACCAAATGAACTGTTCAGCCTGACGCGTTTCGTGATATAAATCACATCTTCAAAGGCAGAGGAACTGAAGAGGCAGCAGCACAGCAGTTTTAAAGCACCACACGAATACGAAGTACCGCCTCAGTGGGCGTGGCCTCCTTTCATGGCCTGATGGTCATTGTAGTGCCCAATTTTTTCTTCAGTGAGATGCCGTGCAATAAGCCTCCAAAATAATCAATAAAACACCACAGTGGGCGGAGGGGAAAGGCTTGAATCCCCGCTGACACAATCTTCCTTCAGTAACAGGCTCCTGTCCCAACGTGGCGGCGCCGGTGGCGTCGTAACAGGAGTGCTCGAAGAGCACCGGGACTCGCTCCGCGGCTCAGGCATGCTGCCTAATATCCACAACAAAGTTGCCTGCAAAAGAGGAGCCTCACGACAGGGTGTTCCATAGCCAGCATTCTTTATTGAAGGGGTTGCAGCGAGGAAACCAACAGCCAAACCCCACCAAATGAACTGTTCAGCCTGACGCGTTTCGTGATATAAATCACTTCTTCAAAGGCAGAGGAACTGAAGAGGCAGCAGCACAGCAGTTTTAAAGCACCACACGAATACGAAGTACCGCCTCAGTGGGCGTGGCCTCCTTTCATGGCCTGATGGTCATTGTAGTGCCCAATTTTTTCTTCAGTGAGATGCCGTGCAATAAGCCTCCAAAATAATCAATAAAACACCACAGTGGGCGGAGGGGAAAGGCTTGAATCCCCGCTGACACAATCTTCCTTCAGTAACAGGCTCCTGTCCCAACGTGGCGGCGCCGGTGGCGTCGTAACAGGAGTGCTCGAAGAGCACCGGGACTCGCTCCGCGGCTCAGGCATGCCGCCTAATATCCACAACAAAGTTGCCTGCAAAAGAGGAGCCTCACGACAGGGTGTTCCATAGCCAGCATTCTTTATTGAAGGGGTTGCAGCGAGGAAACCAACAGCCAAACCCCACCAAATGAACTGTTCAGCCTGACGCGTTTCGTGATATAAATCACTTCTTCAAAGGCAGAGGAACGGAAGAGGCAGCAGCACAGCAGTTTTAAAGCACCACACGAATACGAAGTACCGCCTCAGTGGGCGTGGCCTCCTTTCATGGCCTGATGGTCATTGTAGTGCCCAATTTTTTCTTCAGTGAGATGCCGTGCAATAAGCCTCCAAAATAATCAATAAAACACCACAGTGGGCGGAGGGGAAAGGCTTGAATCCCCGCTGACACAATCTGCCTTCAGTAACAGGCTCCTGTCCCAACTGTTCAGCCTGACGAAACGCGTCAGGCTGAACAGTTCATTTGGTGGGGTTTGGCTGTTGGTTTCCTCGCTGCAACCCCTTCAATAAAGAATGCTGGCTATGGAACACCCTGTCGTGAGGCTCCTCTTTTGCAGGCAACTTTGTTGTGGATATTAGGCGGCATGCCTGAGCCGCGGAGCGAGTCCCGGTGCTCTTCGAGCACTCCTGTTACGACGCCACCGGCGCCGCCACGTTGGGACAGGAGCCTGTTACTGAAGGAAGATTGTGTCAGCGGGGATTCAAGCCTTTCCCCTCCGCCCACTGTGGTGTTTTATTGATTATTTTGGAGGCTTATTGCACGGCATCTCACTGAAGAAAAAATTGGGCACTACAATGACCATCAGGCCATGAAAGGAGGCCACGCCCACTGAGGCGGTACTTCGTATTCGTGTGGTGCTTTAAAACTGCTGTGCTGCTGCCTCTTCAGTTCCTCTGCCTTTGAAGAAGTGATTTATATCACGAAACGCGTCAGGCTGAACAGTTCATTTGGTGGGGTTTGGCTGTTGGTTTCCTCGCTGCAACCCCTTCAATAAAGAATGCTGGCTATGGAACACCCTGTCGTGAGGCTCCTCTTTTGCAGGCAACTTTGTTGTGGATATTAGGCGGCATGCCTGAGCCGCGGAGCGAGTCCCGGTGCTCTTCGAGCACTCCTGTTACGACGCCACCGGCGCCGCCACGTTGGGACAGGAGCCTGTTACTGAAGGAAGATTGTGTCAGCGGGGATTCAAGCCTTTCCCCTCCGCCCACTGTGGTGTTTTATTGATTATTTTGGAGGCTTACTGCACGGCATCTCACTGAAGAAAAAATTGGGCACTACAATGACCATCAGGCCATGAAAGGAGGCCACGCCCACTGAGGCGGTACTTCGTATTCGTGTGGTGCTTTAAAACTGCTGTGCTGCTGCCTCTTCAGTTCCTCTGCCTTTGAAGAAGTGATTTATATCACGAAACGCGTCAGGCTGAACAGTTCATTTGGTGGGGTTTGGCTGTTGGTTTCCTCGCTGCAACCCCTTCAATAAAGAATGCTGGCTATGGAACACCCTGTCGTGAGGCTCCTCTTTTGCAGGCAACTTTGTTGTGGATATATATATATATATATATATATATATTACATGCTGGCGGTCGCCAGTAGGTAGTTATAGTTGGGACCGTGTTTCCATAGGAAATCCGCAACATTCTATTTTGAATAACTTTGGCGCCGATTGACGAATCCTGGCGAAATTTTCAAAATAGGTGGGGCGCTCTGCTCAGCTCCTACCCTGAAAGTCTCGGGGGGATTCGTCAAGCGGGGGTTGAGAAAAAAGGGGGGTCCCAAAACGCGTTTTTCCATGCATTTTTCCATAGGATCTTTAGTCCAAGCTACAGACCGAACGGCTGAACAGAATTACTTGAAATTTGGCAGAGAGGTAGTCCTCCGTACAGGGATGTGCCTTTTGTAGGTCTGGTGTAAATGTGTTCAGTATTTGCTGAGAAAATAGCATTTAAATCAATATATATATCTATAGGCGCGCTCCGAGCCCGTACGGTAAGCTTACCGTACGCATACGCTGCCGTGCGCGAGCGCAATTCTGATTGGTGGTTACATAACTGTAAACATTCGAATCGTTCAAAATCAGGAAGTGTCGGCCTCCATTTTTTGTGTCTCACACTGATAAACAAAGGAGGAGAACGTGGAAAGGGGGCAACGAAGAGAGTTGCAGACCCCCTAGCGTTTGTCAGGGGGTCCAAGAAGGTCATAAAAGAATGAAAAATACATTTAATTTTTTTTTTTTTAAATCGCGGGGTGCGCGTACGGTAAGCTTACCGTAGCGTACGGTAGAAAAAAAAACAATAAAAAAAATAGAGAAAAAAAACAAATTTAAGTGTTAAGATATTAGGGGGCTCTAAAAAGAGCTGTTGTGTTTAGGAAGTGTTTTTTGGTACCTACAAGTAAGTACCGATGCAGAGTCTAAAGTTCAAGAGGAAGACTCTGTTGCCTTCATCAGTGAAATGTACACCGTCTCCTCTATAAAGGTCTTGCATGTTGTAACGCAAGTTGTTGTGGTATATAGAACCCATACCATAGTCTCTGAGGAAAGCAGAAACAGATTTGTTGACGTGCTTTCTTGCTTTGTCAATCTGCGGACAAAATTGATTGGACCAGTTCCACTTTTGCCTTTGGCATATGTTAGAATATACAAAGGCAGATTGAGGAAAAAGCGACATCAATTGCACAAAGGTGTCCTTAATAAGCATTTCCAGACCTACACCAGTTAAAGTGCCTAGGTCATTTCCTGAACAGTGCACAATAATAAGGTTAGGCTGTGGGAGATGTTGAAAGGTTTTCACCAAAGGCAATAATTGGTGCCATTTTAACCCTCTCCGACCAATCCATTTAATGTCTACATTTGGCAAAGCAAGGTCTCTCACCATACCTCTGTTTTCTGCATACTTTTCACTCCAGAAGACATAGCTGTGACCTACAATCCACACTGTGAACATCTTTCAAGGAGATCTGGATGCACTCAGAAGGTATCTTTCAGTAGAATGGCAATATGAAATGAAAGACAGTTTGAAAATGGAGGCATACATATTTTTTTTAAATAAAAAGAACTCATTGGCTGATTCAAATCTTTTTACAGTAAAAAGTAGGCTGTATGTGTACATTTTTAGAAGCATGTTTTGTATTGGTTCAGAAAATTGTGTTCCCACAGAAGAATAGTTTGGATTTGCTATTAGGTTGGACAGGTGAAGCACTCTTGGTCTTTCGATTTGAAACATTGTGTGGTGAACTTCTGACCTCTCTCCTCACAGCAGTGTTCCATGAGCTGTTGCTATGGTAGCAGGCAGAAGTCAAGTTGGGGGAAGGGTACATTTGGAAAAGGGTTGAAGTTTTCAACCAATAGAAATGTATGATTTCATTTGAAAAAAAGTGGGAAGCACTGAGATTTGTAATTAACATGTATATGTGTGAAAAAAGAGAGGGAAACATTGCCATTAATTGGTTCTGCTCAGAGGAGAGAGGTGTACAGCTCTGATATTCTGACTCTGATAGTCTGCTGTTTGAGTGCCACATTTCTTTCTCAACTAACTAATTTTAAAGGTGAGTTATGAGTTTGAGAGGGGATGTATGTGGTGATTTTTGCATGAGTCTGTGAGCACAGAGGAATTGCTGTCAGAGATGTATTTCGTGTCTCTCTGGTTCTTTTTGGAAGTAACCATGCATATGTCTCTTGCAACTGAAAATACACAGTCTGCATAAGCAGACTGTTAGCACACACCCAGCAGTTTATCCTGTACAATCATGCTGAGTATTCACAAGTGAGTGGTGTTTCAGGTAGCAGCGAGTAACGCTAATACATTCAACATCACTAAGGCTGATTTCTTTTGCTGGAGTGTAGTCAGTCACCAAGGTCACACATGTTCATGGTCTCAAAAAGCTGTTTGCACATGTGCTCTTTTCTGTTTCTGAAAACTGTAATGAAAATGTATGCGACTGTTAGAGTACTTAACACTTGCAGGAAAAAACAGTAGTAAGTGTGCTTTGAAATTGGCAAGCAAATTTCATTTTCTGCCTAAAATCACAGAAAACAGTAGTAAGTGTGCTTTGAAATTGGCAAGCAAATTTCATTTTCTGCGAAAAATCACAGCATGAGTCTGTGAGCACAGAGGAATTGCTGTCAGAGATGTATTTCGTGTCTCTCTGGTTCTTTTTGGAAGTAACCATGCATATGTCTCTTGCAACTGAAAATACACAGTCTGCATAAGCAGACTGTTAGCACACACCCAGCAGTTTATCCTGTAGAATCATGCTTAGTATTCACAAGTGAGTGGTGTTTCAGGTAGCAGTGAGTAACGCTAATACATTCAACATCACTAAGGCTGATTTCTTTTGCTGGAGTGTAGTCAGTCACCAAGGTCACACATGTTCATGGTCTCAAAAAGCTGTTTGCACATGTGCTGTTATCTGTATCTGAAAACTGTAATGAAAATGTATGAGACTGTTAGAGTTCTTAACACTTGCAGAAAAAAACAGTAGTAAGTGTGCTTTGAAATTGGCAAGCAAATTTCATTTTCTGCCTAAAATCACAGAAAACAGTAGTAAGTGTGCTTTGAAATTGGCAAGCAAATTTCATTTTCTGCGTAAAATCACAGCATGAGTCTGTGAGCACAGAGGAATTGCTGTCAGAGATGTATTTCGTGTGAAAGGGGAAGCTTGTTTTCTGGAAATGTGGTGGTTAGCATTCAGCCCAAAACAGTTTCTCAAATAAGAGGCAAATGCTAACATATTTGAAATCAACATGGTAGATTTTTCTTCCACTCTTGCAATGGGTCATGTAGTTGCTACATGCTAAAAACTCATATTAACCCTTACCACACATGTAGTCTTACATACATGTTTACAGTGTTTATGCAGTTATGTAAGGGTCCATTCAAGTCTCTCTTGCACCTGACAGTAGACAGACTTCAGAACCACACTCTTAGCAGAGAGGTAGTTGTTTTTCCTGTACACTCATGCTTACTAATCAGCACTGTGTGGTGTTTTAGGTAGGAGTGAGGAACGCTAATGCATTGAACATCACCAAGGATCAATATCTTTGCTGGAGTGTAGTCAGTCAGCCAGGTTACACATGTACATGCTCTAAAAAAGCTGATTGGACATGTTCTCTTTTCTGCCTCTCTAAACTATAAAGAAAATGTGTCAGACTGTTAGAGTAATTAACAGTTGCAAAAAAAATAAATAAGCGTGCTTTTGATTTGCAAATGAAATATCGTGTTCTGCCTAGAATCACACCAAGAGTCTGTGTGCACACAGGAATTGTTCTTAGAGATTAAATTCGTGTTGGTTTTCTTGTGTTCTTCACTTGTAGGAAAGGGGTAGATAGTGCTATAAGAAAAGAAAAGATCATACCAAATATAGTAATATATTAAAATTACAAAAAGGTCTTTTTTTTTACTTACTTTCAGGTATTGCTGCAGAGCAGTGAAGGAAATATAAGATGCCTATAAAATCAAGACAGCGAAAAAAACAGAAAAAAATGTATATTTGAAGACAACTGGAGGACCCAAGTTAGTTGAAGATACTCATGTTGGGAAAAAGAAAAAGTCTTCTTGTAAGCAGACAAAGGAATTCTTTAAAAATATATTCAAAAAAAGGAAAAATTTAAAAAATGCCCCCATTGGAAAAACTGTTTCAAGTAGAAAACAACAGGAGAATAGTGAGAATTTACTAAATGCTAATGTACAAGCAGAAGCCATAAACATTAACTTGAAAAGAAAATCAGCATTTAAAGAGATCCGTAGGAAAATGTTTCAGAGAAGAGTGATGTCCGATTTGCTAAAGGATGTGAAAAAATATAAGAAAAGAGCTAAATTTTACAAGAGTAAAAAAGATATTGAAGCCATTGTAGCTAAGGCTTTTGTTTTAAAAAGAAAACTTTTCATTTTAATTTTGAACAGGATGCGTACATTAGAAAAAATAGTTAATGTAATGAAGTCACAAAGCAAAACGAAAAGAGTAGTAAAAAGAAATAACTTTTGTCAAGTGTTTTTAGGAGAATGGATGCATAGTTCAAGTACTGAACCATTTTTTAATGAAGAGAGTTATGTTCAAAGTAATAGTTTGTTGCATGGAGTTGACACCAGTGGACGAGCATATGAAGTAAAAGATGGTTGTATAATGGAAAAGGAGAAAATGGTTCCAAGAAACGAGGAAGAAGTGATTGCGGATGAGGTTATGGGGAGACGTCCTAAAGCCCCAGTGTATACTTGGAATTGTAGTAGTATTTGTACTTTGCGACAGGAATCTATTGATAAATTACGTGAGTTTTTAAGAGAATATAGTAAAAAGAGTGTTAAACAGAAGATTAAGGTGCTTCAAGGACTAGATCCATGCAGAGTGAGAGAGAATACTGGTTTGCAAGGACACTCTCTGGCTTGTCTATCTAGGAAAGTTTGTCAAAGTGTTTTTCACCATTTTAGGATGCTGGCAGTTCATCATACTGAAATTAGAAAATTTGTGAGAAGATTGTATTTTGCTAAAAGTCCAGCACTAAAGTTAAATGAGTTGAATAAGGCTCTGTTTCGTGGATCTGTATCAGATGTTGAGAAGGTTACTGATGAGATTCAGTTTTGTTACTTTGGTTCAGAACAAGAAAGTGCAGGGAATGACACACTTATTGAGGAAAATGTGGAAGAGAATGTAGAACCCTCCGTAAATAAGAAATTTGAAGATCAAATAACAAAATTTGCTATTATCTCTAATGAAAGACCAAATATTACTTGTATTTGTTGCCGGAGAAACCATTATAAAATCCAAACAAGGAATGTGGATCTCTACAAAAAAAGTGAAGAAGAAGATAATTATAAGTGGAAGGATTTTGCAACATATATATTTCTTGAAAATAGTTTTGATTTGGGTGAAGATCATCGTATTTGTAAATACTGTTACCACAAGTTAGAAGAAAATAAAATGCCAGCTAGAGCTGTACCTAATAATTTAGAATTGGTTGAAGTTCCTGCAGAACTTTCTGATTTAAATACGTATGAGTCTATACTCATTCAATGTGTTCATCCATTCCAGACCATAGTACGTATGGAGCCAAAAAGAGGCAAATTACCTCCTTCAGATTTACAGAGAGGTTTAAAAGGAAGAGTTGTCTATTTGCCGTTGGATTTGAAAAAAATATGGAAACTAGTGATACAGATACTGTGGAAACTGAACCATTAGTTATTCTGGTTAATGGTGTACCTACAAAGAGTAAGAAAATTTGGCAGGAGCTGGTAGATGTACGAAAAGTACAAAGAGCAAATTTGTATTTGAAAAAAAATAATAAATGGTATGAATCAATTTATATAGATGAAGATGAAGAAGATGTACTAGGAGACCCAGAAACACCAACTGGGCAAATTGAAAAAGTCAAAAGAAGAACAAATTTATGAACATTTCAGCATACATCCTCTTCATTCAAAAGAAGTAATGGCAAACACCATTGATCTGTTTCAAATGAAAAAAGCACAAGGAACTCCTGTGAGTGTATGGGAGGAGAGCTTGGAAGCTCGTTGTTTTCCCCAGCTGTTTCCTACAGGAGAAGGTGGACGATACGATGAACGTCCAGTCCAGATTCCTGCTTCTGAGTATCGGACTACAAGATTATATGCAGAAGATCCCAGATTTCGTCAAAGTATTCCTTATTTGTTCCATCTGTTATTTGAAAGTGACGTGTCTGCACTATCTTATGCAGTAAACCACATTTTAAAAAGTGGAACACATCTACATAATGTGTCTGCTAAGGATTTTATGAACAAAGTGCAGCAGCGAGATGATCATTTGTAATCACAATTGATCAATCTAATGGCTTGTCAGCGTGGGACGAATGAATATTGGTACCGACGCCATGGAGAATTGAAATGTATGTTACGGAATTTAGGAACTCCAACATGGTTCCTAACCCTAAACTGTGCCGAGTATGCTTGGGATGATTTACTGGATTTTCTACGAGAGGCAAATTCAAACATTAAAAACATCGAATACAAGACAGCAGGAGAACTGTGCTCATTGGATCCGGTTAATGTTTGCAGATATTTCAATCATAGATTTGAGGCTATGATGTCCTTCATCTGCAATAAAAAAAATCCACCACTTGGAGAAATTGTGGATTTCTTTTGGAGAAAAGAGTACCAAGCAAGAGGTGCTCCTCACATTCATATGCTGTTGTGGATCAAGGATGCTCCAAAATTTGGAACAGATGCTGATGAAGCAGTGTTATCTTTCATTGAAGAATATGCAACATGTGCTATACCTAAAAGCACAGAAGAGAAAAAGTTAAAAGAGCAAGTTTTACGTTTCCAAAGTCATCGGTGTGGAAAATACTGTCGACGGAAGTACAAGACCAAAGATAAATTCTACACAAAATGTCGATTTGGATTTCCTAGACCTGTTCTTTCAAAAGGAAGAGTCAACAGTTTTATGTCAGCTGTGCGACATACTATTACAAGAAAATCTCCCAAAAATACGTACAACCTAAGAAGAAAAGAAGAGTCAAAATATATAAATGACTACAACCCAAGTCATTTTATCCATGTGGAATGCTAACATGGATATTCAGTATGTGGCAGACAATTCTATTGCTGTTGCTCGGTATGTCACATCTTACATCACTAAATCTGAGTAAACAGAATTGAAGGAAATGTGGGAAGAGATTTCTCACGAGAAGACTGTCAGTAAGAAGCTGTACAGTTTCAGTTTAAAGATGTTATCACATCGAGAAATTGGATCCTATGAATGTTCAGATAGGTTATCATCTGCAAGTCTGTACTCGAAATCAAGAAGAAGAATTTGGGTCAGTTTAGGCCTTGCAGGAATGCGAAATCGGGTACTGAAATCTGTTGGAGAAATTGAATATTTGGCCGAGAACGACCCAGAAAGTACAGATATTTTGAAAACAAACATGTTGGACACATATTACCCAAAAAGAAGTCATCATCTTGAGAACATGTGTCTCTATGAAGTGCTGCAGAACTAAATTTTTTCACGGAAAGCCACAGAAGACATCAACAATGGAAAATATAAAGTCATTGGTGAGGAAGGATGTTTAGTGAAGCAAACAAAAGGAAGTTTGATTAATCACAGGAAGCTGAGTTGTGACACTCCTGACAAAAAGGAATTTTACTACTTGGCACTTTTACAGCTGTTTAAACCATGGCGTTCAGAGGATGAACTACTTGGAGAATTTCAAAGCTATGAGGATTCATTTAATGCATGTAAAGATACCATTGAATGCAGTATTTTCAGGAATTATGTCCAAATGTTAAACGAAGAAATTGAACAGGAAGCTACAATTGCAGCTGAAGTAGCTAGAGACAGTTCTCAAGACAGCCAAAGTTCTGGAACGCTCAGTCAAGATCCACTAGGACAGCCAATCTTAGAAAATGAAGCTGCAATAGCCATGACTGAAGTGGAAACGGCTATGAATCAAGCTCAGGAAGATTTAATAGACTTACCAGATTTGGAACAACAACTGAATGAAGAACAACGACAAATTTATGAAGAAGTCAGAAAAAAAATTGATCACGGATTACTACATTAAAATAAAGAGTGCACATGCACATCATTTGAACCAATTAGGTTGTATGTGAGTGGACAAGCTGGAACTGGGAAAAGTTTCTTAATTAAAGTCATCAGAAGCTACCTACACCAAAAAACTGATTCAACTTTATCTTGTGTTGTTACTGCTCCAACTGGGTTAGCAGCATATAATATTAAAGGAATTACTCTCCATCGCTTGCTAATGTTACCAGTGGAGCATGAGAACAAAATAGAATATCACAAGCTAACTGGCGAAGCATGTTTCGAAGTTTCAAGAGTGTTGAAGAAGATGCAAGTTCTCATTATTGATGAGGTAAGCATGGTATCAAACTTAATGCTTGCCTTTGTGCATTTAAGAATGCAGCAAATTCTAAAAAGAGACTATGACGTGTTATTTGGTGGAAAACATGTTATAGTTTTTGGGGATCTACTGCAGCTCACTCCAGTTAAAGGACAACCAGTGTTTAATACTGTGACACATGAGGACACGAAGAAGTCATTAGGAAGCATTGGTAATGCGAATATTTGGTCATTCTTTGAGTACAAAGAACTCACTACCAATATGAGGCAAGCAAATGATGAAGAATATGGAAGTATTCTGAAAGATATCAGAATTGGTCTACTCACAGAAGTTGGCAGAAAAGCATTACAGAGTCGGTTGCTACATAATTTATTTCCAAGTGAAGAAATAGTTGCAGAGAAAATATACAAGAACATTGCAGAAAAAAATACTGTAATCTGCTTAATGCCAACACTACGTGAATGCTCAATATTCAATGAGGAACTTTTGAAATTGGAAAAGGAAGAGATTAAGAAAATGGAAGCAGTGGACAAAATCCAACATGAAAGAATTACTATTACATTAACAGGCGAACTGAAAAATAAATTGGATTCTCTAGAGAAGAACATTTTGAAAACAGCTGGATTAGAAAAAAATCTATATCTTTGCATGAACTGTCGAGTATTTTTAAGGAGAAATTTGGATGTGGAAAAAGGTTTAGTAAATGGAGCTATGGGTAAAGTTGTGGGTTTTGTTAACTACCAGAAAAAAGAAGGAATTGAGATTTTAAAAATAAAATTTGATCAGATTGAAGAGGTAAAAGACATTAGTCGTTGTTCAGTCCTTTTTTTGCTTGTGAAAGACTTATATGTACGTAGGAAGCAGTTTCCATTTTCTCTAGCATATGCTGTAACTATTCACAAGTGTCAAGGATTAACTGTTGATAGTGCATTTGTAAACATTGGATCTACTGTGTTCAAAGAAGGTATGGCATATGTTGCTTTGTCACGAGTGAAAACATTATCTGGTTTATTCATGATAGACTTTGATGACTCAAAAGTTAGTGCTGATGCAAATTGTGTTAAGGAGTATAATAGATTAAGAAGAACCTATGCTCCTCATTTAGGTCAGAATACTGTGTTGGAGAAACGTGTTGTTTGTCGGAAAAGGAGAATTGAGAATATCTGTAATGAGGATGTACAGAAGAGAAAACAAAAAGAGAGTCATGTGATTGAAAGCCAAAAGAAAAAGGACAATGTTGAAGAGGTTGTTGATTGCCATTTTGAAAATAGCTCTGGTGTCAACTGCTACGCAAATGTAGTGCTGAATGTTGTATTTTATCTTGAAAGTTTGCAAGAGCAGATAATAGAAAATCATGAAAAAAGATTCTGTTCTGTGCTAAGTCTTCTTTATGAGAAGCTGAGTGTTGATAAAGCTAAAATAGAAAGTGCGACTGAAATTAGAAATCTATTAGATGTTTGTTCAGGATGAACACAGTTTTCTCAAAATGTCCAGCAAGATGCACAGGAATTCTTGATGTATATCCTTTTGGTACTTGAAGATGAAGGGATAGAAATGTGTTTGGTCTCTGTTATAAATGGGAACGTAGTTGTGAAAACTGTTTCTACACATGCAGCTCTAATGTTGATTCAGAAAGGTTTATCTATTTAACATTGCCAGAGACTAAATCAGTGACTTTTAGTAAATTAGTTAAAGATGCCAATCACAACATGGAATGTTCTAAATGTAAATCAGACATGTTTTCAACATTATTTTTAAAGAAATATGGACAGTATGTAATTTTAATGATGCAACGTTGTAGAGCTGATGGAACAAAATTGGACACTTTAATAAAGAAATTTACAGGACAGCAATTATCAATTTCTGGAAAAACTTTTGTCACAGTTGCAATAATTTTCCATGATGGACCTATTGTAACTTCTGGTCATTACACAGTTTTTCTTAAATGTGAAAAAGGCTGGACACTGTGTAATGATTCTCAATTGGTTTTCAAGCAACGTTTGCCTTTTGATTTAGCAAATTCCTATTTAATTTTTCTGAAACCAAAATTTTAGACAGAAATAGCAACATCTGTACAAAACATTATTACAATTTAATTGGATTACCATTGGAAATGTCATCAAAAAATATTTTAAAAATTACCATTTGGCCTAAAGGAAAGGTAATAATTTGCATTGTGGACTTCTTTGACACAAATTATTTTGGTGATTATGCTTAGGCAACACAATTTTCAGACAATATTTACTGGAATTAGTTATTGTTCTTAGGTGAGATTTTTATTGCAAATGTTACATTTCTATTACGGTATGTTTTAGTGAGAAGAGATTCTGGGCTTTTTTTAAACAATCTTTCAGATTGTTTTTTTTTTTTTGCCCGCTGTTAAGTGATGAATGCAATGGCTTTTACGATTTACAGTGAAATGCAATATATTCTGAAAACAGCAAAAAAAGGGCAAAAAATGTTTGTTGAAATATGAAAATATGTGCACTGTATTCTAAAATGTATTGTTAAATATTAATACCTTTTTCTTTTTTTACAGATTGAGAAAGGAAAAATATGAAAAATAAACTTCTTTATATAAAGTTAAATAAATCACTTATTTTTAATTCAGTTATTTTCATTGTCAGGTAAGTGTGAAATTTCTGGAATTATCACACATTTACTTTAATGCTCACTCTTTTTCACTACTCTTCTCTGCTTTTCTCATTTCTGTAGTAGTCCCTCAAGGACCTTGTAGGGTGTTTACATTTTTTTTGTTTAAAAAAAAAAAAAAAATGCGTACGGTAAAAAAAAAAAAAAAAAGTCATTTCAAAAATTTTCAAAAAAGTTAAGAGGTAAGGTTGGCTCTTAAAAGAACTGTTGTGTTCATAAAGGGAAAGAGGAAAGAAAAAATGGGAATACTAACAAGGACCACAGATGTGCTGGTCTATCCTATTGTTTATGAGGGAAACACTGGTCTCCGCATGAACAATTAGGCCATGACATCTTGTGCACCTCATTGTAACCCTCCCAAAACGAGGGTTTATATCCAGAGGAGCAAAAAAGGGTGATGCTCCCACCGCAGAGGAAGGGCTCAGCTGAGCTGCAGAAGATGTACTCGGCGGAGCTTCTGCAGGTGTGCTCGGGTGACTTACTGGAGATGTTTCTCCAGTACGTCGAGCATAAGTCCTGGGATGTTTATCCTTAATGTGTCTAACCATAGAGTGATTTCCAAAGGAATACTTCTTCCTTGGATTCCCTCTAGATAAGACACGCTCACAAAGTGAGCAGGTGACTAAAGGAGCATTTACCTTTTTCTGCCCCTCTGGATAGGTAAAATATTCCCATACAAAAGAAGTCTTTTGTTTCCTCCTTCTCTCTCTGATGATGCTGCTACCAGGCTCACTCTCAGAAGAGGACTGCTGTTCTGCCATCGTATCACAAAGACAACTCAGCTCCTTCTCCTAAGGGGTCACAAACAGTAATGAGGGGAATGGGTGTGGTGTAGGAAGGTTCTAGAACTGAAAGTAGTTTAAACCAATCAAAAGTGTTGTTTCTTGATCACATGACCAACCGTGCGTGTACGTTACGCTTATGGAGCGCTTACGGAGCGCTTACGGTAAAAGTACGCATGCGCGTACAAAAGAAACGCGCACGCGCGCATTCGCATAACAGGCACGCTCGAACACTTCCGCGTAACGTGCGCGCACGCGTACGCGTGTAAAGTATGCGCTTACGCGTCGCGTAGGCAGTACGGACGTCTACGCAAATTGCGTAACCATACGCAAACAGAGTAGAAATATTACGTACATAAAGCAAAACGTGCGCTTACGGTAAGCTTACCGTACGCGCACGGTAAAAAAAATAAAAAAAAAATAATAATAATTTGTAAAAAAGATTCACTATGTTATACTACTATATCTTACCTGTTTTTTTAAAAAAAGGTGAAAATTTATATATTGCAGAATGCATTAAATTTTACCATAGTGTTTAAAGGGAAAAAAAAGTAAAAAAAAAGATGTAAAAAACCTTGCAAAGATCAAAAAAAAGAAATGTTTCACACACTTTACATATAAGAATTAGCATTTAAAAAACCATACAAATTCACTGAAAAAACCATGGGTTTCACACACGTTATAGTTAGGAATTAGCATTTAAAAAACCTTGCAAGTTCAGTGAAAAAACCATAGGTTTCCCAGACGTTATAGTTAGCTGGACATTTCACTCGTAAAAAACCAATGAAATTCCCCCGTTATAGTTAGTAACTCGCGCACCCGCAATCCACTGCTGATGACGTCACATATAATATCACTCATCACATGGTCACTGACATCACTCATGACATCACTGATGACATCTCAAATGACATCACTCATGACATCACTGATGACATCATCCTTGTGATAGAGTGGCAGTCCTCCTCTCACCCTAATATAACAATTGATAAACACATTCAAAAATAGAGACTAATAATTAACAAAATATTGGAAATATCAATACCAGTTACAACAACCTCTTCAGTAATTCTAAGATCCACATACACATCCACTCATTCACCAACAGTCCTATACAGTCGCTCATACATGTACTCACTCATATGTACTTATACACCTATACATCCTGTTACAAAATGCCACTCATCCATAGAGTTACTCACACACATAGTCACTCATGCTAATAAAGAATCAAACATACATTTACTTGCATATACACTTATACACACACCACCACACTTACTTCTACGGAAACTTACACATACTTAGTCTTTTAAACAATCACTTATAGAAACACATACTTATTCATACAGGAACAATTTCAATCTCTCACTCTCACATATACTCACTTATATACACCAATAGTCACATATACTAGTTTAAAACATAAGTAGTTACTCATAAAGACACTATTGAGAAAGTCATTCACTGACTAAAACACCTTTACACATACTCATCCACCCATACAGTCCTGCACACATGCTGTCTTCAACACATACAGTGAGTCAATCATTCATGCACCTATGCACTACGTAATACCCCCCACCGAACCATGCAGACACTCAGACTGATACTCAAAAAACCAACTAATAACCTATATAGACACCCATGTACCTACTCACCAACCCATGCAGCCACTTATACACAAAGTGAGAGACTGATACAGATATTTACATATTTAAACATTACTCACTAAGCCATGTATTCACTATGATACACTTTATCAATCAGTTACACAATATATTTTTCCAAAAAAAATCATCCATTTAGACACTTATATACCCATTTATTCTTCCATCGACCTTGAGATATACATATATAAAACCTATTTAATTTTCAGAAAAACACACATTCACTGGATGATGTCATCAGTGATGTCATCAGTGATGTCATTTGAGATGTCATCAGTGATGTCAGTGACCATGTGATGAGTGATGTTATATGTGACGTCATCAGCAGTGGATTACGGGTGCGCGAGTTACAGTTAGCTTAACTAACTATAACGGGGGAATTTCATTGGTATTTTACAAGTGAAATGTCCAGCTAACTATAACGTCTGTGAAACCTATGGTTTTTTCACTGAATTTGCAAGGTTTTTTAAATGCTAATTCCTAACTATAACGTGTGTGAAACCCATGGTTTTTTCAGTGAATATATATATATATATATATATATATATATATATATATATATATATATATATATATATATATATATATATATATATATATATATATATATATATCCAAACAAAGACTCTTTAGCCTTCCAAAGCTGGTAACGCACTCCGAGCCGATAGACTTTCAAAAAATGCTTTATTCCACCATGCTGACAAACCGGTTTCGGTCTTCACGACCTTTTTCAATGTCAGAGTCCATTTGCCATTCATCTCTTAAATACACGGATGTTAGACGACATAGAAAGAGGATTTCAGTATTTAAATACATAAACATAAAAGAAAGGCCACTGTGCCTCTAAATTGTAACACAGTGGCCATCTTAAAGACACTCTTAACTAGTCATCATATTATAGGTCCAGAATTAATTTGCTGGTTATTTCGACCAAGAAAAGAAATAATCATTCACATAGTGTTGTTATCCACTCTCATTATGACATTTGAATTATGACTGTTGTTGTAATGCCAACTTTTTAAATACCTTGTGAAGGTAATTCTAGTTATTAAGCCCTGAATGGGCTATGACGTATTGTCTCGCTTTTTTCTTTACGGTCGAACCATATAATAGAATAAAATTCAAATAACATCATCATGTACTGTGTTTAGAAAATGGAAGGGGACAACATGGAAGAAAATAAAGTAACTCTACAGTATCATAACAAATCAAATTGTACAATTAATTGAGTTAAAATAGGCGTCTCATCAACTCATTCAGTTCGTTTAGGTAGATAAAATACAATATACAGTTGTTCCCATTCATGTATTGTAACGGCTTGATATTCATTATATTTTACACATAGGGGCAAACTATTGTAGAAGTAAATACTGATTAGAAAGAAACAGAACAGGAAAGGAGGAGGAAGGGTTTGGAGAGAAACATAATTTTTGAAGATTGTAAGGTTGTTAAAGTTTTCAAAGCATAAAAACTTATTCAGTTTTTAAAGCTTTAAAGTCTTCAAAGTTTTTAAAGTCTTTAAACCAGAAAAACTGCCCAGAAAAATATATTCCTTTTACTACATTAACCTATGTGTACCCACAGTTCCTCTTCACTGTTTAGACCAGAGGGTGCCATAGTTCTCAATTCTAGAATATATCTAGATTCTAGCTGGCGTAGTGCTTTAACCCTGTCGCCCCCTCTTTGTTTTAATGGAATTTGGTCAAGGCAGAAATAACTTAGTTTGCGGCTATCACTTTGGTGATGTAAAGCAAAGTGTCGTGCAGCCGGATAGTTTTTGTCGTTATTAGTAATTGCACGCATGTGCTCCAACACTCTCTTTTTAGCGGGATGTACTGTACTCCCTATATATAGCAAGCTGCAAGGGCAACTCAGACAGTATACTACAAAGTCTGAGTTGCAGTTTAGAAATTTCAGGATTCATTTTTCGGTTGGTCTACCTGGGACCTTATATCCTTTAGTTTTCTTGCTGTTCTTGCAGGCTTTGCATTTGAGACAGGGGAAAAACCCTTTGATTTCATTTCTGCCTTTCTTAGTTTTGTCAAAGTGACTGTGTACTAATAGGTCCTGTAGAGATGTGTTCCTTCTGTATGTAATACTGGGATACTGGGGCAGTTATTTTCCTATGGTCATATCTGCCTTCAGAATTCTCCAATGTCGGTTAATAATTTGACGAATTTGAGAAGAATTCTTCGAAAACGTCAAAATCAACCGGGTTGTATCATCCTGTTTCTCATCGTGTTTTGTGGCTAACAGCAGATTCCTCTCTTTTTCATCTGCTCTTTTTTCTGCTGCTTTCAATGTTTTCGTTGGATAACCTCTTGCACTGAAGCGCTTTATGGCTTCTTTCTTTGATTTTTGATAATTTGTGTCTAGTGTGCTATTCCTTTTAATCCTTAATAGCTCCCCATAGGGGATACTGTTCACTAGACTTCTTGGATGTTGACTAGTAAAATGCAAGGTGGCATTACCTGCGGTGGTTTTCCGGTATAGCTTAGTCATTAATTGCCCCTTACTAACATATACCAATAAATCTAGAAAGGCCACTTGTGAGTCGCTCATATTACTGGTGAAGTGCAGATTATAGATGTTATCGTTCAGGAGATCTAGATATGTGAGAAATTCTTGTTGTGACCCTTTCCAGACGATAAAAATATTGTCAATGTACCTGGTCCAGACGGCAATCTTATTCATCCAGGGCTCGTTAGTCCCGTACCAGGCCATGTGCTTCTCCCACCAGCCTACGAACAGATTCGCATAGCTGGGGGCGAAGCACGTGCCCATTGCGGTACCTTGTTTTTGGAAATACAACTGGCTACCAAACAAGAAAATGTTATTGTACAGGCAAAAGGTCATGAAATCCAAGATCATTTGATTATGTTCCGCATATTGTACGGACCTGGATTTCAAAAAACTCTCTACTGCTTCTAAGCCCTGTACATGGTTAATACTAGTAAACAAGCTAGTTATATCCATGGTAACCAATATGTAGTTCTCCTCCAATGGTATGTCAGCAATTTGTTTGATGAAATCAGATGTATCTTTAACATATGATACTAAGTTGCCTACAAAGGGACTCAGTACAGTGTCAATCAATATTGAGGTATTTTCAAGGAGGCTTCCTTTGGAAGACACGATAGGTCTCCCAGGGGGGTTCTTGTTGTCTTTATGCAGTTTGGGGATGTGGTAAAAAGTAGGTATAGTGGGATAATCTGTTTTGAGGAATTCAAACTCATCTTGGTGTAAAATCCCCTTATCCCGCCATTTATCAATCAACTGATAAAATTCTAAGACACTCTCATTATATTGCTGTCTAGAAATTTTATTGTAACAGTCCACATCACTGAGTTGTCTGAGGGCTTCCAACTCATACAGTTCTTTATCCTGGACAACAACATTGCCGCCCTTATCCGAGGGCTTGATTTCCAGGGATTTATCTTCCTGCAGTGATTTGATGGCCTCACGTTGTTTTGTTGAAACATTGTGTAATTGCACCTCTTTAAGATTGGATACAGTTCTCAATTTATCAAGATCTTGAATAACCATTTCTTGGAAACTGTCAATCATATCAAACCCTGTTTTAGGGATAAATTTTGATTTCCTTTTTAAACGACTTTTGCCTCCAATCTGTGTCAGTTCCATGTCTTTGATTAGAGTGAGTTCTCCACCTAGTACTTCCTCCTGGCTTTCTGTTAGATCTTCTGCCAAAATATTCATAGTTTGTAGTGTAGTTAAATCCGCTACTGTCAATGAACCGGATACGGGATTAACTTCATCCGTCATCATAGCTGATTGTGTTTGTCTGCCACAAAACATTTTTCTAAGCTTCAATTTTCTTATAAATTGATAAAGGTCTATCCTCGTTTGAGGATAGTCCCACTGATTGGTTGGGCAAAAGGTGAGTCCTTTCTTTAACACCTGTATTTGCATGTCCGTGAGCTTTGTGTGTGACAGATTAACTACTGTTAAGTCAGACTCTGGGCCTAGTATGCCCCCCTCTTCTCCCTGCTCCTAGTTAGTCTCGGTGTATATTGCTGTTTCTCGGTTCCTTTTATGCTTCTTTCCCCCCGTCTTGTTTTCCTTTTTCTGGGGGTTTTGGCCTCTGTGTATTCAGTCTCCATGATTGTTGGATCACTTGAAACTCATCGCAAAAATTTGCCGGCCTTGCTGAATCAAAAAAAAAAAAAATATATATATATATATATATATATATATATATATATATATATTCAGCATACGGTTCAAGTCGTTTTCAGCAAAAACCACACTGCACTCCCAGGGGGATTATTTCATTCGGCTTTTTATTGATGAGTTTCACATCAACGCGTTTCGATGGCCTCTCGCCACCTTGTTCACGATAATGAAAAAAACCATTCGTTCCTCTTTTTAAAACAGACATGTGACATATAAAACATAAAAGAGGGGCTATCAAATTGTTTTATCAACCATGGTAAACGGTAGGTCAAAAGCTCCCGCCATTTTGGAACGTCTTTCCATGTCAATGCCTTGCACTCAATCATTACAATGACATTATGAATTGTTATTCCAACATAACATTTTCATTGGCGTAAATTGCTTGCAATTATTTCTACATGCAATTTATTAATCCTTAATTGATTTCTATATACAAAAATCAAAACCTCGAAATTTTTCAATTTATATATATATATATATATATTCTCTTTAATATTGTATACTTTATTTTTTGGCACTTGGCACTTTATAGTTGGAGAACAAACCATTGTCAGCATAATCATGGCATCAGCCACAAAAATATTGTGTTTGATATTGAGATTGGCTTTATGTGATAATGAAATTTGGATGCTTGAGAAGTATATTATGAAACAGTTTCCCTCTTGGTTTCCATTCCCTGATGCAGAAGGTGAGCATGACAATGCCGGAATGCCCCTAATGAATAGTAGAAGTTTTATAGCCAATCATGGACTGAACAAATTTAAAAATGGATTTAAAAATGGCACGAATATTCCATAACTTGTTGGGAAATGACCAAGAAATAATGGTACTGTGAGTAAGTTTGTTTTAATCATGCATATATTTTACCCCTACCAACTAATTCACTCATACAGTCACTCACCCATACAGTTACTAGCACAACCACTCACTTGCTCATAGATATACTAACACATCTATTCACGTATCTATACAGTCACTGAGACAATTACACATGCAGTAACTCCATAGAGCTGTTCTCAGAGGGACATTCCCTAACCTAGGAAACTCTACTGTAAGTGTTATTAACATACACTCAAATGACCAGAGAGTGATACCTCCGAGGCACGCTGCAACTTGAACACTTCGTAGTGCGTGTTCTATTACTTTATTCTTACAATTACATATTCTCCCATATAACCTCTCTTACTCTCACTTACTCACTGATTCAGACACTCACACACCCATTCACTCATCCATACAACTACTAACACACCCACTCACTCATCCACATATCCACTACACACTCATTCATGCACCTATAAATCACTTATATACCTAGTTACTCACCCATACAGACATTTATGTACCTGCTCAGTCACCCATTAAGCCACTCATACACTCTCTCATTCACCATTTACAGCCACTGATACACCTGCACCCTAACCCATACAGCCACTCGTTAATCCTTTCATTCACCATTACACCCACTTAAACAACAAATCACTCACCCATACAGATAATCACACATACACTCACCCATCTACCCACTGACTCACCCAGTCTCTCAGAAACTCACTTACTCTTGTATACACCACTTACACACCCACTTACTCACCCATATAGAAATTCCCACAGCCGCTTACCTTAGCATATATGTTTAACACTCAGTAAGTTTTAGTAAACACTCACACTACTGAATGATGCCATCAGTGATGTTATCAGTGATGTCATTTCAGATATCATCAGTAATGTCATTATTGATGTCATTTGAGTTGTCATGAGTGACATCATAAATGATGTCACTGACTATGTCATGAGTGATGTATTATGTGAGTCGTAAGCAATGCATTGCAGGGGGAGCAAGCTATAGTTAGCTCTGCTAACTATAACTTCTGAATTTCTCTGGTTTTGTATGAATTAAATGTCAGTCTAACTATAACATCCCTGTAACCTTTGTTTTTTTCAGTGAATACATATATATTTAGGGTCAGATTTCACTCTTACAAAACCAGTGAAATTCTGCAGTTATAGTTACCTGAGCTCACTATAACGCATACCCATGCAATGCACTGCTTATGACATCACACATTACATCACTCATGACATGGTCAGTGACATCACTGATAATATCTCAAATGACATCACTGATGACATGCCTGATGACCCCTTCCAGAGCGTGTAAGCATTTTGTAAGAGTTTAGGATTGTTAAACATATATACTAAGGTATTACAAAACAAAGTAGTATACTAGATGTACTCCTGAGTGATACTACTTTTAATATATATCAAGTGAGTGGTAGTGTGACTCTATGTATCATTATGAGCATGGGTGTGTGAGTGGCTACATGGGTGTATATGTGGTTGTCTAAGTAGTTGTGTGGGTGAGCGAGATGTTGTGTGAGTGGCTGTATTAGAGAGTGAGTGGGCGTGTCAGTGGATGTATGGGTGGGTGAGTGACTGTATAGGTGGCCCTATTAGTGTATACGTGGATGTATAGTGACTGTGTAGATGAGTGAGTGGGTATCTGAATGGCTGTATGAGCAAGAGGCTGGGTGTGTAAGTGGTTTTTGGGTGAGGGAGTGGCTGTTTGAGTAGGTGTTTCACGTGTGCGTGACTGTATTGAACAGTGAGTGTCTGTGTGAATGGCTGTATGGGTGAGTACAGGAATGTGTGAGTGCTTCAATGGATGTGTGAATGGGTATATAAGTGGTTGTGTGAGTGAGTGTATGAGGGCGTCTATGGGTAAGTGAGTGGCTGTGTTGCGAGGCTGATTGGGTGAGTGAGTGGGTGTGTGATTTTATAGGTAAATACATGGGTCTGTGAGTATCTGTATGAGAGAGTGTGTGGTTATGCGGCTGGCTGTATGGGTGAGTAGCTGGTGGTATGAGTAGCTGTATGGGTGAGTGAATGGTTTTATGAGTGAGTGAGTGGATGAGTAAGTGGGTCTATGGAAGAGTGGGTGTATGAGTACTGGTATAGGTCTGTGAATAGGTATGTCAGAGTGTGTGAGTAGACATACAAGAGAGTGTATGCGAGTTTGAGTGGGTTTGTGGATGATGTCATCAGTGATGTCATTTGAGATGTCATTGCCCATGTCATGAGTGATGTAATATGTGTGGTCATAAGCAGTATATTACAGGGACATAAGTTATAGTAACTTTGGTAACAATAACTGCCTAATTTCACTGGTTTCGTAGGAGTGAAATCTGACCCTAACAATAATGTGCCTGTAACCTTTGGATTTTCCAGTTAATTTCTAAACATTTTTAAATTCTATTTGTTAGCTATAATGTCCCTGTAACCTCTGGGATTTTTCTGTGAGTTTCTAAGGTTTTTTTAAATGCTAATCCCTAACTATAACTTCCCTGTAACTTTGTTTTTTTCAGTGAATTTCCAAGGTTTTTTAACTAGCAGACTCATTTGCAGAGTGGTGGAGAAAGGGGGCTGGCCCTCCGACCAGCTCTCAGAAATTCCACTGTGTAGGAGTTACAAAAGGTACCAGGAGGGCTTCTTGGCCCCCAAGGTCCCTCAGGAGAAAAATGAACTTTATCTCCCAATCAGTATTGCACCATGAGCCACGTTTGCAGAGTGGTGGAAGAAGGGGCCGTTGCCTCCAAACACCTCTTAGAAATCCCACTGTGTGGGGTTTACTGCAGGTAACAGAAGGGGTTGTTGGCCCCAATTACATCTTTGGGGCCCAACTACCCCTCCTGTTATCTCCAGTAAGTCCCACATAGTGGGATTGCTGGGACATTGTAGGAGGTCTTGTCCCTTTTCTCCACCACTCTACAAACTTGCCTCCTGGTGCACTACCAGTAGGGGATGTAGTCCCCTTGGGTATTGAGGGTCCTTGTGGGCCAAAAACCACTCTTGTTTCCTCCAGCAGGTCCCACACAGTGGGTTTGCTGAGAGGTTTTCGGTGGCCACACCCTCTTCCTCTACCACTCTGCAGACGTGCCTCCTGGCACACGACTAATTGGGGGATGAAGTCCCCTTGCCTCTTGAGGGTCCTTGGTGCCCAACGACCTCTCGTGTTATCTCCAGTAAGACCCACACAGATGTATTACTGATAGGTCATCAGAGGCCATTTCCCCTTTCTCAACCACCCTGTAAACACACCTCCTGGTGCACTGATGCTTGGGGGAAGAAGTCTACTTTAGACCTGAGGCCCTCAGGAGGCACGGGGAAGTCATCCTCCCACCTGCAGAGCACAGAGAGGCACGTTTGCATAGTGGTGGAGAAAGAAGCATGCCTCTGACCACTTCTCAGCCATCTCACTGTGTTGGGCTTACTGAAGTCAACACAAGTTCATCTTGGCCCCTAAGAACCCTCAGAAGCCAAGGGGACTTCATCCCGCAACCAGGAGCCTGCAAGTAGGTGAATTTGCAGAGTAGTGGGGCCTCTCGCTAGTTGTGGTTTTTGTTTTCTTTTTTAGGAAGGGGGACCGCACGGCCACCCTTCCTGTGAGTAATTTGGGCCCCAGAGAATCCATCCCCCAGCCAGGGTCTGATCCTTTTTAAAAATAATTTTTTTAAACAAATGTGAGGGGGCCCCAGGAACCCTGCATCCCAGGCCCAGCATTTATTTTTTATTTTGGGTTAAATTTGAAAGGGAGGGGGCAAGTTATATTTTACTGAGCCAACATGTACTTGTATCGCCCCGTGCTCTGCTTATGAGTTCACAGATTGCATCACTCATGACATTTTCAGTGATATAATTGATAACACCTTTGGTAACATCTCAAATGACATAATTGATGACAACACTGGACCTCACTGGTTTGCTCTGCAGCACATCAGAAAACGTTTGTCAATCACAAACCTTCTTAACTCTGTGAGAAGCAAAAGCAAAACAGAAGCATGGAAGTTGGTTTCATGCCATTGACAAGCATCACTAGTGGTTTTGTGCTAACCCGCATACTTCATTTTTTGGGAGCATATATATTTATATACATACATAAATACATATACAGCTAAGCTTTTATTCTACTCAGTTAAATGATTACAGTACTGCCTTGATTTGCATTTTAGCATGCATTATAAGTCAACAGGGATTGATAGGAAACATTTTAAGATTGGGTGACAGCAGTCTTTGGGGGAAACTACATGGGTTTGGGATTGAGAACCTGATTAGTATTGACCAACTTGAGCTTTACTTTGTATTGTTCTAAGGACTACAATGATGCACAGCACAGACACTGGTCAGTGCAGCTGTTAGCCAGAAATGTGGTCAATCATTTATTAGACCTTCTCTTAGCATGAGGGACACAATGCATTCCAAGCCCACTTGGGCCCCATGCATGCCCCATGCATGCTCTAATTATATAAATTCTTATTAACCTTTGTTTCATCAAAAAGAAGTTTAATTGAATCCCTATCTGGACGTTTTGATATGGAGGCACAATTGGACTTGTTTTCCTCAAAACAATGGCTTTCATAAATGGTCATGTAGCTAGTTCTGCTCCAATTACAAAGGTTATTTAAATGTTTCATGCACTCATATAGGAACAATATTTTAAATCTGACATTATTTGTTCTTTAACATGTACGTTTCAGATTTCAACTTGACCATATTGCAATAAAGTGTTTTTGGTTGCAAGATGAAACTTACATTTGTGTGTACAAAAAGAAAAGACATTGCCTAGATTGCGGCCATGACAATTGCATCCTATATTGCTTAATAAGGGTCTGCTATGCTAGGGAGTTTGATAACTTTTGAAACTTTGCAATAATTATTGATTTCATTATTGATTTACACCATAGGATGGATTTGAAAAACATATTTGAAATTTATGCGACTGGAAATATATATTTGTGCATACATGAAATTGCTGTTATAAGATGGCTGCCACTGAAATTGTAATGTGCCCAATAAGCACTAGTCTGTTGTTTATGTTTATCATAGTTAATGTGATGTTGTTTACACAAATGGCGTGCACTGCTGCTTCCTTGTTGACCCGTGAAAAAGGCAACACATTGAAACGCGTCAGGGCTTGCAGCTGATTATGACAGTGGTTCATTTGGAAAAACCTCAAGTTTCCCAACATCCAATCATTTTATTTGAAATACATTTTAATGAAAAGCTTATTCTTTAAGCTCCAAATAAATCAGTGTGACTAAGAATCTTAGGAAAGATACAACATATGTAAAGAAATTTCTCATGAAAATCTGTATTGTATGGTCTATGCAGACAGGCAGTATTAACTTTTAGCACGTCACAAAAAGAAGCCCCGGGTCCATGTTAGTAGGGAGATCTAGCATGTGACTCAATGTGTCTAAGTGTATAACTTGGGATTTCCCTTTTTAAGGACAGTTCCCCCCACACACCAGAGGTGTCATGCTTCATCATGGGGTTCCTTACTCATGTGAGAGACCTAGTCCTCATGCGGGCTACAACCCCCTCTCTGCGAGGGAGGAGCTCGGGATGTTTTACTAGGGAGGGTGGATGTACTAAAACCCTATGAAGACTCGGTGTTTTCAAAAAAAGTGCAGTGCTATGTTATAAGTGATTAAAAGTGATTAAAACCGGCTACAAGGTCAGCTATGATGCTACTTTTATTCAGCTGCCCAGTGTCAGGATTAAAACCAAAGTATCGCTTGAAGTGCAGGTGCCAGTATTCAAGGCCTCAGTGCTCTTACAAGACCAACATGTTTCAGCCCGATAGACCTTGATTAGTGTCACGGCTTTATTTAGGGTCGGTACTGTAGCTACTGCAATAAATAAGTGAATTGTGTGTGCAAATACACAGGAAAAAACGGGATGAAATAAATGACTTGCATAGGCCCCCTTATCCCTTCCCGTTGTGTTCACAGCTATCAGCCTCCTTCTGACTCACTGTTCACCCGACAGCAACAGCACAGTTGCCAAGAATTCCATTTTATTAGGCCCTTCCATCTCGCTACTTTAGTGCACAGCGTGGCTACCATGCCATGATACATGCTACTGGCTTAGTCACACTCGCACAAGTATGTATGCACACTGGGACTTGTTCACAAAAGACATCTTTCAGTATGTAAAGTCATGCTAGTAGTACTAATTCACAAATTTGAAATGGAATTCAATAAAGCTGCTGAACAGCTGCACATCTCCTTATCTTTTTTTTGTGTGGATGTCTCTGCCCTGCTGGCAGGGATATCTGTTCATGCAGGTATGTGTTTTAAAACTGAATTTGGGAAGGACAAGAGGGAGTAGTGGGAATATAGGGAATACTTTTTACAAAATGGGTGTGGCTAAGAGAAATTTAGAGAGAGAATTAGGGAGGCATATTCTAATACAAAATGCATTTCATTATAAAGAATAAAGGGCTTATTACAGGTCTAGCAGTCCATGGACCACCACACTCGTGGGGACGCGGTGATGGCAATCTTCCGACAGCCCTATTGAGAGCAGGGCATTCGGGCCACCCTGGGACCACTGCAGAGGAACCTGGCAGTGGCGCAGCAGTGTTGAGGCTGCTTGGCGGGACTGCTGCGGCCTATTAAGCATATACAAGTTTCTCCACTGCCAAACTTTTCAGAGCAGTGCAACTGCCATGAAAAGTATGGCAGTGAGGAAACAAAGGGGACTCTACGGGGCCCCTTGCACCTCTGTGCCGTGTGGTGCATGTAGGGGGGCAAATATTGTGCTCCCCTGTCTACATGCAACCCCCAGTCCCTGCAGGGCATAGACTTGACAGTCCGTGCCATGCAGGAACTGCCTTTGATGCTCCCTTTGCGGTATCTTTTTCAAAGGCACCACAGTGGGACGACCAAAGAACCGCCAGCCGTAGTTAAAATATGTTGTACTCTGATGGGCAGTCTTTCATGGCTTTGCCCATTTCGAAGCAGGGGCGGCTGTGTGGAGGCCCCGGTCTGAGACACTTAAAATCATAATTAGGCCCTAAGACCCTTGCAATTCACAAATATACTTCTGATTATACCACAACCCTAAAGGTGAAGTTAAGTCAAGCACCAAACATGGTCAACCACTGGTACTGCTGCACACTCCCATGTTAAACAATGGAGGTATTGTATATATAATACAAACACCCTATTGGAAATAAAATAAAATAATGTACATTATTTCCAAATTAAAAGAGAAAAAGATGTTTAAAAAGTCCGTATGGTTCTTGGTTGAATGTTGTATTTTTAATTTAATGATGCTTACATTAAAAACGTAGTAAAGTAAAATAAATTTCCTCTTTTGTTTAAAGAGCCTAGAAATTATTTAAACAAATTTAAAAGATAACTTGTAACCAGGTTTCTTTATGTTTATTTTACATTAAATTCATTTTATGTATTTTTTTTTATATAACAAACCTCTTTAAATGTCATTGTAAATGCTCCTAAAAAGGGAGCTCAGCTCTGGTGGCAGAGATCTCCACTAACACATTGAAATTATTAGTAGTAGCTTCAAACTTGTATATTCATTCATAGCCTGCACCCCCTACTTTGAGGGGGTGAAGACTTTTACGTATACATGCAGGTGTACTTCTTCACTCAAAAATTGTGAAAAGCAAAAAAGTGGAGATTTACACCTAGGTGTAGGAGTAGATCTACACATGATTAGCTCTTAAAATGCAATCGTATCATTGTGATTTGGGCCCTTATAATTTGGGACCATTTTCTTATAGGAAATATTTGTGGGTGTAAAAACAACATATCACAAATGAAAAATATTTTTTTTATTGAAGAAGGAAACCTGATGAATACTAGAGTGAGTGATTAGAGTGACTCAATTATTTTTATTACAGGTCAAGTAAGCATTTGTTTTACTTTTTTAATGTTGAAAGCAACCTTTTCAAAATGGTTTCTGTGACCACCATATGATTGCATGAAAATGCTGATAGCAGGTTCCTTTATGATGGTTATTCAAAAGCTGCCGTTCTATTCACAGCTGGAAGCAGTCCCAACAAGAGAGCACAATTTACCATAGATCCCAATACTACAACTTACAATACAATGATGATTTGTTGTTATTACCAGCTGTGCACATTATTTCTGTCACATACTCATGAATTATAATAACATATTTACAAATGAAAATCACCGGCACCTATGGTGCAGTGTGTGACTGGATATTCCCAACATTTCAAAGTGTCCAATTTACAGCCGACTCATGTTTCTGCAGTAAAAACACAACGGTTTATTAGCACAGCTTCAATCCCCTTTCAAGTCGCAATTTGACTAATAAAAATTGTTGGCATAAATGTAAGTATATCAACCTAAATACATGTTATTCTTTTTATGAATCAATCATTTACAATTGCTTTTTCAGAAAGTGCAATCCCTAATACTTACAGCATGCCACACAATGCTAAAACATAGCCTCTTTCTGATAAAAAACAATTGAAGCTCATTAAAACGTGAAAGTTTAAATTAATGTTAACAAAGGAAATTCCTAGCTGTAGACAGATGTCTGCAAAATAGCAAAATTCAAGGGCACTGTTGCCTCATGTAGCATACATACATATTCTTAGAATATTCTGTAGTCCAATATTCACTGTTACCCAGCAGTTGCAATGATAACAATGATGGGTCTCCTTTTTAACAAGACCGGAACAATAAAAATATCTGAATGACTAGCTGACTAACTAATCTGGATCTAAAAAGCTAAGTGCAACGTGCTAAATCTAAATTAAATGCCCCTATCTTTGTGAATATGGAGATTTTCTGCTCTCTCCCCCTCACACAACACAACGAAGTGCAGCAAGTTCCCTTGATGCGTCCTGCTGCACAAATTAATAGTGTATGTGCCCCTTGGTTTGATAGACAGTACTGATGACTTGTGATTACTATCTACTCTTTCTTCAACCACCATACATAATTTCACATTCAGTCTGATTGATTTGAGTAAGTATAGTCAATATGACTCTAATGGTGCCCTGAATTTTGAAGAGGAAGTGGAATGAGAACAAGATAACTCACCCTCACAAGCTTGTAAACCATGTGTAATGTCAAGGATGCTAATTGAGATGATACTTGTTAGACCTCTCAGCCTTAGGGTGGTCTTCCCCAAATGTTTTGCCTACTTATCTCTATTTTTGTTGGTAAGATTTATTTTTGTTGGTCTGCAAAGCAGTGGGAAAATGCTTGTGGTCACGCCCCTAAACACCTGATTGGCATATTTAATTTACTTATAAGTCTCATATATATTATATACCATATACCCAGAAAATGTAAATTAAATACTACCTGTGGGTCTGCAGTACTTATTGTGCCACCCACTTACGTAGCACCTTAAAACATTTCCCTGGCCTGCCACTGCACCCTGAATGCAGTATTAAGCTGCCCTGTTTACTTGGCATTTAAACTCCCTTGCAAAATGTTAAACACCCCTTTTATTAGATATAAGTCACACTAAAGGTAGCCCCTAGGTAGCTCATAGGGCAGGGTGCTGTGTAACTAAAAGGTTGGACATGTACTTTTAAGTTTTACAGTCCTTGTCATGAAAAATGCCTAAATTTGTTTTGAATTACTACAAGGCCTACCCTTCTCATTGATAATATTGGGGATTCCTCATTACATTTAAAAAACTATAATTTACGATTGAGAGCAGGTAGCTATATTATGTTTGGTATCTATACAATTGCAATGATAAATACTCTTTAATGGTAAAGCCAGATTATTCCTTACAATTTTGAACAGGCCACGTTTCCTGCCTTTAGCTCCTTAGTATCTGCAGCCTGTTCTGGGGTTACATGACTGGGTGAAATTGACAGTTAGAGTATGAAGTTCTCCCAGACAGTCATACATCCTGCTGGCAGGATGAGGTGACAAAACTGAGCAAAGCCCCACTTGCAATTGAATAGACTGTGCTCTGCCTTCACACAAAGGGTCTATAACCTACCCATTGTCAATTCAGCCATCTTGGAGCCAGGTCAGAGGAAGCAGAAATTCCATGCATTTCAAAGAACCATTCCGGAAGCTTCTCCCACCTTCCAGAAGAATGGCACCAGGTTGTAAAAGTACAATCTTTAGACCCACTCTACAGTTCATCCTGGACCTGTGAAAGGACTCTCAGAGGACTGCCTGCTAATGTGACCTGCTGTGCACTCTGAAAGACTGATATGCTGTACCTGGAAGGACCGCCCTCCTGCCCAGAGCCTGTTTTGAACCCTCAGAGGCCAGCACTGCTGTTGAGCCCTTCATCATTAATTAGCAACCCAAAAGGGCTAGTTTTCTGGCCTTGTGTTCAGAGCCACAGGGTCACAAAAGGCTTCCACCATCTTGAACATGCACCTGGACCCAGCCTGAGTGAGCCTTGAAATCCCAGGCATCTGCCTCTGCTGTCGACGAACGTTGAACATTGAGGTGATGCTGTTGCCGCAGGAAAGCCGATTGCCATGCTCATACTTGTACTCGTATAACGCTCATGCCGGCACATCTGCCGTTTGCTGCAAGGAAAGAAAGTCGGCACAAACTACCCCAAAAACAGCCGCAACAACCACGTTGATCACAGTAGGATTTACCCGGTATCACACAGACATTCTTGTTCTCTTGGCCCCATGTAACCATACGATTGTCTGGGATCGGAGCATTTTCTACTGCAAACGGGCAAGGGTGCAACCTCAGTGCGTGGCAGTGTGCTCATTATGCCTGTAAGTCTTCAGTGAGTCTGCTATGCACAAGAAGGATGGTGGGGATTCAAGATTGGAGCCGGTGGTCCCTGGGGAAAAAAGAAATCACGGACCAACCAAGAAAGAACAAATAGAGGCGCAGGAAGCATAGGGAAATTATCCTAACCTGTAATTGTGACTGGTTGGGAGGCGGCAGCAAAACACATCACTCAGTCACGCAACTTTGAAGGCACTGCAGAGGTGAGTGTTGGGTAAGAAGGACCTTGAAGGGGGGAAGTAAGGAAATAAGAGGGTAAGATGCAATTGCTTCGGACTGGGAAGAACTGAGCAGGGGTTCGTAAAGTCATGTGGATGGGCATGAAGTAACCAGCTGGAGAAATCATTAAAACAGGATTTATGAAAGAGTAAATGAGAATTCAGGGGGCTTAGAAACTTAACATCTGAACCACAGTACCATTTGTTAAGGAATGGGACCAGGGAAAGGCAAACCACGAACGGGCATAGTGGGTGCTTGCATGTGGACCTTGGTGTTTCAATAGGATCTGATTCCCTAGAAGAAAGTATGGCAAACCCTAGAGAAGAAGTGAGAAGGACAACACAGAGAAATATAAATAATAAATCCCTATCTAAAAGCCCCCTGTAAAGAGAGAAGTGGGGAGTGTCAGTTTCCAAAACAATTACGGATTTTTTGGGTAAACTCTTCATTAGACTTTCAGAAAACCAGAGAAGTGCAACAGTTAGAGGATGAGAATGTTAGCCAATGCACATTAGACTTAGGCTCATCCTCTCTGAACCATCAAGACATTTTAGGTCAGAATTAATCCACCAATGAACCAAGATTGTTCTCAACATCCCGGCTATTCTATCTCCATGATAAAGAAGGGTCGTAGTTGGAGGAAACAAGTGCTGAACGGAGAGAGGGAGATCACTGCATGGCTCCTAGGACTGAACAAGAAAAGAGCAAGGAGCAGTCTCAAGGCCTAGATCATGAGGCCATAGATGGGTCAGTGCAAAACATTATGTTAGGACTAGAAATTTCAGCAAAACCATCGGCCTTCTTATTGGACATAATGCTGATGCTGCATAAAATATTGCAAGGATTACTGGAAGTAACTATGATGAATAATGACATACTAAAAGCCCCAAAAGACCAACTACAGAACATTGTGGGAGAACTAAAATGAATCCATGAACATATGCCTACTATAGTAAGACCCGTACAAATTGACACACATGGATATAGGAATATGGAAAGTGCTGGTGAAGCCCCTCAGCTGTCAGAGTTGCAGAGTGTGTGCATTTCTAAACACCCTATGCTTATAAAGAAATGGGGGGAACCAACAAGATATAGGAAATACGTACCACGGATAAAAAGAGGGAGGGAGGCCCGGCACCAGGGATATTGGATGAAAAAGAAATGGCAGAAAGAAAAGGGGGGGATGTTCCGTACAAGTGAAGGAGCAAAAGGAAACAGGCCCTGTAAGTATCATAAAGGAATGTGAAAAGAATGGGGCCTCTGGAGAAAAGGGAATGAAAGCCCAAATCGGAAAATGTAAGGATCAATCACAATCCCAAATCAAAAAGAAAAGGGAGAGGAGAATAGTTAAACAACAGGTAAAGGGATCTGGAGAGAAAGGAAAAATAGGAGATCAAGTGGAAAGAAGAAAAAAGATAAATGTAACATTTAGGAGGAAGTGGGGACAGGGTAGAGGGAGCTCTCAAGGTTTAGAAAAAAAAGATAGAGGCAAAATGTGGCTATATTTTGAACCATCCCAACCAAGGAGGGGCAGGAAAAAAAGGAGAAAGCTATGACCCTTAAATCGGTCCCAGCACATATTTGCCTTTTCTAAATATGCTAACCTAAAAAACATAGAAGCCAAGGATCTTAGACAAGTGGGTTTTACCCAGAATAATAAAGGAAACAAAATGACCAAGGTCTTCATATATTCGCGGCTGGTAAAGGAGGCAATTGTAATGGCAGGGAAAGAGGTACAAAAGGAAGGGATAAGGCTAGTTTCAGAAACAGAATTGTTTGAAGAAGGACACCGAGGCAAACCATTCATGACGCACCATGTAGGTCTAGGTTTAAGGCAGGTCAGGTTGATAGATCTGGAGTATGAGGAAAAAGAAAATATCAAAATCACTGTGGCTACCTCTGAGACAAGCAAACATTGGGTTAAGTGCAGCTTTGAAAATAGTTTTGCAGGCCCCTCTCTGCCATCCCAGAGGAAGTGGGGTGGTCAAGCGAACTTGATTAGGGAATATGGTCATCACACAGCCCTGGAATATTAACATGGAACATTAATGGGCTTAGGCGAAGGTCAAAATTAGAAAGCCTTAAAAAGTTAGCCAACACTGTTGAGATTTTGTGCCTGCAAGAAACATGGCTGTGGGATGAAACTCCCACAGTTGATGGGTTTGTCCGAAAAACAGGCCACAAAAGTGGAGTAGGCAGGAATGCCCCGTGGGGGGGGGGGAGAAATTACTTTTTAATATCTACTAAGATTGCGAAAAAGTTGATACTCTTAGAAGTAAAATGCAAACAGCTTTTGGCTATTAGAGTATTCATACGGGACCCCAACCCAACATACGACTGTATGGTATTTATAATTGTATACATGCATGGGGGGCTCGAAGAGTGTAGGACAGAAGTGGGGAAAATTAAGGAAGATGTTGATTGCCTGTGTGAAAATTATGATAATGATATGCTCACCCTGATGAGAGATTATAACCATAAATTTAACCAAAAATGTATAGCCCTCTGGTTTAAAGCAATATTTTGCTCATATAAGTAAAGTGTGGCTAGCTTCCCTGATACTACACTGTCCTCACAAGATATGGCATTTGGAAAGTATTTGGGCACAAAGGCTTTGTTTTGTTTGAATGGCAGGATAGAGACCGACCGTCCTGCCAAGCAAACATTTAAGGTAGGCTTGAAACCCTGCCCGATTGATTACATTTTTTATGCACGCCTGGAACTTAACAAAATAAAGGAGTTTTAAGTAACACAACAAGAGGGAAGTGACCATGACTTGTTCAAAATATAATTATTTAGAGTTGAAAGGAACTCATGAGACACAGCAATCTCCAGGCAACTGGACTACCCTAAGTGCCTTCCCACCAGATTGATAGGAGAATGCTTGATAAAGCTAATTTTCAACAGAGCCTAACTCTGGAAAATGCCAGGATACCAAATCTAGAATGGTACGAAAATAAAATTAGACAAGTGGTGTAATGTCTTAGGGTTAATTTAAAAGATGAAGAATCCAAGGCTAAGAAGACCCGAGGTAAACATGGGACAAGAAAGGATTGGTTCAGTGCAGAATACAGGACACTAAAGGGGCTGATAAGGAAAGGAGAGAGAATCCTCAGTGTAAGGTATGATTCTGAAAGTTATATTAATCATGTAAAAATAAGGCAAAGTGTATAAAACGATCATCCGAAATCAGAAAAGGAAATTTAAAGAGAAATGTTGGGGAGATTTGCTGAAAGCAATTGAAACAAAAAACTAAAGTTCTGGAAGTTAATTCAGGAAGGTTCAGGCAAGATACAAGGGGCAATGTATTGCGTGGTAAAGGAAGGAGTATTTGGAGGAAATATATGGTAAGAAGATAGAGTCTGCAAAAAGAGGTATAATCCCCTAGGAAAGGGTGTATGATGATGATATCAAAGTACACTTTACAGTAGGCAAAATCCCGATAGCCTCCCTGCTATTATTATACAGACACTGTCTGAGTGGTGGGCTTAAGTTTTATCTCAAATTTACTCTCTCATATTAGATACATATCACATCCCTGATAGTTGGAGAGGTGCCCTGATCATAGGAGAGGAGATACAAAGGCCCCAAAATATAATAGGCTGATTAATCTTAGATGTGGGTGAAAAAGTATTTGCAAAAATAGTCTTCGGAATACTGAAGGGTTCAGCTGAGGTGGTTTCAAGGACGGTCACTCCACTCTCGATCACTGTTTTGTCTTCTGGTCCATAGTCCATTGCATGGAAATCAGTCGAGCAGAGAGGGAGGTTGTTTTTCTGTTTCGTAGATTTCCATGCAGCCTTCGATTTGGTGGACCGGAATTGTCTATGGAAAACGCTGATAAAATATGACATCCCAATGTGTTTATTGTCTCTAATACAGGAGCTGCTTAGGCATAGTTGGGCCCAGATCATTATCGATACTGAGAGGACACTGACACATAAAATACCAATCAATAATGGACTAAAACAGGGATGTGTGTTGACCACACATATTTGTAGCTGACCTACCGTCTGCCCTCATAGTGGACCCAGGTGCTAGACCTAGAATGAATGGCAAACATATATCATGTTGTTTGTATGCAGACAATCTTGTAATTGTAGATCAGACAAAGATGGGAATGCAGAGAAAATTGGATGTGTTCAGAGAATATTGTAGGCTCAAAGATCTAACTGTAAATATGGATAAAACCAAGGTGTGTTTTGGTAAAAAAGTAGATAAGTTTAGTTGGTACCTGGGCCTCACAAAACTGGAAATAGTAAATCAAAATAAATATCTAGCTGGCATACCCATATGGAGTACATAAAGGCTGGGGCCCTTGCATCAGTGAGTGGTTTAGGAAAATGGAACCGAGGTGCATGACCTGGGAGTTAATGGAGTAGGACGTGCTCTCCGTCTCCCCAAGGCCCATCGAAACTTCATCAACCGCCATAAGACAATCAAGCTGGCATCCTACAGCCTTACCGATCCCTGTCACTTTCCCACATATGATTGAGGGGTCAGACGGTCCAACGAGGGGGCCTGGAGTGGCCAAAGTGACAGGAAGGCCTGTTGCAGTGGAAGCAGACCATTGGCGCCACCCCACCCCTGTGGGCTGCTGCACTGCCTCTGGTGCGGGGGCTATACTGATGTGCTAGGGTGAGCTTGCTCCAATCTGGGGTTGGTGGTGGGGGCAACCCATGATTTGCTGATTGGGGGACCCCTGAATCTGATCAATAGAGTGCCCGACGGCTCCGGCAAAGCTGCAGAGGGGCGCAATCTGCGGAGAACCTTTCCTCTGCCTGTGAGCACACTCCCCACTCCCCATGGAGTTAAGGGCCTTACCGCCTGAGAGGGGTCAACCTACCTACTGCGTGGAGCTCTGCTGAGGCTGGAGGAGCTCTGCCACAGCCGAGGAGGACCCCTGCTGTAGGCTTACATTGGCAGCTGCGACCGCGCCTTGTACGGTGAGTGTGTGAAAGATAGCGGGACAAGAGTCTCAGAGCATGGACCAGATCTGAGGCTAGTTTGAGGGGCGGCTGCAACCCAGGGCCCCCTGCTGCTGTCAGTGAGATCTTTGTCTGGGCCTGCTGGAGATGGGCGGCTCCCTTGTGGCCAGCCAGCAGACTGGCCTTTTCCGGCCTGGGAAACGGGTGTTTGACCGCATCCTGTGACGAGCCGGGCTGCCTACCTGAGAGGCCACGAGGTAGGGGTGATGGTGCCAGCAGCTAAGGACCTGGATTTATCGAGGCACGTGGAAAAGCCGGGGGGTGGAGACGGTAAACAGCACAATGCTGTGAAAGACCAGGGGGGAAACCCCTGGGAGACACTAACCTGGCTGCCACTCCCCTGGCTGAGCTCCATCACCTCGCCTTCAAGGGCCAAATTCCCACAAAATTCCATATCCTCAATAAGCAGACACTGCCTAGATCATTTACTGGCCTTGCTATCTACAACTACGGAGTGCCGCGGCATGGTTGGGGGGGACCTAGATGTAGTTGATTAACTGAGAAGGACAACTAACCCTGGGCGTAGTTCCCGAAGTAGCGCTACACGTAGCTACGCAAAGTGCACTTCGCACTATGCGAGCTACGCGTAGCACTTCGCGAACTGCGTAGTACCCTGTTCGCACTGTGCAAGATGCTGTTTTCAATGATTGCACAGTGCGGACAAGCATCCAGCACTGTGCAATCATTGAAAACGGCATCTTGCACAGTGCGAACTGTAGTTTTCTGCCGCTCGAGTAGATTTTTACTCGAGCTGCAGCTTTCTCAACCCGACTGGTAGTTTCTCATCGCGAGCGGTCGCGAGCATTCGCGACCACTCGCAATGAGAATCCTGACCTCCTCGCGGTGAGAATCTCGCCGGGAGGTTTATTTTCCACGCTCGCGATCGCCAACTTGATGTTGCTGATCACGAACGAGGAAATAGGCTCGCCGGGGTGTCATTTTGCTTGCTCGCGGTCGCCAACTTGACGTTGAGGACCGCGAACAGGCAAAAAATGACCGCTGCACTACGCAACACTATGCTACGCATGTTTGCACTGTGCTACGTGCAATTCGCATAGTGCGAAGTAGCGCAAACATCGCAAACTACGCGAGCGTAACGTAGTGCTTTGCCCAGGCTTAAGGACAACCCATGCTCAACAATCCAGTATAGCTGATAAATTGCCTGGGGCTATTGCTAAACTTGCAGGGGTGCAGACACTCATTGGACTCCACCTGGGCGGCTCAGGTGGGGGGCCCTAAGGCAACCAGGGCTATTGCAAGAACAGGGGAGGCATATACTTTGATCTGGCTGAGTTAACACGTCACAGCTCTCTCTATGACTATGAGAAGCGGGCCTCGCTGCCCAGTAGCTGGTAGCCCTAGGATGGCAGGAGCTGCCCTGGGGACCCCTACTTGAATCCCGTAAGCTGCACAACACTTTTCATCACAGAGTCACTAATAGCAAGAGTCTTTTTGACAGAAGCCGGAATTGGGGCTCTGCGGACCCTGGCACCTCGGTCAGCCTTGTAGTGGATTGCACACATCATCCCATTATGCCACGCTCTAAAGGAGCAAAGGACAATCTGGTGATGTCTCTCTGGTGTAAGGCTCCACAGGTGGACGTGGAGATGCCTCCTCCCCTCTTGCAAACAGTGGGGGATGCATCACTCAAGGGTACATGGAACCTTTCTTGCAAGAAAGTTGCACAGATATCATTTCCCTCGAAGGTGAATTCCAATCTTGCCTATGCGACATTCAGAGAGATGTATCCGAAGTTGAAGAAAGTGTGGATGACCTCGAATGGAAAGTCGATGTCAGGTCGGAAGATCAGGAGATGCTATGGTGGGGGATAGCAGCCTTGGAAGAACAGAACATTGAACTACAAACCAAGCATAAAGATTTGGAAAGTAGAAGCCACCGCAACAACATCCAGATCTGGGGAGTGTCGTGGGGTGCAGAGGGCACCGACATCATGTCCTTCACAGCGGAACTGCTCCAGGCAGTTTGCAGGGATGAAGATATCTCCCCACCTGCTTTGGATAGGGCCCACCAGGTTACTACCGCCAATGGTAGCACAAAGCATGTCCCTGATATTCTGATTAGGGTGCACTTTTTACAGAGTAAGAAGCTATCATGCATGCAGCTAGGGATAAGGCTAAACATATGTTTCGAGTCTATGCGATACAACTCTAACAAGATCTCTCTCCTATCACCTTGAGGAAGCGCTGTGACTTCAAATCTGTCACTGATAAGCTACAAACCCCTGGGGATCACCTTTCAAGGGGGGCATCTCTTTGCTCTTTTGTTCCAATGGGAGGGCAAGAAATGTGCACTGATATGTCTAGCGAAGACAAAAATCCTGCTGTTACTCCCAGATGACTCTCAAAAAGAAGGGGCCTCCCCGTCTCGAGGCCCCCTAGGGTGAGACCTCAAGCCCAAATGGTCCATGGTTGTAACATGATGACCCAATAAATGGCAGGCAGAGACATCCTCACAAGAAACCAAGCGTGACATTATTCAGCACCTCTGTAACCTTAGTGGCGATGCCTCCCCTACTAATTCAACTGCAGGCTCCCTCTCAATTCAAGCACCACCCAGCACAAGCACACTTCAACGGAACTGAACTGCTGCTGCCTGGCTCACTCCCTATTCTAATGCCAGTGGTGATGGACCTCGGAGCTGGGGAGGGCCGTGGTGTCTCTTAGACTCCAGCATCCACGTGCCCTCTCTGATGGCCACCCCCTATCGACTTTCTCTTCTGGAGGGTGACTCCTCCAGTGGGTTTGGAGAACTTAGGTGCCGACCTCCGCAAGGTGAAGAAGTCACAGTTGGACCCTGTTGGTCTGTTGTTACCATATCTTCTTATATGTGTTTTCTTGCAGGTTATATCCTCTTGGCTGCTAGGCATGAGGGATGGAATAGCTGCTCCTACTGCCCTTGGGGGGTGAGGACGGGACCCGGCTTTCGGATTTAAAACTATCCCCTTCACTGCACTTCTGATAGTTCTAGGAAAGTGCCCCTTTTTACATGGTTGCCCACAATTTTTGCCTAATGTTGATGTACTTTGACAGCGTGTGCCCTGGGTTCCTGCAAACCAGGTACCCAGGACCTATGTTCTTTCCCTAAACTGTCCTGTGGCAAAACCCAAATGGTAACGCTCAGGCCACATGTAAGTCCATGTAAAAGGTACCATGGGTACCAAGGGCAATGTGGCCATAGAAGGTGCCTAAGGGCTGTAGCACTTATTGGGCCACCCTTAGAGGTCCTGTACCTTTACACACACATACACTGACATTGCAGGCTGCGTGTTTTGGAGCAGAACAAAATCAAGAGTTGACATGGCACACATCCCTGTGTGTCATGCCTGCAAAGTAGTCCCCCGGCATAGGTAAGCGACCCCTCTAGCTGGGTACACTATAATACTGGTGAGGGTACAGATGCACGAGCCCTTTACCCCCACAGTGTCTAAGTCCATTCTTCTAATTGCAGTAATGCCATATAGAGTATATGGTCTGGTAGTTTGTCACTAAAAACTCCACAGCTCCATAATGGTTTTACTGAAAATTGGGAAGTTTGGTATCAAACATTTCAGCACATTAAACCCACACTGATGCCGGTGTGGGATTTAAGAAAAAATACACTCAGATGGTATCTTAGAGATGCCCCCTGAAAAACAATCTAACTCTAGTGTTCTGGCTGAGTGGCTGTTCGCCAGCTACCACCACCAGACATGTTTCTGGACCCCTTGGTCGAGAGTCTGGCACTTTCAGGGTTCTGAAACATAGCACATCCTCGGTCGAGGTGCCACGCCTCTTCCCCAAGGATGTGCTGGGTCTACAAAAGGGAAGCTCTAAAGGTTTGCTGCCTTTGTGCAGTACCCCAGCCATTTGCTGCTCCCAGCAACTGGCCCCCACCAGTTCTGACCCCCGCTTTGGGCAGGATAATAGGCAGCAAAATGAAGTTAGGAGGAGAGATGTGCCCACCTTTGCCAGCCCCACCCCTCAGGTGGGGCAGGCGAGGATTAAGTATATCTCTCAGTCCCCCCATCTTGCATATGGGGGACCCAGCTGACCAGAGTGAGGCTTATGTCTGCCTCCCAATGGAGGGTGGCATGATAGGATTGTAGTCACCCTAAGGAAGGGACCCATTGGCCCAGACTTGTACCTACCTGTAAGGCTCCTAAATTTAGTTTTATGGGGCAACCCTGAATCTTGCCTCCTCAGAACAGAGAAGAAGAAACCAGAAGAAGAAGGACCAAACAGCCACGCTCAGAAAGGAAGAGGAGAACACCCACTGACTTGGCCCGAGTCATACCAGCCTGTACCGACCTCAGACTCCTCCAACAGAACCTCTGTGTGTCTGATAACCAGCAGCATTCAAAAACCCAGAGAACCTGCACTGCCTTTGCAACCAAACAGACTCTGTCTCCTGTGAGCAACGGACTTGCTCAAAAACCAACCGAATCTGACTCTGGGAGATTCTGTGAGTCTCCACCACTCTGCTCCTGGTACCCCATAATACCCTAGGGAGGTCCCCCAGGTGATCCTAGACTGGATCCCAGTGACCCCTGAACCCCTATAACCTCCTAAATCAAACCTGCAGCCAGCAACTGGTAGGTACCCTCAACCACAACCGAAGGCGACACCCCAACTGTCTCTATAACCAAAGCAGCCCAGAAAGACCAACCGTGACCGTCTAACTGACTCCATCTACGAACACTGTCGGTCACAAGAAGATGACTCCCAAAGACCCCATCCGCCTCACCAGCCACTAACCAACTCCAAAGGATCCTCAACCGAATCTACAGCATCAGCCAAGACCGCATCCTACACCCAACCACCTCTGTGCCACTGGTGGTGTAGTTCTTGTGTTGGCCATTGGGCCCTACAGTCCTGACGTCGACCCCAGGAGCCTTCGTTTTCACAACCTGTTGGCCTTCTTGCTGCAGTCCCCAAGTCCACAACTGTGCATAGCCCGTTGGCTAACGTGGGGTCCCTGCACTCTGCCCCCAGCTGCCTCTGTGCCGCTGGTGGGACGAACCAAGTGCCCATCTGACTAAATCCTACCCACGGACCCGTAAACCCAGTTCTGTTTTCCCAGGACTAAGTGTGTATCATGAGTAAGACTGCAAACCTGTACTGATATTACAAAATGCATTACCTCATTTTTCTTTCTCCTAGGAAATGTACCAGCCTAGATACCTGGCTCTGTAAAAAAAGCAACTGAAGAGTAATTCCAACTCTTTATGAGTACAAAGTTATTATTCTGCAACAAAACCATTGCATTTTACTGCATTTCAACTGTGTTCAACTACATTATTCTGGCAAAGTATTATTCTACTTACCTGTACCAAACTAAACTAAATAATATTTTTATACAAACAAATTGGTCTGAGTTCAGCCTTTGAGTGTGTGACATCATTTCTTGCCTGAGTGTGTACAATATATGTTTAGCACTACCCTCTGATAAGGCCCTACTACTCGCCCACTCTACCATCAGTAGAGAGTAAGGTACTATCTACTTTAACCTCTGCTTACCTTTGGGGGATCCACTGGACTCTGTGCATACTATACCTCACATTGGTATTGTTTTATACAGAGCCAGCTTCCTACAATAGAACACTTTATGTGCACTCCCAACTTTACACGTACTCTGGGCTACCTTAAACTGATATCCCTGAATATGCGGGCTTAAACTCGACAAACAAATGTAAACAAATCTGGCACTATGTTCTGCAGCACGATCCGGATGTCCTCCTGCTTCAGGAGACCCACTTAATGGGAATTGACTGCCATTGTATGGTGCAACGAAATTCCCTAAATGACACTGGGCATACACAACTTCCAAAACATTGAGGGTGGGCATTCTCTGTAAGGCAATCTTTTATACATCTGTGGTGATGGAGGTCTGCGATAAGCAGGATCGTTATTTGCTATTACACCTTCTCCAAGGACAGCGCATACTGACAATACTTAACCTAAATGGCACAAATATTTCACAGGACTCATACATTAGGCGTATCCTGCGAGAACAACTAGAGGGGGTGGAGGGTGATATCATAGTTTGTGGGGACTTTAATCTGGTGTGGGGCCCTTCACTAGATCGAAGCGAAACAACCTTTCAGAACACTGGGGCTATGTCTTCACACTTGAAGAGGGATATAGAGGACTATGTCCTTATAGACGCATGCCGCTTTAAGCATCCTGACACACAAGACTACTCCTCTTACTTGCATCTTCACTCCTACTCCCGCATAGATTATACTTTTATCCCTCCTTCCCTCCTCTGTCGCCTAAGTATTGTGTAGCTCTCCGACATCTCCATCTCAGATCATGTACATTTAGAGCTCACATGGGCTGCATATGAGACCCACCATGGGAATACACCATGCTGGCGCCTGCCCCTGCATCTTCTGTGCGAGCTTGTGGATGTGGAGGCGACACATAAAGGAATCACCAACTACTCTACATTTAATGCGCTCTCAGACACCTCCCTCCACAAACTCTGGGATAGGTTTAAAGCTTCTATTAGGGGCACGATTACATCCATATCCATTGCATGGGGCAGGAGGTGAGGTTGGTAGAGTCAAATCTGTCACCAGAGATTAAGCCTCTGGAACACCTGTACAAAACTGCCCTCTCCCATCATTCCAAGCGACAACTAGCTATTTTACGTGACCTACTGCGCACCCACCAGACAGGGAAGGTGGAATGAGCACTCCTGGATCTCCAACAGCGATATTACAAAGGAGGGTAAACGTGGGCAGGCTTCTAGCCCACTGGCTGCATAATGCACAGGCCAAGACACATATTGCTAGGATCCAGGTAGGAGACCTGGGATGGACTATTGCAGAAAGAGATACATTGGAGGCCTTTGTACTCCCAGGAAGATCCTTCACCCACGCGGCTTCACACCCATCTTGCTGAGTGTGAATGGGAACCCCTACACCCGCAAAACGCCGCCCTTTTAGATGAACCAATCACTGCTGAAGAACTGCGCACTGCAGTTTGGGCAAAACGCTTGGTCCTGATGGACTTACTGACCTTTTCTTCCTGCTCTTTCTGCCCCACTTTCAGGAGCATCTCCTGCGACTTTTCAACTCTTTCACACAGGATACTGGCCTTACACCCACAATGGCAGCTGACAAAATATCGCACATACTCAAAGCAGGAAAGGACCCGGCGCTGTGCTCCTCTTTTTGCCCAATGGCCTTACTCAATACAGTTGCTAAGTTCTTCACTAAAATACTAGCTGCTCTTCTGGAACCATACCTACCGGGCCTCACCAGCACTGATCAAGTGGGCTTCATTCACAAGCGGCAGGGGTCCAATAATGTTCACCGCATAGCACACTTAGTGGAAAAATCACATTGTTTTGGTATCCTGGCATGCCTTCTTTCACTTGACATAGAGAAGACCTTTGACAGGATGCACTGGTCGTATCCCCATGCAGTGCAGAATAAAATTGGGCTCGGACAGGGCCTCATCACCAAATTTATGGCCTCAAACATGGCACCAGTAGCCTGTGTCCACGTTAATGGGCGAACCACGAGATCTATATCACTTTGCTGGGGTACCTGGCAGGGGTGCCCACTATTGTATTTTTGTATTTTAGAGTATTTATAGAGCGCAACATTCATCCCGGGGGACATCATGGCACTAGGACAGAATGTAATGCAGTGCAGGTTGATCTTTGGTAGGATCAGTATCTAGCAAACAGGGTGGTTTTCAGTTTCTTTTTGAACAGCAGATAGTCGTCTGTCAGGCGGAGATCAAGAGGGAGGTTGTTCCATAGGACCGCAGCTGATTTGGAGAAGGATCTGTCACCCATCTTGAACTTGGACGTGCGTTTGACTGAGGCGTAAGCTTGGTGACGTGATCTCAAGTTGTGCGAAGGAACATGGAATTGTAGTTTATCTCACAAAATGTGTGGTCCTTTATTATGTAGGGTTCTATGCGCAAAGCAAAGGAACTTGAAACTAGCTCTTTGACGCACTGGCAGCCAGTGTAATTCCTTCAAGCAATGAGATGCTGAGCTTTATTTATTTTTATTGCAAATTTATTTAGCAGCGATGTTCTGAACCACCTGGAGTTGAGAGAAAAGATAGTTGGCCATGCCAACATAAAGGGCGTTGCCGTAGTCCAGCCTGCTCAGTAACTGGACCTGTGTCACAGTTTTTCTGCAATTTGGGGGATCCAGGGAAAAAAGTAATCTAAACAGTTTTAATGTGGTGAAGGCTTTTCCGCACAATGTGCGTACTTGATCCTGTATAGATAGGGTATCATCGAAAATGATGCCCAAGTTTTTTGCAGCTCGCTTTGGTTCTGGGGCGGTGTCTAATGCCTGGGGCCACCAACTATTGTCCCAAATTTCATGGGCACCCCCAAAAAGCAGGATTTCAGACTTCCCGGCATTTAATTTTAGGCTGTGCCCAGACATACAGCCTGCAAGTTCAGTGAGACAATTTATTAGGTTGTTCTTAGTATCGGTATTGGTCAGCCTATTTACCAGGGGGATCACCAATTGTGTATCGTCGGCGTATGAGCAGATGTCGAAACCTCATTTCCAGCCAGGGAGAAACATATGCATTAAAGAGGGTGGGGCTTCGGGTAGCTCCTTGTGGGACTCCATATTTAATGCTCTTTGTGGTGGAGGAGCAGGATCCCATTTGAATTGTTTGGGATCGATCCTTCAGAAAATAAGCGAACCATGACAGAGCTTTAGAACAGATCCCCTTTTCGTGCAGGATTTGAAGTAGGTTAGTGTGGGGTACGGTGTTGAAAGCTAAAGTAAGGCCCAGTAGGATAAATGCTACGGCTCTACCTTGGTCGACTAGGGATCTGATGTTGTCGGATATAGCTAGTAAGGGGGCCTCGGAGCTATTGTTGGCCGTAAAACCAGTCTGTGAGGGATCAAATAAGCTATTGGATTCGAGGAAGGTGGTAAGTTGTTTACTGACTAAACGCTTCAGAACTTTAAATAAATATGGTAGTTGAGAAATTGGACGATAATTGGCTGGATCATAGATTCTGAGGCCTGATTTCTTTAGTAGTGTAAAGACCATAGTTTTCTTCCATATATCTGGGAATGAGGCTTGCTCCAGGGATTGGTTGAGGACTTTAGTGACATGGGGACAAAAAACTGACACTAATCTTGCGAAAATAAAGTGCAGGCAGGGACCGAGTGGAGACCCTGCCTTGACCTTGGTCATAGCTTTGGCTACCTGGTCCTCTGAGAAAGGAGTCAGAGTGTTGAGATGGGTTTGTGCAGAGGGATGGGGTGCCAGATTTTCCCAGACGATATTATCGTCTTCAGGGGGGTTGTCAAAGGATGTGTAGATTTTTGTCACTTTGTCAGTAACGAAATTATTGATTAGCTCGCAGTTCTCCATCATGGGAGCCATGGTTTGCATCAGGATGGTAGGTTTGCAAAGTTTGTGGATAACTTAGTAGAGTTCTTTGGATGATCTTCCATTATCTTCAATCCTTCATGTGTAATAGTTTGTTTTTGCATTCTATAGGCCGTGGTGGTAGCTTTTCAGTTCGGCTAGGTAGTTTTGTCTATCTATGCTGTCTTTTGACAGTCTCCATTTATGTTTCAAGGTTCGGCATTTTCTTTTCTTTAAATTTAATTCAGGTGTATACCACCTTTCAGATCAGGGATTGGTAGCCGGTTTGCTATTGCGTTTGGGGGCACATTTTTTGAGTGAATTCTCAATCTTTTGTTATTGGTGTGCTGCTAATGTGTGAGCAGGGTTGGGGTGGAGTGTGGCGGGGCCGTGGGGGGTGAAATGAGTGGAGAAAGCTTCCTGGGTGATTAGGTTCCAGGCCCTTTTCCCTGGCTGATATGTTGTTTCAGCCTTGGATGGCTTGTTTGGTAGAGAGAGGGAGAAAGAGATTAGGGAGTGGTCCATCCAATGGAGTGGTTTGATCTCATGAATATTAATGGTTTTTATGTTGGAGAACATGAGGTTCAGGGTGTGTCCAGCCACATGGGTTGGTTCCAAGGTCCACTGGGTTAGTTGCATTATTGCCATATTATTTTCCAGGTGTCTAACCCCTGGGTTGGCGACATTTTCATAGTGAAGATTGAAGTCCCCTATAACTAGGAACTGGTTATGTTTTAGGCAGAGGGGAAGAAGTTGTGCAAGTAGGTTAGTGCTTAGTCCGGCATGGTAGCCAGTGGGGTTGTAGATGACTGCTCCTCCCAGCAGTATGTAGTCTCCCTTAGAAACTGAGAAAGCTAAGATCTCATGAGAGCCTAACTGAGTAACTGTAATGGGAATGCAGGAGAGGTGTTCTTTGAAAAGGAAGGCTATGCCACCACCTCTCTTGCCCTTTCTATCCTGTTTTAATATTTTATAGCAGGGTGGTAGGGCGGAGACAATGTCAGGGGTGTTATTGTTGTCAAGCCAGGTTTCGGTAGCAAAAGCCAGGTCTGGGCTTAGGTCGTCTAATGTATCCCATATCTCAGTGCTGTGTTTAAGGAGTGATCTAGAATTGAAGTAGATACAGTTCAGGGTCAGATTGCTGGGGAGGAGGTTTATATCTATCTCTGTGGGTGGGGTGTGAGCATCTTGACTTCCCCATTTGGAGTCAAGGCAGGTGAAATGGCCTTCAAACTCCACCAGGGATGCTTTTGCACGGCACAAAATTAGCTTTTGTTTATCTGCTAGTTCAAAGAGCTAGTCTCGTGAGTATGTGAGGGATGGAGTTGCATTTGAAGTGAGAGGGGCAGGGTTTCTGGCCACTGGGCGGGCCCGGTTGGTCGCAGACGGGCTTGCCTTAGGCGGGCGTTCGGTGCGCCAGCTGTGTGCCCACTGCGCTCGGTCGCACAGCGGCCCTGTTTTTATGCTGTGACGTGGCTCCTCCCTCAGCGCTGCAACTGGTGACTTCCGGTTTCGTGCTGGAGCTACGTGTTTGTTTTTGTGTCCCCCGCCCTTCGGATAAATGTAGGTACAATTCTGCCCTGTACTTAATTTCTGCCCTCAACTAAAAGTGCAATTTTTACAAAGCAGATTCAGATTCACAGTGCAATTAACGGTGACAATGCAAACTAAATGTGCTATTCGGTGCAGTTTATGAACTGTTTCGAAGTTAAATTCAGTAGCGGCGGTGCAGTTTAAAAACTGTAAAAACGAATTGCCGTTGCAGTTTAAAAACTGTAAAAAGTAATCGGCGGTGCAGTTTAAAAACTAGACATTGAAGCTTTTGCAGCTTAGTTTAGGCTTATCTTACTATATGGGTGCAAGCAGGAATTCGCCCTGGCAGTTGAACCTCTCACTATCAAAATCCACAATACGGACACACCTAAAGGCATACCTCTTGCTGGCCTAATGCACAAGATAAGCTTGTTTGTGGATGATCTCCTGCTCACACTGACACAACCTGAGATATCTCTGCTCAGCGTTGTGGAGTGCCTACATTTATTTAATGCTATATCTGGTTTAAAGCTAAATATGACCAAGTCGTCCATGGTCAATCTTACTATACCATCCCGAGAAATAAGAACCTTACAGATCACAGTGCCTTTTCAGTGGTCTGTGGAATCCATAAAATATTTAGGCCTCAATATCACTTCCACACTCACTTCCTGGTCTCAAGGCAACTGGCCTTCCCTCGGCCTCTCGATCTTGGCTGATTTTCAGATGTGGAAGCCCCTACACATCTCCTGGCAGGAGCATATAAATGTCACAAAAATTGAATGTAATCCTGAGGGTCCTCTACTCATTTTAGACTTTCACCATGTCGATCCCAAAAGATGATATCCTTCATCCACAAAGAGACATTTGCACTTTTATATGGAATGGGAAACCACCCTGAGTAGCTCACTCCTTGCTGATTCTGCCACACGATTGTGGTGGTTTAGCCTGTCCCAGTCTTCTAGAATATTACCGGATGACCCACCTGCAATATGTTTCTGAATGAGTAGTACGGGAAAGTGAGAAGCACTGGTTCCAAATGGACGCACAGTGGCGTATAGGCCTCTGTGGTACCGCGCTTGGCTGCCTAAACATGCCCTGCAGAGCAGTGCGTATGTTGCCACACTGACTAGGACAGTGTTGGAGATTTGGGACAGGGTGGCCCTAAAGAGAGAACTTACTACTTTCCCATCCCCTCATACCCCCACTGCCCACAACCCAGCCTTTCCCCTGGGACTATTTTCCCCTTCTTTTCATAGTTGGAGCAACGGGGATAGTGGGACGCTCCAAGGCCTCTTTACTGGTGGCGCCATGAAGTCGTTTGACAAATGCAGGGTGGAATTTAAAGTTTCCAGTCACCAATCGACTCCAATACCACCAGCTGTGGCACTGGGCGCTGCATCCTGAGTTTTCCCAGAAGCTACCTGGCCCCACACCCTCTTTGAGAAGCTTGTGCAAACCTTTGATGGTACATGAGGACTAATATCCAATACTGCAACATTCAGCCCCGAATCGCACTCATACGTATCAATCCACATGGCACCACACTGTCCTGGAAGAAATAACACCAAAACTGTCAGAGACGTTATGGCGGGACTTACCCAAAAGCTATTGCGTTCTCTCTCTACGTGAGATCGCATATAAATTGATGTTCCAATGGTATTATACTCCTGCTCACCTGTCTAACATTTATTTGTATGTCTCCCCCCTATTATTATTATTAGTAGTAGTAGCTTTTGAAGAGTGCATAGCAACATGAGGGCATCCTAGCGCTAGCGTCTAGACAGAGGTTTATGAAGCTGATTGCTGGAATAGCCAGGTCTTGAGAGGTTTCCGGAAGGGAAGATGACGGGATTCAGCACAGATGTGTGGGGGCATGTGTTCCAGAGTCTGGCCACATTGTAAGTGAATGACCTGCCTCCTCTTCTTGCCCTTTTTATTTTCGGTTTGACTGCCAGATGGAGATTAGTAGAGCAGAGGCATTTTCGGGGGTGCTATGGGGTAATGAGAGGTCTATTGATAGCTGGGCCGATACCCCAGTAGTTCCTATGGGCTATGCACAGAGCTTTAAATTTGATTCTGTCAGAGACAGGTAGCCAGTGAAGCATCTTTAGGGCCGGTTTGGCCGACCAGTTTTTAGGTACCACCAGCAGTATTCTAGCCGCACAGTTCTGTGCCACTTGGAGTTTCCTTAAAGTTGCTTTGGGTGCTCCAAGGTAATGAGAGTTTCCATAGTCAAAGTGTGATAGAACCAGGGCCTGTATCAGGGTCCTCCTTCCACTCCTTGGAAGGAGGGAGAGGACTTTGCGAAGTAGTCCAATGGCACCAAAGCATGCTCCAGTTACTCTTACTGCTTGGTCTTCAAACTTAAGAGAGCTGTCCAGCCATATGCCCAGGCTTTTTATCTTGGTCTTTGGAGAGGGGGCAGGCCTCAAGCAGTTAGGCCGGATCTGTTTGAGGTCTAAGCCGGAGGTGATACCCAGAAGCATTAGCTCTGTCTTTCCACTATTCAGCTTAAGGCAGGAGAGTTCCACCCACGAAGTCACTTCCTCCAGGCAAGTTTCCAGGTCAGAGGGGTGGTTACGTGGGCCACTGTGGGCTACTGAGTGTGATTACAAGCTGGGTATCATCTGCGTAGGTGACAATTTTTATCCCGTAAGGCAGGATGATATCAGCCAGTGGCTGCTTATATACATATATACATGTGGGGCGAAAGGAGGATCCCTGAGTGACACCACAGCTGATCGCTTGGGCTCTTGAGGTTGATTCCCTGAGAAGACCTGGAAGGTTCTGTTCTCTAAGTAGTATTGAATCCATTTAAGTGCCTCACCCGAGACACCTCACCTCCTGAGTCTCTCTAATAGGATATTGAAATTTATAGTATCGAAGGCTGAGCTCAGATCTAGGAGGATGATGTCCAATGCTCCCGCTTGATCGAGGATCAATTTAGATTCCTCCACTATGGCGAGCAGGACAGATTCAGTGCTGTGTAGAGGCTGGAGGCCTGTTTGTGTGGGATATAAAAGGTCATGGGTTTCCAGAAATCCTGAGATATTTTGAGTTCACATGCTTTTCTAGGGCCTTGATGATCACAGGGAGCAGGGATATTGGGCGATAAATACCCAGGTCGACCAGGTACAGTTTTTTTTTTGTAGAGCCCTCAGCATGGCATGCTTCCAACGAACCGGGACTGAACCGATAGCCATAGACTGATTCATTATTTCGAACATGTGTGGAAATACCACTTTTCCTGTCTATGTTGGTGCTGTGGGGAGGGAGAGGGGACCTTCATTCATATTTGTTGGTCCTGTAGAGTAATTGCTACATACTGGAAGGAGATGCTGAGGCATATTAAAGGCACTGTAGGCTTTCCTCTCCTCTTCTCATACAACCTGATTATCTTAGGCACACGTCCTTCTAACTTGGTCACAATGATCCATGCAGACTGTACACTCATTAGTCATCTTCCTTTGGCAGCGCAACAACTTAAAGCACTTACATGGAAGCAACCAGTGCCTCCCCCTATTACACAGTGTTTCTCTCAAGTGTGGCATCTACTAGCAAATGAGCGGATATCTCACAACCTGACCAACATGGACAAAATGTTCCAACTTCTGTGGAAAGCCCTAATTCACTACCTCGTGCACATAGAGTTTACTTGCTTTAGCTCACCAAACCTTCGGACACTCCAGCTCTTTGATTAAGGATATCTTCCAAGCCCCCCTACTATCAGGAATTTTGCAAGAGTCAGGGAACCTGCCCCCCCCCACTGTAAGGTAATTCTTCCCACATGCATCCCTACCCCCTATTAGTTAGTTTTTTGTTTCCAGTTTGTATACAACTGTACTATTTTGAGCTTAAAATATCAAACAACAAGAAGTTGCCTGACACTAAGATTTCTCTGTATTAGCTGTAGTCATGCTATCCTGTGACATAGATTGTGACTGTATACATTGCTCTGCAAAGTTCATTTAAACTTGTCTCTGTCATGTAATTCCTCTTGCCAACATTGTCACATAAATGTTCTAATTTGTGATTATCAATAGAAAGAACTTTAGTAAAAAACAAAATGTAAGCGAGACTATGATGAGATGTCACATAGACCGGTTTTGAAAGCCGTTAAGGCCATAATACTACCGCAACTACAATATGGAACAGAATTACTTTGTTTCAGCAGTAAAAGCGGGTGCTATACTGAGGAAGGGAAATGTGTAGAGACCTTATTGCCCCTACCAGGCTCTCATCCATGATAAAGGTTATACTATTGGAGGCGTTTATGACCTCATGAAATATACTGGCCCAAGTGGCACTAATAAGATTCTGGAAAAGACTGGGTTCAGGAGAGAAACAGAGTCTCCCAATGGTGTAAAAACGGGATCCAGCAAAGTGAACTAAAATGGGCCAAATAAGTCAGAAAAAATTTGGAATCTGCATGTGGGGATATGAAGGTGGGGTTATGGCAACAGACATTGCAAGTAGAAGTCTCATCAGGCGAGCTTAGGACTTTAGGGGAGGATTTGTCATGGGAAAAGGACTGGCAGTATCTTTGGGAAGAAATTGGTTCAATTTATGCTTAATTGCTGCCAGAAGGAAGTCTGGTTTCTATATTTGGTTATGTTACCAAATCACTAGCTTAGGTGCAAATTACAAAGAATAAGAATAGGTGTTGACCCCTGATTTACAAATGAGATAACAAAAATGGAAATGATCCAACCATGTGGGAATTGTACATGTGAGCTGAGCACAAAATGCAAACTTTTGCACATATTAGTGGGCTGACTAAAAGTGTTGCCCTTGTGGAAACTGATCTTATGTCCAATTTTTGTTAAATTTGGAATTAAGAATTGTGCGCAAGCTGTAAAACTTCTTATTGACATGCGCTACCTGGATATCGTAATAGCTATTGGAAGGTTTTTGATTGAAGAAAAAAAGGCTTTGCTTGGAGAAATAAGATGAACTATGTACTCCGGTAATCTATAAATAGAAGCTATAATGAGAAATGAAGTTGTATAAAAATACCAGGGATTTTTTATTGGTCTTGGTCTTAGCATTTTTTAGCAGAGGAATTTTATATAGTTTAAAACTTTTGTAGAAATGTTAATTTTTTTAATCATCATGAGCAATGAAGAGGTATTTCTATAACCAGAAATGTTAAGCTATACTGGTTTTAGGTACAAATTGTTGCAGATATTGTTAATGATTTTAATTTTATATAAATTGACAAATGCTAATATAAGGTGTTTATACATGTAATTGTGCTGTTTAAAGACCAGTGATCTACATAAAGATTTATTTCACTGACTGATTGACTGACCTGAACCCCCACGAGGTGCCCGCCCATTGCTTGACCCTTGGTTGTGGTTTGAAAATTGCCCTGATGGCCAAATCCCAAAACTGACCAAAGGGGTAACCGGACTCATGGAATTGTCTTCAGGTACAGCCCCCTGCCTCATCCCGCTGGAGATTTTTGACTTCCATTTCAGAGAGTCCGAATGTAGAAATCTTCACTACAGGTTCGACCCAAGGCTATCTGACAACTACGCTCCCTCCTTGGACAACTTCTGTGCTCTTGCCCACTGAACATTACCTTCTCAGGGCATTTTTCTCACAAATTCTTTTAAGTGAGAAGGTAAGCGCTGACCCGCTCAGGCGTTTGCGCTTTGATCTTTTAGGCACCAGTTTTTATTAAAAACATTATAATTTCATAATTCTGATTCTACTGATTGGAATTTTGTTGTTTTGCTATATTATTAAAATATACTCTATTTTTCTAAATTGGTGTGGGATTTTTCTTGTGTTTTTTTTACTTTTTTACTGTTTGTGTGCTGCATAAATACTTAACACATTGCCTCTAAATTAATCCTGACTCCTTTTTCTGCCAAGCTACCTAGGGTTAAGCCTAGGTTAATTTAGTGACTTTTTGTGGTTCACAGTGCAGGGATTGGAGCTGCTGCTTGACCACAACTCATACCCCAGTCAACCATCAACCCAATTTCACCCAGTACTCTAGAATTAATTCTGGTATAAGTTCTTGAGAAGCGTGATCTTTAATTGAGCTTTCATTTCCATTTGTGTTTCATAAGTTGTAATAAACAATTATAATATTTCCATACTTAATGTTGATCTACAATAATTGAGTGCAGCCAAAATGGGTGATTCCTTTTTCAATGCATCTATTTAGCAGTTGTGGTAGTGAGGTTGGGAGGAACATGGCGGTCACTAGCTAGACTCTAGCGGCCACGGGCGGCAGTCCGGGGGGGTTTTTCTACCGCTGGAGAGCGTGTGAGCGGAAGTGCAGCGAAGCGGGAAGGAGCGGGGGTGTTTGAACACGGCGGGGGTAACGTTCACACTCTGCATCTGTAGTGGAGATTTAGGCACACACCGGCAGTAATTGAGGCTGCTGGGCATTGGGCAATGCTCACGGAGCCCGGGTGTATGCCAGGAAGACGCTGGGGAGCACAGTGCGTAGTGCAGCTGACGCGCTGGGGAGAGGCAGCAGTGAGCCTCCAGTGGATCTGGCGGCCTGGAATCGGGGGCAGAGGCAGAACAATCAGGGTTTGCCTGTATCAGGTGGAGGAGGTGGGGGCTGAGAGGAGATGCTCGATCAGAGCTGAGGAGCAGATGCTTGGATTAAGAGAGAGGAGAGGAAGTCCCCTGCATATGGAGACAGAGACCCTCAAGGAAGGTGAGGTCCCCTCCAGGTACACGCTGAGGACCAGGAATATTGGAGGTAAGGCAAGTTTTCTTCCCATTTCACCAGACGCCCTGCCTGATTTACCACAAGGGGTGAAGACTGTAATTTAGGCGAAAAGAGGGTGACAAAGGGTGTCCTCGCAAAGCAGAGGGACTGGGGGGACCGTGAAGAAACCCAGTGAGGGAAAGAATATAAAGAAATCCTGCCTCCAAACTGCGAGAGTAAAAGTGACTCCTTCACTTAAATCCTTTTTTCACGTACTGCCAAGTATGCGGAAAGATAATGCAGTAAGCGCAAGTTCTAGCCCTGAAGAGTGCATTTGTGAAGATACAATGGGGCATGCTAGTAACTTGGGGAAAGTCAATGATATTGAAGCCACTGCTGGAATGGGCCCTTCAAGCATTCTGAGTAACTTGAGCACGTCGGGAGGGGAGAGCAGGGCCCCGCAGCTGGATATAATAACATTTCCAATTAGCAATAGATATTCAGCTTTAACAGCAGCTGAGGAGCCAGAAGCACCTTCACCATTAAAATCACCAGTACCAGAATTGAATGGGGATAACCAGAACTGTACAATTAGTCCAGGAGGAAGAGCATTAGAGACCGATATTTCATTGGCTAGTATCTTATTGGAGCTGAAGAAGGATATCAAAGAGCGTTTTGAGGTATCAGAGGCTAACCAATTAGGTATACAAGCATCTTGATCTGAACTAGCTCAGAAGCTGGACGAGGTTACCACCTGCACAAAAATTCTGAAGGAAGAAGTTAGTGCTGTTAAACAGGATGTTGTGAAAAACACAACATAGATCTCAAATCTCGGGAAACAAAACCAAATGCTAAGAGATGCTATAGCGAGAATTGAGAATCATTCTCGCAGGAATAATATGAGATTCTTAAATATTCCTGAAAACGAAGAAGGGGCATACATGAAGACTTTTATAATCTCTCTTCTTCGATTTTGAAGGACAAGGAGGAGATAAACCTTGAGAGTGAAATACAGAGGGCGCACAGTGAGCCGTTTCAATGTAACCCACAGAGAACCAAACCCAGAAACATCATGGTAAATTTCCTTTCCTATAACATCAAGGAGGGGATACTTAGTAGTGCTGCAAACAATGGCCCATACGTGGTTAATGGCTACTCCTTTCTGGCTAGGTCTGATGTATGTAAGATTACAGAACAAAAGCAGTGGGAGCTAGGCGGAAAGATGGAAGAGCTTCGTAGGCTGGGAGCGAAAGTGCAGTTAAAATTCCCCGCTATGCTCCGCATAATGTGGAATAATAAAATGTATAAGTACCGCTCAGTGGAGGACGTTGAGGCATTAATATGTAGAATGAGCAATGAGAATACGTCAAAATAAAACATTGCTCTGTAGCTCTCCAGCACTCTAGCAATGTATAAATAAGTAGCGTGTCAGTAAATTCCCCCCGATGGCATGCCTATAGGCATTATTATGCCTAGTAAAGTAGGGAGGATTCCTCAGGGGGGGCACAGTAGTGGAGGGGAAGGGGGGTGGTGGTGGAGCACTGGTGGGGAGCAATGAGGAAAAAAACAAAAAAAGTTCTCAACCCCTTTTATACACAAATGTCTTTTCAGTGCAGGACTGAAACTAGGAAGGGAACCTATTAAGAAAGATGACTTCAATTAACATCCCGAGTATCAAAATCCTTACTTGGAATGTGAATGGCATGAGGTCTAAACCTAGGCAGAGGAGAATACTTGAGTATCTAAAAAATAGCCAGGCACAGGTAATGCTGTTACAGGAAATGCACCTTATAGCAAATGAGAGTAAGGAGTTGTTTGGGAGGTGTGGCTAGGTCCAAAATTGTATTGCCTCGGATCAATTATTTTGCTGTAAGGGAGTGGCTATTCTGATTAGGAGTGGTTGTGGAATAGAAATGAAAGAGTCAAGCACAGATAGTTCAGGTAGGTGGGCATCAGCCCGGGTAAGGTGGGCAGACATGGATTTCTTATGTATTGGATATTATGGTCCTAATGAGGATAATCCTCAATACTTTGTAGACCTAGAATTGAGGATGGCAGCAATTTCAGTTCCCGTAATCGTAGGTGGTGATTTCAATGTTCTGTTAGACCCTGTGTTAGATCGGTCTACAAGAAGAGAGTATATATGTCCCTAGAATGAGGAACGCTCTGAAAGGCATGATACGTGATTTCAATTTAGTCGATGTATGGAGGCATTTTAAGGGTAAGACAAGGGGGTACACATACCATAGCAAAAAACATCATCACTTTTCAAGACTTGACTATTTTTTAGTTGATAGATTCTTTTCAGCAAATATTAGGAAGATCAAGCATCTCCCTGCTCATATCTCAGATCACTCACCTGTAATGGCAACCATACAAGCTCTGAGACCACAACCACCTAGGAGATGGACTTCAAGGCGGGCACTGCTTTTAGAAGAGGGGGTGGAGATAGCTTTGAAGGAAGCAGCGACTGAAAATTTTGTTAATAATCAAGACACTGCCCCCTCGAGTATTGTTTGGGATGCCTTTAAGGCATATATCCGAGGAATCCTAAAAAGCCTATACTCATTAGAAAATCGGAAAGCACGTATAGAACTAGAGAACAGTGAAAAGGAGATTGGGATCCTAGAGGAGGCTCTATATTCCGTGAGTTCAGGGGAAGAAAAAGCGAGGATGGAAGAGAGGTTGCATGAGGCACAATTGGAAATTAAAATGAAAATAGAGCAAAAGTGTAAAGCTAGATGGCAAGTGGCGAATATAAAAGAATTTGAATATGGTGAAAAAGCAGGTGCCCTGCTTGCCTGGAAAGCGAGATTGGAAAGGTCAAAGAATGACATAAAAGAGTTAAAAGTGAAACAGGAGAAAAGCTGGATAGCTGGGATTCTATGCAGGAGCACATAGTTTCAATATTCTCACAGCTCTATACAGAAAATATTATTGCTGACCTCACAAAGACCAGATGTTGGCTTAGCACACTTGATCTTCCATCACTGAGTAAAGAAGGAAAAGATATTCTAGAAGCCCCAATCACAAAAGAAGAGATAAAAGGAGCAATAAAAAAGTCTAAAAATGGGAAGGCGGCAGGGCTTGATGCTGTCCCGGCAGAAGTATACAAAAATATAGCTGATGAAATATTACACACCTGGGAGATGCTGTTTAATTTGATATATAGAGGGAAAGTACAGAATCCAGAATCGTGGCATGAAGCCTCTGTAGTTTTAATTTTGAAACCTGCTAAGGACCCCGCTAAAGCAGAATCATATAGGCCAATCTCCCTGCTAAATGCTGACTATAAGATCTTTGTCAGCATTTTGGCAGGGAGGCTATCCAGAGTAATACCTCAACTAATACATGAGGATCAGAAGGGGTTTATTCCTGGAAGGCAAATGTGTGAGCTAACCCAACAGCTAATAGGATGCATCGACATAGCAACAGAGAGATCTATCTCCTTGGCGGTGGTCACATTGGATGCCGCTAAGGCATTTGATCGAGTTTGTTGGGAGTATTTATGGGTAGTTCTAGAGCATATGGGGTTCGGGCCTCACTTTATAATTACATTAAAAACATTATATAACAGCTCTACAGATAGGATTCTCTTAAATAGAGCCATTACTAAGAGTTTTAAGACCACGAGAGGGACACGACAGGGCTGTCCAATTTCACCCCTGTTATTTAATTTATGTATCGAGCCATTTGCTCAGGCGCTCCGTCAAGACAATCAGGTGAAGGCCTTCTGTATAGGAATGTTCGGAAAAAAAATATCATTATATGCGGATGACCTAATCATCTCTTCAACAGACCCGGTCACAACAATCCCAAGGGTAGAGCAATTGGCAGATGATTATGGGGCCCTGTCTGGATACTTGGTACACAGAGAAAAAAACAGGATTATGTGTTGGAACATCCCGGATTGGAGGGGGAGTGCACAGAGAGAGATTAGATATTTAGGTATTAACATTCTCAATGCAGCGCAGGATGTCCCACAGCATAATTTAGAAAGAATTACAAAGGAAATTGAAAAAACTTTAGCTAGGTGGAAGAATCTTCCGCTGACGTTATACGGAAGGGTCAGTTTGATTAAAATGGTCATTCTGCCGAAGCTTACATTTCTTTTTAATTGCATACCTTTAACGTTCTCGAGTAGGCTAATAGATAAAATACAGGGTAAACTGGGCAGTTTTGTTTGGGCAGATAGAGGAGCACGTATGTCCTGGAAGAAATTTAGGCGCAGATTGGCAGAAGGAGGGCTTGCATTAGCAGATGTAAAATTATATTGCATGGCATTCCAGTTTGAAAACTGTAGGGTCGTATTATGCACAACAGGGCACAGGGTGTGGGGAGGTTTGTGTGAGGAGATGATTAAAGAGTGGGGAGGGAAAGGATTTTTGTTTAAGTTTGGCGCACTGAAATTTTTCAAAAAAGTAAAATTAAAAATGTTGAAGGCATCTTTGATTTTGTGGGTAAAGATAAGGAACATATTAGGAATCGGATATTATTCAGGAGAGGCTCCAATATGGGACTCACCTTGTATGCCTGAATGTTTGCAGGATCAACTGAGTGTCCCACTTAGGAGGCCAGGAATAGAGGTTTGGGGGTACCTGATATTGAGGGATGAACTGGTCCCATGGGAAGTATTATGGAGTAAGACAGGGGGATCTCTGTCTCGGTTTAAATTCCTACAGCTAAAGTCTTGGGGGGGGGGAAGGGAATAGACGTGAGACTAAGAGTCTTTGGGAGTTTTAAATAAAATGAAAGAATGAAAATGTAGCAATGAAATTTGGGACGAGGTGATGCGAACTCTTGATCCACAAAAAGTATGGCAGCTCTCCTTCAAGTTACTTTACAAAACAGTCAAACCATCGAACTTGAAGAGGAATCATTTCTTTACGGCAAATAGACTATATTGGACTCCACAAAAATTACCAAAGTTTGTAACTGATGCCCCCCCCCCCAATTGATTAGTGCTAATGATAAGCATATGTTTTTGGAATGCCCTCAGTTAAAGGAGTATTGGTCTGAGGTCGAAAGGATAATTAATGAAATTCTTGATACAAAAATCGAAGTTAGCCTCTTACTAGTAATGCTGGGGGTAGTAGATCAGCCATGTAATGACATCACTGGGGATAAACATGCCTTGCTATTCTAATTCTTCTCGCTAGGCGGGAAATTTGCAAGAAATGGACTGAACCCTACCCACCACAAGGGATGGACTGGCTACGAGTAGTAAGAAGAACGGCGAAAATAGATATTGAACTTGTATTGTATAATCTTTTGTATAGCGCAGTCTGCCACCCTACGGGTATCCTGGAGCTGAGAGACTATGATAACATGGGACAGTACAAAACGAGTAGCCGGTGGTCAAGATGTATGCCATCTATTCTAGGCCAAAAAGCCATGTCTTGAGATCTTTCCTAAAGCTCAGCAGCGTTTTAGCCTGACGCACCTCTTGGGGAATCTGATTCCAGAGGCGGGCTGCTGTCGTGCTAAAAGCCCTGTCTCCCATATTGGTAAGTTTTACTCTGGCAACAACTGCCAGGCTTTGACTGGTGGACCGGAGGGGTCTTTTTGGTTCGTACCAAGAAAATCTTTCACGCAGTGGTAGTGGGCCAGTGTTATGTAGGGCTTTATAAACCGTGACCAATGACTTAAACGTAATCCTTTTTTTGACAGGAAGCCAATGGAGGTCCCTTAATGCCAGCGTTGCAGATGAATCACGCTGTCTCCTGAGGGCCAGTTTGGCTGCAGTAGACTGTATTATTTGCAAACCCTGTACAATATAGAGGGGAGCACCCAGGTACAGTGAATTACAATAGTCCAGTCTACTCAGGATCACACTCTGGCCCACCAGGGGCCTTGCCTCATTAGGGAGAAGCGGGAGAATTTGACGAAGAGCTCTCAGCAAAGCAATACAGGTACCGATAGTTTCATTCGCCTGAGATTGCAGCTGGAGGTCTTCGTCCATCATAACCCCCAGGTTACGGACTGTTTTTGCTGCCGCTATTGGGGCGTCCTCTGGCCAAAGCCGGAACTCGCCCAGGAGATGTTTAGTCATTTTAGCTGCACAGCAATGCAGTAGCTCCGTTTTCCCGGCATTCAGCTGCAGTGAGTTGGCTCTCAGCCAGTCAGAGACTTTCCTCATACCTGGAGTCCAATACATATCCTAAGATGTGGGTGGCCTTCCAGAATTGGGATGGAGACATAAGTGTGTAACCCCTTCTGTCCAATGAGTACACCTGCGTTGTCTGTGCAGCCAGGACACTGGAAGGGCACGAGCGCAGGAGCTATTGAAATATCGCAAAAGCCTGGGGAGGTACAGATCGGCTGACAGGCTATTATTTGCATATAATGGTGGTATGAGGACAAAAAAATGCATCTATTTAGCACAATAGAGATAGCCATCCTACTACCATTGTAAAAGAAGAGAAAAATGTGCTGTTGGTGTTGACCATTGTTACTTGATAGCTTAAATCAAAATGATTCCATGTAGCTAGCTGCCTTGGTCTATGACCCTTAATATTTAAAATTATCACAAAGCTATATTTAGTGCAACTTTGCTTATGAATTTGTGAGGGTGACCAGGTTTCCTGAAACATGCATATTGTGGACTAGTGCAAAATATATATCGGTCTGATCAATGTCAGACTAGGATAAATAATAGGCCCATGCACAAAAAGAAAAGAGACCCACATTATTGAAGCAAATAGCTAAACAAGTGATTCACATTTACAAATTAGGCCAGTTCTTAACTTACAAAGATATGCCATATAAGTGTTTTGCAAGGTTTGGGAGACTACGCAATTCTGCTTGCTGCAGGCAATGTTTGAGGTAAAGTAAGGTAAACCCACACTAAAAACTAGCCCACCTGAAGATAAAGCAGGTCAACAAACTGCTAAAAATTCAGCCCAAACACTGACCTGTCAGACCAGACTTTAGGGCACTGCCCTCTAAGTCTGTCCTGTCCCAGTGGTGATGAACTAGCCACTTTTGCAAACTAGAAATGTGCAAATTGCCCACCTAATGGTTTGCAAATGGTGATGTAATTTGCAATGAGACTTAACTGCTGATAGGTCAGATTACAAATTGCCCAGTAGCTGGGGACGCAACATGACATGTCTAACGAATATTAAGGCGACAGGAAGAATTTTGCAGCCGCCTATGAATAGTTGCATTTGCAGGAATGATGGCATGCAAGGTAGAGCTGAAAATAATCCCTGCATTTGGTTTGCCAAGTGGGAAAAACTTTAAAGGAAGCAGCCCAGTTCTATTACCTCTTTCACCACTGAGGTGTGTGCCAGAGCTTTTTTTAACATCATCAACACACCTCTTTAGTCTGTTTGTGAACCCATCCTATGTTTTTGACACATTAAGGGCATTTTCATATCCTGAAACACTAACCACTTACATGTTGCTAGAATATCTGGAGTCTGTCACTACCAAATATGTGTGGGTTTTCCTAGGGAATGTAGTCTGCACAATCAATTATATATTATTAGCACAGAAGAGTACATTCTGGCAGAATCACTGTTTATGGCGCATTGTTAATTTGATAACAGATATCATACTCAGATTTACATGGAAAGTATAAAAAAGAAATATTTTTAATTCTGCATAAGGAATCTATTGGTGCAAGCAAGACCTCCTTTGCTTTGAGTGGGTGACCAGTAGGATACTGAACATCAACATGACTTAAGGAATCTATTGGTGCAAGCAAGACCTCCTTTGCTTTGAGTGGGTGACCGGTAGGACACTGAACATCAACATGATTTTTGTCAGATTTTCTCTTTTTCTTTCAAAGAAATGATCTGTTTCCCTTGTGCAGGAGCATATCTTTGCCAAGATTTGAACTGAATTGCAGTGTTTCTCGGTCTCCAGAGTGTGGAGGACATATAAGGGTTTCCTAAGGGTTCGTGGTGCTTGAAGGCGATAAACTTGGTACAGTGCGTTTGGAAAATTTGTAAAGCACCTGAAAGTGAAATGCCAGGTTTCTATGACCTATCTTTTAGTTGCACATATAACCTATGGGCTGCATAAAAGCATACCACAACTACATATTTCCCACAAGTACACTTCTTACTGTCCGACCTCCTTTGCTCTGATTAGTTTGCTAGTAGAACACGCTAAGTTTTTGTCAGATTTTAACATTTTTTACAGACATGGTAGTTCCCTGCACTCTCTGTTGAACAGAAACATATATTTGCCAAGGTTTGACCAGAGTCTGTGTTCTATTGGTCTCTTGCTCATGGGTGTAGGAGACCTGTAGGATGTTTCTTTAGGTTTGAGTTCTGCAATGCTGATAAATGTGGAACACGTGGGAAAAAAGCAGCGCCACTGAAACCAAGATGTCAGCTTAGATAGATGCTTCTAACCACAGATGTCTCATCATGGCCAATCGATGATGATCATGATCAGAGGAATCAGACTGGGTCAAATAGTTTAAAGCAGTACTCCTGCACACCTGTAAGTGGTGTTGTGCAGCTTCGCAGCAACGTGACAAGCAGTGCCACATATAAACGCCACACATGTTCGCTGACGTCAGTTCCTTTCTTTCCAAACCTTCAGACTTGGATCCAGAGCTTCTCCTTGGCCTTGAATACCACAAATTTTGTCAAGACTTACCAGTTTGCAAGGAAAAATATAACCCCTTTAAGACCACAATGTTCAAACTGTTGCGGGACAGTTGCAAACAGATATTTGTGATAAACTCCCCCACGAAGTGTGATCGTGGTGCCAGCAGTTGGAGCACTACTTCAAATCCTGTGATGACCTTATTGAGATAGACTCAAAGGTCATACAGGACTGGAAGGTCACAATTTACATTGCAAAACATAAGAAGATGCCACAATGTGATCAGTAAAAGTTGAAAGGAAGAGCTCAGATAAGCCAAACAAAAAGCATAAAAAATTGAAGAGGGAATCCACTCCTTTGCACCACTCTTAGATTTCAAAGAGGGTGCAAGGGGGATCAATGTGCCTACTGGTCTCTCTCCTGATCTCTTTCAGAGCAGAGTCTAGTCTCGGCACACCTGAGTTTCCAGGTCTGTTGGTGATGTTGCAGCAAGTAGAGGCCTTCAGACACACCATGCTGCACATTGTGGTAATTTTTCTGGCTCCATATGGAGTACCTTTGGCACCATGAGGCCTCTAGTTGGACTTGCACTGAAAGGTGCACCTCGGCGTGATCTGTGTCTGTAGCACGTCTTGGTTCAACACCGAATCTGGCACTGACTTCAGTGACTTTGGCCATTCCCTGTTCCTATTGAATTGTCCTAGAGGCTGATGTTGAAGCCAATCAACCCCAATGGGCTACCCAACTCCAAGCAGAATCTATCACAACCTCAACACAGATAACGCCCAGTTTCGACTGGCACATAGCTAATACGCAATGCTTAAGAGTCTGAATCTTTGCGCCTACCACTTACTTTACATATTTGTTTTAGCACTGACTTGGGCACTGACAATTACAATGAAAAGGGTGAATATGTCCCACAATATGATGAGGATAATTGGTATGAGGAATGTCAAAAGGCCAGTTGTTTGGTTACTTCTCCAGATACTGGACTTGTTTCTCCCCTGGTCCTGTTAGGGAGGAAAGCACATTTTTCAGAGTTGTTATGCAACGGCAGGCATAAGGTCTAGACCTACAGCTCGCCACTATTAAATTAAAAACTAATGTGTAAACTGAAGTACTATATCCAGGTAAAGCCCCTACAGATCCTTTGTTACATTTAATGAGGCCCTTCATGGATGCCCTTTTGGGCACGTGGTCGAAATCATGCTTGAGTCTGCCTGTTAAGAGGCAGGTCCCTTGTTACCATCATCCCTCACCTGTTGTGATGATATTTGTGAAAGATTTGCAACATGCGTTTGTGCCAAAACCCTTTGGGATGCCACAGTGTGGCTTTAACTTACCTTCGTTAATGTTCTTTCTGGTGAGTGCAGATTCCTCCCCGACCCTCCCCCCGTCCTGTTCTGTCTGACTGAATTTTTATTAATCCGTAAAGTTCATGATCCAGAGAGCTGCCAATGGTCATGCTAATCTGTAGATTTGTTTTTTTTAGTTTATTTTACTTACAATTGCTTAGTTAATAAAAGCCAGTGCATAATGACCGAGTGCCATTAAAACCATAAATATACATGAATAAAACTGAGCATGTAATATGTTGAACAGTTTATCATTAAAACTTTTTAACTAAGGGAAAAGTGCAGAGCATCAAAGTTTAAGAAAGCAGCAGTGCTCTTGAGACAGTGGTTTGATGCAAAACTATCAATGTTCAATCTGTTCCTGCTGTTCTGGTACAGAATACAGGGTCAGTGTGCAGTGCATCGGGATGCTGTGTGCCTCAGATTCTGCATTTTCTTTTCCACTAGTGTGAGGAATTTTACCAGCCTACAGTTTAGTTGCGGGTCCCCAGGCATAAAGCAGGCCAGCACTGCTTGCCTCCGCGAACGTATCCATCTTTGGTTGAAATGAGCCTAAAGCAGCTACCTCCTTTCTTCCATCAGCTCTTTGTAGATGCATAGTAGGTGCAATATGTCTTCTGTTCCATTGCTGCATAAGTGGCAGGAGGTTGGAGTCAGCTCTCTCATCACAGGTGGAAGATGCAAGGCACACATGAGTATGCCCATGTAGTGCCCCAGGAATTTTGATTTAATAGTTTTGGGGTACCCAAGGTTGAAATATATTTGGGGGGCAATAGTTTTGTAGCTGTTTAAGGTCTTCCAGGAGTGAGCTCTAGCTGAGAAAGTATCCTTACCCTCCCTAAGTGAGAGCTTCTTTATTGCTTTCCATACCAGTAGATATGTGTGTCCTAAAGCTGAGACAGCCCAGTTGTTGCCAGGGACTCCTGCAGGTAGCTTCTTGCAGGTGATGTGTCTCTCTGCAGCTCTTCTTGCCCTAATAGATGGTTTATGGGGTTTGGAGCTGCATTCCTGATTTTACTCAAGCAGAATATTTAAGCTCCATGCCTGGACAAGAACTATTTTAGTAAGCTTAACTCCAGTCGAATCTGTGCTAGTGAGGTGTAATTGGGGAGGTGTTCGACCTGGCATCTTTTAGCATGTTTCCTCTGTCTTTTTGCTCTCTGACTTCCTGGTTTTGACTCTGTTTTTGCTGGTTTAGTTTGTCTGCACACTTTCTCACTGCTGTTCAGTGTTAAACTGCAAGTGTTCCTTTTGTAAATTGTCATATAGATTGGTATTTCCATGGTTGGCATATTTGATTTACGGGTAGGTCCCGAGTAAAGTGCACTGAGAGTGCGAGGTCCTGTAAATCAAATGCTGCTAGTGGGCCTGCCGCACTGATTGTGCCACCCATATGAGCAGCCTTTCAAAGGGATCTCAGACCCGCCACTGCAGTGTCTGCATGCAGTTTTTATTGCCATGTCAACTTGGCAGGTGCACCCACTTGCCAAGCCCCAACCTTCCCTTTTGTTACATGTGAGTCCCCCCTAAGTTAGGCCCAAGGTACCTCTATGAGCAGTGAGCAGTGTATGTGAAAGATAGGATATGTCCTGGTGGGTCAGACATGTCCTGATAGTGAACTACAGTGTAATTTGTTTTTCACTGTTAATGGCTATCTGTCTCATAGGATGAAATGGGAAATACTCTTTAAAATATTACGAGTATATCTTCCAATTGGAACAAGAAAGAGGTATGGAGTTTAGAATGCCTGAATTTTAGTAAAGATTTTTATGTTCTGTGTTTGAAAATACCACTTTTAGAAAGTAGGTATTTTATTGCTTAGCCATCCTGTGTGCCTCTGCTGGGTTGTGGATTGACTGTCTGGCTTCTGAGTGACAGGGGCTTGGGATGTGCATTCTCTTCAGACAGCCACTGGGGGGTCAAGGTGTGTCCTGCCTCTCCTGGATGAGTCAGGCTGGTCTGACTGGGCCTAGGCTGCATTTAGAGAACTGGGAAGAGATTTCTTTGCACCGAAATGGTCCTGGAAGCTGGGCCAGACAGGACGAAACTGATTTGGACTAAGAACAGACACTCTCTACACAAGCGAACAGAGAGAAATGCAGTATAAACATTGGATCCCAGATCTGAGAACTTTAGAACTCACTTGGATTAAGGACCCTGCCATGAAGAAGAGCTGGAAGAACTGCCAGCAGGAGTACTATACCTTTGCTGTGTTGTTGCTTTATTGGGTTGGGCTGCAGTTGCTGTTTCTGCCTTGGGGTGAAAGGACTGGACTGAACTTTGAAATAGAGCTTGCCCCCTGTTCATGAAGTCTCAGAGAAAGCAACGACTTCACTCATCACTGGGTACCGCATCTGAAACAGTGGTTTCAGTTGCCACAGAAGGGGAAAGCATCTGTCACCGTCACCAACACTGGCGCAGGCTCTGTGACCTGAAGGCACCAGAGAGGGTACTGCTTCACTTTGCACTGAAACCCTGGTCTCACCGATGACAACGACCGCTGCTGCCACCGAGCTGCTGCTTGCACCGCTACCTGTGGGCACCGCACTCCACACTGTCTCACCTCACTCCACGACCCTAGTCTCACCGATGATTTCCCTGCCCGCTGACCTCCACACCTTGGTTTAGGGGCACTGCTCGTAAGTCACACGGCGCACCTCCCCGTCCCACACTGCTTTCTGGGATGACCACCATCAGCTCCTATCAACCGGCACTGTCGCTTGCACCGTGACCTGTCAGCACCGCAACAAGCACCGCTTCACTCCACACCGCAGCCCTGGTCTCAGCAATGCCGCTGGACATCTGTCCTCAAACCACTCCCTGCAACGCGACTTAAGAGCACTGCACGTCGCACCGCTATGCTTCACATAACAACATCGATGTTCGCAGTGTTGTGTGTAGATTTAGATTCCGTATATATGTTTCCCTATTTATGCCCTTATATAGGTACAATTCATATTGCCCTTATTTAGGCATAGAAAATCCAGCCCTTATTTAGGCATTGTCCATGCTAACCAAATACAGGTATGGTCTCCAACGAGTTCTTGGAAAACCAAACTCTTAAGCCTTTAGGAATTTCCCTTGCTTGGATATTGATTTCTCCAAGAACTCATTTATTATGCATGAACATCTATTCCGTAGGGGTTCATTCATGACGTTCCGATGTCCGACATTTCTCGTCAAGAAAGGAATTCCTAAACACCTTCAAGGTATAACTATACCTGCACTTGCCCTGGCAAACCACGGTTCCGGTACGGTCCAGCTCGACTGCCTAATTGCGGTACGCCACGGCAAGTGTGGAAGGAGATCGAGTTCCAGCCTGATGCACTGACCAGACGCTGTCATCCTCCTTGCAGAGAATCCAGCTCCAGTGTTTCTGACTCCCCTTGCAGGGTGTTAGATATTGAGTCCCGGAACGAGATTCCAACCTCGAACATTCTAAGGTATGGAGCAGACTAGAACTTAGAGAAACTTTTGGCAACTCTTGGCAAAACTAAACTATAGCTAGCTATACTTTAGAAACAGCACCTACTTCTAACCTCGTACTACACTTAGGTTAGGTACACTGGGGTAGAACAATTAAGAAGCATCAGATGAGTATTCACATCTTAGCCTGTGTAATTTATGTATGTATTTTAATTAGGGCTCCCAGTTTTATGGTATTTATTTTGTTGCCATTTCCGTCTGTATTTATCCATATTTATTTTTTGGGCATTTTATCTCTATTTATCCACATTTATTTTTGCTACAAGCAGAAGTCAACGCTGCAGCTAGTATTTTTCCACATTTATTTAAATTGACAATGCACACATGCATTTGGTTGTTATTGGTCAACATAATACATTCATCTGAAAACCTTGCCATTCGCAGAATGTCCCAAATACGCTTAAAAGTGCTATCACAAGCCATTTGTGTCAGAGCCTTGCAGTTTCTGTAATCGGCAGAGACTGCTACATCCTCTCCCCCACTGAACACTGAACACCATACTGCCCCACTGAGAGAAACTCACACTCCCTTCAGCAACAACCCAATTGTGCCCCGCTATAAACACCTAAAAGCAACTCAATTCAAACTATGCACTAGACAAGAGTAATTTGGGGCCTGAAATAAGTAACAACATTCTGGAAAAATCAAACACTCCTAGGGAATACAACTTAAAGCTTTAACACTCATTATTCAGAAAGCTAAGGACATTTTGCAACTACTCTGTCTTGTTTTCTTTAGTTATGTAGTTATGTATTTATTGTTTGTATTTTAAAACCTTTTTTCTCTCCTCCTGAGGCCGCGTTTTGGAATAGAAAAATGTCAGAAAAAGCCTTTTGTAAGACAAGTGTCCTCTTTTTTTGGATCCATTTCCCTGGGGAACGAATGACGGAAAGGAGAGGAAAGAACAGTCACGGTTTTCGGCAAGTGAGGAGGAGCACGACAAAGAGAGGGAGTAAGAGGAAGAAAGAGGGGGGGCAGCAGAATTGGACACTGTCCTTGTCTTGTCTGGGCAAGAAGGAAGAGAAAGCAATGATTATGGGCTATGCAGTCTCACTTACACCCTCTTCCCTGTGTGTGTCTGACTGAGCCCTGCCTTCCAGTGCAGCCCGGGCTGAAAATACAAGGATTGGGTTTTTTCTCTCCGCTGCCCACTCCCCCCTGTCCACCACAGGCGTGTCTGAGAGAGAGTGAGAGTGCAGCCCAAGCCAAGGGAAAGGAGGGGGGGTGAATGCACTGTGTGTGAGAGTGATTCACCTCACGGAGGTGGGGCGCTGAGAACAATGCAGGCCTCCTGGCGCTGGCAGCCGCAGATCATCCGGGAGCTCAGGGCACCGTGCCTCCTGCCACAACCCCCCATTGTGCAGGCACTTACTAAGTGCGAAAACAATGTAGCAGACATTGTAAGGGTGAGACGGAGGGAGGGGGCCTGCACACAACACAATCCGACAAGCTGAACGGGACAAACGGCAGCGCCAGAGTGAATTATTTGGAAGTGACCCATGTGATTACACTTGAATCTATGTGCCTCGGGCTCAGCTCTATGCGCTACCTATTGCTACATAGAGAAGGGGGTGGTGCTGCATAGATTACTGGGCTTGTGTTGTTTCAGCTGGCCGATCAGTGTTGGTTCTGTAGGCTCTCAAGCCCTCTGTGTTCTCGGGCCCAGAAGTGAACCGGAATATAGGGGAACGCCTGGGTAGTCTAAGACAGGCCGCTGTGGCTGGGGCAGTGTCAGTCATCTGGGGTGCATGTTGCAGGAACCAGCAGACCTATCTGTTGTGGCCAGAGGCGTAGTAAGGCTTTGCTGAGTTTGTGGTTGGACTGTTCTTGCAGCACACGTATCCAGTGTAAAGTGCTCTGCAGTCCGGCCACAAACTCAACAATCACTACACTGATGTAGCTAGGCTGTGCAGTCCAACGATGGGGGTGGATTGTGGGGGGGAGGGAGCTGGCATACAATACCTGCTTTTGCCACCCCCAAAACAGCATACGCCACTGACTCCAGCCCCAGCCCCCCATACTTCCCTTTCTTTTGAAATGGCTTGCCAGGATCACTCGAGCGGCGGAGCGTAGCCCCGGACATGGCTGGGGCAGCTAACAAAAGGCCGACAGGAGTGCAAAACGACCCCTCATTGAAAGAAATTTCCAGCAAAACTGAAGCTGGTGTTTCGCGTTACTGAAGGCAGCCGCAGCCCTAGAATCAGCAAGAGGGCGTGGCGAGGCAATTCGGCTGGACCACAGCAGCGCAGCAAAATGTGCTAGTATTTTCCCAATTTTACATATAAATACAGACAAAGGAAAACTTGTTTTCTGTCTGTATTTATATGTAAAAATCAGTTTGACCGGAAAACCGGGAGCCCTAATTTTAATTAATATATGTCATAGCTACAAACCATGCTATTGCAGTATTATTTTATCTTACTGCTAACTTGTACTTCACAGCCTGTCTTACGATTGTAGCAGTTCATATCTCTTGCACGAGAAATACGACTGTTCAATAAACTCTTTTTATTGAAACGCCCGTCTCTGTATTTCTATGCAACTCTGTAGAAACGAAGCATGCACGATTGACTGAGTGAAACTGTTATCTATTGTTTCCACGATTCTGAGATTATTCTGATTCTAAGGGAAACAAAATTGTCATGTTTATGCGGTTGTCAGAAACTAATACCTTCTTGTTTATTCGAGAAGTTTCTAAGTGACCTCTGAGTTAGCTGGTACACACAAGTAATTAAGTTTAATGTACTCGATAAGACATACTGACATCAGTCCTATGTCAATTCTATAGTGTATATTATTCCAATGCGCAGAGCCTATCAGGGATATAGGAACTACACTACAGCAGGACCGGCCTGGACGACGCAGTCGGCTGGAACCAAAGGTACTGTTTACTAGTCTGCTGACACTAAAGCCAGTCTACACAACGCAGTTTGCCGTAACTGTTGGAAACTGTTGTTTTCAGCACTGTAGTAGCTCTGGACAGAGCTATCAGTTTCAAGGAACTGCATTTTAAAGTAATTTCGGCATAGTGCTTATTTTTGATTACTGCATGTTGGTCTTTTATCGTTTTGGTCTTGGTTGCACAGAAAAATATTGGTTATTTTTTTCTAAAACTGGTCTGGTGTCCTTTTGTAGTGTTTTCACTGTGTTTCTGTTGGTTATGTGCAAATGCTTTACACCCTGCCTCTGAGATAAGTCTGACTGCTTGTGCTAAGCTACCAAGGGGATGAGCAGGGGTTATTTCAGTAGTGTATCCCCCTCATCCTGACTAGAAGGAAGGGTCCCTATTTGGACAGAGCTGTAAACCATTGCCAATTAGAGACCCCATTTCAAACAGGAGGCTAAACATAATTCGGTATGCCTTGACTAAGGTACTGTCCCGTATCTTGGCATCTCTGCCTTGCATGGGTTTGGTGCCAAAGGTGATTGTTAGAAGTATTTTGCTTGTCTGATCATGAAGAGGGGGCTCAGTGTATGCCCTTGCAATTTTGGTTTGAGGTTATTTGGTGGTACTGCTAGTACCAGCCCTTTCCTTTTGATTGCTTCTTTCTGGTGGGCAAAAAAACCTTCTTTGTCAATAATATTGCCTACGTACTTAACATCATCTGCCAACTGAATTTGTGTGTTGCCCAGGTACCAAGTCAATTGCCTTTTTCTCTTGTTGATGGACATTTTTCGTGTTTTCTCAAAATTGACCTTCAGACTATTCTTTATGGCAAAATTCTGCATTGTGTTAAGGAGATGTTGCAGACCCACCTAGGTGTGGCTGACCAGGACCACATTGTCAGTGTACAGGAAGTTGGGTAAGGTCTTTCATCCCAGCCTAGGGGCATGGGAATTGCTGGTGTTGGCCAGAAAGAGGTTGAATAGGGTGGGAGCAAGCACAATCCCTTGCTTCAGGCATTTGGTTGTTGGTACTCATCTGCAAAGGTCTGTACCCACATGTCCATGTGGAAAAGTATCAGCATGTTTAGTAGAGCTTGGGAAATATTCCAGTGGGCCAGCTTCCCGCACAGCCTTGCCCTGTCTATGAGGACAAAGGCTGCTGTTAATTTAATGAAGCAGAAGTGTTGCGGCAGTTTGGAGGCCTTTGCCGTGTCTTTGAGCAGTAAAATGGCCAACCTATTTGTTGTCCTGCCTGAAGTTTTAGAGAAACCTGTTTAGTAAAGTTAAATTATTGTTTACTCTGCTGCCCAGTCCTCTAGCACTGTTCCTGTAAAATATTTTGCCTCATTGTCGATCAGTGCGACCAAGCAATAGTTTTTTGGCAGTGACTTCTATACACTTTTATAGATGAGGGAGATTGTTGAGCCTTTCCATGAGGCTGGGATTCTATCGAGGGATAAGACTTCAAGAAAAAGAGGGTGTAAAATTCCTGTCCAGTCTTCTGTCCTTAGTTTGGAGAGCGCTGAAGGAATGTTGTTAGGGCCCAGAGGCTGTTCTCTTTTTTGCAATTTGCTGCCTTATCAAGTCTATTCTTGAGGCTATAGATTTGTGCTCATATTCATCAGATGATTCGGGTGGGAATGTGCAATTGTCTCCCTTTTGTTGTTCCCCTATGGTGGGATCCTCCGAACTTTCCCTGACCACCTGACTTATCGTGAATCATGTGTTTTGGTGGTTCAAGTGGTCTTAGATAGTTTGTCCAGGTCTCCACTGAAATGTGAGATGTAATTCACCGTGGTGCGGATCCATTATCTTGTTGATCATCCTCCAGAAGCATACACTGTCATTGTGGTTGATGTCATGTAGTAACTGTGCCCAAGCCTCTTCCCCCCAGCTCTGTTGACTTCCTTCTTCAGTTTTTTGAGTGAGGTTCTTTGCTGTCGGAGTAGGGTGTGGAGGATTGTTTTACCTGGATTGTGTCTCCCAGGGTTCTTAGAGTGCTATTTATGGCTCTTTTGGTTAGCTTTAATTGTTTTCTCTGGGCATTCACGATCCTTATTTCCTTGCTAGATTCCTGGTGAAGATTTGATTTGGGTGACATGGTGCATAGGTCTACTAGTTTAGCAGTGAAATGTTCCCATCTATCGATGAGGTTGTTTGATGTTCCTGATTGAGCTTGTAGCAAGTCCATTGCTGAAGATGACAGTCTTAATGATTGCTTTTGCAGATTTAATTCTCTTGAACCTAATCATGTAAATGGAGTCCAGGGCTTCCACGGGGCAATTTAATGGGGGTGCAGTTACTAAAAGGAGTATTTCTTGCAGTCGATGGTCGCTATCTCCTTTGTCCCATAAGCAAAATACAGTGATGCAGTAGAACAGTGAGAGGGTGACAAAAGTGTAATCCAGTGTTGAGCAAATTGAAGAAGAGTAGATGGAGGTCACTGGCTGAGGAATCTCCCATTGAGTGCCCTGACATTGAGGTGCTCTTGATCATCTAGTAGGCTTTGCTTTTGCTGCTCATTTTTCCATGGGAGTTTCCCTCTTTGTGCAGGTGTATTCCAGTGTGAGGATTGGCTCTGTACTTCGTCCTCCGACGATGGGCCTAGGAGGTGGTGGTTCAAATCCACATAGAGAATAATGTTTGACCTGTCCAGCCTACTTATCTGCTTTAGTCTTTGGTCAACTAGGTGTTCTGAGTCTTTTACTTTGCATTTTGGGTGGATGTAGGTGTTGACTATTATTGCCTTATCCTGAGATACCTTGAGGGAGAGAATTGTCTTGACCTTAATGGTGGCCGTTGAGTAGGAGTCCACCAGCACTGCTAAGGTTGTGCAAGCTGGTGATACATAGGTTGCCAGCCCTTCTGATAGGTGTTCCGAATCTCCCTCCCTTTGCTTCTGGTGTGTAGAAGCACATTGAACACCTGCAGGCAGATCGGTTCTGCCAGGCATGTTTCAAGAAGCATTATTATGTGAAATGATTTTAGGTACTGCAGGAGCCCCAGGTCAGATGTTTTGCTTGCCAGTCCACTTTTGTTCCATGAGCAGAGGCAGAGGATGGTTTTGCTGTCTGTGATGGCTGCATCCTCCTGTAGGTCTTGTAATTGGATGCCAGGGAGGGCATTTATAGTGCTAGAGATCCACCTGAGGTCAGGACGCGTGTTTCGTGGTCCTGATGCTGTTAGGGACCAACTTTCTTTGGTGGTTGGTACTGGCCTCCTTTTTGGTGACTACACCAACGCCCCTCTGAGCACCGAGCGGGTATACCTGGTCAAGTTAGCAGTTATAGTGCCCTGACTCGGCTAAAGCAGAGAAAAAGGATAGCCTGGGTTACAGTGAGGGGAAATTTTTATTCCTGAGACCTTGAAGATGTGGTGCTCAGCTAATACTTTTTTGAGCGATTGTTGCTGTTCTACAGGTGGCTTGGGGGCTACGGAACTCTGAGGGGGTTGCAGGGCAGATGAACTCTTCGGAAAGTAGAACGGTTGAAGTTAGTTCCTCTAGGTTTGGGGTTGATGATAATAACCTCAGGATGTTTCCTCTGTTCAAGACATCACAGTTCCCTTTAGATTTGTACTCAGGCTTGGGGAGTAAGATATTTCTATAAGGCTGCATTTCCAAGGGAGACTGTGTTGGATGGAATAGCCCCCTAAAGATCTGAGTGACTAGTCTGTGCCCATCAAGCTGGGATTGCTCCTACTTCTTTGGATTTCCAGAACCTGCTGTTGTGGTGGCTGAGCCGGATTTTGGCAGCCCTGTGAATGCTGAGAGAGCTTCCTCTGGCGTGTGGATCCAGGTTGGGGGCTGCAAGCTTCTCCCTGTGATCGTATGTGTAACTGGGTCTTAATTTGAGGGGCTGGTGGTTGATCTGGGATGGCCCTTGATGTATGTCTGCACATAACTCAAGTCTTTGCTTGACTCCCCTGCTTCCCCAGGATCACTGACGTCCACCGGCGAGATCTTTGTCGAAGACTCCTCCCTGGTTGGCGTTGGGAGGGTGGCCATGATGAGACACAGTGGTGTTTCTTGTGCTTGGCTTGAATGACCCCTTTTGCTGTGTGGGGAGTTCTCGGGTGACCGAGCAGCCCTAGTTTCTGAGATTTGTATGCCCCAGACATTTTTGTGGGAAGACACATCTTCCAGGCTGCCCCGACTCCTAGGTGCTTGTACTTCCTGCTGTTGGGCATCTGAGTCATGAGGTGAGACCTCTAGTTGTCTTTGTTGATTTCTGAGGATAGGGTAGAAGGCTGTTTGGTTTGTGAGCATTTTTTGGTTCCAGTTTTTCCTTCTTTGCTGATGTTGTTGCCTTGGGCTTTAGTTTTAGGGCTCCTACTGGTGGCAAAGCTACTTCTTTGAAGGTTCCTTGATAATCAGCAGTGGAAGAGGATCCCGCCCCTCAAGATGATGGCTTGCACGCTTCTGCAGATTCTTTATTTGATTGGTCAGCACCAGTTATGGCTCTGAATGGATTTTCTTTCCCAGTGAGGGTGTGCCACAAGTGGCTGTCGGATCTTTCTACATTGCTGTACATGGGAGGGAGAGTGGACATTTTATCCATGATGGGCAGTACTCTCAACGTATTTGTGCCTCAGACTGAACTCTCTTTATAAGGCAAGTGAAGCCCCCTGTTTCTAATCAATGTCAGTGACAAACAGTGCTAGAGTGTTGACTAAGGACATCTGAGTGTCCAATTAGTACTGCAGCACCTCCACAGCCAGCTGCATGGTGTTCAGAAGAGAAGTCCATGCGGTGTCAGACTGCAAGGATTGGCCCCCCATGGCATCCGGGTCGGGTCCTGCTGTGTGGCCTTGTGGCACTTTGGCAGGGTGGACACATGAGGTGGGTCCTGCAGGTAGGAGGCCAGTATATATCCTCCCATTCTTGCATGCCTAGGTACGAGAGTGCTCCCAGCCCCACCTCTTGGTGTTACATGTGTTCAGAGATTGGAAGACGTAGGTTGACACTGGTGGGAGATTGGGCCCAAGATGGTGTGGAAGCATTGGATCTAGTATTCCAAGCCACGGAATCCATGTTTGGAAGACTACCGTTGTAGATCAAGATAAGGGTCTCTTCTGGTTGATGTTTCTGAACCATCCCCTTGCTGTTTGGAGCCTCTTTGGTATTGCGTGTGCCTATTGTCTCCTTTAATCTTAGTCCAGAAAGGGCACCAGCAGTGGCCTGGGCTGATGGCAGGAAGGTCACATTGGCTAAGAGAGATGCTGAGGATGATGCCTCCTCCTGGTCTTTTACCACTTGTTCATCCGCTGAGCTTGGACAGCCTGTATGCCTAGACTGTGGCATGGTTTGGTCCGTGGTGGTTGGTCTCATAGTGGCACTCATGAGTAGGTTCAAAGGGAAAGGGTTTTTGAGGTCCCCTTCAGTCTGGCTTCCCATCTCCTGGGGCTGTGAAGACTGTGGCAGCTGTAGGGGCTTAAGAGGAGTCTGCAGCCCTTTGAGAGCACTGTTGCTTGAGAAAAGGGCAGAGCGGGAATCTTAAACTTAAAGAAAGCAACATTTTATGTATATTTTAGGCTGGGTAAACATCTCTGTGGGTTCAGCTGCCTCCTCTCTACTTATGCTTGTTGTGTCCTTCAATTCTGACTCAATTGCAACTGGTGGTACTTGCGCACTGGGTTGTTTAGTTTGTAGTCTTCCCTCTTTTCCCTTCTGGCCTTGAGGGGAGAGGCCCCCTTGTTCTACCAGACCTCATTGGGTGCTCAGTACATTAGCACATAAACACTAATTAGCATCCCCCAAATAACTTATTTGAGAAAATAAAAGCAAGCATGTCAAAGACCAACTACTGGAAATAAAGTTAAAACTAACTAATCAATACACACACTTTACTAATTAAATTAACACTATTAAAATGACACAATTATATGTTAGGGCTTAGGGCTTAAACAGGGTTTATTTACTATTCCCAAAGAAAACATTCAACATTAAAGAGATTAGATTTACAATTCTGCCTACAAACTAAGCTATGATTGGGAAGGTGTTGGACTTCTAACACTTATCCCAATGTAGCTTAGGTTGGAGTAAGAACAGTAAGTCTATATTAGGAAAAGTTTTGTTCATTCAAAGAGTTAAATTTAGTACTCTCATTTCCAATTTTAGCTACATTAGGTAAGTTAATGATCTTTAAAAGGGTAGATTTAATATTCCCACTCCAAGGTTAACTGTAAATAGGAAACAAGGTATATAATAAAAGGGTTAAATATACTAGTCCCACTCAAATTCAAGCTAAAGTATAGAAAGTGTAGAACATTAAAAGGGTTAAACAAAGAATTCCTGCTCCAGTCTAACCTACTTTGGAGACAATATTGGGCATTAAAAGGGATAAGTTTACTATTCCACTCCAATCTAAACTACATTGGGGAAAGTTTGGGGCATTTAAGGGTTTAAATATACCATTCCCACTCCAACCGTGGCTACAGTGGGGAAAGTGTTAGTCATTGAAGAGGTTAAATTTACTTTTCCCACTCTAATCTGAGCTACTTTGCAGAAGGTGTTGGGCATTAAAAAGCAAAGATTTACTGTTTTACTCTACTCTAAGCTACATTTGGGAAATTGTTGGATATTTAAAGGGTTACACTCACTCTTCTGACTCCAACGAAGCCAAAGTGGCAAAAGTGTTGGGTATTGAAGGGAATACATTTACTGTTTCCTCTCCAATCTCTGCTACATTGGAAAATGTATTGCACATTAAAAGGGTTACATTTACTATTCCTTTCCAATCTAAGATAGATTGGTGAAAGTGTAGAACACCCTTCCAACCTAAATAAAAGTGGAGAAAGTGTTTGATATTAAACGGTTACAGTTTCTATTCCCACTCCTATATAACCTATATTGAGACAAGGGGAGATTTACTATTCTCTGTCCAATTTAACATAGATTACAATGTAAGCTGTGTTGGGGAAGGAGTTGGATTTTAACAAATGTAGAGTTACCATTTGCACTGTATTCTAACCTACATTCAGGAAAAGGTTGAGAATTGAAGGGGTTAAATTGATTCTCTCTCCAAAATAATTATATTGAGGATAGCATTTGACTTTTACAATGATAGGCTGTATTAGCTATTTGCAATTTAAAGAACCAAGTATATAAATAGATTATTTTGATTAAATCATGGTAGTTCATATTCTGTTTGTAATAGTTTTACTAGATACAAGTAGCTAAAATATATCAACAGATTCATACATTTGAAAATCATAATTGAAAAATGTTGTTATATTTTTGTAAATAATTAAAAACAGTATTTTTTCATAAACTATTTAGTTTGCATTTGTGTAGGAATAAATATACACACTAGAATATATAACTTTCATAGTAAAAAAAAATTACACCTAACTAAATTGCGAAATGAAAATAGTGAAAAAACATTATTTTTATACTGCACACTTTTCTCCAATAAACCGAACATCCTACCATTAGAAACAGTTAAAAACTTACATCAACACAGTGAAATAATACATCAAAAGATCTGATCAATATGACTACATAATTTAACAAAGAAATGAAAACAAAAAAGTAGCACTTACATCAATATTTGTCGCAATATTTTTAAACAAAATCAATTTAAGAAAATAAACACCCACCCAATTCCCCTACAAATCCAAAACCTGCCCCAAAAAATATTTAACACTTTAATTATGAACGAATAATAACTAATGAGATTACAACAATATTAAAAAAAATGGTATACGTATCTATATTCTACTCAACTAAAATTTTAGCAATAATATTAAACACAGCACAAAAGATACACTTACCTGTGATACTCTTGGTGACAATATTTTTTTGTCACAATATAAAGACAATAACATTATAGTAAGACCGTGTTTCCAACTCAATATTTTGTTCATACATCAACAGTTCACCGACTTCACCCAGACAAAGCTATGACCTGCCTCAGTCCCTTACAATGAGACCATCTACCCTTTTATACAGTTACTACGGGGGACATACCACAACCTTGGGGCATTTAAGACACAACTTATATACAAAAATGTGAGCCAGTGACTGATACCTATGGGGAGGAAAATGAAAACTCAGCATGCTAGACAACCCCCATTTATAGCGAAAAGTATGGAGGCAAGGGAAGGGGAGTACAGGTAGCACCCAGACTAAAGGTAGTCATCCAACACCAGACCCGGGAAACCCAAGTAGAAACATCAACAAACAAAAGAAAAAATGCCCTCCCTGAAAGCAACAAACTGGGTTTGCTAGTTGAGCCCAAGAGTAGCACACATATGGATCACCCCAGGCATAGGCACATTACTGAAAGCAGTGAAGGTAAACTTCATGTTGCTCTGTCATAAAGGGAAAAATACACATACATACCCTTCGATCAGAACAGGTATGACTGCCTGGGCTGGGGGAAGGATGCAGGTGAATGGGTTGACTTAAGTAGTGTAGACTAGGGAAGGGTATACCTGCACAGTAGTACCTTGCTCTCCTGGAACTCTCATGGATTAATCATCAAACAGCTTAATGAAGCTGCATATCTTTAAAGAAATAACAGAACAGTACTTCATTATGAGCTTCCAGGAGACTTGGCTGTGAAGGAAATCCCGCAAATAGATGGGTTTCTAGAATTTCACCAGAAAGCATTAGAAAATGGTAGAGGTCCTCCCTTGGGGAAAGTACAAATGTTGGTATACACCAAAGTTGCCTCAAGGATATTGGAAGTTAAGACACACTGTAAATGGATCCTTGCTTGTGGCATTAACTTGCTAAAAGTGAATAATAGAAATGAAGGTATCATTATCTTCAATATCTTTTTACAAGCAAAAAGTACCTTCATCTATAATGAAAATATGGAATTGTTTTAAGAAGATGTGGCTAGTACAGGCATGCATACCCCCCAAAACCTGCTAACTCAAATGGAGGACTCTAACCATAGATTTTTCTCTTGATGGTAGACTAAAAATATGAGGAACTTCTAGCACTTTTTAATATACAAGGTGCATGTTCTCTAGCAAACAAGGCTACAGGAAGGGATGTAGCTATATTAGACTTCCTTACAGCCAATGGGCTTGCACAGCTAAATGGTCATATGTTTACAGATGATCCAGCGCGAGGCCAAAACCTGATCAGGGCTCAATACTCAATTCATTCAATTACAATGGCCCATACACATTCACCCAGAATCCCTGATGTGCTGGGGTCAATTTAATATTTACGTTCAATACTCTTCCTTCTAAGATCCATATAACATCATAAAATGTTACTTTAACTTTCGTTCAACTTGGTCAATGGACCAATTAGTTGAATAGTTGATGAGAATGATATTACTATCTAATTAACCCTTTAGTCAACTAAATTATCACAGACTCTCGGTAAAGTTTATAAAACTTTATCTCAAAATTATTGCAAATGCTCAATGCATAGGGTTACAAAATGCAAATAATGAAACCCACAAAGGAAGAGATAAACATCAGCAACTTCAAATGAAAACAAACTCATAATATAGTCAATGATATTATGCATAGAGGAGTGGATAGATTAAGAGACAGAAGTTTCAGCAAAATTAAATGCGAAACAAAATATACCTAACAGAGGGGATAGATGGTGAGAGAAAAGTTTCATCTAAATAATATAAATCAATGTACTTATGGTGGAGAGAATAGGTGAAGAGGCAACATTTTCAGAGTCTAAATACATTTGCAACTAATTTGCATGAATGTGTCGGAAACATACAAACCTAACGGTCTATGGAAAAACCACCCCCTTGGCCTAGAAGTTGGTGGGGGTGAAATAGAATCAGGGAACAAACATTTCAGAACCCAGGAGCAGGACAGGGACAGGAAACAGCAAGGCCTCTCTGTAAACCGACGATCAGCGACGCATTCACTCGTCTTCTCCTCCTCCCAGCAAGTCTAAACCACACCCCTAAAGTCACCCCAATTATACCCCAAAACATGCATGTCTGTCCCACATTATTTGAAACAATTCTTGAAACTAGACAGATGATTGGAGGGTCTAAGAGGTGGCTCTGTCACACCACGGTAACTTCACTTACAATTTGGTCATTTTATTGTTCTACATCCTTTCTCACAGTTTGGTTCTTAATTCGTTCTCACTTTTTCTTATACAGGATACATTTAAACATTTTTATTCATAAAATTGATAACGTCCGCGGAGTAAGACTCAGGTTCCACGGTTGATTTTGTCACTTGGCAGCCAACCGTCACATTGGCCTTCAACCCTTGCATCCCTTTTGCTGTGCACAGCGCATCTGTCTTGCCTCTGACAGATCAGATTCACTCCTCAGTTCACCCCTCCCTCTTCGGACAATTTAAGAAAAAATGGCGTTTCATCCAGAACACTATAGTAAATGGAAAATTAACATTCATTAATTATATGACAATGTAGCCTTCACTGTTTACCACCCCCCTTTCCACTATTCCCCGTTAGCGGGTCTCCTAGCATAGCTTTAAGCAGAAAGCAGCATTACTTATGGTTTTAAAGCAAGATGCAACATGCAAACTACGAAATCCACATGCGGCCTAGTCATGCATTATTTTTCATTTTCTTCAAAGCATACTGCAAATACGTTTTTTCATATAATATTGCACATCAGTTCATATATGCGCAAAGCTATTTCCCACATGTTTGTGTAAGGTGCACATTAGGTTTCGTTTACTACTTACTGTTAGTACATATTATAGGAGTATTAATTCAAACAGGTTTCTTTTCTTGAACCCCTGCTCCATCAATCTCCCCTCTGATGGCTTTCAGGAGCCATCAAAAAATACCTACCATACCAAATGCCATCTTCATTTTATCTAAAACTCAGTACTCCTCTCTTTTTATGGCACTGGCATTATCAGTAAGGCTACTATCGATACAAAAACAATTGGCATTATTATTTTCCCTAATAAGTTACTTACAAAGGTAGAAAACCATTTACTCACAGAGGAGAAACCCTTATCAAGTTCCTCCCAAACACCATCAACCTCCAGTTGGGTCAAGTCCTCATGTAATTTCATAATATTCTTTATATATCCCTCAATTCCTGTACTCTTGTCGGGGATATATGTATAGCAGTGTTGAATTTTCAACATACCTCAGACTCCACCCTCTTTTACCAATCGGATATCAAGGGCAAGTCGATATTGCAAAACCACTGATATGATTGCAACCACCAGCAGTATCGATAAACGATCAACCAATGTGGAAAACTTTTGAATTTTGTGTGAATTCAGGACGACTCCAACTGAGGGTATCAGTGCACCAAAAATATCACCTACTATTTCTGAAAAACGTGCTCTCTTGTTACGTGTTAGCTCGTGATTTATCTCACTTAGTTGGTTACTATTTTGGACTACATGGTAGACTTTAGGAAATACAATTGCAATATAACAACTACCATGCCAATGTGCAGGTAACCTGTAGCAGGCCTTCTTACCACATACATAATAAACTCCTGGAAAGACAGGATAAGTTCCACCTTTCAATCCCCAACCTCCGGTAATTTGGAAAGTATGCTCACATTCACTGCTACCGATGAAATCATTGTTAAAGTTAGTTTTAGTTCTAAGCAAACATGTTTTCCCTTTTTAGGACCAGTCCAGGGAAATTGCAGCATATGCCTCGCCTTTCTCATAATCTCCTTCTCTTAAAGCCCACAGTGGTACCCGTGACTTCTGTTCAGCAGCTTTTCTTTGGAAACTTTCTCTTCTATCTTCTATCATTTCTATAAAAATATTTTCTTCCACCCGTAAACTAGAAGTCAGGTTATTTCTATAGGCATATTCTACATCTAAAGTTTTAGTGATATGGAAGAACTCTCCCATATGACGTGCATTTTGAGACAGACGAAGGTAATCACATGCACACATAACAATCGCTCACATTCATGGTGTCAATATATTCATACAACAATTTAGTAAACACATTTAACAAGAAATCACTCATTGATTTATCATGATGGAGAATACTTCCATCCAATGCTTCTATTTTAGTATTAGAAGTTTCATTAGTGACATCACTCATTCTTTCTCTTGTTACATCATTAGTATTGTTTCCATCATTAGTTACCATTAGAAAAGGTACAAGGATAGTTAGTAATATCCACATAAATTATAATAATAAGACACTACATGAGCAAGCTTTGATACATCTACATTTTAGACTAGATTTTGGATGTTTAGTCACTTCTGCTTTAGCCATTTTGAATTCTATAAAAAATTAAATTCTATCTAAACCTATGAACACTAAAAATAAAAATTATCTTTTTTCTTTTAGTTATCAACTTTTTCAACTTACATTTTCACAGTTCTCTTAAGGTGGTCTCAATTTGCTTTCATCAACTTGCTCAGTGTCAGTACTGTCTTTCTTTTCACTTGGATCAGAACTTTCAATTTCTTCCAATATGACTTAGGTCCATTATTGTGCTTTTTATTTTCTGCTTGGAATTCTTACTCTCCTTGTTTTTCGTACTAATTCTTCTCCTGACTCTTCTTGTTCTATTTGACTTGAGACCTCATTACTTTGTTCTGCTCTTCTTTTAGACTTTCTCCTCACTAGAGCGTATTTCAGTCTTTTCACTACACCTGGCCAAATATCACCTTTTCTTGGTTTCTTGGTTTGGACTACTTTTTCACCTTCTGTGTCTGGTTCACAGGTTCTTTTATTTGGCCTTTCTTTGATCTGCTCTTCTTCCTGATTTTCAGCAACTTCTGTTTCTGCTGATTCGATAGTAATTTATCTTTCAACTGTGAACTCATTACCTTCTGGCTCAACAGCAGGTTCATTGTTTCTGGTTTAACTGTGAACTCACTTTGTTCTTGGTTAGCAGTGAACTCACTTTCCTCTGTCTCAACAGCAGTCTTTTGAGACCTAGTAACTGGTGCCCACTTTGCTTGAATTGTGCTCGGCCGTTCATCATCTCGTTGTTCTTCAGAATCTGTCTCTCTAGATTCATCAGCTTCACTCACTTCAAGCACTGGTCTTTGTTCTTGTTTTACCAGTTGCTGCTCTCCTTGTCTTTCATGTTTACTTGTCTGCAATGGCTCGCATGGATCCTATTTTGAAAGCCACCACACTTCACTGCCATTGTCATCACCAGTATAACTTGATAAGGTCTTTTCCACCTGGGTTCTAAGCACGGTTTTCTAACATGCTTCTTGACAAGAACCCATTCACCTGGACTCAGATCATGAGCTTGATTTTTCTGTGTTGTAGTTGTATCTTCTCCAACCTGGTGAGACACGGAACATACCAGATCAGCCAATCTGCTGCAATAATCGAGTACCAGATCATCAGATATACTCATCAATTTGTTCGCTGGTATGTATGCTTGTCTCATTGCTCTTCCCATGAGAATTTCGGGAGGACTCAATCCCGGCTTTTTGTCAGGAATACTTCTTAGACTCATCAGTATAAGGGGTAAAGCATCAGGCCATTTCAGTGATGTGGATGCACACACTTTCCCTAATCTGGATTCTATAGTGCCTAGGAGTCCTAACTTTACTACTCCTATACTGAGTAAAATCCTAACTTTAAGAATTTCTGTGTTCACAGAAGGCATTTAGGAGTCCTAAAATTAGGACTCCTAACTTCTGTGAATACCGAAATGAGTAAGTGCCTTCTGTGAATACCAAAATGGTAGTAAGTTTAGGATTTTGTCTTAAGTGAGTTCTGTCTCTAAAGTGACTGGAATTCCAAACCTAGGAATCAGTTCTCTCAAAAGCATTTTAGCTACAGTGAGGATATCATTTCTTCTCGTGGGGTAGGCTTCCACCCACCGAGAGAACAAGCAGACAACAACTAACACATACCTCAGCCCATTACATGGGGGAAGTTCGATGAAGTCCAATTGGAGACAGGTAAATGATTCTCCTGCTCTCTCGATTCGTCCCCAACTAACAACTGTCTTTCTGCCTGAATTTTGCTGCTGACAAGTGATTCATCTCTAGCAAAGGCTCTCTGCAATGACCCTGAACTTCGGGTCATACCATTACTGCTTGAAGAGTCAGATCATTCCATCTCTTTCAATATATGCAATTCCATTGTAAACTCTGGCCATATGAGAAAGTAAAGAATCTGGCAGGAATGGTCTTTCATCAAAATAGATTCATAGTTCATCTTCTGCTATCTTTCTACATCTGTATTACTCCACCTTTCCTTTTCCTTATCCCTTGCTTCTTCCTGCATCTGCCTAACTTCTTCCCAAGTTTCAAATGTTGTGGTAAACATAAGATCGCATTTGGTATTTCCTCTTTCAAATGATCTGATTAAAGCCATTGAATTTTGTGCACAGAAACGCGCAATTTGGTCGGCATATCTGTTGCCCTTTGTCACATAATCATCTACTGGTTTATGTGCGGCACATTTGATCACTGCAATTCTTTTGGGCAATTGCAAAGCATCCAATAACTCTTTTACAGTTTTGCTGTTGCTAATAGGGGAACTTTAAAAGGTCAGAAATCCCCTCTGCATCCATAGCTTTCAGGTTTTTGGAAATTGTGCACGCTCTAATCAGAGCTATCAATTCAGCAATTTGAGTAGACTTTACCCCTTTTAAACAGGATGCTTCAAGATCTCCCGCTATGGTGCAAACAGTATAGGCAGTGCATAGTTCACCTTTTCCATTTCTTAGACATGACCCATCCACAAATATCTCACAATCTGATTCCTCCAAAGGAACATCCTCTATATCAGGCCTGGGCTTAGCGCACAGTGCTTTCACATCCAAACAATCATGATCCACTTCCTCTCTCACTTTGTCACAACGTGAATTTGGGAACAGGGTTGCCGGATTTACAGTTGTGCACCTCACCACAGTCACATTTTCAGCACTCAGAATCACTCTCTCATACTTAGTCAGCCGACTATAGGTCAGGTACTGTGTACAGGTATGGGTTAAAAGAATTTCAACAGAATGTGGCACATACACCTTGACTGGACATTCCATCACAATTGCTTCACTTTGTTCCAGACTCATACAAGTGGCGGCTACTCTATTCAAAAATCCTGGTAATGCTGTAGCCACTGAATCCAAAGAAGCAGAAAAATATGCTACTGGACATTGTGCCATTCCACCTTTTTGACTCATCTCTCTCACAGCATTACAACGCAAAATCCTTGGTATAATCTGGCATTCCTAATACAAGTATATGACAAAGACTGCTTCTCAGTTTTACAAAAGCTTCCATACTTTCATCATCCAGAATAATTGGATCTTCCACATTCTTCCGTGTCAACCTCTGTAGAGGTTTTGCAATCAGTGAGAAACCACTGATCCACTGCCTGCAATAGCCAACCATTCCCAAAAACATGTGTACTTATTTCTGAGTTTTGGGTGAATTCATCTGTTTGATCACTTTAATTATTTCTGGTGTCACTTTTCTAACTCCTTTTTTGGTCTCGCTAAGCCCAGCGCATGCGCTGGCTCAGAGAGACATTTTGGACGTGAGTTTTCAAACTGCTGCTGCATGGCCGCCATTTGTCTATCACGGGACATTAGCACCACTCGGCCGAACGTCTTTCGCTTTGATCTTCAATGCTCGTTAGTGCTTATTTATCTGGCTTGGCAGACTCGCGTCTTTTTCTCTCCCCTTCCGTGTGGTCCCCCCACCCCGCCTTTTCTTCCTCGCCTGGGCCTGTGACTTCCTTTCTTCCTGATAGCTCTTTGCATCTGTTCACTTTGCTTGTTTTACATGTTCTTGCTTCTTGTAACCTTCAGTAAGGTTTTCTTTTTATTTCTTATACAAATTAATAGAGTTTTTTAGGGCTATAACTATGTATGAGTGTAAACGCTAACTTTCTTAGGGCAAGTCCAGCGATAAACTGGATTCGGCATAGCTACTCCGCACTGCTATTTTGCTTCGATTACCACATTCGTTTAGCGCAGAGTTGTGTTTTAACTTTTTGGACGTAACAATTTTGCCCAAAGTGGCGTGCACGGTTATTGGTAAAAATAATGGCATAACTAATGAAAGGCACACATTCAAACTACTGCTTTGTCCTAATTCCACAGCAGACTTCTTTTCTGCACCGGTATTTTTCCCAAAATAACAATAAACTTTTTTTTTTTAAGTTTCATGAGTCCTCTGGAGTTACTGCATTAGCATTACATTCCTAGCCGATGCCATCACTGCAGCAGCCATTTACATTTAAGATGTTGCCAATAGTCACACCACAAAGAATATTTTTTGGATTGTTTTATCCATTTGTTTATGGGCAAGTGCGTCGATGCGTATGGACCATAGTCCTTTACTAAAAGCATACTAGTGCAAAAAAGAGTTCAATCAATGACAGATGCCAGCTGGTGTGGAAAAGGTTGCTTTAATTTGTTCGCCCTGCATTGCTACACTATAACAGAGCCTGGTTCCAAACCTTGAAAGGCTTACATTAGCTAAAAAGTTAATATAAAATCAGTTCCAGCCCTGTTCCTACTTCTAAATAAATTTCCTTATTACTGGTACAACTAATGGTTTATTCCCCCACAGTACTTTCATACAGCGCTTCGGCAGAAAAGCCCAGTTTACAAAGACGAATTGCCAAATCGGAATTTTACAAAATCTTATCGTTTCCATCAGTGCTGGATGCTACCTCACTATTTCCACTCACAAATTTATACTGTTCACCACTTATTCTAGGTGTTTTTCATCTATGCCAGGCAAACACACACACACACAACCACACCCACAATCACACACACAACAACCACACACCAACCACACAACCACACACACAACCATACACACAACCACACACACAACCACACACACATAACCACACACAACCACACACACACCACCACACACACAACCACAACCACACATGCAACCACACACACAAACCAACACACACAACCACACACAACCACACCCACCCACACACACAAACACACACAACCACAAGCACAACCACACACGCAACACACACAACCACACACACAACCACACACACACAAAACCACACACAAACACACCCACAACCATACACAGCCACACACACACAACCACACACACAACCTCACACACACAACCACACACACAACCAAACACACAACCACCCACACACAACCCCACACACACACACAACCACACACACAACTACATATACAACCACACACACCCAACCACACACACACAACCACACACACAACCACACACACAACCACCCACACAACCACCCACCCACAACCACACCCACAACCACACACACAACCACACACACACAACCACACACACACACAACCACATACACACACAATCACATACACACAACCACACACACACAACCACACACACACACAACCAGACACACACAACCACACACACACAACCACCTACACACACACAACCACACACACACACACAACCACACACAACCACACACACAACCACACCAAGCATTGGCATAGCCAATAGGTCTCGCCTTTGGGACCGTAAAAGTGTTTAGCCACGCAACAGTTGATGTGGTTGCACCAAGGATATTGTGCTGCATAACTAAACACTTAGAAGATCCCAAAAGCGAGACCTATTGACTATGCCAATGCTTGTTCTATTTTGTGTCCTAGGTACTGGATTTCCTGTGTACAAAATTGCAGCTTTGCTGGGGACCCTTTGTGTCCTCCTTCTGCTGAATGGTTCAACAAGGCAACTGTGTCTGTCACACATGCCTCTCGTGTCTTTGATGCCACTGGCAGTTAATCTTCAAATTTCAAATAATCTTTATTCGGATATTAAAAATAACCATAAAAGATACATATAATATAATCGGGCCTTCTTCTAAAACAACATTTTTCAATCACCTATACATAATTCACATTAAAACAATCATGTTAAAAATCCATCGATATAAACATTAAAAACCGGGACAATAATACTCTGGTCATTTGGTCATATCAAATTTCCACCCTCCCTGGAGAGAAGGATCATGAGGCGCCAATCTAGATTTAATTCTTTCATTTCTACTCCCTATAGATGAGGGCAGCCTGATTAATCCTCTCCCCTGGTCTTTCTTAATTTAACTGCCAGACGCAAAAAATTTACTATACTGAATAAAGTGAAAGGTTCAGAGCCACTTTAGCCTGTCTTATATTGGAGCGTTTTAGGATTGTTTTTAAAAACAGTGATCGTGGGTAAGCATAAAAGGGGCAAATTAGGACAAAGTGGAGGGTGTCTTGCGGAGATCTAAGATCGCAGCCGCAACACCCTTTTAAACTTACATCATGTACAAAACCCGCTGGGACAGACAGGATGTGATGCAGAAGATCCAGTCTAAATCTGGACATTAAAAATCTGTCCTGTCTGTTATACATATTGGCAAGATAGAATTCCATGCCCGGGTTAACTTTAATAAGCTGGTATGACCTTTCTGTACTTTCCAGCCCTTCTCTGGCTTCTCTATCCCTAACTAAATGCTGCATGCCATCTATCTTTATAACACCCTTGTCTCTGCTAGCCAACGTGTGTGGTTCATAAAAAAAGTTTTCGTGGCCCAGACTAGTCAGTACATCCCTTACATATTTGAGCCATGGTATTAGGGGCCACTTGTCCCCTTTCATACAATCCTCTAAAATCATTCTGCTTAGGCTTGCCTCTGGGTTTGTCCAGATGTTTATCCAACAAGAAATTGGTTTGAGGCCAGCCTTGTCAGTGAGATAATCTATACCTAACTCCTCATGGGCAATAAACGAAGAAATGCATTTTGGCACTTGCAAAAGCATTTTTAAAAACTTGTCTTCTTCACGTTGGATGTTCCCCACGTCTGTGAAACCCCAAACCTCACTCCCATACAGGATCTTTGCACAACATACCGAACTATATAATTGAGCGATTTCATGCGGGGACCAGCGACCCAATCTAGTCGCAAAGTTCATAATTGACCCCGCGGCGCTAGGATGTTGGCTACATTTATGACTTACTAGTGGCTTAAAGTTAAGATCTTGGTCAAAAACGATCCCCAGATAATTAAAAAATTTTACTTTTTCAAGTATATGGGTTCCTATTGTAAAACTACAATTCTTGGCTGGCTTTTTACCCACTTCCATGATATATGATTTTGAAAGGTTGGGCACTAAGTCTAAGTCCGCCATGAATCTAACAAAACCATTAATAAGTGCCTGTAAGCTCCTTCTTGTACGAGCCAAAAGGACTGCATCGTCTGCATATCGGAGGACTGGTATACTTCTCCTCCCTATGCAGGGACAGTCTGCCTCCAGTACTCCGAACGCCTTGTCTAGCCCGTTTATAGAAAGCGTGAACAGAAAGGGCGCTAGGATACAGCCTTGCCGCACCCCTACCCGGCATTGGAAGTCTTCTGTAAGGTCACCATCATCAGTGAATCTCACCGGTGCCGTTGTATCAAGGTGAAGCGTCTGTAAAACTTGTATCAGTCCAGGTTCAATACCCATCTCTACCAGCATCTCCCACAGCTTTCTTCTGTTAACACAGTCGAAAGCTGCTGAGAGGTCCATAAATGCCAGATACACAGTACATTCCCTAGCCAGAGTGTATTTGGCCACTATGTGATAGAGATTGAGGCACTGGTCTGTGGTAGAACGCCCATTTCGGAACCCATACTGGAGATCGGTAATAATATTATGTTCTTCGGCCCAATCCGAGAGACGATTTAAAATGACTCTCCCCATAACTTTCGCCGTAACATCTATAAGGGATATTGGGCGATAGCATTGTGGGTCATTTCTATTTCCCTTTTTGAATATTGGCACAATGACAGCAGTGGACCACGATCTTGGCAAGCCCACCTCTCTAGCTGCGTTTAATACCCTGGACAATATTGGGGCCCAGAGGTCTACTTGACTTTTAAGTAAGTCTGGGGGAATCCCATCAGGCCCTGGCACCTTTCTCAGTGCCAGACCGTCTATTCCTAATTTTACTTCTGCAACCGTGAAAGGTGTACACTCACCCTCAGGTAATTCTATAACTTGAGATTGCTGCATCTCTTGATTGCCCCGATTATTTAAACTTGTGTAATGCGCTACCCAAACTTCTGGAAAAATATGGGACGCCACTTGCGGCTTGTTCAGGGCTTGAAAGCACGGGTCATTTATTACCCTCCAGAAGCTGGTCATATCGCGGCGCTCCGCTGCGATATGACCAGATATGAGATTGAAGGCAATTTTTCCGCCTATTGATAGCCTTTTCGTACCGATTCCTGCAATCAGCAATCGCACCTCTGTCCCTTGGGGCTGTTTTAAGTGCCTGCTTCAGATTTCTAAGAGCCTTAAAACATTCCTTATCAAACCATCTGGGACAGAGGTCGGTCTGCTTTTTTGATTTACACCTTAAAAGACTATCAATGTGCTGGGCAGTGCCCTCAAATGCTGCAATCAGGTCGCTCCCCTCTACCGTGCTGTCCAGGCATCTCCACGTCTGACTATCACTGTCTGCAAGGAGTGCTCTGTGTAATGCTAGCCCATCGATCTTACTCCATTTAATTCTCCTGCCCTGGTCCTTTGCCTTATATTGTCCCTCAGTAATCCTTTTATCCACTTTAGTGCGCAGGTCTGAAATCCCTATTATCAGTTCTAACGGGTTGTGGTCGCTAAATGCACTAGGAACTATCAAAAAGTGACTAACCCTACCAATTAGGGCGTTAGAGACAAAGATATAGTCGATGATAGAATCACAACCCAGTCCCTTGAACGAGGGAGTCATTGTATTTGGTGATCCGCCATCGACTAGATCCATTGTGTGTGTTAGGGCTAACTTACCCAAGATTGTGCCTAGTGCCATGCCCTCTCTAGAGTACTCTGTGTGCCATCCCTTTATGGAGGGGCAAGCGTCCCATATACCTCCTTCCCATTTCAAGTCGGGGCACTGGTGGGTGTTAAAATCCCCCATCAGGATTAACTGGGTACTTGAATCCCCCGTGTCGTTTAGCCCCATTAATCTCTCATCTAGCTCCACCAAATTTGACATAGATTGTCCCGCGTTATAAAAATTTATAAAAATAACCTTAAGACCCTTTGTAATGTATCTTATGCCCTGGAGACAATCAGAGTCCCACCCCAGGTCTTGCCAACTTCCTTGCAGCGTCAGTGCCACATACGTAATTAAACCACCCTTGGCTCGACCCATTGGCGATTTGCGGGCCGGGACGAAAAACAGTTTGTATCCCTCCAGGAATAACCCACTGCAATCCGTTTCCCAAGTTTCCTGCAGGCAGATGACTTTGTACCCTTTAATAAAAACTTGCCATTCGATATTAGAGATTTTAGTTGCAAGTCCAGCAATGTTCCAGGATATCAGCCTCAGCTCCGAGGTTGTTTGAACCCGGCCCCTGGTTCCCCCCTTTATCTTCCTTTGCGAGGGGTTTGTCTCTGGACAGATTACTTTCAGGAGCGTATCTTCCACAACCCTCACCAGCCCTACGGGTGTGCCAGCTTTTAGATCCTGGGCATTATTTCCAATTTTGGTTATGATTCCCAGGTTCCCTTGGGTGTCTAGTTCTCTCTCGACCTCAATGCTCCCCAAACTCCCCAGTCAATCTTGTTCATCCAGAGCAGAAAAATTGGAGAGGGGTGCAAATCTATTCGAAGCCAAGCGCGTGATATCGTCTCTGCCTTTCTTAAATGTTCTTGGCCATTGCAAGTTCTGCCCGGGGTCAAGGGCACTGTCCCTATAGAAAAAGTACAATGGGAGCATCCTTATGCATGACCCTCTCTCACTCTCCCCATACCGGTTGTCTAGTAGTTCTTTAACTAACTCCGGATATCTAAAATCTACAATAATACAGTCACCTGCAAATTTTTTCTCTCCACCCCCGATCCAGGCCACACTTCTGGCCATGAGAATTTGATCATGCTGGAATCTTCTTACTGGTATATTATTATGAATCCAGTGCGTGACCTTATTAATCAGAGTACTGACTGGTTCCTCGCTGCCATTATTTATTCCTGGTACTCCTACTAGCACTACTGAGTAAGGACAGGAGGCCGGGGGTAAATCTAATGTCTGGAGACCTGGAGTGCCCTGGATACAGTCCATACTGTTATTCTTAGAGGACCTCTTGGGCTCCTTTTGTACCAGACCACTATCCCTAATCTCATGTGGGATACCTAGGTTATCTGGGGCCTCCCTGCTCGAGTCCTTATTGCTAGTTTTGTCTGTCTCCGGGGGTGTCTTACTGTGCTCGCTCTGGGCTTTCTCCACATTGATTGTTACCTTGTTTCTACGGTCAGCCACTGTAGTCCCCTCCCCTCTCTCCTGCGGGAGATCCCTAGTGGATTGCCCCCTATTATTGGCCACAAGGCTATTTATAATCCCTTCCATATTAGAGATTTTCCCCATTACTGGCCCTAAATATTGGTGGAGGAGCTGTTCCATTTTATTTTCTAATGCTAAGATAATTTCTTGGGCCCCATCCATCCCTCTTTCGCTATGACAATTTGGACAGCCTATTATGTCAGGGTTCTTACTAGTGCCTTTGGTGGACTTAGTCGTCCTTTTCGACTGGGTTTACTGGCACGGGTAGAGTGTTGTGATCCGCCCGACTCTGAGAGCCCCGCTAAGACTTGTGGTCTTTTAGAGCGTGTAACTACCTCTCTACTAGGACTCCGTATAGGGTTAGCATCTCTTGATACTAGATGTGTACTAGACCCCTCTCTTGGAACGTCCCCCTGCACTGCTCTCTGTTGGGTAATCATCTGAGTGTCCCCTATGCCATGTGATCCCAATGCTGCATTTTGCCTGCCGTTAGACGGCCCTGTTGAGCCCACTGTCGTAATATCCCCCTGTAAACTTAGATCGACAGTTAACGGTGTGTCAGAAATGTCAGACTGAATCTCATGGACCAGGGTAGGTTCAATTGAATGCACCCCTCCACAGGGCGTTAGGCAGGAGGCTATGTTACCCAAAGAGGATCGCTTCTTGGCTATTTGGGAATCCAAGGAGAGTCTATGCTCAGCCAATTGAATCTCGTGTGCTAAAAGCGAATCAGCTTTTGTAATAAAAGCATCGAGAGTCCCTTTAACCCCTCCCTCCACCCTCGGCTTGGTGATCTTATTTTTGACCATAATCAGACGAAACAGTACTGAGTATCCCTATCACAAACCCTCTTGTTTTAAATACACAGATGTATTACAGCTAGCAATATTGCGATGAAACCGGCTCTACTCGGGATCCGCCGTTTTAGGCAGTCTACCTAAGAGCAATGTGCACAAGGCCAGGTCAGTGAGGCATACAACATATATTTAAGTCACCTGAGTAGCAGCATGTAATGTAGGGCCTCTCGTGTCCACGCCTACAGGATGGAAGTATCAATAGATGTCTAAGGCCAGAGAAGGAAGAGAGGGACGGGGCCCAGCCCGGCCTCCTTCGGCCCCTGACGGCCACAGACGGCCCGCCCTTTGCCCGGGCTTAGCCCGGCGCCGCCTGCGCGCTTACCGTGCAGCGGACGTCCCGCCTCCAATATAAACACTCGTTCGTTAGTGGAATTGTCCACAGCTGGTGCTTGTGCCCCGTGGTCTTCTGGGGCCTGTAGTTTCTCCTCTCCTCTGCCAGGGACCACGAAGCTGTCCGACACCGCAGGCAAAGCGTCTCCCGCGCAGCGGGAGGCGCGAGGCATTGAAATAGTCCCCGATAGCTAGGGGAAGTGTCCACAGCTGGTGCTTGTGCCCCGTGGACTTCTGGGGCCTGTAGTTTCTCCTCTCCTCTGCCAGGGACCACGAAGCTGTCTGACACCGCAGGCAAAGCGTCTCCCGTGCAGCGGGAGGCGCGAGCCGTTGAACTAGTCCCCGATAGCTAGGGGAAGTGTCCACAGCTGGTGCTTGTGCCCCGTGGACTTCTGGGGCCTGTTGTTTCTCCTCTCCTCTGCCAGGGACCACGAAGCTGTCCGACACCGCAGGCGAAGCGTCTCCCGCGCAGCGGGAGGCGCGAGGCGTTGAAATAGTCCTCGATAGCTAGGGGAAGTGTCCACAGCTGGTGCTTGTGCCTCGTGGACTTCTGGGGCCTGTAGTTTCTCCTCTCCTCTGCCAGGGACCACAAAGCTGTCCGACACCGCAGGCGAAGCGTCTCCCGCGCAGCGGGAGGCACGAGGCATTGAAATAGTCCCCGATAGCTGGGGGAAGTGTCCACAGCTGGTGCTTGTGCCCCGTGGACTTCTGGGGCCTGTAGTTTCTCATCTCCTCTGCCAGGGACCACAAAGCTGTCCGACACCGCAGGCGAAGCGTCTCCCCTGGCAGTTAATCAATATATAGAACCAAAACTGAATATCCTGGCATGACTAAAGTCTCCAGACATTTTTTCAAAATCTGATTGAAGAATGAGGGACTCTCTGTGTACCCTTGAGGAACTCAGCACCATGCCAAGACACGGTCTCCGAACTGGAATGCAAACAAAACCTGGCTTTCCAGATGCAAAGAAATCAAGCAAAAATGCTTGGCACAAATCAATAACTGTGTACCATTCATCATCACAGGGGATTTGATAAAGTATTTCTGCAGGGTTTGGTACTATTGGACAACAAGGTACAACAAGTTTTTTTAATATTTCGTAAATCCTGCACTTTTGGGCTTTTTGATACCTATGATAAGCAAATTACAAGGACTGGTCATTATTTATTTTAAAATTCCTTGTTCAATCATTTGGTCAACCACAGGAGCGACTCCTGCAATTACTTCTGGACTCATTTTGTACTGATGTGTGTTTGGATATAAAGCACCATCATTTACTGTAATCTGAATTGGATCTACGTTTGTCATTAGGCCAATTTCTTTTCCTGAATAATCCCACAAATCTGATCTCAGTGCACTTTTTAATTCTTCAGACAAATTAACTTCTGTAAGAAGTGAAAACAACTCATCTACCTCTGTTCCTTGCTTCGCTAACATCATTTTAAATTCAGCATCCTCATCAGGTGTCTGAAATGCAATACCATCTGGCGTACAATAGATGGTGCAGTTCATCTTGCATAGTAAATCTCTACTGATTTTCAAGCTTTCTGCACACTTGACAAGGAAATTTCTTCATAGCTTCCTCTCTACTCATTTTTCCTCTTCCTCTAACTCCACTGGAATTTGCCCATTTTAATTCTGACCAATCATCTGAATACCAGTTTGAGGACTTTTATTCACCTCCTGCTGTTCTGCCACTTTCACCTGTGCCCACATCATTTTCTCTTTTTATGTCTCGATTCAATATCATCACAACAATAATTTGCATACCTCAGAATTTCATCGATTGTCTTGCTTTGCCAGCAAATCAAATGCTGTTGAATCATATTACTAATTTCTGGTTTCAATCCAAACACAAAACAATACACAAAATGTTCCATATCCTTGTCTCCAATATTCTCAAATCCACTATACTGTTTAAATACCTGCAAGAACCTTTTTATAGTAGACATGTACTGACTCCTTTGGTTCCTGGGTTTTAACCCAATCTGTTTCCTTACAGGAAATCTTTCCCTTCAGAAACGTAGAGTACTTGATTATACTTTTTCATCAGTTCGTCAGACAGTGCACCTGTTTTAAGGTCCCTAGGATATTCTTATTTTGGTCAATCAACAGTGATCTTACACTCTATCCATAAATCTGCCGGTACAACAATCTCAAACAACCCATCTAAATCCTTTAGCAAAACCTTCGAGACTTTCACAAACCTCTCTACCTGTTTGTACCATTCAAATGGTTTCTCTCTTAACCTAGGAAAATAGTTGGTGAAAGACAATATATCCTGTCTTGAGCATGGAACATGAACATATCCACCACCTGGTTCTTCTATCATTGGACACGCCCTTTCAATCTGTTCTGTCTCTTCTAATGGAAACATGGATGCTCCTTTACTAACTGCTTCTTCCTTCTTTCTCGTCCATCTATTTTTCCATCTGTCTACATCTCCCTATTTCTTCAGAATGTTCATCAACTCTTTTATTTGCAACCCTTTTCCAGACGCATTCAAACTCTCTAAGACCTTGTCAGTGGAAGCCAATTTGTATGATTTGTGCAACACTTTTGATTTTTCTATGTTTATTCCACACTCACTAGCAGCTTCAGATAGCTTTTCATTTAAATGATTTGATCTCCAGGTAATGTTTTTGCACAAAAACAACAGTTTATCATTTCGGTAAATCCCTAATCTGTCTGGATTTATTGTCCCAATAATCATTTCTTCCAAATCTACTTTTAATTGACTCACTTTAATACTCTGTGGCTGTGGTTTCGGTTTTGTCATTTCTTTTATCCAATTATTCAATTCTTCTGGTGAAGGACCTGCTGAACTCCCTGCTTTTGGAGTGACATTTGGCCCTATTCTCCTCTGATCTAATTGTATACCTCTTCAAGGGGTCCCTGTTATCAACTCACAAACTGGAAGACCTAACAATGTGGTATTCTGATCATCTTGACCATTCTCATTCAATACCGTCACCACTGCACTCCTGCTAACACTTCTCGGAACTGCCAATTAATGTACTTTAAAAAATTCTGTCTTTTCCCATACAAGGGAACCACGGGACCACTGGTACTGTCAATACTTAACTGATTCATTTTCTGAACCTACTCTAATCTTGCCTTATTCAACAAATTTGTTTCATTTTCTTGCCCTCCTCTAGCTATTTATGTAACCTAGGGAGTCAGCGGGGTTCCCATTTGTGGAGCACTTGGGGTTACCTCCCCTAAATTTCCTTCATAGGGCGGAGGTCTTTTAGTCATCATATCCTCTAACAACTCATCATCCTCAGAATTATTCGGGTCATATCTAAAACTTGAAGTCTCTATATTCTTCTTTTTCTCTTTACAGTTTCCTCCTGTCTGATCAACAGCAACTAAAACTGGGTACAAACCTTCTATTACTACAGTTCTCCACCATCGTTTCAACTTTTCTTCCCTACTTTCAAAAGGATATCCAAACGTCCAATTCCTGTATCTTCTGTTACCTCTGTATTTCTCTCTATCAATTGCCTGAACTTCCCATTCTGCTAAGGCTTCATACTGTGTCAGTCTAGGATTTGGTTCTAGTGCATTCATTTGATTTCTCAGATTCTGCAATATCCTTACATTAAACGCACCATGCTGTGGAAAAGCTATGACACCATCATCCTTTGTATACTCTACCCAATTCTCTAACCACATACACGTATGATATCCTCACTCCAACATCATATAAGAAGCAAGCGTTTTCGGGGGTGGAATAGGAATTCATTCTCTAGTCACAATCGGTTTGTCCTTATTAAAAAAATTATTTAACTTCTTTAGCAGCTTCATTTTCTGATCTTTTACGCTATTGTACCTCATCAAAATAGACAAGGAAATCCTTCCGTAATTCTATGTATTTTATTTGTCAGCTCTCGTTCTATACCAGCGTGACTCACACTAACCAACCAATCAAGGCACTGCTACATAAGCAAAGTTTCGACCAATACTAGCGCGGCTCACACCAACCAAACAATCACAGCTCAACACACGCCCGCTGCCGGACCAATGACTGCATGGCCTTTTTTGATGTTGGTATTACTCCTTCTACTGACCCTCCCTTCACAAAATTTTACAGCAATATTTTCTACATTTTCGTAATCAAAATTTCTGTTAGTAACAACACAAAAACAATGCTACCTTGTCTCTTCCACTAAATAAAGAGACAGTTTTCACCCTTAAAGGGATTTTTATCACTACGAGTCCTAATAAAGACCAGCATTACTTTTATCTTCAAACAAGCTCCGGAAGGACCTATTACTCCTCTAGGGATAAGGCCAACATTTTGCAAGAGGACTTTTTGGCGTTAAAAGAGGTCTTGTTACTCTCCTGGGGATAAGGCTAGAATTTCGGAAGTGGACCCATCGTTATTGCAGACACTCTACCCACATACGAAATTCCCTAAATATTAGGCCTGGGTGGTAAATTCCATTCTGCTCGCGGAATTTGGGTAATTTCACGTTCCGCAGAGAACACAGAATTGCCCAAAATTCTGCGTTCCGCGACTTTGTGGAATTTTTTGCTTGTTCGCGTTGTCAAAATGCGTGTTCGCAAGATATTTCCCCCCGAGCACGCAAACAGCGAACGCAAACGGGAACAAAGCATTGCGAACAAGCAATTCCGCGGGTTCGCGGAATATCTGCGTGCTTGCGGAGATTTTTTACCGTTTCGCGGAGTTTTGCGTAGCGCGACTACGCAAATTCCACCCACCCCTACTAAGTATTACACCTACAGTCCTCCATAGCTTCGGTATTATTACAACAGACCAAGTACTTGCAGTGGGACTTCTATATCCACATTCTTCTTTTGCCTATTTCAGGATAATTCCATTCCCGGGATTTCCTCAGGTATCTCCGTACCTGAATTTCCAGACAACATAAAACAGGACACATAATCAATAATCATTGCCAAACTAATCAATAATTAAATCGTCCTTTTCTACCAAGAAACTGATCCAGCGCGAGGCCAATACCTGATCAGGGATAAATACTAGGGGTGGGCGGAATTTGCAAAATTCACTTTCGCAAACTATCGCGAAAATGCTGAAAATCTCCGCAAACACCCGGAAATATTGCGGACGCAGAAGGTTCTTTCCCCCCTGTTCGCGGTATTTTTTGCGTGATCGCTGCTCGCCAACTTACCCATGCGGTTGCTCACGGGCGCGGCCATCTTGTTCTCACTTGTCCCGCCCTCTCGCGATGCTTACTTCCTGTTCCGGGGCGCGCAATGCATGTTCGCGCCCTTTCACGTTAGATATTTCGTGTTCGCGAACGCTTTTACTTGATCGCGTTGCTTTTTGCTTGCTCGGGGAGAAAATATCGCACGAACTTGCGCACGTGGTCGCAATGGGCGCGGCCATCTTGTTTTTCACTCTATTGCATGGTTCTGGGGCCTGATTTTGAATCCTCCCTGCATCTTTTCAATCCTTTGTTTAAAGCCACTTTTTTTTATCTTTCTTATTTATTATTTCTCTAACTATTTTCCTGCTTCTATATTTTTGGTTTTTGTCTTCTTTTTTTTGTTTTTTAGCTACTTTTTCACTCTTTCTATTGCCTGCTATTTATTTCCTTTACTTCTTTAATTGTATTACCTTTTCTTTCCCACCCCGTCCCAGGACCATGTCAAAGGGTAGGGCTGGTCGTCGCAGCCAGAGCCACGACCGCCTTCCTTGTGGAAGGCGGCACCCACAAGGGGTGCAGGCACGGGCCTTATTTGGGGAGGTGGGGTTGGCTGCACTCATTTTCTTTGTGCAGTGCCACCTCCCCTCAACCCTGGCAGCAGGTGGCAGGCCTGGGTCCGGGTACGGCCTCCGGGAGCGTCGGCAGTGGTGGGGGAAGGTGCACCGGGCAGTGTTGCACTGCTCTGGGGTCCGGCGCACCCAGACGCAGTTGACGCACTGGTGGTCCGACATCCTGGACCGTGAGCAGGACCTGCTGGACCTGCTAGGAGTGGAGGTCCCGGGTCATGGTGAGTAACTATTTAATTATTACTACTTTGTGTCTGTTCTTCTGCTCTGTGTTATATATTGCGAATATCTTTTTTTTCTTCCAACCAGCTAGAATGTTGCTGCTTACATTCCAGGTTAATTAAGTTTAAAAGTCTTCTGTGATTATGACACAGGTGCTCCTCTGCGCTACTACTAATCTTACTGGTTTGCAACTTTACGTTTGCACTCGCTTAGCGTGATTCTGTAAGAGTTCATTTTAGAGAAATTAAGTTACGTAACGCTACAGTGACTCTAGTCCACTCCTTACTTTGGCCTGTCACTAAGAGAAAGGGGCGGATTGATAGTTAGGTTTAGGTACTTTGTATGAGTTTCTAATTTGTTAGTGGTATGTGTGATGCCCCCTCAGTTACGTGACGTGCTGCTAGTATGCTAGTCTTTATTAGAACCTTTTCTAGTTTGTTCAATGAGAGGTGGTAATTGGCTTAGCACTAGCAGAACATCAGCATCAATCAATCAACCAAACATTTTGTGTATACAAAAAATGTAGTCATGTGTCCTCCATTTGACCATATGCATTGTTGAGGAATAAAAGAAGTGGAAATGCATACTTAATGTACAATTGGCATGCCTGGAATAGGTGGGCTAGGTCGGGTGGTACGTCGTACTTAGGCTTAGTTGTAACTTAGTATTCTGGAATCAGAATGGAAGACTGGATTACTGTTGATAAATAGTAACTTAAGTAGTCGATCCGCAAATCCCCCGTTACTACTTGTTGACCAGATGAGATCGGTCAATTTAGTTATTGCAATTGTTGTTTACATAAGTGTTTTTTGACTGTTCTTTAAAATTTTATTTGTTTGACACCATCCATCAATGTTTGTCTCTTTCTTATATCTTTCCTGTTCATAAGCACCCAGGGGCACACAGACAGGGAGTGGACAGTCGGTGGGACAACAGTCAGAACACCACCACCAGGAGGACACCAATGAGGGCTCCTCTGCTGGCCCCAGTAAGTCTTCTTGTTTTTAATAATATTTCTTATTCCATAACTTTTACTGCACCATATTTTTCACGAACTATTGTTTCAGTTTCCCAATGCTATTTTTTACCAACAATTATCCTTCAATCTGTACGGTTTCAAAAATCTTGTTATCCCTGCCTCTGCTATGATGACTCTCAGTATTACTACTACTATCAGTCTGTCTGTACTGTAGTAGCTAAGCTTGCCCAGTTGGCCAGTGCCACTCTTTATTTGAAAGGTTGTAATAAAACTCAGATTCAACAGTAGCTCTAGCCATTGAGTCCAGTCGTTTGGGTCGTCCTCTTGTACTACTTCTTATTGATCTTGGGTCTTTGTTAATCTTGAGGCTTTGACAATTCACAGCAAAAAATGCCCAACCAGATTTATTACTATTTTGATATGATAGCCCATAGGACATATTACTACTGTTGTAGGGATCTTGCACATACAGACCTTTGCACAAGAAAATAGGATGTTGGTGATGGTCGGTTGGACCTTCCTCACACACCTCAATCAGAAATTCAGAACCCACCACAATCCCCTGCTCGAGTATAGTACTGTCTTGTCATAACTATTAGGTCGCCAAACCCTCCCCCCAAGATACCCAGCAAGTAGACAACCCAGAACATAACACACCCAACCTCTGAGTCATGGAAGCAATGCACATGCACACCCTTCCTTTAAATTGCTCACTCGTGTAAGTTAGTCCACACCAAATACCACCAAGTCTATGTAAGTTCAAAATGTTTATTTTGAATTGAGAAGCTCTGTACATTGTTCTATTATATAATGCAGCACCAACCGGAAAATCAATAATATTAAAACAATAAACATTGTTATACTTACTTACAGTTGGGAATTAAATCATGATAACTGAACAGTGGTGGAAGGCAGCACCACCATCCCCTAGGAATTTAGTTGATATAAATTTATAAATTAAGATCTCTGAGTGAAGGGACCCCTCAACTTAGAAGAACCTAGTACTGGTAGTTGTTGCATCATTCATAAGCTCTGCAAAGCTCTGGTTCGTAGAAGGGAATCTTTCGTCTGTAATGCGAAAAATGAAATGGTGCGCGTTAGTATATTGCAACTTGCAAGCATTTCTCAGCCGTGCCAAAAAGTGTAGCATTTATGGATAAGCAATATGGACTAACAGTACACCAGTACTTCATAAAAAAGTGGCTTGTTAATGTTTTTGTTGACCGCTTGTACGCAGTGCGTAGACAGTAGCAGTGTGAGGCAGGTCATGTAGGCTCAAAGGTGTCTTATACAAAAAGCTGCAAGGTAACATCACATGTGCAAAAATAAAAGACACAAAGGTAAAATGGTTGCATGTCTCGGGCTAACTAAGCAAAGGCTTGAATGACCCTAGGGGGGACCATATATGACTATTAGTGTCTACTCTACTACTACCTGATTTGTACTAGTGATGTATGTTAATATTAACTCATTTTTCAACCTTGCTACTGATCAATAGGCGGAGGTATATGACGCCTAATAAATGTGTAATGTTTTCTAGGCGCACTACCGACCACCATTGCCGGGGCCAGCGAAGGCGACGCGGAGGGAGAGGATGCGGCAGTTGCTGCAGATACCGGCGATGGAGTGGTAGGGGGAGTGGCAGCACCAGTGGCGGGCAGTGGTAAGTTAGATTCATAATCCTTAACTATTGTTGACAGTACACTCACTGCAAGGGTGTACTGTATGTATACTGTACTGTTGAGACTTAGGGTCCCATTAGGATGGCGGGCGTAATGCCCCCGCCGGGCCGGCGGTATTCACCGCCGACACCGCAGGGGCAAACCTCCCACCATCCCTGTAGAAAAGAGTCAGACCTCCCACATGTCGACCAGGCGGAAAAGGGTTCAATATGGTGGTGGTGTCTCTCTGAACACACCGCCAGCCATATAATCTGCATTTTGGAATGCCTTTGCGTGGCGGCATTGCCGTCCGCCACGGAAAGGCATGCAGACATTGCAGAGTATGCTTGGGGGCCCCCATGGAGGGTACCTATGCTATGGTATCCCCCCTGCCTTTCAAAGCAAAACGTGACAAGCTCCACGCGGGGCCTGTCATGTTGTGCTTGGAAAAGCAGCACAACATGTATATTTAGCATTGCTTTCGGCACCGCCAAATAGAATGTAAAAAAAAACAGGATGCGCCCGCCACTGTGCCGGGCGCATCCTCCTAATTGTCCCCAAAGGACCCCACACTTTTTAGCATGACAAAGTCCACCCGCCATCTGATGTCCTAAGTAAGTGTGAGTTGTTGTGAACGTTTGAAGAGTGAACTAGAAGACTAGAATCCCTTTAATTGGCATAGGAGCTGGAGTATTGAGTGACCAATGGCCTCATCTATCTGATTTCAACTCCACTTTGAAAGTTTTATGGAGAAGAGCACCTGGTGCACTGTTCAACTAAAAAGTGAAAGACGGGTGGAAGGAAGAAGGACGGGCGAGATTTAAAATGTTATGTACTACTGTGGCATGCTTTGTAGTGCTACTCTACCATGCCACTATGTGTATAAATAATTAACTTGTCTTACTGTTTTTCTAAGAGTAGATTTTACAATTGTCTTGTTTTTTTCTTTTTGATACACAGCTACTCCTAAACTCAATCGTAAGGAGTTGGCCGCCAAGACAAGGCGCCGGAAGCTGGAGGCAATCCAGGGTGAATACCGGCGGCTGGGGGTCTTGGCAGAGGAGGAGGAGGAGACTGCAGCAGCACTTGAAGCCTCCTCCAGTGCCCTGGGCCCCAGCCACCGCCCTCCAGCGGAACGGCACCACCGTCTGGTGGCTGCCCGCCGCCACCGTAATGTCATCTCTGGTGCCCCCCCCACTGTGGCTGCAACTGCCGCGCCCTCAGACGCCGCGTCGCCCGTTTAGAGGAGCAGATCCCTGTTTTCTGCCTTTTTTAATTCTTGTTTGGGTGGGTGGGAACTGGTTTGGGTGTTGGGTTTCTGCTTTTCGGACTACTATTTTCTCCTGGACTTTCCTACGGACATTGGTTGGGGTTAGGGAGGGGGGTGGGTCAGCTTTTGTGGGTTTTTAGTTTATTTTTGTTAGGGTAAATTAAATATATTTTTATACGTTACATGCAATGTTGTTAATGTTTTGTAGGTGGGGTTACTGTTTTACATCACACTGTTTCCTTGCTGGTGCAGGGCTGCCCATAGCCAGTGTTTGATTTAAATAATTGGCTGACTGTGTAAGACACAAACAGATAGATGTGACACCCCTCACTGATTGACTTGTCCTACTAGTACTTTCAGTCTCTCCTCTAGTCTATGCATTCTTTATCTGGACTCAAAGGGGTGTGTGAAATTGAATTCATTGAAAACATGTCCATTATTAATTCTGCCTCCCCCAAACTTCTCTCTTACCTGTGCTTGATGTTTAACTTAGGCACAGCAATGGCTGCATGGTGAAGATGGTTTCCTATTTCTAACATGCCATGATTGGGGTGGTGGTGGTAGTATAGTAGTAGTAGTAGACACTGGCAGGGCAGCAGCATTTGCAAAAAAAGAAAAGGAGACAGTCAATCGCCTTTGAGAGACTGTTAAAGGAGTAGTAGAATGAAGTACAGTACAGAACTTACCGAGCAACAATAATGTGCTAAAATATTTTACAACAAAACATAATGGTGGTTGGGATAGCCTACTAGACAGAGTTACAAACTATAGTTGTGTTGAATCACTTGACTAGGCCTATAGCCTAACAGTTAGTGCTGTGTATGAGGAATGACAACAAACAAATTCAATCAATGCCGGCAATTAATGCTGAGGTATATGTTCCTTTGTTAAAGAAAATAACCTCTAAAATATCCTACTCATGGGTGGGCAACCAGAAGAAGATCATCGCTCTGCCTTGAAATTTCGCCACATCCGCCCCAGCAAGCGTGTGATTAAGTATTGGTGTGCATTTAATTTAGTCACACCTCGACAATAAGTCACACAGCCCGGGGGAAGAGGGTTAGGGTTTGTTGAATGGAGGGGAAGGGGGGTTTTGGGAAAGGTTTGACAGTGAAAAACAGTATGCATGGACAAACAAACGACAATCTTTGAAGACTTCCATATCCATATGTTAAGGGAGAAAAAGGAAACGCATGCATGATGATGAGAGACTCGGATTACATACACTTCTTGTTCTGTTGTTCCGGCCTTAATACTTTTACAGATAGCAAATAGAAATTTTAAATATTGGTAGGGAAGAATCGTAAACAGAGAGCAAACCTAATGATGATAATAACAACAACAAGAACACACTGTTGTAAAGCTTGTAGACAAAAAAATGATTCAAATTATTTAAAAGAAGATAAAAGTTGATACTGTTACTGTGTTATCCTGGTAAAAAATGTGGACTGGATTTGCATCTCGGCATTCCTCTTGGTCCTCTCGTCCATCAATCTTGGGTGTGTCGCCACTCGCCACTGCCCGGCTGGAAAAAAATGTCGATTTATTGGTAAGGTAAGTGTGCATTGTAATGTTTTCCCAAGTATAGGGCACGGCCTGGCCTGTAATTGTAGATGGAAAAACTAAGGGGATATTGAGAAACAAAGTTGAAACAAATGCACAAGTTATGGTGAAGTGCAACAAGAACTCTTTCCGAGGTGGCATGTATGCATCATCTCTACTCTAGTCTGTTTCCAGCATTGACCTTCAACAATAACAGGAGAGAGCAGGCCCACAGTGACAGGCCTGACGGCACGTTGCTTTGCAGTAGCACATCCTACGTTTAGACTTTAGAGTACTTTTTCTTTTTTTTTAAAGAGTTGGACAAAGGCAAAGCACATTATCCATTCCAAACATAGCATTTTACAGATTAAGTTAGTAAATCAATGCACCGCAGTCATCCCACCGCTACACTCTATTCCACTTCTACACAGACATTTGGGTCTGCTGTGGTTGCTGTTGACGTGTTTACCTTTAGGCTTTTAAGTTTAATGGCACTCATGAAACGTCCTCCTGACTTGTTATTATTCCATCAATCATCATCTCCGATACTTATACTGACTGACTGTGAAGATCGGCCTGCAGTAGAAGTAAAATTGTTATTCCACAACAAGAGTAGAAATATTATTGACTTGAGTCAGTCTTTAGTGTGTACAGAAAGATAGATTACTAGTACACTTTGACTTCACTTTGTGTACAACAAACAAACAACGAAAACACAAACACCAATCGCTCAGAGTCAGGTGTCCAATGCATGCCATTAATTGTCATTACCTGTTCCTTCTCATCTTAAGTTAACGGGCCGTCTATTACGCCATCATCATCATGGACGGTGCTGTTGTGTCAATCATACTCATTGCGCAGATTGAGTGAGTCCCCTTCCTGTATTGAATTAAAAGCAATGTATCACCAAGCTGCAGGAGAAGTACAAATTTCTTATTTGCAAGAAGGGGAAAATTCACCTTGAGTTAAGTTTAGTTTGTACTGTAGAAAGATGATTAGTGCACAATTACATAACTTCATGCACAACAAACACAACAAAATCACTCAGTCTGCAACTCTGCGTCCAATGCATGGCATCAATCATTACCTGTTCCATCTTATTTTCAGTTAATGGGCAGTCTCTCTCGGCTCTGAAAGGAGGATAGCTATAGTAGTCATCTGATTCATGCTCCACTTCTTTTGGCGGGAGTAGGAAAGTTTGAATTTTTTCTTCTATTTACCATCATCCAATCATCATTCATGAGGGCAATGGATTTGGGCGGGAGATTCAGTATGATTGAGCGGAGGAGCTGGATTCGGAGGACTGTACTGTCAAATTGCAGACACCTGAAACGTGTATATTAAATAAGAAGAGTAGAAGACGGTGGTAATGGATTTGTTGTGATTCACAAGTTTGTAACCGGAACGACAGACACACAAATAAAGGGGGAAAAAAGGGAGGAAGACAGTAAGTGCAAGCCTAATTGTCAGGGAAGTATAGCTCGTCCTCAAACTCTGGGGGGTCAGCCAGTAGTAGGTAATCATGTGACTCACTACTTCAGTCACCTGAGCCGCTGTCCTCATCTTCCTCCATTGATTCATGTATTGTGTAATTCGGTGGTATGAAGTGCTGATTCATTTTGATCATTGTTAACCTCTCTATTTTTTTGAGCGAGAGACTGGTCCTTCTCATGTTACAATGGAACCAGCAGCACTGAAAACACGTTCGGAAGAGACACTTGTGACAGGGCAAGCCAGATAGCTTATCGCCAGCCTGCTGAGCTGTGGCCATTCAGACCTTTTCCTATACCAATACTGCAATGGGTTTTGATCAATGTACACCTCTGTTGGGTCGTCCAGATAGGCCTGGACCATCCGCTCAATGTTCACGGTGCTGCTGGTAAGCTTTTGGGCTCTTTTCTCTGTGCATCAGCACTGTGCTTATTAATGCCTAACTGTACATACCAATGGTCTAACGATTCTACTGGGCCTAATGATCCAGTTATTGTTGCTGTTGTCGATAGTGATGGTGAGTGTTGTGATCCAAATGCACTGCCCTCAGCCACCGAAGTTGCACTTGATCCTGCATGCCCTGCTGCAGTACTTCTTGTGGGTTGATCTTGCGGCTTTTAATTAGCAGCCGTTCGTTTTCCAACTTACTGGCTGCCTCAGCTATACAAGTTTTGTAGCGGGCAACATCAATCTCTGAAAAAGCAAAGAATGTCTTCAGTCCAAATTTTGCACGTGGATCCAGAATTGTGGCACAAATGTAATGTTCTTGTGACAAAATGTTATTTTCTATCCTTGTATTTTCAGCTAAGCAACGGGCTAAGCTCTCCACCAAGTCATAGGCTTCCCTATTGTCCTCTACACCTTTGTATGATTCAGAAACCTTCTTCAGTTGATGCTCTAGCATTTGCAATAATGGGATAGCTTGGCCCATTGTACAGTCCTCCTTGCTGACTTCACGTGTGAAGACCTCAAAAGGACGAAGCATCTCAGTCAGGCATTTAATTAGGCTCCATTGCTCCATCTCAAGGTTCATGCCTTTAACAGAAACATCCCCTCTTTTCCAGATATATTCATGGAGTGACCTGTACTGCTCATACAGACGATCAAGCATGTAATACGTTGAGTTCCAACCTGTTGCCACCTCCTGGATGAGTGCCTTGACTGGCATCCTATTTTCATGTTGGATGATCCTCAGCTGCTTCCGAGTTTTAAAAGAATGGCTGAAATGAGTGCATATTCTTCGGCAGATGGCCAGTAAGTTGCTGACTATGGGTTCTTTTTTCAGAAAGTCTTGAACTATAATGCTTATGAAGTGCGCCAAACACTAAACCCTGAAATAGGAACCAAGATCCATGGCCTTAAGTCCATTACTGCCATTGTCTGTGGCAACAAAACCAATACTAAGCCCTCTTGGGCACAGCCATTCAAAAACCTTGCTGCGAAACTATTGCAAAATGTTTACAGCCGTATGAGATTTCTCCATGGCGAACATGGCTACAGTTGCATGTTTCCGAGTACCTTTAAAAATCGCAGCTGTGTCAACAGCACCTCGTGCAGATAGCTTATCTCTAACCCCCACAAAAGAGATCCAGTGTGCAGTGATGCACATGTAATCTGTGGCTTGGCAACTGGTCCACATGTCTGTTGTCAGGTGGATATTGTGAACAGCACTCTGCTGCAAAGCTTGTCCAACCAATTCCAGCACATCATGATATAGTGCCGGAACAGCAATTCTTGCGAAATAGGACCGGCTGGGAACCTTCCATTTAGGGCAGATGGCTGACACAAATTCAAGGAAACCCACCCCTTCCACAAATGAAAAAGGAAGAAGGTCCAGCGCTAACATTTTAGCCAGCTTTGCATTGTACAACCGTGCCGTTGGGTGGTTGCGTTGGAACTGCCCTTCCAACCTAATCATGCTCTCAATGGTAGGCTGGATTACTTTCCTTTGTGGTGCTGTTTTCATTAACCCACTTAGGCTCAACGACACAGTTTGTCTCATTGCGGTACTCGGTCGCCTTGGTGTCTCAGCCTGACTCTCAGTATAGCTTTTACTGCGGTGTGGGCAGTACCACTGCACTACTGGGGACAGTGCTAGAAATGCCTCCCTCTTCTTCACCTTCCACCGCAATAATATCGCTCCCTGATTCTTCCTGACCAACTTCAATGGGTTGAGTTTTCTACTTTCTTTTAACTGAAGTAGGTGATTCTCCCACATGATATTGTGGTGTATTCTGAGATGACTTGCTTGGCCTCCGGTACCATAGTTTGTATCAAGCCTACCCCGCCGAACACCTTGCCAACAAATTGAGCATATAGCAACGTTCTATTGGTGCTAATAGAAAAGAAGTCCCAAACTGGGGAGAAGAACTTTCTGGCACTGCTGGATGTGCCACTTTCAATACCAGATGAACTGGAGGGTTTGCTTGAAATGTGAACCTGTGCACCTAGACTGTGACTTTTACTACCACTACCTACTGAGATGGTTGAGCTGGATGTAGGTCCCTGCCGGGCCTTGGAAAATATGGCAGCTTGAGGTAGTGGTGGTGTAACCTGTGTTGGTGATATCCGTGCTACATCCCACTCAGTAGCAGCCTTTCTGGATAGGGAGACAATGTTGTTCTCCAATCCCTTTGGGGCGGGAGTAATGTGCATGATGACTGGCTTGTCTTCATCAACATCACCCCCCTCTTTTACATCTACCTCCATAACTCTAAGTTTTTCTGGGACCTTTCTTTTCAGAAGCATTGTCTTGTGGCGTATATCACTCTCAGGCTGAGCTGGTGGGTGCCAAGTGGCATCACGATCATCAGAAGCGGGGCTTGAAGAAGAAGATGATGGACTAAGCCTCCTTTTCCTTGCTGGTGGTCTGGAAGATAATAGATCTTCTGAAACAGTGGTTTGACTTTGCTCCACTTTGTCTGCAGGAATCTCGATTTCCTGAAATGCCCCAACGTCAGGAGCAACAACTACTATGGTGGGCTGTTGCGGCTGCTGCTGTTCTTGTTGCGGCTGCTGCTGTTCTTGTTGCGGCTGCACACCTATCTGCTGAGTTTGCGCCTGCGTTGATTGTGTACTACTTTGCGATAATGACATTTCAACATCGCTGCTCGTTAGTAGACTGGCTACCTATGCGACACTAAAGCCCTTGGGCCTAGGTTGGTGGGGTTGGACTGCTGGTGCTGAGGTGCTGCTCCCAGCTTGGTTCCCGCGGACAACGCTGCTGTTGTAACTTTTTTGGTGCCCAAAAAAACATTGGCCGGCACACCACCAGTTGTGGTTAATGGCACTTCCTTTTTCTGTTCCTTCTTCTCACCGGCAACTTTCTTGGTACTGGACCTGGTACCTTTCTTTGGGGCCATCTTCTTCAGATGTCAGGCAGGATGCAGATGTACAACAAGTTCTGGTCACACGTGGATGTGATGCGCAGCAGGACTTCTGTCTGGCTGGCAGTACAACGTGTAGCCGGGTGATGCTGATGACACCTCCTCCTCTGGCTTTTTGTGCACCTAAAAGCAAATAAGCAAGGAGAAGAACATCAGTGAAATGTTGCATTTGTTGTTGTGGTTCAGTTACTTAGTACTGTACTAGTGCAAACAAAAGATAGTCTAGCCATTTAGGACTTTTTTTTTCGTCAAGGGCTATGTTATACTACTGTGTACAGTCACACACTACACTCTCAGGAGGGATAGGAAAGTTAATAGGAACTACCAAAATAAAAATGTAATGGAAGTGAGGTGGACCATATTTGCCATTAAATTATTTGAGCATCTCAGCATCCATGGAGCTGCTGCTGGCAAAGGGGGTGGATGGATGGAAGCAGTAAGCCAATAGGAAAACCATGCAGGTCTATATGGCAAAAGCAGGACAGTAATAACTCCCAACACAAAAAAGGCCACCAGCCACATGGACACTCACAAATCACAAACAAGTAGGGGGCCTGGGAAACACCAGGAGCTGACAAAAGGCCTATAAAAGCCAGGTAAAGGATGCATGCTAAAGCACACTGCTCTGCCTTTTTAATGCAACAAAATGCAAATACAAACATTCACAGGCCCCAAAAAGGTCTGCTGCAGGGTGCATGCATTGCACACCGACACACACCAGACACACACAACAAAAGCATGTCTTTAAATCAACCAACATCAGAAAGCTCACCCCAAAAAAACACATTTCCCCAACTCAATCCAATGCCATCCATGCCCAAAATGATGTCTAAATTCAATTGACCACACAGGAAACACTTGATTAATAAAGCTGTGGCTACCTGCTCTGATCCTACTGGATGAAATCAGGCTTGTTGGCAGACAAGACCAGGCAAACTTGCAGGCCTAGGCTTCAAAATGGCCACCAGCCACATGGCCAGGCCCAACAACATCAGAAAGCCCACCCCAAAAAAACACACTTCCCCAACTCAATCCAATGCCATCCATGCCCTAATTGATGTCTAAATTCAACAGACCACACAGAAAACACTTGATTAATAAAGCTGTGGCTACCTGCTCGGATCTTACTAGATAAAAGCAGGCCTGTTGGCAGACAAGGTCAGGCAAGCTTGCAGGCCTAGGCTTCAAAATGGCCACGAGCCACAGGGCCAGGCCCAACAACATCAGAAAGCCCACCACAAAAAAAACACACTTCCCCAACTCAATGCCATCCATGCCCTAAATGATGTCTAAATTCAACAGACCACACAGAAAACACTTGATTAATAAATCTGTGGCTACCTGCTCTGATCCTACCGGATGAAAGCAGGCCTTTTGGCAGACAAGGCCAGGCAAACTTGCAGGCCTAGGCTTCAAAATGGCCACCAGCCACATGGCCAGGCCCAACAACATCAGAAAGCCCACCCCACAAAAACACGCTTCCCCAACTCAATCCAATGCCATCCATGCCCTAAGTGATGTCTAAATTCAACAGACCACACAGAAAACACTTGATTAATAAAGCTGTGGCTACCTGCTCTGATCCTACTGGATGAAAGCAGGCCTGTTGGCAGACAAGGCCAGGCAAGCTTGCAGGCCAAGGCTTCAAACAGGCCACCAGCCACATGGCCAGGCCCAACAACACCAGAAAGCCCACCACAAAAAAACACACTTCCCCAACTCAATCCAATGCCATCCATGCCCTAAATGATGTCTAAATTCAACAGACTACACAGAAAACACTTGATTAATAAAGCTGTGGCTACCTGCTCTGATCCTACTGGATGAAAGTAGGCCTGTTGGCAGACAAGGCCAGGCAAGCTTGCAGGCCTAGGCTTCAAAATGGTCACCAGCCATATGGCCAGGCCCAACAACACCAGAAAGCCCACCCCAAAAAAACACACTTCCCCAACTCAATCCAATGCCATCCATGCCCTAAATGATGTCTAAATTCAACAGACCACACAGAAAACACTTGATTAATAAAGCTGTGGCTACCTGCTCTGATCCTACTGGATGAAAGCAGGCCTTTTGGCAGACAAGGCCAGGCAATCTTGCAGGCCTAGGCTTCAAAATGGTCACCAGCCACATGGCCAGGCCCAACAACATCTGAAAGCCCACCCCAAAAAAACACACTTCCCCAACTCAATCCAATGCCATCCATGCCCTAAATGATGTCTAAATTCAACAGACCACACAGAAAACACTTGATTAATAAAGCTGTGGCTACCTGCTCTGATCCTACTGGATGAAAGCAGGCCTGTTGGCAGACAAGGCCAGGCAAGCTTGCAGGCCAAGGCTTCAAACTGGCCACCAGCCACATGGCCAGGCCCAACAACACCAGAAAGCCCACCCCAAAAAAACACACTTCCCCAACTCAATCCGATGGCATCCATGCCCTAAATGATGTCTAAATTCAACAGACCACACAGAAAACACTTGATTAATAAAGCTGTGGCTACCTGCTCTGATCCTACTGGATGAAAGCAGGCCTGTTGCCAGACAAGGCCAGGCAAGCTTGCAGGCCTAGGATTCAAATGGCCACCAGCCACATGGCCAGGCCCAACAACATCAGAAAGCCCACCCCAAAAAAACACATTTCCCAACTAATTCCAATGCCATCCAGGCCCTAAATGATGCTTGAAAATGAACTACATTCAATAAACACCAAAGGAACAGTAGCTTCATCATGCACACACCCATGAGTCCATGACTAGCTCGGGCCGACTACTGACTACTACTACCCACAACATTTTAAAAAAAAGGAATGATGATAGTTACCAAAAATAAATTGTAGTTACAACAACTGCAATGCCCCCAATCAAACAGACACAACAACCACTTACTTGTAAAATATCCAAATAAAAAATCCTCAAATCCAATTGCAATGGTGCAGCAGACAAAAAGAGTGATCTTCCCAGCTCAAAATCCAAAGGCAGAATGAGCAGGAGATGGACAAAGCACTGGGAGGAGCCTGCTGGACAGGAACTGGAAGTTGGAGATTCTGTGGCACTTCCTCCCTCTCCCCACCTTTTTAAAAAAGGACTCCTTGCACAAAAAAGGACCGCCAAATGTCAATCTGAGGAGTTGTTTTCATCCAAAATCATCATTTGCAGAAGGTTTCATGCTACTAGAGCTGATATTCTTCTCCAAATTGAAAATTTTACATGTTCGAGTTCTCAAGCTTCACATTACTTCCGCCGGATGTCAATGGCGTGTCCAAAATGACTTGATCGCGTTCTCTCGCTCCCTGTCGCATTGGATATGACGTGTTTGGGGTCTCTTTCTCCTTTTCGCGTTCAATTAGACGTGCCCGCGTCCTCACACTCTCGCTTGCGGTGGAGAATGACGTGTTCGAGATCTCAATCTTCTCGTACTCTCGCGGTGCATAATCGCGAGAAGAAAGACGTGATCGCGCGACAAATAACGTGATCGCGTGACAAATGACGTTAATGTGGGCGCGAACTGTCGCGAGACAGCGCAAAATGGCTATTAACAATCCAACATCTCGTGGAGAACGTGACCGGGTCGGGAAAACTTGTCGGCGAACGCGGGGATTCAGCTAAGGCGATCGCACGTACGCGAGAATGTATTTTTTTACAGCGCGAGCAAGAAACAAATTGCCGCTAAGATGCGGATTGTGGAAATTTTGACATTTTCGCGCTTTCCGCAGAACGCGAAAATGCCAAATTATCGCAATTTCCGCGAGCGGAACAGAATTTTGGCCCAGGCCTAATAAATACTCAATTCATTCAATTAAAATAGCCCATACACATTCACCCAGAATCCCTGATGCGCTGGGGTCAATTTATTATTGATGTTCAATACTCTTCCTTCTAAGATCCATATAACGTCAGAAAATGTTTCCTTTATAAATCAACTTTCCTTCTACTTGGTCAATGGACCAATTAGTTGAATAGTTGAATATAATGATATTACTATCTAATTAACCCTTTAGTCAACTAAAGAATCACAGACACTCGGTAAAGTTTATAAAGCTTTATCTCACAATTATTGTAAATGCTCAATGCATATGGTCACAAATTGCAAATAATGAAACCCACAAAGGGAGAGATAAACATCCACAACTTCAAATGAAAACAAACTCACCATATAAGCAATAACATTATGCATAGAGGAGTGGGTAGATTAAGAGACAGAAGTTTCAGCAAAATGAAATGCGAAACAAAATACACCTAGCAGAGGGGGTCGATGATAAGACAAAAGTTTCATCTAAATAATACGAATCAATGTACTTATGATGGAGTGGATAGGTGAAGAGACAAAAGTTTCACAGTCTAAATACATTTGCAAATAATTTGCATGAATGAGTCGGAAACATACAAACCTAACGGTTTATGGAAAAACCACCCCCTTGGCCTAGGAGTTGGTGGGGGTTCCCTGAAATAGAATTAGGGAACAAAGATTTCAGAACCCAGGAGCAGAACAGGGATAGGAAACAGCTAGGCCTTCTTGTAAACCGGCAATCAGCGACTCATTCACCTGTCTTCTCTTCCTCCCCGCAAGTCTAAACCACACCCCTAAAAGCACCCCGATTATACTCTAAAACATACATGTCCGTCCCACATCATTTGAAACAATTCTTGAAACTAGACAGATGATTGAAGGGTTTAAGAAGCGGCTCTGTCACACTACAGTGACTTTACTTACAATTTGGTCATTTTATTGTTCTACATCCTTCCTCACAGTTTGGTTCTTAACTTGTTCTCATGTTTTGTTATACAAGATACATTTAAAACATTTTTATTCATGAAATTGACAACATCTGCAGAATAAGACTCGTGTCCCACGATTGATTTCTTCACTTTGGCCTTCAACCTGTGCATCTCTTTTGCTGTGCACAGTGCGTCTGTCTTGCCGCTGACAGATCAGATTCACTCCTCAGTACACCCCTCCGTCTTTGGACATTTTAAGAAAAAATGGCGTTTCATCCAGCACATTATAGTGAATGGAAAATGAACATTCATTAATTATATCACAATGTAGCCTTCACTGTTTACCCACCCCTGTTGCAGTATTCCCTGTTAGCGGGTTTCCTAGCATAGCTTTAAGCAGAAAGCAGCATTATTATTGTTTGAAAGCAAGATGCAACATGCAAACTACGAAATGCACATGCGGCCTAGTCATGCATTATTTTTAATTTTCTTAAAAGCATACTGCAAATACGTTTTAGTTCTTTCATATATTATTTCACATTAGTGCATATATGCGCAAAGCAATTTCCCACATGTTTGTGTAAGGTGCACGTTAGCTTTCGTTACTACTTACTGTTAGTACATATTATGGGGGTATTATTCGAGCAGGTTTCTTTTCTTGAACACCTGCTCCATAACAGACATCCCAGACGGATAATCTTCCATTATGGCAATTAGAACTGCCCTATAGATTACTTGTTTGTGTAAGCTTGGGCATTCAATTTATTTAGGAAATTTGAGGTTTTACAACTGAGGGGGAGTGACCATTATGCATCAAGCACATTCCTTTTGCCTGGGTATTCCTTCATGACAGGCCAAGGTTCTCACCATAAAGGTGGGATATCCAAAATGCCTAAAAACAAGAATTTCAGAGATGCATTTAAACAAATTGAAGGCACTATGTTCGATCTTGGTATGTGTAAAAAATTAAAGAGATAGTTGCATATTTAAAAATCTAACTGACGGTCTTTAATAATAGTAATGATACAACTAAAATTGCAAAGCAGTCCAGGAACAGCTGGTTTGACAAAGAATGCAGACTTTTCAAACAGAAAATAAGGAAGCATGAAAGATGCATAAGGTACTCCAGAAATGTAAGGGGTAGGCTAAATATTCTTAGCCTAAGAAAAGAATATAAAGATCTAGCAGCTAGCAAGAAGAGGGCATCCAGAGCAAAAAGTTGGGAAGTAATGATTGAAACAATAGAAACAATAGAGTCAAATAATATGAGGAGATTCTGGAGGTTGGTACAGAGTGGGATAGAAAATGCTCAGTGGAAACTGATAGACTCGATAGGAGAGGACGATTGGGTAGAGTTCCGGGAGGAGGCCTATAACAAAGATGCTGTAAGCTCCCAGGGCCCAATAAAATGCATAGCCAATGCAGAAACAAAGGAGAGGTTTTCCATATCAGCAATTAGAAAAACAATTGAAATGCTAAAACTCACAAAGGCAGCGGAACCAGATAACTTACCGGCATTAATAATAAATACTAACATCGCCTGGTGGTCTTGTCTCCTAAACCTCCTTTTTCAGGAAATCCTCCGGAGAGGAAGATTTCTGGATAGTTGGAAGTGAGCGGTATTTAAACCTATATACAAAAAAGGCGAATATTCCCTACCCGTAAACCATAGGCAAATAAACCTGCTAGATGTAAGTGGTAAGGTATTCACAAAAATACTCTTGGAGATGTTAAGGGATTGGGCAGAAATAAATAGTATCATCCCAATAGAGCAAGGAGGTTTTAAGGGGGAGGGGGATTTGACAATTAATTATTGTTAAATTTGGGGGTCTCTAGTTGCAATGGTTTGCACCTTTCTTCAAATAGGGACCCTTGCGTTTAGTCAGGATAAGGGGCTACACTCCTAAAATAACCCCTGCTCATCCCCTTGGTAGCTTGGCACGAGCAGGCAGGCTTATCTCAGATGCAGTGTGTAAAGCATTTGTGAACACATACAGTAATACAGTGAAAACACTACAAATGGACACTACACCGGTTTAGAAAAATAAGCAATCTTTACTAGACTTAACACAAGACCAATGACAAAAAACCACAATACTGTAATCAAAAATAGACTTAAAAATGGTAGGAAATAGCTTAGTTAACTTTAGATTGCAAATGCGACACTTTACTTTCAAAGTACCATGGATGTGTAACACAAAACAAACAAGATGCGCGGCAGCTGCTGCGGCGGCGACACGCTTCTTCTTCAATGAGTCGCGCTTCCAGCAACATGCAGTCTCTCAGAAGACCCAGCACAACAGCAGGCACTTCAATTCCCAGAAAGGGAATTCAAGGGGGAGCTGGGGGTGAAGTCTTGTATCCCTGAGACTTCAGGCAGGAGGCAAGCACATTTCAAGCCCTTGGAGATTCTTCTCTTCTTCTGAGACACTCAGTCCTTTTTCTCCTTTCTTTGGCAATGAAGCAACCACTGCAGGCCAACCTCCAAACACACAGCACAGGGATAGTCTCCTCCTTCAGCTTCCTTGTTCTTCTCCTCAGCAAAGGTTTGTCTTGATGCCCAGAAGTGATCTAAAATTCTGGGGTCTGGGTGCCCCTTTTTAAACATACACATAATTTGTCTCTGAAGGCAGAGAGTGTCTGTACCTAGTCCAAACCAGTTCTGGGTGCATTTTGCCAGGGCACAACTTCTTCCTTTGTCAGTGTGGGCCAGGATCATCAGACTCACCACAGGAGGTGGAGGCAGCATTATGGAAGGCAGGCACAGCCCTATTTAGGCCCAGGTGCTACTCCTCCCACCACTCCCAATGTAGATAGGTCCATTCAGCCTAGTGCTGACTCACCCTGTCTCCTGGAGCCACACAAGCCCCTGTCACTCACAAACCAGACATGAAATACACAAACCTAGCAGAGGCAGGCTGGATGGTTAGGCAAGAAAATACCTACTTTCTGAAAGTGGTATTTTCAAACACAGAATTTTAAAACCAACTTCACTAAAAGATGTATTTTATCATTCTCAGTTCAGGCATACTAAAATTATTTTTTCTACCATGTTCCCTGGGTCAGTTAGGATTATAAGATGTTATAATCAAACTGCCCATTCTGGCCTATGCGCACAGGTAGCCATGCAATAGTGAAAAACGAAAATGGCTGTAATTCACTATCAGGATATGCCACACACACTAGGGCATGTCCTACCTTTTACTTACAATGCACCCTGCCCGTAGGCCTACCTTAGGGGTGGCTAATATGTAGAAAATGGAAGGTGTGGGGACTGGCAAGTGGGTGCACTTACCAAGTCAACATGGCAGCACTAGGCTGCACACAGGCTCTGCAATGGCAGGCCTGAGCCACAGGTTATAAGCTGCTACGGTGGTGGCACAATCAGTGCTGCATGCCCACCAGCAGCATTTGATTTAGAAGCCATGGGCACACACGGTGCACTGTACTAGGGTATGACAAGTAAACCAAATAAGCCAATCATAGAGTCACTAATCTATTACAACAATTTAACATAGGGAGCACTTGCACTGTGGCACTGCCTAGCAGTGGCACTGTGCCCAAAGCATCCTGACCAGAAAAACATATTGCAAAACACAGGAAGCAACAGCAAAAAAATGGAAGGGAGACCGACACCAATGGTGCCAGGTCTAACAATTATCGTTTTAGTTCATGGGCCCTTGCTAAGAAATAGAGCAGTGTGGAGTACTTTATTGCTGCTTTGAACATTTTAGCTCTGCATTTAATTCAGTTGATTGGGTTTTGTTATGGGAATCATTAAAGTACTATGAAATCTCAAACTACCTACTTTTAATCCTTCAAGAATTTCATAGGATAATGTGGCCCAAGTAGAACTTAATCTCAGTGGATCCTTCTCGAAGAGGGTCAATATGAGAAATGTGTGTTTTGGCCCCAACCCAATTTTCTTTTTTTTTTGCTAACATTCCTAATATACTCTCAAAATCAAATAGCTTTAGCCCTAAGATCATTAGCAAACATGTTAGCTGCCGTTTATATATGGATGACTTTGCAATTTTTGATGTACCAGAAATTAGTCTCCAGAGAATATTAAATATAATCTTGGACTATTGCCTGAAGAAAAAGCTAAACGTCAATATGGAAAAAACCAAAGTGCTCCCGATAGGGACGAAGAGGATAAGATTGGTCTGAGCCCTTAATAAAGTCAAAATTGAGGTGGTCAGGAAATATAAATAATTAAGCGTGTGGTTCTCTTATGACCTATGATGGAAGGATCACCTAGCTTCTAGAAGCCGAAGCACTCTCAACAGTGGAGGAACTGAATTAATGATATAGATGCTATGGGGGATCTCCATGCAACCAATGCTGGCAGCCTATGAGGGTAGGATAAGGTCACAGTTCCTGTACTGCGCCGATGTGGTTCGTTTCTGAAGCAAAATAAATTGGGACCTAGAAGTAGGAAAGTGTCTAAAAAGGTTGTTATCTCTACCCCCATCCACAGTGGTCTAAGCAAATATAATAGAAATGAGGTTGACAAGATGGCCTCACTTGGTATATGCAGGGATAATGACATTTTGAGAAAAAATAGATTGTGAGGAGATTTCCAAAATCTCTTTGTTATGTAAAAGAGAGATACTACAAAGTGAGTTAACCTGGACACTAGCAGTTATAGAAAGGATTTAGAGCCCAATTCAATTCAGCCATTGCCCAATGCAACTCTCCTATCAGACCGTAGATATTCTTGATTGACCAAATCCTTCAGAAACTCCAAGTCAATTTCCCACCATGTACCAAGTCATGCGACCCTCTTTTGTCTAAATTCAAAGTGACGGAATCCTTGAAGACCTGAAAAAGCGAAGTGAACTGCAAAATGCGAATTCTTGTCAAGCATGTTTTTTCATTAGCTGCGAAACTCAGTTGAAGTAAATCAAGATCCCTCTTCAAGGAAAGCAATCTGGCGTGCCAAAAAGGGGAAAAAACTAGGGCTTTCGGATACTACTGTTATCTGCAAGTAAGAAAAAGAACACAAAGAGAAATAGGAAGTAGGAGGGGCACTAATGCGAACATTGCTGAAACCGTGTGGGTGTCATTTCTGTCAGCTCACTTTTCATCGCATGCCGAATGTTCATCTTTCTCCTATAGTTTGCCAAGTGCCTACACTGGACCCACCTAAACACGGCTCTCCAACAATCCTTATTCAGCAACTTAGAGGAATGATATGCATCAAAGCTTGCCACTGCTTTGCCTACATTCACCCCTATTTAAACACAGTGTGGCAACTAACACCATTCCAGATTCCTGAAGAGGATCCATCATTCAACCAGTATTTTAAGGAGGCATGAAATTAGACCCTCACAAATACCGATTCATTGCCCTAATCGATAATATTGCCAACCTTTACACCAACTTGTTACCCAACGATCTCAGGGCCTGGGCTCGTGAACACAGACCATACCAAGAAAGCAATGAGGCTATAAAGATAAAGGTGGCAACAACTCTAATCTGATGTCTCTGGCCTTCATGTGTGACAAAGCAATCAGAATAAAAGGATGCTTTATTCCTGCTTTGTGGGCTTCAAAGCTGCTTTTGATAGCATTGAAAGAGTCCCTCTTTGGCGTAAATTGGGGGACTGGTGTTTGCCAGGGTCCTTGTCGAGAGCAACGGAACAGCTGTTTACCAACACCTGGGTGTGGATCAAATTAGGTGACGGCTCTTATATTTCAAGAAGGACCCCTACACATTCTGGGCTGAATCAAGGCTGTGTGCTTGCTTCCTTGCTTTTTAATGTATACATAGCTGACATGTTAAAGCACCTTGATGTAGCAAACTGCCACCCTCGCAAACTTGGAGGCCAACGCATGACACACTTGCTATAAGCAGATGATCTTGTGCTTCTCAGTCAGACAAAGATCGGCCTTCAACGGCAACGTTCCACCCTACTCTGTTAAGAACAGGCTGAACAAAGACCATGACTGTAACATTCAGCCTAAAACAAAGCCATGATAGTAGGGGGCTGCTTGATGGTGTTTGGCTCCTTCATAACAAGGATTATAAATATCTGGGCATCATTCTATATGGTAGAGGATTATCTCACCTACGCTCTATATACAACAAAGGCTCTAGAATAATGTTTGCTTGCTCAGCTGTTGCCCTGAAGCTATGTGGACCATGCCTGGACTCCAGGTGATGAAAGCAAAAGTCACCCGCACACTAACCTACAGGAGTGAAATTACCCTGGGTAGGAAAGCTGGGACAGTAGATAAACTCATTACCAGAATTTATAAAGCAACTCTCTGCCTCCCAAATAGAGTGTCACTGGGGCAAGTGAGACTCAAGTACAAGATCAAACAACGGTATTTGGCCGGAGGCTATTGTTTCCTCAATTTTTGTCACAGCCGCAGATCTGCACAGCCAGATTCAATGCACGGCCTAATCTGGTGCGAATTATAGGGTGCTGATTCAACATCGTCATACAGGCAACTTCTTGATGACAAACAGTCTGAATTTTCATTGATTGAGGCCTGGAGTAAACATATCTCTCATCTGGTCTTTCAGAAACGAACATCCAAGGCAAAAAAAAATCAAAACTGGAGGATTTTTCAGTCTTAAGTGAGAACTCTCATGCATGGTCAGGTATTAACTCTTATTCTTCCAACAAGCAGCAGAACTACATTACTGTGCTTCACCTTTATGGATTAAGGCAAGGCATGCGGCATTAGACTGGGCGACTGGAATTTCCCTGCTCACCTTCCGGTCTGACGCTGCTCAGCACCTTATGACAGAAGCTGCTGTCTCTGCAGACAAGGAAGGGAAACCCTAATCCACACCTTATGTGTCTGCCCTCAATTGCTGCAACAGAGGAACATTTTTCTCCATGCCAATTTCATCCAGTTAGCAGTTCGCACCTGGCGGCTGGCATCGCTAGCCTGAATCGTTCTAACTCATCATTGAATTTTAATACTGTTTGCTTCTTCGGATGGCTGTGACCAAACTAGACAATTTCAGTTCCACCACAGCTGTGGCAACATGTCCTTAAATGCTGTATTTTGTTCCCGTCCACTTTGCTTCCTTGTGCCACTCACCATTGCATTCTCAACATCGAGCCCAACTGAACCTGCTAAAATAGTGCTATGGCTGTCAGCTACAGCTCTAAGATCAATTATATGACGGATAACACAGCTCGCAGCAAACAGGGCGGGTTCAGCTATGGATAGCACATTCTACACATTGCGCTTTGGTGTCTATACATGCTGCTCATTGTATGGACTCGCCCCCATAACTGCGTGTTTTGCACATTGTTTTAAATGATCAGATCTGCAGCCCCACTCTCTGGAACAGGGCACACCTGAGTGCTTTTACAATATGTCATTTGCTGTCACCACGTTATGCACTGGCACATCTTAGCCTGTATCGGGTCAGTCTGTGAGCAAAATAGGTTTGTGACCTTTTTCTGTTTAATATGGATTGCAATAGGTCCGTGCTTTGCGTATTTTGCACATTGCTTTTTAACTTATGCTCAAAGGTGTGTTCCGTTTACATGCACTGTTCACTCATCTATTTTTTTTTTTAATATGGTTTGTTACTATCGTATGGTTTTTAGCTTGGTATGTCCTATATTTTTACCTGCTTGTTAATTTGTAAAGATTTTAATTAACCATACAATAAAAATTGACTATGACTATGATTTATTACGGCTTCAAGAAACTAAAAACTAATGGGCATATTTATGAGCCCCTTGCGCCACTTGTGCGTCACTTTTCCCATCTTAAAAGTGACGCAAAAGTGGCGCAAGGGGCTCATAAATCTGCCCCTAATACAGAAGACAGGATCGATCGGGCGGGGATCGGTAAGGCTGAGCTCACAATAGTAACAAAACAAGTTTCCAGAGAGGAAGATTTTATTCACCTAAAGAATAAGAAATTGGTGTCCCACCTGATCAACTCATGGACGAGAGATGAGACCTTTCCCTATCTGGAGAAACTCCCACGTGTACAGATGCGAGGAAGTCTCCTGAGATTTAGATGTGGGATAAACCAATTTCTGATTTCAGAGGTGCAGGGATCCCTGCTAAGTGAAGATGAATATATTCCATTGTGAGTGTTGCTCAATTTTAGACAATGTCTTTATTGTCATATATTTGTTGTGGAGATGTGTTTTAGGAATCTCATTTTAAAACACTAAGGTCTAAATAAACGTGTTTTTGATTGACTGACTTGTTGCTTGTACAAAGTTTTTGAATAACACGATTTTACATACATCTTTCTGTACGTCAGTAAGGAACCAGACCCTCTCTTCCACTGTGCTTTCCACTCGAATCAGAAGAAAAAGTGGATCGAGCTGTCTGAGATGGCTTGGGAGAAGCTGGTGGCAGTAAAGCCGCCCTTTGAAGGGGCGGAACACAGGCCCCCGCAGCCCCCTCCTTTCATAACCCTGTCCACTGGCCCAATCACTGAATGTTCCTGGGGAGGAAAGGAAATCCCTGCCAGGTGCATCCGATGTGGCAGTTAAATCACTGATGATTTTGCACACATATTAATGAGGAATCAGAAAGGAGAGCATCAGGCTACCTTTTTTTTGGAGTTTGCTGGTGCACAGAAGGGAATAAACAGGGCATACTCTCTACTACCACCCCGACAACAATAGGGAGATTGTCAAATTTTTCAGTAAATTAAATTTTTCGATGATTTATTTTATTTTCAACCCCTCCTGTGGACAGCCACTGGATGTATACAGTATGGTTTGCCATCAGTGCCTTGCCTACGCCTGCCCTACTCCCAGGCCCTATGGCCAACCCACTGTGAATATCCATCCCATGCTGGGCACACATGCATGCACAATACAGGTTCGGGCCTGCACTCAACATTCCGGGGCCACCTAACTTAAACCGAGCACTGCATTTGGTCATGCACAGCAGAGATTGGGACCCTGCAGACTTTCAAGAAAATCCAGACACTTATTTTAGTGTTGCTTTTCCTTGTATTTTTTTTTCTTGCCTGAAACATGAGTCAGACACAAAATGCCACAAAATGTCTGTTGTGAGTCGCGCTCCAGAAATTGGTGCTTTTTTCAGGGTTACTTTTGAATTGCCCTGCTTTTGGGTACCCCTAACCACTGCCCTGGGGTCAGCCAACTTTGTGATTGGTCGCCCATGGTTGTGAATTTTTTTTTGCACAAAACTCGTGAGTCTGAGCTGATTCATGGATTTCAAGAAGGCCAAAAGAAAAAAGCCATAACTGAGCCAAATGTATTGTCTTAAAATATGACTATGTACTTGACAATATTGACTCGCACGTGTAGCAATATTTAAAAGTGCTAACCTTTTAAAGCCTGCTCTGAACCGTTTCTAAATTGCTAATATCTCAACTGAATGAAGTTACAGCAATGAAAAAATAAGAATGTTTTCTGAGTAATTTTTTACGTTTATGCTAAGTTTGATGTAAATCTGTTCAGTAGATTGGGCTGTAGGTGAGAGCAAACTGTACCACAGGAGCTAAAATGGGAAATCTAGTTTTTTTTAACTTGCCCACAACTTTTTGCCCTGTGGACAGATCTTCATGATTCACATGTAGCTAGATACCTTCACCCTGGACAATGGTCACATCAGTTTCTCAGATTAAATAAATGATGTGTCGGGTAAATAAATGGGGCAATGCAGCAAAAAGAGGGATTTTCTCAGAGTAAATCTCACTTGCTATCACAAAATTGATAATATTAGATTGACCCTGTGATTAAGAAATGAGGAAAGCACCTAACAACTTTGGACTGTGTGATATTAACAGGATTTCCCAGTGCTCTGTTGGATAACAGAGACAGGTGATGTTTTGATTCTCTTTGGTAAATGAACTTCAATAGTGCTGTAGAGCTGTCAAAGCTGCTCAACTGGAAAGTCAGATTGTAACAATCAGGCAAGTACTGGTCTGACACTAGTGGTATTATATAGCCACCATTGTATATTATGTACTTCTTATGTGGCAAATTAAAATGATAAGATGTCCAATGCTGTATACATCTAAGGCATACCCTGGCTTTAAATAATCACAAACATCATGAAACAATGTTTAATTCCATTCTCTTTCGATTCTAGCATGAGTGATTCTTTACTTATTTTTTGGGTACATTTTACTGTATCTTTATAACTAATTTATTCCCTTTGCAATTATCTTTTCTATGTTCATCAATTTTTTTTCATATGTTCACAATTTTTAGTCGGGAGTTACCTCTGACTTGATGAACACACCCCTGCCAAAGACTTTTTCTGATGACTGAAATATACATTGCAATGACTAAGCAGTGGTGGACTATTCTCAACATGTTTAGCAGATTACCTGACATCAATTCAGTTTTCCCAGTTGTCTGGTTACCAGTAATATTTTAGCCAAAACTTCCTTGTGTAGATGCTTTTTAGAGTTTGTATTCATGATTAGCACCTTTAACTTGAACAAGGCATTGTTGCCCCACTTTGCAACATTGGCACTGTTCTCTATCTACATATTATGATGGTTTGATTTTGTGCATATAGAATACCTTTGCATTGATGGTATTGTACTGTGCGACTACTGCAAACTTTAGATTATAGTACCCATAGTTGTTTCATGTACTGTGTCTCTTTAGTACTTTTAGGGATGCATATAAGCATGACAAGTAAAGGTTAAAAACACCAAACATCATATACCCATGAAACATCTGCATGCACTTATCTAAGGGATATGAGAATAAGAACCATACATTGAAAAAAACTGACACATAAAAGGAAACATAGACATTTCTGAAAATTGTATGTTTCCATCAAAGGTAATGTACTGTCTGCTCCTACCTATACAGTTCTCTTACTAACAGTCAAGCCTTTTTTGAAGTGACGATCAATGCATAGGACAGTTTGAGTAGTTTTCCCAATGTTGAGAAGAGAGAGGTAACTCACTTTTATAGATAACTTTATGTGAATGTTTGGAGACATCCAGCAACTGAGATACCCTTCCATCATTTTAACACCCATCTAGATTTGTGCTTTCTGGGATAGGTGTAGACATATGTCAGGAAATACACCAACAAGTTGGAAAGAGAATTTGGAAAATCTAAGGAGAAGAAGACCCTTGTTTACCTAGGATGTTTTAGGCCTTAGTTCCTGCATCCTCTTAAACCAAGTGAACAAAGTTGTTCTGAAAGAGTCGGGAAAGCAGACAAACTGAAGTCCATAGGAAAATGAAGGACATGAGATCACCATGGAAGAAGGAAGCAGCATGCCAACTGGGAATGTACTTTTGGATGTTGCCCTGTGGTCATGTGGCTTGGTAACACAGAAGAGCTGCTGACAGTGTGAGAGCATTTAGAACTTCAAAAGAGTACCTATTTAAGTGTGGTAAAAGCTGGGGATTTCATATTTTTACAGAAGACCAGCAATGGGGTGCTCAGGCTACCTTACAAAGGCCCCCTGGTTACATTTAATTGAAGGATTTTGTAATGAAGTTTGATGACTGCAGAAGGTCTGTACCTCACTTCATGGTGACAAGACCAGCCATGGCATTTAGCCTTGCCTCACTGGAGGATTTTGAGCTTCCAGAAGTGAATTAATGTGAGCAGACAGCACAAGTTTATGAGAGATGCCAAATTTTCCTCAGCAGGGGAGGACTTTAGCACCTGGAAGTTTTATGTTTGACATTCTTGGAGCTTTGCTGCCAGAAGCCAAGACTTCACAGTTCTCCAAAATGCATCCGATTCATCTTCAGTAATAGATTCCCCGGCAGGTTAGTGTGCTACCTTATCCAACTGAAGGATTTGGACTTTCATATGAGAAGGTAGGTCAGAAAGAGAGGATGTTGTACCAGAGCAAACTGCTAAGCTTTACTTTACCGACGCTCTTTTGTGGTTAGCTGAAAATGTATCGGATCTTCTATGCCTCATTGAATTAACTCTGAAATTGGCTGTCCTCATTATTTTCAATGAACATTTGTGCTTTTCCTTTAAATTTCCTTACTCATTACACTCTTTACCATTTTTCTTTTACATTTTATACTGTTATACTATTTGGAATGGATTTTCCCTGTAGGAATACTGCCACTTTGTGTCACAGCTACCAAGTGTACGCACTGGATTTCTCAATAAAACCTGCTTCTTACTATGTGGGAGTTCATCAGTGCACCCTCTTATGAAATAATGCTGTTTCTCAAAGTTAGGTCATGAAAGATAGCAAAAAATTGTTTTATGACAGTGGACCTAGGTACATACAGGAGCTGATATAGTTAAGAGCAGAAAAAGGAAACCTGATTGTTTTAAATCCCACTGCCTATACTGCGTTGCACAATGATCATTGTGGATTCTAAAATCCTATGAACTTCTTTAAATGTTGTCCAAATTTATGGTAAATGTAGGATATTTTAATATGCTACTTGAACAATTATACTGGATTATTGAAATGTCTGACTATTTATCTACATGTTTTACCATATGTCATATAAAATAATTATCACACTGATTTATTTACTTATTTTATATTATTAGTGCTATCCATGGAAATGCATTTCAATGTTTTGAACTATAACACTGAGCTCTAAACCTGCCACTTGTGGCGTGATGTATCACCAAAGTCTTTGTTTATTTCTTCATTAGCAATTTCTTAAAGGAACTCCACCTATGGGGTTACATTTTTTACTATGGAATGAACCAATATACTCAATTATTAATAATTTCCATCACTATATCAATAAGTAGATAAACAAAATTTCCACATACCACCAGGCAAGCATTAGTAACATAAACCAAAAAATACATGAGCTCCACACTGTGTGGAGAAGGGAACAAGAGGCGCAGGGTTTTACGAGCTAGCAGCCTCCAACAATGAATGTTAACCACAAAAAGCTGCTCCTAAAGTGGTGACCACTGTGAGGTTTGGGTTATATTGTGAGTGGAGATATCTCACAAAAACGGACTGGTCTCACATACCACCTGGTGTCATGCTTCATCATTGACCAGTCCTCGCCCTCTAAAACCTTGGTTTGATAGAGGGCGGGCATACACCTGACGACAGGGATGCACTTCTAAACTAAGTGGGGGCCCATGTACAAGTGAGTCTGGTTACAAATCAATATAGTTGTCCTTGTTGTGTTTTTTAATGTGAAAGGTAACTATATAATATTAAAATCAGGTGACGGTATGTTGGAGCATTAGTGTCCCCTAACCGTTCTGTGAGAGGTTGACATGTTTCTGCCGTGATGGCCCAGGAGGGTCCAGGGCATTCATCAGGACCTAAATGTATAGATGGGGGCTCCGTTCTTACCAACTGGTGGCAAGAGAGTACCACTGTGTGGGCGTGATCAATGTCACACTCCACAATTGGATGACTTCTAAATTCAAGCCTGTAAAAGAAAATATGGAGAGAAACAAAATATTGCATGGACAGTACATTGTACCGTATAAGAAACCCTCATTCACGTTTAGTTGGGATCGGGATTAGCGGTATATCTTGATTCTCCGCTGGATGTGGTCTTCAACGTGATCGCATAATCATTGGGTCAATCCAATGCTTCCTCCACCCGGAGGCTTTAACCACTGGTTATCACAGTAGTGATCGTGAATCAAAAAAGAGAGAGGTGATCGTGATAAAGAAAAAATGTGTATTAAAATTCTCGTAAAGCCAGTAAATATTTTTATTGGTACTGGGTTCGAGACCAAGATAAAAATGTATTCTCGTTGTGCACGTATCTGACTGATTATGGTCAAGTGCACTGGTTAAAAACTGTGTCCAAAAAAGGTCGACATGTTTCAGCCCTCGTCAGCCCAAACGGGTCTAGCGGGCTTTCTTCAGGACCTGGTGCAAAACGGAGGCCCGTACTATGGGCTCCCTTGTGGATGTGCGGGAAAGTTTTCCTTTTGAATGCACATTCAATCTTAAACCAATGGATTGAAAATGTTTGTGGGAGGAAGGAAAGAAAGAAAGAAAAGGGAAAACATAAAATCATTGCGAATTCATTCTGTATGCAATCATAAAATGGCAAAGCTTTGTTTGTAGGAGACCCCCTGTGGGGACCCCTGGTATGGCAAAGTTCGTCCCTCCTTTACTAGTAAGAAGCAGATCTCGTACACAATCCATTTTGTCATATTCCCAAAGCAATGATAACCAAATCTCCGACCAACACCTCATTGGCACAAACGATGTGTATGCTCTGTACACCCCTATGCGCAAAGTGAGGCTGAGGGGTTCGAGAGAACAGCACCTACGAACGTTTTATGAGGGTGGCTAGGATCTTTGTCATCACTTGGGATCAAATCAATAATCAAAATTGAGTATGGCCTCATTCAATCGTAAACGGTCTATGGATTTGGTTCAGACAGATTATGCTAGGCGGTATATTCATGTTAACTCTAAACGGAAGCAGCTCTCCAGTGGAAGCGAGAAAGTAGACTTATTGACCAGTGCAGTGCAATTATTCTGTTATTATCAAATGGCTACTAGTCGCGAAAAAGCATAGAAATACACAGGCCAAGGTGAAAAGATGCCGTGATTACCTTGTCTCCTTTGTTTCAGGCCACAACGGGTACTCTAGGGGAGTCGCTTCACGCTCTAGTGGTGTTTAAAGAAAGAGTAATGCTTGAAAAGAAAGTTATTTGGGCAATACGTTACGTTTTTGTTCTGTGTTCTCGATTTTTGCTCTCGGCGCTCTCGATCTCCTGCCATTACCTCTTTGGCGTCGGTCTGGGACCTGTGCTGACTCTGCCTCCTAGGACCCGGTGAAGACATTGAATCCGGGTCTGCTGGTTCTTAAATAGGCGGAGTGGTCATAGATATAGAGAAAAGACTTGGAGTAGAATTTCGACTGGGAGAAGAAATTCGTTCGTTTACTGATATACAAAGTCGAACTCTATTTTTAAGTCGCCAATTAATGAACATATTGTGTAATTTGTAAGTTTTCTGACATACAGCTTATGTCAAGAATATTCAGTACCTGCTGAGCTTAAAAGAGCCGTAAAACTTCTGTTATCATGTGACATTCTTTTGACAGTGGTGAGTGGAGGGGAATTAATCAGTTAGATACGATCCTTTCTTTTCCAGGCAAATCGTGACTCGGTGGGTCATATGTGCAATTGACTCTTAATTTGGTCAGTCCCAGTTCGTAGGTATCACGTCTCTGTGCGACAAAGCATTGCGGTCTCTCTACTGTTGTCCCAGGACGAGGTTTGCAGCATAGGTCATTGTGCTGAACTGCAAAGGATCTTATGAGAGGGGAATTCCATTTAGACATCTCTATTCTATGACAAGCTGAAACGTCGGGCCGTCTAGGTCAGTGCCCATATTGATCATGTTCCTTTCTTGATTTGTTAAAAGAAAAGTCAGTTTAGAAAGGTTGCTGGGGTTCCCAATATGCTCTGTGTCGGTATCAATCATATGTTTTTGAAGCTGAGCCACGGGATATTGTCGTTCAGTCCTCGTCTGTGTGTCTGGAGACGGTACACCCATCTTTGTTCCTTTTCGAACAGTATCTTTTCTGCATTGGAATTTTTGTAGGCTAGAGTCTCTAAGATTACCCATTGTAGATCATCTACTGTGTGTCCTTGCTCTATGAAGTGGCAGCTCATCTTTGTGGTCATTTTCTTGCATCTCACATTGCTTCTGTGTTCTCCCAGTCTCATTTTGGCTTTTCGTGTGGTCATGCCAATGTATCTTAAACCGCAAGGGCAGGTAATCATATAGATTACATGCGTAGTATTGCAGTTTGTGTGTGTTCTGATTGTCCATTTCAGGTCAGGTAGTAGTTGCAATGTTTTAGTTGCTTTTGTTAGGTGACATACTGAGCAGGTGCCACAAGGGAAGTGTCCCGTTACGGGTGAGTTGTTCCATGGACCTCGCGGAATTTCATTGACGGTTCTCTCTGGAGGTCTTGTGTGGACGAGTAGATCTTTTAAGTTCCTGGTCCTTCTATTCGAGAACCTCGGTTTTGGCCATCTAAGAGATCCAGAGGTCAGGATCTTCCAGTTTTTGTTTACTATTTTCTTGATGTTATTGGAAGCAGTACTGTAGGTACTCACACAGGTGATCAGATCTGGTGTCGGTTCTTTTGGGATGGTTTCAAGTAGCGCTTCTCTCTGTTGATTTTTGGCCCTCTTACGGCATTTTTCAATGGTCTTTACTGGGTAGTCTCTTGCTTGGAGTTTTTCACTGAGGTCCTTGGCTTGACGTTTGTAGTCTCTCATCTCACTACAGTTACGTCTTAACCTGAGGAATTGCCCATAAGGAAGGTTGTCTCTTAATGGGCGTGGGTGGAAACTTTTGTAGGACAAGAGACTATTCTTGGCGGTTGACTTAAAGAACGTCTTTGTGTGTATTGTGTTATTCTTGATGAAGACAGTGACATCAAGAAAGTCCAGACTATTTGGACTTGCTGTATATGTGAATTTTAACCACATGTCTCTTGCGTTCAGCCAATGGTGAAATTCAGTTAGGGAATCTCTATCCCCTTCCCATATAAGGAGCACATCGTCGATGTAGCGTTTCCAAAAAACTATTCTGTTTCGAAAAGGGTTCGAAATGTCAAAGATATGGTTTGTCTCAAAGTCACTGACATACAGCCCTGCCACACTAGGCGCAAAGGTGCTCCCCATAGATGTTCCGTGGCACTGTTTGTAAATTGTTTTGTTGTATTGGAAGTGGTTCTCTGTTAGTGCTAATCTGCAGCATTCAAGTACAAAGTGTCGTGGTGTTTTGTGTTCCCATGGTTGGTTAAATAGAAGTGCCTCTAGGGTCTCTAGAGTCTTCTGTTGGGGCAAGCTTGTATATAAGCTTTCAACGTCTAGACCAACCAGAAGCATCCTGTCTTCAGAAAATTGTAGATTCTGGAGAAGGTTCAAAAGGTTTTTTGTATCTTTCAAGTAGGTAGCGGTCTGCTGTACTAATGGTTTTAAATAGTGATCAGCGAATTGCGATAAAGGTTCTAGGATAGACCCTATTCCCGAAACGATAGGGCGACCAGGAGGTGGTCGTTTTTCTTTATGGATTTTGGGAAGGGAATAGAAGTACGGCATTCGGGGGGATCTGGTCAGTAGGAAATCTGCTTCTGATTTTGAAATCCAGTTATTGGTCTCTGCTTCATCGACCATTAATGCGATCGTGTTCTGTAGGCGTGGGGTAGGATCTATAGTGATCACTTGGTAGAATTTGGTGTCGTTTAGAAGGTCTATGCATTGTTGGTTATAACCTTCTTTACTTAGTAGCACGATACCCCCACCTTTATCTGCTGGTTTGATCACCAGTTCGCTGTTCAGACGTAATGAGTCTAATGCTTTTTGTTCAGCTTTTGAAAAATTGATGAAAGGTTTATTGGCGGCATTTTTGAGATCTTCAACTTCCTTCATTACTGCCTGTTCAAAGGCGAGGATCTCCACTGGAACCTGATGGTTCAGTGGGCAAAAATTCGATTTGCGACGAAGTGTTGTGTCTGCATCTTTGGGTGTTTCTTCCTGGTTACTGAAAAAGGCTTTCAGTTTAATTGTTCTGCAGAAATCTGCCATTTCACATTGTAATTTGAATAAATCAAGTGGGGGTGTAGGGACATAGCTGAGGCCTTTGTTGAGGACGTCTTCCTGTTCTTTCGTGAGTGTGATGTCGGTCAAGTTGAAGACAAGGTTGTCGCACTGGTCCCTGGTTTTGCATTCGTCATGCTTCTCGTGTGTACCTGACGTACTTGGTCGAACCAGGTCACTCCTTTCCGTCTCATTCTGTTGTTCGGTTGGCCTCTCCCTAAAAAAGGCGGCCTATGTGTATAGCTAGTGAATGAGGGTTTCTTATACGGTACAATGTACTGTCCATGCAATACCCTGGTTTCCCAGGACCAGTGATCCACTCTACAATTGATTTTTTTGATATTGAGATAAGGAAGCTGAGTGGATCTAAGCCCTTCTTTCTCCCTCCAAATTGATTTTTGGAGAAACAAAATATAACAACAAACCATAATCGTGGTGGAGTACTGAACACAATACATGCACTGTTTCAGTATTACGTAAGTGACTACTCATGTGACATGTGAAACTCTATTTGTGTACATGATTCCAGAGATGCAAATGGTGAGAACAAGGGTCTCACTGTTCTTACCCTAAGCACCAAAGCTACTTGCCCCATTGGAGGAGGGGAGGGGAAACCCCTGTTGTCAAACCCTGTTGGAAAAAACACAGGTCACAATTGGCATGAAAATTGTGGTCTGTGACAAGTAAAAGCTCGCACAGAATTCATCCACATTTCTGCCTGGGGTGGTAAGATTAAAAATACATCCATTCAGCCTCCATTAAAACCCTTACTGCCTCAAGGAACGTTTCCTGGATGGTTCCTAGGTGACTGCTCCCGTTCCTCCCCGATGTACGAATGAGTAAAAAGTCAGTGCACTATATATAGTGCACTCAATTGAGTTAATTGGTTTTAAGTGGTTCGCAGGTGGTGCTACGTGTAATCAGGTGAGTGGTTTCCTGTGTCCCTGAAAGGGAAGCCTGATCTAACCATGGCAGCACTGCGCACATGCTCAGTGCGGTATTCTGAGCTGAGGAGGTAATTATCAGGTGCACGACTTCCTGTGTCCTTCATACGAGTGCCTGATTATAAAATGGCGGGTGTACGCGCATGCTCTATATTGTGAAGTGAAACGCGTGAAAGGAGAAGTTCCACCAGAGGTACTTGCTGGTGAAAGGCGGGTTTGTTAAAGGAAGGTGTTTATCCGGTGTGCGATTTACTGTGACGTTCGTGCGGGTGCCTGATTAAAAGATGACCGGTATCCGTGCATGCTCTATGTTGCGGTAGCGCGTGAATAAAGAAAGTACCACTGATGTAGTTGCTGGTGAGGGGCGGTTCACCCAGAGCCCGAAGGAAATATCTATGTGCAGCCAGAAGCCACCCAATTGTGGGCGGTGCTGTACATGTGGGAACGGACAATGGTGATTGGATATGCTGGTGTCTGCTCGTGCGTATATTATGCCCCAAATACAACTAAAGATAAATAAATATAAAAATGATCATGCCTCCTCAAGAGGGGGAACCCTAATGTGAAGGGCAGAACAGGCATCATGAAATTCTTAAAAGTGCAAAAAATGGGGGGCCACCTTTTGCAATTGTTGTCATAATCGGGTGGCAGCGCTTCAGGTAGATTATTCCTGAATGCGTGTTCAGCCTGGGTCACTGATGATCCCAAGTGAGGATCGGTGGAAGATGACCATGAAAAACATGAGGCCCGGTCCCCTCAGGAATGTATTTGGTGACCATCGAAGTTTGCTGCTCATTGGGTGGGTAAAGCACACGCTTTTCATTATTCAGTCTAGGCTGAAGGGGGCACAACACCGTGTATACCGGTGGTTTCACGACACAGAATGATTGTATAGCAGATATACCCAGTGTATTTTGAAGGTATATGTGAGTATGTATTTATCTACTGGTGGTGATTAGAGTTCTCATTGCCCCATCTGTAGCCATGTTATTTCGGCATTAAAACCTTTCTCCCAGGATCGTAGATGGAACACCCATCGTTGTTCCCTTATATGTAGGGCTTTGGTCAGGTCAAACTTTCGTTTTTTCATTAATTCCAGAATTGACCATCTCAGGTCTGTGTCTTTATGTTTTTTTTCAGTGAAATGACGTGTCAGTTTGGTGTTGGTCTTTTTACATCGGATGGTGCTCCGGTGTTCGCTGATACGCATCTTGATTTATCTGGTGGTCATGCCTACATATCTGAGGCCGCAGGGCAGTTCAAGAGGTACACGGCGTTCTCCGTGTTACAGTTACTGAATGCTCATAACTTCCAGGGTTTACTGGTCCCTATGTCTACCTCCTTGGTGTTGGTAGTAAGTGTGCAGGATGTACAGTTTCCACAGGAGAAATGGCCGACGGGCCATGGATGGCTCCACAGGGTCTGTTGTTCCTCTTCATCAGTTGTTGGCCTATTCATGTGCACTAGTTCGTCACGCAGGCTCCTGTTCCTTCTAAAAGCGAACAATCGAAATCGGGGTGTATGTCGTAACGCATACCGGTCTTTTAGTGTCTTCTTTTATCACCTCTTCTAATAGTGACTCTCTTGGATTGTTCCTGGCTCGTTTCCTTGCCCTTCTCACCATTTTTTTTGGGTAGTGGCGTTCCAGAAGTTTATTCTCCAGTTGTTCTGCCTGTTCCTCAAAGGTTGTTGTATTTGAGCAGTTCCATCGAATTCAAAGGAACTGACCTACCGGGAGATTTTGTCTCAGGGCCCTCGGGTGGTAGCTCTCATAGAGAAGTAAACTGTTTCAATCTGTGGTTTTGTTATGAACTTTTGTCGTAAACCCTTCTTGAGTTATGGTAATGTCTAGATCCAGAAAGATTGCGTGGTTCATATCAATCGTATGTGTGAATCTGAGATGATTATCCTTGGAATTGACCCATTGGACGAATTCTGTTGATTCCTCCACTGTCCCGTGCCATACAATCAGCACGTCGTCAATGTAGCGCTTACAAATCTTTAGGTGTTTCAGAAATGGATTAATCCGGTTGAAGATGTAGTCTTCCTCGAATTGTTGGACATAGAGGCATGCCATGCTTGTGGCAAAAGTGCTGCCCATTGATGTACCGGTGATCTGATGGCAGATGGTGTCCTCAAATTCGAAAAAATTATCCGTTAGTGCTAATTCTGCACATTCCATCACAAAATGTTGGGGGTGATGAAATTCCAATCCATGTTTGGGATGATTTGTTCCACCACTTCCAAGGTTCGTCTCTGTGGTATGCTCGTGTATAGGGCTCCTATGTCCATTGGTATAAGTAGGTTCTCAGTTGGATCTACTTCCAGATCTTGAAGAAGGCAAAGGACATCCTTAGTGTTGTTAAGGTTGGAATGTGATTTCTTCACAATCGGTCTGAGGAACCAATTGCAGAACTGCGATAAAGGTTCCAGAACTGATCCAATTCCAGATACGATGGGTCTACCGGGTGAGGGGGGGCCGGTTCTTGTGAATCTTGGGAAGCGTATAGAACCTGGGCATCCTAGGGTTCTCATTGATAAGGAAGCCCACCTCCTGTCTAGCAATCCAATCGTTGGTGAGGGCCAAGGCTGTTTCTTAACAACAAGGAGTTCCGCACAAATTGGTCGTACATTGCCTGGAAGTGTACCAAAGATTGGCTCATTTTAATCATCAACACCGCCAGGCAGTTGGCAGATGCCCTCCTTGTTGAAATTCAACAAAGTGAGTTCAGATTAAAAACAACAGTACAGCTATCAGTTTTTAAATAAAAACTCGAAGAAATCAACAACGACCATACCGAGTATAAAGACTACCTTACACAATCAAAGTTGACGAAACTAAAAAAGATGTGCAGAAGTTTAGTAGAGAAACAGTGTACCCATACATAACGGACAGACATTATGACAAACCTGCACAACAACAAACAGGTAGAAAACAATGATTCAGCCCCACCCCACTGAATTGGACTTTCAGCTCGGGGGATAAAAGGAGTGACAGCAGCAGTGACGAAAGCTTAGCATAACAGCAGAGTAGACAACAGGGCTATCGCCAAACAATGGTACCACAACCACCACCCCCTTTTGGTTATTGGCAACAACCTTACATTACACCATGGTTTGGCTTCTCACAAGGCCCCCAGCCTTTTTTATACCGGGACGGGGGCAGAGGCAGAGGCCGACAAAAAAGAAGGAACACAAGGGTACAGTGGGAAGACCAACCGGCCACTGCGTTGGTGACCAGGAGCAAAGGGAGGGCGAACATTCCCTCGACAAGCAGGAAATAACAAACATTGTTAACCTCAGTCAGCACATATTGACTACCGATGAGGAAACGGTCCTCTCCAAAGGACTTGGTTTCATCCCCACACCAAAGAATGACCCCTTCGTACTTCACACAGAACTTGCACAGTTCTTCAGAAAACTCAAGCTGCGCGATTACTTTGGTGATAATGAGGACAAGAATGAAGAAAAAATGACAACGGGACTTAGAAAAAAGTCAACATTCCAACCACCTGCCCAGAACACCTCATGTCAAGTACTAGCTTTTGAAGAAGCTGTACTTAATGAAATCAAGAGTATCAACTTCCAGAGTACCAAGGGATTCCAAAACCTCACAAAAAATTAACACACAGCACTGCAGAGCCTGAAGAACAACCACGACCTTGTGATAAAACCCGCAGACAAAGGGGGAACAATTGTGATTATGGACCAGGAGATGTAAATTGTAAATTGATACTTGTATAGCGCACTACTCACCCGCAAGGGTCTCAAGGCGCTTGTACGAATACCGCTGTGGAACCCATCCTGGCTTTCCCTGTGAGGTCTCCACTCCTGGGCACCTCCAAGGGGGAGGCCAGGCATCCTTAGCGTTGTGGGGGCCGTTGTGGAGATTAAGCAAGCTATTGCCCAGAGTTGCAGAGTGGGACTCCATGATTGGAATAGGCACCAAGGCAAGAATTGTCAGGTCCGTGGAATTTTGAGCCCAAGACCCGCCGAGGCGGGGAATTGAACCCTGGTCCCGGGCCAGATTTCTGCATCAGGGTCTGCCGCTCTAACCATTGAGCCACACTTCTCCAATGTACCAAGAGGAGTGTAAAAGACTTCTCTCAGACACAGTCAGCTATGCCATACACAGAAATGACCGGACAGGCCCCCTTATGACAAGAATCAAAAACATGGTAGAGGAGGCCCTCACCAACGATTGGATTACTAGACAGGAGGCGAGCTTCCTTATCAATGAGAACCCTAGGATATCAAGGTTCTATCCCAAGATCCACAAGAACCGGACCCCCCCACCCGGTAGACCCATCATATCCGGAATTGGATCAGTTCTGGAACCTTTATCGCAGTTCTGCAATTGGTTCCGATTGTGAAGAAATCGCATTCCTACCTTAGGCACACCAAGGATGTCCTTTGCCTTCTTCGAGATCTGGAAGTAGACCCAACTTAGAACCTACTTATAACAATGGACATAGAAGCCCTATACACGAGCATACCACAGAGACGAACCTTGGAAGTGGTGGAACAAATCAACCTAAACATGGATAGGAATTTCATCACCCCCCAACATTTTGTGATGGAATGTGCCGAATTAGCACTAACGGAGAATTTTTTCGAATTTGAGGACACCATCTGTAGGAGAGTAGGATCTGCTTCACATGGGTACCCCCACTTTTTGCTGGTGTTTCACTGTTTTTCGACCTTAGTCTGGCTGTGGCCCTGCTAATCAGGCCCACAGCCTAGCTGCTTCCTCTCTAAAATGGTTTCCATGTACATTAGGTACATATCTAATTGGATTTTGGAGTGTCTTATAAGCCCCTAGTATATAGTATACTATGTACCTAGGGCGTAGGTACCTCAGAGGCCTACCAGGGGCTGAAGCATGTATTATGCCACCCCTGGAAAGCACTCCAAAATCAATCAATCAATCAATTATGCGATTTGTAAAGCGCACTACTCACCCGGAAGGGTCTCAAGGCGCTAGGGGGAGGGGGGTCTGCTACTGCTCGAACAGCCAGGTCTTGAGCTGTTTCCTGAAGGCGAGGTGGTCCTGGGTCAGACAAAGGTGGATGGGCAGGGAGTTCCATGTCTTGGCCGCCAGGTAGGAGAAGGATCTGCCTCCGGCGGTGGCTCTCTGGATGCGAGGTACGGCGGCGAGGGTGAGGCTCGTGGAGCGTAGCTGGCGGGTGGGCGTGTAGAAGGTCAGGCGGTCGTTGAGGTACTTGGGGCCCAGGTCATGGAGAGACTTGTGTGCGTGGGTGAGGAGCCTGAACATGATCCTCTTGTTGACGCGGAGCCAGTGCAGGTCTCTCAGGTGGCTGGAGATGTGGCTGCGTCGGGGGATGTCCAGGATGAGTCGGGCGGAGGCGTTCTGGATGCGTTGGAGTTTTTTCTGAAGCTTGGCTGTGGTTCCGGCGTAGAGGATGTTTCCGTAGTCCAGTCGGTTGGTGACGAGGGCCTGGGTGACCGTCTTCCTGGTTTCGGTCGGGATCCATCGGAAGATCTTGCGGAGCATGCGAAGGGTGTGAAAGCATGATGAGGAGACGGCGTTGACTTGTCTGGTCATCGAGAGGGAGGAGTCCATGATGAAGCCCAGGTTGCGTGCGTGGTCCGTTGGCGTGGGAGCGGTGCCCAGGGCTGGGGGCCACCAGGAGTCGTCCCATGCGGAGGGTGATGGTCCCAGGATGAGGACTTCCGTCTTGTCTGTGTTCAGTTTCAGGCAGCTGATGTTCATCCACTCGGTGACATCTTTTATCCCTTCGTGTAGGCTGGCCCTGGCGGTGTCGGGGTCTCTGGTGAGGGAGAGGATCAGCTGGGTGTCATCGGCGTAGGAGATGATGTTGAGATTGTGTTGGAGTGCGATGGCAGCGAGGGGTCTCATGTAGACGTTGAAGAGGGTGGGGCTGAGTGACGATCCTTGCGGGACGCCGCAGATGACTTCGGTGGCCTCGGAGCAAAACGGGGGGAGGCGGACTCTCTGTGATCTGCCGGCGAGGTATGAGATGATCCATTCCAGTGCCTTCCCTTAGATGCCGGTGTTGCTGAGGCGTTGGACTAGGGTGCGGTGGCAGACAGTCTCGAATGCTGCAGAGAGGTCCAGGAGGATGAGTGCCGCTGTTTCTCCATGTCAAGCAGGGCTCGGATGTCGTCAGTGGCTGCGATGAGGGCGGTCTCGGTGCTGTGGTTGGCTCTGAAGCCGGACTGCGATGGGTCGAGGGATCCGTTCGTCTCGAGGAAGGTGGCCAGCTGATTGTTGACGATCTTCTCGATGACTTTGGCAGGAAAAGGAAGGAGCGAGATGGGGCGGAAGTTTTTGAGGTCGGTGGGGTCCGCTGTTGGTTTCTTCAGTAGGGCGCTGAGCTCGGCATGTTTCCAGCTCTCCGGGAAGGTAGCGGTGTTGAAGGAGGTGTTGATGATGTCTCGGAGTTGGGGTGCGATGTTGGAGTCGGCCTTGTTGAAGACGTGGTGGGGGCAGGGGTCGGTTGGAGATCCGGAGTGGATGGTGTTCATTGTGCGGGCTGTGTCTTCGGTGGTCACCGTGGTCCAGGTCCGGAGGGCGGCGGTGGGGTGCGTTGGTTCGACGGTAGGGTGCGTGGATGGTTCACCGAAACTGTTGTGGATGTCGGCAATCTTGAGGTGGAAGTACGAGGCGAGGGAGTCGCAGAGGTCCTGTGAAGGAGTGATGTCGTTGTTGCCGGTGCTGGGGTTGGAGAACTCCTTTACGATGTTGAAGAGTTCCTTGCTGTCATGGGCGTTGTTGTCCAGTCGTTCCTTCAGAGATTTCTTCTTGGTGGTGCGGATGAGCTGGTGATGCTTGCGGGTGGCGTGTTTGAGGGTGGTCATGTTGTCGGTGGTCTTGTCGAGGAGCCAGGCTTTCTCGAGGGTGCGGTAGGCCTTCTTAAAGTCCTTGAGTTTGTCAGTGAACCAGGGGGCCTTCTTGCTTCTGGGTCTGGTGGGGGGGTTCTTCAGTGGGGCGAGGTCGTCGGCACAGGCGGTCAGCCACTGCGCGAAGTTGCGGGCTGCAACGTTGGGGTCCGTTGTGCTGGCAGGTGGGTTCTGGTTGAGGGAGGTGGTAAGCTGGTCGGCGGTGATCTTGCTCCACTTTCTGTGAGGAACCTGTTTCGGGTGGTGGTGGGTTGTGTTCTTTCTGAAGCTGAAGTGGACGCAGCTGTGGTCGGTCCACTGGAGTCCGGTGGAGTGGCTGAAGGTGATGTGCTTGCTGGATGAGAAGACGGGATCAAGCGTGTGGCCGGCGTAGTGGGTGGGGGTGTTGACCAGTGGCTTGAGTCCGAGGTTGGCGAGGTTGTCCAGCAGGGCGGCGGTGTTGCGGTCCTTGTTGTTCTCCAGGTGGAAGTTGAGGTCCCCGAGGAGGATGTAGTCGGTGGAGGGGAGGGCGTGTGGGCTGATGAAGTCCGTGATGTCTTCGCAGAATTGTGTGCGTGGTCCCGGGGGTCTGTAGATGAGGGTGCCTCTGAGGGTGGTCTTGGGGTCGGTGTGAATCTGGAAGTGGAGGTGCTCGGCGGCGTTGAATGCGTCGATGGGGTCGGTCGAGATGCGGATGGTGTTTTTGTGTACGATGGTGATGCCTCCTCCGGTCTGGTTGACGCGGTCCTTCCTGATGATCTTATACCCGTCCGGGATGGCGATGGCGATGTCGGGGGCTGAGGAGGCGTTCATCCAGGTTTCCGTGAGGAAGGCGATGTCTGGAGATGTAGTGTCGAGGAGGTTCCAGAGTTCAACGGCGTGTCTGTGGACGGAGCGGGTGTTGGGCAGGATGCACTTGAGGTGGTTGCTGCTGTCCGTCTTGGTGGGTACGGTGCAGGTTCGGAGGCAGGAGAAGTTGCAGGATCGGCAGTGGAAGGGTCCATGGGTGCGTCGCGGGGATGCTCGGTAGCATCCGGGGCTTCGGCCGGTGTTGAGTGCGTTGAGTGTGGTGTCATCGTAGGTCCGGCGGGTGGGCTGGCTGCTGCGGGGGCCAGGGGGTCTGGCGATGGGCGCAGACGGGCTTACCTTTGGCGCACCTTCGGCGCGCTTTGGGCGCGCCCGCTGCGCGTCAATGCTGCGCGTGCGCACGGTCGCCATTTATGGCGAAGTGCGAGGGAGGGAGGAGCAGCTGGGAGGCGGGAGCGTGGAGGGCACAGAAAGCAAATGGGGCATGTCCGATCACTCGGCGGCGGAAAGCGGGGAGCGGGGCGGGAGGGCACAGGGGGCAACAGCGGGGGAAAACAGCACAGGGGGGCACACAGGAAGCAGAAAATGGCACCACAGGTCAGCTACTGCAGCCTGGGTAAGGGTGCGCTTGCACCCCTTACAGTGGTATAGGCTACCTATATCCACATATATATACAGACACATATAAACCTATAAGTCACTCCTATGGCAAGCCTGGACAATCCTGAAGGCAGAGTGCTTGGTTTTGTGTGAGAGGGTGCCCAAGCATGAGCTGAGCCCCTCTGCAGCTTTCAGAAATACTTCCTTATAGCTGTTCTGTGATACAGCCATACCATATACTCTTAAGTGCATTATAACCTCGTGGTAAATGCTAACTTTGGAATGGCTGCATCAAAACATGTTGTGTTTGGTGTCAAACGCTTTGGAATATTACTCCCCCGCCAGTTCTGGTGGCGGGGGTAGCATTTCACCCTTCTAGATGTGGAAATTTAGCTTGTAACTGAACATTATCTGCGCTATCTTGCCTCTCCCCAGCGCCACGCACAGCGAACGCACGGCCGCCATATTAGGCACCCCACTCTCTCTCCCCGCTCATTGTCGATCGCCAGCACGTTCCCCTGGTGCTGCAAGCATCCCCCGCGCGCCGGCCACCCCCGCTCTCTCATACACGGGCCATAAACCCTCTCCTTCTGCGCGACCCTGCCATGGAATCACACCCCGCGCCTGACCGACATCCCATACATGGTCATGCATCTCTTTGATAACCCCCTTCCTCTGCGCCCCATTGTCCGAACCGATCCCAGGCCATCACCCAGCCCTGCGGATGCAGTTTATTGCCCCTACTGTAAGGGAAACACCCCACATCAAAGGGATTACAGTAGATCAAAGCCCCTACCCCCTGAGACCCGGCCGGTCGCACACACCCCCGGGAATTGGCGGAATGTCCAGCTGTGTGATAGCCATCTCCTACTGTGGATGGGGTGGGGACTTCCACTATAGATATGTGTGGGAACGAGCTCGAAGTGGGGATTCCGAGGATGTTCTTTCATGTTCCAAGACAATCTCAAGAATGTGCCATGTACGATAACCCTGCAATAAAGTCATAAACCTGTGTATCAGAGGCTAGGCCTCAGAGATGCAGTTAGAGCACCTCGTGACGATACCTTGCTGTCTGATCTGATGTGTTCTGCTCCGACGGAATAAAACTTTGTTTCCTGCCTTCCAGTCTCCGGCGCCTGCCTCTTTATTGGTTTAACATCGAATGGTATAAGAGGCGATTACCGCAGGGCAATACTTGAAAGGTTATCGACTGAAACTGCCGCTACCGTTTAACAATTGGCGTCCCAAGCGTGGGGCCCATCAGCGACACGTGGATCCAGTGGGAGAGGTCCTGACGACAGAGTGAACGACTGCAACGATCGGGAGAGCTCCTGCCCGATAGACCCTCGTCTGGCAGCCGATCATCCGAACTTCACTGGTTCCGAGCAGACCTCTCTCGAGTGATCTACGGTCCTGACTGGGAACCATCAGGAGTGCCGCGGCAAATACGGAGAGTAGAGGACGATCGGGCGCTGGAGGCGGAAGACGAGAAACTGTCCACGCGGTCCGGGTAAGGTCGTGAAAACACGACAAATTGCGAAACGATTGATTGATTGTTTGAAATACTAGTATTGCTTATTGATTGTTCTCTTTGAGATATTCGCTGTCTACAAACGGGGAGGAGTAGAAATACTCTCTCTCTCTCCCTTTGCAGATAGTGAAGGGTAGGTAACGCAGACTTTTGTCCCCGTTGAAACCCGTCGTGCCTATCTTTATCTCCCCACTGATTGATTGTCCGAACATTGATTGTTTTGAAGAATAGTGCTCTTTGAGATATTCTCTGTTTGCAAATAACTTAGAATAGAAATATTCTGTCTAGTCTTTGCAAATAGTGAAGGGTAGGTAACGCAGACTTTTGTCCCCATTGTAACCCGTCGTGCCTATCTTTATCTCCCCATTGATTGATTGATTGTCCGAACACTAGTTGTTCGATATTGGTTCTTTGGAGGTATTCTCTGCTTACAAATAACGAGGAATAGAGATATTCTGTCTAGTCTTTGCAAGCAGTGAAAAGATAGGTAGTGCTGACTTTTTGTCCCCGTTGAAACCCGTCATGCCTATCTTCTCCCCACTGATTGGTAGTTGGTTCTGCCCGGACCGCTTATTAGAGGTGAACCATCCGGCTCCTCTGGAAGGCACCCCTAATAAGGACATGTTCACTAAATACGAACTAATCGCCGTAGCTTATAGCAAGCTATGGCATAAAATATACAAAGGGGGACCCCGAGAGTCAGTGGCCACTGGTGGGATCCTTTTTGACCCTACAAAACTAAAGAAACGCTAGGAAATAGCCCTTTGTGGGATATATGGAACTACGGGAAGGAGCCAAGCTCACGGTCAAGACGGCCACGAGGTAGCCCGGCTCCATCGCTCTCGCTACCTAAACATGTCTGCCCTACCACCCACCCCGCCCAGTAAACACGACCGAAATCCCACACAACCGGAAGTCTGTTGATACCCACCATCGACGTCACCGAACTTGACTAGGATCACGCACAATTGGACAATGCCATTTTCCGATTACACTAACTAGATTGCAAATATGTACAACACTCCAACAAAGTAGTATGATTAAACATTTTAATAACTTATAGGTATAACAACATTCCGACAAGGTGAACAGGTTAAAACACGTTTTAAACAACTATTTACATGACAGTCTGCTGCGACCTGCATCCCAAAGCATTTACGTCCACGTGACACCGTCCTCGCCTCTCCTCCCTCGAAGTTGCAACATTGACCTGCTTTGGGCGGTCCTTTTAGTCGGCTTTGGGCTATAAAAGCCATGCAAAATCCATCGACATCAGTGGTGGACGACTGTGCGAATAGGCCGGAGGCTACACGAAGCGCCGAAGCTCTGGCAGCGCCAAGGCGGAGTCTGCCACGCTGTGCGGATCTTCCCATTCTCTTCTTCCTTCAATAACGGAGGGTGCCCTGGCGGGGGGAAGCGACGCGGACGGGCCTCCCCCACCTCCCCAGGTGGAGGCTCGCCAGCAGATGAGGGCACCCCAACCTTCTCTTTCACCGGCCAGCCGAGTTGCACCCTGCCATTTTACTCGCCGGCCAGCTGAGTTGCGCCCTGCCATTTCACTCACCGGCCAGCTGAGTAGGCGCCCCTGCACTCACCGACCAGCTGCAGCAAGACAGCCATTTACGCCTTGCCTGCCGGACAGCCGCCCAGGCGCGGGTTCCTTTCTGCACCAATATTGCCATTTACGTTCGACTCGAAAGGTGGGTCCCCGCAGCAGAATGATCGGGGGACCCACCCCGGTGGCTGTACCGAAGAGCTGCTGCTGCTGCCTTTGGACTCCGGCGGTTGGTTCTTCGGATCCAGGCCTAGCCCACCGTGAGACGGTTCTGGACTCGAAAGCTTGTCTGCTTGGGCGTGGGCCCCACCCTTGACAAAACGCCCCCTCAGCTTTGCAGAGTCTGCGGGAGTCATTGGCACTCGACTCCCGCGGACTTCTGGTGGGGGCAACCGCCGCTATTTGCTTGCTTATTCCACATTAACTCGTCTTTGCCCCGGGCGACAGCCATCTTGCCTCCGTTTGGTGTCGTAAAAGAAAGACTGATTCAAGGCGTCGGCGGAAGAACCCGCCTGCTGCCCCGCCCCAAGAACAGACCACGGCATTGCTACAAGATCGCGGTGACGCCATGCTGACGCAAGCTGACGCTAACGAAAGTTCTCGAACTACCGAAAGGCATTCTGGTCCAGCAGCTAGTTAGTGGAAAGACTTAGACTGTGCACTGGACCCACCCGACCTCGCCCCAAAATGGCGCCAATGTAGGAGGGGCCTGCAGCTCCTTATGGCATCCCGATTACTTGACATTTATGTTAAAAAAGAGATATGTATGCGATGTTTCCACACATGATGGTCGGGGGGACGGGGAGGGTACCGATTTTATGCTAAAGTAGTGTTGCTCATGATACTCGACGCCTCTCATGCCGTGGCCGGCCTATAGCGGTTGTAGGCCCGTATTTGTATACTGACATTGTTTTAAATAAAGGGCTTCTTAAAGGAATTACGGAATCAGTGTCATGACAAATCATATAGGTTGATAAAGGTTTTTCTTTTGAATAAATGATTGTTACTCCCAAGCAATAGCAAACAGATAATGCAGACCCCATTTGCCTGAATCTTTTTGATTAACGGAATTTGTACCCGTCACACCTGTCTTTTTCCAAGAGTTGTCAGAAAATGGTCAACTATAGCTTAAGGTATATGCCGAACGCAAGGTATGGTATCTTGCACCATAATACACGACCGATTCAGGAATGCATGTACGACCAGGGAACCCGAATTTAGGAGATGAATGAAATAGAGCATCTTTGTCTCGGAAGAAAAGAATAATAGGTCTGTGGTACTACCCATTCCTGCGGCTAGCCTGGTACGCGGTAAGTAGAACTTTTTCGTGTCTACGCGCGCTAATGTACTTTGAATACTGCAGATCCCCTCCCCTCTTTTTTCCCTCTATAGGTCACGACGAAGTTCCGACTGAAGAATGGAGTGGACATGGACTGCACCATGTTCGATATAGGGAAAAACATAGACAAACGTTGTGGGATAGTGCGTAAAGTGCAGACCACCATTGGGAACATGAAAAACTGTATGGTATGATTGTGCGTGTGTGCTACGATTATACGGTATGAATGTGTATGCATTTCATGCTTGGGTCGCTTGAAGAGAGCGTCATCGTATGATTGAAGTGCTCGTCCATCGATCAAAGGGAGGAGAGTAAAAGGTCCGACACCCCCCCCCCAAGATAAACTACAAAATACTGAAAATACGCAGCATGCATAGGAAAGAGGACAGGAAAGGAGAGGTCCCCATACTCAACGTAGCCCTGAGTCTCCGTCTTAAGTTTCTGCGCTTGATGCATGTACTGTCACACCCTATCCGGTATTCGTGTGTGCGTGATCACCAAATGTATGTCTTTCCCCCGCTTGTGTTTTCTTACATAGAACAGACCCATGCTACTCCATGTTGTGTGTGCACCAAGTGGCCTATTATCGTACACATGTCTCTCTCTCTCGTTTTGTGTCGTACATATGCCAAATAGCCTACTTGATGCACACGTCTCCGTCTCTCTCTCTCTCTCTCTCTCTCTCTCTCTCTCTCTCTCTCTCTCTCTCACTCTCACTCTCTCTCACTCTCTCTCTCTCTCTCTCTCTCTCTCTCTCACTCTGTCTCCCTCCCTCACTAAAGGCTTCCTTGCCCTCTTTCTTTTTGAATAAATTAACGACACATACCTCCTCAGTCTGTGTATAATTGGCCTCAAACACGGTGGTGTTCGAACAAATTGACAGAAACAAAAACAACCGTACTTTACCACGTTACTACCTCTCCTTTCTGCAAATGTTGAGCTTAATTGGCTGAGAAAGAAAGGACAGGTAAGACGACTGATGTCTCCCAATTTGGCCCTCATCACGGGGACTATATGTCAGTCAGTCAGTCAGTCAAAGTACTTTATTTCGATAAGTAAATATCATAAAAAGGCATAGAAACAGTACAATCGATAATACATAAACTCAACAATTCATATTATCTAAAAATGTTTAAGAGAGGGGTCAGTAAGATAAGAACATTATAAAAACATCATTCAACATAAAAAAATTAATATTCTCCCAAATTCACAAATATTACATTTCATGTAAATAGTTAAATAATGGACCAATTCTTTACAATTAAAAAGTCTAATTAATTGCAAACCTCATTTTCTTAGCCCTAACAGCACCTACTAGAAAACTAGCAACATGGAACATAATCCTGGGGGTCTGCAGTAACTGTAGATACAAAAGGGCCGGTTTGACCTGTATGAACCCCGCCTCCTTTAAAATTGGGAACAAGTATTTCTTTCTTAAGGCCGTGTAATGATCACAGAACATCAAGAAGTGCATTGTGTATATGTCAGTGGTTTTCGTTTTAGAGCTTTAACAACACCATCTCCACCGCCCAGAATTGCCTCCACCCAATTACCCCAAACTAGAATGTCTAAGCACCCCGTTCTCCCAAAATAACCCCAGCCCTGTACTAGCCGTCTCAGAGTATTTCAGACAAAACAGCTGATGACCTTATTCTCTAAAAAATACATCGCCTAAACTGATAAGGGTTACCTATTGTCTCCAGCAAGAATAATGTTTGGCTTATATCCCTCCCCGAAATAGATACCTGTGAACCCATGACAGTAGCACCTCGCACTTTTTCATAAACTTAGCAGTCCTCGGAGGAAAATGTGTATTAACAAAACTTGTGTTGAGATGAACGAGTCTCTACCGGAGAAGCCGGTTCGAATTTTTTAATAGACCAGAAGGTTGACAGATGTCAGGCTTCCTGCAACGATTATAGGGCACCGGAATCGACACCTAGCAGGCCAGACGATGGACAGGAACACCCACAGAAACCTGCACCACAGCAATGATTAATAAACTAGTAACACTCACTGACATAACAATTAATAAACACCAATCATACAACAACCGATAAAAGCATTTCCCCAATTACTCGGTGGTTGGGAGAGAGGATGAAGTGTGTAAATATCTTCCCTGCCAACTCTCTAAGATTTTGTTTCTTGTACTCATTCAAAGATAACCTGCTGCCATCGGAAGAGAGGGGTCGGACGTGACGCACAGCCTGGCTGCGGACCATGGAACATCTATGGCATCGACCAAGGGGGAAGCAACGAAGCAAAAAGGGCGTGAGACAAGGCACCATTATCAGGATGATAAGCGATAGAACGAAGGGCTATATCGAGGCCCCCTGCTCACTGACCAGCGTGCCTGAAGTCCCAACCCGTCGGGCCCGATTGATGGGCCCAGTGCTGGAAGATTCTGCTCTCCTTGGTCCGCATTTTGATCCGATCCCACTCCACCCCCTCTTCCCTCGGCATCCCGAAGCACGTCACACCCTTCTCTCTCTCTCTCTCCCTCTTTTATATGGATTTTGAATTTGACTTAACTACAGAAGAACAAAAAGCGGGTACCCTGTCTCAAAGTACCTATGATGAACTGTGTTAGGGAACAGGACTGTGATCGGAGAACAGCGAATGGTCACACCCTGCCACGTGAGAAATTGGATTTGAGCTGGACCTTAGCTCCACCGCCGGTGCTCAACAGTGCCAACAAAAGAAGAACAACATTAAGAGCTTACCAGTGATGGCTCTTTATAATAGGAAACTGGAAAGAAGAACTCATGTTAAGTTGAATTCCTCTCCCAACCACCTTTTTATATTAACTATCTTCCTATCGAGTTTTCATGATGCTGCGTCAGTCACTTCCGACTGTACACTGAGAAGTTAAGAAAATCTAACTTTGTATAATGACATTCATACAACACCAGCCATGCACACGACTATACTGACTATTTTTGATCCACACGAAGTCTGGGCCTTAACTAATGTGCGAAATATCCCTTGTTTTGCCAGAAACGTCTCTCTCTTTTTTTTTTTTGCTTTACAGTATCATGTTTGTGCTCAAACAAGCTCCCCTCCCCCTATCCCTGGGCCTGACATGTGGCACAGCTGATGTAATTTTGTATGTACTACCTCCTCGCCTACTTTATCAACTGTATGTAACTATGTACAAATGTGTCAGATTGCTCCTGCCTGTCCTAAAAACTCTGTACTTTTAAGGAATGCATGAAAAACATTCACGATATTCTAGCTAAAAGGTTAACGAAGGCGAATGTCGGGCAGGCAAGCCGGCGAGATATGTTAAAAGGGAGGACTGTGGAAATTTAGCTTGTAACTGAACATTATCTGCGCCATCTTGCCTCTCCCCAGCGCCACGCACAGCGAACGCACGGCCGCCATATTAGGCACCCCACTCTCTCTCCCCGCTCATTGTCGATCGCCAGCACGTTCCCCTGGTGCTGCAAGCATCCCCCGCGCGCCGGCCACCCCCGCTCTCTCATACACGGGCCATAAACCCTCTCCTTCTGCGCGACCCTGCCATGGAATCACACCCCGCGCCTGACCGACATCCCATACATGGTCATGCATCTCTTTGATAACCCCCTTCCTCTGCGCCCCATTGTCCGAACCGATCCCAGGCCATCACCTAGCCCTGCGGATGCAGTTTATTGCCCCTACTGTAAGGGAAACACCCCACATCAAAGGGATTACAGTAGATCAAAGCCCCTACCCCCTGAGACCCGGCCGGTCGCACACACCCCCGGGAATTGGCGGAATGTCCAGCTGTGTGATAGCCATCTCCTACTGTGGATGGGGTGGGGACTTCCACTGTAGATATGTGTGGGAACGAGCTCGAAGTGGGGATTCCGAGGATGTTCTTTCATGTTCCAAGACAATCTCAAGAATGTGCCATGTACGATAACCCTGCAATAAAGTCATAAACCTGTGTATAAGAGGCTAGGCCTCAGAGATGCAGTTAGAGCACCTCGTGACGATACCTTGCTGTCTGATCTGATGTGTTCTGCTCCGACGGAATAAAACTTTGTTTCCTGCCTTCCAGTCTCCGGCGCCTGCCTCTTTATTGGTTTAACATCGAATGGTATAAGAGGCGATTACCGCCGGGCAATACTTGAAAGGTTATCGACTGAAACTGCCGCTACCGTTTAACATAGAGGGAAAGACATGCTCACACTGGTCAAACCTGGTAGGACTTTCCTGAGCCCTGGTATCACAAAATGGATGCCTCTGCCACAAACACGGGTCTGGCCTCCTGCTGCTGACTGAAACTCCGGGAGAGGAGGCCTGGACAATAGGTTTCCTGACGAAGGGAGGTGTAACCACCTCCCCAGACAGGCAGATGTGTATTGGGGCTGGGCGGGAGCACTCTCTGGTGCTTTGAAGTCCTGCACTGGGGCACGTTTGCTGTTCCTGTGCATAGTCCAGTTCAAACCGGTTGCAGGGGCTACCTGCCCCTGCTCTGGCGTGAAACTGGACAAAGTAAAAGGGTGTAACCACTTCTCTTTCCAGGCCCACCCATAGGTGGGGCCTTAGAGTTAGTCCATCCCCTAAACTTAGTATAAGTATAGGAATCCAGTCCCTAGGACTTTAGATTACCCTGGAAGAAACTCTGTAACATACATCCTGGACCTTCGACATTCTATCCTGACTAGAAGACAGAAGAAATCTCCCTTGGGGTCAAGGAGTGACTCCCCTGCTTGGCAGGCACCAAAGAAGCAACTGACCAGTCTGCATCGCTGAAGCTCCCGCTGGACGCCGAAGTCTTTGCATCACCAGAGGTAGATTTTTAGACTTCCCTGAGGCTACCCTGAGTCCACAGCAAAGCTGAGGTCCGTGGCTATCGTGGGTGATGTTGAACCGTGACCCATGGACACCATGATCTTTTGCAGCAACACTATCTTCCTGGACCTCCTTGAAGTTGTGCTTTGGGCTCCCAGTAGCCCCAGCCTTGAGCATCTCCTGCACTGAAGATTCCTGGCCTCCTCTCCACGAGTGACCCGTGGGCCAGTTTCAAGTGTGACCGCTTAAGGCTCCTTTGCGATCACTAGCCCGTTGGCTAGCAAGTCCCCATGAAGGCAACTCCTCTTCTACTTGGGCTTCCTTGGTTGCTCCAGATGTGCCCTGACTTACCCTTGCTGGGTGAGTCCCTCAGACCTTGCTGGTCTGCACCGCAGTCCTTTCTCTGAATTCCAGTGACTTGCCGTTGCCAAGGCTTGTTGGGTCCATTCTGGTCACCGACACTGCAGCACTCAACAGACTTTGTGGCACAGATTGAATCCGGCTTGTGGACTTCGTCGACACCTCCTGGACCTCGTGGCTGAAGAGTCAAGGCACCCATCAACTCACCTCAAGTACCCAACATCTGTGGACATTGGTCCATCCTGCCCTGGGTCACTGTCTAGTGACCCAGACTCTGTTCTCTCTGCTTTCAGGTTCCTTCCATCCTAGATCCAGGCACGGATCTCTTCGGACACTTCTCTTCTTCACGGCAGCAGCAGTTCTTTGCAGGCTCCCATTGAAATCGACGACGTGACGCAACACCAAGACACCTATGCACACGGCTTCCCTGGGTGAGGTAACTTGAGTACTCTGGTGCTCCCGTGGGTGCTAGCCCTAGAACTTCTTAGGTCCAAAAGGGTTTCATCCTGACTCAATTCTAAGTGTCCCTAATATTTAAATTTCCAACCGCGACATTGCCCATAGAAGATAACGGGAACCCGCGGTTGTTTTCAAACACTGCATACAGTCCCTGTGGGTCCCCTGTGTCACTACCTTGGGTGGTTCCTTGGGCTCCCAGCAATTCTACAGGCTCTAGGCCTTATGTCTAATTCAGTTGTGGTTCTTATATCACTTTTTTGTTATATGGTTTGGTACGCCCCTATGGCCCAAACATGTATTTGTGCTATTACTGATGATTGCTAACTTGTAAACCAAGTACTTCGAACTCCAGTCTCATAAAGAGACGAGAGGGGTGTGTTTTATCCTAAATACATATATTTTAAATATATACCTGGTGTGGTTGTCCTTTCATTTGATCATTCAAGAGATTATAGACTGGTAAAACAAGCTGCTTTACATTCCTTCAAGACTTAGCCTGAAGGCTGCTCTCCATAGCTACCACTAGGATAGCTTTCAATAAAGGTTTTCTTTAACTAATTCACCATAAGGGGTTGTTTGGACTGATACAAGGTGCCCACTAGAACTAGTGGACAGCATATATCAGGCCACCTTCTCACATTGGTGTGCAGCATGTGGGATTCCAGCTTGCTATTGTTTTACCAAATAATCTCAATTGAATTGATCAACTGAAAACAACTAAAGGTACCCGAGGTACATATAAATATCAAGTTTAGCTACAGTAAGTTCTACTGAACTTAGAGTTGTGTGCCAAGGGATAGCACACCCTTTCTACAATTCAAGAGAGTTCAGTAGGCCACACTAGTGTAGGTAGTGCAATACACCACACCACATTAGTAATGTCTAACCAGCCAGGAACCAGTGGGTCCCTACCAGGAACCAGTGAGCTCCTTCCCTATGAATATGAGGATCTCTCCTTTGCTCAGCTTAGGGCCCTGTGTTCCATTAGGAAGCTGAAGATAGGCAAAAGCCCATCAACCCAGCATCTCATAAAGATACTTAAGCTGGATGATATCACAGGGCCTGGTGGGCCTGATGAGGTAGACAGTGTGGGTGGGGCAGCAGGTGAGGGTGGGCCTAGGGGTAACAATTCCCCTGAACCTACCTCTAATGCTGACCAGACTGATGACAATGATCAAGATCTGGTGAATACAGCTCCCCAGGATGAGGATGAGGAGGATGACAACAATGCTCCTGCCTTTATTCTTCCTGGTAGAGTGGAACATAGGGCTAGAAGGGATAGGTCTCTGTCAAGGGGATCTATCCAGTATAACTCCTCTATAGTGGCCTCTGTCTCTTCTCACAGAGGGAGGGGAACCTCCCAGGAGAGGAGAGAGAGACTGCTGAAGTATGAGCAAGACAAGTTCAACCTCAGAAAGCAGCTCATGGCCTTAGATAGGGAAGCCCTAGAGCTCTACAGAGCTAGTAAAAAGGAGGGACTAGAGTCCCTTGGTGGCAGCAATTTCCCTCGAGATAGGGAGATTTCTTATGACTATAGAAACCTAAGTAAGATTGTCCCTCCCTGCCAGAGTGGGGATGACATCCACAAATGGATAACTGCCTTGGAGAGGGCCTGTAAAGTACAGAAGGTCGCTCAAGGTCAGTGGGCAGCAATCTTATGGCTCTCCGTTGCTGACAAAGGTAGATATAAGCTCCTCACTGTAAGAGAAGAGGATGCTGATAATTACCAGGTCTTGAAAAGTGCACTGATAGATGGGTTTGGCCTAACCACTGAACAAACAGGTTAAAGTTCAGAGACACCCAAAAAGCACAAAATCAAGACTGGGTTGACTTTGTTGACTGTGCTGCTAAGGCTCTGGAAGGTTGGTTATTGGGCAGTAAAGTGTGTGACTTCAAAGGATTGTACAATCTGATAATGAGGGAGCACATTCTTAATAACTGTCAAAATCAGCTGTTGCACCAGTACCTGATAGACTCTGATCTGACCTCTCCCCAAGAATTGGGAAATAAGGCAGACAAATGGGTCAGAATCAAGGTGAGGCAGAAGGTACAGAACCAAGGTGGTGACCCAAAGAAGCAAGATTCCAAAAACTCTGATAAGGGTGGGGACAAGGGTAAAGACCAGAAGTCTTCACAAGGGCCCCAAAAATCTTCTTCAGGTGGGGATTCACAGGCTAACAAAGGGAAATGCCAAAAGAAACATTAGTGCAAAATCTGTAAGCAGAAAACTCACTGGACCAGTGACTGCACCAAGGCCAAAGAAAATACTCCATCCACCACTAATGCACCTAAGGCACCTGCTCCCCCTAGTGCAGTTACAATTGGTGGTGGGAATACACAGAATAAGGGTGTAGTATGGTTGACCCTGGATTCTGAGATGGACTCTGACCTAGTCAGAGTTCCAACTCAGGCTGTGCTTGTCAGTGATGGGGCATGGATATGTCCCCCTTTGTGAGTCCCAGTAACTTGGGCAAATACAGACAGCAGCCTTTAATAAATTGAGTAGAAGCTTGGGCATTCAGGGACACAGAAGCAAGTGTCACAATGGTGACAAAAGATCTTTTGGATCCTGGGCAGATTATACTTGGTGAAATGTACCAATGCTAGCAATGTCAGAACAGACCATTCTCTGGCAGTTGTTAACTTCTCCTGGGGAGGGGTAACTGGCCTTAAGAAGGTTGTGGTAAGTGCAGACCTACCAGTACAGTGCTTGCTTGGCAATGATCTAGAGACTTCAGCTTGGGCTGAAGTGGAGCTCAGGACACATGCAGAAATGTTAGGAATCCCTGCACATGTCTTTGCTGTGACTAGGTCACAGGCTAAAATGTCTAAAACTGGACAGGCCCTGGATTCTGGAATAATGGACCAGGTGCCTCACAAGAGGAGGAGCAGTAGGGTTAAGGCAGAGCCTTCCCACCTGACTCAGAATGCTGATCAGTCTCCTCAGGGAGATGATCTTGAGACTGAAGAAGGAACTGTCCCAGAGGACCTTGAACCTGACCAGGTTGAGTTCTTGGGGACAGGGGGCCCTTCCAGGTCTGATCTGAGCCAGGAGCAGAACAACTGCCCCTCTATTGAACCCCTCAGACAGCAAGCTGCTGAAGAGGCTGCTGGGAATGCTAGTGGCACCCATAAAGTTTATTGGGATGATGGACTCCTATATTCAGAGAGTAGAGACCCCAAGCCTGGTGCATCCAGGAGGTTGGTTATACCTCTGAAGTTTAGGGGTTTCCTATTGACACTAGCCCATGATATTCCCCTAGCAGAACACCTGGGCCAGAACAAGACTTGGGACAGAATTGTGCCTCACTTTCATTGGCCCCACATGTCTAAAGACACAAAGGAGTTTTGTCGCTCCTGTGTAACCTGCCAAGCCAGTCGTAAAGCAGGTGGCACTACAAAGGCCCCACTGATACCACTACCTGTGGTGGGGGTTCCCTTTGAGAGGGTTGGTGTTAGACCTGGCACCTTGGCGTGAGTTTCCCTTCCACTTTTTGATGGTGTGCCTCGATTGTTTTGCTGGTGTTGTCCGCTCAGGGCACTGCGCCACGGCTAATCCGTGCCGCAGTGCAAGTGCTCCCTAGGTAAAGTGTACCTGTAATTGATGCCCATGATTGGTTTATTGGATTCACTGTCAGTCCCCAGTAAAGTGCACCAGGGGTGCCAGGGCTCGTGAATGCCAATGCCGCTGGTGGGCTTGCAGCGCTGGTTGCGCCACCCACGGAAGCGGCCTTGTAAAGTGTGTCTAGGGTCTGCCACCGCAGACCCTGTGCGCGGTCTGGGACCGTCGCGCTGACTGCGCAAGTGCCCCCACTTGCCAGTCCCTAAACCTTCCCTTACCTACATCTTAGCCACCCCTCTGGTAGGCCCAAGGGCAGGGTGCATTGTAGGCGTAAGGTAGGACATGCCCTGATGTGTGTGGCATGTCTTAGTAGTGAATTACAGCCCTTTCCGTTCTTCACTATTGAAGGCTACCTGCTCTCCATAGGCCAGTATGGGCTGCTGGGATCACGCCAACGCTGTGACCCCAGTGGACTCAGAGAGCATGGTAGAGTGTCAAGTTTGGTATGCCTGAACTCAGAATAATAAAATACTTCTTGTAGTCAAGTTTATTTTAATATCCTGGGTTTGTAAATACTACTTTTAGAAAGTTAGTATTTACTGACCTGACCATCTCAGTCCGCCTCTGCTGTGTGTATGTGTTCTGCCTGGCAACAGTAAGGAGCAGGGTTGGGGAATCCCCAGAGACAGGTTGGCTGCCAGGTGGTGGGTAGAGAGATTACACCTGGATGGGTGGGAGGAGTACACCTTGACTCTTGAATAGACCTGTGCTCTGCCACCACAAAGCCGGCGCCACCCCCTGCGGGGCGGCTGATGTCTCTGCCCTGCTGCTGAAAGGAAAGAGCAGAGTCACCATAGCAAAGTGCTCCAGAACTGGACTGAGCCAGGCCTAGGCCCCCTGGCGCTAAAGAACAAAAGAATCAGTGTATAAAAGTAGGAGCCTGGCTCCTAAGAAATCAGAATCCTGTTTACCACAAAGAACCTCTGCCCGACTAGAAGGAGAAGAAGACGCCGGAGGAGCTGGCCTGCTGCTTGCCTTGCTGAGAGAGGAGAGGAAGAGACTTACTGAAAAGACTTTGCTACTTTGTGCTTGAACATTCTCCAAGGGCTTGATCTGAGCTTGCCCCCTGAACTGAACCCCAGGAACAGTGGGTTCTTTGTGCTTCTTGCTCGTCCTCCAATTCGAGCCGTGTGTGCATCCCGCTGGAAAAGAGACTGCGCCCCTCATCGCCCCTCCTAGGGCCGTGACACTCAGAAGCTCGCCTGCCTCAAACCCGTGAGAGCCCCGCTCCATCCCGAGCCGCTCTCTGACCCCGGGCCAGGCCGCCTGCATCCCTGTCACCGCCTGCTACTGGAGCGCGCTGACCGCGCTATCACCCCTCCCGCCGGAAGCCGTCCGACGACTGTGATCTACGCCGGGTCATCCAGCTGCACTGACCGTGCCCTGCGACCCCGCTTCGCTATCCCCGGACATCTCAGGCCGCGCCGCCTCCGCTGTGGAGACCCTCCTGCACCGCCGTGCTAAAGGGTCGCTGGCCGCGCCTGCCTACGTGCCCACACCTGCTGATTGAGGACCCAAGAACACTTCCCAAGCCGAGAGTCGCACCGACCTGTGCCGACTCTCCACATCACTAAGGAAGTTCCAGTATCGGGCTCGGGGCCCGCAACGCCTTATTTCCCCGTTCGCAGGAACCGATCTCTGTGAGTACTGGAACTACAACTAAAGAGACTACGAACTATCCATTTGAAGCTACAAACAAGAACATTTGCCTGCTGTATAACCTGGTGGCCTAGCGAAAACGTTATTGGTCTTGTGATAAGTCTGTTGAGATATATATACCTTATTTTGACATAAAGAATCGTATTTTTATATATATCCAAGTCTGGTGTCCGTTTCTGGGGGGATTGATGTATTTACTGTGTGTACGATTGTAAGTGCTTAACCAACAACGCCTGAGGAATCGCCTTGGCTGCTCACGCCACGCACCTAGAGGGTGAGCAAGGGTCATTCGCGAGGGGTTATCCTGCGCCCTGACGTGGAGGAGAGGGTTCCTGCTTGACACAAGGGCAACCTTGCGCCAACCAGAGATCCCCGACTCTAACATTGTTGGCAGCGGTTGGGATTCCGGATTTGCACTTGTAATTTGCATACAGTGAATTATTAATCACCAGATAGTGAGAGCAGACCAAGTAACGCAGCCACAGGTTTGTAATTGTTGAACTTTGTTGAGACATCTGCCATTACTGCAACCATGCCTGGCTCACACTCCGCTGGAAGAGCACTCTCTGTGATTTCTGGAATCGATGAGGTGGATTGGGAGAGACTGGAAGGCTACACGATGGAGCAATTGAAAGGCTACAGTGTACAATTCAGAGTCCCCCATGCTGGATGCAAGAGGAAGACCCAGTACACCAAGGCGTTGAGAGCCTGGAAGGAGTCACGAGACCTACGGAATGCGGGGGACATCGTTCCACCCGACAACCTTGAGGAGCCCAGCAGAGTCCGGTCGCCAGAGGAGCTGGCAGACAGGGCAGCAGACAGGGCGCATGCAATGGAGATGGCAAAGTTGGCAGGACAAATGGAAATGGAAAAGCAGAAGTTGGCCCTGGAGGCACAACAACGCCAAATGGATCATGATATCAGATTGAAGGAGTTGGAGCTGAAGGCGAAAAGTTTGGACACCGCTCCTTCTGGTGGCAGCACTCCACCGGCGCAGGTAGAGTCCAAGGTGTACATCCCCAAAGATGTAGTAAAGGAGTATTTCAGAAAGGATGACATAGGGCAGTGGTTTAGGGCCTACGAGGTGGCCATGTCCTCACACCGGGTCCCTGAGAAAGACTGGGGAGCGGGGTTGTGGGGAAGGTTCCTTGCTGAAGGGCGTGACACACTGTTAGATTTACCCCTAGAAGTCCAGACCTCATACCCCCATATGAAGGAAGCTTTAATGAGCAGGTATGGGTTAACTCCTGAGCTATATCGACAGAAGTTCAGGGAGACCAAGAAAATCCCTGAGAGTACGTATGTGGAATATGTGACCTTTTTCTGCAGAGCGCTGGATGGTTGGGTGAAGGGTAGCAAAGTGAATGATTATCAAGGGCTGCTTGATTTAATTGCATGGGAGCACTTGTCCAGTCAATGTTTTCCTGAGCTACGCCAGCACCTGATAGATAGCAAGCTGTCCAACCCGAGGAAGCTTGCTGAGGAGGCGGACCGCTGGCTCAGCACCAGGGTCCACAAGGGTCAAGTGGGAGACTCCGCCAAAGGTGGGCAGGGTCCCCAGCAGAAGAGTGGGGGGGACAAGGGTAAACAGAAGGGGTTCCAAAAAGGCCCCCAAAGTAATTCCCAAGGGAACCAGCAGAAGGGTTCTCAGCCTCCCCCAACCCCGCAGCAGAACGGGGCCCCGACAGGTAGACCTGTTCCAAAGGGGCCCTTCAATTGTTATAAGTGTGGCGATCCGGGTCACATTGCCTCTGATCCTAAGTGTCGCCTGTTTGGTAAGACCGCGCCCACTGGTGCTCCACCCCGGCAAGTAGCTAGTGTTAACTTTGGGGAGGAAGTAGCAGTCCAGGAGGGTGGGGGTCCCGGGCAGATGACCCTAGTCTCGCTAGGAGACAGTGAGATGGTCCCTGTAACCTACCTGCCCTCTAACACTAAGAAATATGGGCAGGTGGTGACCATCAATGGAAAGAAGGTTGAGGCTCTTAGAGATACAGGAGCCAGCGTGACCTCGGTGAGGCAACACCTGGTGTCTCAAGAGCAGATTGTACCCAATGCCTACTGTAGGGTTGTCAATGCTGACAACGTAGAGAGTCGTTGTCCAATGGCTCAAGTTCCCTTTGAGTGGGGGGAGGTCTCTGGTACTCTACAAGTCGCTGTGAGGACTGACATGCCTGTAGATTGTCTGCTAGGGAACGACCTGGAGAGTTCCCCTTGGGAGAAGGTGGAGAAGACCACGCATCTGAGGATGGTGGGTCTACCCGACTGGGCGTGCGTGACCACCCGGTCCATGGCAGCCCGTAGGGGTGTTGAGAGGGTCCTGGAGCCTGAGGGAGAGGTCCAGGAACCGGCCTTAGGGAGAAGGCGCAGGAGGCGCGGGAAACCGGCCCCCGAAGTTCCCACGGCCCAGGAGGAAGTAGACCCTGAGGGGGATGCTCTGGAGCCTACCGGGGAACAGATTGCCGAACTGGGAGATCTGCCTGAGCTGACCCATTGGCAGCAAGAAGGAGGTCCCTCCAGGGAGGAATTCTGCAGGGAGCAGAAAGAATGCCCTTCTCTCGTGGGTATGCGGCAGCAGGCTGCAGACCAGGCCAATGGTGTTCAGGCCAAAACACACTACGTGTACTGGGAGAGTGACCTCCTGTATTCCGAGCCTAAGGCTGCTGAACCTGGGTCAGCCCGTGTGCTGGTGGTACCCCAGAAGTTCAGAACCTTCCTACTGGGGCTGGCTCATGATGTGCCGTTAGCAGGACATTTGGGGATGGACAAGACCTATGACAGGCTTGTCACCCACTTTTACTGGCCCCAAATGCATAAGGATTCCGATTCCTACTGCAGAACCTGTCAGACTTGCCAGGCAAGTGGTAAGAGCGGAGGGAAGCACAAGGCTCCTCTGCAACCTTTCCCTGTGGTCGGTACGCCATTCCAACGAGTGGGTATTGATATTGTGGGGCCTCTGGACCCCAAGACAGCCCTGGGCAACAGGTTCATCCTGGTCTTGGTGGACCATGCCACCCGGTACCCTGAAGCCATCCCTCTGAGGACAGTGACGGCCCCCGTGGTGGGACGGGCACTGATGGGAATCTTCTCCCGAGTGGGATTCCCTCTAGAGGTGGTGAGCGACAGGGGGACCAATTTCATATCCACATATATGAAATCCCTGTGGAAGGAGTGTGGGGTAACGTACAAGTTCACCACTCCTTACCATCCCCAAGGAAATGGGTTGGTTGAGAGATTCAACCGAACCCTCAAAGGCATGATCATGGGCCTGGACGGTCCAATGAGGCGTAAGTGGGACGTCCTCTTGCCATGCCTGCTCTTCGCTTACCGAGAGGTGCCACAGAAGTCTCTAGGGTTCAGCCCCTTTGAGCTTCTGTATGGTCACCCGGTAAGAGGACCTCTGAGTTTGGTAAAGGAAGGCTGGGAGCAATCTCCCAGGAAACCTCCCCAGAATGTATATAGTTACATGCTGGCCTTCCGAAACCAGACTCGGCGTTTCAGGCAACTTGCTGAGGCAAATCTGGAAGCCAGCCAGGAGGAGATGAAGCGGTGGTACGACCGGAATGCCACTCTGGTAGAGCTTCAACCTGGACAAAAGGTGTGGGTCTTGGCCCCAGTGGAGCCGTGTGCACTTCAGGATAAGTGGACAGGTCCATTTGAGGTTGTGGAGCGCAAAAGTCCTATCACCTACTTGGTGGACATGCAGACTCCCAGGAACCCTTTGAGGGTCCTACATGTTAACCGCCTTAAGCCCCACTTAGAGAGGACCGAAGTGGGCATGCTGCTGGCCACTGATGATGGAATGGAAGAGGAGACCGAGCCTCTTCCTGACCTCTTAGTGGCCTCTGAGAAAGATGGGTCAGTGGATGGAGTTAACCTCTCACCCACCCTGACGCCCGAACAACAGGAAGATTGCCGCCACTTGCTGGGACAATTTTCCGACCGATTCTCCCTGGTTCCTGGTGTCACAGATTGGTGCGTCCATGATGTGGACACCGGAGACAGCTTACCTGTGAAGCACAAGGCTTACAGGGTAACTGACAGGGTCAGAGCTTGCATTAAGGAGGAGGTCTCCAAAATGCTTGCGCTAGGGGTGATTGAGTCCTCCAGCAGTCCTTGGTCCAGCCCCGTGGTCTTGGTCCCAAAGGCTGCTGCGCCGGGAGCCACACCTGAACTCCGGTTCTGTGTGGACTACAGAGGACTCAATTCAGTCACGAAGACTGACGCGCACCCCATCCCCAGAGCTGATGAGCTCATAGATCGGCTGGGGGCTGCCCGGTTCCTCAGTACGTTTGATTTAACGTCTGGGTACTGGCAGATCGCCTTGACCGATGGGGCCAAAGAGAGGTCAGCATTCTCTACACCAGATGGGCACTTCCAGTTCCGAGTCATGCCATTTGGGATGAAGAATGCCCCTGCCACCTTTCAGAGGTTGGTCAACCAGGTACTGGTTGGGCTGGATGCGTTCAGTGCCGCCTACCTGGATGACATCGCGGTGTTCAGCGCCACCTGGCCCGAGCACCTGCGCCACCTCTGGGAAGTGTTGATGGCGCTGCGCCGAGCAGGCCTCACGATCAAGGCAAGCAAGTGCCAGATCGGGCAGGGTTCCGTGGTGTACTTGGGACACCAAGTGGGGAGTGGCAAGGTGGCACCCTTGCAACCCAAAATTGAGACCATCCTGGCTTGGGAACCCCCCAAGACGCAGACCGCAGTGAGGGCCTTCCTGGGGCTCACTGGGTACTACAGGAGGTTTGTCAAGGGCTATGGAACGATCGTTGCCCCCTTGACAGAGCTGACTTCGAAGAAGCAGCCCAGGAACGTGATTTGGACTGGCACCTGTCAGAAAGCTTTCGACACCCTGAAGACTGCCATGTGCACGGCGCCCGTGCTCTTGGCCCCTGACTTCTCCAAGGAATTCCTAGTCCAGACAGACGCTTCAGAGCATGGTGTGGGGGCCGTTCTCTCACAGATGACTGAGGAGGGCTGGGACCAACCCGTAGCCTTCATCAGTAGGAGGTTACTTCCACGGGAAAGTAGGTGGAGTGCAATTGAGCGAGAAGCATTTGCTGTGGTCTGGGCGCTGAAGAAGCTAAGACCCTACTTGTTTGGGTCTCACTTCCGGGTTCAGACGGACCACAGGCCCCTCAGATGGTTGATGCAAATGAGGGGTGAAAACCCGAAGCTGTTGAGGTGGTCCATCTCCCTACAGGGTATGGACTTTACGGTGGAACACCGTCCTGGTACAGATCACGCCAACGCTGACGGTCTGTCCAGGTATTTCCGCCTTAGTGACGAGGAACCCCCTGGGCAAGGGTAGTTCTCCCCACATTTCAGCTGGAGGGGACACGTGTTAGACCTGGCACCTTGGCGTGAGTTTCCCTTCCACTTTTTGATGGTGTGCCTCGATTGTTTTGCTGGTGTTGTCCGCTCAGGGCACTGCGCCACGGCTAATCCGTGCCGCAGTGCAAGTGCTCCCTAGGTAAAGTGTACCTGTAATTGATGCCCATGATTGGTTTATTGGATTCACTGTCAGTCCCCAGTAAAGTGCGCCAGGGGTGCCAGGGCTCGTGAATGCCAATGCCGCTGGTGGGCTTGCAGCGCTGGTTGCGCCACCCACGGAAGCGGCCTTGTAAAGTGTGTCTAGGGTCTGCCACCGCAGACCCTGTGCGCGGTCTGGGACCGTCGCGCTGACTGCGCAAGTGCCCCCACTTGCCAGTCCCTAAACCTTCCCTTACCTACATCTTAGCCACCCCTCTGGTAGGCCCAAGGGCAGGGTGCATTGTAGGCGTAAGGTAGGACATGCCCTGATGTGTGTGGCATGTCTTAGTAGTGAATTACAGCCCTTTCCGTTCTTCACTATTGAAGGCTACCTGCTCTCCATAGGCCAGTATGGGCTGCTGGGATCACGCCAACGCTGTGACCCCAGTGGACTCAGAGAGCATGGTAGAGTGTCAAGTTTGGTATGCCTGAACTCAGAATAATAAAATACTTCTTGTAGTCAAGTTTATTTTAATATCCTGGGTTTGTAAATACTACTTTTAGAAAGTTAGTATTTACTGACCTGACCATCTCAGTCCGCCTCTGCTGTGTGTATGTGTTCTGCCTGGCAACAGTAAGGAGCAGGGTTGGGGAATCCCCAGAGACAGGTTGGCTGCCAGGTGGTGGGTAGAGAGATTACACCTGGATGGGTGGGAGGAGTACACCTTGACTCTTGAATAGACCTGTGCTCTGCCACCACAAAGCCGGCGCCACCCCCTGCGGGGCGGCTGATGTCTCTGCCCTGCTGCTGAAAGGAAAGAGCAGAGTCACCATAGCAAAGTGCTCCAGAACTGGACTGAGCCAGGCCTAGGCCCCCTGGCGCTAAAGAACAAAAGAATCAGTGTATAAAAGTAGGAGCCTGGCTCCTAAGAAATCAGAATCCTGTTTACCACAAAGAACCTCTGCCCGACTAGAAGGAGAAGAAGACGCCGGAGGAGCTGGCCTGCTGCTTGCCTTGCTGAGAGAGGAGAGGAAGAGACTTACTGAAAAGACTTTGCTACTTTGTGCTTGAACATTCTCCAAGGGCTTGATCTGAGCTTGCCCCCTGAACTGAACCCCAGGAACAGTGGGTTCTTTGTGCTTCTTGCTCGTCCTCCAATTCGAGCCGTGTGTGCATCCCGCTGGAAAAGAGACTGCGCCCCTCATCGCCCCTCCTAGGGCCGTGACACTCAGAAGCTCGCCTGCCTCAAACCCGTGAGAGCCCCGCTCCGTCCCGAGCCGCTCTCTGACCCCGGGCCAGGCCGCCTGCATCCCTGTCACCGCCTGCTACTGGAGCGCGCTGACCGCGCTATCACCCCTCCCGCCGGAAGCCGTCCGACGACTGTGATCTACGCCGGGTCATCCAGCTGCACTGACCGTGCCCTGCGACCCCGCTTCGCTATCCCCGGACATCTCAGGCCGCGCCGCCTCCGCTGTGGAGACCCTCCTGCACCGCCGTGCTAAAGGGTCGCAGGCCGCGCCTGCCTACGTGCCCACACCTGCTGATTGAGGACCCAAGAACACTTCCCAAGCCGAGAGTCGCACCGACCTGTGCCGACTCTCCACATCACTAAGGAAGTTCCAGTATCGGGCTCGGGGCCCGCAACGCCTTATTTCCCCGTTCGCAGGAACCGATCTCTGTGAGTACTGGAACTACAAGTAAAGAGACTACGAACTATCCATTTGAAGCTACAAACAAGAACATTTGCCTGCTGTATAACCTGGTGGCCTAGCGAAAACGTTATTGGTCTTGTGATAAGTCTGTTGAGATATATATACCTTATTTTGACATAAAGAATCGTATTTTTATATATATCCAAGTCTGGTGTCCGTTTCTGGGGGGATTGATGTATTTACTGTGTGTACGATTGTAAGTGCTTAACCAACAACGCCTGAGGAATCGCCTTGGCTGCTCACGCCACGCACCTAGAGGGTGAGCAAGGGTCATTCGCGAGGGGTTATCCTGCGCCCTGACGTGGAGGAGAGGGTTCCTGCTTGACACAAGGGCAACCTTGCGCCAACCAGAGATCCCCGACTCTAACAGTTGGGATTGACATTGTTGGTCCCATGGATCCTCAAACAGCATCTGGGCACAGATTTATACTGATGGTGGTGGATCATACCACCAGGTACCCAGAGGCAATTCCCCTAAGGACCACTACAGCACCTGTGGTGGCAAGAGCTCTCTTGAGTGTATTCTCAAGAGTAGGCTTTCCTAAGGAGGTAGTATCTGAAAGGGGTGCAAACATCATGTCTTGTTACTTGACTGCTATGTGTAAGGAGTGTGGAGTGAACTACAAGTTCACCACACCCTATCACCCACAATGCAATGGTTTAGTTGAGAGATTCAACAAAACCTTAAAGGGCATGATCAAAGGACTCCCAGAGAAGCTTAGGCGAAAATGGGACCTGCTCTTGCCCTGCCTTTTATTTACATACAGGGAGGTGCCTCAAAAGGGGGTTGGTTACAGCCTATTTGAACTTTTGTTTGGACACCCTGTCAGGGGTCCATTGTGTTTGGTGAAGGAAGGATGGGAGTTACCTCTCAAGCCCCCAAAGCAAGACATAGTGGACTATGTACTTGTTCTCCTCTCCAGGATGGCTGAGTACATGAAAAAGGCAAACAAAAACCTTGAGGCTAGCCAGAAACTGCAAAAAGCCTGGCATGACCAAAAGGCTGTACTGACTGTTTACCAGCCAGGACAGAAGGTGTGGGTGTTGGAGCCTGTGGCCACAGCAGCCCTCCAGGACAAATGGAGTGGCCCCCATACAATTGTTGAACAGTTCAAACCGGTTGCAGGGGCTACCTGCCCCTGCTCTGGCGTGAAACTGGACAAAGGAAAAGGGTGTAACCACTTCTCTTTCCAGGCCCACCCATAGGTGGGGCCTTAGAGTTAGTCCATCCCCTAAACTTAGTATAAGTATAGGAATCCAGTCCCTAGGACTTTAGATTACCCTGGAAGAAACTCTGTAACATACATCCTGGACCTTCGACATTCTATCCTGACTAGAAGACAGAAGAAATCTCCCTTGGGGTCAAGGAGTGACTCCCCTGCTTGGCAGGCACCAAAGAAGCAACTGACCGGCCTGCATTGCTGAAGCTCCCGCCGGACGCTGAAGTCTTTGCATCACCAGAGGTGGATTTCCAGGCTACCCTGAGGCTACCCTGAGTCCACAGCAAAGCTGAGGCCCGTGGCTATCATGGGTGACATGAAACCGTGACCCTTGGACACCATGATCTTTTGCAGCAACACTATCTTCCTGGACATCCTCGAAGTTGTGCTTTGGGCTCCGAGTAGTCCCAGCATTGAGCATCTCCTGCACCGAAGATTGCTGGCCTCCAGTCCACGAGTGACCCGTGGGCCAGTTTCAAGTGCAACAGCTTGAGGCTCCTTTGCGATCACTAGCCCGTTGGCTAGCAGATCCCCACGAAGGCAACTCCTCTTTTACTTGGGCTTTCCTGGTTGCCTTAGATGTGCCCTGACTTACCCTTGCTGGGTGAGTCCCTCAGACCTTGCTGGTCTGCACCGTAGTCCTTTCTCTGAATTCCAGTGACTTGCTTTTGCCAAGGCTTGTTGGGTCCATTCTGGTCGCTGACACCGCAGCACTCGACAGACTTTGTGGGACAGCTAGAATCCGGCTCGTGGACTTCGTCCACACCTCCTGGACCTCGTGGCTGAAGAGTAAAGGCACCCATCAACTCACCTGAAGCACCCGACATCTGTGGGCATTGGTCCGTCCTGCCCTTGGTCACTGGCTAGTGACCCAGACTCTGTCCCCTCTGCTTTCAGGTTCCTTCCATCCTAGATCCAGGCGTGGATTTCTTCGGACACTTCTCCTCTTCACGGCAGCAGCAGTTCTTTGCAGGCTCCCATTGAAATCGACGACGCAACCCGACACCAAAAGACACCTATGCACCCGGCTTCCCTGGGCGAGGTAACTCGAGTACTCCGGTGCTCTCATGGGTGCTAGCCCTAGAACTTCTTAAGTCCAAAAGGGTTTGGTCCTGACTCGATTCTCAGTGTCCCTAATCTGTACACTTCCAACCGCGACATTGCCCATAGAAGATCACGGGAGCCCGCGGTTGTGTTCACACACTGTATACAGGCCCCGTGGGTTCCCTGTGTCACAACCTTGGGTGGTTCCTTGGGGTCCCAGCGATTCTACACGTTCTAGGCCTCGTGTCTAGTTCAGTCGTGGTTCTTATACCACTTTTTTGGTATATGGTTTGGTATGCCCCTAGGGCCCAAACGTGTATTTGTGCTATTAATGATGATTGATAACTTGTAAACTAAGTACTTCGAACTCCAGTCTCATAAAGAGACTAGAGGGGTGTGTTTTATCCTAAATACATATATTTAAAATATATACCTGGTGTGGCTGTCCTTTCATTTGATCATTCAAGAGATTATAGACTGGTAAAACAAGCTGCTTTACATTCCTTCAAGACTTAGCCTGAAGGTTGCTCTCCATAGCTACCACTAGGATAGCTTTCAATAAAGGTTGTCTTTAACGAATTCACCATAAGGGGTTGTTTGGACTGATACAAGGTGCCCACTAGAACTAGTGGACAGCATATATCAGGCCACCTTCTCACATCATCTACCATCAGATGGGCAGCACTTTTGTACCAAGCATGGCATGCCTCTATGTCCAACAATTCGATGAAGACTACATCTTCAACCCGAATAATCCATTTCTGAAACACCTAAAGATTTGGAAGCGCTACATTGACGACGTGCTGATTGTATGGCACGGGACAGAGGAGGAAGCAACAGAATTCATCCAATGGGTCAATTCCAAAGATAATCATCTCAAATTCACACATACGATTGAAATGAACCACACATTCTTTCTGGATCTAGACATTACCATAACTCAAGAAGGGTTCACGACAAAAGTTCATAACAAAACCACAGATAGAAACAGTTTACTTCTCTATGAGAGCTACCACCCGTGGGCCCTGAGACAAAATCTCCCGGTAGGTCAGTTCCTTCGAATTCGACGGAACTGCTCAAATACAACAACCTTTGATGAACAGGCAGAACAACTGGAGAACAAACTTCTGGAATGCCACTACCCGAAGAAAATGGTGAGAAGAACAAGGAAACGAGCCAGGAACAATCCAAGAGAGTCACTATTAGAGGACGTGATAAAAGAAGACACCAAAAGACCGGTATGCGTTACGACATACACCCCGATTTCGAATAAAGTACAGTAAATCGTGAGAAAGAACTGGCACATCCTTAACAGCGCAGGGAACAAGTGGCAACCACCTTTGTTCGCTTTTAGAAGGAATAGGAGCCTGCGTGACGAACTAGTGCACGCAAAGAGGCCAACAACTGATGAAGAGGAATAACAGACCCTGTGGAGCCATCCATGGCCCGTTGGCCATTTCTCCTGTGGAAACTGTACATCCTGCACACTTACTACCAACACCAAGGAGGTAGACATAGGGACCGGTAAACCCTGGCAGTTACGAGAATTCAGTAACTGTAACACGGAGAACGTCGTGTACCGCCTGAACTGCCTCTGTGGCCTCAGATATGTAGGCATGACCACCAGAAAAATCAAGGTGCGTATCAGCGAACACCGGAGCACCATCCGATGTAAAAAGACCTACACCAAACTGACACCTTATTTCACTGAAATAACCCATAAAGACACAGACCTGAGATGGTCAATTCTGGAAGTAATAAAAAAACGAATGTTTGACCTGACCAAAGCCCTACATATACTGGAACAACGATGGGTGTTCCATCTACGATCCTGGGAGAAAGGTCTTAATGATGAAATACCGTGGATCCAGATGCGGTAATGAGAACTCTAATCACCACCAGTAGATAAATACATACTCACATACACCTTCAACACACACTGGGTATATCTGTTCTACAATCATTCTGTTTTGTGAAACCACCGGTATACGCGGTGTCGTGCCCCCTTCAGTCTAGATTGAATAATGAAAAGCGTGTGCTTTAACTACCCAATGAGCAGCACACCACGATGGTCCCCAAATACATTCCAGAGGGGACCAGGCCTCATGTTTTTCATGGTCAACTTCCACCGATCCTCACTTGGGATAGTCAGTGACCCAGGCTGAACACGCATTCAGCAATAATCTACCTGAAGCGCTGCCACCCGATTATGACAATAATTGCAAAAGGTGGCCCCCCATTTTTTGCACTTTTAAGCATTTCATCATGCCCGTTCTGCCCTTCACATTAGAGTTCCCCCTCTTGAGGAGTTGTGACCATTTTTATATTTAATTATCTTTAGTTTTATTTGGGGCATAATATACGCACGAGCGGACACCAGAATATCCAATCACCATTCGTCTGTTAGCACACGCACAGCCTCGTCCCAATTGGGCGGCTTCCAGCTGCACATATATATTTCCTTCAGGCACTGCAACTACATCAGTGGTACTCTATTCATGCGCTACTGCAACATAGAGCATGCACGGATATCGGCCATCTTTTAATCAGGCACCCACACGAAGGACACAGGAAATCGCGCACCTTCCTTTAACAAACCCGCGTTTCACCAGCAAGTACCTCCGGTGGAACTTCTCCTTTCACGCTCTTCACTTCACAATATAGAGCATGCGTGTACACCGGCCACTTTGTAATCAGGCACTCGCATGAAGGACACAGGAAGTCGCGCACCTGATAATTACCTCCTCAGCTCAGAATAACGTACTGAGCATGCGTGCAGTGCTGCCATGGTTAGAACAGGCTTCCCTTTCAGGGACACAGGAAACCACGCACCTGATTACACCTAGCACCACCTGCAAACCACTTAAACCCAATTAACTCAAGTGAATGCACTATATATAGCGCGATGACTTTTTACTCATTCCTACATCGGGGAGGAACGGGAGCAGTCACCTAGGAACCACGCAGGAAACTTTCCTTGAGGCAGTAAAGGTTTGAATGGAGGCTGAATGGATCTATGGTTAATCTTACCACCCCAGGCATAAGTGTGGATGAATGTTGTGTGAGCTTTTACTTGTCACAGACCACAATTTTCATGCCAATTGTGTTCTGTGTTTTTTCCAACAGGGTTTGACAACAGGGGTTTCCCCTCCCCTCTTCCCATGGGGCAAGTAGCTTTGGTACTTAGGGTAAGAACAGTGAGACACTTGTTCTCACCATTTGCATCTCTGGAATCATGTACACAAATAGAGTGTCACATGTCACATGAGTAGTCACTCACGTAATACTGAAACAGTGCATGTATTGTGTTCAGTACTCCACCACGATTATGGTTTGTTGTTATATTTTGTTTCTCTCCATATTTTATTAACAGGCTTGAATTTAGAAGCCATCCAATTGTGGAGTGTGACATTGATCACGCCCACACAGTGGTACTCTCTTGCTACCAGTTGGTAAGAATGGAGCCCCCATCTATACATGGCAGAAACATGTCGACCTCTCATATAACGGTTAGGGGACACTAACTCCCCCACATACCGTCACCTGATTTTAATATCATATAGTTACCTTTCACATAAAAAAAACACAACAAGGACAACTATAATGATTTTTAACCACACTCACTTGTACATGGGCCCCCACTTAGTTTAGAAGTGCATCCCTGTCGTCAGGTGTATGCCCGCCCTCTATCAAACCAAGGTTTTAGAGGGCGAGGACTGGTCAATGATGAAGCATGACACCAGGGGGTGTATGAGTCCTGTCCGTTACTCTTTGTGAGATGTCTCCACTCACAATATAACCCAAACCTCACAGTGGTCACCACTTTAGGAGCAGCTTTTTGTGGTTAACAAGCATTAGTAACCTCCCAGAATGTCTATTTAAAAATCTTTGTAGTTTATTTTTAAACGGTTACTTCAAATACATGGGAATACAGCAATTATGTAAATTAATGTATTTTGAAAATTCAATTTTAAAAGGTTTATGAAGGAAGGAAATATCTCATGCAGTTGAAATTCTGACACTATAGACACATTCTCTGGAGTAAGAAATTCCTAATGCAATTCATAAATCAAACATTATCAAGACATAGGGCCTCATTTATGAAAAGTAACGCATCACTGAGTGAAAATTGCGACATGATGGATGCTTCATATTTACTGTATATCTCATTATGTCGCAAGGAATGACAGATACGTCAGTTTTACTGATGTATCTGTCGGCGCAAAAATGGTGCATTGCTGGAGTTGTGTTGGAAGCGTGATGTAACTCCAGCAATGCAGGGGGGAGGGCTATGGATATAGCACTGCTTCACCCTTATGACTGCCATGAGGCAGGAGTAAGGTATTGACGCATGGGCATCCTAGAAGTGGTGCAGTGAAATCTCATAGATTTCCCTGTGTCACTCCTCCGATGTTTACTTGCGTGAGAACGCCCCCCCTGCATACTTTATACCTGACGCAGGTATAATGCAGCGCAGGGGTTTCCAAAGTGTTGCATCTGCTTAGGTGCGTCACTTTGTAAATAGGGCGCAACAAAGGGCATGTTTTACGCTGCTGATGCATCACAAAATTGAACCAACAGCAGCGCAAAACTGTTGCAAGGCCTCATAAAAAAGGCCCATAATGTTTTATCATTTACAGATATCTTTTGCTACATGAATACAGTTTTGCTAGAAGGGTAAATATTAAATAAAGATGCAGTACAGCAGATGCTAAAGCATATATCATTGATATGGAATGCGCATATACTTTCTTGTGGTGCCAGTTAAAAAATAGCTTCATTAGGGAGAGACCCTTAGTGTGATTGACAGGCATAAAAACAGTATGTATATCTATAGAAGAAATATTGCACAGAAGCAGATGAGTTTTTTTGTCATCACTAATCGAGTAGTACACAAAACTCAATTTGCACTGTCCACCAAAGGCTCTGTCCTCCGCACAGAAGGACAACCCCCCATGTTTTTTGTTATCATTTGGGACCATCCATGAAATTAAGGCGAGCCCCGCTTGAGACACTCACACGTTTTCCCCCATCCTATGAGTGAAAACAAAGATGAACCTTGAACTGTTGCTCTCTAATTTAGTCATCAGATACAACTGTAAATTGACATGTTATGTTATCAACCACAAGACAACTCCAAAAAACAGTTGTAATGATGCCCGTGGAACAGTGATGGAAAGTAAATAGCATTTGTTGGATCCTGTGCTTAAGATACCTTAAGGAAATGCATTCTATTCAATGCCACACATTTGAAAAGCATTGCAGTGACGTAGTCTGATGTAGGGTTGGTCCAGTAATGACGATTTGTGTTGCACAAAATACTGATTTGTTTTCACCACTTGGTAATTGGTGATTAACCTAGAATACGAAAAAGGATTAACACATGTAAGAACTCAAATGAATCACTTGGAAGGTACATGGTGTTACTTGCTACAGATGCATGGCTTGCTGACCTATTTTGCTAGGGTAGAAACAATCAACTTGCTGATTGCACAAGGATATTTTGAACAATTGAATTAAATAATTTACCCTTTGTGCTATGGTACACGCATGTTACCCACATTGCTTCACAGATGTGGTACTAAACCTTTAAGAAAATTGATAATAATTCAATCTTTGGACTAGTAGATTGGCCCAGATATCTGTTGAAAGTGCATTTCCAATCATGCTATCTAGAGGCCAATATACACCGAGACTTGCTGAATACGAATTGTTCTCTCCAGAAAGCCCCTTAAATTCCTGTTATAGTACAATGTAAGTAAGTAAATTTTTATTTGCATAGTTAATTAAAACTATTACAATACAGAAAAATATATATATTCAGTAAAAAATGTATCAAGTACATACATAAAACTTGTTCGTTCATAATGCGTATGTCTTAAAACCATGCCGATAAACCTTGCTAGTTTTGAACAACTATAACAGCATAATGACTTATCAAATTTTCCTCCTTAAATTAAAAAATATGTACATTAGCTTATACTTTTTCTGGCTAAGTTCTTGATAGTTCCATTTCTGGCATTTTGCTTCCACACAGTCTCAGAAATGTTACTGCTCTACAGTTCAGTTGTGGATCGCTAGGTGCAAAGCATGCCAACAGGGCTTGCCTCCTGGTTCGAATCCCTCGTAAATTAAACAATTGTTTCAATAATTTCTTTCGTTCTTTGAGGAGTTCTTTACAGGAGCATAATAGGTGTAGCAGGTCTTCCTGTGCTGTTCCACATAGTTGGCACACAGAGCCTGCTTTATTACGTAGCCAAGGTGGAAGATGCTGGGTGCAGGGGAGCAGGCCAAATCTATATTTCATAAATGCAATTTTTATATTTTTGTTGTATCCCAGGTTGAAGTAAGCTTGAGCACCCGGCTTTGTGTATGTGTTCAAAGTCATCCATCCATGGGCTCTCTTTGAGAGTGCGGCCTTGTCCTCCTGCCATGACAGTAGTTTCACCGTCTTCCACACTATTTTTTTAAAGGTTAGGGTGGATGTCGGTGTTTCCCAAAGTTGATTTAGCCCTAATTTGTGTAGGCTGATGTGAAGATATTTCGCAGCTGATGATGTAGTGTGCGTTTGTAGCTCTCTCCATAGCTGTTCATTTAAAGTTCCTCGAGGAGTTTTTTGCACTTCATCCCATGCAGTGACGAAGGCCCCTTGTCTGGCAATTGTTGGTTTCAGGACACCAAACTCAAGTCTGATTTGAGCGGGTGAAGTATATTTCGGCAGCCCAAAAATGACCCTGTATGCGGTTGTTACTGTGGCATCAAGTATTTCCGAGTCCCTGCCTTTCTGTGCTTCGCTGCCGTAGGTGATTGTTGGTAAGAGTTTTGCACGAACCACCTCTGCCAGTGGCAGGATCGATGGGGCAGATAATTTTGAGTTTAAGGTTTTTAAGGAAGTTGCTATTATTAAACCTTTTTGCCTTAAACTGTTCTTCTGTGCCAGGAAGTGACCACCGGAGTCCAGCTTCAAGCCGAGGTATTTATACTCTATTGTGTCTTCTATTCTGGTCTCTTCCCAAAACCAGGCTGCAGTTTGTCGCCTTTTATTCCCTATTATCATTGCTCTTGTTTTGTCCAGGTTGATCGTTAGGTCATTTGCTTGGGAGAAGTCCCGCGTTGTATTTAGGAGATGTTGTAGCCCTACTTTTGTTTTACTAATCAGGACTATATCATCTGCATATTGGAGGCAGGGAAGTGCCGTGTCTCCTAGTTTGGGGGCGTGTGAATTACAGCTGATTAGCAGTGGGACTAAATCGGCTATATACAGATTAAAGAGAGTGGGTGCCAAAACACAACCCTGTTTCAGACCTTTTTCCGTGGGAATGTGTCTTGAAAGGAAGGTTCCATTACCCAGCTTCACCTGTAGCTATGTGTTTGTGTGCAGGTTTATGATCAAGTTGAGTAGGGGCTGAGGAAGCCCCCGATGATGTAATTTGGACCAAAGTCTGATACGATTAACATGATCAAAAGCGGCCCTGTAGTCGATAAAGCAGAGGTATAGAGACGATCGATCGTGTGGCTGCAGCCTTGCCCATAAGCATAGCCATGCTTAATATGTTAGTTGTTGTCCCAACTGATTTTGTGAAGCCGGTCTGTTGTAGAGGAATTGCGGATTTTTCCTTCACCCAAGCCTGAAGGTCCTCCAGGAACAAGCCTGCAAAGAATTTTGCTTCGTTGTCTAGTAGATCCACTAAGCAATAGTTTTGTGGTTCTAACTTGTCGCCAGATTTATGGATTGGGGAAATGATTGAGCCTCTCCATGAGCTGGGCAAGATGTTTAATGTTCTGATTTCTCTGAAGAGAGGGTCCAGTGCTTCTGCCCAGAAAGTTGCCTCCTGTTTGTAAATTACTGGTGGAATTCGGTTTGGGCCAGGGGCACCTTCTCTTCTCCCCTTTCCTATCTGCCTTTTGATAGCCTCAATTTGGGTCGTTTGATGGGCAACAGTTGGAGGATCTGGCCCTGATTTCCCAGCGAGATAGATTTCGACCCAAGCCTTGAGTGTCGTTTGGAAGTCGGGTTCGTTTTGGCAGGCTTGATGCTTCTCGCTGTGTTCAGTGCCTTGTTGAAAGTGAGACCTGAGGTATTTTACCCAGACTACTTCTGTGATGTTTGTGGAGACGCCGTCATGACTGTGGTGGGTGAACTGGTTTATGGTACCCCAGAATCTGGTGCTATTTATATGTTTGACATCGGCATGTAGTTTAACCCATAGATCCTCCCCCATAGCTCGATTCACATCCCTTTTTAACTTTTTGAGGGCTGCCCTTTGTTTCCGTAATTTTTGTAAATATAATTCATCGCTGGGCTTGTGTCGAAGGTGTCTCAGTGATTGTTTAATCCTTTTTTTTGCAAGCTTAATTTCTTGCTTAGCGCTATATGATATTGATTTAGTGAATCTTTGTAGGTTTGGTGGTTTAGTCTTAGTTGCATATGCCTCCATCGCTGATAGGAAGTTTCTCCATTTCTCCACTTCACCATCACCAACCCTCGCAGCATAATGTTGTTTTGCAATTTCAAGCATGTCACTTCCTGCGGCTATCTAGAAGTTAATTCTTCTTAGGTTGATGGTGGTAATTAATCCTAGAGGCTCCCTGCAACATTTGAATGTTGGAGTAACTGTTCTTAGTTCTATTTCTTGGGGCCGATGATCACTGTCGCCTTTATTACCCAGCTGAAACGATGTAATTTGTTGAAAGAGGCCTAGGGAGACGAAAGTGTAGTCCAGAATCAAACTTGTTTTTGTGGAACTATATGTCGTCACGGGATGGTTGTCTTTCGGTGATCTGCCGTTTAATGCCCTCAGATCGAGATGCTCCAAAGCCTCCACGGTCATTTGTCCTATTTTGGTTTGTTTGCACGTGTGAGGTTTTCCTTGTTGCAGGATGTTCCAGATTGCGTTTTGCAAAAGCACTTCTTCATCCACGGAAGATCCCATTAGATATATGGTTTAAGTCCCCAGTTAAGACAAGATCAGTTTTAGGTCCCTCACTTATGCATGTTTCCACAAAATTGCACATTTCCTTAACTAGTTTGATTTTGTTTTTAGGTTGGATGTACGCATTTAGCAACACGATGTTGGAATCCATTTTAATTAATGATGGTGATAGAAAGGAGATAGTGACTGCTAAAGTTGACTGTATTGTGGAGCCAAAGATGCGGCCAGAGTGGGCAACTGTGTTAGCGACATATGTGACCAAGCCTCCTTGCAGATGGCCGTATTTTGCTCCCCTGGTGACATTTACAAAGAAGCGCAGATATCCTTGGAGATGAGGCGGGTCTATTACCCATGTTTCTTGTAGTGCCACTATGTCGAAGGCCCTGACATAGGTGACGAAATCCAAATCAGCTAGTTTGTTGGTGAGCCCATTTACGTTCCAGGAGCAGAACCGTACTGTCCCTAATGTGTTTGCTGTGTTTGACGAGCAATCGTCTTGTCAGTCTCTTTTGTTATTTATGGTTCTCGCAATCCATCTAATATCTTCTTCCCGAGCTTGCGGTGTGGGGTTATTGCCGCTTCTGAAGTCCTCAAGTTGGTGCATCTTGTCGCTATTACAGTGCCCTATTGCTCCTCTCAGCACTGTTGTTGTTGATCTACCAACGGCAATCTCAGGGACCCTCAGGGGTTCTGGGATTAACAGATCGGGATATCCTGGTTTAAAGTACGGGGTGATGGTTATCCCCCAAGACTTTAGGATGTCACTTTCTTTGAGTATTTTATGTGCTATTGTAGGAGAGGTCCATGTTGCTCTTGTTTTTTCACCTGCCGTTAGGACCCCGCAGTTAATACATTCTATTGACTCCAATTCAGTCATTGTTATGTCTTCCAGTGAGGTTATGTGAGATAGTAACCGCAGTATGTTGCCTCGGTTCAGAATATCGTGCCTTCCTTTAGAGGTGTATTCAGGCTTGAACCATATTGCGTTTGTTTCCCTTGCCCCTGCCCAGATAGAGGCGTCATTGTGAGTTTTTAAGGTGGGCCGACTGGCCTTATTTTATGGGCTTCCCAGTGCAATTTGGGTCACTTCTGTGGGGCCTAGACATCCTTGACGTTTTGGGCCGAGGCTAGCTCGGTTTTGTGTTTGAGATGTCGTAGAGTTTTTGATTATTATTTGTGGAGCTGGTATGCCTAAGGGCAAGAGCTGGCTGTTCTGTAACAGCTCTACCTCCCTTTTGGCTGTATATTCACTGATAGGAATATCCAGGTTCCCATGGTTTGTGTACCTCCCAGCGGCAACATGATTGTTTGTAATTGATGCCCATGGGATGTTGAAGTGTCTAGGATCCCGGTTGGTCTCTGAGGTTTGGGATCTCATCCCGATTTCTCCATCAATTCTAGTTTTGATGTAGTTTGCGGTGGGGTTTCCCACCAAACACAGTTGAGAGGAGACAACTCCCTCAATCTCATGTGTGTCCTCAGGTACACTAATTTCTTGTTTTTTGGTTAGTAGTGCTTGGGCGCAGCTAGTCATGTTTGTAATGCTGTTAATTACTTCTGGTGAAGAGATGTTCTGTTGCGTTGTCCCATTGGGCACTGGCGTGTCCCTTCTTGCGCTAATGGAGGCCCAAAGAGTCGTTGAAATGCAGTCCGGATGAGGCTTTGTTTCTGGTTCCGGCCTTTCAGTTTTTGTGCACGTCTTAGTTTTGCATTTAGTTTTGATTCCCCTTTGGCTGCCTCTGCTTGTTCTGGCGTGTGTCCATGACTAGGTGGCAATGCTATTGTTTGCTTACTGTTATCGATGTTGATATTCCCTTCTGGTTGTTCAATTAGATTGGTATTTGCTCCTCATTGATTGTCCCAAACCGGTGAGTTACTACGTCTTCGCCATGCCCAAGCAGGGTTGTCCATTTGAAGGCTGCATATTTTCGTTATTTGATGTCTTTTTTATTTGTGCGCTTAGATCCATCAGCATCGCTGGAAGGGTTACCAGTTTGTCCACAATTGGGCTGCATCCGCAGGTTCGAGGATTGGCTGGGGTGTGGTCCTGGGTACTTTCCAGCATTGTGTTTAGATTTCCCAATTTACCATCAATCGATACCACATATACTGCCAGAGTGTTCAATAGGGATAATTGCAGGTCCATTTTGTCTGTCTGGTATTGCGGATCCTCAACCAGGAGCTGCACAGTTTTAAGCAGACTTGCCCATGCATCCCCTTGGGCAGTTCCTTGCCCGTCCTCTTTAAGGTTGCCAGCCTCACTGCCGGTTTTGTTGCCGTTGTCTATTTTTTTCGTTTTCCCTTGGTGTACTCTAATTTCACTGATTGTGCAAGTGGGCAGCGCAAACGACCCCTCCACTGTCTCCTTGCATCCATTAGTTTTTAGTTTTAGGTTTTCTGCTGGTTTGCTCCTATGCGTGTCCCCCCGATAGGCTGCCAGGAGTGCTTCCCACTCCTCCTTGTCTAGATATGAGTGTTGGTCTAGTTCTTCTGAATCATCCAACAGGCTGGATTGAGACAACACTGGCTTGCATTGAAATCGTGTAGGGACAGAACGTACGTCAATTTCTGTATCCGGCATGTCCTTTGGGTTTTCAGGTGTTAATACCCCTATTGCGTTTGTTCTCTCTGTGTTATTTTCCAGGTTGTTCCCAAGAGCGCCGGCTTTGGCTCCCGACCAGAAGATAGCTGTCGGATTATCTAACTCATAGATGGTCAGTGGCTCTAATGAAACGCAGTTGCCCCCGTCATTTTTGTATTGGTTGGGGGACCTGGATGATGTGGCCACAGGAATGTTATGGGTATATGCAGGGTTGTAATTGCCTAGGACAGCTGTATTTCTGGCCCATTCCTCCCTTGCGCTGTTGGACTTGGTCTTAGCCCCCCCAACCTGAGGCGGGTTTTGTGGCGCCTCTGGGTACAGTTCGTTAAGCTTTATCTCTGAGGTCTTCTCCAGGATTTTGGGGTTCCAGCTTGCGGCGGGTGCTGGGTCGTGTGGCGATGTCATTGAGCTGTCCCCCCTTCCTCCTTGAGCTGTAGGCCTTTCGTCCTCTTCCACCTTTCCTTTGTCCTCTAGAAAGGGGAGGAGTGGTGTTTGAAGTCCCGTGGGTACTGTGGGGCGTGAAAGCAGGGTGTCGCCTGCATTTTTAAAAAAACAGAATTTGGTGTCAATTTTCGGCTGAAGGAGGCGATGTTTTGGCGTTTTAGACTCTGGCGTCAAGTTGCTGAGCCTCCTTGTGTCTGATGTAATTTAAATTAAGGTGCCCTCTACCTGCTTTGCCAGTCTGGTCTTAACCAGAGGCTCTCCTTCTGTACAATCCAAGAATTTCAGCTTCCTTTTCCGCTTAGCTGAATTGCTTGAGTTGCTGCTGACATTGCCTGCTCTGCTGGCAGATTTGGGCACCCCACGGACGCGCCCTGAGCTCATACTCGCAAGTCTAGGGGTTTTAAGATTTGAAAAACTCGGACTGGATCAGCACTGGAGTCGCAGCTTCTGCGTGGACCTCTATGGCTCTTAGTGACAAACAGATGAATAGAGGGTTTCGGAAGTAGGTGATTTCCAGGAGCATGCACATAGAAAATGTGGCTTCCCTCGCTGGGAGACAGGATGAAAACAGCGATTAAGTCCTAAGAAAGAGGAGTGCTGTATGGCTGTGTCCGCTGGCACGCCTGTGCGCCTCGCTGCACCTCTCCCCTGTCCCCCTGGGCCACCGCCAACCCGGACTGTGGGGGCTAGCTATTGGAGGGGAAGAGAGGAAATGCCCTGCAGATGTATCGGGCAGTAAATCAAGGCAAGTTATGTCAAGGCGATGGCTTAAGTAAATGTTAAAATAAAAATACAAATAAAAATAAAATAAACATGTGCAAATCCGCTCAGGTCTGCCAGGGAAAACAAGAACAAAGGTGCACAAACAGAAGGGCAGGCGAAAGGCACCGCACCACCACCACCACCCTCGGCAGTCTCTGGAGAGCTCCTGCGCAGTCGCAACTCCAGCAACGGACAGTAGAGGTCGTGAGCGTGTAGGGATCGCAGTCAGTCAGATATTCACAAGTGTTGTCAATGGTGGAAACGGTGGGGAATCACTGAGCTGGCTGGGGCCCGTCTTCAATGCAACCACCGGGTTGCGGGAATGCAGGGATGCAGGCGCGTGGCAGGAGCTGGGGGGGCAATGTTGCTGGCAGGCAAGTAGAGGCACCTGAGAAGACCTGGAAAACACACTCGGTCTGGCCGTGCCTCCGTGGACACGCTGGCCCACCACCGCTGCAGCTGCCGAGCTTGCCGAGCTTGCTTGGGATGCCCGGCGCGCCTGACGTGCGTGTTGATGGCAGGAGACATGCACGCACACACTGCTGGCACACCGAGCTCGCGGTCCAAGTTCCGAGCTCCGGGCATCGACTGCCGAACCTCGGCTTGATTCTGCTGCTCGGCACAGTGCCTCCACCTACGATTCAACACTGTGCGACCGAGAGACGGGCGCCGCGACTGCTTCCACCAGGAGCTCTCCGGAAACAGTCGGGATCTGACTTCGCCGCCGGAGATCACCGCAGCCACAGCCGCTGTCTTAGCCTGAAGGGCGGCGGCGGGCTTGTGGGGGTATCGATGCGAGCGCAGTCGGGGGTCCGATTTCTCTGTTATAGTACAATGTGTTCTGATTATGTCCAATAATGTAAATCATAACATCAGATTTGTTACCCAACTATTTGTTGGATGCTAAATAGAATAGTTATGATGGAAAAACATTTCAGATTCATATCTTTAAAGCAAATGGTAGGCAGAGCTAATGTGTGCCAAGAGTATTTGTCCATTTTGACAGAGGCAGACTTCAGTTTGGAACAACCACAACTCCTGAACACCCTACACCGCAGAGGAGCAAATCACCACTCTAAAATAATACAGCGGCACACGATAATAGCAAGACTCCAACACAACACAAAACCCAGTGTCACAAGAATGCAACACAATCCCACAACACACTAACTCGATATCTTCACACCAGGAAAATAATAATAGCACTAAATGTTAAAATGCAGAACACAAAAACACATTAATACCCAAGCACAATAACACACCAACACAATGGCACATCACTATTACATCAAAAACAACATCTCTACAAGAACAAACCACAACGAACCAACATACCCCATCAACACCATGACAACGCACCGCTTCATCACATCAACACCCACCTCTACAAAATACAGCATCAACCTAGCACAACAACACATCTGCAAATCAACATGTGTGTTGCTGTGTTGGTGAGTTATATTGCATTTATGTGCCGTTTATTTTGCTGTGGTTCCTGTAATGTATTTGTGTTTTGCAGTATATTGTGGTTTTCATGTATTGGGTTCTGCTGTTTTTGTATTGTGGTGTATTACGCTGAGCGGATTAGTGTTTGTTTGATAGATTGTAAGCATACAATGTTGGCGTTCCTCTTTTCATATACACCTACTGTGAATATCCACAAACGTTCATTCAAGTTCAATAAAATACAGTGTAAAGGTTTTTTAATGTGAAATAATGTATTTTTTGGTAAATAATTGTTCTCCAAAATAGTAGCTAGATGGAGACATTACTTCAGAAAATAATTGACACTTTAGTAACACTTATAGCTGCTGATCGTGGACTACATCCAGCTACGCACAGTATGAAATGGCTTTTTCAAAGTGCAGACAGATTGCTTGTAGATAATAAATTTAAAAAGGGGCTGCAAAATGAAATCAACTATGTAAAATTTCAGCACTGCGTCTACTAGTGTTTTTTCTTGAGGTTATTGTGGGAGTTCAGAAATGTAACAAAATGGGGGAGCTTGGTGAGGTGGCAAAATAAACATAAATTCAATATTGTTTCCCTTAGCGGTGAACATACATGTTCTTTCTATCACTGTAATCTTCATAAGAATTATTGCATACACTTGAACAAAGTATTCCCAAATCTTTAGGAACAAATAAGGTACAGACGAAAATATTTCTATGCATCATGGCCAAGTTATGATTCCTAAAATCAGTTCTCCACAATCGCCCTTGACATAGCTTTTTTCGTAGATGATGTGATTCTTCAGTGCATGTTTAGTAATAATATCGAATAATAAATTTGAGATTTTTTCTTTAATTGTTCCATAGGTGAAAAGCATGTATTATTCATGGTATGTTCGATTTGCAGGCCAATATTTAGTAACACAAAGCATCTCTCAATTATTAACTTAAAAGAAATGGCAGTTCTCCATGAACTGTCCTAATACTCCCCTCTTTCAAATGTTCCACACTTATATTTCTCACTCACTTATATCTGGAGGACATCTTTAGAACAGACAAAAGATGACTTACTCGGTTGCCATTCCACTAAGGACGTTTCACACTTCTGACTGTGACTGTGAATCCCCTTTTAAGGAAAGTCTTCAAGTGACTACCCTGAGGGTTAAGCATTGTCTCCTCAACTAAACACATAGGTCCCAAATCACAAAAGTAAACTTAGATATTTGGTCAAAACTTTGACCAAATCTCTAAGTTTACAACTTTGGGTATTCACAAAGGACATTTACGAGTACTATCTTAATGTCCACAGTGTGATCATAAAGGACCCGATTCACAAAGGTAAACTTAGACATTTGGTCTAAACTTAGGCAAGGAAACAGCAGGAAAGGCAAGATGGAGCAGAAAATGAAACAATAATGATGGGCACAAAATACTGCACAATACTTAATTGGCACTGAAAGCAAACCAATACTAACTAAACAGAAAAAGAATGCTGACTAACCAGAGGCAACAATGATGGGCACAAAATACTGCACTATACTTAAAGAGCACTGAAAGCAAACCAATACTACCTAAACAGAAAAGAGAATGCTGACTGGCACAGGCTCTGACAGGAGCAGAGACTGAGCAGGGCACAACTTTACAGAGCAGGACCATGGTAGATGGGGGGAGAGGAAGCGCTTCCATTGGCAACTGGGCAGAGGACAGCAGGACTGAGTGGGGGAGCTGGCAGAGGAACTGCTTAATAGGGTTGCACTGCAGAGGCAGTCCTTTGGTGGTTCTTTCGCAAGTCCAGGAGTGCACTCAATAGTGGGTCTGAGGGTCCTATTTTTATACCTGGTGCCTCCTTTGAAGTAGTAGATTTTTCTAGAAATTCACCCTTCAATTGCCACTCACACCTAGTCATGCGATCCATGAACACGCTTCAGGCACCAAATGGTTGGGACAAGAAAATGGCAACTTTCTAAAAGTGGCATTTTAAGAACTGTGACTTGAAATCTGACTTTAGCATTAAAGAGGATTTTAAATTACATTCCTCGACACCAAATATGACTTTCCTCCCTGTTCCCAACCAAAAGTAGCACTTACTAAATGTAATAAGACAACCCAACGTTACTCTATGGAGAGGTAGGTCTCAATTTATTTTCACTACCAGGACATGCAAAACTGAAAAGTATAAATATGTCAAACCTTTTAATTACAATGCACCCTGCTCTAAGGACTGTTTAGGCCTACCTTAGGGGTGACTTGTATATAATGAAAAAGGAATATTATGATTGACAAAGAGGTTATTTTGGCCAGTCAAATTTACAGTTTAAAACTGGGTCCAAGCTGCAATAGCAGGTCTGAGACATGTTTTAAGGGGCTACTCCAGTGGCTGGCATAAAAAGTGCTGTAGGCCCAGTAGTAGCATTTCATTTACCAGCACTGGGTATATGGTATACCACTTAACTAGGGACTTATAAGTAAATGAAATATGCAAATCAGGTGTAATCCAATTTTACCATGTTTTAGGGAGTGAGCACAATCACTTTAACACTGGTTAGCATTGTTAAAGGGCACATAGTCCTAAGGCCACCGAAAATTAATTCAGCAAAAAATATGGGGGTGAAGGCAAAGTTTAGGGGTGACCTTGCAGAGAGGGCCACGTCTATCAAGTCTAAACGAAGCAACAGCTTTCCATAATTTGCTGTTTGGTTACCTTGGTACTTCCTCTTCTACCCCTGCTATCACGTGGTCAACAAAACAACAGAAGGCATTTTTACTAATTGTATTTTTCACTCTGTCCCCTTCCATTAGTCCATATGTTACCAATACGTTTTTTGTTAAGCGGTAAATGATGGTTGGGGCAATATTTCAGTCCTATGAACCCTTCAGGATTCAAAGGATGTGTGATGTCGGACAGCTGTACAGTTGTACTACTGCTACAGCTGTAATTTTGGTGGGTTGTTTATTCACTCATCCAAGGTTAATGAAATAAGTTGCGGAGATCAAGAGACACTTTTATGTTGTACTACTCAAATTTTAGGGGTGGGCATAACTCATGGGATTTCACTCTGCGGAATTCTAGAGAGTTACATGAAAACTCAGCGAGATTCTGCAGAGTTTTGGTAATAGGCAGAAATTTGCAAATCACCCTACAATTAGCGCCGGTAGCACATTCCATGCTGTCAAATCTTCACAACAGCACCATGCAATGCGCGAGAGAGTACTGCCAGTCAAGTTGCTTTTGCTGCCACTTGACTAGAAAGTCTACTTGAAAAGGAGCCCTCTGACCACGGTTGTACACATTAGAAAATGTCAGCAGAAGTCCTCCTAGCGACCAGTAATTGTAGATGCAAAATCTCATTTGTGTTTAACAGCTCGCATTTCTGGAGTCTTGCGGGAGACGAAATTCTGCCACATGGCCATTGGTGGAATTTGTCCGGAAGCCAACAAATTCCACCAATTCCACGATCGGAATGATATTTTCCACCCGGGCCTAATGTTCAGAATTTCTCTTAGCTGTTTCTTTTTTAACAATTTATCCCAGTGCATGAATACTGTTGCTGAAAAAATATGAGCACCACTTCCAAACCAAGTAGGTGCATTTATATGCAGCATGCAAGATCATTTTGCTCGCTATTCAGTAAGCACTGACAGTTATTCTGAGGGGCCTTGACTGTAGATATGCAAAGCTAATGCGATGCAGCTTCTTTTACAGTACAAGGGCTGTAAATCAGAGATTAAGGCCCACGTTTTGAAAAACCCATTAACACTCAATGGATGAATAGAGTTACAATTTGTGTGTGAGCTCTTCACATTGTAAATCTGAGGGCTCCCTATTTGTGGGACCCACAAGTATCAACTCTAATACTTCCCAGGAACAGTCTTGATGTCCTTTAGGCAGCTGGTGATGAAGATCAGTTTATCAATTTATTAAACTGAAAGGTATATCTCCGGAGCGCGAAGTTGGTTACCTGTGGGAATGGCAGTAGTTTACTTCTGAGGCTTGGGCGGCAGAGCAGTGAATGTTTTTCTGCTTGTTCAACAAGCCTGTTTCCGATGGCCCCTTTCCTCTCCTCAGCTGCAGATTCTCTTCTCCTCAGTGGCAAGTGAGGTTTCTTGCCCAGTATGCTGACAGGACTGTGAGCCTCCTGCTCCCCCTGCTGGCTCTCTATTTCATTTATGCTTTCATCGTTTTTATTGTATTTTCCAGCATAACATTTTTTGGGGATTCTCTTTATTTTTATTTTCTACAAAATCTGATTGGGTTTGCCCAATTCTGTTTGCTTCAACATGCAATGCTTCATTTATTTATTTGACTGATTATTATTGGCTAGACTGACATAGTGATGGATGATAGTGATCACTTGCAGCTGTCTTAGTTTGTCAGTCAATTTTTCAGGAGACATGATGCAGTTTTGCACAAAACGTTGAATAGGAGTTCCCTATAGCTTATTTTGCCCCTTTGTGTGCAGAAAATGTTCATAATATATAATTTTATATCTATTCTGCAAGTTAATATTGGTTGTAGTCCACCAGTTTCTGTTTAGGAAGGTTTGTTATTTTTATCATCCGCAACTGATTGCATTTTTCCATCCTTAGTTTATTCCCTATTCAACATGTCGGTGGGTGGTAGCACTTATTTGAAAAATGGCTCTATCAATGCTGCTTCTTCTGTCACTCATAAGGAGAGACTGCTGGTGGTAACAGACTTTACAAATGATCCTGCGTCCCCTAGAAAATCACCTCTCCCAATCACCTAGGAAGATTTGATGGACACAGTCAAATTGTTAAAACATTTCATGTTAGGTACCACCACCATGCTCCAATGTCTGGAGGACAAATGGTCATCCCTCGAAGCAAGGGTCTCCAACCTTGAACTTCATGCTGCAGAATTTCGGAACATCTCTTCACAAGTAATTAGTATGGTCAAGGAGATTGAGGTTCTCAAATGATGCACCGAAGATTTAGAAAATCGTAACCAGCAAAATAATCTTCGAGTTTATGGAATACTTGAGGAGACGGAAGGAGGCAATTTGATTGCTTCTCTTCACACTAACTTGCCCAAGATAGTCGGCCTTACTAGTAGTTCTCCCCTTAATATCCAGAGAGCCCATCATATTGGTCCAAAAACTTCCAGCGCAAGCTCCAGCTCAAAACCCAGAGGCAGTATCATCCTGTTTCTTCACTATAAAGATCTTATGCAAGTGCTTTTGGCATTTAAGCAAAGCAAACAGGTGATTTGGTCAGGCCACAAGATTTTTCTCACTCAGGATGTCTCCCCAGTGATGGCTGCTCATTGCAAGGAATTCTTGGTTGTTCATCCATCTCTACGTGAAATGGGTGCCAGATATGGTCTTCTGGATTCTTGCATTTTCAAGGTCACTTATAACGACAGGACTACTTCCTTTGACTCTCCAGCACAATTAAAGGAATTCATCCATCAGCACAAGAGAGAAGACATGGATACTGGTGGTTCCTGAATTTTTACATCTGCTTTGATCTCCATTGTTTCTTGGTTTAACTCCTTTCGGGAATGCTGATACATTCTTGCTTCGCTGTTTCCCTTTCCTTCATCAATGTATCTTCTCTTTTTTTTTCTCCTCACAGGTCTGTCTTCATTGGCTTTTCCTATTTGTCTTTCGTTCAAATGTCGTCAATTATCCTTTGCTGGACTGTTCCTCCCATATGTCTCACTTTGATGGGTAAGTTTGTTTCATTGCTACCCTATGCTCTTGTACCCCTTCTGCCTTTTTTTTCCCTCTTAGCTTTATTTCTTCCATATGTTATTTCTATATTTCTATATTTCCGGACTGGGTTCCTCAGGTGGTTCATCTTTTATCTTCCTTGGTGCTCTGTCTTCAATTTCTTTTTTTGTTTCGTCTCTTTTAATTTAGCTCCAGTCCTTTGGACTCTCATTTTTTTCTGGTATCTAATGTTTTGGGTCTTCATTAGACCCATTTCCCTTTTTATTCTTATCTTTTCACTCTTTCATAATTTTTTTGTCTTATCTCTCTTTACTATTTTTGCTGTGTCTTTTCTGGCTTTTTTCTTTTTCATATTTCCTCATTTCGATTATCTTGTTCTTTCTTTTTTTTTAAATCTCCTTTTCCTTTTTTTTCTTACCTTTTCTGTTGCCCTAGTGGTTTGCATGCCTTTTTTACTGTATTATCTATGGTTTCATGTTATATATCAAGTTTTACTTTTGTTTTAATGAGTAGACTCAGAATTATTTCATGGAATGTCAAAGGTCCTCAAAGCCCTGTTGAAAGACGGAGAGTCCTAACTCACATTTTGGAATCAGTCATGTTACTTTGTTGCAGGAGACATTTCTTCTTTAAAAAGATATTCACATGCTTTATAAAAATTGGATTGATTCTGTTTACTGTCTCTCATAAAAATGGTGTGACTATATGATTTCATAAAAGTCTAGTTTAATGGTCAATTCCTTCATTTCGATGTTCCTATTAATAATTGTCCTTATTCTATTATTAATACTTTTGGACCAACCTGGGTGGGTGTACAGTTTTCGGATTCACTTACTACCAAATTGATATCTCTCAAAAGTGTTGATCTCATTCCTGGAGGGGATTGTAATCAGTTTTACGATCCATTTTTGGATAGGAAATGAGCTTGTAAATATATACCTAATGATATAGAAAATGCTTTTTTTAGAACAATTTCTGATATAGGCCTTGATGCTTGGCATGTTTTTAACACCGATCTTTTAAAATATTATTTTTTTCTCCCACTTATCACTCCTCTCCTAGAATAGATTATATTCTACTTGACAAGGACCTTACACAATATTTTGCCCATGCTGAATTAGGCCCTACCTTAATCTCAGATCATGCCCTGACGATTGTAAACTTAGAGCACTCCATTCACCTACATGTTCCAGTAGATGGTGTTTTCACAATTCGCTGTTGCTAGATCAACATTTTGTCACAGTTTTTGAATAGTTCATTGAATTCTTTCAGAACAATACCACTGCTGACATCAAGTTCCCCCATATTTAGGATTCATTTAAAGCCTATGCATGTGTACACACTATTAATTATGTTTCCCAGAAGAAAAATGTTGTCGCAAGGAATCCTCTTATCTTTTGCAACATAAATAAAACATTAAAACATGAATACTGTTGCTCATCCAAAAAAAATGTTCTGGACCAACTTATTCGAGCTAAGATTAGCTTTAGCAAATCATCCATAATTATTGCATGTAATGCTTTCTTGGAAAGAAACACAAAATATTATAGTGGTTCCAATAAGGTGGGCAAACGTTTAGCAAGCTATCTAAAGATTATAAAACAGAAATCCAAAATTGAAGCTATCCGTGATGCTTCCGGTCAACAGTTATTTAAGGATCGGGATATTATCATTCATTTTGCAGTTTTCTTATTTGATATTTATAATGAAGATATTCTTTCTACTCTAGATTCCCATGACACATGTTTCAGTACTATCCCTAAATCTCACTCTCCACATATTGATTTTTTCTTTCTTGAGGCAGATATTTCTTTGCCAGAACTTTACTCTGCTATTTTCAAACTTTCAAAGGACAAGGCTCCAGGATCTGGTGGTTTTACCATTTAATTTTTTTCGAAATTCTTTCATCTTTTACTCCCTAAACTCCTTACCCTTATTCAGCATTTTTTGATATCTGATATCCTGATTGGCTCTTTTTCTGAAGATATGATCTGTTTAGTTCCAAAAAAGAGAAGGACTTGGCCGATAGTAAAACTTTTAAGCCTACATCCTTGATTAATACTGACTGTAAATTCTTTTCAGAGGTTCTGGCACTTCGTGCCAATGATCATGTCCCCTTTTTTATCGGTATTGAGCAGTCCGGTTTTGTTAAAGGTCGTAAAATTTCGGATAACTCCGCACCTTTTTGAATATTATACACAGGGTTACCTAGGATGCTGGAAATGCGTTTGATCATGTTAGCTGGGACTTTATGTTCCGAGCCCTTAAATGGCATGGGTTCAGACCTAAATTTCTTAAATATGTTAAAATTAGGCCTGGGCTAAAATTCTATTCCGCTCGCAGAAATTGCGATAATTTGACATTTTCGCGTTCCGCGGAGAGCGCGAAAATGTCAAAATTTCCTCAATCCGCATTTTACCGGAAATTTTTTGCTTGCTCTCGCTGTAAAATAATACATTCTCGCAAGGGCGTGATCGCCTTACCTGAATCCCCGCGTTCGCCAAGTATTCCCAATCCGGTCGCGTTCTCCACGAGATGTTGGATTGTTGGTAGCCATTTGCGCTGTCTCGTGACAGTTCGTGCCTGCAGTAACGTCATTCGTCGTGCGATCACGTCTTCCTTCTCGCGATCATGCACCACGAGACAAGTGAAAACAAGATGGCCGCGTCCGTGAGCAACCGCATGGGTAAGTTGGCGAGCCGCGTCCACGCAGAAAATACCGCGAACGGGCGGAAAAAAACTTCCGCATCTTCGCGATATTTCCGCGTGTTTGCGGAGATTTTTAACATTTTCGCGATAATTTGCGAAAGTGAATTTCGCAAATTCCGCCCACCCCTAGTTAAAATACTTGAAACATCTCCTTCTACTTTGGTCTTTACTAATGGCATACAGTCACATTATTTCCCCTTTCTAGAGGAACAAGACAGGATTACTCATTATCATCATTACTTTTTATTCTTGCTTTGGAACCATTTTTAGAATCTATTAGAAGATCCCAGACTTTCACTGGTTATACTCTTGATCAACTTCATATGAAATTCACTGCATATGCTGTTGATATTTTGCTATATATGTCCAATCCTCATGCTTCCCTCCCTGAACTTCGTCAGGTTCTACCCCGCTACTCTACAGTCTCTGGCTATCATCTTAATATTGATGACTCAGAAGTAATGCTGCTTAATACATTTTGTCTCAATATGGGTTTTCTTTGAAACTCTGCTAGAATTAAATGCATGGGAATTCTTTACTCTCCCTCTATCAAAGACAATATACAAGCTAACTTGGTCACTCTAAATATAAGACCCTTACCTTATCTGCTCAATTGTCACCCTTATACTTTTCTTGGTGAGGTAGATTGGATACTATTAAAATGATGTTCTTGCCTACTATTAATTTTCTCTTGCAAATGCTTCCTTATCGATTACCTATCACATTTTTCTGAACCATTGATTGGCTTCTACCCAAATTCTTATGGAACAAGCGAACAGCTCATATCTCTCTATCCAAACAAAAGCATTCCAAATTATCTAGTGGTGTTAATTTCCCTAATTTTACTCAGTATCATTCTGCTTTCACCCTTAGACAGATTTGGTCTTCATTGGTTTGTTCATCGCGCAATTCCCATCTGCTTTGGCGATTTCTTGAATTTTCAAAAATTTCTCCTTTTTTTCTTCCAGTCCTCTCTCATGGCCCAGAAACCTAGATCTATGTCTTCTCCTTTACTGAGACACTCTAGTAGCGTTGTTAAAAAATATATTTCTCAAATTAATACCCCTTCTCAATTGTAGCTGGTCTATCAAAATTGGTATAATCCCTCTATTACTATAGCTCATGAGGTTTTTAAATGGTCTCCCTTTTTGACTAATGTTCTTATCTCACTAGCCTAGATCATTCATGACAACTGATTACTCTCTCTTGATGAATTACACTCCTGTTTTCACATTCCCTCTTCTTTTCTGGCTAAATATGGCACTCACTCAGACATTCTTTGACAAAGTGTCATAGACCCTTTTTCAATTTTTCACAATCATCTAACTCTCCCACATCTCCTTATGATTTTTCTCTCGAGGTTAAAGCTTCTTTTATGTATAAACATTTTTCTTCTTCTGACTTTGACAGGACTAAATCTAAAATTGAGGAATCTTGTGAACAGAATTTGCAGTCTTCCTTCTCCATACCCTTATAATACAAAATATGGTAGAAACTTCACCATGCTTCTTAATCTACTGGTACCACTCAGACAATGTGTATTTTTTTATAATAGGTTGTTTTTAACTCCTTGTTCTCATTTTAAAATGAAATTACTGCCTACTAATAATTGTTGGACTTGCCATGTCTCTCATGCAACTCTTCTTCATATGTTTTTCATATGTCCAAAGGTTCTTTCCTGTTGGAAAGAGGTTTGACACAAATTGTCCCAATTATTTTATATTACTTCTCTATATACTATTCTTCATGACTTTCTCGGAAGTTGTTTGGATATGTTTTTGGGTGGTTAAGGGTATATTGGTTGATTTTTTCCTGATGCTGGCCTTTCAGTTAGTTATTACTTCTAATTGGAAAAACTCTAACAATATTTCATTTGTTACCTGTTGGAACTTGAAATGTGATAATCATAGATTGGACACCGCCCATTCGCTCACAATGTGTAATGTAATCAAAAAGGACCTGTTGTGGTTTCCTTTGACTTCCTATTTATCTCATCAAAACATAATTGCCACTAGACCTGTTGAGGTCCTTAATCCTCCATGAAGCCCTATGATATCCTAATTTCTTGATGTTTCCTTCATATCTTTAAACACACCTCCTTTTCGTAAGTTTTCACTCTTACAGATAATTTTCTGTTTCCTTTTCATCTTCATTTCTTTCTCCTCTCTGTAGCAAAGAATTTTTAAAAAGATAGAAAATACTACTTGTTATATATTGCGGATTTCATTCCAGTGTATGCAGTTTGAGATATGTTTTACTTTATTGAACTGAGTTTAATGAATTGCATTTCACATTTATTTTTCCCTTGTATCTCTTTGGACTATTTCAAGATGGCATCTCATTGTTCTGTTCATTTTTATTTTCTGCAGTTGTTCTATATTTTCAAATACAGCTTTTATACACTTGAAAGGGATATCTCCTCTATGTCCTCTTTTCTAAATCTTGTTATTGGAAGTTGTATATCCTCTTGAAGGTGGAAAGTGGATGCACCCCAATAGAAGAGCCTACTGGCAGAATACTGAAAATCTTGGTATAATCCTGAGATTTTCAGTGTTCTGGACCATGTTTGCAGATAGATGAATCCAATTTTTAATAATTTAATAGATGAGATTGCCTTAACGGATCACTCTCATGCACTGTTTGCATTTGTTATAAGTGCACAACCAAATTTATAAGTTCCATAAACTGACTCGTAATATCAGCAAAGAGGTAGACTTGAGGTACATGCATCTATGTGTGTGATTCATTGAAGTAATCTGTATAGGGGAGTTGTGAGGTTTTGTACACAACACATCGAAAAAAAGGCACTGGCCAGGATGAAAAGGTGAACAATATTGAAAAATTACAAAAGTGATCATTATAGTTTACTAAATATTGAGTAATGGAATTAACTGACATTGAAGCCTTTGTTGTTGAATAAATAATATTTGAGGAAAAATAATCTTGTAAAATGTACGAAGTGATAAATTGTTTTCACGTAAACCAAAACATCTGAGCAAATCACAAATGTGAAAATCAATTGAAAAAAATATTTTGCAGTTGTGTAACAGTTTAGAATATACAGTATCCAGAGCTTGGAATAGAATTACATTGACCTTTGCAACAAAATGTTTCTTTATTGTATGTTGACATTCTAATTTGCAGTGTAAAGTAAAGTTTAAATTGGACAACCGCTACTTGTGATGTAAAACAGCTAGAGGAAATCTCTCTCCTACTCATGAAAAGTCCCGTTGATGATAACATATGAAATTAGATCTTTTTCAGAAAATAAGGAGGCTTCGGTATATTTAGTATGTGAGAAAAAGAATTCTCTTGGGTATATTAAGCCACTTTGTCCTCAGATATACAACAGCATATCGTGCATATATCAATCACTCTTATTCTCAATTAAGGTTACACACATCCTGGTATTCGACCAGCCTAGAATGTGGATCACCAAATAACAACCGCGTATGACTAAATGATAAAGAAACTAAATCAGTTAAAAATTGTTATCACAGTTTTATTGACAATTATGTAATCACATATCTACATCAATGATAGTTGACAAATTCATACAGTACTCATAAAATACAATACACCAAAAACATATAAACATACAATAAATTTTTTTTTAACATACAATTAAAAAATTTTAGAGAGCAAAAACGTGATGTGAAATCAATATATTCATCAAAGAAAGGTATAACTCCAGTATAAATCAATGTATAGGGACCATTAGTCTATTATTTTCACCATAGATCTTGATATGAAACAGTTCCTGGATTTTAACCAATTCTTAATGGCACAAGCGTCGATGCGTTTCGGTGGTAGGTGCTTATTTAAGTTCCGCCTTCATCAGGACAAGAATAATAAAATCTCTCCAAATTTTCATAAAAGCATAAAATAACCTAGTAAGGCAATAAAAATAAGTTTTATATAGAGAGCAACAACAGATCTAAACATCCTAAATAGAAAGTCTTAAAATTCTTCATTCAATCTTTAATCGATTTGTATCATACATTCTCCAATGTTTCAAAACAGTGATAAAACCAATACCACATTTTATTTAAACAAAAGATAGGGCTATCATCTCTTTATCAATAAGTCCATACAGTTATTAGAAAAGGTGTCCACAAATCATTTAGTTCATACATGACCCAACAACACACACTTACTAATCCATTAATATATCATCCTTATTGTCAAACCTGTCCCTTATGTCTTAAGTCAGTAAAACCTAAGTAGTTTCTCTACTTTACATTAAATAGTTAATAACCCTTCTTTATATATTAATTTATAGAGGGGTATTTTTCAATAATAATACATACCGCTTCTATAGGTTAGATCCAATCAGAGGAACAGACTTATTACTTTTTCTTGTTACGAATGTATTCCTGATGGAATATCTTGGTCCAGCGATTTGTTCAAACTATTGGGTCCTGGTAAGGGATACAGATACATATTGACTATTAAATCCAATGCAGATATAATAAATGTGCAAAAGAATTGGGACATTAGAAGTTTCCTGCTTACCTCAGTAATCTCACTGTGGTATAAGATATATGTACATTTATATGTATAGGTCCAACCAGATTATTCAGAGGAAATCGCAAAGATGTTACAATATTTATATTTGTTGATGGAATCTTCTTGTGGATAGTATATATTCAAATCCAACCTATAATGTCAGTAAGTAACATATATTATATATTTGACATATCTAAATATTGAAATCATAGTTATGCCGACTTGACATTTGTATATTATTGGTCTTAATTAACTCACTAGGGTTTCATACAGTTAGATCATCCAGTGTGGATGATTCAACAATATAAACGGGCCATTTTTTAATTCATTATCATCCCGTGAGTTTTTATAAATACGTTTTTAGGTGAAATTTGCATGCCGCCAACTGTCTAAAAGTCGAAAATTTGCAGGCAGCATAGTGTTTTTAACCAGTAAGACGCTAGACAGTACAAAGCTGCGTGTTAACAAAGCGCCGACTATTTCAAAATGATATATAAAATGCTGTAAAAGATCTCTTATTATACTCCCACGGAATCGATGATTTCCATGCCGCCTTGTTTTTTTGACCTACAAGATGCTAAATAGTGTAGCGCTGTATATTAACAGAGCGACAAATATTTAGAAGTGAAACAAAAAATGATTCTATAGAGGGGGCAAGGTTTGTATAAAACTCTTAATTTCCCATCACGGGTTCTCAATGAGCTACCATTAAGCATCTATAGCTAGTTTCACCCCGTGTTGCGTTTTACCTTCGTAACTTGATTCGGAATGTTCCTCTCGAATACCGCTACGTCTTCCCATACGTCTCGTGTCCAGGTAAGAGACCGATGAACCCGTTATCGGTTCATGGTCATTTTTATATGTTAAGTAATTGGTCATAACTATTTACACCTGGGATGTTACTTTAAATGTTAAAATAAATTTAAATTAAAATGTTAAATGTTAATTTAAAAATGGTATGTTAGTCCTCTTGATATCCATGTCATTTAAACGAATGATTGATTTGATGGACATTTTAGATGGTGTGCCGAAGTTCGGCCATTTCCTCTACAAGTTGGTCCCACTAAAGGTTCCGTTAGATATCGCCGCTTTAAGAAATACAGTACCGCTTTAAGGGATGAGTGGCAGTCACGTTATTTTGACGTAACATCCCAGGTGTACATTGTTATGACCAATTACTTAACATATAAAAATGACCATGAACCGATAACGGGTTCATCGGTCTCTTACCCGGACACGAGACGTACGGGAAGACGTAGTGGTATTCGAGAGGAACATTCCGAATCAAGTTACGAAGGTAAAACGCAACACGGGGTGAAACTAGCTATAGATGCATAATGGTAGCTCATCGAGAACCCGTGATGGGAAATTAAGTGTTTTATACAAACCTTGCCCCCTCTATAGAATCATTTTTTGTTTTACTTTTATATATTTGGCGCTCTGTTAATATACAACGCTACATTGTTTAGCATCTTGTAGGTCAAAAAAACAAGGCGGCATGGAAATCATGGATTCCGTGGGAGTATAATAAGAGATCTTTATAGATCTTTTACAGCATTTTATATATCATTTTGAAATAGTTGGCGCTTTGTTAACACACAGCTTTGTACTGTATAGCGTTTTACTGGTTAAAAATACAATGCTGCCTGCACATTTTCGACTTTTAGACAGTTGGCGACATGCGATTTGAGTGAATTTCGCCTAAAAACTTTTTTATGAAAACTCACGGGACGATAATGAATTTATAAAAAAGCCAGTTTATATTGTTGAATCATCCACACTGGATGATCTAACTGTATGAAACCCTAGTGAGTTAATTAAGACCAATAATATACAAATGTCAAGTCGGCATAACTCTGATTTAAATATTTAGATATGTCAAATATATAATATATGTTATTTACTGACATTATAGGTTGGATTTGAATATATACTATCCACAAGAAGATTCCATCAACAAATATAAATATTGTAACATCTTTGCGATTTCCTCTGAATAATCTGGTTGGACCTATACATATAAATGTACATATATCTTATACCACAGTGAGATTACTGAGGTAAGCAGGAAACTTCTAATGTCCCAATTCTTTTGCACATTTATTATATCTGAATTGGATGTAATATTCAATATGTATCTGTATCCCTTACCAGGACCCAATAGTTTGAATAAATCGATGGACCAAGATATTCCATCAGGAATACATTCGTAACAGGAACTAGTAATAAGTCTGTTCCTCTGATTGGATCTAACCTATAAAAGGGGTATGTATTATTATTGAAAAATAGCCCTCTATAAATGAATATATAAAGAAGGGTTATTAACTATTTGATATAAAGTAGAGAAACTACTTCGGTTTTAATGACTTAAGACATAAGGGACAGGTTTGACAATAAGGATGATATATTAATGGATTAGTAAGTGTGTGTTGTTGGGTCATGTATGAACTAAATGATTGGTGGACACCTTTTCTAATAAATGTATAGACTTATTGATAAAGAGATGATAGCCCTATCTTTTGTTTAAATAAAATGTGGTATTGGTTTTATCACTGTTTTGAAACATTGGAGAATGTATGATACAAATCGATTAAAGATTGATTTAAGAATTTTAAGACTTTCTATTTAGGATGTTTAGATCTGTTGTTGCTCTCTATATAAAAATTATTTTTATTGCCTTACTAGGTTTTTTTATGCTTTTATGAAAATTTGGAGAGATTGTATTATTCCTGTCCTGATGAAGCTGGAACTTAAATAAGCAACTACCACCGAAACGCATCGACGCTTGTGCCATTAGGAATTAGTTAAAATCCAGGAACTGTTTCATATCAAGATGTATTGTGAAAATAATAGACAAATGATCCCTATACATTGATTTATACTGGAGTTATACCTTTCTTTGATGAATATATTGATTTCACATCACGTGTTTGCTCTCTAAATTTTTTTTATTGTATGTTAAAAAAAAAATTATTGTATGTTTATATGTTTTTGGTGTATTTTATTTTATGAGTACTGTATGGATTTGTCAACTATCATTGATGTAGATATGTGATTACATAATTGTCAATAAAACTGTGATAACAATTTTTAACTGATTTAGTTTCTTTATCATTTAGTCATATGCGTTTGTTATTTGGTGATCCACATTCTAGTTTAAGGCTGGTCGAATACCAGGATGTGTGTAACCTTAATTGGGAATAAGTGTGATTGATATATGCATGATATGATATTGTATATCTGAGAAGAAAGTGGCTTATTATACCCAAGAGAATTATTTTTCTCACATACTTGAGGTACCATGTCTCTTGGGCAGTGGGGTCGCTCCCGATTTTTTTGTTCAGTATATTTAGAACTTATCAGGAGGCAAGACCGCAGTGTTCCCCATGAGATTTCCAGCACTGACCTTTTTGACTGTCACAAATGATTCATGACATACAGGCATTTAAAAGTTTGGAATAATACACCCAGTTGGCTGGCTGGCATTATACTTCATTTGGCCACCAGAGGTGGAACTGATTTGAACAATGAGAGCTAGAATATGAAATATCGGGACTGAAACTTCGGGTACGCCAAGGACACCATAAAAATTCAGCTGCAAGCATGATAATCTAAAATCTGCAAGGGATTGCGTTTTTTTCTCAGGATCCTAAAGATGTTATCTGCAATTACTTACCTCCTTATTGTGATGATGGTTGGAGGGGCTGTTTTCTACGTGGATCCTCACCATCCATTATACCAAAGCGACTATAAAGGTTTTCCAAGCTGGCATCAACAGATTGTGATCATTTCTAGACTTCTGATTATATTGAAGGCTTCAAAATTTTCATTTTGAATTCTGCCCCTGATAAATCAATAAGGTGACTAGCGGCCGTTGTAAACAACATAGGCTGAGACCATATTATATTCCTTGTCTATCGCAGGTAAGCAGGTATGTAAGACGGAGTATTTCTCTCATAGATATAGTCTTACTTCTTGCATGCTTTGTCTCCTTCTCTAAATTCTAATATCCTGCTAGCAGAACAGTTGAGTTGCCAATGTTTTTCTTCCTGGCTTTTACTGCAATTATTTACCACGTATAACATGATTTACAACCTTCCTCAGAGCACAACCGAAAGTTGTTCCTGCAAAATGGTGGACTGGTCAACTGTATGGTAAGAGAGACATAAAAATAAATGTGCTTAACTTCATGCTTCATAAGGCGGCACCAAGCTTGATAATGTTGGGCTTATCAGGAGCCTTGGATACTGCTTTTCATTGGCTGCTGCAGGAGTAGTTGAGGGTTGCTGCTAAATCTTTCAATCATACTCTGAAATGGGTAGTTCAGTTCCTCCAGAGAAGGGGCAAATGTTGGAAATTAGAAAAAGTTATTTTTTTGTACCTACCCATGAACTGTTGAATTCCTCAGGGCCCTGCTCATCACGAACTCTTTTTAATATTTATATGTGACCCCTTTTAGGTTAGACATGTAATGGTGCTTCATGGTAAACCTATTATTGGACATATATGGGCATTAGGCATTGTGAGTGTATTAATTTAAGTGTGCATGGTCTAACAACATTTAAAGCACTTGATACAGGAGTGGCTTCTGAAGTCACTCCTGTGCCAGGCACCACATTGGAGGTGTCACCCTACTTAATTTTATAATTCTACTTCATTCATCACAGTGTGCGTTCAAAGGGTTTCACGACTCTTTGCTTCTGACTTGTTTTTTTAATATTGAAAATCATCCATATTGCATCGTCCCTCAGCCCTGTGAATTACTTTCATGCCAAACATAAATGGCACAAATAGATAGTGGCCCAACAATGGCTGCTCACACAGCATTTCACTTCCATGTCATTATATTGAGGTGCATGCCAAAGCAGGCGTTCTAATTTCCGGAATAAGTCAACAATGTATGTAAAAGATGGCTCATGTTCTACTGCTTGCTGTGCTCATAAATATTTTAGCAAGCCAGTCCATAATTAGGGCTCCCAGTTTTCAGTTTTTACTGATTTGTACAGGTAAATACAGATAAATACAGACAACAAATATTGGGCCTTATTTATGAAGGCCTTGCGACACTTTTGTGCCACCGGTGCATCGCTTTTTGTGGCGTGCACAATGCACCACGTTGCGCTACATACAGAGTGACACATCTAGGCAGATGCCCCACCTTGTAAAGCCTTCATCACATTATACTTGCGTCAGGTATAATATATGCAGGCTGGGCATTCCCACATAAAAAAGAGTCATAGAAGTCTTGCATTGAAATCTATGAAATTTCACTGTGACAATTCTAGGACCCCACTGCATCAAAACCTAACGTCTGCCTCATGGCAGGCATAAGGGTGACGCAGTACCATAGGCACAGGCCTACGCCCTGCACTGCAGGAGTTGTGTCATGCTTTCGACAAAACTTCAGCAATGCGTGACTTTTGCATCAACAGATACTTCAGGATTCTTGACATATCTGTCATTCCTTGCGACATGGAGTGTCGTATATTGAATGCGGCGCATCCATTGTGTCACAAGGAGGGCACAGTGAAAACTGTTGCATCGCTGTTTTATCTCAGCGATGCAACAGTTTTCACAAATGAGGCCCATTGTGCTTCCTGTCTGTTTTTATTTTTAATAGCTAAAACATGACAGGCATCACAATATGTGTGCATGTTTATCTTTTAAATAAATGCATAAACATATGAGTTATCACTTCATCTGATCAGGAAACATAAAATAAATATGGATACATACCAATAAGTTGACCTGAAAAGAAATATGGATAAATACAGATGGAAATGTTCAAAAAATAAATACCATTCAATCTGGAGCCCTATCCATAAGTAAAAACAGCTGTTAACGTTACCACAACCAAATGTCTCAATAAAAAACATTTTCCAGCACCATTTTCAGTAATTACTAAATATTGTTTACAACAGGATGAATATAACAATCTGAGCAACAAATTTCACCAAATATCTCAATGTCCCTAACATCAGGTGTAATTAAGTTCGTCAACTATGGCTTTTTTTTTTATTCAGAAATGTTTTTTGGTTTATAGGAGCCAATATACAAACTAAAACCATACCAGGATGAACTCATGCCTAACACGGGCACAGAGTCTCTCACAGGGCTGCTGATTAACCCTCCTGCAGTTTTGAAAATACCAACATTTCAGATACTGCTTTTAATAATATATATTTTAGGTTTGGCAGCTACTGGAATAATATGCATGTGTAGCATACATACATTACCTAAGGACCATTGACGTGACAGAGAAAATCTACTACATGCCGTGTACCTCAAAGCTATTGGCTTGCATTCCTGTTAGAGAGAATACAATTGCACGTATATTTCTGTGACAAATAGATCTTCTGTAGCTGTATTATCCGGTCATTTTAGAAGCAAAAACAAAAGCTACCTATACAGTTGCTGAGTGAGTGAGGTTTCATTGTAAAAAAAAGCTTAGTACTACTTTGTTTGTCAGCTTCACTCCAGGCTGCACCCTTCACTCTAGTCTAAACTCTATCAGTTTGCACTTTCCTCTTGCCCATTTTCTAAAATGACCTACCCTTCTCTGCTAGTCACAACATTCCATCGAAGATTTCTTATTTCTTTCTAAGCTTCCCTTTTTTTAAGTTTAAAATAAATTTGTATTACAAATAAAATAGCAGTCTATAACAAGTCATCACATTAAACAACTATATAATTATCAATTGAATATAAATGACTATAATAAGGGCATTATATAAGGGCTAAATAAACTCAAATAAGAAAGAAAAAGAACTACATAGAGAGCAAGAAAGAAATGAACATTAGAAAAGAAAGATAACAAATTGTATCAATTGGCTGAGTACATTGAGCAGCATACCTATTACATACAATATCGATTACTGTTAGACCTGGTACCATTGGCGTGATTCTCCCTTCCATTTTTTCTGATTGCCTCCTCTGTTTTTGATATGTTTTGCTGGTTTAGATGCTTTGGGCACTGTGCCACTGCTATTCAGTGCACAGTGCAAGTGCTCCCTATGTTAAATTGATGTATTGATTAGTGACTACATGATTGGGTTATTTGATTTACTTGTCAGACCCTAGTACAGTGCACCATGTGTGCCCAGGGCTTGTAAATCAAATGCTGCTGGTGGGCTTGCAGCACTGGTTGTGCCACCCACAGAAGCAGCTTGTAAAGTGTGTCTCAGGTCTGCCATTGCAGAGCCTATGAGCAGTCTGGTACTGCCGTTCTGACTGACCAAGTGCACCCACTTGCCAGTCCCTAAACCTTTACTTATTTTCATATCAGACACCCCTATGGTAGACCCAAGGGCAGGGTGCATTGTAAGTATAAGGTAGGACATGCCCTGGTGTGTGTGGCATGTTTTAATAGTGAATTACAGCCATTTTTGTGTTTCACTATTGCAAGGCTATCTGTTCCCCATAGGCTAGAATGGGCAGTTTGATTATTACATCTTATAATCTTAACTGACTCAGGGAACATGGTAGAAATTTGAATTTAGTATGCCTGAACTCAGAATGATAAAATACATATTTTAGTAAAGTTGGTTTTAACATTCTGTGTTTGAAAATACCACTTTTAGAAAGTAGGTATTTTCTTGCTTAGCTGTCCAAGCCTGCCTCTGCTAGGTTGTGTATTGTGTGTCTGGTTCTGTGAATGACCGTGGCTGGGGATTCCAGGGAGGAGGGTGAGTCAGCACAGGGCGGAATAGGAAGATCTGCATGTAGATGGGTGGGAGGAGTTGCACCTGGGACCTGAATAGGGCCGTGCCTTCTCTCCACAATGTTAGCTCCACCTCCTGTGGTGTGTCTGATGTCTCTGCCCTGCACTCTGAAAGGAAAGAAGGAGTCAGGTAAACAAAGTGCTCCAGGACTGACCAGAACTGGTTTGGACTAGGCAAAGGCCTCTCTGCCTTCACAGAACAAAGAGAAAAGTATTATAAATATGGGGACCCAAACCCCAAGACTTTAGATCACTTCTGGAACAACAACAAGAAACCTCTGCCAAGGAGAAGAACCAAAGGAAGCTGTAGGAGTTGAACTGCCCCCCTGCCAGTGTGCTGTGTTGTTGGGTTGGCCTGCAGTGGTGTCTTCATTTGCCAAGGAGAGGAGAAGGAACTTTTGTGTGTACTTCATCATCTTGCAGAATATTTCTCCAAGGGCTTGAACTTGTGCTTGCCTCCTGCTGAAGTCTCAGGGACAACAGACTTCACCACCAGCTCCCCTCTGAATTTCCGTGCTGGTTATTCTATCTGCAGAAGCCTGCGTGTCGCTGGGAACAAGAAGAAGCGTGTCGCCGCCGCAGCTGTAGTCATAGCATAGCCGGAGAAGCGTGCCGCCGCCGCATCTACCAGCGGCGTGCCTTCGTCGCAGCTGTCTGCTGTCGCATCACCGGAGAAGTGCATCGCAACCGCAAGGGTCACCGTCGCATCATCGGAGAAGCGTGTCGCAGGGCCTGTCTCAGCTCCAAAGTACAGAGTCACTGCAAGGCTGCCAGGGCGTGTCGCATCGCCTCAACGTCGTCACATCAAGAGCGCCATCTTATCGCATCGCACCAGATTGTCGCACCTCATCGAGGTGCCATCTTGCCACATCGCAACCAGACTGCAGCACGAGAACCTACGCATCACCTCCTCTCCGGTAAGGATCAAGATGCATCCCCTACTCTGCGCAAGCATTGAGGCGCGACGCATCGTCTCCCCCGAAGCAAGAAACCGATGCATCTCCAACGCTGAGAGCCTTTTGTTTATTTTGCATTACGCATCCAGGTACCTTTGTAAGAACTGTGTCGCATTTACCAGCAACTTGAACTGAGCTAATTCTACCATCTTTAAGTCAATTTTGAGTACAGTATTGTGGATTTTTGTCGTTTGTGGTCTTGTGTTAAGTCTGTATAAAAAATACTTATTTTTATAAAACCTGTGTGATGTCCATCTTTAATGTTTTCACTGTATTACTTTATGTGTTCACAAATGCTTAACACAGTGCCTCTGAGATAAGCCTGTCTGCTTGTGCCAAGCTACCAAGGGGGTGAGCAGGGGTTATCCAGTAGTGTAATCCCATTTCCCTGACTTAGAAGCAAGGGTCCCTATTTAGTCAAAGGTATCTACTCCTAAACTGAGAAAAATCCTAACTTTAAGACTTTCTGTATTCACAGAAGGCATTTAGGAGTCCTAAAGTTGGGAGTCCTAACTTTAATACTCCTAAACTGAGAAAAATCCTAACTTTCAGAGTTTCGGTATTCACAGAAGGCATTTAGGAGTCCTAAAGTTAGGACTCCTAACTTCTGTGAATACCGAAATGAGTAAGTGCCTTCTGTGAATACCAAAATGAGTAAGTGCCTTCTGTGAATACCAAAATGGTAGTAAGTGTAGGATTTTGTCTTAAGTTAGTTCTGTGAATAGGGCCCATACTTGCCAACCGTTGGCTCAGGAAAGTATTCTTAAAGGTACGAATCGGAATAATCCATGTTATGTTAATGAAAGAATTAAAGGGGCTACGATAGACCATGAAGGGAAGTGTACATGTAATCTAGGCACAAATTGAAACATTTTGCATATCTTATTAGACTGTTTAAAAGTCCTTGATGTACAAAATTTGTGTTTACGGCCAATCTTTTAAAAAATATAATGTTAAAAATCCTGCACAGGCAGCAGACTGAAATGCACTAGATATAGCATATGCAAAAGGGAGGTTTATGCTGGAAGTTAAAAAAGCTTGTAAAAATGTATAGAACTGGAGTTTTTCTATCTGCATAGTTTATGAGGGAATGTATATTTGTTTTTATTAACGGATTTGGAATTTTATACAGTTTCTATACAGATTATATTTTGAGATGGTTTATAATGGAACTAGAATTTTATACAGTTTTTATACAGATTATATTTTTAGATGTTTTTTAATTGAAGATTGATATGTTTCTATAGGTTTAAGGACTAATGGTCTAAATAAACATTATTTTTGAGTGACTGACAACAGAAACTATGGGTCAGATGTACGAACATTCACTTTTGCTAGTCGCAAATTGCGTTGAATTGCTACTCACAATTTGCATTTCGAAAAAAGTGAATGTACAACAGTGTCTTAGACACTGTTTGCGATTCCTAATAGTGACGCAAGTTGCATATCTCATTAATGTTCATAAGGCAGGCACAATTTGTGAACCCATTGGGAACGTGGCCTGTTGGGGTCCGCAGACCACCATGCCTCTGGCTGCTTTATAAATAAAGCATTTTTCTTTTTTTTTAATGCAGCCCATTTTCCTTTAAGGAAAATGGGCTGCATTCAAAAAAGAAAAATTGAACTTTTCAGTTTCATTTTCTAAGGGACCACTGCCAGCACTTGAAAAATATTTTCGCTAACACTCACAAAGGGGAAGGGGTCTCCTGGAGACCCCTTCTCATTCCCAAGTAGTATACCACCTATTCGAAGTAGGTGGTAAACTGCTAATGTTTTGCAGCCGCAAATGCAGTCACATAACAGAACATTGCATTGACACTTGCTATTATGAAGGGAAGCCCCTTCCTAATAGCGAGAGTCGCAAACGCTATTTTGCGTTTCAGTGATTCGCAAAATAGCGTTTCTACATGTCACGACTCTTTTTTGCTGTCGCAAGCAGGCTGATCTCCCATATGTGACCGTGAAAAACAATTGTAAATCTGGTCCTGTGTCTTTTATGTTGTTCGAAATCATAGTCCCAAGTGTTTAATTTTCTGAGGTGTACAAGCAAATTCATGTTTAAAGATAAATTAAGACACGAGGAGATAGGTCTATGGCTTGAAAATCATAGCAAAATTATTTGCCTCAGTAAGGAAAGCTTGCAGATGGAGGTTGGATTAGAATGTCATCAGTGTATGCTGCTAGCATAACCTGTTTCTCACCATATTGTGATCATGTGATAACTGAATTTTGCCAAATTGTAAATAAGAAGGGTTCTAAAGCAAGAATAAAAAGAAGAGAGGGGGAAGACAACGTTGTTTAACTCCTCTGTGTATTGAGAAGGAAGAGGATATTAGAACATTTACATATATAAAAGCTTTGGGGCTTTAGTATAAAAGGGAAACTAAAATAATAAAGTAAGGACTAAAACCACATAAAAGACCACCTCATTCGATCAAATGCATTTTCAGCAGTAAGTGATGTAAGCACCAATGAGCGCCTATACATATCATACTTACTTAATATATTAAAAATAATCTGGCAATGCACAAAAGATGTCCACCTTTAACAAATCCCATTTGTTCATGTCCTATCAGTTTGGGTAATAGTGGTTCTAAACGAAGAGTAATACGTTTTGTAGAAAGTTCATAATCCTAATTGACTAGAGATACAGATCTATAATTTTTACATGATGTAAGATCTTTACGATATCTCGGGATTATACAAATCAGGGTGTCTTGAAAAGGAAATAACCTGAACATTTTGGGCTGAAGTAGTTTTGAAAAATAAAGATAACATTCTATTGAAAATCCATTGGGACTTTGAGATTTCCCTTTTTTATTAACTTCATTGCCTCAAGAATCTCATTTGTGGTAATGTTGTCTTGTAGAGGAATTTTATGAATCAGTTTTTTGGGGGATAAAGGCTAAACATTATGTAAAAGAATTAGAAGAAGGGGTTAATTCAGGTGTGTATAATTTAGAGTAATAATGTTTAATTTCCTTCAGCAGTCTTCAAGAAGTGAAACATTATCATCTGTTACAATAGATTACATTTCAATTGTTTCTTTTTTAATCTTAAAAATTTGGTTGGGAATTGACCCTCCTTGTACTGACCTCCATAATATTTAGTCCTAGATCTAAGTAAATATGATGTAGCATCTTCAGTGGAGTGTTTTTTTAAATTAACTTAGTTTTAATTAATTAAGAAAGATAGGATTAGGATTTAGTAGTAACATATGTGTTCTGATTTTTTTTTACTTCCTTTTATTAAGCAGTCGCTCAGTACTACAAAAGGATGGAGACATGTTACTTCCATTGAGATGAAGACATTGGGCATAAAACATTGCTATTGTGAGCATTACATCATGACATAGGGACTAGAAGTTTCGGGTAGTAGTAGGCATGCATATTTGGAGGTGGAATTGTACAGTTTTTAAATCGCGGCTAGCAAGACCTCGCTCCTTCACATCCTATCCATCTGACTCCCCTCTATATTTGTGCCAAACAACCAGATTTTCTCCCATTTCTTTGGGCATTCCATGCTCTGGTAGACCACTTGTTCAGCCCTCCTGCACCAATCCACATCTGCTGCCCAGTCTCCAACCTGTGGTGCTTTCCCTGCCCCCCAGGTACGGACTATATTCCTTTTAGCAACCCCCAATGCCATCCACAGCCAAGTCCCTCATCTCCAGAGAAAGCAGAAGATGTGGCACCTGACAGTCAGTGTTACCCCCTGACCGTTACCCTCAATAGAATTTGTCCAATACCTTTGTATTTCTGGGAATTCTCAGAGTATGTGAAAGAAGCTCTCCTCATTCCTACATCCCTTGATGCAAAGAGCAGCCTCTGCCCGTCGCAATTGATGGGGTATTATCCTAGAATAGTACAACCTGTGCAATATGTGTAAAAGTGTTCCAATTTTTTAATATTATTTATTATTTATGATGATTTATACTATTTAACTTCAGTTTTTGGCTACATACAAAAATAGGAAGTCCCTTGCAATTACGTTAAATGAATCCCACAAAATTTGGGGAGATATATCAGAAGTGTCATTTAAAAGGAAACATTACTGTACAAAAGGTTCAAAACTTTGAGTAAACTTGATGTCCAATTGAAGAGAATTATTAAATCTCCATCTTTTATTGCCTTTAGAAACATGCAGTAAATCTAAACACACATTTAACTGGAGCATGATCAGATATTAAGATTGAACCAATCTCTGTGCTCAAGAGATGTCAAGATAAAGATTTAGAAATAAATGGTGTATCCTTGATTGAGAAGAGTGTACTATGGAATAGAAGGTATATTCTCTCAATGTCGGATTACATTTTCTCCAAGAGTCCACCAGAGATCTTTGATTATCCTTGATAGAAATTGTTTGTGAATATTGGAAGGGATAAATGTAACTTTAGAATGATGGTCAATAGAAGGATTCATATCCAGATTACAACCACCACCTAAAATTAAGTATTCATTTGATATAGACTTTAATTTTCGTGAAATATTAGGACAATATGTTTTGTAAGGGTTGTGTAGGATAGATAGAAAAAGGAATTTTAGTAATAGTCAATTTTACAATAAGCCACCCCCCATCCACATCATGGTCCTGACATATTAAGTGAATATCCAGAGATTTTTTAAAGAGAACATATTACACTTTTCCTACCAGTGCCAGGACATGAAAATACATATACCACCAAAGTTTGAGTGAGTTTATTAAATTCAGCTTTTAACAGATTACTTGTTTGTAACAGAGCCATATCAGTTCTCAACTAGCCAAATGCTATAAAATCCTTTGCCTTTTAATAGTTGAACCCAGCCCCTAACATTTCAAAAAGTTATTTGCAAAGATGTGAACCAGTAATTATAACTTTGATGGACGTATTACTTTATATAGATTAATGATAAACAAGTTGCTGCATGTGAAGATCATTAAAGATCTATACAGACAGTTAACAAAGGTATAAAATTGAAAATAATCAATCAACCTTTGTAAAGTGCAAAACGGTCACCCCTAACAGGTTTGCACTTTACAAATGTTAATTGGTTGATTGTTTTCAATTCTATATCTTTGGTCAACATCTGTATAGCTCTTTAATGGTTTTCACATACAGCATTGTGCCATGTCTTGTGTTTCATTCTGAAGTCACCATGGCAAGGTGCTTTATGGATGTGAAGGTGCAGGTTGTTCCAATGAACGGCCCCCACTGCAGTAGATGTGGGGTTGTGTGCGAGGGTGAGTGAGATAGATTGTAGGTGTCTAGTGGGTGGATAGAAGATTTGTCTGTGGTTTATGTAGGATGGTTCTTGGTCGTGAAGAGCTTTGTAGGTGTGTCTGAGTATCTCAACCTGGAATCTCATCTAGATGGGGAGCCAGTGGAGGCTTGTGGTATGGAGTGATATGGATCTTTTTGGGGAGGTCCAGGATGAGTGTGGCTGCAGGGTTTTGAATGGTCTAGAGTCTTCTGAGGAGCTGGGTCTAGATTCCGGTGTAGAGCGTGTTGCCTTAGTCAAGGGGGCTGTTGATGAGGGCTTGAGTGATGGTCTTGCTGGTGTTGATTGGGATCAATCTGATAATTCTGCAGAGGATGAAGAGGGTGTGGAAGCAGGAGGTGGCAACTGCGTTTATTTGTAATTTCTTGGTCAGTAAGCTGTCGAGGATGATGCTGAGATTATCCACATGTTCGTAGTTGTGGATGTAGGTCTGAGTTCTGCTGGTCAACAGCTGTGGTCCCATTTGGTGGTGTTTTTACTAAAGGTCAATACTTCTGTTATATCGGAGCTGAGTTTGAGGCAGTTTTCTCTCATCCACTTAGTTACATTGTTTGTGGCATTGTAGAAGCTGGTTTTGGCATTTGAGGAGTCCTCAGTGAGCAAGAGGATTAGTTAAGTGTTGTCTGCTTAGAACATTATGTTGAGTCCATGAGATCTGATGACATCTTCAAGGGGGGTCATGTGGATATTGAACAGGGTCGGACTGAGTGATGATCCTTGTGGTATGCTGCATATGATGTCCTTGGGTGGGGAGGTGAAGAGAGGCATTATGATGCTTTGTGTGCATTCAGTATGGAAGGATGTGATCCACTTGAGAGCCTTCTGCTGTATGCCAATTGTTAGATATTGGGTTTCTGGTTGGCTAGGGTACACACCTAAGCCTGGCAGAACCCACCACTCTAGTCAGGGTAAGAGAGTTACATATCGAAGATAACCCCTGCTCACCCCCTTGGTACCTTCGTAGAGCAGTCATGCTTATCCAAGAGGCAATGTGTAAAACATTTGTGCAACACACTCACACAAGAGTGACACACTAGGCACACTACAAAAGATACTCCACACAAGGGTATATGAAAACATCCTTTGTATTACACATAAAAACACAATAGACCATAAATCACTTTGTAGTATATAAAGCCCATTGAATAGGACACATTACAACGCAAACATTTACAACGCATGCCTTTACAACGTGGTTTTTACATCACAACATCCATTACAATGCATGATTTTACAAAGCATGCCATCACAACGCATTTGTAGAAACTATATTCACAATGCATACCATTACACGCATAATACATATAGGGCAACAGTAGGGTAAGTGTTGGACAGTGTAGGGGTAAAAATTACTAATCCCACTCCAGTGAGTAAGACAGTAGGGTAAGTGTTGGCTAGTGTAGGATTAAAAATTACTATTCCCACTCCAGTGAGTGCAACAGTAGGGTAAGGGTTGGATAGTGTAGGGGTAAAAATTACCATTCCCACTCCAGTGAGTGCAACAGTAGGATAAGTGTTGGATAGTGTAAGGGTAAAAATTACCATTCCCTACTAATAACCTTATAATGCATTGTAATGGCATGCATTGTAGTGACATGCGTGGTAATGGCATGCGTTGTAGTGACATGCATTGTAATGGCTGCGTTGTAATGGCATGCGATGTAAAGGCAGTTGCGTTGTAATGACTGTTGTAAATGTAGTGAGTTGTTTCCCCATAATTCACTGTGCCACTAGGCACTTGTCATGAACCTAACAGTTAGAACAAATATCACTTTGCCAACCAGGCAATTGTCATAGCACCACATTTAGTGCAGTAAATCATATACTTAGAAGTTGTGTAAGTCCTGAGAACATTAAGGCAACATTATCCATAACATTACAAGAAACAACACCCTCATTGTACCTTATGGTGCAGTATCTAAGTATCACAATACTGGTCGTCCTCACCATGCAGGACACAATGACAGGAAAACACACCAATAGTACATAAAAATACATTCGTTCCCATAAATCAGAAACCAGCCCTGGTCTGGTACAGACATTATTTGGTAGAGAATGACGTGGTATTGATAAACACTTTGAATTAAAACAATGTTATGAGCTATGCACTCTCAGTTTTAATCACCTTAAGTGGATCATATTGAAAAAGAAAATGGCCACAGCAGTCGTGGTACTGAAAGATGCCCCCCCTTTCACAATGAGGGAAGTGGAAGTAGGTGGTGGTACTTTTCGTGCCTACCTACAGCTGCAGGGAAGGAACACTGCCGAGATACCTGCTGTGGGCCTAGCACCTCAGTACTGATCTCTTCCCAGCATATGAGGGGAAGGACTCAGGCTTCCGCACGTTTCGCGCTGAATCAGATAATGCAGAAGAGCTGAAAACTTAAAATCCCCCAGGCAAACCACCCTCACACAGCTGGGAAGCCTCCCTTAAGATCTCTGAGGCCATAGACGTAAGGCGCCAGCTTCTTCCGGCAGAGCATGGCCTGGCAGTCCAGGTCAGCTGGAGCAGCGGGGCTCCAGATCGCTGGGCAGTGCTAGGCCACCCTGGAGACTCGGCGATGTGTTGGCTACCAGGCTCCGTCTACTCTGGCCGGATGACTGCTGCCGCTGCGATGATGTAAAATCCCTGGGTGAGCACTTGGCCCCACTGGAGACTCACGCTGCAGGTTGCTTGGAGAGGCTCTGGGGATTCATTCGCGCTGACAGCACCTTTGCTTGGGTGAGTCCTCTTCTCGCTCAAAGCTTCCTGCTGCAGCGGGGGGGACTCAGCCCAGAGTCAGGAGCAGCACTTGCAATGAGCAGTGCATGGCACGTTTTGCGCTTAAGGCCCAAGCAATGGCTTCAGGTCAGGGGACACGCAGGGGGGGAGAGTTCCACTGCAAAAGAGCGCAAAGAGGCTTTCAGGAGATAAAGCCTCAGGCAATCCTTTTAAAGTTTATTTAAAGCAAGAGTGGAAACTTTGATGTCCCTGAGTTTCTTTTAACAGGAGGCCAGAACAAACAGGCCTTGGGGATTTCTTCTCAAGCAAGGAGGACACTGGCTAACTGTCAAGAAGATAGTCATCTTCAAACTTTTCACACACACCTACAAAGCCCTCCAGAACACCGAACCTGCATATCTCACCCACTGCCTCTCCTTCTACACTTCCACCCGACATCTCTGATCTGCCCAACTAGCCCCAGCCACTCTCCCATGGATCTGCAAGACAGTGTCTGGAGGAAGATCCTTCTCCTACCTCGCCGGAAAGACCTGTAACTCCCTACCTCTGCAGGTCAGGCAATCACCATCGCTGCTCAAATTCAGGAAGGACCGTATGACCTCACTCTTCGACTGAACCACAGACCCAGCCCTTCCCCCCAACCAGTGCCATGAGACCGTCATGGGTGAGTAGTCGCTCTTAATAAGACTCTTATTGATTGACTGATTGATTGACCAGTTTTGAAGGGCTGAATGCAGATGATGAAATAGTAGTATCTTCTTTTGGTATTGTATCTGCCATGGACTCCATAATATTGTAATATAAGAGATGAAGAAGTGCTTGTGATTGAGCACATATGTCGCACTCTAGTCATAAATCTTTGGTTCTTCCTATAAAAGAACAAGTGGAAAGACACAAAGCAGAAGATTATTTATCTCCAAAAGAACAAGGGTCTAAGTAAAATAATAATCCTAAAGTGTCATGTGAATGCTTAAAATTGTATACCGCAGCATATAAAGGTATGAGGTAATAGCTCCCTTGAGGAAAGTTAGTAGCTAAATAATACAATCCATGTGTTGCAATCCATAAACCTGTAGTAAATTACTACTGTAATTGTAAATAAATAGTTAAGGTAGACAAAATTGTCTCTCATCAGTCTTCCTCTCATGAACAAGATGCGGCATAAGGAGAAAATTCTCCTTTGTACCAGATGGTGGTGTAAAAACATCTTTGAAAGACATGTTGCAGGCAATCGTCAGTAAATACCTCAGTGAGAAACCTTTTACAATGGTGGTCGTCACAATTCTCCAAGGCACGACTGCCGTTAAGGAAAAGCAAACACTGGGCCTATGAAGGAAATACATCCTAAATTGAAGCAAAGTTGTCAGCAGCATCTCAACCGCTGCAACAATGGTTGCGCTTCCCATTTTGCAAGACTGCCGCGGAGCTCCCTCAGTATGTGTCCATTCTCGATTGGGACCAAGTCATGCACCAAATTTCTTTTTTTAAGTAGAAATAATACATTACCAGTAGAAGCAGTTAACATCTTAATAAAAAATCTAAATCAAAAACTGAGTATGTGATTAGGGATGTGAACATTCAAGAACCTATTGAACATTTAACTGACCCCTTTTTTTACTAACGTTTCTTTATTATTCCCATTAAGAAAGCATTGTTCACTTACAGGCATGTACTGAAAATGCAATGTAATATCACAGTTGTTACAGTTCAGTTAACTTTTTGTTGTGAGATTTAAATCATACTTCTCGTTGCCTTCATGAATCTATAAAGAACATTGTTTCTAAAGTACCCTACTCACCCATATCCCCATACCAGCTTCTTGTTTGCCAATTTCTACTGTTGTATATTTTAGATGTACCCTTGATTGTCACTGACTCGCATTTCCTCACTGTGTGTCTCATCCAAATCTCGTTGTTACCCCCCAGGTGGGTGTCATATGTGGGTGGGGTTTGAACCACTACTTCTTGAATCATCATCCCCCATGTCTGCACCACCTCCGGCATTCTGCATCCCTTCTTGCTTTCCTCTTATGGTTCTCTTCTGCCATTGCCCATTCTTTCAGGTCTGATCTCCACTTAACTATATTTAGCCAGTGTGTAGCTATTAGTCTCTTGGCTATCATAAGTCCAAGTATCAAAATCCGTCTCCTAGTCTTTCGTTTTGGATTTCCAGGTATCAGTCCCAGGAGACAGGTCAGTATTTCACGGGCTACCTTCCATCCTGTCAAGTTGAAGTAGTATTTCAGCCCAATATATTTGTATATTGGGACATTGTCAGGCCATATGTACGAAATCGGACTACCTGCACTGAGACCGGAGACATCGCGGGTCTCGCTTTGCATTTATGGTATGTAGTTGCCTAGGTGAGAGCTACGTCATGTGAATGATATTTTATTGTATCTACTTAAACCTGGCACATATTGATACTCTATTGACTTCTTCATGTATTTTTTTCCAATCTGTCGGCATAAGCGGCTGGTCACTGGCCTCTTCCCACCTCTGTTCAATCTTTTGTGGTTTGTGCCGTTTATCCCCCCTCAATGCCTTATATAGGTGGGTTACAAACCTCTGCCCGCTCGCCATTGTGATCATGGTGATCAATGTTTGTGACGGTTCTGGGGCTTCAGGGAATGTCGGCCATAGCTGTCGGGCCATGGCTGCCGTCTTTGAGTACTGCAGAAATTGCCCTCCTCCCAACTCAAATGTTACTATCGCATCCTGGTTAGTTGAGAACTTGTTTTCTGGATATAAATCTGACAACATCAGGCAGCCTCTATTCTTCCACTTTTCAATCGTCATTAACTGTTCTACCTGGGCGCACTGTGGTATGATCAAGGTGTCCACGTCTGGTGTATAGGGGCCTCTCTTATAATCGTTTTTACTGTCCTGTCCCATATTCTGGCTATTAATCTTATCAAAAGAGGATATGCTCCCTGTAATCCGTTTACTTTCAGGCGGAGGGCTCCCAGTTGCTGCCTGCCGTAGGTATCTGTGAGTAGGGTTCTTTCCCAGGAGAGGAGGGGTCTGTATCTAGCCATGGTATTGCATGTTGTATGTGTGACGCCAGATAATATAACCCTCCTTTATCCCACTGTCGCTTCATTACCTCCAGTCCTACCCTGCAGTGTTTCCCATTCCAAAACAGCTGTGTTAGTAGGACATCTAGTTCCTTGAATACTTTATGCAGGATTTCGTAGAATGACCCCTGCATCACATAGAGGCACATCGGCAGTTCCACCATTTTTATCAGGGCTACCTTTACCCATCATAGATAATTTCAATGTATTCCAGAAGCGTACACATCCCTGCAATCCTTTGACTATTCTTTCCATATTTTTTTTCATAAAAACAGTCTTTCTCTCAGGCAATATGTATAACTAGGTATAGGACAGATTCTAGTTCCCTGGGAAGCTCCAGCCACGGGAGCTGGGACACTTTCCCTCCCTCAACTTTACCTATGGGATATAACTTTGACTTAGACTTATTAATGCGCATGCCTGAGGCTTCCGCAAATTTTTCTAGGGCCTGAATTAAAATTGAGGTGGAATTTTCCGAATGGATCCGGTACACTAATGCGTCGTCCGCATATAGTGACACAATATGCTCTGTTTGTCCAATGGTTATGCCATGCTCCTTCAGTACTGATCTCAGCTGGCATGCTAGAGGTTCCATTGCTAAGGGGAATATTAATAGTGAGAGCGGGCATCCTTGCCTTGTCCCTCTGTGTAACCTTATACTGTCAGACACATAACGTCCTGTACGGACCCTTGCCATTGGCTTTGTATACAGTAGTTTGACCCTTTGAAAGAATCAAGGGACCAGGCCTATTTTGTGGAGTATGTGCCATATATTGAAGGAAGTGGCCTGATTAGGGTAACCCGGGTCACTCACTATCACCTCTCAGCCTTCCATATCAAATGAAGAGTCGGTCAGACAGTAGAGAATACAAACCAATATCTGTTTATTTAGAGAACACTCAGAGCGGAGCCCAATATGCCCAGTCGCTTAGGAGTGCTGCAGAGGGACTGACATCAGCAAGCATAAAGTTACATTATGTATATTCGGAACCAACGAAGGCACGCCCAAAATGGAATTTTCCAAGCAATACAGTGAAACAGTGAAGTACAAAAATTAAGTTTTGATGCTGGGGCCGGGCACACACTATCTAACAGTCAAGGTCATTTTGCCCGTGCCCGCCACTAGACATGTGGGAGACGGCTTCTATCTAAAGGGATAGGTATGCGTTAATAAGAACAGTGTATTCATTAGCGAGGTGAATTTCGGCTTCAGGGAAATTAAACCTAACTAATGCCTCTTCTCAGAAATGAAGAAGGATAAGTTTTGATTATAACCCAAAATGGCGACAGCATACAAAACGCCACCGCGAATGATAACATACTGCATAAGCAAGTTTTTCTATTCTAACAGACCCTCCTTTTAGCATGAGCCAACCATTTTGAAACATATACATTTTGCAGAATGATAGAACGAAGATCATAAGTAAACTTAAATGTGAACGATCCATATCCTCAGGGTCAGGGACAGAAACAGTCAGGAGGGTAGATGTCTCAAAAATGCCCTCATCAATATGCATGAGGTCATCCATGTCCTTTTGTGCCATAATTGCAGCATTAGTATCATGAATGGATGTTTTCTTGGAAGGAGAAGAGTGGTGCAATAGTAACAGCAAAATGGAAGACACTGAATAAGAATACAGCAAATTATCAGTAACACCACCAGATAAATTATTTTCTCGAAAATCTAACCCCAATTTCCAAACAATGACCAGCTCCAATTCCCACTTTCCATTCCTTTGACATTCTCTAAAATATCTAATATATGCTTAGTGATCTTTTGCTCCATTTTCTTGATCCCAACTAAACACTGGTCCCTGACTACAGCACACACACAATCACTCTTTGCTACGATGAATTCAACTGCATACCTAGTCTGATTAGAATAGATCTGCATACTTTTCAATGGGGTGGTGATGTCACGCAATGCGGCTACGGTGGAATTAGATCATATCTGGAATTTGCATCCAAAATATTCTCTAGCTTTTCCACCTCTAGCCATAGCAGTACCACCAAACGTAATTATGGAGGAGAGAATGTGTCCAAAAGTGATTCCATTACTGTAATTGTTGAATTTCACATCTGTTAATCCATCACAAAACTCCACAGTCAAAGTTATTTTTACTCACCTTACATTTGGCTTATTGTACTTACAAGGTATGCCCAGAGGGAGCACCATTCCTACTATTGCGAGCATTTGAATTAGTACCATTAGACAAAAAATCAAATCCTGGGTGTGCATATAGTGGACCTTGATAATATACAGGAGCATATCTGGTGTTCATTCCAATGGTACTCGGATTCTTCTTTTTCACTAGAGACATTGTATTCTAGAACAATATTATTCCAGAACAATTAACATACAAAAATGTGTCAGTACTATTTACTATCAGACAACATGCAGGGTAATAACCAGCTTTCTAGGTAACCTTTAAATCTTGGTAATGCCAGCCCACTAAGGTAATGTTCTGCTCTTATGTGTACAAATTATCACAATATGTATTATTATCACACCTAGGATACCCCTTTCCTGTGGCATTCTGTAATACAAACAATGGCCGGTATATCCCATTCCCAACTTGCCCCTTACTTCTATGAATTGGAATGGGCGGGTATACGTATAATTGACAAGTGACAATGGGTAAGCAGTCCATAAACTTGTGACAGATTCAGTAGGATAACAAACCGTACCCCCTCCAAAAATTATTTTATGTGTTTCTTAAAAGATACTATTTGGTGTCACTCTTTTCTGTCGAACTTGAGGGGTAACCTTAACCTTGGTAAATGATGTCACATCTTTATTATGTTCCAATACCCACGACACCCCACCCAAAACCAACAACAGAATCACAAGAGCAGCACATATGACCTTTTTCTTTGTAGACCAAAATACATGTGTAGCAACCAGAGAAAACACTGGCTGCTCTTCCTCAGCAACCATCCTGCCAAAGGGATGCATAATGAATGATGAAACGGGGCTAAATGCAAACCTGAAAAATATTCAAGTTTCCAGTGTCTGTTTGAGCGTCACTGGTACGGGCTCCTATGGTTCATCAGAAAGTTGGCTCTCTTGAGCACCGTCGGTGGACCTTGCTCTGTCCTAAGCTTGTGCTCCCACATCGATGAGGATAATATACCCCTAAGGGGATACTTTTGAGCTATCCTGTCCAGTGCTCAAACAGTGAACAAATCTCCCATCACCCTCAACTAGCTTTGTTGGTACCATAGCAAGGTACACCCTAACTCACACAGTCCATCCCTAACTAATCTGACTTCTCCTTTGGTGCACTCTTTCCCAGCCTGAGGGTGCAAATGTTACCTAGTGACTCCAGGCACAGAAGGATCAACAAAAAGAGGCTCCTGGATAGCTCGTATTTCCAGAGGTACTGCTGCAATCAGCACTACATCATTTTCCTCATCTGTTCTTGTCCAAGTCAGCCTGGCATGATTGAATGGGACAAACCAGGGCACTGGCTCACACTAAGAGTCACATACTCCATCTTTCATCCATGTTTCATGGAGAAGAGGCAGAGGGATCTGGTGATAGTGGGTCGAATGGATCCAGTGTTGCATGGATCCAGTGCTTACGGCCAGCAACTTTGACTGTTGTGCACATGGCTAGAAGGACCTGTTCTGATCCCTTCCAACACAGCTCGAAACTTTTCTTCCACTGAAAATTTCTAATGAGGATGAAGTCCCCAGGCTGGATGTTGTGTCCGGGCCCCTCGGTGTAGCTCACAGGGTTTCCCGGGCCAGTTGGTGAATAGAATCCAAACTTTCTGTTAACTGGCAAAGATAGTCAATCAACAATGGAAACTCAATATCAGAAAACCACCAAGGACGCGGGACGCCCAGACATTTTCCGGGCATCCAAACACGACCTCATCACAAGACAATCCTGTCCTAGAATGTACTGTAATTCTTGTTGACAAAAGGGCTAACGGTAAAGCATCTGGCCACTGTAACCCCATGGTCTCCAGAATTTTTGCCAATTAAAGTTTGAGAGTACCATTGTACTTCTCAACCAAACTTGCTGACTGTGGATGATTGGCAGCATGAAACTTCTGCTTAATATATAAACCATCACAATAAATATTTGAATCACTTTCGCATTGAAATGTCTTCCGTTATCACTCCAAACCAAACAGGGCAAGCCAAAACAAGGTAAGAACTTCTTCAGGAGTACCTTTGCACTCATAAGGGCTGTATTGTCTTTAGTGGGATAAGCCTTAACCCATTTACTAAATGCACAACCAGCCACCAAAACATACTTCAGATTGTTGCACCTGTCTAACTCTGTATAATCTATCTGAAGGACCTCAAAAAGGAGAGTGGGTGGTGTAAAATTACCAGACCCTGTAGGGGTACCCTTTCCAGGATTGTGCATCATGCACACTGTACAGTATTTCACTAAATGTGCAGCCGTTTTCAAAATGTTGTTGATTTGCCATACGGGATCTAACAACTAGCAAATACCTTTAGCACTAATATGGGCTGGGCTATGTGCCATGGTAATGACAGGAAGAACATATGAATCAGGCAACATCCATCTCTGTTTTCCCGATTTATCAATCCAACATCCCTCATCATTCAATTGTGCTGTACTTTCTGCCACTCTTCTACTGTGGCTTCGCTTTGTATCTCCTTCACATTCTCAAGGGTGTCCTCAAACAAGGTAACTTCAGGCACCCACCTAGCCGGGCCTGTTACAAACATTCTTTTCATTTTGGTCCAGGCTGTCTGATCTGCAATAGCATTTCCCCTTCCCACATCGTCAGTGACTTTCCGATGGGCACTACACTTCACTATAGCCAATTTCTTAGGGAGTGTCAAAGCAGACAAAAGCCTCAATATAAGGTGCCCATGCTGGATCTTGGTGCTTTGGGAAGTAAGAAACCCTCTCTCTGCCCAGAGTCGCCCAAAACTGTGCGCGACCCCGAAGGCATACTGATTGTCAGCATAGACGTTGACAACCAGTCCCTCACTTAAATCACATTCACTTAAGGGTCACAAGCTCAGCAGCTGGAGTCAACTGATAGGGGACTTGTGATGTCTCTACTACTGTATGCAATGTAGTAATAGCATAAGCAGCCGTGGTAGTGGCATCTGGTAATTTAAAACAAGAGCCATTAATATATAGTTCCGCTTGTGGGCCAGAAAAGGGAACAAAAGTCAAGTATACCCGTCCTTTTGTTTCTTCTTCCACCTGGAAGACACTGTCATGTTTGTCGACTTCATTACTATGGGAAGGGAGGGGCAGTAACGTGGCTGGATACAGAGTGGCACATCTACTGATCTTTATATGCTTGGCAAATAGAGTTAATTCATAGACAGTCAGAAGTGTACTGGTGAGGTGCTGTGTCTTTGTCTTATTCAAAATTGTATCCACAGCATGGGGTACCATGACTGTGAGGTCAGTATCCAGTACAAGTCCAGCCGACTCTGATCGAGGAGGCCACAGCCGCGACCGCTCTTAGACAACTCAGGAGGGCTCTTGCGACAGGATCAAGGACAGCAGAGAAATAAGCACACGGCCATTGCTTATCTCCAAATTTTTGTGTTAAAACAGAAAGCGCGCAACCAGCGATCTCATGGATGTACAACAGAATCGGTTTATTATAGTCTGAGGTGTCAAGTACTGGAGCCGAGCAAAGCTCAGTTTTCAATTGCTCAAAAGACTGCAGACAGTCAGGTGTCCCAAGGCAAGGGCTCATGCACGTCTTTCGTTGTTAATGCAAGCAAAGGCTAAGTTAGTAAAGAATAGTTAGGTATCCACTACCTGTAATAGGAAGGGATACCTATAAACGCACGCACATCTTTTTGAGTTTGTGGAACAGGCATTTTACCAATCATACCGGTGCACTCAGGGGTCAATCTCCTACCCTCCATCGACAGTAGGTGACCTAAGTAGGTAACCTCCTATCGACAGTACTGAAATTTAGAAAGAGAAACTTTATGTCCATGGTGAGCCAAATGCAACAACAATTTAACTGTACTATCCCTACAACCTTGCTCTGTGTCAGAAGCGATAAGGAGATTGTCAACATACCGCACCAATACATTACCTGCAGGAAGCGAAAGGGAATCCATTAGACTCTTTAAAGCCTGACTATAAATACTGGGACTCTCAGCATAGCCCTGAGGAGCTCGACAGAACCTAAAGCTTCTTCCAGCTAGGGTGAACCAAAATAGATATCTGCTATCTGGATAAATAGGAATACTGAAGAACGCATTTTCCAAATCAATGACAGAAACAAATTTACCAGTGGAAGGAATCATTGTCAAAAGTGTAGTAATGTCTGGGACCACTGGAAATTGAGGAATTACTATTTTATTAATTATGCACAAATCAATCAAAAAACAATAAACATCTTCATGATCAGCAGGGGAACCTGAGGGTGGCAGTTTAAGAATTGGAAAAATAGGGCTATTGCAATATTGGCAGGCATCTCTTTGACCACTCCCTTCGGGATCAAATCCTGAATAATTTGCAATAAAGATCACTCTCCTGCCTGTGGTATTTTGTACTGAGGAGTATGAGGCAAAGCAGCGGTATCTTTATCCTGAATCGAAACCGGTGGGATATGCAGCAGACCCACATCTGTATCACCCATTGCCCATAAAGTGGATGGTAAGTCAGTAAATTCAGCAGGAAGAGGGAGAGTAAAGAACTGCCTAATACTTACATTTGGGCCCATCATCATATATACACCTTCCAGGGAACAATAAATAGTAGCATGCAATTTCTTCAAGAAGTCTAAACCCATCAAACTTTCACCACAATTATATGTCAACAGAAAAAGGACCAACAGTCAGTACAAGGGGTCTTGAAATGGGGCTCACTATGGTACACCTGAAAAACCCACCAAAATCTTATTATGGCCAGACAGAGCCACCCCAGGGACCATATTTCGACAAACAGAACTTTTCGTCGCACCTGTGTCCACCAAAAATTCCTTAGTCAAACCTTGCAGTTCCCGTTGTTACATAAGGACCACGCTGGTCTATAGGTATCAAAACTGGTCCCTCACTCTGTCCCTGGCTCTTCTAGCTGTAAGACATTCCTGTCACTTCATCCATCTCAGTCTTCATTGTAGTACTGCCCATCCCAGGGGTCATCAAAGAAATTTTTATCAGAACAACCCTGCAGGCTGCAGCATTTTGAGCCCTATCAGCCCCACCAGTGCCAGGGCCCACGCCCTCGAGGGACCATCACCTTCTGCAAAAGCACAGGACACTCGAAATCCCAGTGACCCTCTTCCTTACAGTATGCACACTGGTTTGGCCCCAGAGGTGCTGTGTTCGGCTGACTACTAGTACGTGAAAGCTGTCTGGCAGGACCACCACGTCCTCTGACCTTGCCTCTAAAAGCCTGCTGCAGCAGCACATTTGTCGTAAAATCCTTCTGCTTCTTCTCTGTCCTTTAATTTTCCTTGTTATCCCTAAGCTCATAATACTGTGCCATATTCAAAATAACAGAAGGGGAAGAAGAGGACCATGTGAGAAGTTGGCCTGATATATGCTGTCCCCTAGTTATAGTGAGCACCCTGTATCAGTCCAAACAACCCCTTATTGGTTATAGGTTAAAGACAACCTTTATTGAAAGCTATCCTAGTGATAGCTATGGAGAGCAGCCTTCAGGCTAAGTCTTGAAGGAATGTAAGGCAGCTTGTTTTACCAGTCTATAATCTCTTGAGTCACTAAATGAAAGATATCCACACCAGGTATATATATATAAAATATATGTATTTATTACTAAACACACCATCCTAGTCTCTTTATGAGACTAGAGGTCAAAACACATAAGTTACACTTCAATAATCACAGTAAAATAGCACAAATACACGTCAGGCCCTAGGGGCGAGCCAAACCATATACAAAAAAATTGGTATAAGAACCACAAATTAACTAGACACAAGGACTAGAGCCTGTAGAATCTCTGGGATCCCAAGGAACCACCCAAGGTAGTGACACAGGCGTGTGCAGTGTGTGAACACAGCCGCGAGCTCCCATTAGTTTCTATGGGGAAAGTCGCGGTTAGATGTTTAAAGATTAGGGACACTTAGAAATGAGTCAGGAACAAACCCTTTTGGACTTAGGAAGTTCTAGGGCTAGCACCCACGGGAGCACCGGAGTACTCATGTTACCTCACCCAGGGAAGCCGGGTGCATAGGTGTCTTTTGGTGTCGGGTCGCGTTGTCGATTTCAATGGGAGCTGGCGAAGAAGTGCTGCTGCTGTGAAGATGCGAAGTGTCCGAAGAGATCCAAGCCTGGATCATAGATGAGAAGAACCTGAAAGCAGAGGGGACAGAGTCTGGGTCACTAGCCAGTGACCAAGAAGGCGATAGGCAGATGCCCACCGATGTCGGGTCATTTTTAGGTGAAGCTTGACTCTTCAGCCACGAGGACCAGGATGCGTCGAGGACAACCAGAAGCTGGATTCGAGCTGTCCCACAAAGGAGGTCAAGTGCTGCAGTGTCGGTGCCCTGATTGGACACAACAAGCCTTGGCAACAGCAACCCACGCAGAAACGAGAAAGATGCTTCGGTGCAGACCAGCAAGGTCTGTGGGACTCACCACTTGGTTGGGAATCAGGGCTTATCTGGAGCAACCAGGGAAGCCCAAGGAAATACAAAGTTACCCCCTCAGGGTCCTACCAGTCAACAGACCAGGGATCGCGAAGGGACCTCAAGACGAAACACAAAATGGCGGCCCATGGGTCACTCGGAATGAGCAGGCCAACAATCATTGGTGGATTCAGTGCTTGAGGTGGGGGCTACAAGTCAGCCTAAGCACGACTTCAAGAGACGTCGAGAAGTCAATGCACTTGCAGAAATGCATGGTGACCAGGAGTTCCGGTTCCACGCTACTCACGAGGGCTGCAGATATCAGCTTTGCTGGGGATTTGGGTCGGCCTATGAGATGTCTGGAAATCCTCTTCCTAGGCTGCAAATACTGCGGAGTCCAGCGGGAGCTTTGATAATGCAGACCAGCAAATTGCTTCATTGGTGCCTGTCAAGCAGGGGAGTCACTCCTTGACCCCAAGGGAGATTTCTTCAGTCCTCTGGTCTTGAGCAGAGCATCGAAGGTCCGGGATTCAGCTTCAGAGTTTCGTCCAGGGTAATCTAAAGTCCTAAGACTGGGGTCCCATACTCATACTAAGGTGGGGGTTGGACATACTCTGGGGACCCACCTATGGGAGGGTTTAGAAAGAGGGGTGGCTACACCCCTTTCCTTTGTCCAGTTTCATGCCAGAGCAGGGGCTGGAAACCCTTGAACCGGTTTGAGCAGGACTATGCACAGGGACACCAAATGTGCCCCCAGTGCAGGACTTCAAAGCACTCAGAGAGTGCTCCCACCCAGCCCCAATACACATAAGCCTGTCTGAGAGGTAGTTACACCTCCCTGTGACAGTAAACCTATTGTCCAGGTCTCCCCTGCCAGAGTTTCGGTCAGCAGCAGGAGGCCAGACACGTGTCTGTGGCTGCAGCATCCATTTTGTGATGCCAGGGCACTATTAAGTTTCTACTGGGTATACCAATGCTGTCATGTCTCTCCCTCTAGAAGGGTGGGATCATACTCCCACACCAGTTACTGGTGTGGGGGTATGATTCCAAGGTGTTAGACACCAAACACGACATGTTTCGATGCAGCCAGTTCAAAGTTAGCATTTACCATTTGGTTATAATGCACTTAAGAGTAGATGGTCAGGCTGCACTACAAACAGCATCAGAGAAGGGTCTCCGAATGCTGCAGAGGGGCTCTGCTCATGCAGGGGCACCCTCTCACATAAGAACCAAGCACTCTGCCTTCAGGATTGATAAGGCCTGCCATAGGAGTGACTTATAGGTTTACATGTGTGTATATATATAGTGATATAGGTAACCTATATCACAGTGAGGGGTGCATGCACCACCTTACCCAGGTTGCAGTAGCAGACCTGTGGTGTAATTTTGGGTGGCTTTCCAGGGGTGGCATAATACATGCTTCAGCCCGTGGTAGGCCTCTGGGGTACCTATGCCCTGGGTACATAGTATACCATATACTAGGGGCTTACAAGGGCACCTCAGATCCAATCTGAACTGTACCTAAAGTACATGGAATCATTTTAGAGTGGAAGCAGCTAGGCTGGGGCCCAGAATAACAGGGTCCCAGCCAGACTAAAGTCGAAAAACATTTAAACACCAGCAAAAAGTGGGGGTAAACATGTGAAGCAGATCCTACTCTCCTAGAGACCAGATGCTCTCAGAAGCCTGCAATCGAGTCACAATTTCAGGAAGCAAATTAGAGACAACCGAACACCTCCTTCAATAGACAAATCCTGCCCACTATAGTCAAAAAATGTATCTTCGAACCAAGTGAAAAAATCAGACACACTCTCATCTTTCTTCTGTCTACAAGCTGACAGTTTATCCCAATCTACTTTTCTCGGCGGGATAAGAGAATGCATATACGTAATAATGCGGCTTGGAAACGTTAACATTTCTGCTCAGGGCTTATCACCTGGTTTTCTCTGCTGATCCCATGCTTTAATTTGATCCAAAGTACCACCCAACTCAGGAATATAGTCTTGGGTATGGACCTGTCTCCAAATATCAACCGGAACAAGAAGACCCAAAAACATTTCAATATCAGCAAGAGTCATTACCACGGAGCAAGCAGCATCAGTCATTTCTTTATAATAAGCAGTAGTATTTTTCCCAGGATCAGGCAAGTGAGTCTTAAGAGACAAAACTTCACTTCTTTTCCACGGAGTATAAACCCATTGTTCCTAAAACCTGGCAGCCACTGCCGCTCGAATGACATTGCCACCTCGGTCCCTTAACTCCAGTATCTCGGGTGATATATGGAATGAATCGCTCTCATCAGAAACTGGGACACTGTAATAGGACTCTTATCATGTAACCTGCCCCTATTGGTGACCAATGTAGCAATGTTACTAAAAACTTGATCTGGATCTATACCATTAGTATACACGCAATCGTTAATATCAAATAACATTTGTGGTGCATCGTCCCCAAAATGTTGCTGCCAAACACCAATTAATGTGAAGGACATATGTTTAAGAGAGTGATGCTGTACAAAGGGCTCATAATCTTTCATCACATTCATAACATCCTCAACGCTTTACATAGGATTGCGACCTACTACGCAGCCTGATTAGCCACAACCCTCTTTTTCTCATCTCCCACCGCAGACCGTACAATGGGGACCATCCGCTCATGAAATTTTGGTAAGTCTCTATCCTCAAACCCAAGAGCTGGTGTCTCAGCATTTACAAATATCGGGGGATGGAGAACTAAAGAGGGAGAAGTAATAGGAGTGACAGGCACAATCGTCGCTGGCTGTGGTGTCTCTGGAGAAATAGCTGGAGACAAGGATGCTGTAACAATGGGTTTAGCAAGAGTACTAACAGTTGCCATTGCCATAGACGGCAAAGAAACAGAAAAAGGAGGAGGCGGAGCCGAGGCTGTAGCAGTTGAAGCGACATGAGTAGATACAGGGGCAGTTAGAACAACGGTAACTGGCGGCTGCGATAACAGAGGGACAGTAGGATATATCGTTTGCGGGGCATATGAGGGCAGCGGTCAAGTATCCAACAATTCTTCCACAAAAGTATCAGTTTCCTTCTGAGCTAAGTACAATTTATCAATTTGCAGTCAAAATCTCCTATCTTCACATTCAACTCCCTTCTCCTGTTTCTCTTTATCATACAGCTTTCTGAGTCAATGTCTGCATCTTCCCGTTACACCTGGCACCTTGGCGTGAGTCTCCCTTCCACTTTTTGTCGCTGTGCCTCATGTGTTTTTATGGTGTTGGCCGCTCAGAGCACTGTGCCACTGCCAACCAGTGCCACTGTGCAAGTGCTCCCTATTTAAAATGTATATGTTGGTTGGATTCCATGATTGGCTTATTTGGTTTACTGTCAGACCCCAGCAAAGTGCACCAGGAGTGCCAGGGCTTGTAAATACAAATGCTGCTGGTGGGCTTGCAGCACTGGTTGTGCCACCCACAGAAGCGGCCTGGTAAAATGTATCTAGGGTCTGCCATTGCAGAACCTGCGTGAAGTCTGGTACTGTCATGGTAACTGGGCAACTGCACCCACTTGCCAGTCCCTAAACCTTCCCTTAACTTCATATCAGTCACCCCTATGGTAGGCCCTAGGGCAGGGTGCATTGTAAGCATAAGGTAGGACAAGCCCTGATGTGTGTGGCATGTCCTGATAGTGAATTACAGCCATTTTCGTTTTTCACTATTGTAAGGCTACCTGTTCTCCATAGGCCAGAATGGGCTGTTAGAATTGTTACATTCTATGATCCTAACAGACCCAAGGAACATGGTAGAAATTCGAGTTTAGTATGTCTGAACTCAGAATAATAAAATACATCTTTTAGTAAAGTTTATTTTAATATTCTGTGTTTGCAAATACCACTTTTAGAAGGTTGGTATTTGCTTGCTTGACCATTTCAGCCCGCCTCTGCTGTGATGTGTATCTGCTTGTCTGGTTGTGTGAGTGACAGGGCTGGGGAAACCTAGAGGGGCAGGGCTAGGCAGCCTGGTGGTGAATAGGAAGATTGGCAGTTAGATGGGTGAGAGGAGTACACCTGGGCTCTGAATAGGGTTGTGCTCTGCTACCACAATGCTGGCTCCACCTCCTGCAGAGCGGCTGATGTCTCTGCCCTGCACCCTGAATAGAAGGCAGAGTCATGTCAACTGAGTGCTCAAGAACTGGTTTGGACTGGGCAAAGGCCCCTCAAACCCAGAGGAACAAAGAAATTAGGGGTATAAGTATTGGGACCCTGCTCCCAAGAAATTAGATCAGATCCTGCTGAAACAAGAAGAACCTCTGCCAGAAGAGAAGGAACTGGGAAAGCTGTAGGAGGAGTAACTGTCCCTGACCTGGGGGATTGGCCTGCAGTGGTTGCCTTGCTGCTTAAGGAGAGGAGAAAAGACTACAAAGACTTTTATTTCAACTTGTGCTTAAAGATCTCCAAGGGCTTGAACTGAGCTTGCCCCCTGAACGAAGTCCCAGGACCAGTGGACTTCATCCCCAGCTCCCCAAAGTCTTTTGGAAGTGCCTGCTGCTGTTGTTGAGCCTTCTGAGGGACTGCGTGTCGCAAGGAGCTGGAAGCGCGACGCCAGGAAGAGAAGCGTGCCGCCATCGGAGCTGTTGCCGTCGCATCTCGCAGAGAGTGTCGCCGCTGCAGCATCGCATCGAGCGGAAGCGTCTCGCATCATTCCGGAAGTGTCTCGCAACGCCGAAGAAGCGTGTCGCCATCGCAGCCATCGTAGCTGTCGCATTGCACCGCATTGAGAGAAGAGTCTTGCATCGAGGAGGAAGCGTATCGCCATCGCAGCCATCGTAGTTGTTGCATTGCACAGCATCCATAAAAGCGCCGCACATCCACGGAGAAGCGTGCCGCCGTCGGAGCCGCTGTCGTTGCATCTCGCAGAAGGGGTGTCGCCGCTGCAGAATCGCATCGAGCGGAAGCGTCTCGCAACGTCGGAGAAGAGTGCCGCTGCCAAGGCCGCTGTCGTCGCATCTCGTCAAGGGTGACGCCGCTGTAGCTGAAACATCGAGTCGAGCCTTCTCGCAACATCAGAGAAGCGTAACGCATCTGGGAGATGCCGTCTTTATTTCTTTTGCACCAAGAACTTCAACGCATCTGCATCGCTGCAACACTTTCATTGCCCTGCATGTGCCATCTAAGGTACATTGACTTAAAGTGTCGCATTTAAGAACTTAAGAGAAACTAAGCAATCTTCTACCAACTAAGCAGCCGTATTGTGTATTTTTAATCGTTTAATGGTCTTGTGATAATTCTATATAAAGACTCCTTATTTTTAATATAACTACCTGTGTGGTGTCCATTTGTAGTGTTGTCACTTGGTTACTGTATGTGTTCACAAATGCTTAACCTATAACGCTCTGAGATAAGCCTTGTCTGCTCGCGCCAAGCTACCTAGAGGGTGAGCAAGGGGTTGTTTTAGTAGTGTAACCCCTCATCCTGACTAGAGGAAAGGTTCCCTGCTTGTCACAAGTACCTACCTGTGCCAACCAGAGAACCCGGATTCTTACATTTCCCTTTCTGGGCCTCTTTCTCAGACTTCAGTCGTCTCTGCCTAGTTGCCTTCTGCCATGTCCTAAGAGAATCAAACATAGACTGTCTATTTCGCCTTTTAAATAACTGTTCCTGTAAATACCCAATATTTTGCTAATCAAAAGTGCGCGTTAATGGCCATTGCAACTCAGCATTGTCCTTCGTATATTTGTGCCATAGCGTACTAAACATAATAGGGCCAAGATTATGCTGCACATACATATCAAAATTTAGAGTTCCTTCTGGAGGTGTCGGCTGAGCTTCTTCCAATCGAGCATCTGTAGAACAACAGCACAAAGAAAACTGTTTGCTAATTCAAAGCATTTTCAAAAGCAAACAAGTTCACTATTTGATGCCTGACAAAGCAATTACAAATGCTTTTATCCCAAAGACGGTCTTCAGACCATACCAAATGCAAACCAAAATAGTACCATATCCAGAAAGAACCAAAAAAAACTCACCTGATATATGCAGGTCAAAAAGAAATAATTCTCCACTGCCGACTCTTTAGCCAAACAGTCAGATCCAAGTGTTTCGCTGCTTCGGATTCCCAGTGTGGATGAGCTCTGGGCGAGGCACCGTCCGGCAGGACAGAAGGGGCAGCTGCAGGCAATCAGTACTCCTCGTACAGGGATCCCTGAACCATCAGTCCGAACCGGCGATAGCCTCAACCTCCCCCCCTGTCCGCAGAAGGGGATGGGTCAATCACCCGAAGGAGCCCCTGTTCGGGTGCCAACTGAAGGAAGTGGCCCGATTAGGGTCACTCGAGTCACGCACAACTACCTTCCAGTCTTCCATACCAAATGAAGAGCCGGTCAGACAGTAGAGAATACAAACCAATATCTGTTTATTTAGAGTACACTCAGAGTGGAGCCCAATCAGCATAGTCGCTTAGGAGTGCTGCAGAGAGACTGACATCAGCAAGCATAAAGTTACAATATGTACATTCGGAGCCAACGAAGGCACGCCCCGCAATGGAATTTTCCAAGCAAATACACTGAAACAGTGAAGTACAAAAATTAAGTTTTGATGCTGGGGCCGGGCACACACTATCTAACAGTCAAGGTCATTTTGCCCGTGCCCGCCACTAGACATGTGGGAGAAGGCTTCTATCTAAAGGGATAGGTATGCGTTAATAAGAACAGTGTATTCATTAGCGAGGTGAATTTCGGCTTCAGGGAAATTAAACCTAACTAATGCCTCTTCTCAGAAATGAAGAAGGATAAGTTTTGATTATAACCCAAAATGGCGACAGCATACAAAACGCAACCGCGAATGATAACATACTGCATAAGCAAGTTTTTCTATTCTAACAGACCCTCCTTTTAGCATGAGCCAACCATTTTGAAACATATACATTTTGCAGAATGATAGAACGAAGATCCCAATCAGCATAGTCGCTTAGGAGTGCTGCAGAGAGACTGACATCAGCAAGCATAAAGTTACAATATGTACATTCGGAGCCAACGAAGGCACGCCCCGCAATGGAATTTTCCAAGCAAATACAGTGAAACAGTGAATTACAAAAATTAAGTTTCGATGCTGGGGCCGGGCACACACTATCTAAGAGTACAGGCCATTCTGCCCGTGCCCACCACTGGATATGTGGGAGAAGGCTTCTATCTAAAGGGATAGGTATGCGTTAATAAGAACAGTGTATTTATGAGTAAGATGAATTCAGGCTTCGGGGAAATGAAGCCTAACTAATGCCTCTTCTCAGAAATGAAGAAGGATAAGTTTTGATTATAACCCAAAATGGCGCCAGCATACAAAATGGTGCCGCTAATGCTAACATACTGCATAAGCAAGTTTTTCTATTCTAACAATATACTCCCATCTAACCAATTTGAATGCTTGTTCGATGTCTAAAAAGGCTAAAGCACTCCTCTCAGTATAGCATTACCTGTGCAAGTCGACGGTTATTCCTTAGAGTATTTTTGCGGGGTATAAACCCCAACTGATCGTCGTGAACAAGTTGGGGGAGACATGGTAGTAACCTGCTCGCTAATACATGACTGATAAGTTTTAAGTCCACGTCTCTATGAGTTCGGTAGCATTGGGTCTTTCCCCGGTTTGGGAATTAATACTATTAATGCCTCGCACCTCGAGCTCAGAAATTCTTCTCTCTCCTTTGCCTCCATAATTACGTTCTATCTGCTACAGTTCCCGGGTATTTGTTATAGAATTTGGCTGTGAGGTTGTCCGTGTCCGGTGACTTGGCTGTTTTCATGTGCGCAATAGCATTCTTTATTTCCGTCACAGTTATTGGTGCCCCGGTCCTTCATAGGCTTCAGGGTCTAGGCTAGGCATTACAATTCCCTCCAGGTAAGTTTCTATGTTCTGGGTGTGTGTGGGATTCTGGGACTCCATGTATACTTTAGTTAGTTGCGCTGCAAATACCTTATCGATTGCTGCTTCTAGTGTAGCTAGGTCTCTCTCTTGGCTCTGTAGGTCGTGCTCTAGCACTTTCTTTACTTTTACCTCTGTCGATATACAAACTCCTCTAATTACCAGCTTCATTGTGTCCCATTCTACTGCTCTGGTGCCCGCTGTATTCTAGGTTGTATTTGAAAATATCCTTGCAGTTCGGTCCCTACTGTAGCCTTATCGACTGGGTCCATGAGTGCCTCAGTATTTATCCTTCATACTGATATTTTGGATTGAGGTCCACTTAGTACTATACTATTAGTAGTGCTATACTATTAGTAATGTGGAATGATCTGACAGGTATCGGGCCAAGTACTGAGCCTCTACCACTCTATATACAGCCACTGTTGGTATAAAAAAATAGTCTAGTCGGCAATGTGTGTCTGTCGCCGGCGTGTGGCAAGAATAGGCTTTTCGGTCATTCCATGTTATAAACTTGTAGTTATGTCTTTAACCCCTCATGTCGCTAAGGGGCTTCCCTTTAGTTCCTCTTTTGACCTTCTTCTCCACTTGGCATCACTCCTTTTTTGATTGCCGGTGTTTAACTTAATACATTAACTGAAACTTCCCCAACTCCCCCTCCCCCTACCCACAGGCAGTAGTACCACATTCCCACAGCTCAACAAACAGCCTAAGGACCAGGGACTTTGCCCCAAATCAGTTTCCCCCCACCTCCCTAATGCTTTCCCCTTATAGTTTCAATACGAAGATTTATCCAGTCTAGTTCTATTATACAGTTTTTGCTGTGACCAGTCTGCCAATCTCCACACCACCTCGCCAGACCTCTAGGGCTCCGCAAGGCAGTGCATGTGCACAGCAGCTGGAGTGTCCTCAAAGTTAAAGTGGCTGAACACCACAATGTCAAAGTTTTCTGTGTCCTTTACCCCAGTCCGTATATTCTTCTTTTCCCCTCCCCTCCAGCCATTCACCCCGCAGAAATATTTACAGTTCGTCCAGTCTCCGAATTATCTAGTTTCCACCCCATCTTATTTATTTACAAGTTCTGGGTGTACTCTCCCATCTTCTTGCTGGCCCTGTCTGCTGTTTCAACCATATAGACCCTCCCCTCCTTATCCCGGGGTACCTTCAGACTGTGTTTGGGTCTCCTGCACCAAACAGAGTGGGGAATACTGAAGTGGTATTGTTGCTGTTTCATTCCGGAGAGTTCCATCTGCTCCAACCAGGATACGTACCATATCCGATACTTCTTGTGGCGTGGATCTTCGCTCTTCTGAATCTCGGCACTGGCCTCACTGCTGTCTGTTGCTTCTCCACTGTTCTCGCCATCCCTGGTTCTGATCCTGTCCAACCAGTCCTATCAAGTCCAGCAGTCTATTGCCTCTTGAGGTGCTTTATAAAACAGGGTTGGTTCCCCATATTGTACTTGGAGTGTCATTGGAAATATCAGGTTATATTTAATAATATTGACTCACAGTCATCTCTTGACTCCTAGGAATACACCTAGGAATACTTTTCTGAGGTCCTGCACTTTTCTGGTATAATCTGGTATATTTGGATGTCACGCTCTTCGTATTAAGGCGGGCCATTTGCATGGATGTGTTTCGATATTATGTATGTGTCTCTATCTCTATAATTGAACAGATGAGCTATCAGGGCTCTAGGTGGCGAACCTGGGCTTGGCGGGTATCTGAACGCCCGATAGGCTCTTTCTATAGCAAACAATTTGGAGAATCTAATACCACTAAAGGCTGTTCCAATCTAGTCTTCTAAAAATATATTAGCCGTCGGCCCTTCTGCTTTTCCCAGCTACACCGAAAACTCTAAGGTTGCTCCTCCTTGACTACACGCTGCTCCTGAGGTGGAAAGCCGGGAGACTGCTTTGTTTTAATACTGTTAAAATTGTTTGCTGTATTTTAACTTCACTTACCACCAGTCACTTGGCTCTGTTCACGGGATAATTTACTCGCCACTTGCAGGCGTGGGACGCTGTTTCAGCGCCACGCTCGAGCTTCAGGCCACGCCCCCTTCGGAGGCCACGCCCACTGCCCTCCAGTATAAGTGAGACGCTGACTGCAAGCACCTTCACTTGACTACACGCTGCTCCTGAGGCGGAAAGCCGGGAGACTGCTTCGTTTTAATACTGTTAAAATTGTTTGCTGTATTTTAACTTCACTTACCCCCAGTCACTTGGCTCTGTTCACGGGATAATTTACTCGCCACTTGCAGGCGTGGGACGCTGTTTCAGCGCCACGCTCGAGCTTCAGGCCACGCCCCCTTCGGAGGCCACGCCCACCGCCCTCCAGTATAAGTGAGACGCTGACTGCAAGCGCCTTCACTTGACTACACGCTGCTCCTGAGGCGGAAAGCCGGGAGACTGCTTCGTTTTAATACTGTTAAAATTGTTTGTTGTATTTTAACTTCACTTACCCCCAGTCACTTGGCTCTGTTCACGGGCTAATTTACTCGCCACTTGCAGGCGTGGGACGCTGTTTCAGCGCCACGCTCGAGCTTCAGGTCATGCCCCCTTCGGAGGCCACGCCCACCGCCCTCCAGTATAAGTGAGACGCTGACTGCAAGCGCCTTCACTTGACTACACGCTGCTCCTGAGGCGGAAAGCCGGGAGACTGCTTCGTTTTAATACTGTTAAAATTGTTGGCTGTATTTTAACTTCACTTACCCCCAGTCACTTGGCTCTGTTCACGGGATAATTTACTCGCCACTTGCAGGCGTGGGACGCTGTTTCAGCGCCACGCTCGAGCTTCAGGCCACGCCCCCTTCGGAGGCCACGCCCACCGCCCTCTAGTATAAGTGAGACGCTGACTGCAAGCGCCTTCACTTGACTACACGCTGCTCCTGAGGCGGAAAGCCGGGAGACTGCTTTGTTTTAATACTGTTAAAATTGTTTGTTGTATTTTAACTTCACTTACCCCCAGTCACTTGGCTCTGTTCACGGGCTAATTTACTCGCCACTTGCAGGCGTGAGACGCTGTTTCAGCGCCACGCTCGAGCTTCAGGTTACGCCCCCTTCGGAGGCCACGCCCACCGCCCTCCAGTATAAGTGAGACGCTGACTGCAAGCGCCTTCACTTGACTACACACTGCTCCTGAGGCGGAAAGCCGGGAGACTGCTTCGTTTTAATACTGTTAAAATTGTTTGCTGTATTTTAACTTCACTTACCCCTAGTCACTTGGCTCTGTTCACGGGATAATTTACTCGCCACTTGCAGGCGTGGGACGCTGTTTCAGCGCCACGCTCGAGCTTCAGGCCACGCCCCCTTCAGAGGCCATGCCCACCGCCCTCCAGTATAAGTGAGACGCTGACTGCAAGTGCCTTCACTTGACTACACGCTGCTCCTGAGGCGGAAAGCCGGGAGACTGCTTCGTTTTAATACTGTTAAAATTGTTTGCTGTATTTTAACTTCACTTACCCCCAGTCACTTGGCTCTGTTCACGGGATAATTTACTCGCCACTTGCAGGCGTGGGACGCTGTTTCAGCGCCACGCTCGAGCTTCAGGCCACGCCCCCTTCGGAGGCCACGCCCACCGCCCTCCAGTATAAGTGAGACGCTGACTGCAAGCGCCTTCACTTGACTACACGCTGCTCCTGAGGCGGAAAGCCGGGAGACTGCTTCGTTTTAATACTGTTAAAATTGTTTGTTGTATTTTAACTTCACTTACCCCCAGTCACTTGGCTCTGTTCACGGGCTAATTTACTCGCCACTTGCAGGCGTGGGACGCTGTTTCAGCGCCACGCTCGAGCTTCAGGTCATGCCCCCTTCGGAGGCCACGCCCACCGCCCTCCAGTATAAGTGAGACGCTGACTGCAAGCGCCTTCACTTGACTACACGCTGCTCCTGAGGCGGAAAGCCGGGAGACTGCTTCGTTTTAATACTGTTAAAATTGTTGGCTGTATTTTAACTTCACTTACCCCCAGTCACTTGGCTCTGTTCACGGGATAATTTACTCGCCACTTGCAGGCGTGGGACGCTGTTTCAGCGCCACGCTCGAGCTTCAGGCCACGCCCCCTTCGGAGGCCACGCCCACCGCCCTCTAGTATAAGTGAGACGCTGACTGCAAGCGCCTTCACTTGACTACACGCTGCTCCTGAGGCGGAAAGCCGGGAGACTGCTTCGTTTTAATACTGTTAAAATTGTTTGCTGTATTTTAACTTCACTTACCCCCAGTCACTTGGCTCTGTTCACGGGATAATTTACTCGCCACTTGCAGGCGTGGGACGCTGTTTCAGCGCCACACTCGAGCTTCAGGCCACGCCCCCTTCGGAGGCCACGCCCACCGCCCTCCAGTATAAGTGAGACGCTGACTGCAAGCGCCTTCACTTGACTACACGCTGCTCCTGAGGCGGAAAGCCGGGAGACTGCTTTGTTTTAATACTGTTAAAATTGTTTGTTGTATTTTAACTTCACTTACCCCCAGTCACTTGGCTCTGTTCACGGGCTAATTTACTCGCCACTTGCAGGCGTGTGACGCTGTTTCAGCGCCACGCTCGAGCTTCAGGTTACGCCCCCTTCGGAGGCCACGCCCACCGCCCTCCAGTATAAGTGAGATGCTGACTGCAAGCGCCTTCACTTGACTACACACTGCTCCTGAGGCGGAAAGCCGGGAGACTGCTTCGTTTTAATACTGTTAAAATTGTTTGCTGTATTTTAACTTCACTTACCCCTAGTCACTTGGCTCTGTTCACGGGATAATTTACTCGCCACTTGCAGGCGTGGGACGCTGTTTCAGCGCCACGCTCGAGCTTCAGGCCACGCCCCCTTCAGAGGCCATGCCCACCGCCCTCCAGTATAAGTGAGACGCTGACTGCAAGTGCCTTCACTTGACTACACGCTGCTCCTGAGGCGGAAAGCCGGGAGACTGCTTCGTTTTAATACTGTTAAAATTGTTTGCTGTATTTTAACTTCACTTACCCCCAGTCACTTGGCTCTGTTCACGGGATAATTTACTCGCCACTTGCAGGCGTGGGACGCTGTTTCAGCGCCATGCTCGAGCTTCAGGCCACGCCCCCTTCGGAGGCCACGCCCACCGCCTCATCCCCCATCACAAATGTGCTTCCCCGGGAAGCGCAGCGGACGAGCGCAGCGGGCGCGCCGTTTGCGCGCCGAAGGCGCGCCTAAGGAAAGCCCGTCTGCACCCGTCCGCGACCGACCGAGGCCAGAGGCCAGTCACTCTGCCTCTCCCATCCAATATTCCCGCTTGCAACTGACCGATCTTCAAGGCAAGTGGCCACTACCTGCTGCCACCACAGCCCGAACCACCAGTCTTGGACTATTGACTTCTCATAACCAATTTCACACCAATACCGTGTCCTCGTCTTCGACTAACCACCCTTCAACCCTGCCTTTAACTGGCCCTCTCCCCACAGTTGTAACTGCTATGTATCTCAATACTAGATCGGCAGTCAAACATCAGCTCGATCTCTTCACCTTACTCGAATCTCACAAACCCGACCTACTATTCCTCACCGAGACTTGGTTTTCGGACAGCTCTCTCCCCTCTCTGCTGGCAATACTCCCCCCATCTTACTATGCTATCCGAGCCGACCGTTCTTCCGGTAGGCCTGGTGGAGGGGTTGCCCTGATCGCCCGTAAAGAATTCACGTTTCAACCTCTAGTCTCCCCTTCCCTGTGAACATCAGACTGTTTAGTTGTCCGCTCACTTTCTCTTACTCCCCCACTCACGTGCGTCCTTATTTACCGACCCCCGTCCCCCCCCTCAAACGTTTCTCCCCAACTTCCAAGACCTAATGGCGACTCTGGTAGTCAACCACTCTTCCATTATAGTCTTGGGAGACTTTAACTTCTGGCCCGCTGACCCTGCGGAATGCGCAACTTCCAAAGAGTTTTCAGACTCCCTTCAGTCGCTCAACTTCACTTCAGTCGTCAATGCCCCCACGCACAGGTTGGGACACGTCCTTGACCAAATCTGGCACCGTGATTGCCCGGTCACCTCACTTTCTATTTCCCCGTGTCTTTGGTCAGATCATTCTCTGATCACTTTTTCTCTATCCCCCCTCTCATTACCTAAGTCCACTCCTGCGAGAAACATCTGGGCACGATCATGGAACCGTGTTGATGTCGAGGCTTTATCTACCACCCTCTTCTCTTCCAGCCCCGACCTTACCGGGCTGCCCTCTTCTGGACAAGCAGAAGCCATCAGCAGCTGGCTGTGGGCTGGCTGCGATACCATCGCTCCTTTAAAGCGCATCTCGTCTAAACGCCCCAAAGATGCTAACCGATGGTTCTCTGACGATCTGAAGACCCAAAAACTTAATCTCCGCCAAGCGGAACGCCAGTGGAGGTGGAACTACTGTCCTGTTTTTAAAACCCGCTACACTGCCCTTCTAGTACAATACAAGAAATCCATACTGGAAACTTAAAAAACTTACTTTTCATCCAAAATCCAGCTCGCGGAGAACCGGCCAAGAGAAATATTCTCCATCGTTCAAGATCTCGCTTATTCCGATAGAGCCTCACTCAAACCTTCCCCATCACAACCACTATGCGATTCCCTCAACTCCTTCTTCCTCGACAAAATCAGTAAGATTAAAGCTAAGATCCCCCCCCCTTCCCCGGCTTTCACTGACCCTTGCTGTCCTCCAGCTACAGCACGTCTTGACTCAATTCCTCCCCTCACGAACGATTCACTCTCCTCTATTCTTCCGCTGGTTAAATCCGGCTCCCCGTTGGACCCCTGCCCTGCATATATTTTGAAGCAGATCTACTTTCACTGCCCCTCACCGCCCCTTACGCTTCTCAACAGCTCGCTGTCCCAGGGTATTGTTACCCCTGCACTCAAATCGGCAGTGATCGTTCCGATCTTAAAAAAACCTGGGGCCGACCCTTCGGATCCAGCCAACTACCGCCCCATCTCTCTTCTGCCTTTCTTGGCAAAGGTACTGGAACGTCATGTAGTCAAAACCTTGAGTGAGTTTGTGGAAAGAAATAGTGTCTTGGCTTCGAGACAGGCCGGTTTCCGCCCAGCTCATTCAACTGAGTCTGTAATTATATCTGTCCTGGATAACCTACGACAGGGAATGGACACTAATCAACCACAGGCCCTGGTCCTTTTGGATCTTTCCGCCGCATTCGACACGGTCGACCATACCATCTTACTCTCACGTGTCGAGGCGGCGGGAATCGGAGGGACGGCCCTGTTATGGCTATCCTCCTTCTTGAGCGGTCGGACTCAGGCGGTTCGCCTGGGTGAGTACTCAGCTGATTTTCGGCCCATCCAGTGCGGGGTCCCCCAAGGATCCTCTTTGTCCCCCCTTTTATTTAACCTTTACATTGCCCCCCTTATTTTTGCTTTACAGCAGCTGGAGGTCTCTGTGTACAACTACGCAGATGATCTCCAGCTCATCTTTTCCCTCTCTTCCTCCCCCGAGTCAATATCTAATCTTCAGTTCATCATGACTTTTATCCAGGACTGGATGAACTTCAACCACCTGAAACTCAATCCCGATAAAACGGAATTGGTGTTGACAGGTGGTTGCTCCAGTCCCTGGTCCTCTTCCTTTTGGCCCTCTTCCTTAGGCTCCCCACCCATTCCTGTCCCTTCCGTCAAAACTCTTGGGTTTAAAATTAACAATCAACTCTCCCTACACTCTCAAGTCTCTGCCGTCGTATCCTCAGCCTTCCTCTCCCTCAGGACAATTCATAAAGTCTCACGATTCTTTTCCTCTGATGCGCTCAAGCTAATACTTCTGGCCATGGTAACATCTCGCCTAGATTATGGCAATGCCCTTTATCACGGCATGCCTGAATACCTCATGAGGCGTCTCCAATTGGTCCAAAACCAAGCCGCTCGGCTGGTCTTTAATCTACCAAAATCACACCACGTTACACCCCTCCTTGTCTCCCTGCACTGGCTCCCTGTCCGGCAGCGCACCTTATTCAAGCTTGCCTGTACCATCTTTAAAGCCCGGACAGGTTCTGCCCCTTCTTTCATTAACACAGCCATTCAAGACTACATTCCATCGAGAGAACTCCGCTCTTCTTCCCACCACCTCCTCGTGGTCCCTCGCTTCAAACGGAAGAAGTGGGGGGGCTCCAAATTTTCGACCACGGCCCCAGCTTTTTGGAACTCCCTTCCAATCTACCTGAGAACCTGCTCCCAGTACCCTCTGTTCCGTAAAGGCCTCAAGACCTTTCTCTTTACCCAAGCCTTCCCCTCTTGAACGGTCACTTCCCCATACCTTCCTGCCCCCTGAGTAGTAGTAGCCATTTAGCGCCAAGAAACCGCTAGGTGTATGAGCGCTCTACAAAACCCTTAAACTCAAACTCAAACTCCTCGATCGCCCTTCGGCATTCTCCACTCTTCTGTCATACTATTTGACTGCTCTTGCAATGAGGTTACCGTTATACGGAGCCACTGGACTTCTTCCTGCAGTGTTAGCACTTCTTCCTCCGTGTTCATGACTCTTTCTGCCACCTTATGCAGATCTAGTCATAGGTGGTTTATATCCATCGCCATTGTGCCCATCTTTGTCTCTAGCGCCACTCGGGATTCTCTGATGGCCTCTAAAATGTCAGCCTTGTCTCTTGTCATCACTCCTTGGTTGGTCTCACTCTCTGGGTCTCTCCCGTGTTGTTATGAAGGCGTTGGGCCCGATACTGTGTATTAGACTATACTGTTGAATTGACCTCCCCTCGAAGGCTTATCTTTTACCATTATCCAGCCATGGGTTGATAACTCTGCTTGGGTGGCACGTTTCCACTCTCCTCCATACTCTGCTCCGAGTTCCCCCATACTATAAGGTGTTCAAAGTTACACTTGGGCTAGCAAGGGTCTTGGGGGGGTGCCCCTTTGTCTGTTGTCCCATTACCCCTTCTATTATTCGCCATTCAGTTTATAATCCAATTGTCTGTTAGCCTCAAATGGGGCACGGTTGCCCTACTGGCTGCCTTTTCCTCCTTCTTTCCTTATATCATTATGGGGTCACCGACCTGTTCTGCACCCTTTTACATCCTTTGCATCGTGTTCACCACCTACTGAGTATCACTTGGCACAGCTTAAGTCTTTAAAGATACTTGGATGCAGGTGCTTTCTGTTGCCCTTCATGTTGTTTTTTTATACTTGTTTTGGTGACCCTTTATTATTATGTTCTGTGTTGTCTTGTATGCTGTTCTCTTCTTTTGCACTGTATCTGCTTCTCTATAACTTATTCCGGTTTCCCTTTCTTTTATTTTTATATTTCAGGTGTCCTCCTGCCTCAGCCACTCTTGGACCGGGTCCAGGCATTCCCCCTAGCTCCGTTCATCTCTCTCCTCTGCTTTGGAGCCCACGGTGGGGTTTCACCTCTTTCCTGGGATTCCAATAGTGCACCATGTGAGCGACATAGCAATGCGGGTCCCGGGACTCCGGACATGACACAAGCCACCCCCCAGCTCTCCTACTCACTTGGTCGCGTTTTCTCCCGCCTTCCTCTCTACGTCCCGGCTACATCTCCGGCTGGGCTGGTTGTCTTCCTGCATACTTGATTCGGTGGTGCTATTAGATGTGGCACATACACAGGGCACTTTTCTTGGGCACCTCGGTGCTCCCTAGGGTGACCAACTGGCAATGGTGCAAATTCAGGACGGTGAGTGTAAAAATTCAGGACAAAGGGTGAAAATTCAGGACACAAATTTAGGACAGGAGGTCAAAATTCAGGACAAAACTACTTCAGGACAATAGGAAAGTTTTACAGACACATCAGAGGAGGTCGCGCAATAGTATATAAGAAAGCCCAGCCATATCCAAACATATTCAACCATTTGCAAACCTATCATGTATCCTTCCATCTATCATTTCACTCATCCATCTCTTCATCCATTCTTTCACTCATCGATCCATTATCCATCCATCCACCCTTTCACCCTATCCATCTGTACACTCATCCATCCACTCTTCTACCCATCCATCCATTCACTCATCCATCCAGCCATTTACCCTTTCACCCATCCAGCCATCCTTTCACTTACTCATCCATCCACCCAGTCACTCATCCTTCCACCCATCCACCCTTTCAGTCATCCATCCATCCTCCCTTTCTCTCTCCATCGACCCTTTCACTTAGCCATCCTTCCTTCCATCCTTCCACCCACCCATCTATCTACTCATGAATCCATCCATTGACCCTATCACTCATCCATCCTTTCTCTCATGAACAGAGGTAAGTACTCATTTAAATAAAACAAATTCCTTTGCGCGCGCTGCATCGCAAAATGCGATGCAGCGCACGCAACGAAATTTGTTTTATTTAAATGTGTACTTACCTCCGTTCATCCATATTCCGGTGTTTACATTTCCCCACCCTGCCCCTCCCCCGCCCCACCTCACTGCCCCACCGAACTCCCTCCACAGACCGCTACTGCCTTACATCCACCCTTTCACTCATCCAACCATCCCTTCACTTACTCACTCGCCCAACTTTTCATATTCATTTTGAGCTGAGCCTTTTGGAGAAGAGGCCCATCAAGAACTTCACCCTCGCTGCAGGAGCCATTCCACATGGGGAGGACAGGAGCCACCACATGGGGGGGGTCAGGAGCCATCGCGGGGGGGCAGGATCCATCACAGGAGGGGGACAGAAGCCACCCTGGGCAGAGACGGGATCCACCACAGGGGGGGACAGATGCCATTACAGGCGGGGGGGGCAGGAGCCATAACTGGGGGGGGGTAGGATCAATCACAGGAGAGGGAACAGGATCCACCAGGGTGGGCACAGGGGTGGGCATGCAGTATTCTAGTATCATCTTAGTCTCTTCCATGGTGGGGTAGGGCTCCTCACCCCCTCCTGGACAGGACACTGAGAAGACAGGCTCTCTTAGTTTTGCCATCCCCCACTGTGATGTACAGTACTTAAAGGAGATACTCCAAGTGAACTGATTTAACTGATTGTCCTCCATACTTTGTTAATCAGTGTGGGTGCAATTGTGCCATTTCTTTTTATTTTATTACATTATAGATTGCCTGTTTGAAGAACCAAGGTTTGCTTACAATTTAGTGACGGTAATTAAGCTCTGTGACGAGAACAATGTGCTGCCTCGGTGTAATCAGGGCTCTGTGTAATCAGGGCTCGGTGTAAACAGGGCCGGTTCTAGGATGTTTGGGGCCCTCTGGAAGAAAGGGAATGTGTGAGGCCCCTCTAAATTGCAGAGACATGACGCATTCAGGGCTGTTTGCATCTGAATAGATGCCTCTGCTCCTAAAGCTGCAGCCCCTCCCTCTCAGTCACCTTCAAGCACCTCTTAACAGCTCATCAAGGGCGGAAGGTGTGAGGGTTGCCATCCCGCTGTGCCTCTCCAATGCTGCCGGGTATCTGAGCTTTAGTACTGCATCGGAGTCTGTTACACCCCACCTCAACAGCATCAATCAGTGCCAGCTTAGGGTGGTGCGACCGGTGCCCGGTTAAAATTACGGACAAATGGCGTCCGTTAAAGAATCCTTCACGGACAATGGACAGACGGCCAAAATTACGGACTGTCCGTGAAATTTACAGACGGTTGGTCACCCTAGTGCTCCCTGGTTTCTCTGGTGCGGCATCTTTAGCTCCGGATGCCGCACGGGACCTACAAGGGCTGCGCTTCGGCACGTTTTCCTTAAACTCTGAAGTGGCACAGCCCCTCCACGACAGGCCTCTTCTTCTTTCCGCCTCTCTCTTTCGTTGGAGACGGAGTTTCCCTCTGTACGCTGTCCCCTTCCCCAACATGATCACTTGGGGGGTGAGGCCTCGTCGGGGTGCAGTATTTGTGGTGGGGGCTCAGTTGTCAGTACCCGCCGAGGCAGAATCGACCACTACCTTCTTCAGCCCTTTGGTCAGGCACCACCATCAGCGGGTCAGGCACACCACTCGTCTTACTTTTCACGGTGGACGTTTTCTTCACTGCTGCAGGACGAAGGGCTTCAGTTTTTCATCCCACTAGGGTCTAGGGACATTGCTGCACAGTTTCCTTGGGCATTATTGCCGATTCCACGAAGTATTAATGCAGGATTCCGTAACTAGGGGCTGAAGGTCTGCTCGAGAGCGACTATCTGGCCATCTTGTCAGGTCACGCCCCCCCATTTAACAGACCACTTATCATTTATTGTTTCCTATTTACACGCATCAGCCAACTGCTCAATAATTAATTTTCCTCATGTGTGTTTAGTAACATTGATGTTGGCTTGTTGTATTTAATATTTGTGCATAGGTTACTTTAATGCTTCTCTTACTTTTTCACTTAGCAGATTTTATAGAAGGAGTTGTACTTTGTACTACAGAGGCACATTTTAATGTGAATGACAGTCCATTCTCTATAAATTAGGGAGAATTTTGTGTAGAGATGTTGGTGTTCATTGAACTGTTTGGTCCCATTTTTCATTACATGACACCTTTGGTTAGTTATTAAAGTGTTACTTTTTACAAAGTGATGGCCCTGGCAGAATGGGATGATGATGTTATCCTGCATCTGTTCTCAACATACATACCCAGAATAAACAAAAGGGTGTATTTGAAGTTTTTCTAACAGTGTGCTCTACCACAAATAAAGAGAGTATCATGCCTACCAATCTCTTGATTCTCCTGTTCTATTTTGGATGCATTATCATGTTTCAGTCAGCAAGGCTTCTGCTGACATCAGCCTGACTTACAATGGGTCATCAGTCATCATCAGCACATAAGAACGTCCACTCTATTGAGGGCAGAAATTCTGGCATACTTATTTTTCTGTTTGCTCTGATGGTCCCAAACAGGAAAATAAATACATGACTTTTATGCCCTGGGAGTGAACTCCAGTACATCCAGTATACTCATTTTTAGTGTTTCATTAACAAACTCCCACATTTGGGATTTGTATTTGAAAAAGAAAAAACCCATATACCATAGCTTCGGTGCTGCAGAGGATCTGCCGTGGTAGCAGCTCAATCGATGAGATGGAGATCCCCGCCAGGCAGGTAGAGATTTCTAAATATGGAGAGTTGTAGTCTGCAAGGACAGCAGAGTTCATCCCTTGCCTTGGTGAGCTGGAGTACAACTTGTCAAGGGCTAAAAAATTCCTATGTCTTGAATGTTGGACCAGGCTGTGATTATTATAATGGGTGTTTTGGAGGAATAGGACGCTTTACTCCGCACACTTTTACTCTGTGTGTCATTACCCCACCGTTTTTACACCGCAAAATCTTTTACAACGCAGGGCTTTACAATGCAATCCATTAAAACGCATTTCCCATTACAACACAATTTTCTATTCTAACTCCATGAAGGCATTTCTTTGGGGAATGCATTGTAATAGTTTGGGGTGTAAAGCCTTGTGTTGTAAAAGAATTTGTGGTGTAAAAAATGTGGGCTAATGGCATGCGGAGTAACACATGCGCGGTAAAGGATGTTTCCCATTTTGGAGGTTCACCTTAGTGTCACAGGGCAAAAACCTAGCATCCTCTGCAGGGCAACATTGGCCATGGTTTGTTATGAGAGATGGAATACTGAGAAAAGTGGATCATGAACAGCACGATTACCTCAAATGCTGGCTGTATTGTGTTCATTGGCTCTATTGCTGCAGGACGCCTGTCTTGTCTAGAGATGGAGATGATACAGCACACATAGAATCAAGCCATAAAATCAAAAATCACTGACAACCTAAGCTGTTAACAAGTATCATCCTATTGGAAATTACACCTTTATACTGTTCCTTGATTTTTATGGTCAAAACCTCCATTAGGAGACACTAGAGGGCACATGCTTCTCCATACAAGTCTCAAACTGGGGGGCATATTTACAAGAACTTAACGCCGCCGTAGCATCAGTTGTTTGACGTTACGGCTGCTTTTGTTTATTGCCTTATTTACAAGTGGCCCCTAACTGCAGTTAGCAGCACTTTTCCAGCCTAAAAGTGAATTTGCAAGATCAGAACTTCTGTTAGGGGGACTTAACGTAAATGAGATGCAAGGTGGGCGCTCACGTGCAATAAAATGCCACTAACCCCACTTTGCGATATTTACAATTAAATTTCCGTCTGACGATACCCCTCAAAACTGCCGCTAAGTCCAGTTAGAGGCAGTTCTTTAAGACCAGAAAATAGCTGGTATTAAAATTGGTTCAAACACTTGGGGCCTAATTTCAGAAGGTTTTGGTGCTGGACAGCACTTCAAGGACCGTTACTGCACTGCCCTGCGACAAAAAAAAGGTCAAGAACGAGCACTATCAATAAGATAGGGGCATGTGCCTGGGCCTCATTGATGAAAAGTGTTGCATCACTGCGACCAAACTTCATTGCAACCATTTTCACTGCACCCTTCTTGTGACACATGGATGTGCCGTATTTACTAAGCCTGGGCAAAGCACTACGCTACGCTTGTGTAGTTTGCGAAGTTTGCGCTACTTCGCACTACGCGAATTGCACGTAGCACAGTGCAAACATGCGTAGCGTAGCATTGCATAGTGCAGCAGTCATTTTTCGCTTGCTCGCGGTCCTCAACCTCAAGTTGGCGACCGCGAGCAAGCAAAATGACATCCCGGTGAGACATTTTCCTTGTTAGCGATCAGCAACATCAAGTTGGCGATCGCGAGCGTGGAAAATAAACCTCCTGGCGAGATTCTCAACGTGGGGAGGTCAGGTTTCTCATTGCGAGTGGTCGCGTATGCTTGCGACCGCTCGCGATGAGAAACTACCAGTCCGCGTTGAGAAAGCTGCCGCTCGAGTAAAAATCTACTCGAGCGACAGAAAACTACAGCTTGCACTGTGCAAGATGCCGTTTTCAATGATTGCATAGTGCCGGATGCTTGTCCACACTGTGCAATCATTGAAAACGGCATCTTGCACAGTGCAAACAGGGTACGTCTGGAATCCTATCGTATCTGTCAGCACTGAAGTCATGCATTGCTGCCGTTGTGTAACAAGCATGACGCAACTCCAGCAATACATGGGGCCAGCCTATCCCTATGGCACTATGTCACCCTTTCGCCTGCCAGGCGTAAGGTTCTGACACAGTGGCACCAGAATTGTTGCAGTGAAATCTAATGGATTTCACTGCACCACTCCTATGAGGCTTTGTTGCTTGGAAACGCCCACCCTGCATACATCATATCGGACGCAGGTATAATGTGGCACAGGGCTTCACAAGGTCATGCATATGCCTAGATGCGTTACTTTGTAAATACGGCGCAATGTGGTGTAAAATTAACAATGCAAGTACGTTAAGAAAATGACGCACCTGTGGCTTTAAACTGTCGGACGGGGCTCAAGGGGCTCATGAATGAGCCCCCCTGTATTTTTTCCCTACAATGATGCACAATGGCTGCGATGCATCAATGCAGGCTCCCTTGCGCCATGGTGTTGCGGAGTTGATTGATGTTGTGCAGGAAGGGACACCTACTTGTGCAAAACCTATAATTCCAGGGTACTTTCTTTTCCTCTGTGTTGTGTGCGTTGATGGCAGATTTGAAGGTCATGTGAATTTCAGAGGTATTGTTGTGGTTTTGTTTCTTCTCGAGATGAATGCAGGTGCGTCTGTACTTGTGGAGGGCTGGAGTGAGCCAGTTGGCCTTCTTAGAGTGCTGTTTGTCTGTTTTTGTCTTGTGGAGTACCAAGGTGTCTGCGCAGTTGGAGACCCATTGGTTGATGTTGCGTGCTGCGGTGTTGGCGTCTGTAAGCATTGGCGGAGTGGTGGTGCTGGGGACGTTGGTGAGAAGTTTGTCTGTGGCCTTGATCCAGTGGTGACGGGGGAGAGTTGATGGCGGTGGTGTATGTTGGGCGTGGTGAAGGCGTGATGTGTACAATGATGGTCAGTCCAGGAGAGTTCCATGGTGTGGCTGTAGTTAAAGTTCCCGCTGGGGGAGAAGACATGCTCAAGTGTGTGGGTTGGTGTGGTGACTAGCTGCTTCAGTCCAATGTTGACGAGGTTTCCCAGGAGGGTGGTGGTGTTCTGGTCACTGGGTTGTCCAGGTGGAAATTGAGGTCTCTGAATAGGATCTAGTAGGTGGATGGGAGAGCCAGGGGCGCGAGGAGGTCTACCATGGCATCAGTGAATGGGGGTTCATGGCCTGGGGGGCCTGTAGATGAGGGTGCCTCAGAGGGTGGTGTTGGTCCAGATCTCGAAGTGAAGGTGTTTCCTGTTCAACATTGGGTCGATAGAGTGTGTGGTTAGTCGGAGTGTGCTTTTGTAGATAATGGCAAAACCTCCTCCTGGACAGTTGGAGTGGTCCTTGCGGGTGATTTTGTAGCAATGGCAATGTCTGGTCCAGAGCAGAGGTTGGTCCAGGTTTCCGTGATGAAGGTAATGTCTGAAGAGGTGGCGTTGAGGAGGTCCCAGATTTCTGTGGCGTATTTGTGGAGGGATCGCACACTGAGGAGGATGCAGTTGAGCCAGTCAGGTGCACTGTTGGTCAGCTAGGTGGCAAGAGGCGCTGGTGTGCTGATGTGACAGGAGGTGCATTTGCAGTTTCAGGAGGCAAAGGGTCCAAGGGTATTCTCCAGTGATGCTAGAAGGCAGGTGACATGGCATCTAGGGTTGAGGGTGAGAAGGGTGCTGGAGTTGCAGTGGTGGAGTGTCTGAGAGTCAGGGTCCCTGGTGCTGGGCACGGTACAGGGGCGGATGGACGCAGACCGGCTTGTCTTCGGCAAACCAGTGGCACGCCCGCTGCATATGGCAGCACAGCGTCTGCCATTATCTAGTGCTGCAGGGGGGCTGGACAGCTGGGAGGCGGAAAACACTGGAAAGGACACTCAAGGCGGTGGGGACGCAGGTGATTGCAGTGGCAACACGGGAGAGGATGGGGAAAACGAACTGCAAAAATGCACAGGAGAAACAAACCCAAACAAAGCAAAGATTATAAAAAAAGACAAAGGTAGAAAAGCAACAGAGAAGATCAGAAATATGAAGAGGAACAGCAGAAAAGAGGGACAGGAGGGCAGTCAAGCTGCAGACCATTGACGCTCTACCAGTGGACCACCAGGAATAAGGCGCAGGCAGGAGCCTGAGGATGGAGGAGGGATTCGAACACCTGACTTCCTGGTCAGAGGAACCAGCAACAGCAGATGGGGACAGCAGCAGCAGCAACAAGACTGCGCAGTGCTGTGGGAAGAGGAAATCCCTAAGTGTTAGTCCCCAATAAAACCAAAAGCAAAAAAAAAGGGGGGCAATGAAAGGCAGCACCACCCGGTTGCCTCTTCTGATCTAACAGTGGCAAACAGATTCCGTGTTCCCCAGTTCCCCAACAAGTAACGGTGGATGAAGCAGAACACCCAAGGCCCTGGGCCAGAACAGGCCTTGTGCCCCTGGCACCCACTGCCAACACTGGTCGATCTCAGCGACTTGAGCCAGATAGTGGAGTCCCCCACCAGTCTTGTGCTGTGCCCCCAGTGATGTAGGTCAGCTGCAGCAGAGGGATTGCTCAGGGAATGGTGTCCGTCACCCACATGCCCTAGGCCTGGGCCCGACTCACCCCCCTCCTCCTCCTCTACGTGCCCCAACTTCTCCTCACCGGGATATTGACACCGGGGCTCAATGCCATGCACATTCTCCAAATCTGTGACTCATCAAGTGGGAGCCTCAGCCAGGTGTTTTTCACAAGCCTGGGTACAACATTCACTGCCAAGTCCACTGTGGAACATCCAGATACAGGTGATGCAACAGGGCCCCCTAGGTGAGAAGTTGCAGAGCTCCCTGCCAACAAAATTTGGCGCTTCTCAGGGGCCTCACCCTCCACAGTGTCTGGCCAGCGCAACATCCTCCGGCCTGTGATGCAGAGAGGCGCAGCCCACCAGACCTCCTTACATTGGTGCGCAGGAGCGTCTCTACCATTCACAGCTCCAAGTGGTGCCAGACAGGCTTCTCACACAGGTCAGCAACATGTCTCCATGCGACCTGCCAGTCTTCACCACCAGGTAAGGTTGATCATGATGCCTCAATGTCTACTGCCATGGCTCAGCAACTCCACAGCACCTCTGCCTCCCTCTCTGGGTCACAGACGCAGGCCTAACAAGGTCTCTGGACCCGGGGACTGTCCCGACTTTCAAGGTTTTGGCTGCCATGGTATTGCAAGGAGTGCGCTATGAAAAGTGATGCATCACTGGTTTTTCCCAGCAGTGCGCCTCATTTCATAACTGTAGCCCTGAATCTGCAATTCCTCTTCCCCTAGGACTCTGGCTGGTCATCCTGGCTGTTGGGAGATTTGGGGAGGTTGTTGATCTGTGCTGCACTTGGCCCTGGCTGCTCCATTCTGCATTCCATTGGTGTAATTTCCTATTTTTCATTGGAGGTTAACTCATAGGCTATTTTTGCCTCCAGAGACAAAAAAAGTCACTTTGGACTGACGTGAGTTTTTTTGCTGCTAATGGGCCTTTCATCACTTTTCTCTCGCTAATGTCAAACTTTTAATCGCCATGATGCTAGTGTTAATGGCAGTTTTCACTGTGGCTAGCTGTTACTATCACCATGTAGGACATATTGTAAATGCATCACTAACAGGGCAATATTTTTTGGTGTTAGGCTGTGTTAAGAAAACTGTCTTTAGCTAACGCTAATGCTAGTTAGTGGCAGTTCTTGTAAGAATACCCCTGAGTTTGGTTGCCCCACCTGGTCATACCTTTTATAATCACATAGTTTTGTCACATATAGAGTTAGAAGATCCAGAGTTGTATTTATGCTCACTAGGGATCATAGAAAAACACAAGCAATATAATGGTTTTGGGGAGACTGCTACAACTAGGCATGTAGAAATTTGCAAATGTGGCAGAAGCCAATTTCATGCAGCTTTGTTAAACTTCCCCATCTACATGATGTTCGCAAAGTGTGAAATCCAACGCTTAGGCTAAATAATCATGTAAGTTGTGTTAGATATTTTAGCAAGAACTCTTTTTAGGGGGATAATTATCATACATAAAAAAGATTTTAGTAATTTAAACTGCAGCCAAAGATGGCACAGTTGTCGTCTCCTGCAGGTTTGTGCTGTAGCTGACAGACTGATTCAGAGAACTAATGTGCCCTACTGACTGATTCAATGACCCCTGTGCCCCACACAGCCGGTCGCTCCTCGCCCTCTCTGCCCTGCTAGTGCTGCCTGCCTGACGCTTCCTGCTGCCTGCTTCCCGCACTTTTTCGCCGCCGACGCCGCCCAGTGACTTCTTTCCCGCCGCTGACCCTGCTGACCCGCCTCCCCTTCCGGCCCATTGGACACCCCGCTCCCGCCTCCCAGCGGCTCCTCCCCCCCGGCTCCTTTCTTAAGGGGACCGCAGTGGGCTGGTCAGTGTGACCCCTGTGCCCCACACAGCCGGTCGCTCCTCGCCCTCTCTGCCCTGCTAGTGCTGCCTGCCTGACGCTTCCTGCTGCCTGCTTCCCGCACTTTTTTGCCGCCGACGCCGCCCAGTGACTTCTTTCCCGCCGCTGACCCTGCTGACCCGCCTCCCCTTCCGGCCCATTGGACACCCCGCTCCCACCTCCCAGCGGCTCCTCCCCCCCGGCTCCTTTCTTAAGGGGACCGCAGTGGGCTGGTCAGTGTGACCCCTGTGCCCCACACAGCCGGTCGCTCCTCGCCCTCTCTGCCCTGCTAGTGCTGCCTGCCTGACGCTTCCTGCTGCCTGCTTCCCGCACTTTTTCGCCGCCGACGCCGCCCAGTGACTTCTTTCCCGCCGCTGACCCTGCTGACCCGCCTCCCCTTCCGGCCCATTGGACACCCCGCTCCCGCCTCCCAGCGGCTCCTCCCCCCCGGCTCCTTACTTATGACGCCCCCAGAGCGACCGCGCAGCGGACGCGCGCAGCGGGAGCACCGATTGAGCGCCGAAGGTGCGCCAAAGGTAAGCCCATCTGCGCCCATCCGCGCCTGGACCACGCCCAGTGCCAGGACCCCTGGCCCCCGCAGTCACCCGCCCACCCGCCGGACCTACGACGCCACCGAACTCAACGCACTCAACGCCGGCCGAGTCCCGAGCTGCTACCAAGCCACCCCGGGACGCACCCACGGACCCTTCTGCTGCAACGCCTGCAAATTCACCTGCATCCAGACCTGCACTACACCAGCACCAACCAAGACCAAGACGAGCAACAGCAACAGCCACCTGAAGTACATCCTGCTCAACACCCGCTCCGTCCACCGACACGCCATCGAACTCTGGAACCTGCTCGACACCGCAGCCCCAGACGTCGCCTTCCTCACGGAAACCTGGATGAACGCCTCCTCAGCGCCCGACATCGCCATCGCCATCGCCATCCCAGACGGCTACAAGATCATCCGAAGGGACCGCATCAACCAGACCGGAGGAGGCATCGCCATCATCCACAGGAACACCATCCGTATCACGACCAACACCGACGACACCCTCTCACCCACCGAGCACCTGCACTTCCAGATCCACATCAACCCCAAGACCACCCTCAGAGGCACCCTCATCTACAGACCCCCAGGACCACGCACACAATTCAGCGAAGACATCGCCGAGTTCATCAGCCCGCACGCCCTCTCCTCCGCTGACTACCTCCTCCTCGAGGACCTCAACTTCCACCTGGAGAACAACAACGACCGCAACACCACCACCCTGCTGGACAATCTCGCAAACCTCGGACTCAAGCAACTGGTGACCACCCCCACCCACTACGCAGGACACACACTCAACGCCATCTTCTCATCCAGCAAGGACATCTCCTTCAGCCACGCCACCGGACTCCACTGGACAGACCACAGCTGCGTCCACTTCAGCTTCAGAAGGACCACGATCCACCACCACCAGCAACAGGTTGCACGCCGCAGCTGGAACAAGATCACAGCCGACCAGCTCGCAACCTCCCTGAGCAAGAACCCACCCACCAGTGCAACGAACCCCAGCCAAGCGGCCACCAACCTCACGAAGTGGATCAGCGACTGCGCAGACGACCTCGCCCCTCTGAGGACCCAGCCTAGCAGACCCGGCAGCAAGAAAGCCCCATGGTTTACCGATGAACTCAAGACATCCAAGAAGAACTGCCGAGCCCTCGAGAGAGACTGGCGCAGAGACCCAACACCTGACAACATGACGGCCCTTAAGCTCGCCACCCGAAAACATCACCAACTGATCCACGCCACCAAGAAGACAGCATTCAAGGAACGACTGGACAACAACGCACACAACAAAAAGGAACTCTTCAACATCGTTAAAGAGCTCTCCAACCCCAACGCCGGAAACAACGACATCACCCCTTTGCAAGACCTCTGTAACTCCCTCGCCTCCTACTTCCACAACAAGATCGCAGACATACACAACAGCTTCAGCACTCTACAGTCGCACGCCACATCCGAACCACCGCCCCCCACCACCACCCTCCGCGCCTGGACCCCGATCAGCTCCGAAGACACCGTCCGCACGATGAACACCATCCACTCCGGGTCTCCGACCGACCCCTGCCCCCACCATGTCTTCAACAAGGCCGACGCTGTCATCGCACCCCACCTGCGAGACATCATCAACACCTCCTTCGACACCGCTACCTTCCCGGAGAGCTGGAAGCACGCCGAACTCAGCGCTCTACTAAAGAAGCCATCAGCCGACCCCACCGACCTCAAGAACTACCGCCCCATCTCGCTGCTCCCGTTTCCAGCAAAAGTCATCGAGAAGACCGTCAACAAGCAGCTGTCCGCCTTCCTCGAGACGAATGGATCCCTCGACCTCTCGCAGTCTGGCTTCCGAGCCAACAACAGCACCGAGACCGCCCTGATCGCAGCCACCGATGACATCCGAACCCTGCTCGACAACGGAGAAACAGCGGCCCTCATCCTCCTAGACCTCTCCGCAGCCTTCGACATGGTCTGCCACCGTACCCTAGTGCAGCGCCTCAACAACGTCGGAATCCAGGAGAAGGCACTGGAGTGGATCATCTCCTTCCTCACCGGAAGGACACAGAGAGTCCGCCTCCCACCGTTCAGATCAGAAGCCACCGAAGTCATCTGCGGCGTTCCTCAAGGCTCCTCGCTTAGCCCAACCCTCTTCAACGTCTACATGAGCCCCCTCGCAGCCATCGCACGCCAGCACAACCTCAACATCATCTCTTACGCCGACGACACCCAGCTGATCCTCTCCCTCACCAACGACCCCGACACCGCCAGAGCCAACCTACACGAAGGGATGAAAGAGGTAGCCGAATGGATGAAGAACAGCCGCCTGAAACTGAACTCGGACAAGACGGAAGTCCTCATCCTGGGTTCCTCACCCTCCGCCTGGGACGACTCCTGGTGGCCCCCCACCCTAGGCAACGCACCCAAACCAACAGACCATGCTCGCAACCTGGGCTTCATCCTGGACGCCTCCCTCTCCATGACCAGACAAGTCAACGCCGTCTCCTCGGCGTGCTTCAACACCCTGCGCATGCTACTGATAGAGATCAGGGTATCTAAAATATGCCCACTACCACGGATAGAGTAATCACACAGTTACACGCACATACATACATCATACGCTAGGGCCCATTTCACTAACACACGCTCAAATACTCTACCAGCAATAAACCTGTGGAAAGAAAACACTAAACACCCTGCATCAATATCAGGTCGATCAGATCTGGTTTTGTGACTGTCCTAATCAATAACATAATCTACACAACATATACAATAATGATCAAAAATATGAACCCAATAATTGACAAGAAAGAAAATTCAACACCATGTTTAAAATTATATTGCTTTATCTAAAATTAGTCAAAGTAAAATCAATCAGAATAAATCATTTCTCATAGTTACCTATTCTAACTAAGTGTCAGAACGGGTCAGGACAAGTCTCTCGGTAAAGTCTTTCAAGACGAAGTCCTCAGCATCAATCCTCAGCAACGCAGCTTCACGCAGCAAAGGTAAAATGGCAAGTGGCAAAGCCCTCCCTAGGCTAACAATCTTTATAGTAAAAATTACAATGGAAACACACATTAAGTTTGCAAAATACACTGAATCACTGAGCAGAGCGAGAAGGAAAGGATGCAACATTGCAACATTTGTGAACCTCCGCTCAGGAAAAATACACATAGCGAAGACTACGGAACAGGAACCAAGAAAATAAAACATGTATCACATTTAATCCGGCTTCTCCTCGGCCATCGAGCCACAGTTCAGAGTTTCCCTCTAAAGCTCCTTTGTTTTTCAAGATTGCCAAGGACACTTTCACTTCTCTTGGAGAACTCCTAAAAACTGCTGCTGTCCTCATGGAAAGTTTCATTCAAGGACCATGGTCCGTCAACTTCAAGACCATTTCCAGCAGGGGTCTCCCTCGTCACGTCTTTCACATTTTCACTCGAGGCCAGGCTCATAAAATCTGTCATCATGGACTAGGCCTCCATAGGCCACAATAGACCATCTCAATTAAAAGAAATAAGAACAACGTTACTACAACATAATGATTAAACAGTGTTAACCCCACTAATACCCTTATGTGTATGCATTTATCTAGCTTTTGCAACATAAAAAAGCATTAATTCAGACAGCGTTTTGTGCTCAAAATAAACAGCACACAGCAACGTTTAAACATGAAAACTTGCACGTTATTTTTTAGAAAACAGAAACAGCACACGTATACTAACCCTCGTGTAACTTTCTCTTATGTTAAGACAAACGGATTGATTAATAAAAAACACACTTGCACAAGACAAATAATTAATTGTTATTTATTAATAATTAATAAAACGCATAGACATACTAAAGCTTCAAAAGCCCCTGAATTTTCTAAATGAAAACTCTGCTCCAGCACTACGCAAGATCTTCCGGTGGATCCCCACCGAGACCAGGAAAACGGTCACCCAGGCCCTCGTCACCAGCCGTCTGGACTACGGCAACTCCCTCTACGCCGGAACCACCGCCAAACTCCAGAAGAGACTCCAGCGGATCCAGAACGCCTCTGCACGTCTCATCCTGGACATTCCCCGCCGCAACCTCATCTCCGGACACCTGAGAGACCTGCACTGGCTCCCGGTCAACAAGAGAATCACCTTCCGTCTCTGCACCCACGCACACAAAGCCCTACACAACCAAGGCCCAGGATACCTCAACAGCCGCCTCAACTTCTACGCTCCCAAACGCCAGCTTCGATCGACCAGCCACGCCCTCGCCTCCGTCCCCCGCATCCGAAGAGCCACCACAGGAGGAAGGTCCTTCTCCTACCTCGCCGCCAAGACCTGGAACTCCCTCCCGACCCACCTCCGCCTTACCCAGGACCACCTCGCCTTCAGGAAGCAGCTCAAGACCTGGCTGTTCGAGCAGTAGCGGACCCCCTCCCCTAGCGCCTTGAGACCCTCCGGGTGAGTAGTGCGCTATACAAATGCTTTGATTGATTGATTGATTGATTGATTAATGCATGTTCTTGCAAGGGATAAAATTATATCTTCTGGTGACCAGAAACGGGGGGGCATTTGTAAGTGGGCCCTTGGTTTTAAACTACTGTCTACTTATGATGTCTAAAAACTGTTCTCCCCTCACACAATGTGGTCCCTTTTATTTGGACTAGTGATCTCCTTTTTGTGTGTTAGTCATCAACAAGGATGTTTGGAATTGTCCTTAATATATTGTGCCATCCCATCTATCGTTCCATGCCCTAATTTAGCGGGATGTATGGTTTCTAATGCCTGGATGCTGTTCATAATGATGCATTAGCCCTTTTCAAGCTTCAAAGATTCACCCCTGTAAAATCAAGTATAAGAGTGACAGTATATCAAATGTATGTTCGGTTGTCATATGCAGTGGGTATTTCTCCTAGAAACTCTGGACTATTGTAGTACTAAACTTTGTCCACTTGGTATGTATTTTTCTAACACTCATTTCCCCTCTAAATGTTTCATGGTTCAGAACGGATAGGTGTGAGATTGTGTGGTTAGTAAGGACGACTTCTAAGGTTTAAAAAATAAGAGGGAAAAATAGATAATATAGGAAGACTTTATGAAAGATAATGAGTAGAAGGAATCATGTATAAGCTAGTTTGTGGAGGCAAAACAGATAATAGTTTAGTATGAGATTACAAGAAACCAATTGCTTTTGTTTACGTTATCAGAAAGCACTAACCTTGAACTCGAGTTCTAACAGAGTTGATGCACTTTTCCATTTTACACCACCTTCAGCAATATCCACATAGACAAGTACATGACGGTAAGGGGAAACACAGGCAATGTGAAATGGGATAAGACAGAAAATAGACACTAGACTCTACCACTCTGACTTATCACATCTGCTGATAACTGAGAGCTGAAAGGAGTAATTGGGTGTGGAAAGGCAAGGAGTGAAATCTTATAGTATCTGGCCATAACAGGCCTGCATTTTACTGTAACAGGGGAAAGACGCACCTTAGTGAGGTGTTTGTGATACCAACTCTCTGTAATTAAATGTAAGCTTGTTAATCTTGAAACTAAAGATAGAAGAAATGAATATGTGAAATATATGTTCTTCAACCCTACTTTCCATGAATAGCATTATTACATTAAGCTTTGCCACTAATACCCTCTTGTTGAAAGATTTTTTATTGTTTCTGCTTAACTTATGTGCCACTGCCTAGTAATTTCCACACACTATTATCTTGTGGTTCTTAACTGGGCTACTCTTAAAAGCATTAGTGAAACTTTGAATACCTTACACATTACCATAAATACTTAGCAAGTGAAGTTTTCGTTTTAACTTAAGAATCCTTCCTGTTTTATCACTGGATAGCGCTAAGCAAAAATGACAATCCTACAGGTCAGGTTAAATGCTCAATATAATTCAAAACATGCTTTTACAACATGGCTCAGCATTCAGAATACTTCAGATTTTTCCCAATATCCTTCAAAATAATTCCAAAGTAACGCAACAGTTTTTGAAAAGAAAATCTTAGATCCACAAAGCAAGGTTCTGGCTGTGGCCACATAGGTCCACGATTGCCTAGCAAAGCCACCATGGGCTATGCAGAAAGTTATAACTTGGAATCCAAGATGATCATCGCAGCTCCAAACTACAGCGGAACCTCTCGCCAGGCAGTGCAATCACCCTGCAATGACCCTATTTTCCCTGACATGACTAAACACATTCAGGTTTAGAGTACCACTCCCCTGATTGGTGGACTCATCTGAACCTATGCCGTATGATGCAACTTGAAACAGGGCCATGGATCACAGCACTCACAGTTCCTGATCGGAACAGACACCGACTGATGACCAGTCTTGCATCAAGGACATAAGGTTCAACTCTCAGTGGAACTAGCCTGGTCCCTGTATCTAGTCAGCGCTTCATCACGATCAGCCTGAACTTGTGACTTTGTCCTGGTCCAGTGTAGCCAGATAACCCACAGTTGGCTTTTTGTGCTTTAGGGGCTATTTACTTAAACATTTAAATTGAAAATCTTTGATTCTCCTGGAAGGACTTTTGTCATTCTGGTATCATTTTATTTATTAAAATGTACCTTATTTCTTTAAATTGTCTATGTATTTTTCTTGTGTTTTGTTTTTACTTCATTACTGTTTGTGTGGTGCATACATTCTTTACACTTTGGTCTAAGTTAAAACTGATGACTTTGTGCTAAGCTACCATAGGGCTAAGCACAGATTAATTTAGTGACGTTTGTGGTTCACCCAGAAAAGGATTGTGGTTGTTGTTTGAGTGGGGCTTCAATGTTTGCAGTCCTTTATCCTTCATATTTTAGATATAAGCATAAGCTATTAAGGAGAAAAATATCACAGAATGTACACTTACTCCCTCTGAATATGTCACCACCGTAGATTAATTGATTCATTTCTATGGCTACAACATATCATTACAAACGAGGAATGTATGGAAAAGTTAAGTTTTTCCAAAATTCCAAAATGAAAATATTTTAGCCACTGATGTGGATATATAAGTTAAAGGAAGTATATTGAAAAATAAGTGTTACAAAATGTTGTAGAAAAACAGAAAATTAAATTGTGTTTATTGTTGTAACACATGCAAATGTAACAACACATGGTACGCATTCTCATCTGCTCCTTCCTATACAAAGTAAGCTCCTGCCATTTATTTTAAATCAAGTGTCTATTATTTTTGGCTGTGTAACTGAAATCTCATTCGGGTTTCTGCATTTGTTTGACACAAATAGCAAGGCTTTTAGTTAATGCATCTTAAAAAAGATTCAGTCCTGTTGCCACCTCTTCATTTTTCCTTTTTATACAATTCCGGTAATACCAGAGTTACAAATGCATTCTGCTATTTGAAATCCGGAACCAGAATTCAGTATGCACATTTCCACTTGTGTTTCTTCCTTTATTCTCAATTCTGCTAAAAGGCAGGACAGCACAATGAAAGCACCTTCCACATCCCGGCTTCAATCCCAACTGCCACACCTAAAAACCCCAAAGGCTTAAGTTCCTAACTACCTCATAATGGAGCTGTGCACATTCCGAAGTGGAATACAGCAACACCACACATCCCCCTCCTGCATATATTGAGTAATACTGCTAAGAAAGACATTTGAAGAAAGAACATAAGAAACTATATACAACACAAACTGTTCCCCAAGAAAACAAAGAAACATAACATAGAATAATACACATTGTTTAAAAATAGGGCATAGGTTAACATAACAAAATCCTTCAGCCTGTTAGGAGTGTGAATAACTCTTCCCTATTTCCTTGAACCAACTTCCGCACACTCATGTTTCTCCCCAGTTTCATCCAAAACCTCAGTCTCACTTTGCACCTCCACTTGCTCCTCATCCACTTCATCCTCCCACAACCAATCACTTAGATCTAACTTATCCCCATCATCTCCTCCTTTTCCTTTTACAAAAACCTTACGCTTAGCTAAATGACTCTTGTGCCACACACAATAGTCACTTAGTTTTGTGGAGTTTTTTAAACATTCGAACACTCTCAACAGTTCAGGAATACACTCTACCCTTTTGCCACTCTACCCAGTTTTTAACCTTCACTCAATGTCCCATGTTGGACATCTCCTCTCTGGTCGCATTCCTCAAATCATAATTCCTTTTGTACACACTTTGTGCTTTGAAAATGTTTGTCTTGACTACCTCAGGAGACCACTCCACATGTCTTGTACTATCCAACCACCCAATGCTTTTCTTCGTAAAGGGCTCCCTGCCTCGTATCAATATCAAAAGGGCTGTACCCAGTAAGGGATGGTGTAAATCTGTAACCCCACAACATTTTCTTCAATTTCACTTCCCATCTCCTCTTCTTCTCACACGCTTTTTGAATAATACCCTTGATCACTTGATTAGATCGCTCCACAGCCCCATTTCCAGCTGGGTAATAAACAGAGGTTTTGACATGCTGCTCCCTATTCTGTCGTGTAGTTCCAGTAAACCTATATAGGATCTGCGCATTTAGACAACATACACTATAGGATTAGTGTCAATCTGATTCTAGACACCCCTACCGGGTATGTTAACCTGTATATCAGCTATCTCACAGTGGCACTAGAAACCCGTCTTACCAAGGAGAGAATAGTAGGCCTGGGCATAGTGGGCGTAGCGGGGCTACGCGGAGCGCCACGGAGGTGATAACAAACTCCATGGCACTTTGCGTGGCTCCACTACGCCACCCGCCTCCCACCCGCCCTATTATTAACAATTGCTAATGTTTTAAAAAATAACTTTATAGCACCTTACCTTATCTGCGGCGTAAGGTAAAGTGCTTTAAAGTTATTTTAAAAAACTTTAGCAATTGTTAATAATAGGGTGGGTGGGAGGCGGGGGCAGGCCAACGCTGCTCCACCGCGGAGTGTTTTGCCTGCTCCTCGTTCTTCACAGAACGCGGAGTAGGCAAAATTCCGCACACTCCGCGGGCGGAGCGGAGTTCTCCACCCACCCTTAGAGAATAGTTCTTGCCAACTATTGAACATTACAACCTTGATCTCCCAGTTTCGTGGAAACAGTGCAGTACTATTTGCTCAGTCACTCATGCTCACTTCGTCTCAGAGATATATACAGAATAAACGGGGACGCTTTTCAATAAACATTTATTGCACCAGAGTCATTCTAGCGTAAAATAGGTGTGCTGAAACAAATATTAGACAGTAACCGATATAAATTATCATAAGCACTAACAGAGTAACATGATGGTAGATTTCTATCACTGTGCTAAAACAATGAATACAGGCAAGAATATAAAATACATTACAGTAGAATGCGTACTCCTACGATGCGACCCTAGCAAGAATGTGGGTGTAAAGCCAAGAATCCCTCTAGAATAAGGTCAACCCCATTACCTGAAGTGAGAGACTGTGGGATCCCGTCTTGGTCTCGAGATGGTCACCCCACAAGGGATGTCAGACCAATGCGCGCTGGAGTGTCTGCGTGCAGGAGCCTCAGTGTCTCGCGTCAGTGTGTCAGCATGGAAGTCCTTTTCTACTCTGACAGCCTCAGCAAGATATGGTGTATATATACCCAAAGTGGTACCCCCTGGGGATATACCTCGCTGTGTCATTTCGGACTAGGAGGATGGAAGGAATTACCCTTATACATAGTTAATATGCAGGAGATGGTAGGCCTGATGTCCTGCTGTGATTCCAAGAATCCTCATGCATAATATATGACGTTTAAGCTTTTCAGAGAAAACCCCATGTCATCTTTGAACATTACCGGAACTAGGAAAAAGGTCAGTACTAAGAACTGTTATGCTGTGTAATATCAGGGGAATGCAGGTGAAAGGTTAATTCAGTACTTGAGCGATATTGGCATACCAATATGGAACATAACAATTCCTTTTAAAAAATTGCTCCACTTGTGAAGCTGTAAAATGGGTTCCATTGTCACTCAGAAGTCTTTTTGGCAACCCTTCTCTCATAAACACTGCTTCCAAAAATTTCACAACAGTGTCCGCATCAGCCCTCTGTACTACCTCCAACTCCACCCAGTTGCTGAAATAGTCCACCACCACAATAATGTACTTATTCTCAGCTGACACAGACTGCACCGGACCCACAAAATCCACTGCCAACATATCCCAATGCCCCATCCAAGATGGCATCTTGTGATGCTTGATGTGTTTCATCACTTTCCCACACAAGACTTGCTCATGTGACCTCTTCACATACAGCGAGGCAGCAACACTGTGCACGAGACCCCTCCTTAGTTTGTACACCTTGTGATGCTCTCCGACTTCACTGAGTTCTAAAACAACTCCACCACAGTACCTCGGCCTGTAGTCCACACTTTCATGCCTCCAATGGAAGATCCTACGCAGTCAACACCAGTAACTACCTTAAGGTAACTTTCCCTTCACTTATAGATTACACTAATTCCTTCCGCCGGTAATACTTCGACGTACGCAAACACCTTCGCCGATTAAACCACTGACACGCAGGTGCTATGCAGAATTGAGCACGTCGCCAACTTTGCAATGCTCAAGCTTGTGTATCTTCCTTTATTCTCAACTCTTCTGAAAGGCAGGGCAGCAAAAAGACAGCAGCTCCCACCTCCTGGCTTCACTAACAACTGCCGCCCCCAAAACCCCCAAAGCCTCACCTTCCTAACTACCTCACAATAGCGCTGTGTATATTCCGAAGTGGAATGCGGCAACACCACACAGAATTCATGACCTTATGAGTGTACTTCTGGCAGACGGTTTCTCTAAAATAATACTTTCGCGACTGTAGCAGATTCTCTACAATGTCAGTGCCATTTCATGCTAGCACATAGAAAGCTGAAAAAATTGAGGCTTTGGAAAAGATTCTTTCAAGTGTAGCTCCTGCAACCACATTATGTGAGTGAAAGTAATCATAGCAAAATAGAAACAAAATCACTGTTTATCTAAGGATGTAATGTAGAAATAAAAAAAAATCACGTTTACAAAGCATAAGTAAAATTGCTTATTTCAACCAGTTTATGCAAATAAATAATGATACTTATCATAAATAAATATGAGGTGTGTCGCCCTGCACCACCGTTTATAGCTCACTGTGGCTCTCAATATGAGTGGCCCAGAATAATCGCTCTTATTTCCCCACCCTGGAATTACAATTAAGGGGGTCCAGGTAATTGTGTGGTAGGGAAATAACAGAGATTACAAGATGTTGGGGAATAGCATGCCGAACAAGTGTATTTGTGCTGAGTCCCTCACACATTTCTTTATGGTTTCCCCAAGTGAATGAAACAACATGGGTTTCATCACAAAATGTATTAGACTGCACACTTTGAAGTTACACAGTGCTTAGTGCCTGTCAACCACTACTATGAAAACAGATTTCTGAAGGTGGTTCTGTGTAAAAGGAAGGTTTGCATATGTTTGTTGTGTGGAATTTTGTTGTAATTGTGATGTGCGCTGCTGTTCATTGTGCTGTTGTATTTTTTGTTTCCTTTTGCAATGGGATTTTGATTTATACTGTGGCTGTTCATTTGCTATCTGTTTTATATGTTTTCTTGTGCCCTTTTATATTTTGTGTTGCTTCTTCTGAGTTATTCTAGGTTATTGTGTTATGTTTTGGTGCTTTATTTGGATGTGTCAACCTATGCTTCTTCACCTCCAACCAGAAGTTGTACAGTTCTTTAAATATTCCATGACTGACAAACAACATATACCAACTGTCTAGGGTGGTAAAAGATCATTACTTGATGTGTTCATCAAGTGTAGGTAAGAGTCAGCACAAAACTATGGCAGAGATTGTTCCTTAGCTTAGCGCTTCCAGTTCTCACTTTATGTATGTATGTGGTATTATTATAGCACAAAGATAGCCAAAAGGCAGTCTAATGCTATAGGGGTTCAAAGACACACAGTCAATTAGTAATAGGAGAGGTAGCTGGATTATGATAGCATGTGTGTATTGTCACTGCATTGTGATGAAGTGCTCTTTATGTGATAAATCCCCATACCTCACAATTCTGTTAGGCCCGCTCCCTCCTGTTACTGGACCTATGGGTAGATATATTAACGGCCCAGTAAAAATAAGTATTTTTACAGAATATACACTCAGGACTTGGTGTCCTGTAGAAATCACTTAAGCAGTTACACAGTGGAAAGATCCCTAACAGTCATAAACTCTCCATATCTGGCTCCAGTCATCACTTCTTAACTTCCTAGTCAAAATATTTAGTTATATCAAAATTATGATACAGTCTAATCATGACAGTAAATGCAGCTTTGAATTCTTGTTTAGCACCCTCAAAAAGCAAAAACCTGAACCAATACACAATTAGTCAGCCTCCCCTCTTTCACATCCCCACCATCTGTTGACAATGCTGGGACACCTCAATATACATTGCCATCTATATAAAGTCCTAAAAACCCAGAAGGCTTGACGGATAAACCGTTCACCAATAAATCACAAAAAGGGCAGATTATCCTGTCCATTTAAGAACCCAGTTAGACTCTTGCGCCCTTTAAAGATGGAGACCCTAGTCTTAGCATGAACCCACTTTTCAGTCCAAGTCACTGTTGCTGCAGACAATACAGTTACCATTGAGTCGGGCTATGTTACTATAATACAAATTAGGTAACTGCATCCATAACAACCACTAAAAACTATTCCTATTGGCACTTCACCGTAGGCACCAAGAATTCCATAGTTACTCATAGTCTAATGGTTTCCTCCTCCTTCAAAATACAAACAGCCTATCCTGGAACCTACCTGCCTCTGTCCCAATAGTAGGTCCAGCTGAAAGACTGTTCCTGTATTATAGCCACAAATTATGGAGAAGTGGATTAGCAATAATGAAGGCATCTCACCGGGTCTATAATCAATAGTCCTAAGGTACGTTACATATTGTGCTTCACTATAAATAAATGTGATCATAGAGATGGTGACCATATAGGTTCAGCAGAGAACATGTCTGTGATCATATTTTAAATAAAGTGAACTTTTTTTTTTAATAAAGTGCAGCCCGTTCTCCTTAAAGGAAACAGGGTTGAACTTAAAAATAATTTTCTTTTTAATTTAAAGTTGTCAAATGTCCTATGAACCACTGAAGACACCTCAACAAACTTTTTTTTAACATTCACAAAGGAGAGAGAGAGAACCCCCTTTTGATTTACAAATGGAATACAACTTCCTTTGAGGTGTTGTAACATTTTGATGTTTTGTGACTGAATTTTGGTTGCAAACATTGAAACCTGTTGTTAGAACTGGGGGTCTCTAGTTGGCAGAGGTAGGTACCTTTGACCAAATAGGGACCCTTGCTTCTAAGTCAGGGAAAGGGAATTACACTACTGGATAACCCCTGCTCACCCCCTTGGTAGCTTGGCACGAGCAGACAGGCTTATCTCAGAGGCAGTGTGTTAAGCATTTGTGAACAAATACAGTAATACACTGAAAACACTACAGATGGACTCCACACAGGTTTTATAAAAATAAGTATTCTTTATATAGACTTAACACAAGACCACAAATGACAAAAATCCACAATACTGTACTCAATATTGACTTAAAGATGGTAGAATTAACTTAGTTCAAGTTGATGATAAATGCAACACAGTTCTCACAAAAGTACCTGGATGCGTAACGCAAAATAAACAAAAGGCATGCAGCATTGGAGATGCGTTGGTTCCTTGCTTCGGGGGAGACGATGCGTCATGCCTCAATACTTGCACAGAGTCGGGGATGCGTCTTGATCCTTATCGGAGAGGAGGTGATGCATAGATTCCCGTGCTGCAGCCCGGTTGCAATGCGGCAAGATGGCGCCTCGATGCGATGCGACAATCCGGTGTGATGCGATAAGATGGCGCCCTTGATGCGACAATGTTGAGACGATGCGGGCACGACCTGGTAGCCTTGCGGCGACTCTGTACTTTGGAGCCGCGACAGGCCCTGTGCCACGCTTCTCCGATGATGCGACGGCGACCCTCTGGTTGTGACGCGCTTCTCCAGTGAGGCGACAGCAGACAGCTGTGACGAAGGCACGCTTTTGGGAGATGCAGCGGCAGCATGCTTCTACGGCGATGCGATGACTACAGCTGCGGCGGCGACACGCTTGTTCTTGTTGTGTCGCGCTTCCAGCTCCCAGCGACATGCAGGCTTCTGCAGATAGATTTCCCAGCAAGGAAATTCAGAGGGGAGCTGGTGGTGAAATCTGTTGTCCCTGAGACTTCAGCAGGAGGCAAGCACAAGTTCAAGCCCTTGGAGTAATATTCTGCAAGATGATGAAAGTTCTGTAAAAGTTCCTACTCCTCTCCTTGGCAATGAAGACACCACTGCAGTCCAACGCAACAACACAGCACACTGGCAGGGGGCAGTCCAACTCCTACAGCTTTCTTTGGTTCTTCTCCTTGGCAGAGGTTTATTCTTCATTTTCCAGAAGTGATCTAAAGTCTTGGGGTTTGAGTCCCCATATTTATATTACTTTTCTCTTTGTTCTCTGAAGGCAGAGAAGCCTTTGCCTAGTCCAAACCAGTTCTGGTAAGTCCTGGAGCACTTTGTTTACCTGACTCCTTCTTTCCTTTCAGAGTGCAGGGCAGAGACATCAGACACACCACAGGAGGTGGAGCCAGCATTGTGGAGGGAAGGCACAGCCCTATTCAGGTCCCAGGTGCAACGTCTCCCACCCATCTACATGCAGTTCTTTCTATGCAGCCCTGTGCTGACTCACCCTCTACCCTGGAATCCCCAGCCCCTGTCACTCACAGAACCCGACACACAATGCACATCCTAGCAGATGCAGGCTTGGACAGTTAAGAAAATACAGAGGGCCAGATTCACAGAACTAACTTAAGACAAAATCTTAAACGTACTACTTTTGGTATTCACAGAAGGCATTAAGTAGTAGTAAAGTTAGGATTTTGTCTTAAGTCTGTCTTAAGTCTGTCCTAAGTTTGTCTTAAGTTTGTCTTAAGTCTGTCTTAAGTCTGTCTTAAGTTTGTCTTAAGTTTGTCTTAAGTCTGTCTTAAGTCTGTCCTACTACTTTTGGTATTCACAGAAGGCATTTAGTAGTAGCAAAGTTAGGATTTTGTCTTAAGTTTGACTTAAGACAGACGTAAGACAGACTTAAGACAGACTTAAGTCAAATTTAGGACAGACTTAAGACAAACTTAGGACAGTCTTAAGACAGACTTCCAAATTTAGACAGACTTAAGACAAAATCCTAACTTTACTACTACTAAATGCCTTCTGTGAATACCAAAAGTAGTAAGTTTAGGCTTTTGTCTTAAGTTAGTTCTGTGAATCAGGCCCCTACTTTCTAAAAGTGGTATTTTCAAATACAGAATGTTAGAACTAAGTTTACTAAAAGATGTATTTTATCATTCTGAGTTCAGGCATACTAAATTCGAATTTCTACCATGTTCCCTGAGTCAGTTAGGATTATAAGATGTAATAATCAAACTGTCCATTCTGGCCTACTAATGTCCGAAGGATCTACTGACATAATGGTTATAATGGATTCTTTCAGGACAGTGCCTGTTTGGGTCTGCTAGAGCCAGATTCCCTGTTCTACTGAAACTTTAATTGCAAGATACAATCATGTGCAGCACCCAGCACCTCATATAGCCAATTCCCATAATTACAACCTGATATAGATGTCCCAGACACTCACATAGCTTCGCATAACACATAACGACAACCTTTCACACATCTCACTAACTATCACACCTTCAAACTATAGAACAAACATCCCAACTCACTCTCATCAACAGTACCTCTGTAGGACTCCATGCACCAAGCATCGCAGACCTCATCACCTATCACAAGCTTGATGCCCTCTTCAATATAGGAACATGGAACGTGCCCAACCAAGACATCCTTCTTTCCACATACAACTGCATCTATCATGTGGACTGGACACATAAGAAGGGAGGAGGCCTTGCTGTCATCCATAGGTCCTCCTGGTCCTACACCTTAGGCAAGGAAGTAACACTCAACTCCATGAAGCTGCTCACATTTCATTTCCCACTCTTTGCAACTCAGACCGTCACCTCCCATCCCATCTACAGGCCTCCTAGGCAGATCACGGATACTGCTGATGAATTCTCAGATCCACAAACCAACTCATCCATCAAACATGCCGACACCTCCCTCTCGGGTGACTTCAACCTGCAAGACAACACAAGCTCCAAAAATAAGAGATACGTTCTTCAACCTAATTGATACATTCAACATGGTAGAGCATGTCACACACCCAGCACACTCCAAAGGCCATATCATTGACTGTGTCCTGTCAACATCATCAACAATCCAGTAAAAAAGACCTGTCCACCCAGAATGCACCGACTGCTTTACCATCACAATCCAGAGGCCAAGCAATTTGCCAAATCAAAAAAGTCCACACAAAGAGAAGACCAAGCCGTCAGATCCTTCATAGGCTTTTCCATAGACAACTTAATGCTTGCACTTATCTCTCACCCTATCAGCTCTATGTAGCTTCAGATTATACCACAGCATGGAGATCTAAACCTTACACATAGAAGATGCCTTTTTGATCACTAATGAAGATAACCCCTTCCTTCTGATATTACTGGACGTCTCAGCTGCCTTTAACACTGTCGACCATTTACTGGCAGTGTCCTCACTAGTTCTCCTCCTACTTTTCTAACAGACACCAGTTTGTTCACAAGGGCCCATTCCGGTCACAAAAGATCCCATTCTCCTGTGGAATCCGCAGTACTCCATATAGTCTCTTGTCATTTTCAGCCTATACATGGAGCCCCTTGGTGCTTTACTCACAGATAATCCCATATGAGTAATATGCCGATAATACACAAATTTACTTGAAAGTTTACTCTCTTTCAGATATACAGTGCTTTACACAATGCTTGCACATCATCCAGACCTGGATGCCCAGTCCCTACCTGAAGCGCAACGCAGTCAGACAGAAATCTTGTTGTTTGCCAAAAGCAATAACAAGATATAATAAAAACCTGGCTCAATGGCTTGCTGGCTTCAAACCTCAGCTTTCATTGAATGAGAAGTCACTTTTATTCACCTGTTATGTTATGTTAAATTTCTTACAGAGCGCACATACACCGATTGGTTTCTTGGCGCTGACCTAGGATAATACTGGTGCCCCATGTGTTTGATCATCTACTGGGTTTTAGGTATAAGCTTGGATATATAACCAAGTCTTGAGAAGCCTCCTTAATCTAGAGTATTCAGTGCAGGTTCTGATGTCCAAGGGAAGAGTATTCCAGAAGCTGGGTGCCAATACTGCAAACCTAAGACCACCTTGTTGTTTCCGTTTGTATGAAGGAATGATTAGGAGGTTCTTATGAGCGGAGCACAAGTTCCAGGAAGGTATGCCGATATATGAGTTTGGGCTAGCACCATGCAGGGACTTAAAAATGAGGCAGCCAACTTTTAATGCACATCTTTGTGGGATAGGAAGCCAATGTAATGTTTCCATAATGGGTGAAACATGTTCCCATCTGGGTTGCTGAAATATCAGCCAGGCTGCTTGATTCTGCACCAACTGCAATCTTTTAGCCACCTGGCCACTAACCTCACCCTCAAGGAATACATTGCTAAAAAAACAAAAGCAGGCTGGTACCAGCTCTCTTCTCTGAAGAAAGTCAAACTATTTTTATCAGAAAGTGACTGCAGAACTGCTGTTTGAGCCCCCACATTTTCTCATCAGGATGGTGGTAATATCCTACTCCATGGCCACCCAGATTCCACAGTGATACCCTTTAGGGACAGCCTATACAATGCAGTACATATAATCCCTGGCACATATCACTTCCTCCCTGATGGGACTCAGTTGGCTTCCCTGTCAGGCCAGCACCATCTTCAAAAACAGATGCATCATTTACAAAGCCATCACAACCAGCATCCTGGCTTATCTTACCGATAAGTCTACCACCTCTGGTGGTTCGGAGCACACCTACAACCAGGACACCATCACACTGCAGACTAAACAGTATTAAAAAATAAACAATAAGACAGCAGGCCTTTTCCATCTATGTACCCAGGATCTGGAACAACATCACAATTCCTAGTTGAATCTGGAAATTGTCCCTGTATGATCTACATACCGATTATTTTACTCTTAAGTGATCATTAGAGATATGTAATCTTCAGATATGGAATGAAGGGTTTGTCCCTATTCTGGTCCTCTTTATCCCTTTATTCCCTAATCTTTGGATGAATAAATAATAGACTTTCAATACTCTCTGTCTGATTTTTATTTGGGTCATATTGAGGGCCGCGTTATATCGATCTCTACGGGACCCTCCTTTGCCCAATACCTTTACTCTAATTTTCGAGTTTCTTTGTTATATGTGTCACATCACATGTAACAAATGCTTAATTACTCTACTATTGCGCAGAGTCTTCATTGTTAAGTTTTGATTGGATGAGTAGTGTAAGGGGCAATTGACAATATGGACTTCTGCACGACTTTGCAACAACCCGACATTTCCGCTGCACTGCCTCGACATGAGTTGCCATGCTACTATACACCTTTAAGTATGTAATTCCATTTAAATATACTTACGTTTTTAAATCTTTAAATATAAATTTTCCCTGCGTAAATGTCTTTTTAACAACCCCTTTTGGTTAGGAGGGGCTGCCATGGGGTCTTGAACCTGGATCCCTGGTGTTGGAATGTGAGGGAAGGATTTTTCTATTTGCAGTACGCGGTCTAGTGTTCCCGCGTGATACCGCTACATGTGACGGATCACGTGGGACGACGCGCGTTGACAGGTGTGACCGGGACGTTCTCAAAAGCAAGGAGGATACGCCATTTGAGCACCCTGCACGGCGGTGAAGGAGGCGCGAAATACAGTGGCGGACAGCAGCCCTAGAAAGCTAGCTATAAGAGGGTCCCCAGGGGGGTAGCCTTGGAGTAGAATGTGTGAGGCTGTCAATACACTTAAGAACGCATTATGCCAGAGGAGATAAGCAACTGGGGCATTGTAATCCTAAATATAAGGGGTCTGCCATTTCCCCTTGATTTAGGTAGTAATAATATCGGAGGAACCTTTATGTAGACCTTTGTAAACATTATGGCGCTGTTTATCAACATTGCAGCATTCATAAATTAAAGCCTATGTTTATATATAATATTAATATGGGTAATGACGTCACCTCCTAGATGAAGAGAAAAACTTGTTCTCATGAGACAACATCTGCACAATAATACATGCGCTAATACACGATCAAGCGCTTGATAGTTGAAGTTTCTGTTCGTAATACATACCTCCCTTCTTTAAAAACTCAAAATCTAAATCTCTGTATTGGCATTTTCTTGTTCCCAGAGAGTGCGTGGGGGCGGCTGTCCTCACTCCCCTGCCATTTCGAGTTTATAAACTCAATAAACTCGGTAAGTTGTGTACCACGAAGGTCAAGGTGTTGTGGTGTCTTTTGAGCAATTGTTTTTTTTAAAGTTGTACATAGCCAAGAATTGTATTGGCATTATGTTTATAAGCAACCATCTATATCTCTATTGGGGGAAGTTTGAGTATGCTTTTGTGGAGACTTTTAAATGTGTGGTTGGGCAGTATTCACCATTTTTATGATATTCTTTAGTATATATAGTGGTGGTGAGTTTATTATTTTTTCTTCACTTATATTTTGTTTTACAACCACTACAGGTTCCTCTCGAAAGGCGAGAGACCTCACTTGAGGTATTTCTTCCTTGTACTTCCCAAATTGGGAGTAGGAAGGTTTCACAACTGGGAACAACAGTGGTGAGAAGTCCTGAGGAAAGCCGGGTTATATTTTTTAGTGCTGGCTGAAACATGTCGACATCCGTGCATAGTGGTGGGGGTTGGAACCTCATTATAAGCTCTCCAAACCCATCACCCACGTTTTTTGCTTTTTCTAATTCCAAACTGGGCATCTAATATTAAATTTGGATCAAGGTTTTCCCAGTATTGGTTTTTAATCACTATCTATCACTGGTTCTGCACTTTCAACTCACCGTTGGTTCCAGGTCATTTTGTACGTTGTATGTTTTTTTCCCCTCCCCTATTGCTCCACCTCCATGCGTTTGGCTGGCGCGGAGGTGTTGTAGCAGCCCTATGATGAAGCATGACACAGCTTGCTGTGTGTGAGGGCAGTTTTACAAATTTGGTGTATTTCCCACTCACTTATTGGTCTCCACGAAATTTGTTTTTATCCCTCTTCTTTATGTGATATCCACAACATCACTAAACCCATCATGTTTGCCCCAACACTGCTTCTATTTAGGAAAGAGTTGTAGCCCCAACTCCTTAAAGAACAATATGCCACAGTGTATTAATGACAGAGTGCATTAACAAACCACAACCACGCTTCCTATTTTGTTAGCCGTTGACTTTGTGCTTCTGTTTGATCATTCACAGTGCACCTCTGCTTTTTGGATAGAAACGTGCACTAGAAATACCATCTAAACACGTACAGGGGTTCATGACTGGTGACTGTTATATGATTGACTTGATCTTAGTTAACATACAGCATGCGAGTGGCCGATGGTGATTGTAAATAGCCTTTGAACAGTCTGGCACAGAGAGGAGCCATTCTGGACCATAGGCACAACTCTTTTTCTTGCAATTATAAAGTGTAAAAAGAACAGAGAAGTTCAGAATCCAACGAGTGTCGGTTAAGATGGGATTATAGCTTGCGACATATGAAAATCAGTCTCAGGCCTGTCCGAGGGAAGGGTCTGGTCTGTACTGCTATGCCATGTCCATTTGATGGTTTATTGGGTCCTTCTCTACAAGTAACGGTTGCTTCCTTCCATGAGATGCCTGTCCTCTCTCTCTGAAAATATAGGAGAAAGGTGATATCAACAGGTTAGTGTGAAGGTATCTTCCTAGAGGGTGATGTGAAGTTTTAATGGCCGTGATCACATTGAAGTGAAGTGCAGTGCCTGACAATTGGTAGTGTTTAAGAGACAAAAGGATGTTCTCAAATATCAAATTGCCTTGTCTTCAACTACCAAAGATGTGGCCTCAGTAGAGGCAGGATTTCTAGCAGATATGTCTGGAGAACAGATGTCATTTTTGGACTATTGAATGAAGTGATTTTATCCACTGTGAGAAAAATTCTCAGGCTTTAGGGGCATGGCTTGAGATGTATGGTCTTGATTAACAGCTCGCGCCGGGACACTCCTCGGAGTAGCTGTGCACTTTAGAAGACAAGTTAACATAACATAACATAACAATTCTGTTCAGGATCTTAAGCCTCATTTGCAGCAGCCTTTAATGAAGACGTGACACCCTGGTATGTCAGGAAGCAATAGTTCTGGGTCTCAGCAAGACTGAGAAGGGAGGTAAAATATTACCCTAAGTGTCTTGGGGTAGGACATTGCTTGTTTGATGCTGTTATAGACTTTTAGCTGTGAATGGCTCGAGAAAATGACAGGATTTGCACAGACTGTGATCATTAGCCAGGTCATATCTGTTCAGGTTGTCAACACAAGTGACCATCTTTAGTCAAAATGCTGTTTCATATTCTTAGTTGTCTCAGGCACCTGTAGTCCTATAAATAAACTTCTTTCTTTGACTCACATCAATCAATCAATAAATCAATCAAACAGGACTTATAAATTCAGGCTAATCACCTGTGAGGGTATCGAGGTGCTGAGTACCTGCTGCTTAGGGAGGGTTCATGTGGTAATGTGTTTCTACATGCTTCTATATTGGAATGCTATGAGCTCATGGAGCTACTGTTCTGACTGTGCTTGTTGGTTCTAAATAAGTCAGTTGCTCCTGAGCCCCTTCTTGAATGGATGTGTTTCTACAATAAACCACTTGCAACCTGTAACCCTCGCAGACCTCATCATTACAGTTCAGTTGAACAGCCATGTTTTGAGTCCTTCCTGAATTCCAACAGAGAGGATGATATCCAGAGTTCAATGGGTAGGTTGTTCCATGACTTTTCAGTGAGGTAGGAGAAGAGGCATCATCCACTGTTACTTTGGTGGATGTTTGGAGAATGAACAAACGAGAGGGAGGCAGAGAACAGGTGTCTGGAGGGTTGGTGGAAGTTCAGGCCATGGTTGATGTATGCTGGTCCTTTGTTGTGTAGGGCTTTATAGGTGCAGAACAGCATCTTGAATTAACATCTGAATAGGGAGCTCGTGGAGCTTCTTGAGGTGGGGGTAATGTGGGTTCACTTTTGGATCTCAAGGATAAGTCTGGCCATTGATTTCTCTCTGGTTTGCAGTCTTGGAGGTGCAAGGTGATTCATGTGTAGAGTGCGTTGCCATAGTCCAGCTGGTTGGTAACTAGGGCTTGAGTAAAATTTCGTTTGGTGCGGTCATGGAGCCATTTGAAGTACTTACAAAGCATGTGAAGAGTCAGGAAGCAGATGAAGGAGACTGCGTTGTTCTGGTTTTTAATGGTGAGGCGATGCAAAGTTGAAGGCATGGTCTGTTAGAGTGACTGAGGGTCCTAGTTCGGAAGGCCACCAAGGGTTTCCGAATATGAGCACTTAATTTTTTTCTGTGTTGAGTTTTACGCAGTTCTATTTCATCTAGTCTGTGATACTTGTTATCCACTTGCGGGTAGCTGGCCATTATGGTGGAGGGGTATTCTGATAGAGAGAGGATGAGCTGGGTTTTGGATATGATGTTTTTTCCATGGGTTCTGAGTATGTTGGCCAAGAGGGTCATGTAGGTGGTGAACAGGGTATGGCTGAGGGACGAGCCTTGAGGGATGTCACAGATGATGTTTTTATTTTTAGGTTCTGAGGTCAAAGGTGGTATGCAATTTCTTTGTCTTCTTGTCGTTAGGAAGGAGGCTATCCATTTGAGGGAGTCTCCTTGGATTCCAATGTGGTGAAACCTCTTGATAAGTGTGTGGTGTGACACAATTTTGAAAACTGCTGAGAGGTCAAGGAGGATCAGAGCTGCCAATTCTTCCTGGTCAAGGAGGGCTCCGATGCTGCTGGTGGCAGCGATCAGGGTAGTTTTGGTGCTGTGGTTGGTCCAGAATTCATATTAGGAGGTTCCAGAAAAGTGTTCTTCTCCAGGTGTTCCGTTAGTTACTGGTTAATGGAACTTTCGAGAAATCTGGTAGGAAAGGGGATTAGATAGATGGGATGGTAATTCTTGAGTTTGCTGGCGTCTGTGGACGGTTTCTTGAGAAGGGTTTTGACCTCTGCATGTTTCAATTCTTCAGGAAAGGTGGGCGTGGTGATGGATGTATTGAAGATGTGGTGAGCTTGTTGTTGATCCTCTTGCTCCAGAGGTTGAAGATTTTGTGGGTATTACTGCGAGGATGGGGTTCATGATGACTGTGGTGTTTTAAGTGGTGAGCTGGTCCCATGTGGTGAGCAGGTGGTCAGAGTTTGAATCTGTCGGAGCAAGGAGGCTAAGGATGTCAGTGGCTGTGGGTTGGGGTTCTACGTTTTTGTACACAGTGAAAATCTTGTCGTTGAAGAAATCACATAGTTTCTTGGAAGGGGTGATGATGTTTTAGGTGGCTGAGAGGTTGGCAAACTCTCTGTTGATGTTGAAGAATTCTTTGATGTGGTTAGAACGGGCTTCAATGTAGTTGTCAAGGGTGCTCCTTTTCTTCTCTTTCAGGAGTTGGTTGTATTGTTTGAGTGATGTCTTGAATGTGGCTTGGTGTGTGGGTTCCTTGCTGGTGTGCCTTTTCATTCATTCATTAATCTTTATTTCGGTTTGAAAAAAACCTTAAAAGATGTATAATAACAATTCATACATGTTGATTAGTAAAACACAGTTTAAAATACAAAACATTCCATTGGTGCTGCCTTAGACAAATGCAGTTACTAAAATAATTACATTTGGGATAATAAAAAAAAACAGCGATCGATATATCAAATAAAATATGATGAAAATGCTAAGCTTACAGACCAATCTAATTAAATCATTGAAGAGAATATAAAATCCAGGTCGGTTTGGGAAGATGCAAGTATTAGAAGGGTATAAATAAATGAATAGAGCTTCCTCTCATAGAATCTGAACAGCGACAAAAGTGCAAGTGCTTTAAAAGTGCTTAGAAGCAACCTTGAATAGCACTTAGCATACAGTCCAATACTCATTGAAGAGAATATACAATCCAGGTTGGGTTAGAAAGATGCAAATACTAGAAGAGTACATATAAATGGATAAAGCTTTCTCTGATAGAATATGAACAGCGACAAAAGTGCAAGTGCTTAAAAGTGCCTATAGCAACCTTGAGCAGCACGTAGCATACACAGCAATACATTCTGCCTGATCTCTAGACAGTTATAAAGTGCAGGTGCAGGAAGGTGCATAATAAAAAATAAGATAACACATACAATTCAGAGCATTAAAATTTAAAACCTGTTTTTTTTCGCTTAGAATACCCACAGGGAACAAATATCTGCTAACACTAAAACAATTTTCTGGGAAGTGTCAGTTTTTAGTATTCTTTTCGCCTCAAAACAAGACCTAGTTCCCAAATTCTGACAGATGGGTTGGATCCATATTTTCCTTGGCATGGCATATGCTGGGCAAAAGAATAATAAGTGTAAATCATGTTCTTGTACATTGGATTGGCATAGTACACAACATTTGTCATTATTCATACCTTTACTTCGACCCTGTTTCACTGAGCTTAAATTGATTTGCAAAACACCACAGCGAAATTTCATGTACAAAGATTTTGCCAACTGGAGCTACACTTCATCCAGATATTGCCCCAAAACTGGAGTTGGTTTCATAAGAAGGAACTGAGACGTTAATCTACCAATATCTGGGCTGAGGGATACACTGCTTTGTATATACACCCAAAAAGCAGTTTTCAAAGTTTTTGGGAAGCTGAAGTTAACAGGGTAGGTGCTTCCCTGAAATGCTTCAACCCAAGTTTACAAAGCCATATTTGCACATGCTTGACCCACTGAAGGCTAGTACCTTGGTCAAACCTTAAAATCTCTTCTAGCCCTTCTTTATAATGTGCTAGTTCTGTTGTGGTCCACAATCGGACCCAGAACAACAATGGTCTCAGTGTAGCCTGGTGGTCAATGCATTTTATGTTCAAATCCATAACAATAGGAATAACAGTTGTGCGCAGAGGGAGATGTAGCAACTTCCTAAAAAACGTATTTTCTTCCCACGCAAAAATATTCCTACAAGTTGGGCCCCCTAATTCACACCATAAAGGGATGCGGATTGTGCCCTGTATTTATACACTTCAAGTGCAGGGGACACTGCCTTAGTAATACTGTTTGCGTGTTTTTTTAATATTGGTAAAGAATTTTGGAGCAAAGTGGTCTTGCTTTTTTGCAGATGTGGGTACCAGGTCCTTTTAGTGTTGAGTGTAATACCTAGGTAATTAAAGTTCAACACATATTCTAGCTTCTGCTTTTTGGACAGTTATGTTCTTCTTGAACAATTTATTTGGATTAACTGCCATGTATTTTGTTTTTCTAGAATTTATTTCTAGACCCTTAGACTCACAATAAAAAACGAAAGAGTCTAATAGACATTGTAGTCTCTTCGGGGTTTGAGATACTAAAAAAGTGTCATCCGCAAATAAAAGAGCTGGTATTAGCACCCCACCTAACTTTGGTGAATCTTGTGTACACCCCAAAAGGTATTTTGGGGCATCATTTACATTCAATGAAAAAAGGGTGGGTGCCAGTTGACAGCCCTGTCTTACATCCCTCCTAATGGGAATTTCCTCAGTAAGCTCTCCCTTGGACCCCATCCGACTTTTGCATAGTTATCATCATGCAGTCTTATTATTTGCACAAGAAGTTCCTCTGGTACACCTTAGTTTTTTAGGGAACTCCATAGCAAATCTCTGGGGATGAGGTCGAAGGCGGCCTTCAGATCTGTAAAAGCTATGTACAAGTGGCATTTTTTTTAAATCGTATATTTCCGACTCATGAATGAATGAATGCGGATTTATAGAGCGCATAGTTACCCGAAAGCATCCCAGCGCTAAGCCGACTCAGAGAGACCAGAGGGGGGTATCAGGGAAAAGGAAGGGGTCAAGGGAAGTGGTAGGTTTTTAGGAGTTTCCGAAATCGCAGATGGCAGGGTTCGATCCTGAGTTTGAAGGGAAGGGAATTCCATAGCTTGGCTGTGTTGACTGAGAATCGCCGTCCTCCTGTACGTGTTTTTTTTACTCTGGGCACTGTGGCTAGGCGTTCATGATCTGAGCGAAGTGGTCTGTTGGCTTTGTAGGGCACGACTATGTTCTTTAGGATGGGGGGGCCCTTATCTTGCAACAATTTGTGTGCCAAACATAGGGATTTACCCTTTCGCGTATTGGGAGCCAATGCAAAAGTTTAAGTGCTGGTTTGGCTGATTTTCTGGCTGGGGCGCCCGTGAGAAGCCGTGCTGCAGCGTTCTGGATTTGTTGGAGTTTGTTAAAAGTGGTTTCCGGTGCCCCAAGGAAGATGGCATTGCTGTAATCCAATCTGGACAGGATAAGTCCTTGGATAAGCAGCTTCCGAGAGGGCTGTGGGAGGAGAGGCAGGACTTTCCGAGCCGATCGAAGGAGGCCGAAGCAGGTTCCCTCCATTTTTTTTGCTTGGGTCTTAAATGAGAGGTCCTGTTCCATCCAGATCCCCAGACTTTTGATCTGATTTTTTGAGGAGGGGGGCTCCCCCAAACAGGTGGGCCAGATGTATGGAGGGAGGGTGGATCCTAGTAGCATAATCTCGGTCTTAGACCCGTTCAGTTTCAGGGAGGATTCACACATCCAGGTAAATATTTTTGATAGGCAGGTGTGGAGGGAGCCCGGTCCGTGGTCGGGTTGGGATAGAGAGACGACCAGTTGGGTGTCGTCAGCGTAGCTCACGATTTTAACACCAAACGGGGCGACTACCTCCTCCAGTGAGGCCATGTACACATTAAATAATGTGGGGCTTAAGGAGGAGCCTTGTGGTACCCCACACTGGAGGGGGATTGCCGCTGATCGTGAGTTATTTTCCCAAACCTGAAAGGTGCGGTTTCTCAAAAATGACGTGATCCAGGACAAGGCTGTCCCTGTTACCCCTATGTCTGTCAGTCGCTGAATGAGGACCTGGTGGTTAACCGTATCGAAGGCCGCGCTTAGATCCAGGAGGATCACTGCCACTGATCCTCCTGAATCCAAAATGCATCTGGCCTCCTCAACGACTGCCAGAAGGGCGGTGTCCGTGCCCTGTCCCGGGCGAAAGCCAGTTTGCGATTTCCGGAGAAGGCCGTTAGACTTCAGGAAATGGGAGAGTTTTTTATTGACTATCCTTTCTGTGACTTTGCTAAGTCCGGGGAGTAGGGAGAATGGCCTATAATTGGCCAGATCCGCTGGATCTAGGAGCGGCTTCATACAGAGGAATCTAAAGACCTGGTCAATTGTACTGGTTCTAGCTCTAAACCCAGCGTGGTGATCTTTTGTAGAGTATCGATTAAACTTATAGGCTGGTAATTTTCAGGGTCTTGGCAATCACCTTTTTTTAAAATGTATATATTTTCAGCCCCTTTCCATGACTCCAGCACTGGGGCGCCTGCCGCCACTGCATTACAAAGAAGATTGATATGTGGGCCCCAAACAGCTTTATCATGCCTCAACAGGTCATCTGGTGTTTTGTCTGGGCCTGGGGCTTTCCGAGACTTTACTCCGTTGATTGCTGCTAAGGTGTCCTCTAAGCTAAAAAACTGGTAGGTCATAGCAGGGATTGTTATATGACCTTGTTGGGTATTTATTGTATCGGTCATAGTCCCTGGATAAAGTTTAGAAAGATGGTTGACCCAGGTACCTGAGTCTAAGAAAAGATCCTTATCACTTCTTCTCAATATGTTACCTTTGGCTATCAATCAACGGAAGCCTACGTGATTCTTGGTTTTGGCTGCAGGAATCAATTCCGTCCAGACTCTATCATCCCAGTTTTTCTTGGTTTGCACTAGTAATCTTTTGTACTTGGACCTTTTATCCCTAAGTGTCTTGACATCATTTGGTTTGGCTGCCATAAAGAGCTCACTCTCAGCTTTGCGACACTCATTATTGTACCACTGATTAGCTGAGTTATTAGCATCTGTCCCCCCCCCTTCTCCCAGAGGATACTACTCAAGATAGGTTTTAATTTTCCTACAATTGTGTGGTGGATCTGTACTATAGGGATCTCTGCAACAGGCAGATCGATGTACAGGGAGATGACATCTAAACAGGTGGTATAAATCCTTGTCATTACCTCCTCTTTTTCGACTATTGATGGCCATTTCAAGGCTCTACGGTTATTGCTAACTGTAGGTTCGGTTGAAGTTAAGTTATTGTCATTGTCTCTCCAGTTCATGGGTTGAAAGAGGAAACCTGCTAATGTTAAACACAGAGGATAATGATCACTATCATCTTGTATTTCAACTGATAAATCGTGGACATTTGGCCAATGGTTGATAGATACCAATATATAATCGATACTGCTCTTACAACTTTTCCTGCTAAATGTAGGAGCATTCAGGCTGCCAGACCAGTCAACCAATGCAAGCCCTAAGTCTATGCTCTGAAACTAATCGAATAAGTTGTGATACTGCAACTGTACAGGGCACTGTGGGGCTGCTATCCAGAGGAGGGATATTATTTGCAATGTCCTCTTCTTCAAAGATGCTTTCTAATCCTACTACCAGTTCAAATTTACAGTGAAAGTCTCCACCCACAATTACTATTGCCCTCGAGTCAATTGTGCCTAAAGATTTGTCTAGCTGGTCTATTGCTGGTGATTCCTTACTTGATGGACTTGGTCTATTATAGATGTTTACTATAGATATCAGTTTCATCATATGTTGAAATCTTTAACCCCAATATATCTTGTGATGGAAGGTCCAGCTGGGTTATATCAATACTTAGGGTGATTTTGACCCAGATGACGAGGCCATCCAAGGGTCATCCTCTAGCTGAGGGGATGGCATTAACGCTGAAGGTTTTATACCCAATCTTGCAGGGAGTTTCCAGGGCCCTAGTTTCTTGCAGCAGACAGATTTCACTGTGATCAGTATATTCCTGCCATTCGGCATCCTTTAGATTTCTTTTCAGCCCTGCTATGTTCCATGATGTCAGCCATATTTCTTGTTGCTGTGTTGGTACACTTGCCATATGTGGGTTATCAAGGACTTGATCTGTCCATATGTCACCTTCTTGAGTTTCGTGATGTTTATTAATGAGGTCAAAAGGGTATGTTTCAACACTATGTGAAGCCAGGTGTAACAAACTTAGGGCCACGGAATCCGAGGGCTGAAATGCAATCAGAGCGGGATCAGTGTGTGACATGTCATTGTCGGCCGGATAGAAAATCAGTTCTCTATGATGGAGTGGGGTATGAATTGGAGAGTCTAGGGATACCAATCAATCCACATTATCTAAAGCTCAGTCTGTACCAGGCCTTTTGTAGGCTTGGGGCAGAGATGCACCGCTTGGATTGTATTTCATCTGTATAACAGATGATGAAGGTGAGCTTGTCCTTACTTCCAGTGCTATTAGATTATGTACCAAGTTCTTGTCCCTTAAGTGCAGCTCAATGGAATCCATTTGAGAGGAGCACAGGCTTTGCCTTTTTGCCCATAGTATGTTTTCTCTGATAACCAATCTACATCCCCTAACCTCTCTAATCCAATGAATCAATTTGTTGATTAGGGAGTTATGATCTTCGTGTTTAGCGTGTAACAGGATTTTAGGCACATTTATCATGAAGATGCTCTTTGCCGGACAATGGGTCAGCTCACATATATCACTACGGTAACGCTTGCTGCTGTCCTCAAATGTTGCATTTCTACCCACTTTACTACCTCCTAATTCCTGAATATTCAAAGTGAAGGATTTTATAGAGGGGTGTGTGGGAATGGACATTTAATGGAATGATGTTATAAGTAGGCTTACGAGAAGCGGTATTATCCTGGTGAGGATGAGATTTTATTTCAGGACCCATAGAATGATCTGGGGTATGTGTTTTAGGTGACTCCCTTCCCAGGAGATGTTTAACCTGGTCTGCAAGGTCTTAAATTAGCGCCTTGAGTGAATTGACTTCAGCCCTAAGGTCACTGATGATCGCAATCGTATCCGTCCCTACTTGTGTAACCACTCCTAACTCAACCTCATGTCTACGATTAGTAAGTTCATGCTCCTCATGCTCCTCATGCTCCTCATGGATAGCACTTAAACTTGGTGGACGTGATACAATCTCTACTTCAACCACCTTCCCACATTATTGTCAGGTAGGTCTAGTAAGGGAGAGAACCTATTGGTCAGGGGGTTGTTGGTAGAATTGTTAGTGTTATCAATGACACCAGTGTCCACAACTGTTGGACTACTGTTGTCCTTGACCGAGAAGGAGTTAATAATCCCTGGTTCCACATCATCAATAACCAATACAGGTTGCGTAACGCTGCTGTGACTGGGGGGCTTGTTTCTTGCACTCCTTGTGGTGCGTTTGTTAAAGATAGAGTGAATTTGTACAGCGAGTTTGGAATTCGAACTATGCGGAGGAGAAGTCTTGACTAAAGGATGTGATGTGATTTACTGAAGTAGATTCAGGAGCTAAAATACATTGCACTCCTCCAATAGATCATCAATGCGATTTAACACACAATTGTTAGCTGCTAATCTATGAGCAACTTTTGTTCTACTAGCTTTCAGACTGGGCCCATCAGACTTCCCAACCCCCTCACTTACAGTGGACTTCCTTTTCCCCATTCTGCCAGCAGAAAAATACCCAAGGAAGAAAAGAATATAAACTTTATACAATAAGTTTTAGGAACAATTTCAAACTTTACCCAGCTCAACGAGTACTAAGGAATGTATAGAAACGAAGTAGCACATCAGGTGCAATAACAAAATAGGGTAGGGAGAAAGAGGAGTTTGGGAACAGCGTTCAGAACTCACAGTTTATGTCTTGACTGACGAGGGTTTCCAATAGGTCTAACAAAGTAAACACAAAGTTAATGCAAAGCCAAAAGAGGTGGCCCAGCCCAGCCTTGTCCTGATGCGAACGGGCGCGTCCCGCGCTACGGGTGCCATGGCTGATTTTGACGCGCCTCCTGGTGCGAACCAAGTGCGTCCGCGGCGTCCCTGCCACAAAGCGTGCTGGGGCTGTAGCCTTCTGCCCCCCGTGAGCACGGCAACAGTGGTGGCAACAGTGGTGGTGGGATTATGGGCACACGGGCTCCATGGGCTCCCCTGAGTTGACAGCTGCAGTCAGGTAAGGACTCCCACACTGCGGGAGCCCTGGACGATTTTGAAGTGCATCCTGGCACGAACCAAGTGCGTCTGCAGTGTCCCTGCTGCAAAGCGTGCTGGGGGCTGTAGTCTTCTGCCCCCCGCGAGCACGGCAGCAGTGGTGGCAACAGTGGTGGCGAGATTATGGACACATGGGTTCCACGGGCTCCCCTGCGGTGACGGCTGCAGTCAGGTAAGGACTCCCGCGCTGCGGGAGCCCTGGCTGATGTTGAAGCGCCTCCTTGCATGAACCAAGTGCGTCCCCGGCATCCCTGCCGCAAAGCAACAGTGGTGGCAACAGTGGTGGCAGGATTATGGGCACACGGGCTCTCCTGCAGTGACAGCTTCAAGAGAGATTCTTCATGGAACATGGATTGTGGTAAAGAATCCCAGTCCTGGTAACTAACTCTGTCTGAATGGACCACGATCCCTTGAACTTGGGTGTTTTCTTTTTTTGTCCTCGGAGGAGATGTACTTCCTTCACTCACGTGATGAATGTATAGAATCTATCTTCTCTTGGTCTCCCGTCAATCTCAGCAAGGTAGGCAAGCAGCTTGTGTCTGTGGCTCCAGGAGCTGCTCTGCACACACGCCCAACAGGGGCTGCCTCCACGGTACACTCAACCAATCCAGCCTCCTTGCTCAGCGGCCAAGCAAACCACCTTTAGTAATTAGACTCCCGAGTCTAGTAGTAGTGGCAAGAAAAGCAGACATCCAAAGCAACATGAAGAACAAAGCGTGGCTCCAACACTCCATGGTTTCCAAGACACCAGCTGCAAGTTTGGAAAGCCTTTTCCTTTCCAGTCACTTGCAGTTGTGCTTTGTGGTTCTCAATTCTGTGTTGCACCAACTGGCCTGCTTGGAGGATCACTTGAGTTTGGTGGGCTTGACGGGGGTGACTCTGTCAGTGCACTCAGTGATCCAGGCGGAGAAGTTCTTGACAGCCTGCTTAAGGTTGGTTGAGCAGTCAGAGTGGGAGTTGTTGAGGTGCTGAGAAGCTAGGTGGTGGTGCTGGGGGATTCTGAGATGATGAAGTAGATAATGGCATGGTCTGTCCAGGAGATCTCGGTGACACAGCTGTACTTGACTTCATCCCAGGCCGTGAAGATGGAGTCGAGTGCCTGTCCTGCAATATGTGTGAGGTTGGTGACAAGTTGGGTAAGGCTGATATTAGGCCCTAAGTGAAAAACTGGCAGACCGAGTGAACTTCCATAGAGTGCTGGTTCATCAACCCGGTCAAAACCCCATTTGGTGGTGGCTGATCCACAAGGTTGGAGTCTAAGCTAGGTCTGCAGTCATATATACGTGACCAGACAGCTTGTCTGCCACAGGGCTGCCAGGTCCTAGTGACAGTTGCATTGTCCTATTTGAGACAGTATGTCTGTCAATACATTTCCCTGCCTAGGATTGTCACGAGAATCATCGTGAGTAGGTAAATCAGGTACTGAGCCTAGTGTGCAGGAAGAAAACTCCCTGCACTTCAGCCCATTGATTGTTTGTTTATCCAAAATAAGCACCCACTTTGGGAGGATTTAAAAACGAATCGCATGCAATGACAGATAAAAATGGCAATGACTCAGCATGTCCTTCAAGCTAGAGTGAAGCTGCCACACTGGCAGGTGACCTGTAATCTTATAGAACCCTGCCAAGCAGGCAGTGCACCATCTACCAAACTACACAGCCCCTAAAAACGTCATGACTTTGGCATAAGCCAATGCATTATTATACTCTTCATTGTCCCTAGTTATGTACTATAGAAGCTTTGACAGAAGGCCCCCGTTAATACTCACCTTTTCTGTAACTCGTACCCACTTATGTTCTATGCTTACATTATTTTCCTTGTTTTCTTCCTCTTCCCCTCATAATGGCATTTTGATTGAATCATCCATGCTCATCTCTGCTCAATAAATTGGATTATTTCTGCTTTGTAATCATCTATTCCTCACTTATTTTCTCAGAGTATTTCTGAACACAAATTGCCACAGAACATTTTTGGATTTGTTGTTATGTTGACTTATTTTCATATAACTGCATGGTGAATGTTGAAATTACCTTAGTCCACTTCTTAGAGTTTCACCAAACATTTGCTGTAATACCAATAACAGATAATTGTGGTATTCATAGTGATACTTCAAATTTAGTTTGAAATGTGGAATCACTTGCAGAAACCAGTGCAGAGATAATGCCATCTTTTCACTAATGCCAACTGAAAAGGTGTTCACACTCTGTAATGTGGTAAACCTGCAGTACACAAAAGGGTCGATTACAAAAATGTATAATGCAATATAATGCCCTGAAGCATGCTACCACTGTATAAAAGTCAGTCTCTCATTTATTTATTACACTCAATTTGTGTGGCTTGTCTTATCACCTGCAATAACAAAATCACTTAACGACTCAACTGTAAGAACTTATTGAACTTGACTGTGACATCATAACGCCTGCTACCACAGCAAGCAGCCAAGGAAAAAGGTAGTGCCCACAGCAAATTTACAGCTGTTGTTTAAATAATGAAACTAATGAACAGTGATCAGCAGAAAGGAAATATTCATGGCAACATATTTGTTTTTCTGTGTTCTACAAGTCTTTACCAGAAAGGTAGAATGTGCACATTATTACATAATTTTGTATTTGAAACTGATGTTCTAATATCCTTTTGCAAACAAAACAAATTACTAACAGCTTTTTAAAGGTTTAATTTTACACTTCAGATACTATTTTTATTCAAGTCAGGAAACATATCTCTTTCATATGAAACACATGAAGGAATAAAGTGGTTTGTGGGAAGGGTGGTCTTGTGTTGAAACTGGCACTTTCTGGTTGGCTGAGGCAGCAACCCAGCTAAACAGAACCTCCCACTCCCATCAGGGACAGGTAATTACACACATTGTATAACCTGCGCTGACTCTTGGGTAACTTGACACACACAGCTCTCCCTCATGCTAAATAGCCTTGAGCATCACAAAAGAGAATTCACATGTGATGTATAAATAATGTTTGTATTCAACACACATAAGAATCAACACAACATGAACATCATAAGTTTCTGGTAATTATTACGATCAGTACTAGGCCCAGCCATATTTGAATAACATCAGTAATATGCGCACTTGGGAAAGATCCTAATCTACACCCCCCCAGCACCCATATGTGGTGCAACATGTTGTCTACCCCACATCCACCCGAGCAATTCTTATAATTCAATATGCACACAGTTACAGGGTGCATCAAGGGGTCACAACAATATCAGAAATATGTACATACAACAATGTATAACACATTTTAGCAGCACTGCGGGGCAAAGCCGCACGGGGAGAACCACTGTCAAACGTTTTTGCTTTTCTGGTAAGAGATAAAAGTAGCAGGTGAACTGCTATCCACGGTCGGTGTTCACTGGTGGTTCCCCACTGTCACTCCCACACACACATACTCACTCCGCACCGCTATGCAGTTCAAAAGATATCAGATAAATCCGTACAGAAACACTCACATACAAGCGCACTCAGCAACCTAAGGCGGTGCACTGATACCTGGCAGGTCAATTAATTACACACTGCAGACCCCTTTAATCCAAGCCTCCCTCTGCCCTCCAAATCACCCTGACTATTCTACATCCACAGTTTGGAGACACCCCAACCTTCCCCAGAGCTGGACAATACTGCCTGGCAACATGGTGTTGTCGAGGAAGGCCATGTGATGAGAGGGCCGTTGGTCCGTGTTAGACCTGGCACCTTGGCGTGTCTCCCTTCCACTTTTTGTCGCTGTGCCTCATGTGTTTTTATGGTGTTGGCCGCTCAGAGCACTGTGCCACTGCCAACCAGTGCCACAGTGCAAGTGCTCCCTATGTAAAATGTATATGTTGGTTGGATTCCATGATTGGCTTATTTGGTTTACTGTCAGACCCCAGTAAAGTGCACCAGGAGTGCCAGGGCGTGTAAATACAAATGCCGCTGGTGGGCTCGCAGCACTGGTTGTGCCACCCACAGAAGCGGCCTGGTAAAATATGTCTAGGTCTACCATCGCAGAACCTGCATGCAGTCTGGTACTGACATGCTGACTGGCAAGTGCACCCACTTGCCAGTCCCTAAAACCTTCCCTTAACTTCATGTTAGTCACCCCTATGGTAGGCCCAAGGGCAGGGTGCATTGTAGCATAAGGTAGAACAAGCCCTGATGTGTGTGGCATGTCCTAATAGTGAATTTCCGCCATTTTCGTTTTTCACTATTGTAAGGCTACCCTGTTCTCATAGGCCAGAATGGGCGGTTAAGATTGTTACATCCTATGATACTAACCGACCCAGGGAACATGGTAGAAGATCGAGTTTAGTATGCCTGAACTCGGAATAATAAGGTACATCTTTTCGTAAGGTTTATTTTAATATTCTGCGTTTGCAAATGCCACTTTTAGAAAGTTGGCCTTTGCTTGCCTAACCATTTCAGCCCGCCTCTGCGTGATGTGTATCTGCTGTCTGGCTTGTGTGAGTGACAGGGCTGGGGAAACCCAGATGGGCAGGGCTAGGTAGCCTGGTGGTGAATAGAAAGATTGACAGGTAGATGGGTGGGAGGAGTACACCTGGACTCTGAATAGGACTGTGCTCTGCCACCACAATGCCGGCTCCGCCCCCTGTGGAGCATCTGATGACTCTGCCCTGCACTCTGAAAGAAGAAGCCTGCATCGCGTCAACAAAGTGCTCCAGAACTGGACTGAATTAGGCAAGGGTCCCCCTGGCCTGGGAGAACAAAAGAAATGCAGTATAAAGGTAGGAGCCCTGCTCCTAAGAAATCAGATCCGCTTTGAACCAAGAAGATTCTCTGCCTGAGGAGGAGGCGCCAGGAAAAGCTGTAAGGAGAAAGACTGTCCCTATCCTGGGGGACTGGCCTGCAGTGGTGACCTTGCTGCCAAAGGGGAGAAGAGGAACCTTTTGCTAGAGACTTTGCTTTATTTTTATTTTCAAGAAACTTGTGCTTTTCAAAACGATCTCCAAGGGCTTGGAAGCAAGCTTGCCCCCTGAACTGAGACCCAGGACCATTGGGCTCAACCTGACCTTCACTCGCCCACAGCTAGACTGTGGTGTTCCTTCCCTCACCGGAGCCATGACTCTCGTGCCCCCCAGCCCCTCCTTGAGCCGTGACCGGACTACTTAGCCGCCCCTGCCTTGGGAAGAGCCTCGCTCGATCTGAGCCGTTCTCCCTACGCCATGCTGGGCAGCCCCCGTCACCTCGCTCGCCGGAGGCCCGCTGCGCACCTTCACCCCTCCCGCCGGAGTCGGCGTTGTGAGCATCTTCAAGCCTCAGACGGCCCGGACGTAGAAAGCGTGCCCGGCTGCCCCGCTTTGCTCACTTGCCAACCTGTAACACCCCGCTCTTGCTGTGAGCCTGAAGGACCAGACCACGCTCGTGAAGCGTGGAAACCCCGCACGCCGCCTCGCCCTTCTGAAAGAGCCGCTGAGTGTCCCGCAACCGCCCTCACGAAAAGAAACCAAGGTACTGTACTTACGAACTCGACCGCGAGCTCGCATCGGATCCAGGGTCCGCAACGTTCTGTTTTCCCTGCCGTCTGACGCGTACCTCCCGGTTGCCGCTTCAGCGCGAAATGCGCTGAGGCCCACAGTTCACCTTGTTGCCCGCATAAGAACTTTCCGTATAAAGAGAACTTTCCGTATCATAGAGATCGTGGCCCCACCGTTTAACCGTTAGAGGGTCTTGTACTAAATCTGCTAAAAATATATAAAAGCCCTATTTTTGTATACAACCCGATTGGTGTCCGTTTGTGGTGCATGCAAAGTATTTACTGTGTGTATAATTGCAAGTGCTTAACCGTGTACGCCCTGAAGTTTAGCCTTGACTGCTCGCGCCACGCACCTAGAGGGTGAGCAGGGGTAATTCTAAGGAGTCATCCTTCGCCCTGACTAGAAGTAAAGGGTCCCTGCTTGTCGCTGGTACTTGCCTGCGCCAACCAGAGTCCCCTCATTTCTAACAGTCCGCCTGTGCTGAAGGCCAAGTAAGGGAACAGTAGATGAATGGAGAATAAAGCGGGGGGCCTCTGGGAAGGAGTAGCACCCAAGAAATGCGGGTACAACGTCTGGGGTGTGATGATATGGGTTGCACCAAACCATTACAGTCACACACAACGAAGAGTTGCAAAATCTGTACCTCCTGGGGAATGAAGCACAATGCCCAGTGCACATCAATTTTTGCCGCACCAGACAGCTCTGGTCTCACACAATCAAAGAAGAGTTACAAATTCCATGCCTCCCTGGAAATGATCCATGAGGCACAGGGTCAAGACTGATTTGCATATGGCCAGGTCTAAACTGGGATGGCATGGTGAGCAAAAGAATGATGGATTTAACCCAGGTCTCTTGACGCGGGGTGAATGTTTTGATTTGTTCTGCATTCCGTCCATCAATTGTGTGTCTTTTGTTTTCCCTGGAAATGAGGCACAACATCTGGTGCACTTCGATATTGGTTGCACCAGACAGTTCAGGTCACACACAGGGGCAAGCTTAGCAATGCCTCATGAGGTAGAATGAGGCACTACTACAGTTATGCCACCACTTCCAAGGGTTGCAACTTGTGAATTCGGCCACCACACACAATGAGCATGCATTCTTCGAGTCGCACAAAAGTAATGCAGCATGGTCAATGAAGTAGGCCACTCTGGGTCCTGCAGCTGTTGAATCCACCCAACACTAACAAGATGCTTATGCGTGCCAATGTCCCCATGAAACAGGACCACATGCCTTAGATTCGGGATAGAGGTCGAGGCTCCACACAAGATAATCCTGTCTCCAGGCACAATTTTTAGTCCGGCGCTCACACTGCGCTACCAGTTGGAATACAGCAAACAATGCGGGTACTTGATAGGGCACTATGCTTCAGGTGTGACAGGTAGATGGTGTAGGTCCCTCTTAGAAGATCTTTGATGTCCTTGAGACCTCAGAAAGAACAGAGAGCAAGCTCAATAAGCCATTGGAGAGTGCTCTTTACGGTGCCACACAGCAGCAGGTAGTCAGCCCAGGCCAACCACTCTTCAGGAAGGGGATACGGTCCCCTTCAATGGTAGTAATCCTCCTTGTGCACAACAGAGTGCATCACGTAATTCCTGGTTCTGAAGAACCAGAACCTTATGGGTCTGGCGGCGCAGGGTATGCCCAAGTCTCCGGAGTTCACCTGCTTAGCCGCACAGAGACACGGGACACTCTGTCGGCGTTAGTAGATCAGATTTATTAAGCTGCAGCTAGTACAGTTATCCTAGAAGTACACAAAGTGGGTTCTCAGGAGACTGCCACTTCACTCTGTGGCGCACAGAGTTAAATACCATACAATGTTCATAATCATTAATTAAATGAACTCCCAGAGCATACAAGAAAGAGCCAATAAGGAAAGTTGGAAAACAAGGCAGAACCAATAGGAAAGGTTGAAAACAGAAGTGTCGGATGACTCAAAGAGACCTCTCCTCCAACTATGTTTGTCACCCCACCCTCAATCTAATTCATTAAGAGACTCATAACTAACTTGCAGGTGGCGAGATACGTTTGTGTGTGTTGGAGGACAGTCGTGAAACGAGAGTATGCTAGCAGGAGACAGTGAAGGCCAGTCGATAAGATAAGGTCAGGGAAGAATAGTGTGAGCCAACCGATAGTTGAGACGGAGATTAGAAAAACCAGACAGGGATTAGTGTACTCAGCTAGTTCTAACACCAGCTTTGTAAATAGAGGCAGAAAACGTATTTCGACACCGGTTTGCAGAAAAAGCAGAATAGACTTTGTTCGCCGTGCTGCCTGAGTGATGGCAACACAAAATGGCGGCGAGCCATAAAATGGCAGGTCGATTCGATCGTGATTGAAAATCGAAGTTCCTCAGACCCTCCTTTTGCCAGAACTCAGGCAAGATAGACTCATATTAATCTGAGTCAATGTCGATAGCCATGAGGTCATCGAGTTGTTGCTGTACCATCATTCTTATGTTTTCTTTTACTTGCGGTTTGGGTTTTGGGATGCACATAGTAGCACAAAGGTCACAGATAGCGGGACCACAGTGCATACAAAGGCAACAGGAGAAAATAATGGTCAGAATTATACCAAGAAACGTTAGTGGTTTCCAACCCCATTTAGACAGTAGTCCCCAAAACCACTCCGTAAAAGACCAATCTCCTTCGTCCTGATGAATAGACTCAGAGATTATGTGCAACTTGGAGATAGCCTGGTATACTGTCGGAGCGTCATTAGGTATGAAAATACAGCAACTTGATCCGATCAATTTGCACACTCCACCACGATCGGCAAGAACAAAGTCTAAGGCAATTCGATTTTGTAATGTCATAAGATGGTCCGCCTGTAGTTCTGCCGTGATGTTACTTAAGGCTCCTACAGTGATATCTATTGTAGTCTCTACGACATGGACCAGTTGCCTTATATTTCTGCTGTTGGCCATAGGACCCCAAAAAGGAAGAAATCCTTTGAGGAAATCTCCTCCCTCTTGACCTGCTGTGTCCTTTGAATCAATAATCCCTCTGCCGTCTCTGGTTCGATGGTGGTTTGCGGAAACAGTGTAAGTAGGGGGAAGAAGAAAAGCTATATAACAAGTACCAGAGAAACCCGTTGGTAACCATGTATAAGCCATATTATAGCAAATGAAATAGGTGCCTCGAGACGGCACTAAAGGAGGAGAGTTCTGAGAGGAATAAACGTACGTATAGGAGCAGTTATTCTTTTGTATGGTGTCAGAAGAGCGATCGTTTATCCGTAAGCAGAAGTTGCCCTGATGTGGTATAGTCCAAATCGGTGAGGATTTTCCTTTCTTAACTTTGTCATTAAGACTAGACATATATTGGGTAACGTTCCAGTTAGTGTATGCCTTTCTTTCATCAATGGAGATTTTACTATTTTCCATGATTTTAGCCATAGCTACCATACCCTTAATCAAAGAACTATGACTAAAATCCAGATCACTAACATGTGAACTAATGGATCGTCTGAATTTGCTTTGATAAGCATTGGAAAAAATGACGAAGTAAGCCCAAGCAGAACCCTCATAAGAAAAAGGGAGAACTAGATATGGCATTCCTTTCTCTGTGGTATGTGGCATAAGACCACACCCAACAATCAGTTGTATTAACCACTAATTGGTGCTGATGTAATAGCTGGATAAAGGAATTATTATAATAATCGGTTCTTCTAACGAGTTCATGTGAGGGAAGAGTAAAAAAGAGATGCGGAGAGAAAGTAGAAGAAGGCAAAGAGGAAGAAGGGGAGGCAACTTTTGGCTGCAAAGCATAAATTATCCAACTAATAAACTCCAAAGTAATACACAATGATATAATAACACATAAAGTTATGCTGAAACGACTGTACATTATTTTACAGGATGCTTTTTTCATCTCATCTTTTCTCTCTCTATTACCTAGTGTAGTTTCCATCTTTCTAATGGATGCTCATGGCAATCTTCCTCAATCGCTAAGTCACGATGGTCTACCGTCCTATGACACTGAAGATCCTGCAGGCCTATTGCCACTACCCAGGTCGTGACCCAGACTCCTACCGTGACCCTGCAACCGGGACAGAATACTACACAAGAGAGAAGAGTCTTAAATGTTCTTTGTTCTAGGTCTTAAATTATATCGTTCCTTCCCAGGAATGTTTTGGTCTTGGAACAATGTTCGTGGTTTAGTCGTATTCAAGCGACGATGTGATGGAATTGCTTCCTGTAAAATGTCGTCGTCCTCTTTCTCAGACAAAGTCTCATTCAGGTGTGCATCGCTGAAGGGTACGAATCGTGGAACTCTTTCACTTTCACAGTCACCATTACCTCTGCGTACCCACTGATCATAGGGCAATGGCAAAGGCACTTTCTTACAATGCACACCGTGAATCCAATTTTTCTTTCCTTCGACTTTAACTGCTGTTCTCGTGGTCAACAAGACCATCCGGGGCTCTCGCCATCTGGGCTCCAAATTTCTTGATTTCTGGAAATTCTTGATGCAGACCCAGTCACCTGGTCGGATGGAATGACCTGGGTCTGTGGAGGCCTCCGGCAGAGCACTCTGAACCTGTTGATGGAGAACACGCAATTTAGTCGTAAGATCATGCAGATAGTCAATCAACATTGGATATGGCAAGTCTGAGTATTTCTTAGGGCGAGGGATTCCCCATACGTTGGCCGGACGACCAAAAATCACTTCGTAAAGGCTAAGTCCCAAACGAGAGTGTACTGTAGTTCTGGTGGAGAGCAGAGCTAACGGCAAAGCATCGGGCCAATTGAGTCCTGTACTTGCTTGAACCTTTGCTAATTTTAACTTCAAGGTTCCGTTGTAACATTCTACTAAACCCGCTGATTGTGGATGATTTGCCGCATGGAATTTTTGCTTAATACCAAGACCTGCACAAACTTTTTGCATGACTTGGCCAACAAATCCGCTCCCATTGTCACTCCAGACAATGCGCGGCAAACCGAACCTGGGGAAGAATTCTTTTAGTAGAATTTTAGCTGTGGATAAGGCTGTGTTATCTTTTAGAGGATATGCTTCTATCCATCTTGAGAAGGCGCATACTACCACCAGAACATATTTGAGGTTGTTGCATCGCTCCATATGAATATAATCGATTTGCAACACCTCAAATGGATATGTCGGGGGAGCAAAGTGACCCGCTGGAGTTGGGGTTCCCTTTCCCGGGTTGTACATTAAACAAACAATGCAGTGCTTCACTACATTGTCTGCACATTTTGGGATACTTTCATTCTGCCATACTGGAGCCAGAAGTTTACAAATACCTTTTGCACTTATGTGGGCTGGACCATGTGCCATAGTAACCACTGGGAGAACATAGGCATCTGGTAACAGCCAACGTTGATGTTCAGATAATTCCACCCAACAACCCATCTCATCTAACATTCCTGTACTTTCCTTCCACTTGCTTATCTCCCTCTCTGAAGCCTCTCTCTGAATCACCTTTCCACTTTCCACTGTATTCTCATACATTCCTCTTTCTCTGACCCAATTCGCAGGACCTGCCACATACATTCGACTTGTTGAATCTCTCGCTGTTTTCTTCGCTATTTCATCTGCAAACGCATTTCCTCGACCAACGTCATCCGTAATCTTTTTGTGTGCACTACACTTCACGATTGCTATTTGGGTGGGTAAGGCAAGTGATTCGAGAAGATCAGTCACTAACTGACCATGCTGTATTTTGGTGCCATGTGAAGTGAGAAAACCCCTTTCCCTCCAGAGACGCTCAAAGTTGAACGCTACACCAAAAGCGTATTGGCTGTCAGTGTATACGTTCACTCTTTACCCTTTTGACAATACACAAGCTCTTGTTAATGCTATCAATTCTGCTGCTTGCGCTGAATTATGTCTAATGCGTGCAGTTTCCACAATGGTATGTAAAGTAGTTACAGCATAGGCTGAAACTGTATCTCCATTAGGCATCTTAAAACAAGAACCATCTACCCATAGAGTTCCATCCGGATTCTCTAGAGGTGTGTCTTTCAGGTCAATTCTTCCTTTTGTCTCTTCCTCAGTACGGAAGAAACAATCATGCTGTTCTTTAACACTTTCCTCATCTGGGAGGGGCAACAAAGTAGCTGATTTCAGGGTATTACATCGTTTGATGTGTATGTGACTAGACAAAAGCGTCAGCTCGTATCCAGTTAGACGAGCAATCGTAAGATGCTGCGTTTTCGTTCTGTTAAGTAAAGTATCCACTGCATGTGGTACCATGACAATGAGAGTGTTATCCAATACCACTCCAGCAGACTGTCGAATAGAGATTGCTGCTGCTGCTGCCGCTTTGAGACAACTGGGCAATGCTTTAGCTACGGGATCTAACGTAGCCGAAAAATAAGCACATGGCCGCTGTTTGTCTCCAAATTGCTGTGTTAGAACTGACAATGCACGACCTTCTCTCTCATGAACATAGAGCGTAAAAAGCTTAGTGTAATCGGGGGTGCCTAGTACAGGAGCAGAACACAGAGCGGTACGTAAGTCAGTGAAACTCTTTTGGCACTCATCGGTCCAAGGAAGAGGCTGAGGCGTATCCTTTAAAGTGAGTGCCAACAAAGGTTTGGCTATTATAGAGAAGTTAGGGATCCACTGTCTCCAGTAAGAAGTGATTCCCAGAAAGGCACGTACTTCTTTTTGTGTGGATGGTACAGACATTTGTGCAATCGCCTGTATTCGTTCTGGTGTTAGTCGTCGTCCCTCCTTGGATAGGAGATGACCCAAATAGGTAACCTCTTGACAAACATATTGTAGTTTGGAAGGTGAAACCTTGTGATTCAGTTTAAACAAATGACGTAACAATGCAACAGTGACATTTCTACAAATCTCTTCTGAATCAGCGGCTACTAACAAGTCATCCATATACTGGATAAGAGCAGCACCAGACGGCAAATGAAAAGTATCAAGATGACATTTTAAAGCTTGACTGTAAATGGAGGGACTTTCACAATAGCCTTGGGGTGCGCGCTTAAACCGGAAGCTTCGGCCTCCAAGAGAGAAACCAAAAATGTCCCTACTCTCTTCTGCAATGGGAATACTAAAGAAGGCATGGTTTAGATCGATAACAGAAAACCAAGTCGCTGTGGAAGGTATCATTGTCAACAAAGCAGTGATATCTGGAACTACAGGAAATTGTGGGATCACAATTTTGTTTACCTCCCGTAAATCAATAACAAAACGGTACACAGGAGGCTGAGAAGGATCAGTGCATTTGAGAACAGGAAGAATAGGACTATTGCATGTGTTACCTCTTGTTTCTTCAACCACACCCTTCTGAATTAAGTCATGAATGATTCCCAAAAGCGCTTTCTCACCTTCAGCTGAAATTCTATATTGTGGGATGCGCGTAATTCAACATTAGGCTTGAGGGTGACAACATAAGGTGGAATCTCAAGACAACCCACATCGTTTGGACCCGTGGCCCAAAGTGCTGCTGGAAGAGAAAGTAATTCAGGTGGGAATTGATCTTTGGACAAATACATTGGGGAGGCCAATTTCTGTCCTAAAGTGAGATGTACGCCAGAAGGAGAACAATATATCGTAGCATGCATTCTTTTCAATAAGTCTAAACCCAACACATTCTCATCACAACCATTCGTCAAGAAAAGTGGAGCTTCCAAATCGTAAGGACCAACTGAAATAGGCAAGGGGCAAGAAACTGGGTTGCGAACAGGGGCGCCAGAGAATCCTACAGAAACATTCGTTAAGCCAGACAAAGGTGCCCCAGGGAGCTTAGAATGAATGATAGAACTTCTCATTGCCCCAGTATCTAGAAGAAATGGCTCTGAAACATCCATTGTAGTGACGTTAACATAAGGTCCATTTTGATCTACTGGGATTGACACAACTCCCTTACTTTGTCCATGGCTGTCCTAGTTGGCATGAAGACTCTCATTCTCGCCTTCAACATAATGGTCTTCATTGTAATACTGAGTAGACCTCACATTTTGCTGATCAAAGTAGTTCATGGAATTGGGAGAAGGAAGGGCACACTGTTCTTGAGTCAACACACCTCGACCTCTACCTCTGTTTGCTGACTGGAGGCCAGCACGACCTCGTGGAGCAGATAATGCTCCGTTGCGCTGCAAAAAAACCGGACAACTATTCTTAAAATGACCTTCCTCTCTACAATAGGCACATTGATTAGGTCCTAACAAAGGTCGCGAAATGTATGGCTCAGGTTTTTGATACAACCTCTGAAACTGCGAAGGCTGTTGAAATTGAGGCTGAGCATAACGTGGTGGATAGGCTTGTTGCAAGAGAACCTTCGTTTTTAATTCTTTAGTCTTTTTCTCTTGCTTTTCTTTTCCTTCTTTGTCCCTATTCTCATAATATTGCACAGCTGCCAATATCTGGGCAGAAGTAGAAACAGCCCATGAACTTTCTGAATCTTTTAATTTGTGTCACAGCTCAGGAAGCAAATTGAATACAAATTTGTCCACAAACAATCGCTGTCCACCCTCTGTAGCCATGTCTTGACCACTGTGGTCGATAAAGGTCTCTTCGAAATGAGTAAAGAAGTCAGAGACACTCTCATCTTTCTTTTGTTTGCATGCTGCTAATTTATCCCAATTAACTCTCAATGCAGGCATCATAGTTTTCATTAAGGTAATGATCCTACCAGGGAGTTCCGAGATCAAGGCGTCAGGCTTTGCGCCACCCACTTGATCTCTCTCTGTGGTAGTTATAACATCCCAAGTAGCACCTAGTTCCTGCGCGTGATCCTCTCTACGAATCTTAGCCCATATTGTCTGTGGGACTACATTTCCCATCAACATGTCGATATCTGCTAGGTTCATAATGCAGCCGTCAACTGTCTGTGAAAATTCTTTATAATAACCTGCAGGGTTTTTACGAGGATCTGGTAGAGTCTGCTTAAGGGCCAAAACTTCAGATCTCTTCCAAGGGACATGTACCCATATATGCTGAAAATGAGCAGGACTAAGCTGTACGTTGCCTGCTGCTGGAACCTCTTCCTTCCATACTGGAGGAACCTCTCTCATAGGATAATTTTTCAACGTCAGTTTAACCGACGGATCAGAATCAAGGAAAACCTAAGAGGACAATAAGGATCTATTAGAAATAAGTGTCCTTACAGCTTCCTCGACTTTAGAACCCACAATAAGTCCTTTATCAAAATCAGTCTGAACATTTAACAGATTTTGTGGGATCGGACTCGAACTCACATCTTCCCATTCTTTCATGAGAGTGTCGCACATTACATTAAAAACATATCTTTGCGTAGGCGCTTTCCATTGCGAAAAGGTAGGCATAATATCAAGCACTCTATATTGTGGACCCTTCTTGATCCATTTACGTGCAAGAGAGTCCAACCTCTCTCGTTCCTCAAAATCTGGGAACTGACTACGGGATTGTCTTCGAGCAAAAGCCGGAGACACATTTAAAGCTTCAAAGAAAGGAGATAGAATAACAGTGACAGTGTCTGTGAGACACTTACGCACAGACGGAGAATTAGACATCAGAATTGGAGACAGAGTATTAGGAGAACTGACAGGAGAAGAACTGATAATTGCAGGAGGAGCAGAAGGCAAAGGAGATCTAAGATCAGGAGATGAGGGCAAAGAAGTTGAGACTAACGGTAAAACCGGCAAGGGCGGTATTACTGGAGGAAGCAAATGCGGAAGAGCCGGAACAGGCGGAGGTACCACTGGCAGCTCAACAGGCTGTAATGGATGAGGCACATTAGCACTTTGCGCATAGGGCGGAGGCAACCTTAATAAGTGGGACATTAGGGGATCTTCATCTATATCTTTCCTATTATCAGAAGGAGAAACAGGCAACACCGGATAGCATTTATCTATCGCCATACGATGTTGTCTTTCTGAAATTTCAGTCGCTTTGTCAATTTCATCATCTTTAAACTGTTGGGCAGCCTGTATAATTGTCATACCCTGTGCTTTCCTATCTCGTTTTGCTTGTTTAATTTCTTTCTGTTTGGCTTCCTTACGCCAAAGGCGGTAAGAGTCAAACATTGCCGGCCGGGCTTTTCTTTTGAATAAAACTGCTTCCAAATTGTCTAGCACATCAGGATCAAAACTACCATTCTCTGGCCATTTTAGAACACCATCTTTCTTCGTGTATCGGGTCCATGTCTCGTTAAAGGCAATGGGGCAGATACCATGTTTTAAATAGAGCTCATATGTGGGAGTTCCAACCGAAGGAATCGGACAAGAGTCCTCAAGTCGGGAATCCCTATTACAACCAAGACAACAAATTCTTCCAAACTTAGTCAGACCAGGCATCTCGAGATGTCTCTGGACTGTTCACAAACTTCAAGGGAGTAAACTCAGTTTACGCAGCACAAATGCACTTACCCTCGGCTTTGTCTACTGCAATAGTCAAATCTAAGTACCAAAGAAAACCTAAGAACCAAAATTGTGGGTGCGACCCACAAAGATACTTAACTAAGGACGTCTTCTCCCACCAACAGAGGCCCGTCTATTGTCTCGCCTTACCATACATCATCAAAGGAAGGGCCAAAGCAGGGCGGCAGTCAGGGCAGCGGTCGTCAGTAGCCGTCAGGAAGGGGTAACCGCGCTGCAAAAGACCTTCGGACCACTTTCGACATACAGGGGTCGCTTAATGTGGCTTGCGAACCCTCCGGAATTTTCTTGCGGGGTTCCTCACGACCTTCAGGCAGAACCGGTACCACTGAAGCCACCTCACGTTGGGCGCCAGTTGAAGAACCAGAACCTTATGGGCCTGGCGGCGCAGGGTACGCCCAAGTCTCCGGACTTCACCTGCTTAGCTGCACAGAGACACGGGACACTCTGTCGGCGTTAGTAGATCAGATTTATTAAGCTGCAGCTAGTACAGTTATCCTAGAAGTACACAAAGTAGGTTCTCAGGAGACTGCCACTTCACTCTGTGGCGCACAGAGTTAAATACCATACAATGTTCATAATCAATAATTAAATGCACTCCCAGAGCATACAAGAAAGAGCCAATAAGGAAAGTTGTAAAACAAGGCAGAACCAATAGGAAAGGTTTGAAAACAGAAGTGTCGGTTGACTCCTCTCCTCCAACTATGTTTGTCACCCCACCCTCAATCTAATTCATTAACAGACTCATAACTAACTTGCAGGTGGCGAGATACGTTTGTGTGTGTTGAAGGACAGTCGAGAAACGAGAGAATGCTAGCAGGAGACAGTGAAGGCCAGTCGATAAGATAAGGTCAGATAGTTGTGACGGGGATTAGAAAAACCAGACAGGGATTAGTGTACTCGACTAGTTCTAACACCAGCTTTGTAAATAGAGGCAGAAAACGTATTTCGACACTGGTTTGCAGAAAAAGCAGAATAGACTTTGTTCGCTGTGCTGCCTGAGTGATGGCAACACAAAATGGCGGCGAGCCACAAAATGGCGGGCCGATTCGATCGTGATCGAAAATCGAAGTTCCTCAGTTCTCTGGTGTATCTCACTCTGTGCTGAAGTATGGCACCAGTAGTTATATTGGAGCGTGCCTCTGAAGTTGGGGGTGGTTCAATGGGTCTTCCTTTGAACCACAGATGTCTCCATTAAATTTCAGTCCTGTTTGCCATGGGATTGTGGAGTGCAGACCTTTATCTTTAGTGGGACCATGATCTGGCACCAAAGGCCAAGTGTCAAAACCTCTTCCTCCAATCTCTCTATCCGCTCCGCAAATGGCAGAGGTCTGTAGTTCCAGTTGCATGCCCAGGGTTTTATAGCTATCACAGGGGAATGCCCAGAAGTGCTTTCCCAACCTCCAGTGCAGACTGGAGCCAAGCACCAAGGCACACAAAGAGTTTAGAGCGGAGAAATGCCCACTTTCTAGTAGTGGCACTTATCACAAATTTACCACTGGCAAGGAGTTGACGCTGCAAATCCAATGGTAGGAAACATCATGGGGCTGCTCTACTGCAATCCATTGTAGCAGCCTGAAGGGATTTCAACCATTCCCCCAGGTTAGCCTATGGGAAGAGCAATACTCATAGGTAGTGAAAGCACACATGGGTATTCTTCACTACCTGGAAAGGGGACACATAGGTGTACCTGCCCTGCCCTTCACCTGCCACTCACTTCACCCCTTGAAACGAACCCTCGGGGTTCTCAGATGGAAGTGAGATATCCTCTCAGAATGGCTAGTTAATTAAACAGGCCGGTCTGAGTAAACATGCAATCGCACATTTCAGCCTTCAATAGCAGTCTTTACATGTCTTTAAGACCACCATCGGTGCAATCACTCGATTGTAACATAAAGTTGTGGGACCACCAAAGTTCAGTTTGTGAAAGTTAAAACTAGCTCGAGAGTGTCCCTAATTCTAAATTTGTTCCTGGGCCAGCCGGCCAGGGTTAAAAACATAAAGGATGGTGGTGATAGGAACAAATTATGATCCCTTCACCCTTCCTTACTGCGACGGTGTCAACATGTTTCTTCCGTTTCAGTTGTGCCCACGGTGTTGGGTCACTCCCGCATTCTTCAGGACCTTCAGGACCCTCTAGTCCTTAGTTAGGATAGCTTAAAAATCAGGTTTTTGTAATTCACACTCATGTTTAAAATCAAGTTTGATTAAACGTTATGCTCGAACGAGCGAGGGAGTGTAGTCACACATTCATCAAGTGAGACCGCTACCTGGTTGGTACCCCACCTCTCACCGTGAAGGTCCTTAACTTCACTTTGCTGATCCCATCCTTTACATTTTTAACCCTGGCCAGGTGGCGCAGGACTAGATTTAGGATTAGGGACACATTCAAGCAAGTTTTAGTTCTTCTTGCAAGTCATCTATCTGTGAGATAGACGACTGGCAAGAAGACTGAGGATATTTGCTCAGGAGACCTTCCCTTCTTTATGCTACAGGTAATCCCAGCTTTTATATATTAATCAAGAAGGATTTTTTCTGATAAAATTCAACTGCATCTATTTATTAATAAAGAATCACTCCATTTTTGGAAATTCTTACCTCAACTGAAGAATCGAGGCTTTAATTTGGGTGGCTGATAGAACGCTATGGGGGATTCACAACCCAAAAAATAATTAAGGCTTCCTAGAATTTTTTGCCATGCAATTAAAAAAGCAAAACTACTTAGCCCCCAAACTGTTGCCATACCGCTTGATGCGGAAAAAAAGTTTGATAAAGTGGATTGGACATTCTTACACGCGACTCTCAGGAAAATTCAACCTAGGAGATAACTTGATACAGATGATCATGGCACTATACCATAGCCCAAAAGCTAGAGTGAGAAAAGGAGGTACCAGAGAGGTTTTGGAGGACTCCAGACTGACGTGGCAGACAGGCACAATTAAATATCTAGGGATAGAATTCTCGAGCGACCTTATTTCTACCCTTGAGGAAAACAAAACTATTATTCATAAAAAAAATCTTGGATCTCCTAGATGGTTGGTCACCTAAATTCTTAGCATGATGGGGTAAAATAGAAACGGTCAAAATGGTGATAACACCCCTCATAAACTAGCTTATCAGTATGTTACCTATGATGCTCTCAGATATCTTCCAAAAGAAAATAGATAAAGCCATCAGTAAGATTTTATGCCAAGGGAAAAAGGCAAGGATTTCCTTAGGAAAACTCTGACTAGCCAAGAACAAAGGAGGAGTAGGCCTGCCAAATTTCAAGAATTACCAAACAGCCTACCTCTGCAAACAAGGAGCAGCATGGTTCATGGATAAGCTTAAGTACAGACTATAGCTAGATGTACAATTAAATCTGATCAAGGATATCCCACCCCTGGCAATCATGACACTGCAGTTCTCTATATTAACACACTCTAAATATATCATATTAAATACTAAGGCAGCTCTGGCAGAGCTTGTCACATTATTCAACACAAAAATTGGCACTTCAAATGCAATAGCTATTTGGTACAACCCCATATTAAAAATAGACAGGAAAACATTATACTGGAGAAACTGGTCTCAAAAAGGCATTCATTTTATCAAAGACCTTTATGAAAGCACTTCGCCCATCCTCCTCTCTGTCCCCAAAAAAGAGAGAGGATTACCTTACTTAGACTTTTATAACTTCCCGAAAATAAAAGTTCAGATTTCTAAAATGGCTAATAACCCTTCTACCCCTTCGCTTCCTGCCAAATTGACCCAACTGTTTAACACTGGTCACATGGTCTCAAGAATCTACAAGTCATTACTCCCTGAACCCCGCAAGAACCATATGATTAGTGAAGCAAATTGGGAATCGGAACCAAACAGTAAGGCAATTAAACTAGATTGGGAACTAATCCACATGATGTCTTTCAAACACAAAATATCCCCTATACTATCAATGACAACGTATATGATCATAAACAGGAACTACTGGACTCCAGCCAGACTTTATAAGCTCAAGCTAATCCAGTCCCCACAATGTAGGAATTGCAACTCTAAATCAGGTGACTTACCACACATGCTTCTCCTTTGTCCGATGATACAAAACCTTTGGAACAAAGTCTTCAAACACATCACCCAGATATTCAATATCTCCCCAGTTGAAGAGATATCATATATCTTATTTGGTTTCCAAGACCCAGAAATAAAGGGGGATGCTTTCTGCTGGATTTAATGCTAACTCTGGCATGTAAAACAGTCCTGTGTAACTGGAAAAGCTTTGAAAAAATTGAATTCAATAAATGGCAAGAACGGTTAACCTTCATTAGAGGCACAGATAATATTGCTCTACAAACCTCTCCATGAAAACCTAAGCACAGGACAATGTGGAAATCTCTTGATTCCGGATACAGGAGATGTACTATTGGTACTTTGGATCCCCTTGACACTACTTAGACCTATATCAACCACAAAAAGTGAGAACTAGGGGGGAACAACCTTTACAACGCAACTTTTACAACGCACTACCATTACAACGAAACTGTTACAACGCAAATGCATTGACAACGCATGCCATTACAACGCAAGTCTTTACATCGACTTGCACTAGATGGCGTGCTAACATTAAAAATAGTGTAGTTTACTATCCAAACACCTTCCCTACTGTTACGTGGACTGGAGTTAGAATAGTAAATTACACTTATTTAATGTTAGCACGCCATCTAGTGCAAGTCAATGTAAAGACTTGCGTTGTAAAGACTTGCGTTGTCACTGCATTTGCGTTGTAAAAATTTTGTTGTAACAGCATGCGTTGTAAAAGCATGCGTTGTAACATCATACATCCGAACTAGGGGTCTAGAATAAACAAACAGAAGCACATAAAGACAGGAGTATAAATGGAGAGTCATAGAATTCTTAGATCAGTATTATCATTTGGTGATCCACCCAATTAAGGAGTATATCTCTTGATCATAGAGACTATCTCCATGGGAAACTCTCTTGCTCGAATAGATAGAACCATTGTAGTGGTGATGTAGGTGTACGCGCTGTACCCACGCCCTTAGAGCGTGTGTACGGCCCGTCCCACGTGTACCCCTATATTACCACTACAATGGTTGTACGGACCGTACCCACGCCCTCAGAGCATGTGTACGGCCCATACCACGCATACCCCTACATCACCACTACAATGGTGGTACGGGCCGTACCCACGCCCTCAAAGCGTGGGTACGGCCCGTACCACCATTGTAGTGGTGATGTAGGTGTACGCGCCGTGCCCACACCCTCAGAGCGTGTGTACGGCCCGTACCACGCGTACCCCTACATCACCACTACAATGGTGGTACGGGCCGTACCCACGCCCTCAGAGCGTGTGTACGGCCCATACCACGCGTACCCCTACATCACCACTACAATGGTGGTACGGGCCGTACCCACACCCTCAGAGCGTGTGTACGGCCCATACCACGCGTACCCCTACATCACCACTACAATGGTGGTACGGGCCGTACCCACTCTTTGAGGGCGTGGTTACCGCCCGTACCACCATTGTAGTGGTGACGGGTACGCATACGCGGGGATTGGTGGACACACCCCCCAAAGTGACTAGACCCTGCAGGTAATATATGGCCAGTATATGGTATTTTTAAAATTAGAAAGAGGTTGTTTCCTGCCCCTCGCCCCCCCTTTGCCCCTGGGTGTTGTGCTGACCTTCTGCGTCGTGCGCGGCGGTTTCGGTGCACCAGGTCGTAGGCTAGGAGGGCCGGGATGACACGTAGGATGGGGTCCATGGCTGTCCGCCGCGTACCGCTGATCCTTCTTCGCGTCGTCCTCAATTTCCCGGGAGTTTTTGGCTGCCGTAAAAAATGATCCGTGCGGAGTGACGTAGGCACGAATCGTACTTGCTGGTCCGTAGAACGCTGCCTGACTCTGTCCGGACGATTTTTTCGTCACACGTAGTTTTTTACGATTCGTACGGAAATGGTATTTCTGTACGAATAGTACTTGCTGGTTTGTAAGGAGCATTTCCCGGGTACGAGTCGTACACAGAATACGCTCCGTACGACCATTCGTACCCGGGTTTTACAGGATTGGAATCGGCACCCAAATAGACATAAAGTCTCAAATGAGCTTGTGCGTGAAATCCCTCATTCATTTACAATAAGCATCGATTCACGGATGGCACGGGAACTCCTCTCCCGATTAGCCTTTAGCGCTAACACCAACATTCTAATCCAGCGACACCCGGTAGGCACACGAGCTCCGTTCGTGATTTCTTCAACTTGCTTTCCCCCACGCACACTGTGCCTTTCAAAACCTACAACGGTCAAATTACAACTGTTCCTCACCGCATACTGCTTACTTTGTTAACCCGAATTCTGAACTATAAACATCAAATTTTCCCTTACTAAAATAACTTCCTCGTTTGATTTCAGATTAGCCGTTTCGCTCATACTTCATACCTCATTGATTTTCAACGTTAAAGTCATGTTACTGCTCCAAAACTAATCACATTTACATATTTTCACAACCCTTCCTGCTATTATTTTATAGATACTTTTATCATTTTAAATAATTCTTCTTATTTCTTCTAAATTATATGGACATTTTCTATATATTTGTCATAATTTTATCACTGCTCACAGTCAACATTCATTAAATATACTAACTTCAAACTTTTCACAAGTATTCTACATATTACCACTATAAATAATTTTCCTAATGTAAAGTGATACTTATCTCATTGAGCAGCAGCAATAAAAGAAGGGAGATGTGTTGATGTAGAGGAGTTTTGTTATTATTGGAATGTTCTTAGAGATTCTGAATTCTTTATTCTAAGAACATGTTTTTTTTCTTGTTGCTGCTGAGTGGTAGCAATAAAGGATTTATTGCATAATGTTGGCCTCCGTGTCGTGCCATAAAATCCTCCTTATGCATCCCTACTCCACAAAGCCCTATCGTTGCTGTCGTGATTTGATTATACTACTATTCTCTTCTATGGATGGGAGATACAAATAAAGATTTGATAGAAGAACTGCAGCCTAAGACAGAAGTCATGTTTTGGCCTTTTTCATAAACTGCCTGACTCCAAGAGGACCAGTACTTATGCTATGCCTCCTCCTGTGATGTTTTATGTTACTTCCTCACTGTATAAATTGTAAATTGATACTTGTATAGTGCACTACTCACCCGCAAGGGTCTCAAGGCGCTTGTACGAATACCGCTGTGGAACCCATCCTGGCTTTCCCTGTGAGGTGTCCACTCCTGGGCACCCCCAAGGTGGAGGCCAGGCATCCTTAGCGTTGTGGGGGCCGTTGTGGAGATTAAGCAAGCTATTGCCCAGAGTTGCAGAGTGGGACTCCATGATTGGAATGGCACTGAGGCGAGAATTATCAGGTCCGTGGAATTTTGAGCCCAAGACCCGCCGAGGCGGGGAATTGAACCCTGGTCCCGGGCCAGACCTCCACATCAGGGTCTGCCGCTCTAACCATTGAGCCACACTTCTCCACCGCTAGTGAAGTTTCCTGGACTATTTTTTTCACACAGCATTGTTAAAGATTCCTTTTCTCAGTATGTTGTTTTCTTTGACAGAAACCTAGGGACATATTATCAAGCCAGCCCATTATCGCCGTTTTAGCGGCACTTTTCTGCCGCTAAAGCGGCGATAATTGTATCACCTGGCTTGATAATATGCCCCTAAATCTCTAAAGTGCACAGTCAATTTGTGTCAAGATCAGATGACTCCCTACAGAAGAGAACTTCAGCTTCCAGACTCAGGACAAGGTGGTTGCAGATATGTACAGAAAAATGAGACCTGTTGAATCAAGTGGCCTTAAATTAATTTCCGTATCATAGATCTGAATGAACAGAGCTATTGAAGTTGTCATTCAGGGCCTGAACTTCTGTGTCAGCCCCATCATACTCTTGCAGGTGACAGTGTGTACTACGAATATACATAACATAACATGCCTTCAATAACTCATACAAAGTTTACAAGAATGCACCTTGCTAATTATGTATGGACAGCTCATCTGATATGTAGCAAAAATATATAATGAATTGTGTTCACCTGAATCTAACATACAATACTGCAGCATCCCTGTAAAAAAATAAGAGATGATTTTCAAGTGCTCAGAAAAACATGTTTATAGTAAACTTTGAGCCTAATGATAACTTCAGAATCACACTTTCCCTAAACCTGCATATTTCAGCGCCAAAACGTGAGTCGATCATTTGCATGAGGGTGCTGGTAGCGATCCCAATAGTGTCTGTTGATGATTCTACTTGGAGAAATGTTCAGTTGTTTTGGACGCGCAACAAGCATCGCTCGGTGTAGGATCAGCTGATATCCAACTCTGGCTGCCATGGCTACTGTGCTGCGTCTTATTTTTAGCTGAGTGGGAGAAGTTCCACTGTGACTGCTCATTTCGTCTGTGCGGAGGTGGATTCCCATTTGAAATTCAGCAGAATGCGGCACCGCGCGCGGCTTTGCACAGATCTCTCTTCTTAGGTAGTCATTAGGGATGCTGTGGCTCGCATCTTTCGGAGTGCCTCATCAATATTGCGAAGAAACGCATGCATGTTGTTTAAACTTTAAGCCAAATTAGTTGCATTTGTCGTTGTGTTTACCTTCTGATTTGAAATGTATTTACTCGAGCAATTCTTCGCTATTGGCTGTTGGCATTTCCCCGAAAACGTGTAAGTGCTTTTCATGACATAACAAATGTACCGTCACAGATGTGGACAAAACGATGAAAGAAACCTCTGTTGCAACAGAAAAATCCTGTCATTAGAGAGTGCGTGTCCAGCAAAAAACATGACGGCGCTGCGCTGTAGAAAAGGGCGGAGTTCAGGGGCTGCAGGTGGAACGCATGCATATTCCTGTTTTTTACCACCTCGAGCAGACTTGGGGCTGATGCGCAGCTCCAGGGCAGAGAAGAAACCCAGCAAGCACAGCCCCGTTCAGAAGCACTTAAAGTTAGTGGGCGATGTATTTATTTACGTTTAATATTGATTGTATTAAGGTAATAAATACATTGCCCCTTGCCCTGAAGTGGACTGCAAAGAAATCTCCCCAAAGATGGGCCTCCCCGTGTGCTCTAGCAGGCAGCCGCCAAACACAAGCTCTGCCGCTCGAAAAGTTGCTTTAGAAAGTGTTGCCAGGCTGGCAAAGGTAAAGAACTTAACACAATTATCTTTTGGGTAAATGCCATGTCTAGCCCCTCTCTATGCTGTCAGGACGAGAATTCCTTGTCTCTTCCTCAATGCCCAGAATTAGGAATTTATGTTTTGCAGTCCATGTCGCATTCTTTGCGTCAGTGATGCAGAAATGGCGGAATTGCCCGCAGTTTCCCATCAATTACCAATGCTTGAAAATTCTGAGCTTTACGAACCGCTATTTCAATGTACTAGCTCACAAAAAGAACAAGCATTTGCAATGCAATAGGTCTCGCATTTGCGAGAGATTAAGCTATTGGCATTGTAAATGACAATGCCTTTTATCTATCTGTTTTGAAAAACAACACATAAATAAAAGGCCTTGTCATTTACAATGCCAGTCGCTCAAACTATCGCAAACACAAGACCTATTGCATTGCAAATGCTTGTTATATGTATAATCAAGGGTGTGCATTGGACTAAATCACAGTATCCATGTGTCTCCCTGCGTAAAGAAGAAATGCAGCAAGCAAGGTTGTTTATGCTGCAGCTCGAGTGAATAGTAGAATATTTAAAAAAAATCAAGTTTATCATTTAAGTATCGCGTCCTCATTTTGATACTCGTGTATTTGTCTAATACTTATCATAAGCCTTTAAGAAGCAGAACACAAAGTAAAAACAATAGGATTGATCACGTATTGCAGATTGACAGCTCATGGATGGTAGTGGAAGGGGAGAGAGGATGTTTTACTGTTCCTTTTGAGGCGGTAGATCAGAGGATGTCATGAATCCAGGGCTTTAAGTAAGCCGGGTCCTGCCGGTGTTCTAAAAAACAAAAGGTGCTGAGACGGGCCTCCATCGGGCTCTGCATTTTTGCCTGCACCTTCAGGATGAAAAAAAACCAATTTTACCTCTGCAGCAGTACCACCCTTCACTATCTTTGATGTAACTTCAAAGAGACTTGTTATAGTTCTTTCAGTGTCATCATTTCAGAACGGAAGCATTTTCAATATTATATACAACGAAGCCAAAGTTGTTGCTTATTTCTCTCATGCAACTAACGATAGTCCTGGCTTACTGTAGGTGAAATGCCACGTGCTGTTTAATATATTTTGATGCAATGAAAGAAGCAGCAAATTACCAATAAGGCGGCATACTATGCTAAGCACAAATTTTGGCTACATTTTTTTAAGCCCCACCCTACTTACATCGGCTTCGCCACTTCGAGTGACCCCCCCGCCACGTTTTTCCATCCCACTTAAAGCCTTGCATGAATCCACAAACAGAATTCACTACCAATACTCCAGGACACCGCCACTGCAATCAGCCGGAATGCCGGGAATAAATACCTAAATACCCACAGGATCAAGCAAACTGAAGGAAACACGGGTGCCATATTGGAATAGGCGCCTACAGTTATTAAATCAGCGAAGAGCGCTTCATGTTCACAGAAATCTGCCTAAAAGTTGTAAAAACTGCCAACATGCAGCACAATCCAAACTTTATCAACAGCGTCGTAGGATCCGTTAAAGAGGGTTCCTAGCAGCGTGATCAAGACCCCCGGCAGAACACGGGCTCACCTGGCTCAAGCAGGGCGTGACTGAGCCAATAGAGTTGGGCTGCTTCACCAAGCCTAAAAGCACAGAAAACGGTACCAAAATATAAATAAAACAAGCGTTGGCCGGGCGCGAGCGGCCGGAGACGCAAAATGTGGTGGGGGAGGGGGAGAGGCGGGAGTTGTGTGTGCGCGTGCGTCATCGCGATCGCTCTGAAAGCGAAAGTGATCGTGATGACGCACATGAGTTTTCAAAGTGCTGCTGGCGGCCGGCTGCGCGTGTGCACGATCGCGTGAACGCAGGCGTTAGTCCAGCCAGCAGCACTTTGAAAATCCCACATACAAAATGTCTCTTCAAGCCAGCGCAAGCGCTGGGGCTCAGCGAGACCTAAAAACATATGGACGTGACCCATTCCCTCATTTTGGGCGCCTAGCCTATTGTAATTGAAAGGTTTTGTAGAGTCATGCTTGTTATTTATTATATTTTCAGATGTACATTATCGAGAGTTTTATCAAAGTTGGCAAACTTTTTATTTTCAGTGTGTGCATTCCTGACATCACACATTTGTTTAGAGCTATTTGCCATGTCAATAGGGTTGGCAAGCCATTTGAGTTTAAAGCCATACAAGAGATTTGCCAACTCTGATTACCAAATAATGTGCGCATACAGACATAAGGAAGCAACACAGTGGGCAACCAGGTGTCCAGGCACAGAGAGGTACGGCCAGATTAAAAGTATGAGCACATAGAGCTGAGGCCTGGTTGTAGGCTCGAGAGGCTTTAGCAGGGAGAAATGGAGGAAGGAGGAGACCCAGGCAATTAGAGATATGGGCATTGTGGGGACAAGGAGAGAGAGGTGAGAAGTAGAAGCTATGTCAGCCGTGAGACGTGTGAGCATAGAGGATGTGCTATGATGGAGTTAATGTCCAAGAGAGTCTTGGAAAATGGCCGTTTTGCAGGGTCTACCCCAAACGTGTTGCCTTCCTCCTCCCCTTTTTGCTGAATTCATTTTTGTTGGCTTTTGGATGCTAAGCACTTTACCCTGCTAACCAGTGCTAAAGTGCATGTCCTCTCTGCTTTAAACATGGTAACATTGCCTTATCCACAATTGGCATCTTTAATTTACCTGCAAGTCCCTAGTAAAGTGCACTACATGTGCCCAGGTCCTGTAAATCAAATGCTACTGGTGCGCCTACGTATTGTAAAAAACTGTGGTTCACTATAGATAGTAAATCATGTAAACAAAGAAAATCTGTTCTATGAAACTTTTTAACCAGATAATTATTTCATCTACCAAACCAAATGTTGACATAGGCAGAAAAACAACATTTTGACTGCAATTAATTTATTCATTGCATATTTTATATTCCAGAATATTTGAAGTATATCGATCAAATAGTGTCAAATAAGATCCAGTGCTTACAGTGAAAAGACCGTTCAGTGACAAGTGTGTTAAAAATCATGATTCAAGTAACAGAAACACAACTCCTTTCATTATTTTTATGCGGTAAAAAAGGAGTCGGTATGATTATAGTTTATTTTTATGCAGAAAGAAGGAGTTGGTATGTTTATAGTCTATAGATGTGAGGTCATCATCACGACAAGGTGTGTGAGCACCTAATATCTGGTGACTAAGTAGGGAACATGCACCATGGTTTTCAACGCTTCTTCTATCTGTGTGTGACAGAACAGGTGCATCGATCCGCCTGCAGGTAGCAGATTAAGCACATCGCATTGGAACCAGCAATCTATTTCCCGAAATTGACGCATCCGACAGCATATCATCACCGCTGAATCTTGGTGAGATTGATGCATCACCTCAACTGTGTGGCAGAATTTGGTGCATCACTCAATGCCTCTCGTTTAGTGTGTATCTAGCTTACCCTTACTAGGATTGAGGCTTCTTCTTGGACATGGTGCATACCTTTCCCAAACAGAAACCCAATTTCTAACACATTCCCATAAGTTAACAAGAGCACTGCCTTATTGCATCTTATAAGTGTAATTTCCACCTGGGAAAAGATGGGACCCAGGGTTTGGTGTCTCTGCAATCACAATTTAAAATTCTAACTTATGGTGAAGTTAAATTTTAAATTGCAATTCTAAAAATGACACTATTAGAAGTTGGCATTGTCATACCTTAACCATTTGGTGCCTTCTGCCTGTCTCTGAATAGACACCAGGGGTGGGTGACAGCTGAGCATTCCCTACTGACAGCCACGCACAAAGGCAGCTTAGATGTGACTGATGGGCCTTCCACATCCTGATGGGCCATCCTGGGTATGTTGGGAGGAAGGAGCAGACACTTACACCTGAATAGGTTGTGTATGTATCCTCTCCCCCAAAAAAGGGCTGCGTACCCCATTGTAGTGAGAATGGATTCCTGGCAGGAAGGGCAGGAACTCTGTGCGCTTCAAAGTCCTCTTTTTGAAGTCTCCCTTACTTCAGAGGTGCAACTGCGTATATGTACTGGACCTCTGACACCACCAAATCAGTACACTTCTGGACCTGTGGATAGTCTTTATTTATAAAGTGTTGTATAGCGCAAATGTGACCCTAGTGGGTATCAGAACGCTTTACATGACAGGTTATAATGTAACATTTGGTCTAAAGAAGTAAAAAACAGGAAATACATGTGTGAGAATCAAACAAATCATAAAGTATAATATTATAACACGGATTGGTCGTGAAAAAAGACAGTAATAGAAGGGGATAATCCCCAATGTAGTTTGCTGAATATACATTTTCAACATGACCGGTATATTGCCTTAAGGTAAAATCTTCGTCAGTAAAAAAGATTTGGCTTCTTTATCGAAGGAAGAGGTAGAGGAGATGAGGCGAACATCCGTTGGTAAAGAGTTCCATATCTTAGGTGGAATAGCTGAGAATGCTCTGGCACCTGTTTTCTTTTTGTGAGTATGTTGGGGTTTCAGCCACAAGGTGAGCGGTGCTTTGTGATGATCCGCTGCCCCTTGATTTTTCTAGCTTTTGAGCCAGGTAGCTAGAGGTATTGAAGTGTAACGCCTTATGAGTCATGCAGGCAATTTCCAGCTGGATTCTTGCCTCATATGGTAACCAGTTTAATGATTTTAGATCCAGTGAGATGTGTGTGTTTCTTTCTGTTCCAAGGACAAGTCTAGCTGCCGTGTTGAGGGAAGCTCTTAGAGGGGCCAGTTTGTATCGAGGTAAGCCACATAGTGTGGCACAACCATAATCGAGTCTGGGTAATAATAGGGTTGGGCCGTTTGTTTTAGGTCTTCTTGTGGTAGATAGGGTTTATGTTTCCATAGAATGCTTAGTTGGTAATTTGCTCCTTTAGTGGCTGCGCTGATGTGATCCTGCATATTTAGGTGTTTGTCTAATGTGATACCTAGTGATCTAGCGGAGTCTATGACATGGGGAGAGCAATTGAGGGCTGTAAGATGTATCAACCATAGATCCATTTTTGGGCTGTATTTCATTGGGGAGATGAGAAAAAATTCGGTTTCGGCAGCCTTGAGTTTCAGATGGTTAACCATGAGCCATAGGTGTGTGTTTTGTAAGATGGAATTCAGGGATATGATGTCCTCTGGGAAGGCGATTTTGAGATACAACTGCATGTCATCAGCGTACATGTGGTATTGGATATTAGAAGATTTTAGGAGGTAAGCCAGTGGTTCAAGAAATAGGTTAAATAGAATGGGGGAAAGAGCAGAACCTTGAGGAACACCGAGTGTGATCGTATGGTACTTTGACGTGGATTGATTGATTTTGACTCTTAGGGATCTGTTTTGGAGGAAGGAAGCGAACCATTGTAGTACGACCCCTGATAGGCCCATCCTTTGTTCTAGTAAGTTCAATAGATTATCATGTTTGACGGTTTCAAAGGCGGCTGATAAATCAAGTAATATCAAAAGGCATGATTTATTTTGATCCAACATTTTTAGTATGTCATCCACTATATAAGTAAGTGCAGATTCGGTACTGTGATCTTGACAGAATCCTGACTGGTGTTGGTCAGGAGTTTATATTTGACTATCTGGTTGCATAGTTGACTCTGAACACATTTTTCTAAGAGCTTTGCCAGGGTATATATGTTGGAGATGGGTCAGTAGTTGTTAGGATCAGAGCAGTCTGCCATCATTTTTTTTTTAAATGGGAGTTATTTGTCCTACTTTTAGGCAGTCGGGGATAGTGCCTGGACATAGTGAGCCATTTACAATCTTGGTCCATAGAGGGAGAACATAGGATTTGATTTCCTTGAGTATGCAAGGAGGTAGCGGGTCCGTGAAGATGTTAGATAACGAAATCTCTGACAAGAAAATGGACTGTTCTGCTGCTACAAGAACTTCTACTCTGCTCGACTGCTACTCTGATGAAACTCCTGCTGTGCTGACCTGCTGCTTGATTTCATTTTACCTGGGAGTGAGAAGGACTCAACATACATCTCTTCCACCCCAAACCCAGAGTGACTCCAAGGGATTTTTGGCTTGCCTTCTGATTGAAGTCTTAGGGACATAAAATATTTCCATCCATCCTGCTCCGACACCGGGGCTCTGCAAGCTGTGAGTCAGCCCTGCCAAGTGGTGCCACCCCAGCCTTTGGAAGTGGGCCTAAGGTGTTCGCTCTAGCAGAAACAACGCATCCTCTTCTGCATGAGCAGAATTAACGCATCACCGTTGTTAGACCTGGCCCTCTTTTGCAGGTTTATCCACAAACTTTTTGCATTTCGCCTCCTATTTGGCTGACCCTGTTTTTGTTGACTATCGGATTCTGGGCACTTTACTACTACTGATCAGTGCTAAAGTGCATATGATTTCTGTATAAATTGTGATATGACTGGTTGTTTCTGATTGGCATATTTGATTTGCTGGTAAGTCCCCTGTAAGGTGCACTGAGTGTGGCAGGTGTTGTAGATCAAATGCTACTAGTGGCCGGGCAGCATTGGTTGTGCCACACACATGAGTAGCCCTGTAAATGTGTCACAGACCTACCTCTGTAGTGACTGCACACGCAGTTGTTTATGGGGATGTTGACCTGGCAAAGTGCACCCACTTCCCTTTTCTTACATGTAAGTCACACCTACGGTATGCTCAAGATACCCCCATGGGCAGGGTGCAGTGGATGAAAGGTAGGACATGTACTGGTGTGTGTGAGATGTCCTGACAGTGAAATACTGTGCATTTTGTTATTCACTATTGAAACGCTGTCTGTCCCATAGGCTTATCATTAGGGCTGCACTGTAACCTTTTTACATGTGTAACTTTCAATTGGGACAAGATAGAAAAATTGAGGCTCTCTGTACTCAGAATTTATTAACCTACCTTTTGGGAAAAGTGGTTTTTAAATTGTGCGTTTGAAAATGCCAATTTTTAGAAAGTGGGCATTTTCTTACTTTACCATTCTGTGTTCCTCTGTCTTTTTGTGTATTCAGCATCTGGTGTTGGAGTGACAGGAGCTGGGGATATGCATTTACTACAGTCACTGGGGGGGGGGGTTGAGGTGTGCCCTGGCTTGTCTTTGTGACTCATCTCTAGGCTTCATAGACCTGGTCTGCATTTATAGTGGTGGGAGGAGTTTTGCTTGTAACTGAATAGGCTGTGCGTCCTTTGCACAATGCTGTCTGTGCCCACAGTGATCATGCTGCAACAGGTAGGATAGCACTGGTTTGGACTGGGTCCAGAGACCCTTGCCACAAAGAGACCAATGACAAAATGGGGTATAAGTACTGGACCTAAAACCCCAGGACTTTGGATTACTTCAAGGAACAAGAGGACCCTGCCAAGAAGAAAAATGGAAGGACTGTGTGAGGAGTGCTGCTTTTTCAGTGGGAGGGGTGGGCTGGCCTTCAGTTGCAGCTTCAGTCTGTGGTGGAGGAAAAGGACTGACTCGTTTTGACCTGCTGTGATATCCTGCTTTTGAAGAATCTCCAAGGGCTTGTGTGTGCTTGCCTCCTGTTGGAAGTCTCAGGGAGATAAAAGACTTCAGGAAAGATCCTGGCTTGATTTAAGGCCAACCTGCATGGGAGGAGAGCTGGTGAAGCTGTGTGAGGAGCGCTACCCCTGATGTGTGTGGGGTAGGACGGCCTGCATTTGCTGCTCCTGTCTGGAGCAAGTAGAGGACTAGATTGCTCTTCCCTCTGTTTATTTAAAAAAAAGAGCATGTGGAGTGCCTTAGGGTGCTTCTCTCATCATTTTTAATACCTAAATGTGAAAGCGCTCCTTATGTAGACATAACGCGTGCGGAGCTCCTTATGCATTTTTCTGCTAGAGCATGGTGAGCACCATGTGTACCTAAGAGAGCAGCACATGGCAGACTCCCTTTTGAGATGTGTGGGTAAATGCTGCTTGGATCCCAGGTCCAGAGCGATTGGTGATCGTTGACCTCAGAACCAGAAACCATGCCTAGATCTACAAGGAATTCCCCCATCTGGAGAGTGGAACCACAACGGCGAAGGGCATCCGGCACAGGCCCATGGCACTCTCTGAGCCAAGATCAGGGTGGGCATGTTTACCCTGTGGAGAAGAAGAAGGGCATGCCTGTAGCTGGGACCAATTTTCCCCACCCAGGCGCGACACACCCGAAAGCTGACTGCCCCATTGCAGTGTTGCTGGGCAGCCAAGGACACAGCCCAGATCTCTGGAGGAGTCCAAGGCCATGTTGTGTGGTCGGGGGTCGGGACTGGAACTCGTGTGTCATGCTCACCCTGCTGTGCTCCCTTTCTCATGCCTCAACCTCTCTGCACTGGGCGCATTCCTCCCCGAAGCTGTGGGAGGCAGACAGTGGCCAGTCGTACTGTCACTCGAAGTGTTACGTGCCACTCTGTGGTTGTGGTCCAAATAGGCAGGTCCTGTGCCCATGGGGTCTGTGCAGCATTGGCTGCTGACCCCAGCTCAATGAAGAGTAAGTGAAGGCTCATTACACAGCTGCACAGCACAGACCTGGACGGCTACAGTGAGTCCTTGACCCAGGGGGGGAAGACTGGAAGAGGTCTCCCCATAATAATTACCCCTTACTTTATGTTCTCCCCTTTGGCTGCTTGGAAGTGTGTGACTGGAGCACCTACGTGTGAGGGACAAGTTACCTTCAAGACCCTAATCGAAGCTCTAGGTTGCTGTCCCCAGGTGTTCTCTGCAACTTGTAGGGGATTTACCCTATGGTGTAATGGTGATATGTAATTGGTAATTCATGTACAATGAAAGGTGATAATGTATCTGTTATGCCTTACTGAGACCAAATACCAAGTTTCATTTCCAGAAGTTGTATTTGCCTGTAAAGTAATTGTGTTTTCCTGGTGTTGTGAGGACAAGTATTTACTCAGTGCATTAACTGTTATGCTTATGACAATTGTCTGGTGGAAAAGTGATATAAGATTTCTGTGAAGTCATTACAATTGCCTAGTTGGCAAAGTGATTTATGTGATTGTGGTCTATGTTTTTCATATTTAATACAGGTAATATTTTTGATATAACCTTGTGTGGAGTTTCTTTTGTGGTGTGCCTACTGTGTCTCTGGTATGTGTGTGTTGCGCAAATGCTTTACACATTGCCTCTGGGATAAACCTGACTGCTCCGCCAAGCTACCAATGGGGTGCACAGGGGTTATCTTGCGTGTGTAACTCCCTTATCCTGACTAGAGTGGTGGGTTCTACCTGGCTAAGGTGCATACTCTTGACAACCAGTAACCCCATTTCTAACAGCCACTGTTGCTGAAACAGGGCAGGCGCAGCACACTCGGAACCAGCACATTGACGCCACTGTGAGGAGAAGATCATCCTACTGCCTCTACTGGGTGGAGCAAACCTAGTGCATCACCTTTGGTACTGCCGCATCTCAGAACTGGTGCATCACCTTCAGAACCAACACATCACCACTGCTGCATTAAGAAATCTGGCGCATCACCCCAACTGCGTGAAGATCACTGGTGGATCACTCAGCTGCACCCTGTATTTTCATCGATGCAAACCAAGAACCAAGGTACTTTTTTCGAGCAGGTCTAAGTGGGTCCCTGTATCCAGTCCATGCTCCATTGTGGTTGGCTTGAACTCTTGCCAGCTAACAGAGGTGCAGTCAGGGAGAGATGCAAATAGAGATAGATGCTGATTAGGTAAAGGCTGGCAGACATTCCATTAGGTAGAAATATCTGCAGAAAATGATAGAGATGGAGACATGGGCAGGGAGAGGTACAAGCACTATGACTTAAAATCAAAAAGACAAACTCAAATTGGTAGATAAGAATGAACCGCATAATGGTTTGACGGAAGGCAAACCACAGCAACAGTATTTGCATGTTGAAAGGAATATAAAATGTGCACTATCATTTTGAAAGAAGCATTTACAAAATGCCCGTTTCTGTAGCAATTATAAGAACGTGCAAAACTAGTTATAAAACCCATTGTAAGTCAGGCTTTAATATTGTTTTAGAAGCAGAATCATAATGTGGTACTAGCAGGCAAGATACACAACATTCCAGTATAAGGTATAGTGTTTAAATGCCTATATGCAAGAACATCTAGTTGTAAAATCACTAGTCATATTAATGCCTTTATGCAGCTCCTACAATTTCTACAGGACACTGGTAGAAGAAAGATAAGCTATGACTAACATTTGTTGCTTGGCTGCCTAAAATAAGTTAATCACCAGTGGACAAAACAGAAAGAATGAAACAATCAATCACAGATTTGTAATTTATGGCAAATCACACATGAGGATCTCGAGGTGCTGGTGCTGCTGCTAGCTTTGTGGTGATCTAGTCATTCGAACATCCAGGTCTTTAGTCCTTTCCTGAATTGCTGGAGCAATGGGGTGGTCCTGAGGTACAGGGGAAGATCGTTCCAAGATTTGACTGCCAGGTGTGAGATTGTGCACCCTCCGCCCTACTTTGGTGTATGCTGGGGGTGTCTGCGAGGAAGAGGGAGATGGATTGTAGGTGTCTGGTTGGTTGGTTTAAGGTTAAGTGTTTGTTGATGTGAGCTGGTCCTTTGTTGTGCAGGGCCTTGCATGCGTGTGCCAACATCTTAAACTATGACCTCTATAGGCCCTTACACCACCTTAAAAGTGGTTGAGGACATAAGGGTAACAGGTCCAGATGTTAAATTCCAGTAGGACATACAAGGACTCTTACATGCAATAATACACAAGATAGATAATGGCTATATTTGATGTGTCCTTTCTGGAGAGTCACCTCTCAGTATACATGTAATGTCTATTTGGAAATTGTACTGTCTTTCTTTGTTTCAACCATTATTTTGTGCATTTTTGTATGCAACGTTATGCAACATAAACGTCATTGTGTCACGTGTAAATATGTATGTATGATGCTGTTATTTTAAAATGTATAAAACATATGATTAAATCACCAAAAAACTGGTCAAAGATAAATACCTGACATAAGGTAACAACCTGGCACGTGAGTATTTATTCAACCTAACCAGTTGGGTTTCACATTTCAAGTAAAGATTAGGGAAAAGTTAGCATTTCCACAAACAAGTTAATCAGAGTAAGTATCATTCCATATTGGAACAAAAATAGAGAGACTCTTTCAGCTCTCTATCAACGAAATACGTACGATCCATGGTCTGTGAGGTATTGTTTTGTAGTAACATCTTAAACTGGCATCTATTCTAGAAAGGCAGCCAAAGTAGATTCTAAAGGTGGGGTGTGATGTGAGTTCATCTGGGGAGGCCAAGGATGAGTCTGTATTCTCTTCTGATGGTGTGTGGTGATTCCTACCTAAAGTGTGTGCCCTTAGTCCAGCCTGCTGTTGATGAAGGTCTGCGTGGCGGTCCTTCTGCTGGTGACTGTGGGTCACTTGAAGATCTTGCAGTGCATGCATAGGGTGTAGAAGCAGGCAGATGAGACTGCATTTAACTGTTTTTTCATGGAAAGCTTGCTTTCTAGGATGAGGACTAGGTTGCGGGCATAGTCTGTTGGGAGAGGGGATGGGCTGAGTTCATCAGGCAACCACGTGTCATTGGGAGGCTGATTCTCTGTGTTCTTGGGTGAGGTAAGTGGAGATCGATTCTAGGATGGATTCCCTGGATTCCAATGTGGTAGAGTCTGTTGATTAAGATGTGATGGGAGATGGTGTTGAAGGCGGCTAATAGGTCCAGGAGGCTTAGGGCTGCCATTCCACAAGGTCTAGGAACGTTCCGATGTCATCAGTAGCTGTGATGAGAGTTGTCTTAGTGTTGTTTTGGACTAGAATCTGGTTAAGAGGGTTCCAGGAGGTTATTGCACTCCAGGTTTTCAGTAAGTTGCTGGTTATTTGCCCTCTCAAGAACCTTCACTGGAAAGGGGAGCAGGAGCAGGGAGATGGGCCGGTAATTCTTTGTTTCTGTGGGTCAGTGGATGGTTTCTTCAGGAGGGGCCTCACTTCAGCGTGTTCCCAGTCATCAGGGAAGGAGCCCTAGGTGATAGAAGTGTTCTGGACTTTCTTGAGCTCATCACAAATTGTCTTGCTCTCGAGGTTGAAGTTGTGATGGGGACAGGTATCCATGGGTGCACTGGAGTGCACAGAGTTCAAGATGGAGATTGTGGCTTGCGTTGTGAGAAGATCCCAGTGGGTGATCATGTGGGTTTGTCTTTGAGGGTGTGAGCAGGCTGATGCTGTCAGTGGTGGTGGGTTGGGGTTTGAAGTTTTTGTAGATGACAGAGATCTTGTTGTGGAAGAGGTTCGCCAGGGTGTCACACAGTTCTTGGGACAGAATTATGTTGTTCTCGGCAGCTGTAGGCTTGGAGAACTTCTTCACAATGGCGAAGAGCTCTTAGCTGTTGTTTGTATCGGCTTCTATGCAGTCAGCTAGGACGCGCTTCTTTCTTTCCTTTAGGAGGCAGTGGTACTGGTTGAGTGCTGTCTGAAGGTTGTATGGTCCCCTGTCTCTTTGCTGGTGCACTACATTCTCTCTAGTTGCTGGCATTTGAATTTGTTGGATTTCGGCTCTGTGGTGAACCCACAGGCTCTTCTAGCAGGTTCTTTGGAGTTTTGTATAAGGAATAATTTCGGCACATTCAGTGATCCACTGGGAGATTTTCTTCACCGCCTGTTCTGAGATGGATGTTGCATTTGGGAAATGGGAGTTAAAAGCTTTGTTCCACTGTTCTTCTGATATCTTTTTGCAGTTTCTGTATGTGGAACTTGGGGGTATGGTGCCCATGTTGGTACATCCTGAGATGGTGAAGTGGATGCTGTAATGGTCATTCCAGGTAAGCTGAGAGACATAGTTGTACTTGACTCTGTCACTGGATTTGAAAATGGGGTCAAACTTTTTCCCTACAATCTGGGTAGGGTCCGTGACAAGTTGCTTGAGGCCGATGTTGTTCCTGCTTTCGAGGAGGTAATTTGTGTAGCAGTCACTGGAGTCATTGAGGTGGAAGTTAAGATCTCCCAGGTGAATGTAGTGCGCTGTGTCAATTGCGATGCAGGCAATGAGGTCAGGGATGGTGTTGCAGAATCTGGGGCATGGGCCTCGTGGTCTGTAGATGAGGGTGCCTTTAATGGTGCTTTTCCTGTGAATGCAAAGTTGGAAGTTGAGATGCTCCTTTATCTGAGTCAATTCATTTGAGGAGGTCATGTGGCAGATTGTGTCCTTGTTGATGATGGCAATTCCCCCTCCGAGTTTGTTGGTTTGGTCCCAGTGTATTATTTTGTAGGCTTCAGGGTGGCAATGGCGATGTCTGGTGCAGAGGTGGGGTTCAGTCAGGTCTCTGTGAGGAAGATGATGTCTGGGTTGAGGGATGAGACCATATCCCAGATCTCCGTGGTGTGTTTGCCAAGCGATCGAGCATGGAGTAGGATGCATTGGATTTGTGCTGTCGTGGTCTCGGTCAGAGTAGTGGATGCAGTCATCGTTGCGGCGTCTCCGGCATTGTTAGATACTACAGTGCTGCAGGAGAAAAGACAGTGGCGGGATGCAAATGGTCATACCGTCGTGAGGGGTGCAGCAGAAGTTTTTGTAGCAGCATCCGAGGTCCAGGCTCAGACTGGCTTGCATTTGGCGCTCGTTCGGAGCGCTGGCACCACAGACTCACTTTGACCTCCACTAGGTAAGTCCTGGTAGGGGGCGAGGTGCTGGGGGGCAGAAAGGAGACAGGAGAAACAGGTGGGAAGGCACGGGCTGGAAGGAGCGGGTAGGAAGCAGCAGAGCTGGAAAGTGCCTTCTAAGGAGGCTCAAGAACAAAGGCAACAGCTACAAGCAGAAAAGGCAGCCACGGCTGAGCTGGAAAGTGTCTCCTAAGGTTCACAATTCAAGGCACAGAAGCTGCTGGCAGTAGGGTGGTGACCACAGTCAGGGTGAGGTAGACTGCTGTGGGGGAGCAGACTGGAACAGATCAACACATCTGACATTCTTACAGTGCATGTCATCTCCTATATACAGAAATTAAACAACATAACATGCATGCCTCTCAAGTATTTGTGAAGAGTAACAGCAAGATTTGTGCCTTCTTTTCCCTTCCTTTGAATTTGCATCAAGATGTGAGGCTCAGATAGCTCCCATTCATAATAGGGGAACAAAAGAAGGCCTGATGGCTACTTCATTTCGGTCTTTGTTATGGGCCCAGTTGGAGTCTGAAATATGAAAGGCCCCTCGCCGCGGGTACTTTGCTGTTCGAAATAAAAGCAGACAATGTGTAGGCACTGCTGAATGTGTCCCGGTGTCTGAAAATCATATTGGGACACATTCAGCATATTTCAGTGGGGTCCACTTCTTGCACAGTGGACGGCGTTCATTTTATAAAAATAGTGGGTGGATGTCATGTGCCTGCATGCACCCTCGACTTGTGCCCAGGTATTGTTGTATGTCTGACAAACAACATTCATTTTTAATTCTATCTGTCATACTGTGGGGAGTTGTTTAGCCAATTATCTTCATTGGCCATAACTACTTTGAATACAAGCATTATTTCCTATCATATTGTTGTAATATGCTAGGAATGTCGGTTCATTTTATATTCTTATCAGAAGCCCATTCTAACTCACTAGGTGTTTATTCATCTTGAAAGATTAACTCAAACCACACCGTTAACCAGAAAACACCATAAAGAAAACAAAAAGAGAGCACTAAGCAATAACAGGGAGGCATTGGTCGAACTCAATAATAAAAAGGATGAAAATCCATGGGTAGTGTGCGTGACTGCCTACTTTGCTAAATCTAATCATGTGAAAAAAAACATCAACAGTAGATGATTCAAAAGTTGGTCGCACTCTGCTCGTCACACCAGCAAGTTGCCCCAAGGAACTGTGGTAGATGTAGTGGCGACGGCGAGTACGCCTATGCCACGATGTATGAAGAAAAGTATGTGTTGCATTAGCCATCCCTGGACACGTGTTTCGAGGTAGTTGCCTCTCGTCAGCAGGGAGCAGGTCAGTGTAAAGGGGTGCCGCGTGGACTGCCAAAATGTAATTAAAACAGGTGAAGTACCTCTCATGGCGCGCAGGTGCAGATCCAAGGCTCGTCAGCCATTTGGCTCAAGGGAGCCGTAATAAATGATTCAAAAGTTGGTCGTACTCTGCTCGTCACACCAGCAAGTTGCCCCAAGGAACTGTGGTAGATGTAGTGGCGACGGCGAGTACGCCTATGCCACGATGTATGAAGAAATGTATGTGTTGCATTAGCCATCCCTGGACACGTGTTTCGAGGTAGTTGCCTCTCGTCAGCAGGGAGCAGGTCAGTGTAAAGGGGTGCCGCGTGGACTGCCAAAATGTAATTAAAACAGGTGAAGTACCTCTCATGGCGCGCAGGTGCAGATCCAAGGCTTGTCAGCCCGTTGGCTCAAGGGAGCCGTAATAAATGATTCAAAAGTTGGTCGCACTCTGCTCGTCACACCAGCAAGTTGCCCCAAGGAACTGTGGTAGATGTAGTGGCGACGGCGAGTACGCCTATGCCACGATGTATGAAGAAAAGTATGTGTTGCATTAGCCATCCCTGGACACGTGTTTCGAGGTAGTTGCCTCTCGTCAGCAGGGAGCAGGTCAGTGTAAAGGGGTGCCGCGTGGACTGCCAAAATGTAATTAAAACAGGTGAAGTACCTCTCATGGCGCGCAGGTGCAGATCCAAGGCTCGTCAGCCCGTTGGCTCAAGGGAGCCGTAATAAATGATTCAAAAGTTGGTCGCACTCTGCTCGTCACACCAGCAAGTTGCCCCAAGGAACTGTGGTAGATGTAGTGGCGACCGCGAGTACGCCTATGCCACGATGTATGAAGAAAAGTATGTGTTGCATTAGCCATCCCTGGACACGTGTTTGGAGGTAGTTGCCTCTCGTCAGCAGGGAGCAGGTCAGTGTAAAGGGGTGCCGCGTGGACTGCCAAAATGTAATTAAAACAGGTGAAGTACCTCTCATGGCGCGCAGGTGCAGATCCAAGGCTCGTCAGCCCGTTGGCTCAAGGGAGCCGTAATAAATGATTCAAAAGTTGGTCACACTCTGCTCGTCACACCAGCAAGTTTCCCCAAGGAACTGTGGTAGATGTAGCTGGAGAATTCTAGACACTCACAACCAATCATTTACAAAACCTATTTTCGCAAATAAATGGGGGCATAAACCAAGGGATGCCTTGGTTCATATCAGTTGAAAGCAACTACAGGAGTCACCCGTAGTCCCAGCGGAGACCTGGGTAAATTTGGTAACATATAATAATGACTCACCTGGAACCAATAAGGGGATAAACTTAATGAGATAAATTCATTATACTTTAAATGATAACAAAAATTGTTCCAAGAACATAATTTAATGCAGTACTATTGCCAGAAAGGCACAACCAGATCGGATTGCGTAAATCAAATTGCAGCTTTAATACAGGTTGTATATTAAAGTGAACTAGTGAACTCTTTGTGCTCGTGAAAATCACATGGTGCAAGTAAAACAAGTGAAGAAATATAAAGAAGAAAATTCTACAGCATATTGGACCAGAATTCAAGCTGAAACTATGTATGGATAAGTACAGCTCTGATGAAATATAAAATCATGTCATAATTCAAAGCCAAAAAGTTGACCGCCTTTCGACCTTCATGACTTGAGGTCATCATCAGGACATAGAAAATGCAACATTGAGTGATAGAATAAAAGGAATTGTTAGGAATAATAAAGAATCTGCAGTGCCGAATAAAGCAGACATGTTGGGACTATTAAAAAGGTACCTGGAGAACGTGGGTAGCTATGGCTATAGAGAAGACATTTTATTAGTTGTAGATGTTACCAGAGCCCTACACAAGTAAGGTAAAAGTGGGGGGTACTTACGCGGATGGGTCTGGCAGGGTTTGTAGATCCAGACATTTATAAGTCAGTCATCGGTATTGATATCCATTGTGGGATAGTGTCACATAAACACAACCCACGTGTTGGGCTGAGATGGAACAAAAATTACCCCAGTGAAATGGAATGTAGGTGTTGAAAGTGCATATATAAGGGTGTACTTAGTGCAAGGGCAGCTCACCAGTTTGGAGAGAACCTCTGGGGGGGGGCTCAATGGGAAAGTTTAAGGTGAGGGTGCTAATGAGGTACCCTAGAGAGAACTAACTAATCCAAAACAATAAAGTAGACATGATAATTAGTGCACCAGCGCTGTACCCAAAACCGCTGGAAATAAGAATGGACCCTGGGAAACTACTGGCCCATTTGGTTGTCAAGGAGCTCCCCCTGCACCAGGCTGGAGGATTTCTCAGTTCCGCGGAGGAGGGCGGGAAGGCTCATTCATTTACATCTGTCAAGGAGAAATTAATCAATCCCAAGGCACCACAACAGGAAGGAAGGAAAACAAATTAAGACACTGGAAAATAAAAATTGTTCAAATTCTCACCAATAAATTATGATTGGAAGGTTCACCAGCTTGTGACTGGTGGTAGGGGGAGGCATGCAAAGGTGGCTGAATCCTTCAACACGGAGATGCTTGTAGGGAGCGCCATATAGCAAGGAAGGTGTGTGTGTGGCGATTGAGTTCAAATGGAGAAAAACGGCTCTCATGAGTGGCACGCGAGCCACCCTCAGACACCAGAAAATTATTAGTTATTCAAATTTTCACCAATAATTTATGAAGTTCCATAGGCAAGGTTCCTGGCGGGAGGGGGAGGGTTACAGACGCATCAGTATCCTCCAACTTAGAGATGCTGGAAGGGAGCGCTGTTTTGAAAGGATGGCGTGTGAATGGAGACAAAATCCAAATAGAGGAAACCAGTGCACACAGGTGGCTTGCGAGCTGTCCACTCTAGGTTACCCAAGTATGCAGAGTTGACAAACATAACTGTATGGGGGCACTAGAATGAATGGTAATGGTACATTATCCTCTGCCAGCGTAAGAATATGTCAGAATTGGCGGACCACACTGGGCAAGCGTTCCTATCTGCTCAGTCTGCGGCATGCCATGAATGAATCAAGAATGGGGCGCTGGCAAATTGAGGAGGTGGGCCTATTTGAAAGAGAGGTCCTGTTGGGGAAACTAGGCCAAGGACAATAAGAGATGCATCATGCTCGCGGGGGAAGAGAGATGCGAAGGGAATAAAAGTCTCAGCCCCCTACGGGAATTGACATGAGAAAAAAGGAAGAAGAGGGAGGAGGGATAGAAAAGGAGCAAAAAGTCCATGTTGGTTTACAATGTACTGACTTGCTAAGGAGGATCATCATTAATTGATTTTCGTTACAAACTGTTGGACACCGCTGGAGTTGGCAATGCAGTTAAATAAGTATTTAAATACAGTAAAATTGGTAGTCAGAACCTAAAAAAGAAGTTTCTCATTCAAAAAATATTTTGGACTGGATACACCTCATCAGGGGAAAGTATTTGTTTGTATTATTTGCGAAATATCCACAATACCACAAATGATAATTCAGGTGATTATTATTGTAAACCTGCCTCCGGAGCTGGTATATGTAGGTAGGATCGAGAACCACATTGTGGAAAAAGTGTTCAAATATTATTGGGGGGCAAAGTACAACAAAGGAACGATGTATCGAGGGAACAAACACAAGAAGGGTACAGTGCAAATCAGAAATGGGCTCCCACCCCTCGTTCCTTCTTGCATAAATTCTCCATATTAATGGAATTACTTCTCAGTATTTTTTACTCCCTTCCTTCAGATGACACTCCCATTGCTCAAGATTCGCTTCTTAAAATATTAGTTTTAATTCCAAAAGCTTCACTGATCTATAAATTCTTCTACACCACAAATCCAGATTGAGACAAAACTAAGGTGGAGCTTGCTTGGGAATCGGATTTAGGCTTTGAATGGAGCATAGACATATGGAATAAGATTTGGGCTTGTCGTTGAAGATCTCAAGATCCCCTTCTACTACTCAATCTATGTTTTTCTTATATCACAGACTATATCTCACTCCTGTTTCCATAGCTAATTTCACACATACAGCCAATAAGAAATGTTGGACCTGTGACTTTCCATCAGCAGATTTTTCACATCTCTTTTTTTCATGCCCCCCTGTCATTACTTTTTGGACGCAAATTTGGGATCGTCTTTCAAGAATTTTTCAGATTCATACACCTATGTCCAGTGATCTTCTCTTTATGGGAAGTTTTTCTGAATCCATCCACCTGCCCTCCCATCAACGAGGACTGTTTGATCTTATGTTGGCTCTAGCATTTCAACAAATTACCAAAAATTGGAAATGTTTGACTAAACACTCAGTTAAACCATGGTGGAACACTGTTTGTCAATACCATAGGTTTGATGTTGCTAATGCTTCACAATGTAATGTACATGTAAATAGAGATGTTTTATGGTTACCTTTAATTACATATTTAAATACGGTCTCAATGAACAATATTTCTCATTTTCGCTCTGAAACCTTCCAACCCCCTTAAATCAAATTCCTTCCTCTTGGTTTGTTCTTTTTTCAATTTTGCCTATCCTTCTAAATATTTTATGACATTTTACTCAACAGTTACCTGTTTCTTTTTATTTTATTTTAATTTTACAATTCTTAGAAGAATAGTGTTGTCGTTTATTTAATGATTCCTATGATGAATTTATGCATATTTTGTCTTTTTCCGCCCCAACTTTTTCTTTTCCCTTATTTTCCCAAAAATGTAAATAGTTTTCTACTACGATTCTTTTGCCTACTCTCTTTTGCTTATGTAATCTCCTGCATATGGTTATTTCTTAGGCCTTTATTGTATGTTATTGATTTCTTTATGACTTAATAAAGCTTATTAAACTTAAAAAAAAAAAAGAAATGGGCTCCCATGGTGTAAAAAAATCCCAATAGGTAAAAACACACCATTGGCTTGCAAAAATGAGGCTGTGGAGCCCGGATGGAGGAAAAAGGCTGGAGTGGTGTATAGTTAGAAATTAATGTGTTCAAGTGTAAATCCTACTATACCATTCATCTAGAGTATTAAGCCCATTGTCTACTGAGTTGCAACACAAAATCCAGTGACAGTCACAGCGTAACAGCATCTGTGAGAGGTCACCACCACGTAAGGGTAGAGTAGATTAGTCAATCACTTACCTTATGAGGTCATGTTCCGTGTGGTGAGGGGCTTAAAAGTAGGCCTGGGCGAAGCACTACGCTACGCTCGCGTAGTTTGCGAAGTTCGCGCTACTTCGCACTACGCGAACTGCACGTAGCACAGTGCGAACACGCGTAGCGTAGTGTTGCGTAGTGCTGCGGTCATTTTTTGCTTGCTCGCGGTCCTCAACGTCAAGTTGGCGACCGCGAGCAAGCAAAATGACATCCTGGCGAGACTTTTTCCTTGTTCGCGATCGCGAGCATGGAAAATAACCTCCCGGCGAGATTCACAACGCGAGAAGGTCAGGTTTCTCATTGCGAGGGGTCGCGTATGCTCGCGACCGCTCGCGATGAGAAACTACCAGTTCGCGTTGAGAAAGCTGCAGCTCGAGGAAAAATCTACTCGAGCAGCAGAAAACTACAGCTCGCACTGTGCAAGATGCCATTTTCAATGATTGCACAGTGCCGGTTGCTTGTCCGCACTGTGCAATCATTGAAAACAACATCTTGCACAGTGCGAACATGTTACTTCGCAGTTCGCGAAGTGCTACGCGTAGCTCGCGTAGTGCGAACTTCACTTTGCGTAGCTTCGCGAAGTGCTACTTCGCGAACTACGCCCACCCTTACTTAAAAGTGTGTGCCAATTTGGGCATTTTCAACTTAACATTTGATTCTGCTTTTATGTTGTATGAATCATGCCTTTACCATCTGTGAGTTTTGTACAATGTAAATTCAATTACACAGGCACTTTATTGCAGAGCTCATGTTTGTAGAGTGACAGTTTCTGAATCGTCTCAGAATCAGTTTCTGAATTGTCTCAGAATGTATGTAATTGTATCTGTGTCAAACGTTTTAGTATCAAAAGTCTGCGCACATACAGAACAGTTGTGACATTTAAAGTGGCCAATTACAGGAGTCCCCATGCAACGTAATGGATTTGGTAATCTTGGGTTTGGGAGTCCACTTGAAGGCATTAGATAGATGGTCACCAAGGTTCCTACCCTTTTTAAAGGAGAAAAAAGCAGATCAGCAAATATTGGTTCTCTGTGCAGTGTGTTCCAATTCTTCTTGATGGTTTTGCTAATGTTATTGCTAGCAGGATAAATGTGGATACAAAGGGTATCTGTTTGTTCTATTTTTTGGTTTTGGTGTCACAAGCATATCTATTGGACAATACCATGCACGTTTCAGTGAGCGTGAGACTAACCAGCACGGATAGTCCTGGGAAATACATTTTTGTTTAACACTTGTGCTTGCCTAAAATAACCTCTCTTCCACTTACGCAGAAATTGATCATATGGTAGTCCATCCCTGAGTCCTCTTGGGTGTTTGTTGGAATATAGAAGCAGAGTGCTCCATTCCGTTGGTTTGCAAAAAAGTGATGTACCCAATTTGCCCTCTTGAATTTGTTAAGAAAGGTCCAGGAAAAGGAGGTTCTTGGTCCTAGACTCGAAGGACCATTTTAAATGAGGCTGGTGGGTATTTAGCCAATTTACAAAACTTGCACGTGATGTCTCATTGCCCTTTCAAATGAGCAAGATGTCATCTATATAACATTGCTAAAGAAAAATTTGGTACCGGTAAGGATTGATATGTAAGAGGATAGGGTTCAGTAAAATATTGTGTACATGCAGTATGGCAAAATTCGGGATGAAGCAAGCTCTCATGGATAACCACTTCTTATGGAGATAAAATAAATATTTGTACAAAAAGTAGTTATGCTGTAAAGCTATTTGTAACAGTTCCATGACAATGTCAGTATGTATAACTGTGGGTTTCAGTCTGGTAACCAGTAAACTCTTCATTTGGGGGATGGTGGTATATATATCAATGTTGAGTGCCACGAAAGGGTCCAAAGCGCGATCAAAACCCCTATCTTTGATTAGAGCAATCAAACCCATACTATCTGGTATGAAGGTGCTTGAAAGGGGCACAGATTATTTGCTTACTACATCAATGTATTTCCCTAATGGTTCAAGGGCGAATCCACAGCCAGACACAATGGATCTGCCTGGGGGATTTTCTGAATTCTTATGTATTTTGGGAAGGACATACATTACCGGGTTCCATGGGTGGGTAGTGTTAAGAAGTTGGTGTTCTTTCTTTGAAATAATATCCTGTTACAGGGCTCATTTAGTAACATAGGAAATGTGGGTCTGGATTTCTGTGAGGGGATTCAAGGTAACTGGCAATAGTGATCAGAATTAGAAAGTTGTCTTGTAATTTCTTGACTGTAGTAATCATCTGCAATCAACAATTAGAACGGGCTCAGAAAAATCAACTGCCATAGTCAGGCGTTGAAGCTCACCTAGGATGCACTCGGCACCCTAGGTGGAAACTCAATGATGAAGCATGCCACCAACTAAGTTGGTGGGTGAGGGTTTAAAAAACCTATTGGTTTTTCCCTTTTAGGTCAGTTGACATTTTCTGAGCCTGGTCTAATTGTTGATTTAAATTAATCAGGGGAGGAGGATGAGCTCTCTCAAACACATGCTTCCTCTTCTTGTTGTATTGTGTAATCATCTGTATTCATGATCACTATACTGCCCCCTTTGTGCACTGTTTTATAACTAGGTCCCTGTTAAACGTTAAGGTGTCAATGGATTTCTTTCCCCAAAGGATAAGTTGTAAGGCACACATTAAATATTCTGTTCTATTTTCATAACTTCTTGTAGAACCAGCTTTTCAAAAGTTAAGATATCTGAGAGCATGTTGGTACTCGGGGGATGAAATGTGGAGGGTGGGCGAAAAGGAGAGAATGCATGTCTGAGGATTTAGGTCCGTTAGCAAAAAACTGACATAATCTAATATGTCTGAAGAACTTTAATAGATTCTCATGTAGGACAACGAAGTTGCTCCGTACTGTGGATACAAAGGATAACCCTTTACTTAGAACATCAATTTCTAGAGAGGACAAATTATGGTTTGCAAGGCAAAAAAATAAGGATGGTTCGACATTCAGAAATGGTAGCAACAGGTACTACTGTGGTTAAACCCATTAGTAAAATTTTTGTCTGATCTGTCGTTCTCCCAGATACTCATATTCATAGTTTGTTCTTCCTCTGCCTCTGCCATGTGGGCGGCCTCTCTCTAAAAACGGGGGGATAGGTTGGGGAGGAGGCCAGTGAGGTATTGTAGAAGCACTGTTCCCTTCACCGGGGACACAGTTGAGGTGTGATCAAAATTAATCCGTAATCATACCAAGAGTGGTTCCTTTCCAGTCCCAATAGCAACTTTGGCGCAATGGTGTGATGGCCGGTGACAACAGAAACAAGCAATGCGCACCCGATGAATTCCTAGGTGAATGCACAGGTGGATATTATCCACCCTGACACACAATCCTGTAACAAAACCGTCTCGCGACATGGTTCTAATTTGAAGAAAATAGTGTCACACTCAACTGCTCAGCTCATAGTCATTTACAAAAAAAAATACCCATTTATATCAGCTGCCAAAATTCATTAACAAGTTTAGTACAACACTTTTACTGCAGAACTTGAACACGGGGCTGCGGGGCACTGTGTATGCCCCACTCACCGTTATTGCTGCTGTTGGACATCACGTGACTCAGACTGAATCTCTAGTCTCTCCCTTGCTGTGTAAGCCTATGTGTTTGCCGGGCTGAGAACCTCACAGCCCTGAAGGATGTGATGTCATCAGCTCGGCAAAGACCTAGCTGCAAGGCATAGTCTCCACCCCCTGATGACGTGGAGGTAAAGTTAGCATTTTAAATACAAGCCCAGGATCGCTAACCCTCCACGTCAATCAGAGAGAGTTGAGACTATGAGCTTGTCACCCCACCCTTTCGCAACTCATTACAGGGTGTGGTGGGACCCACCCTGTGATGACTTGGGAAAGGGTGTGGCAGGCGGAAAGCCAAGGATTCGAGTCTGCGCAGACTTGACCTCACACTGCTTCCCGCACATGAGTCTGCACTGCAGTGGCAATGTGGCAGTCGGAGTACTGGGGGAAGCCATTTTTTGCTGCGTCATAGACAGACTGCATTACATTTTGGAGCAGAGGCAGTTGCTCATTACTGCCAGCAGCAGCTAGTAGTCCACTGTTTACTGCAGGTTGTTGCTGTCAGACGTCTGATGTTGTGACTCGGTCAGTTCACCAGCCCAGGTAAGGTCCAGGCAGGCATTTTCTAACTTCTAATCTACTATAGGCCTGTTTAGGACCTTTTCGTCGGATGGATGCCAAGGCCATGGATTTCAGCCGGGGTGGAGGCGAGGGGGCAGCCACACAGTGCAAAATTTAAGCGTGTGCGCATTGGGCTGTGTGTGTCTGTTCTACATTTGGCAATAACCAGTCAGGCACTGCAGTTGGTGTTCTCCGGTGGCGGTGTGATGATCAGCGTGATTTTCTTTTTGCAGGCGCTGGATTCAAAAGTGCTATTTTATGGATTGAGCTATAGATTTGACCTATGGATTCCATAGCTCAAATCCATAGCTCAATCCATAAAATGCATAAAACATCGGTTTGCAGTTTTGTTGTTCAATAACAGGCCTATAGAAGTTAAAATGCCTGGGAGGCTTCGCTTGAGCTATGGATCCTATGATGTTCACATGTGTTGGTACTCCTGAAAATACTCGCTTGTATGATGTATCCTCTGCAAACTTGTTGAGTGCTGAAATAACTGAATTAGTCCTCCACAAATGTCTACCTTCATAAAACTTCTCCTTTAGATTTCTGTCGGGTTTAGGGGCTGTGCGCACAGCTGGTCTTCAATGCCAATCCCAAACTTCTTCTCACATATACCTCAAAGAGTCCCATGAAAACCTGTTTCCAAGGATAGTGTCAGAAGAGGAAGTAGGGGTTTGGGTGAAGAGATAAAGATCCACACGGGACTCAGTGGGTCTCAGAGAGTGTGTCACAGCACAGAGTTCTGATAAATGGTGAAGGCACAGACTCATAGACCGGAAAGTAATCACACTGCAGACTGAGTACTGTGAAACATACCAGTCGGTATTCATTAAAATGAATCTTTTGCTAATTTGCAGCACTGGTTATTATTTGAATATTTTGAGCTATTGATGCCTGGCCAATGTTGTAGCATGGATGTCGGCCGGGGTGGGGGAGAGGGGGCAGACACACAGTGCAAAGTTTAGGCATTTGCGCTATGGGCTGTGTGTGTCTGTTGGATTCGGTGTAAAGCTTTAACAGCAGTTGGTGTTCTCCGGTGTGATTATTTTTCTCCAGGTGCTGCATTAATAAGTGCCATTTTTATGGATTGAGCTATGGATTAAGATTTCAGTATTTGTTTGATGTTCACTAACTAAACGGGCCTGTAGAAGTTAAAAAGACTGGGAGGTTTGAGCAATGGCTCCTAAGATGTTCACTAACTTGTGTCGGTATTAATTAAAATTAAGCTTTCAGTTATTTGAATTTTTTGAGCTATGGGTGACATGGATGTTGGCTGGGGTGGGGGAGTGGGGGAAGACACACAGTGCAAAGTTTAAGCGTTTGTGCTATGGTCTGTTGCATTCGGTGTAAGAAATAGTTTTCACTCCCTCACACAAATCCCCTTGGCTCTCTCATTCAGAATGTTGTAGTGAAGTCACTGTTGCTCTTTTTTTTTAAATGGCATTTGTTGCATGAAAACAGAAAATTAATTTAAGGAAATAGTGTCATCATATTGATGTACAGCACTGCACAGTCAATGAATGTATTTATTGTATAGTTAAACCATCACAAGTGTATCAGTGTGTTCAAAAGTTAATATGGGCAAATGATAACATCAGCTTATGCAAAGATTGTCCTCTATGGCGCATTAAAATTGGCAATTTATTAAATGATAAATAATTCAATGGTATTGCTTTATTAAACTTCCTGCTTCCTCAAATTTGCTTGAACTTGCACCATTTATCCACTCTTTTTTCAAAATTTGCCTGGTGGGAGACCCCCCCAAACAACCTGTAGGTCATTCAGGCTCGCTCGCTGAGCTCGCTCTCCATGGTGCAGTACGGCGATAATTTTACACCACACCACTTTCAAATGTCACCTGCCGCCGCTGGTGGTTGTTAGTGTGTATCACCTCCTTAAGACCACTTAAAGTCTAAGTCTGGGCTTGGAAAGTGAGTGGACCCAATTTGGGCACACCAATTGCTATTCTATAAATGTGCTATAGTTGAATACTTGCAATAATATGAGACAAAAACTGTCACATAAATACAAGGTGCACTTTTCAGAAGCCCATTAGTGGCATTATGTTTTCTGCAATTATTTTAAAAAGATATTAGTATAATACACAATTTTCACAGATAAAATCTTCTCCGCGAATTTTCAAGAACATATAACAAGTGGACTTCCCACAGTCAATAAAATCCACAAAATTTCTAAAAATAAAGATACATAAACTTCTCTTTTTATTATACAATGAATCTATATGCACATTCAACCTTCAGATCCAGACTCCATGTTGTGTTACATGCCCCATGTAGTGTTACACATCCCAATGCATTTTGGGAAGACCCTTCATCAGGGGTACACTACAATTAACAAAATTGAATTTTCTTAAGCAACTTTGATTTCAAACAAAAGTTCTTATAAAACATAGTATAGCAGAAAGGCTTATCAAGGGTGACCTGCGACCCGCAGGTAGTTAAGGTGGTGGTGAGAAAGAGATAAGAAAAATGCATATTGAAATTCAAGCTTTTCACCGGTATAATTGTAAACAAAAGAATGTACGAAATGCGCCTCGGATTGTGCTTAAAGAGTGCCACAACGCAATGTACCAATGATGAGTCAATCACTGTGTCCACTATTACAATGAGTGATATATTCCTTATAACCCAAAACATACTCGGTGTCTCACCTCATTCCCAACTGACTCACCTATCCGGAAGTGAAACAATCCTGTATTAAACTAGCTGCAAAAACAAATGAAAGGAAAAGAGAAAGAGCACATGGATAGGTCTACCACATTCAAATGCTTCATGCCATCTCACTGCTATTCACAACTCCTATTGCTTTAAAGTACTCACCAGTATAACTCACATGAAGAGGAGACGATCCCTCTGATATGTACAACCTGTTTTCCTGATGGCAGCTATCACCACGTGAAATTAATTTTGGCAATCCAGTTGCTGACTGAGTCTCTCAACAGCTATAAACAATAATAATAAATCTCCTATCAATTACCAATACTGTACTGCCTATGCCCTTCAATGTATGGCCACCCGAGTCAAAGGTTACCTTAAATCCTGTGTGCCAGTGTAACCGGAGCTTCAGTATCAACTCCCAACTAAAAATAAATGAAAGGAAAAATAAACACATGATGTCCGAAGCCTCCTGAAACCTCGAGAATTTTCAGAATTCTAACGTTCCTACTTACTGCGGTGTGAACCCCAATGCCTCTGTATGACCTCTCGCCTCCTGTAGGTGAACCGTCTGGGTTCTACCCATTACCAGCAACGTATATTTAAACACAGAAGTGGCACGAAAATCCAATGCACCTGATCCAATAAATATGTAAAACAGACTATCTGGTTGCTGCCGCTCGGAAACATTAAGGCTCATATGTTTTTCAAAAAGTATCGCCAATGGAGAGCATTACTTGAAAAAGCTAAAATATGATGTACAGGAAGCTAAATAAAAATGTGCCTCAGTACCCAAAAATCTTTTACAAGTGAATCATCAAAATAAATTATAAAAGTCAAGAATGAGGATAGGACACTCGAACCCCAGCAACATTAGTATGCTACTATCTAACCAACCCAGTGAGCTAACTGCATTTTCCTCCTAGCAGTCGAATACGCTTCCTGTCAACCTGTGTGATTCATCAGAAATGTGCAACTGCTACCCCTCATAATAGCGATGTGGTTTAAACGAGAAATGCTAATGATGAAGAAATATACCATTGTAACTAAAACATAAATTGGTCTTTAGTTAAAAGCGTGCGTATGGAATTCCCAAAAATATATATTAAACCCCGTAAAAAGTTTGAAATCTTCCGTAATACATTGATCTTTTACATGAGTAGTACTCATTAATAGCAAAATGATTCATAAGTGAAACACTCATCAAAAGTGGTCAACATAATTTATAAGAAACACGCCATTCCTATCTTTTTGTTCAGAACAGATGGTATAAGTGTATTAAGCTTACATATCCAGTGTGTTTCCCTTTGTGCCAAATACTTATGTGCATCCATGTGGGGTGCCACTGCAAAGTATAGTGTAACATAACTGTGGTACGGTATGTTTTGGTTCATGCCAATGTGCTGATAAACCTGATTTAATATCAGCAGTCTGGATAGTGCTTTTATGCTCAGTGAGCCTGACCTTTATTTTGCAAGAGGTACGCCCTACATAAACCAACCCGCAAGGGCATTTTGTAGCATAAATCACCATATCTGAGTTGCAATCAGATGTGTGCCTCAATTTTATTGCTTTTCCCGTTTGCGGGTGAGCAAATGAGTTTCTTGTAATCAAGTTCTCACAGTGTCCACATTTGTAACACTTGCACATCCCTAAATGTTTAGTTTGCGGTTTGACATCCCTGCGTTTCTTCAATAATTCTCATAGGTTTTTGGATCTGGAATACGCGAACAATGGTTGAGCAACAAACGCTTCCTTAAAATCATGTTCTTGTTCGATGATTTCCCATCTTTTCAGGATACTTTTTTGTTATGGCAGATGCTGCCGTAGAGTATTTGATGACACACACTTCTGTCTTTGTCTTTGTTCTCATGATTTTCTTCAGCAAGTCTTGTAAATGCGATAGTTTCTGTCTGGCTGTTGATGAGATTTCAACCGGGTATCCCCTTTGTTCTAATTGCTGCGACATGTCTTCAATGTCTTTATTACTTGTTGCATCATCAGAGGTTATACGTTTAATTCTGATGAACTGTGACAGAGACAGGTGATTTTTTAAAGATGGAGAGTGAAAGCTTTTAAAATGCAACACGTTATTGCGATCAGGAGGCTTCCTATACACCCGTTTCTTGAAACTCTCTTGATATAATTCAACATCAATATCCAAGTAGTTGACATTCGATTTACTGATTGTGTAAGTGAATTTGATGCGAGAGTGATGTGTATTCAATATTCTGTTGTTTTTCTTCGAGATGTTCTTTTTGACCCTTCCACAGTAGTAAAATATCATCAATGTATCGAAGATATAACATTAGATGGTCTGTCCAAGATTGGTCATTCAAAATATGTGTGTCCGCATAATTTTGCCATAAAAATATTTACTATAAGTGGGTGCCCCCATAGAGCCCATCGATGTTCCTGTGCATTGCAAGAAGAACTGATCCTTCCATAAAAAGTAGCTGTGGTAAAGAGTGAATTGTAGCAGCTCAAGTAAAAAGATGTTCTGCAATTCCTTTTAGTTACTCCTCAATAGCATCCAGTACACCGTTTCTACACCTTCAGAGTGTGGTATTGATGTATATAGGACTACAATGTCAATCGTACATAGCCATATGTCTTCTGCATTCTGGACTTGATTACTTGCCCATGTAACAAAGTATTTAGGTGGTGGCCTGTAGGAAAGTACCACTACGGATTGATGAACACCATTGCAACTCACCTCATCAACAGTGGCCACTCTGAGAATGATTTTAACTGGATGACACTTGAACAAGTGGGTCAACTTTGGCCACAAAGCAGCTGTCTAAACCTCTGATGGAGAATGAGCAACAATAGGTATACTGCCTATACACAAAAAAAGGAGCCTGAATGATAACATTACATGGCTTAATCTGAGCTGATGATAGCTGGATTAATACTTTACTTTGATAGAATATTTATTGTATATAAGCTCCATACCTCGAGCAAGCTGAAAGAAATCGAGGAATAGACACCACATTTGTTATGTGACAATTTTATGTAACAATTTGAAATATTTACAACCCCCAAAGCTATCTTTGGCAATTGATATATATGTCATGACAGTTGCTGGACATAGCCCTCCCTTCATGGTCGCGCCCAAACGTTTTACCTTCACCCCTCCTGCCTTGCTAACTATATTTTTGTTGGCATTAAGACTCTGTGTACCACAGTGCTACAGTGCTGGGCTCTCTCTCTAAAACTTGGTTAAATTGGTATTCACCTATTTGGCAAATTTAATTTACTCCTAAGTCCTTAGTAGATGGTGCTACATGTATAAAGGGCCTGTGAATTAAATACTTCGAGTGGGCCTGCATTGTGTCACCCAGTACAAAAAACTTTCAAAACATGTCTCCGGGCTGCCATTGCAGCCCGCAGTGCAGTTTTAAACTGTCATTTTGGCCTGTCAAAATAAACTTTTTAAAGCAAACACAAGGAGATGATGGATGGACTGCTGAAACTTTTTAAACACTCACCCCCAGTCATAGATCTGGGTTGAATCCATCATCATTCTTTAGCTCACTTTGCCACCCCAGTTCAGACACAGCTATATGCAAATCAGTCTTGACCCTGTGCCTCATGGGAACAGTCCAGCCCAAACAGCCAAGCCATGTCTTCTCTGGACTGGAAACAAGCATCCTGGGGCCGGTTTCGGGCTAACAGTCTTCTTCAGCCAGGCTAGCTTGAATCCAGTGGCAAAGTGATCAAGGGACTCATGTCTGGGCATACCCTGCCAACTTAGGGCGAACAAAGCAAACACAAGGAGATGATGGACGGAGTGCTGAAACTTTTCAGACACTCACCCCCAGTCACAGATCTGGGTTGAATCCATCATTATTCTTTAGCTCACTTTGCCACCCCAGTTCAGACACAGCTATATGCAAATCAGTTTTGACCCTGAGCCTCATGGGAACACTCCAGCCCAAACTGCCAAGCCATTATCTTCCTTGGACCGAAAACAAGCATCCTGGGACCGGTCTCGGGCTAACAGTCTTCTTCAGCCAGTCTAGCTTGAATCCAGTGGCAAAGTGAGCAAGGGACTCACGTCTGGTCATACCATCTCCATGCCACTGGAATCAAGCTATCCTGGCAAAGAGGGACGAAACCCTGAAACAGTTCCTAGGATGCTTGTTTCCAGTCCAGGGAGGACCTGGTTTGGCAGTTGGGGCTGGACTGTTCCCATGAGGCACAGGGTCAAGACTGGTTTGCATATGGCTGGGTTCAACCTGGAATGGCATGGTGAGCAAAAAAACAATGGAGTTAGGCCCAGATCTTTGTACTGGGGTGAATGTATGACATTGTACTGCATTCTGTCCATCAACTGTTGATTTTGCATTTGTCACCCGAGTGGGATGGGTATGCCCAGATGTGGGTCCCGTGCTCTCCATGCCACTGGAATCAAGCTATCCTGGCTGACGAGGGGTAAAACCCTGAAACCGGTCCTAGGATGATTGTTTCCAGTCCAGGGAGGACCTGGTTTGGCAGTTGGGGCTGGACTGTTCCCATGAGGCACAGGGTCAAGACTGGTTTGCATATGGCTGGGTTCAACCTGGAATTGCATGGTGAGCAAAAAAACGATGAATTTAGGCCCAGATCTCTGTACTGGGGTGAATGTATGCCATTATTCTACATTCTGGCCATAAACTGTTGTTTTTGCAAAATAAACCTTTTGCCATGCCTAAGTGTTCCCTTTTAATGCCTTTAAGCCACCCCTAAGATGGGTCCTAAAGGCTCATAGGACAGGGTGTATTGTAATTAAAAATTAGGACATGTATGTTTAAGTTGTACTTGTTCTGAAGATGAAAAACGCCTAGATTAATTTGTCCCTACTGTTAAGACCTATATTTTCCATTGACTAACACTGGGTTATTATATTGGTATTTAATTAGTGCTCACTTTGGATTGGGAGCAGATAGGGATAGGCTGTGTAGACCCAAATTAATTGAAATTTAAAAACCTCCTTAATGTTGAAGTTGGATTTTAAGTCACAATTCTGATACTGCCATCTTTAGAACGTAGGCATTTTCTTGTGCTAACGATTTGTACTTTCTGCCGGTGTCTTGGGTCACACGACTGAATGCCAACAAGACAGAGGAAAGTAGCATGCAGTCTACAGTTACAGGTGGAATAAATGGATGGGGCAGACAAAAAGGATCAAGGGTGGGCATTATGGGACTGGGTCTTACAGAGTGTTCCATGTGGCACTACAAATAATAATTCCATAGACAGTAATGGTGGAGACAGCTTCTCACACAGCAAAACAGCCACACTCTGCAGTTACAAGAACAAATTCACCCCTATTAGTCAATGCCCTTGGAGATCTCACCTCAGTGATAAAAGTGACTGCGCTGGGTGAATAAGACCAAACAGTCTGGGTACCTGGCAAATTATTTGTGGCTTGGAATCCTCCTTGCTGTGATCTGCTGATAATTTATCGCAAATAGAAATCAAAACAATTGCAGGAGCATAACATAGACAAATTTGCTTTTCCGAGGCATAAACAGGCTGAGAAATCCAAAGAGGCTCTGCATAATGACAACAAACAGCATTCATTTGCCGTAATATAGAGGATGTGTTTGGATCTATTATTAGTCATTCAACACATGCCTACTTAAGTTTTGTAGTAGCAATAATGGTCTGCATTGTGAGGGAAGCCTTACACCACGAAAACTGAATAGTACAACTAAACTATGTTTTGTTTAATGAGAACTTACTCATCACTGCTGTAAGGCTTCGCTGCATCAGAAAAAAGTTGTGGTGCAGTATGACAGTTCCAAACCCCTTGGATGAATCATATTTATGGTAAGGCGACTATGGCGTAGGGTCCAATGGTGCATAACAAAAATGATACAAAGAAAACTTAAGCATGTGCAGCATAAGAGATACTAGGCTGATTTGTGGCACTTAAAGCAATGCAAATCACCGTATGGTCACATTGGAGTGCTTTATGCGTCGGAAGTCCCTTAGAAAGTGATGCAATTGAAAAAAAGACATTGGCCCACACCTCTAAACAGAAAGATGGAAACAGGTAGGGCAACAACCCCAGACAGACCCCCAGGGGAAGAGAAAGAGTCATTTTATTGAGGAGGAGAATCAAATACTGGTAACATAGGTGACAAAGTATGAACATCAACTCTTTGTCACCTCAAGATTGCCATTAGGGAAGTAAGAGGTCATTTGGCAGTCCACAGTGGACCAGATCAACAGTGCTGGGCAAGTTCAAAGGGCAAGAGTGCAAGAAGAGCTGGCATGATTATAAGCATAGGACCAAGGAGATACTGGTCACGAACCTGAAGACACCCATGTGGACCGGAGGAGGAGGACCCGAGTTCCTGAGTAGCTGACTGCCTTAGAGGAGCAGGTGAAAACAATCATCCCAGTAGAGTTGGTGGTAGGAGTTCCTGGATGGGACAGTGCTGGCCAAGAGGACAAACAAGGGTAAGAAGCAACAAGGGACAATATGGGCACAAATGTCATGCTCTGCAGTGGTGCAACCTATGTCCCTGCTCTACACTGTGCTGTGTGCAAAGAAAGGGTACAGTTATACATAATATACATCTAACTTGTACTGCCCAGTTATAAGTTGTACAGCTCTGTCAAGTATGTCCATTGCATGTGTATCTGTTTATATCTGCATATGCTCTGAATACAGTAAATGTAAGAAATTACTGAAAATCTTTCTTTTTAACTCTGCTGTTTCTGGCTCTGCTGCAGTGATTTTCTGCTGCGCCGAGATACCGCGTTGGGGTGATTTGTGTGCGATATCAAATTAAATTAACATAAAAACATAACATGTGTGAATTGTAGCACCAGTCCAGGGTAACCTTTGAGTAATTAGACGTGTAGTGGAATGTATAACATGCATCACCAAAACTACAAGCTCACAATACAAAGTAAAAAACATTGACAGGAAAAACACACATCATGCATGGATACTTGAACCATGTCCAACCTGACTGTGACAATTCAGGCCCCCTTGTACCATGAGGCTACCATGTCTCACTTGTGCCCATACATTCAAATTAGGACTATAAAGCAATGAAGTGAAATGAGGTTGTCAGAGGATAAGCTACTCACCTGAAATGGGGGTCAGGAGTGGGCCATGTGAAGCATCACCACATAGGAACATGTGAAGAGCCACATGCAGAGTCACTAGCATGAAACTACACAGGATGCAGGTGTCCCAATGTGCGAGGTGAGAGGACACAGGTGGTGCCTGCCATGGTAGAGACCATCCTAACTCCTGTCATGTACAAATGCATACTGGGGGGGGGTGAATGCAAGTGATGCACACCAGAGTATCACTGAAGGAAACGTGACCTAGGGCATCGCAGCAAGTCACATTGCTGTGTTACCCTACATTAAGGTAGGAATGCACTAAAGTAATGCAATGTGGTACATTCCTGTTCTTTCTTGCACCATCTTGTCAGCCTAGTACCAACACAGGCACCCTTACACCATGGTGCAAGGGTACCTACGTTACCTGCACAGGAAGGGACACCTTCCTGCATTGAAACAACCCTGACATGTGTTTTCCTTGTTCTTTGCTTTCTGCAGAAATAAAGATATTCCTCATTGTAACACCTCACCTCAGGAGGGATAAGAAGTTTGTGCTTCCCTATTTTTACATGTTGTTGAAAATCACGGGAAGCATCAAAATCTATTGGTGCTGTTTGAAACACCCACTGCAACGCCCATGGAAGCCCTCCATGCACAGAGTAAGTTGAGACAGCAATTTGCACTGCATTGCCCTACTCAAGATTTAGGCGGCGACTCAAAGCACTGTGTCTGAGTGTGGAGAAACTGCATAGAACGGAGGTGAGAAGTGATGTGTGTCCTTCAAGGTAGCCTAGAATTATTTTTTTTTTTAACCCTGGGTGGGTAACTGTGCTCCGCCAGTGGAGCTTGCAGAGATTTGCCGAAAGACAAAAATATCAAAAACAACCAATCAAAAAGTCATATTTTACTAATTTGGAATAATGTATTTTCTTTCATATTTTCGAATACCTTAGTACAAATGCAAAAACCAAATACTTGAAGCTACACTTTCAATTACAGTTTCATAACTTGCTACCATTCAACAGAAAACAAGTCTAATGCAATCTTAAAAATGTCAATTTAATAACTGCAAGTTGTCTTTGTACAAGATATGTACATCCAAATTGGGTGCATGTCTTTCACAGGATTAACCCGTGTTCACTTTGTACTTTGCAACAGCAGCATATAACTACAAATGTTACAACTTTGAAATGGCCAAATGAAGATGACATGTTGAAGGAAACTAAAAACGATTAAAATAAAATGTTTTTTAATTACATTACAAAATAGACACATTACAAATGGCTAATTTTGAGTACGCATTTTCTAAGAGCACTAAAAGATACACAATGTATATAAACACAGTAGTCAATGTGTCAAAACTTTGATCAACATACATATTTGGCCTGGATTTTCCTTAATTTGACCTTTCTAAAAAATTTCTAGCACAGACGTTTATACTTATTAGATTAAACGTTGGTTTAAACTTTAATGTAATATTATGTAAATATATACTTACATTCATGTGAAGGAGTTGTCAATAACATCATCCCCTGAGTCTATTCCTTCCTCTTCACCACTATCACCTTCATTTATTGATTCATTTGCATCATCCTCACCCAGTGGCTCATCATGGTTTCCTAACACTGCAACATACGTGATGTTCTGTCTCAGGGCTATGTTATGCATGGTGATTTTGCACACCTTATCCAGACATCAAAATATGGCCTTTAGCAGCTCGAAAACCCGCTCCACTGGGCTCTGTGTTTTTCCATGGGTCACATTGAAGCAGACTTTCCCTGGCTTTGTTGGTATTCTCAGCAGTGGTAACAACCATGGTCTGATAAGATAAGCTGAGCCATAAAATGTAATTAATTTATCATTAAACCTGAAATGAACTAAAAAAGATAACAATAGATTGTACTTACCAACACGCCAGGCCCTCTCAGATCCATGTTATGGCATTCTCAGGGGTATGGTGCTGTGCCATAAGTACAATGGAATCATGGGTTGATCCAGGAAAATGCACACACACATATATGATGTAGAAATCTTTGAAGCACATAGATTGATTGAATGGGAGTTTTTTCTATGGTTGTAGACTTGTTCTCTGTCATGTGGTGGCACCAAGGCAATATGTGTGCCATAAATTGCTCTAACCACATGTGGTCAGCAACCCAAGGCATAAAAATCTTCCTTCACATTGGCAAAATCCTCATTTTGTGGAAACTGTATAAAGCTGTTGATGTGTCTCATCATTGCAGAAAGAACCTTTTACTTCTTGTAGCACACCACTAACCGTTGGTTGTGACATTCCACCAGATATTGCAACAGTCTATTGGAAGGATCCCGTGGCCACAGAATAGAGTACTGCCATTATTTCAACTATTGGTGTTATTGATGTGGGCTCCCTATTGTGAGACAGAAGATCTGGGTCCAGATGATGTTCATAAATAAATAATAATTTGCCTATTTAATCTGGATATTTTTATTACATTCCCTTCTTCCATTGTCGCAAAGTTTGGAAATGGACTCATAACTTCATCCCATCATCTTCTCACTCTCCTAGGGTTCATAGGTCTGCATTTAACATTTTTTACAAACATATTTTTTAAATAAAACACTCATTTCAGTTATATTTCAAAATATATTTTTTAACATAAAATTATAAAATGTATTTGTGACTCTGTGTAATTACATTGTTTACATGCAATTTTTATAAAAAGAGAAACGTGCAAATTATAAATTTTAAATGTATTATTTACACATTCTATTTCAATTTTTTTCATCTAAATTGTTGTCAAACGAAGTATAACCAAAACCGCGCAGCTATCACATTTAAACAGAGTAACACACTAAAAAATACATTTTTGACAAAACAAAAAAATTGCATTAGTATTTTGTAAATGTAAACTACCTACCCACCATTTTCAGTGTTGATGACTCACTTAACATTCACAAACACACTACGTAACAATGTAAAATGGCGGACACTTGACTTCGCCATCAGCACATTTATAATTAGACCGAAGTCAGTGGAAGTTGACTGGCTAATGGATGTGAAACTCAATGACGGACACAGCCATAGGCTAATGTGTGTGAAAGCAATGTACAAAAGCCAATGAATGTGTCAGTTTCTGTTGACCATCTTGCACATCGTGTGGATGCACACAGCATTAGAAAAATGCTCACTTGCCTCCTAACTGTGCCATCAAGAACACTTCCTCAACTGTTGCCTCTGTTTCCTACCTCTAGGAGCTACAATGCCAGGCAAAGCAGGATGCAGGGTCCCAAGCATTTCATCAGATGAGCTGGAGATGGTGGGTAAAGAGGTCCTGCCCCTGTACAGCAAGCTGTATGGCTTACCAGAGGAACAGGTACATGTTTTAAATGAAAATTTAATTATGACTAACTTCTTTTTATTTAAACATAGGCTAGAATGTCCCTTTTAGTTCCTGAGTAAAGTGTAGTAATTGAAGTGAAGTTTCTGTTTATTTTCACTTGCATATAAAAGTTACGGTGTGTATTTTTAAACACATTCAAATTAGCTATACAACACCACATCATTAGTATGTTTTGTGTGTTTGACAACCTTTTTGCTATATATTTAATGATATATATTTACACATATATTTACAAAATGTCATTTTAAACTTACAAAAATTAACATAATGTTATTTTAAGAAGCAAAATATATTTGCAATAATAATTAACATATATACATATATATATATACATATACAGATGATTTCACTGGCCTAGATTAGTAAAATGAGGACATAACAAGGGATAAGGTTGCTCAATAGGTTACTACAACAACATGTTTTATAAAAAAAAAAAAAAAGACTAAAAGCTCTGCTGTTTTAATTTTTCCCGATGCTTGTGATTGATTTCTCAAAATTGTGTTACATCTAAACAAAATTTTTAAAAGTCACAAAAATGTCTGAGACTGGAGTCAAAGTAAAGTCGTGGAGGTTGCTAAAAGTGTTTCGAACGGACAGGAAACAAACAGTGTCCTTAGGGAAATTCGACTCTAACCGTTTTTCGCTACCAAGTGGAATTCCACAGGGATCGTCCATTAGCCCGACACTTTTTAATGTGTATGTGGCACCCTTGGCCCCCTTGATCAGATCATATGGCTTTAGCCTTACGTCATATGCAGACGACACACAAATTGTAGTGTCTCTACTACCAGGACAGGAAGTAGGCATCGGCAAAAAATCCCATGACTGTATGGGAGCAGTCAAATCTTGGATGTCACAAAACTGCCTAAAATAAACTCAGTCAAAACCGAGGTCCTCACATTTGGAAACAAGACGAATTTCTGGACCCCGGACTGGTGGTCAGAAGATATGGGTATCCGCCCCAAACCCACGAAGAAGGCTAAAAATCTAGGTATTATGGTGGACGACAGACTGAACTTTGAGGACCATATAAACACGACTACCTCAGCCACTTTTCATTCCCTTAAACTGCTAAAAAAGGTCAAACCTTTCCTGCCAGAAGACAGCTTATGAACAGTCATCTCATCCATTATCTTATCCCGACTGGACTACTGCAATGGGCTCTACTTAAACATTCTAGAGCGACATCTTAACAGATTGCAGATCTTGCAAAATGCAGCAGCAAGGCTGGTGACAGGCTCCCCAAAATTTGTATTGGTAGCCAAAGAAACGAAATAACTACACTGGCTCCCCATTAGGAAAAGGGTGCAATTTAAGTCACTTTGGATTGTCTTTAAGGCACTACATGGTCAGGGTCCTGATTTTTGGACTCACCAGTTTCGATGGTACACTCCCAAAAGAACCCTCCGCTCACTAGGAGCCAAATTTGTGAGCGAACCACCCTCGAAGAAAGCCTCGTGGGGGGGCGAAGTTTCATAACAGGTGCAGCCAAAGCATGGAAAGCCCTCCCTTGGAGTTTGAGGAACTCCACAAACCTCCACGCTTTCAGGAAATAACTCAAAACCTGGCCTTTTAACTGATAATTCCCTCCAGCCACATTTCTCTCCGTGCCACCCTGTTCTCAGTAGAGTTGAGCTACTAGCGCCAGGACACCTCCACGTATCCGTGCGCTCTACAAATATAATTAACACAACATAACATAACATACAATGCTGGACAAAGTAGTCAACAGACGTCCAGCACAGCCAGTCATCACAAATTCAAAGTGGTTGCACTGCACCCTGACCCCGCTAATGGCAGACATACTTGCGGTGGCCTACCCCCAACTGGCTGGCCGGTTGAAAGCAAGACAGCAACATTAAGGGGGTAAGTTGTTTTTGTATTTTTCTTTTTAAATAACTATTTTTTGTTAAAGCAGCAAAATTTGGCATCAACATAAAGGTTAACGCAAGACCAATGCACAAGGAGAGTTCTTGAAAGTTTAAGTTTTGCACAGGGTGTATCAAGATGTGTTTCTTAAAAATGAAATGTTAAAAATGATACCAATATATTCTTGATCACTTTCAAAGGACTGTTTTGAGCAGACACGTGTCTGCCTAAAATAAATTAAACATGCTTTTGTTACATTTTATAAGAGACAGTTGTACAAAACAGGTCAAAAGCTTTATTTGTGTCAGGTGTGATGCTCTGTCTTAATTGTGAAGGATTTTACGTTACCTCATTACTAGTGACATAGCATAAAATGCACTTAAGATAAAATGGATCTTTTAAACTTCAGATATGTGAGTGAGTATTATCAAAAAACAATAGTACACTTCTGAGACAAAAATGTCTAAAAGCATAAGATGGAATGGCTAAAATTTTGATAGAAAACATAACAAATATGTTTTTAAGAAACAAATGTTTCATGTATGTTAAAAGAGTCAATTTTCCATAATTTCTTACTCATTCACAAATGTGCATGAAAGCCAGTCTATTTATTGAAAAATGAATTCCAAAGACATAATTTTTTGAAAAAAACAGATAAGAACGTGAACACATACCAAATAACATTATTTTTATGTCCTTTGTTATGTCCAGATGATAGATCAATAACGAACAAAGATAGAATACTTAAAGGGTCTTTTGCAGATGGAATGAGTTGTTACAAACAAAATCAATTGCTTTTTTCAATCTATTCCAAGGGCAATCATTTATATTGCACTTGGAATTTGAGGGATGGAAATTCCGTCACAAGTTTCTCATCTGCAAAACTCTAAAACAGGCACAAAAGATGACTCTTTTAGAAATATTTGACATGCATCAAAGTTAAAGTTTTTAAATTGTAAATTGCATTTTGTTTTTTAATTTAAAAAAATATATTTACTGTAATAATGTGCCAATTTAGGACTAAACTAAAAGTCCTTTTTTCCACAATGATGAAACACACTCAAAATTAATGAAGATATATTAGAGTAAAATGTAAAAAAAAAATTCAACAGCATAGGTAAATACATACATTATTAAGCAACTTAAGTATTGACTTTTACCCTGCATAAACTTAACCTTTTGCCTCTTTTTTTTCTCCATAAACAGTCTATTTTCCCGCCTAAACATAACCTTTTTACCTCCATAAATAGTCTTTTTTCATGCTTCAACTTAACCGTTTGCCTCCTTTTTGCCTCCATTTTTTTGAGTTTAAAGAAAGGTTTATTGGATATAAAAAGGAAATATAACAATTCAAAATACATCATATAATGTAATATAAATCCAAAATTGGTGATAAAACAAGAGAGATGAAAGAAAGAGAGGAAAAGAAAGAAAGAAAGGGAGAGGTGGGAAAAAGAAGGGAAATCATAAGATAAACAATGGTATCATAACTAAAATATAGCATGTAAACATTTCGGCGAATGATAAAAATAGTATGAATAACAAACGTGCATTGTATACTAAAATATTAACAGTAGATAGATTAAAACTTTTCTATTAGTTTCACGGAGGCTTGGATACTTCCTCATTACAAGGAGTATGCAAAGGCATAGCACAAGCAGAAGCATTTAGGAAATTAGTGACTGGTAACCACAACATATCTCGTTTAATGGCCAAAGCAATTGGGTAAACATAAGCTCGGTCTAATCTGTGGTTATAGCAGACGCCATACCACCAGGCTTGAAATTAAATGTTAGAGGCATTTTTCCACGATTTAGTAATTTGTTGAAATGCAACGGCTAAAAGTAAGTCCACAATAGAAGTGGAAGAGCTGAGAGAAGACCATACCTCTGAGACACTACCTAGGAAAATATGAGCATGAGAAAAAGGGATATGGGTGTGAAAAATTCTGTTAATTTGCTGCCAAACTTTGATCCAAAAAGTGTGAACAGGAGGACAAGTAAAGAGCATGTGGTAAAGATCTGCATTAGGGGCAGGACATGGCCAGCAAGTAGAGGAAACAGTAGGGTCTATGCGATGTAGTTTGGCCGGGGTGATTAGGAGTCTATTGTAAAGAAAAAATAAAGTTTGTGTGGTATTGGCTGCTCTTGATGACTTCCTTATTTTATTCCAAATCTTTTCCCATGTTAAAACGGGAAAAGATAAACCCAAATCCACTTCCCAACTGCATTCCGTTGTAGACTTAGTACGGGGAAGAGATGTAGATCTTAATTTTTTATAAATAGTGGATGCCGAGGATGGGGTACGTAGAGAAGAAAGTGTGAGAGGAGAAGCTGTTGTATGAATATGGACTGAGGATAAGATATTGAAAGAATTTAGAGCAGTAGAAGTCAGTAGTCGGTACTTCGACAGATAGGAAGGGGGAAGAGAAAAGCGAGTGCGAAGTACAGAGAAGGGAACACAAGCATCATCTTGAAACAGTTGATGAGTCCACTTAAAGGTCAAGTGCTAGCCAATCCTTCCAAAAAAGAGTCCTATTTTTGATTTTAATATGTTTATTATACCAAATTGGGGAGTTTAGAAAGCGGGTACGATCATCAAGACCTCCAAACAAAAGAGGTTGAAATTTTTTTCGAGCATTCTTAAGAATGGGAAGGGACATCTTCAATGGGATGTGAGTTAAGGATAAAAATTCCTCAAAGGAGAATGGATGGAAAAAGGAAGACTCTAACTCTACCCACAAGGGACGAGGATTAAAAGTGTCCAGATCTGTAGAGAGCAGAAACGAAGAGTGTTTGAGAAAAAATGATGTGTGATAAGAAGAAAAGTCAGGGAAATTGACCCCACCCTCATGCTTAGGTTGTTTGAGTTTGGAGAGAGACATCCGAGGATGCTTATTTTGCCATAAAAATATTGATAAGATGCCATACATTTTTTTGAAACAAGATTTAGGAATATTAACAGGAAGATTAGATAAGAAAAATAAGATTATCGGAACTAACATCATTTTAATCAAATCTAATCTGCCCCACCAAGATAAGAATAAAGGATGCCATCTTGATGTAGAGTTACTCAAAGTGAGCTGTAATTTTTTTAAGTTTAAAGCCACAGTATCTTTAATGAAGGAGTGAACCATAGACCCAGATATTTAATTTTAGAAGTGTTCCAATGAAAGGAAGAGTCTAAAAAATCAGCATGAAAACAATATTTGTTTAAAGGGAGAATTTCACATTTGTCAATGTTGAGCTTGTATCCCGAAACTAGAGCAAAAGCAGAGACCTCTGATAAAAAGGCTGGAATGGATGATTGAGGATTTGAAATGAATAAAAGAATGTCATCAGCATACGCTGAAAGTTTTAAATTGCTGTCTGCATAAGGGAAGCCTGTAATGTTAGAGTTCAAACGGATTTTTGTTAAAAAGGGTTCTAACGCTAAAATAAATAAAAGTGGAGAAAGAGGACAACCCTGTCGAACCCCTCTATGGAGAGGAAAAGAAGAGGATATACGGCCATTAGCTAAAATAAACGATCTGGGAAAAGAATATAATAATGAGATATATGAAATAAATTTGGGACCAAAACCAAACCAACGGAGTGTGGAAAAAATAAACTGCCAGTTGACTCTGTCGAAAGCTTTTTCAGCATCTAATGCAATGGCCGCTAAAGAACCTGGATGAGAATGGGACTTACTAAGAACATTAAAAAAGAGACGAGTATTATCTGATAAATAACGACCTTTAATAAAACCAGATTGTTCTCTGCCAATTAACCGTGGTAGGATATTATCTAGGCGAAGAGCTAGAATCTTTGCAAAAATTTTATAGTCCAAATTAATCAAAGAAATGGGTCTATAGTTTTTACACAGAGTAGGGTCTTTGTTGTCCTTAGGAAGAAGACATATTAGAGCCTCTTGAAAAGAGCCTTCAGATTTTCCAGAAGAAATGAAAAATAAAAACAATTGGTGTAATTTAGGAACAAGGAAGGAAGCAAAATGCGCGTAGAATTCCATGGTAAAGCCATCTGGCCCAGGAGCTTTGCCCTTTTTGAGTGAGTGAAAAGCTTTAAGAATGTCACTGGGGAATATATCTGAGTCCAAAGAGGAGAAATCAACATCCGGGGGAGACGGGGAGGGAATAGTAGATAAATAATGGGAAATTTCGGCCAAAGAGGGTGAAAACTCAGGAGTATAGAGCGTTTGATAGAAATTAACAAATTCTGAGAGAATGTCTTTATCTATATGAACAGTTGTGTTGTTAGAAGTGACAATAGAGTCGATCTTTGTGCGCTCCTTTTTAACCTTAAGATAATTGGCAAGGAGATTGCCAGATTTATTTTGAGCGTTATAATATTTAGCACTGGACTTTAAAAGAATTAAGTTTGCAAATTCTGTAGAGAGTTTGTTAAAAGAGAGTTTGGCTTTAATAAGATCATTCAGCATAGATTGATTCTCTGTTAGATAATAAGAATGTTCCAATTTCTTGATTTGTGAATTAAGTGTTTGAATAGACTGCATAGATGTTCGACGTTTACGGGCCACGAATGAAATAATGAAGTCTCTTGAGGCAGCTTTAAAAGTATCCCAAATGAGTTGGGGGGATATATGGGGAGTGTCATTTTCAGCAAAAAATAAAGTTGCAAATTCCAGAAATGATGGTGAAAATTTGGGATCTAATAATAGAGAGTTATTAAATCTCCAACGTTTGGTGCCTTTGTTGGGGGGGAGTAAATCTAAACTTAAAGTAACTGGAGCATGGTCTGAAATTAGAATGGATCCTATATCAGAATAGGAAATATGTTGTGTGAGAGGTTTGGAAATAAAAATGTAATCAATTCGGGATTGGGAAGAGTGTGCTGGGGAAAAGTACGTGTATTCTTGAATTGTAGGATGACAAAGTCTCCAGGAGTCTACCAGAGATCTTTGTTGAATAGTAGAAGTAAACTGATTGTGCATGGAAGAAGTAGAAAATCGAGATTTGGATCGTCTGTCTAAAAAGGGTCTAAAATCATATTACAGTCGCCGCCCAAAATTAAGTAATCATCAGTATATTGCATTAAAGAAGAAAGAAGGTGAGGCCAAAACGATTTGTCTAAGGTTGTGGGAGCATAAATATTAAAAATGGTTAAGGGGATTTTGTTAATTAATAGTGATACAACAACCCACCTACCCTCAGAGTCATTTTCTTGCTTCACAAGTTGAATATCTAAACGTTTGTGACATAGTATAGTTACACCATTACGTTTCCCTGAACCAGGCGAAGCATAAACATGGCCTACCCACTGACGACGTAATTTAGTTAGTTCACCTTCAGTTACATGAGTTTCTTGTAATAACGCAATATCTCCTTTTAAATTAGCAATATGAGATAAAACCCTTTGGCGTTTAATGGGGGAACCCAAGCCTTTGACGTTCCACGATATAATATTTAAAGTCATCTAAATATAAATACTAACTCTACAATTACCATAAAAACATTCATATGTAATGTTTACTAACTGTACAATGCACGTTAAATTAATAGAAGAAAGAAATATCATGAAAAACTGTTGAGAAAGGATAGACAGAATTAAACAAGTAAAAGAGAAATTGTTACACCAAAGAGAGAGGTAAAGATTTAAAATAGTCACTGAGAAGTCAGGAAATAGAGTATAAAGTGAAAAGGAAGAACAATAGAAGAGGTTATAGGTTAATACAAGGATGTAAATAGAAAAAAGAAAGAAGAAAAAGAAGCAAGACTGAGGTAAAAAATACAAGATATGAGAAAAATAACAGAGAGTCCAGCAGAGGAAATAAGATAGGGAAGTGAAGGCAAAAAGAAAAGAGAAAGGGGGAAAGACAGGGAAGATAGATATAGAGAAGAACAAGATGAAATAATAAGTAAAGCACATACCACAAAAAGACATGGACAGATGGGGATGGTGGAAGCACATGAGGAAAACAGCACACCAAACGCGGAATACTCCGGGACAGAACGGAAAACGAAGACATCATCCAGGTAATGGAGATAGGATCATGAACGGACGGACGATATATTGCTGCTTCTAAAATAAAGAAAGGGGAAAGGAAGACCAATTACAAAGGGTATATGAAACTTATAATCACATACAATGACAAAAAAAAACAAAAACAAAGAACAAATTTAATATAAATCAACAACAATTCTTAGAATAGTTAAAGCTTTCGTTTAGTTATAAGTTATAGGTTATAAGTCTTAAATGGCCTCAGGTCTTCGAAGTACGAGGAATTTCCATGTTGTCTTCAGTACAAGAGTCAAGAAAGACTTGTAGACGTGCTGGGTCTTCGTAGGACGTAGTTTTGTTGTTAAAGGTGACTTTCATAAGACATGGGTGAAACAAGCCATATCGAGCATTGAGATTCCGTAACGCAGGCCTCATGTCCAAAAAATGTTTCCGCCGGTCAGCAGTTGCTTTCGCATAATCCTGAGCAAAAAATAAATTATTACCTTGCCAAGACACTCTCCCTTTACTTTTGGCTGCATGAAGGACTTTAAGTAAGTCTGTATATTCTAAAAAATAAAGAATAACACCCCGTGGCTTGGAAGTAGAGGAAGCAAACTTAGGATTTTGGCCTAGTCGGTGAGCTCTTTGAATGTTCAATTTTGGAGATTCAGGAATGTCCAGTAGGGTTGGTAGAAATGATTGAAAGAAAGAAAGCGCATCCGAGCCCTCAATTCCTTCCACAAGGCCATAAATGCGTAGATTGTTGCGCCTATTACGATTCTCTAAATTCTCAATCTGAGTCTTGAGATGAGCGACCTCTAACTGTAATGGAGGGATTTGAGACGTAACAGACTGAATGGAATCAACGCGTTGGGAAAGCAATGAGGACTGTTGCTCCATTTGAAACCATTTATCTTCAAGATTCTGGAGACGAATGTTGGTCTCTTCCATATGAGGTTTAAGTGCGCGAATTTCTTGAAGAAGAAGTTCCATGGATAATGTCGTTGTAGAGCCTGTTGGAGACGGTGGGTCCTTTTTGACACGCTTTGTAGAAGCGGTAGATGAATTTTTAGTTATTTGTTTAGGGTTACTACGAGGTAAGTTGGCCTGAGTAGTAGTGGTATTGAACTGCGTAGTTTCAGGGTCTTCTGTATTGTCCTGTAGTACACTGAAGGGGTTAGGATCACTCATCGTAGTGTTGTCACTCAGAGCAGAAGCAGTACGGAGTGCACGGGCTTTTGCCATAGTAAACCGCACAATAAAATGTAAAACGTGTGGAGAAATGAGGTCACGCAAATGCTTGAGGCACGGACAGAAGTCCAGTTAAGAGCAACGAAAGTCAATGAAAAAAGGGAAGAGATGAGGCAAAAAGCATTTAGAAAAATATGTTGCACAGGTTGTTTGTAAAAAGCAAGTCTTCAGAAAAACAAAGGGAGCGACCTTGAACAGGTAGAAAGCAAAAAAGCCATATTTTAGAGCCAAATCTGAGGAGATAGCATTCTATTTGCTGCGCCGAGGTAAAAAACAAAATGGCGGCCACAGAAACGAGCGCGAACGAAAGTGCGCTGAAATAGTGTGAAACAGCTCACCCTGAAGGTCGAAAATGAGTTCAATTGGAAGCGCTATGTTTTATATCATCTTGCCAACGTCAGCACCATCCCAAAGATAGAGAAAAGATGCCTGGTGGAAGCTCCGGTCTTCACGTCAGTATGGAGCTCCGCGATCCGGCGGCCATCTTCTTTGGCTCCCAAGCCACCCTCCTTTTTGCCTCCATAAGCAGTCTTTTTTTTCCCACCTAAATGTAATCTTTTTGCTCCATGTTCCATAAACCTTGGGGGATATGTACAAGGAAGTGGCTGAGCGCGGTGTTAGCCTCCTTGGCTTAACGCCGAGCTCCGCCACTTCTGAAACGCAAGGCTGCACCATATTTACAAGAATGTCGTGCAGCCTTGCTTTTCCCCCTGCAATGGCGCTAGGTTTAGCAACTTAGCGCCAACACAGGCATCCTTGCACCATAGTGCAAGGGTATCTGCGTGCAGGGGAGAATTGTTTATGTGTAGAAAGGTGTCCTTTCCTGCACATAAACAATGCTAAAATTCCATTCTGTCACTTTTATGTGTGCAACACACAGAAAAGGCAAAATGGATTTTTTTTTCATAAAGATTGTTCATGTACAGGAAGGGACACCTTCCTGTACATATACAAACAATGGCATTTTGCTTTTTCCATGTGTTCTGCACAAGGCAGCAGAATTGGAAAAATCAAAAACGAGGAGAAACAATGAATTTTTCCTCGTTTTGCCAACTTAAGACCAGGATTTACCTGGTCTTAATTTTGGCGCTCCCTCCTAGGTACGCCACCCTTGTACATAGGGGAGAGCGTCAAAAAGAATGGGTGTTGCAGTGGAACGCCTAGAGCAATACCCACTGCCCACCCCTTTCACGCTAAGCATAGCGTGAAAGGTGGCCTTATGTACAGGCAGCGTTAAGCCATGTTAAGTGGCTTACCGCTGCATTCTACATAAGGCGCAGCCACGATCGCCACCACAAGGTCGGTAGAAGTGACGTTGTAGTGTCGATAGGGGCTTGTACATATGCCCCCTTGTTTTCCTCCCCCTAATAAAACTTTTGCCTCCATAACCTTGCTTTTGTCCAACCTATTTGTGGCCTTCTCTGCCGTTAATTGTGACTCTTTTTCCCATGTTTTGTAACACAGCATCTTTTTCCAAAACGTGTTTTCTGATTCCTGCCTAAACTGAACCACTTTCCCCCTCCTGCTACCTGTCTTCTCCTAACCCCACCCAACACCCTGCCCCCTCACAGGTACCCACTTAATGGAGACACCAGTGCAACCCCATAGAGCAGGTCCCTGGGGCAACCCCTCCCCCACCACTGCTGCAGGCTGAGCTTGCATTCAAGCCTGTAACCGCTGTCAGCCAGACACCTCGCCACTGCTCTCAACATCTTCCCATAACCTTGTTTTCCTTCTTCCTAACCTTTCCCACCTAAAACCTAAACTTTTGCCTCCTTTTTGCTTTCATAAACAATCTTTTTTCTAAACGTAAAAAGTTTTCATACCTAAATCGATCCTTTTGCCTCCATAAACAGTCTTTTTCCGCCTAAACTTAACTATGTGGCCTCCTTTTTTCCCACCTAAACTGAACCATGTGCCTCCTTTTTGCTTTCATAAACAGTCCTTTTTCGGCCTTAACCTAATCTTTTTAGCCTCCATAAACCTTGTTTTCTTTCCTCCTAATAAAACTTTTCCCTCTATAACCTTCTTTTGCTGACTCCTATTTGTGACCTTCTCTCCTGCCAATTGTGACTCTTTTTCCCCTGTTTTGTAACACTGCATCTTTTTCCTGAATATGTTTTCTGATTCCCGCCTAAACTTAATCTCTTTCCCCTACCCGCTTCCTGCCTTCTCCTAACCCCACCCAGCACCCCGCCTCAGGAACTTACTTAATAGAGGCCGCAGCGCAACCCCATTGAACAGATCATTGGGCCAGCTCCTCCCTGCTGCTGCAGTCTGAACCCCCGTTCAGGCCTGTAACCTTTGTCAGCCGGACACCTTGCTACTGCTTTCAACCTCTTCCCAAGACCTTGTTTTCCTTCTGCCTAACTTTAACCTTTTTACCTCCATATAGTCTTCTTTCCCACTAAACATGAACCTTTTCACTACTTTTTGCCTCCACAAACAGTCTATTTTCCTGCCTAAAACGTAAGCTTTTGCCTCTTTTTTTACCTCCATATACAGTCTTTTTCCCTACCAAAATGTAATCTTTTGTCTCCTTTTTGCCTCCATAAACACTTTTTTCCCACCTAATTTAACCTGTTTGCCTCTATTAACCTTGATTTCCTCTGGCCTAATAAAACATTTGCCTCCTTTTTGCCTCCATAACCTTCTTTTTCTCCCACCTATTCGTGACCTTCTCTCCTACCAATGGTAACTTTTTTCACCTGTTTAGTAACATTGCATCTTTTCCCCTAATCATGTTTTCTGATTCCCACATAAACCTAATCTCTTTCTCTCCTACTTCACGCCATCTCCTAACCTTGCCCAACACCAAATCCCCTCCCAAGAACCTACGTAATAGAGGGTGCAGCATGACCATGCCGCTGGCCAACCAAAGGCAAGCCCATCTGCGTCTCTCCTTGCCTGGACCGCACCCAGAGCCTGGACTTCTGGCTCTCTAACCACCTACAGCTGCTCCATAGCTGAATTACCTGCCCTGATCCCAGTACCTCACAGCGACCTCTGCAGCCTTGCTTCCCCTTGATCAGCAGCAGGACCCTTCTCCTGTTGACATTGACCCAGCCCACACCCCCCAACAAAAAAGAAATCAAATGACTCCTGATCAACACCCGATCAATCTACAAAGACACTACAGAAATTTGGGACACATTACCACCCTCAACCCTGATGTCATCATCCTCACTGAGACATGGCTCGACCCAGCTTTTACACCGGACATCGCCACCACACTCCCAGCAACTAAAAGATCATACACCGACACCAAGTAAACAAACATGGAGGTGGTATAGCCATCATCCACATATAGTTCCCCCACTGCACAGCAGCCAACGAAGACACTACCACCTTTATGAAACACATCAATTTCAAACTCAACACAGACATCAAGTCAACCATGAGGGGCAACCTGGCATACAGATCAGCAAGACCATGCCCCACTTTCTGCAAGAACATCTCCAACCTACTATTCCCCTGGCCATCCTCTCCGAGAACTTCATCTTCCTCAGAGACCTCAGTTTCCACATCGACAACCCACGCAATCCCAATACTGAAAACATTATAGGTAACATGAACAACATGGCCCTCACCGAAATTGTCACCAACCCCATGCACATAGCTGGACACACTCTGGATCCAATTTTCACAGCCAGCACCAGAATCAAACACAAATACTCCTCAGAGATTACCTAGTCCGACCACTCAATCATCTATTTCTCCATCTCCACCATCCTCAACACCACTACCGACCAGATCAGCACAACTCATAGGAGCTGGAGCTAGGCAATGGAAAATCTATGGACCAACATCCTCAACACCCTGGTCCCGACATCAGCGCCGACTTCAAGGTGGCGGTCCACAATTTCAACACCTTGCTCCCTGAATGTGTCAACGCCCAGCAAAACCACGAAACAAGGCAGAACCTCCAAACAAATCAGCTGGTTCATTCCTGAACTAAAAGCCTCAAAATGCAATAGCAAACAACTATAAAGAATCTGGCATAGCAACAAAATACCCAGCGACTGAGCCAGCTTCAAAGTGACTCCCAGTAAATATCACGTACGCATGAAAAATTCAAAAAAGGAAGCACTAGCCACCTGCCTCAAACCCAGCTCCAACCATGGCAATGAACTCTTCAGCATCATCGAAGACTTCACAAACCCCTCAGCAACCAAGGACAACGTAACCTCCTCGCAGGAGCTCAGCGACACCCTCACAGACTTCTTCTACAAACAAATCATCACCCTCGACAAATACTTTGACCAACAACTTCAACGAACTCCTCAACAGCAGTGATGCAGTGCGGCTATTATAAACCCTTTCCTTACAACACTAACCCAGAAAACCCTTACACCATTTGTTCATCGGTGGGGCCCATGACACCGAAATACACATTCACTCAGCTTTCTGGATCAGTGATAGGTAGACGAGCTGCAAAACATACGGGGTACCTTGTTAAAATCTTTTACATAAAAAATAACTATACACATTATATACATCTGATTTTGGAATTGTCGGTTCTAAACATCAAGGTACTCCGCTATTTCGGTCGATGGACCAACTTGTAGGAATCAGTTGATGGTGATTAAGTCCAGCTCAATCACAATTAAAAGCTTTTAACATTTCATTGATCATAACTTTAATTCTAATATCCACAGACTCAGCTTTGAGTTAGCATGAAACTTTATCTAGATTCATTGAATAAATTGAATAAGTAAAGTTTATTATACAAATATTCTAGACATTACTTTCATAAGCATTTAAGTAAAGTTTAAATAGAAACGGAAATACTCATTACCCTTGGCCTTAGGGTGATGACGAGAATGATTCACCAGAACATGAATCGAAGATCACAGGATAGGTTCCCAATACTGACTGACTCTCCCTCTAACCTCCTCGGACGTATTCCCTCCCAGGATAGAATCCCGTGACGGTCTGGTTTCCTTTTCCCCATCAAACGTTCGAAGTCCAAAATTGACAAAGTCTTTTCAGCTTCAGAAGGAAAAATAATCTCAACAGTCGGTGTGTCGTGTTGAATAGATCGATGCAGAATAATCGAGTTGAACCTTATCATTGTAAGCACAAGCTCTTTTACACCCTTTACACTAACTTGCTATACCCAAAATTGAAACCTTTCAGGGGCTACATTCATTCTGATTGGTCCATTGGAGGGGTGGTGATGGTCACCTCATTGTCCTCCTTGCTCGAACCGGCTCTGCAAACAATCCATTCATAAAATAATTCTCTTGATTCATCAAGTCCAAATGTTCTTTAACTTTGTTAATATATTTGCAACATTATTCGACAGTCATGAATTAGTTCATCTTCTGGAGTTCTAGTCTCCCATCCGTTCCAATGCATTTATACTGAACTCTTGGTACAACTCTTGTGCTAGGTCAGACTGGCCTTGACATCTCTCACTCCGGGCATAGGCCACACACTCATGGCTGGAACTTCCAGCCTGCTCATGCGCGGGGGCAATCTTTATTCTGCGCACGCAGTCACGTCTCTCTGCAGCGGCCATTTTCCAAGCGAGGCCTAGCAGGCCCGAACGGAACTAATATGAAAACAACATAGCAGAAATTAGACATAGAAAATAAGCCCTTCTGTTTACCACCCACCATTCTAATGACCCGTGTTAGGTGTTACCTAGCATAAGCGACATTTAAAGCCATTTTACTTACCATCTGCATTCTTTGCCACAATATAATTCTACTACATATGTAATTCATGCAATTTACGTCTATTTACTACACGAATCACAAACCTATGTTAGTTTAATTTCACACATGTAAATAAATTTGATTTTTGCAAATGCCAGTTAGTTTCCCGCGTGTAGTGTCTAATTAAAAGTGCATTTGTTGATTAATACATGCATTCAAACAGTTAACATTTTTAAAGTTATGAGGTCATTAACATCGAAGGGGGTTCAAAAAATATTTTTGTATTTCCCCTGCTCCATCAGCAGCAACTCCAGCTCAAATGCTATAATTACTATGTGGGGTCAACAAACCATGAAAACCACTGCTACCATCATGAGCTCCATCCAGTCAGGAACACCCAGAGCCCCCAACGCATGTTCAACCTGGAGCAACTCCACCACCATCCTCAACTGATTCATCACCTTTGCCTCCTTCCCAGAAGGATGGAAGCATGCAGAAGTAAAACCTCTGCTAAAAAACCTACCCCTGACCCAGAAGAACTCAAGAGCTACTGGCCCATCTCCCTGCTCCTGTTCCTGGCTAATGTCTTGAAGGAAGCAATAAACATGCTCTTCCAGGCTTCAGATAGCCACCTTAAACTTTTCAAAGAATTCTTTCTACTCATCAAGAAATCGGCCTTATACGATCCACATGCCGCATACCCCTACACAAGACTAACCCACCAACCACCACACCACAAACGCACCTCCCTACCAACCAGACCGCTCCCTCCACTATGCCCTGACTTTGGACACTGAGACTGAAACCCTATCCCAACGCAATTTCATGACCAACTAGATTTAAAGCTTCCTTATCTGACAGCGATCTCCAAACCCCACTACTATCATACAATTCCTCTCATCCTCAGAACTCAGATAGTCAGGAAACGATCCCGTTGGTCACAACTAACCCTCTCAGAGCTCTTAGACTAAACCATAGAGCTGTCAACAAGCATTACCTCAGATAAATTAGCCTCGCAGACTCTAACCTTACCACCCACAAACCCCAATTGAAATGCATGCTAATCAACTGCTGATCTACCTCAAAACATGCGGTAGATATTGCCGACCTGATTCTTGCAAATGATCTTGACCTCCTAATCTTAAGAGTAACCTGGCTAAATGATTCCTCTTCTGCTGTCATGGATAATCTAGTCCCCCCTATCCATGCTATTACCAGGCTAGATAGGCCCCATAGACCAGGTGGAGTCGTCGCTTGCATACACAACATCAACATATCAGTCATACATGCACAATCTCCTATCTTACCCACCTGTGAATACATTTGCCTTGATATCTCAAGCAACAACAGATCCCTTTGCAAACTACACATGATATCCCACCATCGAGGCGATAATCTAGATTTTATTGACAAATTGTGGAAGCCATTGGAACAAACCCTGATCATTATTGCCCTCAAATCTTCCTTGGAGACTTCAATCTACATTGGAATGACCTGAATGATCCATCAATCAACAGTTTCAAAACCATTCTTGCAGACCTTAACCTGACTTAATTCTACAACAAATCCACTCACAACAAAGGATCTACCTTGGATCTTGTCGTTGCAAAGCCAAACTCAATTCAGACATATTGTATCTCACCCTGCAATTGGACCAATCACCATTGCAGCACATTCCTCATCTCTGAAGTCTTGATAACCAACTCCGCCCAATGATCCAACTACAAAAGCTGGAAAAGGAACATGCACAATATCAACGGGTATGCTCTGTCCTCTCTCAGCCACAACAGCTTGACTCCCTGTTAGACCTGGCATCTTTTGGCATGTTACCCCTAACTTTTTGCTTTCTGACCTCCCGATTTTGACTCTGGTTTTGTTGGTTTCATGTCTCTGTGCACTTTCTCACTGCTGTTCAGTTTTAACGTGCAAGTGCTCCTGTTGTAAATTATGCTATGGAATTGTGTTTCCATGATTAGCATATTTGGTTTACTAGTAAGTCCCTAGTAAAGTGTACATAGAGGGCCAGGGCCTGTATATCAAATGCTGCTAGTGAGTCTGCAGCACGGATTGTGCCACACACCCAAGCAGCCTTGAAAAGGGGTCTTAGACCTGCCACTGCAATGTCAGCTTGCAGTTTGTAACAGCCATGTCGACCTGGCATGTACAACCACTTGCCAGGCCCCAATCTTCCCTTTTCTTACATATATGTCACCCCTAAGGTGGTCTCAAGGTACCCCTGTGGGCAGGGTGCAGAGTATGTTAAAGGTAAGACATGGACTGGTGTGTGTAATATGTCTTGGTGGTGAATTACAGAGCAAGGCTATCCGTCCCATAGGAACAAATGGGAGTTTTACTTATACCATCTTATGAGCATAACTTCCCATTTGGGCAAGATTGAGGAATGGAGTGTAGTATGCCTGGACTCTGGTGTGTCCTGCCTTTCCTGGATGAGTCAGGGCTGGGCTGAATAGACATGGGCTACCTTTAGAGTAGTGGGAGGAGATTTCTTTGCACCTAAATGGGTCTGGTCTGCTTTAGACAATGCTGTCTCCATCTCCTGCTGGGAAGCTGGGCCAGAGAGGACCAAACTGGTTTGGACTAAGTACAGACACTCACTGCCTGAGAGAACAAAGACATCCTGAGTTTAAATTCTGGGGCCCAGACGCCAAAATTTAGAACTCACTGGAATCAAGGAACCTGCCAAGAAGAAAAGCTGGAAGAACTGCTAGGAGGAGTTCTGCCCCATTGCTATGTTATTGCTTTGTTGAGTTGGCCTGCTGTTGACTTGGCAGTGAAAGGACTGGACTAAACTTTCTACACTTGTGCTGAGTATCTCAAAGGGTTTGAAATTGAGCTTGCCTCCTGTTCACGAAGTCTCAGGACCAGCAAAGACCTCTGAGTAGCACTTCTGGAACTGCTGTTTCAGTTGCCACAGA